>NC_079334.1:34927733-36283572 GCF_029582105.1 Oenanthe melanoleuca | reverse complement strand
AACCATTACTTTTTCCCAAAGATGCAGTTTTTCCCAGCTCGCTCTGAATCAAGTCACTTATACAACAATATCACTGTGTTTTCTGTGCTATTTTCTGCTATATCAGGCCTTCCTGACTGCACTGGAAGGCTTCTTCTCATTTCATCTTTGTCAGCATTTCACTGAGCCATCACACGGTCACTGCTGCCAGTACCCCAGGTGCAGCAGTGCAAACTTTATGGTGGCATTTTATGCTCCCTTTAACAGAGAACAAACAGACACATTGGTAATTCATTGCTAACAGCTTTACAAGCTTTAAGTTTCAGTTACGGGCCATACTCTGCTTTTTTATCTGCTACTCTGGTAGGACAATAACAAATAGTTGCATGCAATAAAAAAAGAAAAGTAGCAGTTAACGTTTATATCCTCTTTTAAGCCAAATTTTGATCTTGGGCTCCTTGCAAACATTAAGCCACCTGACAGATAAGGATAAGCTGACACTCCTGCTCTGTTCTGGAAAACAAACCTTTTCTGCTCTCGCCTCCCTTTTGACCGTTCCTTAAAATCAATGATGGGATGCTTCCCAGTCTCAGGTGAAATGTCAGGTCATGTAAGGACACAGTCTAGATTCCCCAGGTAAGATGCAGCTCATCGCCCTGTAATTCTGAATGGCACTTAACAGGACACAAACTGAGATTACCAGTGAGGAGGAAAGGGCTTAGTCAGAGTTTTACCAACATGAAGAGAGATTCAGGCTCCCCAAGGAAGTGGTGGAATCACCATTCCTGGAAATGTTAAAAAAAATGAGCAGACTTGGCACTTCGTGATACAGTTTAGTGGCCTTGCGGTATGAGGGCAAAGGTTGAACTTGATTTTGCAGGTCTTTTCCAACCTTAACGATTCAATGTGAGCACTCTGGAGCCTCGCAGACACAAACTCAGCCCACAGAACATTTACAGCAAAATCCAGGAGAAAAGGGAGCTAGGGAAAAACACCCCATCTTTCATTATCTACACAATCTTGACCTTGGGTATATTGTGAGATTGGATCCAAGCATCCAGTTGGACAAAATATACACACAGGACAGCAACACAAACCAGTGAATGTATGGGGGTGTGGGCTGTATTAGGCTCTTCAGGGAAGCTGCACGATGTGGCAGTTTTCACAGCTCCTTTTCACTTAGCTTGTCTGAAGATCATGTGACTTTCTGATGTTTGGTGAGATATTGCCACTTTGAGAATTTAGCTACTCCTTCGAGTAGTAGTTACTGAGTCCAGCAGTAGCAGTACAGGTGCCCAAGGATATGCCTGAAGGATTTGGAAGCAAGCCCATTCTACACCTTCCCCTCTCAGAGATGAGGCAAGGTCTCAAACACCTGCAGCACAAGATCAACACACCTCCTTCATCTTCTCAATTTAAACCATTCATTTCTCTGTTTCTGACAATCATCTTAACAAAAGCTTAAGTTAAAAAAAAAAATAAGCCCTAAAATATAACTTTCATCCTGAATTTTAATAAAGCCAGGCAGGAAGTCTCTATCAGTAACTGCAATCAGTGAACTGGCTATATAAAACAAAAGGTGCAGCGGGCCAACATCTCAAAAAAACCATCAGACACCATGAAGTCCATAGCTAGTTCTTCAGATCCTGTATATACTAAGGTAAGAAGTATTTACAAAGTTAGACAAGTGCAAAAGATCACACGCTCACAGCTCTGCCTCAGTCAGAGATATCAGAAAGGGCCAGCAGCCTGGCCCTGTGCTTTTTGCCCTTGACTAAAGGAGCATAGAGACAACTAGGGTGGAAGGTGAAGTTGGTAAGACAAAGGTGGTGAAAGCCCACAGGTTTATGTACACCAGGAATGTGACAGCATTACAAAATCACTGAAGCTGGAAAGGATCTTTGCAAAACACCTGCCCCAAACCCCTGCTCAAGCAGACATCTCAAGCCTATTATCCAGAACCACATCCAGGCAGCTTTTTAATGTCTCCACTACCTCTCTGGCCACCTGTACCAGTGGTCAGTAACTTTCACAGTAAAAAAAAAGTGTCTCCTGACATTTACCCAAAACCTCCCACATTGCAGTTTATGCCAATGCTTCTAGCCCCACCACTAAAAAGAGATTAAGAGCTTGACTCTTTACATCCTCCTCCTACACACTGAGAAGCTCTTCCCCTGAGATTTCTTCAGGCTGAAAAGTCCCAGCTCTTGCAGCCTTTCCATATATATGGGATATTCATCCATTATTTATTAGTGTGGCCTCTCAGTGGGCTCTAACTCCATACCTCTTTTGAACTGGGAAGCCAGACTAGGATGCATGGCTGCAGGAATGAATTTGCCAGTGCTGATGAGAAGGCTTACCTGCCTGAATTTGCTGGTCATGTTTTACCTAATGGAGTACAGGAAGGTGGCAATGGCCTCTGCCACAGCTGAAGGTAAGAGCACCAGCTGTCCCACGTGAACTAGCAAGCACTAAAATAACCAACACCAAATGAGAGTAAGTAGATTCAATGTAGATTTACATGAATATAAACGAAGCATTGATTTCCATTTAATCTTCCTAATAAATGTAGCTGAATGTTTTGATCATGCTGATGTGCCTTTTCAAGAGCCAGGAAATGAAAAACACTGTAGTGGGAGTAGTTTGGTGCAGTACTATTAAAGATCTAGACTTTATTTCCACAGAGACTTAAAACTAAAGATCAAATAATCAAACCATCCTTCATAAGGTAGCTGTTCTGAGCACAGAAGTAGCAGCATAACTTTATGGTACAAATTACTGTGCTTTCCCCTTATTTTTCCCTCTTAAGCAGCTAGTTAGTTTGCTTGATTGACTGGAATTATCCTTTATTCACAGTTCTTCACCACCACTGCCTGTAATGAGAAATTGCTTGTAGAACAGAAGTTCTTAAGAAGGATCATTAATTTGAAAGACAAATATGTACATAAAATTAATACCCTTGGTAAATTTACAGTTTCCTGGTAAATAATTAATGAAGTTTTCAAATGATAGCTAGAAATCCCCTAGTTTCTGGAACAAAAAGCCCTCTTACTAGAATACCAAAGCCTGGAGAGGATTCCATGCAGAATTCCGTGCAGATCTGTGGAAGCACTAACTCTTTTCTGGAACTTCAACATTACACAGCAGTGCATTTTTCTTCTTTCTTGGTAAAAAAATATGACCATACAACTTCTTCATACTTTTGCATTTCAGTTTCTAAATTAATAATTCCTATTTGTAGCAGCTGGTACTTGGGGTCAGTTCAGACCCTGGCTGCCACCGACATCCTGGATAGAGGATCCTGCAAGGAACAGCCTTTCCTGGAGTCTTAGGCAGTCTCAGCCACAAAGGTACCAATATGCAAGCAAGGCCTGGAATTCAGGCAATCAGTTCTTACAGTTCTTAGCAGCTCAGCTTGCAAGGCACCTCAGCGGACGCAGAGATGAGTGACTGGGAAGTGCTGTATGGAGGTTCCACAGAGTTCTTTATTGTTTTCTTCTGCAAAGGGATGTCCAGTGACAGCAGCATTCCACTGAACTGGGTACAAACGGGGGTTTTTATAGGGAAACTATGGCTTGGCAAAAGAGCCAATGGTTTGGGGTTGAAGGAATATGACCAATAGTTTTACAAGGAGATAAAGGGAGGGTCTGAAGCAGGGAGAAGGGTTTATTCGCCTAGTCACCGTGACTAAGCAATTCCTATCTAGGGGCTAGCTTTCCAAGGAGGTCTTGCAGGAGGCCCTGCTCCCTCCATACCTACTATGATCAGCCACTTTTATATATACATCAAGCAAGATTTCTGATGGAAATCAGAACACTGTGGGCTTCGGGTTTCCCCTTCCCTATCTCCAAGCATGTTGAGAAGCTTTTAAGGCAGAGTATACATGATTAATCCCGGATGAAAATGTAAAGCTTAATGTCTCCTCTGTAAAGGTCTTTTGTTATAAAGTCACTATACAGCAAAGCAAGAAAGGTCAGGAAGTAACAGCCCTAAGTGCAACAGGAGACGCAAGGGTCATACAGGGCATCATTACTAGTGCTCTATCCCTTGACAGCTTTTTCACTTTTAATATGGAATAGGTAAAATGGTCTCACACACAAAAAAAAAAAAAAAAAAAAAAACCAAACCAAACCAAAACAAAACCAAAAAAAAAAACACAGAGGAAAAAAAAAAAACCACCAAAACACACAAAAAAAAACATTGCTGCAGAAAAATATCAACTGCTTATCTGGAAAATTTTGAAGACAGACTATGAAAAAATATTTGGCTAATCTACGTAAGACAGCATCCATCAAACTTAAGGGGGTTTGCAATAGAAAAACTGAATACTGCACTTGTATGGTGTGTGCCATACTGTGTAAGTGTGAAAAAAAAAAAAATCAGGACACCACCCTACTCCAGTAAAAAACGGGTTTAAGTCAGTTTTCCAATACTGGTTGTGCAGTCTGCAGGAAAACTTGGCCATTAAATTGAGTATTTGAAGTTCTATATTTAAGCATGCATCATAAAATTAAGTATGAGTTATTTAAAAGGAATTAAGGGACAGAAATACTCGCCATTCCCTTGGATGAAAACCACTATTTCCCACTTTCTCCTCCTTTAAGGGAGCTGCTTCATGTTTAGCTTCAGATAAAATAAGGGGTTTGAAAGTTACTGGAAACGATATGTCACAAACTACTTAGCCTCACTCTCTACCATGAAGATGACTCATTTACTGGCATCTTAATGAAACACCTATGCAATAGGTACTACAGACACTTTTTGATATGACTTGGCACATTTCATCTCTCTTTACAATGTATATGTAGCAACTTTGGAAAGTGGGCCTCTTTTCACTTAGGGCAAAAAGGATGCACTTTCCTTTACTGAAATGGTATTATTGATAGGAATAGTTGTTATGGGACAAGCAACTGTGTACCTGAGGCAAGGGGATAAAAAAGACCCCAAGGGCACAGTTATTCTATAACCACAATAGACAGATCAACCATATTCGCGTATCTCTTGATCAAAATAACAAAAAGACAACAGATTTTTTTTTTTTAAAGGTCAGCTTATATTGAAAATATCTCTGTAGAAACATCTGGAATAGCGCAAAGTAGTACCAAAACAAAAGAGAAATCTTTCTTTAAACTGTTAAACTTTATTATAAATTAAAATTTCTTTACAAAAAATTGCACATAATTGACCACTCTTAGGTTCTGATGCACTGGCATTTGCAAAAGTTTCTTTAATCTTCAAGTTTAATAGTCTCTGCCATGAGTCCAATGCAGAAAAGGGCAGTAAGCAACCCTCTTAGAGCCTTCAAGTGCAAGAAGCATACTTGTGGCCACGGCAGTTACACTTTCCTTAAGAGCGGCTGCTTTTGTTTTAAATCCTGTAATGAAAAAGTCTCAAAAAAGGTTTAAAAAAAGAAAAACCCAAAATGGACTAGTTGCTTTTTACTGTAAACACAGCCCAGTAAATTAATCCCAAACACAGATCTCTCAGGCATCAGCGAGAGTGTCAAGTGAATCAGGAACAGCAAAACAAAGAAAACAGTAAATAAAAAGAAAACATAAAAAAATAAAGTCTGTCATTTTGATTAACTATACTTACGTAGATGACGTTATGAGAATCTGGCAGGGCCCAGAAGCAAGGCCAGACAGGGAGTTCATGTTTCCAGAGGAAGGTCACGTTAATTGTTTCCAGGTTCACGGAAAGCAGACTGGAGACTTGATATGCTCAGCAATACTCATCTGCCTTACTTAGATCTTAGGGCATGGATCAGCCTGAAGAACCATTCAACTGATTTTGGCATTTTATAGGACATATGGCTGACCATACCCAGCGTTCAGTGATTCTTGTTTTCTGTTCTGTAAGTGTTTAAATTTAAAAGCTCATCTAGGCTGACTCCAACCTCTTGGCACTTGGAAACTAGTTTTCTCAGGTTATCAGTTTTACCTCCTCCTGATGCTTCAAACAAGAGTTGCTGAAAGAGATGGGGAAGCAGATATAAGATTTAGCCAGAGCCTGAGCATCACCACATCTATGGATATGGGATATGCAGAGAATTTATATGAAACCTCAAACTTAATCATAAGGAGAAAACATTACATCTTTCCACAGTGTTGCACATAGAGGTAACTTCTGAAGGGCTCTCTGATATAAATGATGGACCTGTAAAATAAAGGCAAGTATTAAGCGTCAGCAGAATTTCATGCATTCAAAATGAATTATTTGAAGCACAAAAATCTCTTGCAATAATTTTTAAAATAGTTTTGAAGTCAAGCATTAAATTGGTACTAAAAGCAAAGGCAAGTTTATATCTGACCTTAATTCTGACCCTTGTATGAACATGATTAGTTACATGAGGACCTGCTATTTTTCTTCACAAGATTCTTGCCTCATTCATTGCACAGGATGGAACACATTCAGGGAATGAAGCAGCTTACTGAGTATTTCTTTCACCACTCAATATGTAGTCTCAAGTCTTGTTTATTGCATATCATCACAATCCTGCAATGAAAATAACTGTTTCATGGGCTTTTTTCCTTCAGCATCTATCTATGCTTTAACCATCAGTATAAGTCTTCGCCACTCTCAAAAAAAAGGGTTTTATCTTATGGTTCAAAATAAAGGACCAAAATATTTAATACTAGTACTTACTCAAGTGTCCTTCAACTACTAGTATCTTAAGCCCCAACTTCAATCAGAATCACTAGGGAGGTATTTGGTGGCATTTTAAATACTTGTACCCATTTTCATATTTATTTAACAAACCTTTACATGACTCTGAAGGAAATAAATGACAGGTTCTCCAGGAACAGGAAATCCAGAATCTGAATCACAATTCAACTTTAAACCAATATCCTACTTTTTTACTAGAAAACCCAGTTATCTGGAAGAATCACTGATTTCTGTAAACAGTTTTAAGTGCTCACTACATCCCAGTCCAAAACCCTCACAAAAGCCCAAATGCACTGTGTGTGACTACTTAAGTGATTTTACCACATACCATATAATTAGTGAGGTGGTTGCAGAAGAAAACCACAAGATTTCTTCTGGGTGTAATCCAGCTACAACGTTTCACATATGCCTTCATTTTAATTGGTTAATTTTCTTTAAGGGTCCACTTTTTATGCATTTGACATATACTTCTCTAGCCAAACAGAGTTCTTTTCAGTCACCAGCCTTTACTGTAGGCAGTGTCTTAAGATGTAGTCCATCTAATACAATGACTGAAGCAGGGATCTGTGACTAATTACAGATTACACCAAACCATCGACACAGAGACAGAATTAAGGTTAAATAGGCAATCCAGCCTTTGATATCTCCTGACTTTGAGCTATTTGATCTAACAAACCAAGTAATTCTGCTTAGGGGATGTTCTTTTTAAACATTCTAAGAGAATAAAAAAGGAAAGAAAACATTTCATATGTGAGTCTAACAAAAGCCATGCTACCCTTTATGGATCAGCTAAAGCTTTAATATTGATTCAGCACAAAGACCACTGGCAAAATAGAAGGATGCTAACAGTAAGTCACTACAAGATGACAGAAAACCAGCAGAGAAGTAGCTCAAATACCACAAGCAAGTGATGAGTCACAAATCCAGGGCCTCCTGATAGCCCCCACCCTCAAATACATGACATCTTTCCACAGGTGAAGGTGACAGCAACAATACCAGGAAGATCACTCTGTTTGAAAAGTGATACAGTTGCTGTGCCAAAAAACCTTCTCTGTGTTTGTACACAGAGTCGTATTTCTCTACCCTAAGTACTAATAAGTAAACCTATTATTTTTGGAAAAAAGGAACTGGGGTATTTTGTGTGGTCAGGAACTATGGAAACTCTTTTCATACACTAGTTTGGCAGAACCACCCTTCCAACTACTTCACAGAATCAAAGAACAGTCTGCGTTGGAAGGGACCTTACAGATCATCTAGATAACAAAACCCCTGTCATGGGCAGAGACATCTTCCACTAAATTAGACCAGGTTGCTCAAAATCCCACCCAGTCTGGCCTAGAAACCTCATCCCTAGAAGCAATCTACAACTTCTCTGGGCAACCTGTTTATCTCTCATCACCTCACAGTAAAGCTGTTTTTCCCAATACCCAATCGAAACCTGCTCTGAATTTGAAGCTATTCCCTCTTGTCCTAGTATGACATGCTCTTCCAAGTTCTCTCCAGCTCTCTTGTCCACTTCTAAAGACAGTCATTAGCATCTTCCAGAACAAGTCTTACTTCCCTCTGCTAGAACTTAAAATACAACTACCTCCTCCAGGTAAAAAAAAAAAAAAAAAAAAAAAGGGAGAAGAATACAATTTTCCCAGTATAGGAAAGTTACACAGAAAGTGCATGCACTCATTACAGAATCCATTCTACCTCAATTGTCAAAAACATTTCTCACACTTGAAGCACATGTTTTGGCGTTTATAAACAAGAGTATTTCAACTAACTAAAAATCCTGGATTTACAAGATTACCACTGCTTTGGATAAAGCCAAGGTATGAGAAGTTTTACAGAATTTCATAATTATTCATTTTAGTACACTGTGTTGACTTACTTCTCTTTGTCCCATTAGAAAGCATTCGGCAGCAATGGCTCTGAGGAAAAGAAATATATAAAAACATTTATTCTTGAATTATTTTAAATGCCATTAATGGCAGAATACTGACTGTGGAATGGAATTACTAATTCCTTGAGAAGAAATTAACTTCCAATGAGGTTAATCCATTGTGAAAAGATAAAAATAGCCATTTTTTAAAAACAACCTTACATGAGCAAGACATTTCAGTGGTTCCCCATTATGAACAAACACTGAAGAAAAAGATCAGTTCAGCATCACTGGATAATGGAGAATACTGCTATTGTGATATATAAAGGGGAGGGGTAGAGAGGGGGAGACAGAAGTCAATAGTTGAATTTAAAAATGCAACTTGTAAATACATCATTCATATTTATCTGCATAATACCCATTCACTTAAGTTTCCCCAAGAGGGAAATTTCATTTCTCATTTTAAAGAAGTGACAGTATCTCTGTCTGCCGTAATGAACAGTTACTCTCTAAATAATAAGCTAATGAAAGAAGCTTCCAGTGCAAGCCCAATTGGAAGGACATTTCAGATTTACCTTTGTGAAGTAAACCTTACAAACAAAAGCAATAGCTATGAAAACAGATGTATGACTGTTGCATTACATTTTCCAGATGGCCAGGCATGTTGGGATATTATATGTAAACATCTTGGCTTGTAGTTTCAGAATCTGAACATTGCTCTCCTCCCAGTATCGCAGAAGCAGTCTGTAAAAGACATCCATGAGAAAGGAACACTGCTCTAATCACTTGGAACAAGCTACCCAAAGATCCAAACACATTACACAAAATATATCTAATCCGAGTCAAGAGTTGCAAGTAGGAAAAAGCCCAAGCCAACATACACAATATTGATTTGATCATGCTCTCAGAACAAAACCAGAGAATAACTAAGAAGTGTGAAATCAGAGAGAACATGATCTTTGCATATTACAAGATTACTAGTGGATTCACTTTCAGCGTGCACAAGGTTACTGCACATTTGAAAAGAGAAATTAGTTTTATAGTAATGGGCTAGGGATACTGTTCAGTCAATCTGCACCCATTTCATGCAGTATCAACATTGTCTAAGGGAGCTGCAAATTCCATCTAGACAGAATTGCAACTTGGTTTAAAATTAAGACATTCAACTTCATGTGCCAAAGGCAGGTGTGCCACACTCTCCCCATGCCCACAACCACACATGAGCCTTGCTTTGAGTTCTTTGGGGTCACTTTTGGGACTTTTCACTATTACTCAAATATTCAAGCATTCAGTGCACCTGAACACAGTAAAACATGGACTCTAATCCTGGCAAAGCACATTCTGAAATACTGTTCAAGTAAGAGTCAATGCAATGCTTACATTAACTGGTTGTTTCCCATCAGATTGCCTTTAAATTATGATTTATCATTGCTAAACAAATGTCAGGCCTTATGATAGCACTGTTATAGACTGGTAGACCATTTGTATCTGTTCTGGAATTATACTTGCAATAGAACATCAAGTAACAACAAGTTTTTAATATATATCTGACGTTTCTCTACCCACTTGAAATTTTTGTAGTCATCAAAATTTGTAGTCATCACGTACAATGCAGAGTTAATTTCTATATAATTATAACCTGCCTGTAGTTAGAACAGAACATCATCAAATCTAAGATGGAGATGACGTCAGAAGGCACAATATGCCTTGAGCAACATGCAGTAATAGAGTAATAGTTTTACTTCTGTAGTAGAAAGCAAATCATGCATATTAACAATAGTTATGTTAACTGCCGTCCTTAATTACAAGTAGTTTTACATACCTCAGTGCAAGTCCAGGATTAGTAGGCATGGTAGAACAAAACCGTTCCAAGGTTTTGGAATGCTGAGATTTTGGAATGCAGCTCAAATAAAAAAGAATTACCTGTAGAATATGAATTATAAACATTAATCCACCTTATAACTACTGTTTTGCTAAGAATAATGGTATGACAAACTATGAACGCTATGACTAAAATGAGTTGCCACCTTCAAACCTTATCCCTCAAGGGTACAGAAATCAATTTGCAAAATATGAAGTTAGTGCCAAGTTGCTAGCACCACCTATTTTAGTCCTTTCTAGCTGCATTTAGTGCATAAAGATAAATGTACTGCTTATTAGCAAAATGGAATCCAAGATTGCTATAAGCTTGATTCTGTCTGTTAAAGTGCTCAACTTTTTCCTCCTACTTTTTTCTTCTGTTTCTCAACCATTATAATTTCTGTGATCAAATGTTTCCATCTGCCAGTAGTACAGCTCTGCAGACTTGTGTAACCATATCTTCCTTCCCTTACCTATTTTCTCTTTTCTCTAGAAAAAAAAATCGTTTTTCATTACCATGCCATAAAGTTTTTCTTTGCATTACAGGACCTTTATTTGAAAAGGTCACTGCTAGACACTCTTCTGCACAAAACACTACTACACTCAGACACTTCCTCCTTTTTCCAGCTCTCAGTGCTCATATACTGGCGCTGTACTTGAACAAACAGATTACAGATAACCTGCTAACAGGTCATCAGCCTCTTTGTTTAACTTACAACTGTCCACAGACACATTTTTACCTTATTATGAAACTCATAATTGGTCCAATAATCAGCAGTACTAAATGGAATTGGGTATCGTGTGGGGACTGTCACCAGACATCTATTCACTAGATCAGTAAAAAGCTTGAATTCTTGAACTTTGTTGGTGGATTCAACAACTTTGCTATTGAGAAAAACAAGGTAACTGGAAGAAAAAAAAAGAAAAGAAAAAAGATGGCTCTGGTAGCATTCACATAATAGTTGAGATTAATTAACTTCCTTCCCTTAAGAACTTACTCCAACCAAATGTTCTGAACAGTTTCCTGCTGCATCACTGCCCCCAGAGCTGCTTCATAAGCATCCAGTGCTTCACCAACACTTGCATGAAGAGACTGGCACAAACTGTTTATATAAAAAGAATAACTGTTGTATGTCAAACAATACATGTAATTACACATTAAGGGTAAGACACAGTTAAGAATTTCCCATTCTCAGATCCAATAAAAAACCACTATTTTCAGTTTAACAGTATCATGGACTAATTTATCACTCATTTTATTGGTACGTCTCAAAAGCAGGTAACAAGAAATAGTAAAACAACCATGAAGTTTAAAATGCAGCCCTTAAAAATAAATTAAATATTACAAACTGTCTTTTACTCTTGTAAAGTATTCTTTACTTATCCTTCTAATAGGAATGCTCTAATTGCTACAGAATGGAGACAAGTCTTGGGTTTCCATTTGGAAAGCTCTAAAACAATACATTTTGAAGTCCAATTAAAGCCACTTGAGAAATAGTACCAGTCTCTGGCAACGAAGTTAGTATTTTGAAACAAATATTACCAGGATCTGATGTAGAAACACTGACTGTGTCAGAGAGAAAAAAAAACCCTGACAGAGAGGTCAACCCCCCACCCCTTAATTTTGTTTATTAGCTTCACAAACATACAGTCAGACTAACACACAAGACCTCAAAGACAGGAGCAGACACATTCTTAGACCAAGACACAAGGAAAACTCCTTATTTCAAAGTGTAACATAATAAGATTTTCATTAAGTAATGGGAGGAATCTAACAACCTCATAAAGGAGTATACAGAAATATATAAAGACAGACAGGGCTGACCTTGCTACCAAACTCTCCTGACTAAAGTCACATAATCAGTGGCTGATTCTACTCCTGCTTTCCCCAGGACTTCTTAATCACCTATTTACTACTCTTTCAAAAACAGTGTGTGTATACATTTGTGTGCAAACACATGCATGCATGCACACACAAATGATCTTTCCAAGTAAAACACTGTTACAAGACCTTTAAGGCTTTGCTGATTTCAATCTATTTTCAGCTGGTAAAAGTGAACTTTAATGTTTTTTGTACTCCAAACCCAAAGAAAGGAAATATAGACACACAAGTACCTAGACACTTACTGCAGCAAAACTCAAACAAAAAATCACTCAATTATTAGCTCTGAAAGTAATTTAGTAACTTATTTCAAGAACACTTATTTTTCCTCTTAGAAGCAGGTGCTAAAATACAGGAAAATCTGAGCTTAAGTCAGGGTACCTTAGTGACCTCAAGTCTCTTAGTAACAATACTTCTACTGTGTAAGTGTCAAACCCAAAATCTAGTTTGTCAAGAGGTATTTTGTTAAAAAAAATTAAAAAGTATTTAAGTTGGTAGTAATAGACAATGAAAAAAAAAAAAAAAAAAAAAAACATAAAGATAATCTTTATATAAGGTTTAGGTCAAATTTTCTTGAAAACCATACATTTTACCTGTAAGTTGTCCACCAATTAAAAACAAAAAGCAACAGTGTTGAAGAAGTTCTGAGGAGTCCTCACTCAGTATGTGAAGCAGTATCATCCTTGCCCTTTTACTTATCTGAAAAGCCAAATAGCTACTTGTGAAGACTGACAAACCCAAACCATGAAATGGTAAACTCCTTTAACAGCCTAAGCCAGCACCTCAGGAACCACAGTTAAGTAACCAGTGTAAGTTACATGCGACTAATAATGTGGTGTCCAGAAATTCTTTATACTGGTCCTATCAAGAGGAATGATGAGAGAAATAGAGAAATAAAAAGAAAAAAGATTGTATACACATGACAAAGACACGTTCCTTTACAACCTTTTGCTATGGAGCTTCTCCACGAACAGCTGAAACAATGAGTCAAGGACGTGGGGAGATGAGGACTAAACAGAATGGAAATTTTTGTAAAGTAAAACTATTGTAAAATAAAAGGAAGACAACTGAAAGCCAAGAGAAAGAACAACACCACTACTAGCAGCAACCTAAAACAAAAGTAAAATGAACAAAAAAATAGTTTTGAGGTGAACACACCTTTTGCCACTCCCATAGGTCAGAATTTCTGAAAGACTTCTCAAGTGGAACATTTAAGTTGACATGTAACTCAATTTCATAAAATTATCTCCATTGTGCAGCAGGCCAGTAGGTTCTCTAAGGACTGGCCAATCATTTGTTCAGAGAAACCAAAGTGATACACCCTTAGACAAGTAATGAATACCCTGCTTTTGAAAATGCAATTTACTCAGACACAGTAAGTGTTTCTCAGAAATTCCTGGGAAAATCTCACCAGTAGATCTGCCACAGATATGGGATTTGCTGGTTAACAACATCATCTGTAAGATGTTCTTTATAGAGAGGTGATGTAAATTCAATTGGCATTGGAAAATTCAAGAGATATCTACAAGAGAAAAAAGCAGTAGTAAATTAGAATAGCCTTCTACATGGAAGAATCCTGTGTAAGTGTAACATTCAGTTACGAAGTCCAGTTCACGAAAAATACTAATACACTTTTCCTAAATTTCAGTTTAGTCAGACAAAATCTGTACAGAAAGCATTACAAAGAAATATAGAAGTAATTAATATAGAAGGCATCTACTCTCATTATGTACAAAGTTAAATGTTGCCTTATATGACAGACTCTCCCCTTCCTTCACAAAATACATCAAGCACGTAAACAAATGTAAGCAAGAGTAAAATCTAACACCTAACTTAGAGATGAAAACAATTCAAAAGCTCATCTGAATGAGCTTTAGCATGGAAGGCTTTTGCTTAGAAGATCTTAAGAGGCATCTGTTTTGACCATAAGAAAACTTGGAGATTTTAAAACTTCTGTCTTTTGACTAGGTGTTAAAATTCAAGGGGAAAATCATCAGGCTATATATGAAATCTGTATTTTTTCATCAACATTAATCTAATTTAATAGCATGCTGGATCTTTTGATCGAGGTCTTTTCCAAGTCCTTAAACAGTGTATTTCAGATATTAAATTTTAGGCTCCTAGCTTTAGGGGGGGAAAAAATAAACAAAACTAAATTTGGCATATATATGATTGATTTCCATAGCCAAAATTCACACATTCAACTTGCTTGCTGCTTTATTTTTAGATGCTCATGGCTTTATAAATTACTGTCTATGAAAAAACAAGTGTAAGCCTTATACCAAATGATCATTCACTGAAATTTTGGCAAAACATGCCATGCTAAAACACAGACTTTAAAAGTTTTAGGTTATCATGTAACTCAAGAAAATGCCAATATTGCCAAAATTTAAATTAAAAAATTATTCTAAACATACCTTAAGAGATCCATGGGACCATGGTGTTGGCAAGTATTCTCAAAGAAAGCTGCCACGAAATCTTGTAACAGTGGAAGAATACTGCTTGACTTTTCCTGTTTTGTTGTTTGGGTTTTTTTTTAAATGAAAAAAATTAAAATTAAACATCAGCCTGAATATGGTGATGCCTTAAGTTTTAGCTTTCATATTTTCCAGATTTTGTGCTGCATTAGTATATAACTCCATATAAAGTGTTAGCAAGTTCTCTTCACAATTTAGTTAGACAAAACAATCCTTTTCCAGCCTGAGAACCAAGGACACCATTGCAGCTTCCTGCCCAAAAAGTGTAAACAACAGCGAACTGAGGAGAGCAATCTGGGAGGATGGCACTTCATAACCTGAAGCTGTAATTGGACAATTAACCCCAATATGTAAATGGACCAAAACTAATAAAAGTGTGAAAACCTGTGACTTGGGGTTCCATCTGGGATGGACCCATGGCTGGGCTTACTTTATTCCTTTAACACTGTCTAGCCTCTGTTCTAAGTCAGCCTCTCAAGGCATCAATGGTAAAACTAATTCAAGCAAAATAAATAAAAAGTGGGGTGTCTATCTCTGCAATGCTCCATTGTCTTCATTCTCTCACAAATGAAGTTTAAATGGGGCAGTCAGCAGTAGAAAGAAGGTGAAAAAATATTACAGGGTGTACTTTTACTTTCTGTTATTCTTGCTTAAGGATATTATTTAACACTGAATTAGAACAAACCAAATTATAAATCTATGATTTTATGCAATTGCTAAGATTATCTTTTATCACTTGTCTTATCAATTATACTTTTCCTATTTACAGGAAGGAGTACTAGACATTATAAAAATATCACAAAGTTGAATCAATTTGATAGGATTTTTAAACAACACACTAACCCCAAACTTGGCAGAGCTAGCAGACCAGCAAATAAGTTTTTAAGTGGAATATTACCTGTGAAACAAGAAATTTACACAATCGATAAAAAATTTCTGCATTCTGAGGATTCTTCTCAAAAGCTCCAATCCACACATTGTGGGCATTTTCGCTCTGCTCCATCTGCAAATACAAGGTGGCCAAACTCTCCAAGAGTTGACAGTTGCTAGGGCAAAGCTCCAATAAAGATCTACAAAGTTCTGCAGCAGACTCCCACCTTAAAGAAAAATAAAGGTTAAGTTTAAAAGGGGAAAAACAAAAAAAAAAAAAAAAAAAAGGAAAAAATAGCAGAGTACTCCAGATAAGAATGTCTTGAAACAACTTACCTTTCAAGAAGTTTCAGCAAAGCTATCATGTTTCTGTAGAGAGGAAAGCAGATAGCTATTCTTTTGTCAGCCTGAAGGCTTTCATCAGTACATGTTTTGATGGCATCTTCAAAACAAAAATAAAAAATTAATCCCTTACACCTCAAGCAGTGTCAAAGTTATGTGAAGCCTTAGCACAATAAAATGTCTCCTTGAACATAAGGAAAATATACAAGTGTGAAAAGCTATTTCTGAGAGTGATATTTATGCAAATTATTAGAAATAGATGATCATCTTTGGAAAAGCTCTCTTGACTTATCACCACAGGTCAAAGACAAATCTGTTTCATCTCTTACTCATTTTAAAAATAGGAAACAACCTACCAATGAAACATTAAAGCAATGTTACAGACAGAAGAATATCCCTAGATGTAAAATCATATTCCAAGATTTTCAGAACAGATGCTGAAAGCTATTGAGGCAAAAGCTAATACAGGATATTATTTTTCTCCTCAGCATAATAAAGTCATCCAACAATGAACATCCCATTGCCACAGCTAGACTGCCTTCACTCTCACGGCTGGGCTACTCCATTGACCCTTGAGTATTTCAACACTGAATTCATTACCACCAGCAGCACAGATATTTTCTCAGTTGCAACTCAATACTGCTGCTGGCTGACCACTAAATACTGACATATATAAATACTACATAACAGTATTTGTCTGCTACTATGAAGTCTACTTCTGGCAGCACCACCATAAGCTAAAACCTCAATTTATTCTAGTATCTTGATTTTACATTTTAAAAAATTGATTCAATTTACTTAAACTGTGAATTAAGATAAATACATGCATTGTTCTGCCACTTTTAAGGACATACACTAATATTCCAGGAAAGCAACTTTGCAATAAACACATCTGACTTAGGAAAGAAAGGGTAAGAAAGAATGACAGCTGAAGCTTGGCTTTACACTTGCATAAGCCCAAGAAAACTAGAAATGTCATACAACCACAAGCCACTGACTGGTCTTTTTCTCTGAACTATCTGAAGATAAAGATGTGGACTTAAACCACAGATAAAAAACTCAGTGTATTGGTTAAGCGCTCAAGAACGTGGATTTTCCTCACTATTCTGTTCAAATCAAAATGCAATATTCACTGGATTAATTCAATGACTTAACATAATCATCAGCACTGCCTTGACATTCCGAAGTTGAATAATACTTCTTGAATTATAACGTGAAGAATGTATTAAGTATTTACCACCTTAATCTTACCTTCAAACATAGCTAGAAGTGTATCAGGATCAGTCTTCACATCTTGGACTGTCTGCCATGGCATTAAAAATGGCTCTTTGTGCACAATCCTTGAAGGACTGACATTAGCTGGATCATAGAACTTAACTGGGAGAACACCAAATTCAATTAGATGTATGTAAGCCAGCCAAGCCAAGCAACGGTCACTTGCAGTAAGGTGTTCTGATATTATCTTTTCATTTGCTGATTTTAAAGCATTCTGTAAAGGTTAAAAGAAATATATTACATTTCAACCAAAAAGTCTAAGATTTAAGAACAGGAAAAGAAAACAGAAGAGTAAGTTTTAATATTTTCAACATTTTTCCAGAGACAAGACAAGAACTAATTCTTAATGCAAATCAGGATCATATTCAGCTTATGTAAATACATCACTATTCAAATTATGCACAGTTTCTAGTAAAAAATTCAGAAAAACTGCAGAAGATTTGTTACTGCAAAACTGAAGAGAAAGACACTTTGAAAACATACATCTCCCAACATGTGTTTGTTCCATTTTCCTGCTTTATTCTCCTATTACTTCCAGTTCCATAGAAGTAATACAGGAGCTAGACACAACTCATCTACAACCTGGATTCAGCTTACTATATATCATACTAGGTTTTGCTCGTTTGGCTTGGGGTTTTTATTTATTAAATTCTAGTTAGACCTATTCAAATGTACTGAAAGGGCCACCATCTCTAGATGTGTTTTAAAAAATGTTTTGGAAACCTTACTGAGAACAAGGATACTATTTCAAATTTTCCTACTAGCCATATACAAAGATAGAATAGTCCAGTTAAACTAGCAGATCTAAAATAGTTAGAGAACGCAATTAGTCTAAACACAAATTCCTTCTAAAACACAACAGAACCTCATGATGTCATGTGCCAACATCTTTCTGGACAAACACAGTAGGATCAAAGAATGCATTTTTCAAAAGAATATGTATACTTGCAAATTTATGCAAAATTCAGCAGGACACATGTCCTGAAATTAGTGAAAACTAGTGTTTCACAAGCATTTCACTTATTTACTCCACAAAATACTTCTAAAAAACTGTTTTCAAATTTTCCAATACACACTGGTATTTACTCTGAAACAGCAGTTACTTTGCAGTTTTCTCTGAAATACGATTAAATACTCTCTTACCAAGCCATTCTTTTGAACTGCACGTTTCAGATTAATTTGCAAAAATAAAAAGTATGGCTTTGTGATGATGCTTCGAAGAAATGTAAGGTAACCACTGTAATTCTTCCTGGATTCTCTCACTGGATTTCCATATTTATTTGACACAGTTTTTTCTCCCTGTTCTTTTTATTCATTCAGAGTTACATTTCTCAGTACATCTGGGGAAAGCCAGGACAGCATTGTACTTTCCCATTCCAACTGGAGCCAGAAAAAAGCCAGGCTGCAGCAAGCAACAGGTGGCACCTGCTGGCAGGAATGAAACAACCTGCAACTGAAAGGACAGAGCTCCCACTTGGGGAGAGGGTGATGTCCATTTCTCATCCTCAGCCAGCACTTTTATCATCTATGCAACAGTTAACAGTCACCTAAATTATATCTACAGTCATAGTTCTGGCCTGAGATAACTCAATGACTTCAGAGTTGACAGAAGCAATAAAATCTAATTTAACAGTATCCAGATTTGAGAGCAGGGAAATACTGTTAGATAACTACTATGTTCATTCCCAAGAACTACTAGTTTGTTAATTTCTGTAGTAATTTTGAAACCTGAGGCAATATTCACAGGCCTTTCACTGCAAAAACCTGATCAATGGTTTACTGGAAGCCAAAAAACAAAGTATCTCCCTGGGAATGATTTTGAGACACAGTAGTCTAAGCCATTAGCCACATGAACAAAAAAGGTAGGCAACAAAACCCCTGAAGATATATCCAGCTTTTACAATGGCATCATAGCTCAAAGCAGAAGCCTCTATTTGTCAAAGAAATTCTCCTAAAGGAAGGCACAGTTCCACTAAAGTTCAAACCACCACAGTCACATGCATTAAAAAGGTGACGCTATGAGAACACTCATAGGGTGGTAACTTGGAAGTTACCTGCAACAGAACAAGAGCATTCTGATGTCTTCCTGTAAATAGGCTTAAATGAACCCTGTAGAGGAGAGTCTCCAGCAGCTGAAAGGACACAAGATTTGGGTTCTCTCCTCCTCCTGTCACTTCCATTAAGAACTGTAGCATCCTCCCACATACATAGTCTTTTCCATCAAAGGAATTCTCCAAATTCAGAAACTAGAGAAATAAATCATATTAGCAACAATCACAATACAAGTAAAGCTTCTAGGTTAGAGTTTAAAAATCACACAGATCACGAACTTCAAATAATGTTTTTGCTACCTTATGAACTGTGTTTCCCTCCATATCACAAAATTTTAATATTAAACCCCAAAAGATACCACTTTTAGTATGTACAAGAACAACCAAATTTTGCAATCAATGTAACATACTGATTTTAAATAATTTTTACTAGCTGAGGAAAACTGATGACTTCTACAAATAACCAGCAAGAACTTGAATAGTTTCATTTTTAACTTTTGAGTTTTCAAAAAGCTACAGTGCTTTTCATTTGACACTTTCCCTGTCACCCATGCTGACTTTATACAATAGAAAACACACATTTACAGGAACATATATACTTTGAAATTTTTACTTACTGTCCACCAGATTTGATAAGAGGGAGCATATTCCACTGCTGTTTCACACATTTCCTGTATCTCCTCCTTGGTTCCTCTTTTTGAGAAAAGTCTGAGGTAATGACACCAAATTTCAGGATTTTCTTTGTTGTTCTCAAGGGCTCGAGCCAAAACATTTAAAGTAGAATCTAAACACTCAGATGATGAGCTGTAAAAATAAATATTGAAAGAAGCACTCACATTGACTGTGTTGGTATTATGACTTACACAGTATCAAATAAGAAAACAGATGCTTTTAAATGGAATGGAAGTCACACACAATATGCCATCTTTTTTTTACACATGTTGTCCTTGACTATCAAGGTGTCAAAGCTTCAGCAAGTTTTCAACTTTCAGAGGTTATCAGGTACAATTATAGTGCACAGAAATGAGTTTTCCATGAAGACTGCCAATTCAAACAAAAGAGTCCAAATTAATTGAAAATGGGTAAGATTGACATGTAAGCAAAGTTCTCAAGCTGCAAGGATATAAAGGCATTTACATCATTTAGATTTAAGAACTTAAGTAGATATTTTAAAGGTGTAGTAAAGTGAGTTATATTTTTGTTAAATATTTAATTTACTTTCTACAGTCATTAAATATAAGTTTTTATTTCAGCATATCAGGTTCTGTCTCTAAGACACTAAAAAAAAAGACATTTTCTTTATTGAAATAAGTCATGAGATGATACCCACCAAGTAATAAAAGAGTAGCTGAAATAACTGACTATACTGCAAATCACAGAGCCCAGCTTTAATTCATAAACAGATCTTCCATGAAACCACAGAATGCTTCTGAGGTCCCACTTATTCTGAAAACATCTTTAGAAATTCTTTTGCATGGACATTTATGAGAAGAAATGCACAAGTCTCAAAAAAAAAAAACCTTAACACAGTTAACCATGCATAAGTCTGAGGCTTTCCCAAGCCCATACTTTCACCTACTACAGCAGTCAAATTTCTTCAGAGTAGTGAGGAAGGGGGAATAGGAGAGGTGGTTTTTTTAAGAAAAGAATGCCTATCTTCCACTAGGTTTTCTCCCTTCTTTTCTTGGTTGTTTCCCAAGTACATTTATATTTAGAAGGCATGCCTTCTCATGCTGCCACCTGCTGGAAATACTTGGATTACTGGCCTTTCCAGTTCTACCCCTTCTATTGTTCAAGCACTTACTGATACAGTTAAATTTATTTTTTCCTATATTTTCCATTATGCACAGTTTAAACAAGGCTTTTAAAGTAGAGCTGCTTCTCTCCATTACCCTTACTTCCTGCTACAGTTGCTCAGCGGTACCTCACTATTAAAATTGAAATCAATCATTATAATGGATGAAACCATGATGACAGAATTCCCCTTGAAATTATCTGACTGCCAACACAAACATTGCACCCTGTAGCATAATTTTAAGGAAAAGAAGCTAGAGAAACACAGGAAACCAAAGTTTAAAAAAATCAGAAAATAAGAAACCAAATGCTCAATTGGATGATTTCTACAGGGATAAAACCAATTAGTAGAACTGTACTTATAAGAAAGTTTGCTTGATGAAAGTAATTTCAAACATTATTCCAACCATTCACTCTGTAGAGAATGTAGAGATGTGAGTTCATACTTTTACTACTGGAAGTACAACATCTCACTGTAATCTTACACAGAGCACTTTTCAAACGTGAACAATTACTTTTCCCACACTACTTTCCACCAACTTCCATTCTGAATCAGAATCTCCCAAAGAAATACCACTAGTGTAATTTATTACTCATACCATACTAAATACAGTAGGAAATATAATCTATTTTTTAATCTGCTTCAAAGTAATGAATTATTTGTGGCATTGTTGAATATAGTTTTTTAACATCAAATAGGTAATTTGATCATAGCAGCAAGGGCAAATGTAGCAAGGTCTCAAATGTAGCAGACATACCCTTCATTTTGATTCAAATATTTATATGCAAGTTTAATCCAAAGCTGTACATCACAGGGGTTTTCTTGGACACTTGCTTCCAAGTTGGAAATGTCATCAGTCTCACTTGTGAAATACCGGACATCATCTGGAGTCACCACAGTATCAAGCACTGGAACTCTTTTTTTATGTTCTGTGGGATGGGCTGTAAATAATAAACACATTTTTTTAAAAAATAAATTTCCTTTTTACAACAGTAGTGACCTGAAACTCTCACAAGAGGTGGTATTTATATATTTCAATAACACCCATTGATCAGAATTAAATAGCATTATCTCAACACCCTTCAAACTGTATTGCCTGTAGAGAACTGGTTATAACTGCTTATATTCCAAACATGAAGGAATGAACGAATTAGCAGTAAAGGCTGCCTTGATCAACAGACACCAACTAAGGCAGTTCATCAGGCAGTGTTAGGAACTAGACACATTTGACAAAAAAAAATTATCATCTCAATTCTGATTCTCAAAAAATCCTTTTTAGAGATTTGCTAACAAATCCTAAAGCTCCTACTTGTAAGAGTCAGAAGTGAAACACTGTCAGGTTACTGATGCTCTAGCAGCTTCCAAGTCTCAAATGCTGCTTAACCACAGCTTTTTTTAACTCCTGACCTCACACCAAATACTAACTGTACCAGTTTAAGGTAACTGAACATTGATGTTTTACTATTTAAAGTTCAGGGGGAGGGGAAAGGAGAAAGCAGGGCTGTTGAAGGAAAACATTTTTTTCAAAATCCTAATGGTGTATGGGCAAGCCTGAAACATTCTAGGGAAACAGTTCCTTATGTTCCTTTTAAGAATAGGATGAGAAATCCCACCCTAATTTCCAGTCCCATTAGAGAAAAAATCTAAAATAATTACAAATGTAGGTCAACCTTTAGCCAAAAATTTAAGCAAAATAAAGCTTGCATACAGGAAGTATAAAGTCAAGAAAACTATTAAAAGCACTGGTTTTCTCAAGAAGCACTTTAAAAATCACATGTTAGGAACAGGTTAGTGGGTTTTCTCCTCCAGTACTAATTTAAAGAGTGCCACACATCCAGATTACCATATTTAATAGGTCCAACAAACTGTTCCTCTTCACTGCTGCTACTATCTAACAGAGGTTTTCTCCAGTACTTTGGTCTCCATTTCCTTTTCTCTTTCCAAGTTGTATGTGGAGGTGCTGTAAATAAAGTAGTAAAAATCTAACTTTTCTGTATTGAAGAGTAAAATACGTTTCCTAATAAAGACTTTAGATAAAATGATTCTGTGAGTTCAACAGAAGTGTATATATTTTAATACTGCTTATTTAAAATTTATTGTGCTTAAGTGCATAAATAAATTCTACAAATGGAACTCCAGAACTACAGCATTATTGCCTTAAATGCCATTGACTTTATTTCACCATAATCAGAATTTATAATGCTGAGATAAATAATATAAAATATATCCTTGGTTTATAAAATGATCAAGGTACCTATGTAATTTTTAAACGTTTATACATATTGTATTTAATCTACCAAGTTACTTACTGTGACTTTTACTCTCATTGACGTTGCTAGCCAGAAGAACAGCCATCTGATCCACTGACATACGATCTCTGTTTATACCAAAAAGTTTTTCAACATATTTTTCTGAAACAAGAATATGGGCAACTTAGGTAAGCATTTAGAGTAAAACAGTTCAGTAACTTAACAGCAATTTAACACAATCTATGGTAAATTTAGCTTTAAGAGGCATGGTGATTTAACACTAGCACAAAGAAATGAAAAAGAAGGAAGTTCTCTTTGACAACTTGCCTATATGGCAAAGGCATTGTTATAAAATTTCAGCTTCACTGAAACAGGTCAGTCCAATAGTTACAGAAAGAACTAAGGAAGAAGAGAGGTAAAGATTCCATGCTCACTGCTCCCCAACACCCTGAATCCCAGCAATACTTTTTTTTGGAGTGAAATGTTCCTCAGATCCGTGACTGTTTCTTTAAGGCACCAAGGTAAATATCCACTACAAAGGACTGAAATGGACAACCGAAGAAACTTCATATAGCTGCATCTTACATACTGCTTCACATCCAAGTCCTTGCACCTAGAGCCTTTAATGAAACCCATTCCCTTCAAAAATTAATTTTTAGATTAAAAAAGAGAAAAAAAAATACTCATAATAACCTGTGGCAGTGCTGATTTCCTCATCAGTGCTTTTTTCTGAACAGCCAATCAATTCTAAATTGTAAGACAGAATATCCTGAAAGAGCTGCTTACGGCTAAGAGTGCAATCTTTCATGTGTTGCCTAGAACAAAATAAATAAGCAATTAATATATTTATCATAGCAACAAATTATTAAAGTTCTAGTACACACTTGGGTGAGGCAAAAAGAAAACAACACCCACAGAAATACTATTTTTTGCTTTGAAATTTGGTTAAATATATCTGGGCTTTTTCTAAACTTAAATCTACACCACAGTATTTAGAACTTTCCAGTTCAAATAAGGTAATTATAAGAATTAGATACCACTCTTAAAGAGTCAAACAATGGTCTGATGACAACAGCTAAAAGCTGATCCAGAATAAAGTTCACTCCTGTTTCACCAGTAGGTTTCCATATTGAGTTATTTCCTAAGCAATTCATATTCACTTTTAAATAAACTGCACAACAATGGTAAATAAATTACTTTTAATACAATTTAACACCAGCCTTTAAAGAACAAACCTAGCTAGTACTTTTCCAGGAAAATAAAATATTATTATGTTTTTACACTTAATCATTTATTTGCTATACATTTTTCCATACATTTCTCCATTTGAATTACTAGAAAAACATGAAATATTCTCTATCAGGCCATTCTATTTTTCTAAACTTAAAACTAAAGAGCCTCATCTTTCTCCACGGCTTAGATGAAAGGGGATTTTTTCCAACAAAATATCTTAATAGAGCATTAAAAATAACCTTGTCTAGAACTTGTGCATAGGATCACATATCCAGATCTTTCAAAGAAAAGAAAATCATACTTATTTCAGGCTAACTTACCACTGACAGTCATCATCATTACACGTGCCGGTTAAATCAAAGCGGCAGAAACACTGTTTTGGCTCAATCATATTGCTATACGTTATTGAACTGAGGTACAGCTTTTCCTTGGTACGAAAATAAGGACTAAACCTAAAATGAAACAGTGAATTATTGTCATAAAGTACACAAGGCAAGATATCAGTTTTCTAAAAAAAATAATTAAAAATCAAAATCTATATGAAATCTCATTATTTCCAAAGCCCTGCTACTAACCAAAAGCATAATTAACCTCCAGGCTAAGAACAAGGGAAAAACAAGAGTGAGGAAGGAAACAAAGGAATACTTCCAGGAGACTCCCGCATCAACCTAATTAAGTTTTCCTCTAGCATTCTCTTCCTTTAGGTACAGAACTTCATTAATATGAAAACAGGAAGTGTAGTAAAAACCCAGTATGGAAAGCCAACTACTGAAAGGGCATTCCAGTAATTTATACAAATTCTCATGCTCTAGTCAGCATTAAGACCGATATCAAATAGAACTGTAAAGAGAACTGTTAAAGATTAACTTGAAGAAACAGTGGGGGGAAAAAAAGTATCAGCCTTAAAATGTTTAAACAAACAAAACCAGTCTTAGTTCTTTCTAGCAGACTAACACTTGTGTTAGATCTTTAACTGAAGTCTTGACTACATCAATTTTGGCATTTCCAGGTCCTTCAGGAATTGACGTCATAACCTACAAATTAAAATTATTACTCCTGTAAATATGGCATCCTCCATCTTCTACTACTTAAGACCACAGTAATAAAAAACCTGAAGCGCATGGATACAACTTTTCCAGTTTAAATTCCAGACCCTTGTTTTCTAAAATTTGATCTGTAGGAACAAAGTTCGCTTTAGTCCAAAGACAGATGTGCCAAATTGATTACACTTGCAGATGTTACTGTCAAGTCAAGATGAATCACTGTGATTATGCATCTTTCCACTGAGGAGGAATCAAAAAATAGATTATTGAGCCAATTTTGACTCAAATAATGTAAATCCTAGCCAAGCTGAAAGACTGCATAATTGAAATATGCTTCTTGGATACACTGCTTCATGCTAGATATAAAAATCCTTAACCACTTTTTTAGTTTAGTTGTATCAAATAACATGCAATACAATGTACAAGCAGCATATTGCGCAAAACCAAGAGACATGTGCATAGCAGGAAAAAAAAAGCCTGAACAAAATCATTAGATTCCCTAAACTAGACAACATCGTTAGGGATAGTCAAGTTTCTCACTAGGATTTGTCTTTCTGTATGTGCCTGGGTATCAAGGAAGAGCACTGAAGAACCTTTGAACAAGAACACAAGTTTAAGTCAAAGAGCTGCTACAGCCTTCATACCTGTAGGATTTAAACAGCAAAAGAGGACTACGATATGGTCCAAACGGAAATGGTTTCACTTCAGCTTGTTTACTTTGTGATGTAAAAACATCCATGTCCACTGAAATTTCCTAGGAAACAGACAAACAGATATACAGCAGTTGGGATACCACCTAGTAAAGACAAGCTTCACATTTAGCTGTAAAACATTTACCTGACCACACAAGAGATCTTCCTTAGGCACAATAAAGGCAGTACTTTTCGTAAGCAGCTCTTTCAAGCTATCAGCTTTAGCGTAAAGTTTTTTCAGTTCATCAATATTCAACCCAAGGAACAGCTCAGGCTCCTCTGAAGCCTTTTTAGAAAGTTTGTTTATAGTATCTTGTTTTGGAGTGTCCATGTGTTTAAGATTCGGCTTAGTAAAAGAATTAGATTCTCTGAAAGACCTCCTTCGTTCTCTGTTTGAATTAGATGAAACTTCATCATCAAAGTAATTTTCTTCACTGTCCAAAGTCAATTTGTCCTGTGTGAGATCATGAAGCGATGGCTGAGGTAATGCAAATTCAGATTCCTCTTCTACATGAGGTGTAGTATTTGATTGTTCCTTGGTTTGAAGTGCACGGGCCTCCTTCAACTTCTGAATCTTTAGAGCATATTCATACTCTAGTTGCTGTAGTCGTTTTTTCTCTAGTGCAATCAATTCTGCTGAAGGCTTTTTTGGACTTGATGCAGGGGAGGTATCCAATTTCAACATTTTGCTTGGCTGAAAAGGAAAAAGATTCTATTTCTATTTTCTCACCTACTGATCTATCAACATAGGAGGGAAAAACACAGGAAGAATATTTAATTCAGAGTTTATAAACATATTTTAAACTCTTGCCCAAAGATTTCAACAAACAGCAGGAACACAACAAAAGTCTGCCACAACTCAAGCAGCAGATTTGCAGGTCTTGCAATAAAAATTACCCTACATCATGGCCATCTTCAACAGAAGTTCCGGCCCCAATTAAAAGTTGAGCTATAAAACAAGTACACACAATGATGCTGAGACTAGGAGCATTAAAATTTAGAAAAATATTTTAGCCTTGTTTTGGTATATTTTGTTTTTCAAAACAGTATCAGATCCCCTCTGCAGCAACTTAGATTGATAGTTTAACAAAATCATTAGTGCCTACAGACAGTAAAGTATTCTCTTCTTTCACAGCCTTATGGCTCCTCTTATTACTTATGAACACCATTCCTCTAGCATAGAAATGAAGGTTTTGAAGTGATTTCTTTCTCAAATGAATACCGTTTTTTTGAATTCTCAGAAATTAACAAAATCAATAGGAATACTCCCTACATTACTTCTGAAATGTTTTCCTGGAATTCCACTTGAACTTTGTTTATCAAAATGGATACTCTTTTCCAAGTAGTTTGGTTTAAAAGCGTGCTGACTTACACCAAGATGATCTTGCTCTAGCTTTCGTTTTCCAATTTCCTTACTTGCTACTGCTTTTGCTCGAGCAAGTTCTTCTCCATATTTTAACGCCAAAGCTTTTTTTACTGTAACTCGTTGTTGAACTTTATGTATCTGAAAAAACAAAAATAAAAACTAAATACTACAGCAAGATGCAATTTTACAGATATGACCAGATAATAAAATATAATTACATGGAATTAATGAGATATAATATAACTAAATGGGAATTAGTAAGTAATTCAAAGAAAGCCTATAGCTTTCAGGCAGCCCATTTCAAGATTTTCAGCTCTAGGAAACAAACATTTCATAGTGCCAATTACATGTTCCTGAAGCCTCTTGAGAAATGCCTTGTTAGCATTCAATATCTTCTCTGTTGCTTGTAGCTGTTCAGCCAGTTTGTTAATTTTATTTTCAGCAATTCGAACATTCTCTCTCTTCTTGGCCTGTTGTTGTAATAAGTTTTTCAAGACAGACTCATCCTTCATCAACAACATTCTGAAATAGAAAAGGAATGTACACAATTTTTCCAAAGGTAAGCTGCTTAGAGCTGCTCCTCCAAAACCACAGTTAAGAGCACAGCTCTCCTCATGAAAAGACTACAAATTAAGCCTCTCCAGATAGTTCTAACATCTGTAAGACAGTAAATACTGTCAATATATACAGCACATTTCAGCATCCCCAGTTCAGTATATAAGTATAATGCAAATGAAATGTTCTAGTTACAAAGACAGGGGAAGTTAAGCAAATGCTCTAAGACTGTTTTTAATATAATGACAACCAAAACACAAACATTCTTGCTTTCTATTAACCTAGTTCCATCTTAGGGCACATACACACACTACCAGATTACAAGCCATAATATTATGGCACAACAATAGTGTAGACAAATCATAAAAAGTGATGCATCAAAGGAAGATAAGCACTTAGGTAGATGGGTGTGGATAAAGACAGGAGGGAAAATTGTTCTTCAGCTGAGGACTGACCACAATCCAGTTTGTTCACAAGAACATACAGAAATAATCAAGTGGCAAAAGAAGCTGAGAAGATGATGCAAAGCACTTATACTTCCAACCATAACTTGAAATTAGGGTAAGGAACACAGAACAGGCATGCCACAAGAGAAAAGCTATATTAGGTGGTACAAATCATATTCTAGTCACTGAACACAAACACAGCCAAAAACACTTAGTATGACAAACCATATTTAGAAGTTATCAAACACCACACTGGCACTACAACACAATTCCTTTTGCACAGCAATAGAATTAAAGGCTGAATAGTTCAAGACAACAGGAAAAGTGGTTAGTTTTTTTTCAAATGCTACACATTTAGAAATATTTCCT
Source organism: Oenanthe melanoleuca (assembly GCF_029582105.1). Classification (NCBI taxonomy): domain Eukaryota; kingdom Metazoa; phylum Chordata; class Aves; order Passeriformes; family Muscicapidae; genus Oenanthe; species Oenanthe melanoleuca. The sequence continues at coordinate 36,254,552 of NC_079334.1, read as the reverse complement.
CTTTTCATATTGTTAAGCAAAAGGACTTTGACAGTGAAATGCATACCTGTTTTTCTTCAGCTTTGCTTCTGCTTCTGTGACTTGTTTGGTCACTACTGCTATTCTCCCAATTCCATCAACTTCACCATCAGAATTTGCAGGGGATGAATTGTTCTTCACTGGATCAGACTTAATTAAGCGCTGTTTCTCACGACTGAAACAGAAATGTTAAAAACAAAGATGCTCAGTACCTTCAACACTCATTTTAATGTATACTCCCAAATAAAAGTAGCAGAACAAGATTTCAAGTTAAAAGGAAAAAGTACTTTCCACAACTGCAATCAGTTACTCTAAGTCAGTTCAGATACAAGGATTTTTTTTTTTTTTAAACCTCTATGTTGTCATACCAAAAAACTCCATGGGGGGAAAAGCCTGAAGGTAATGGCAAGCTTTTTAAACTCAGATCTTCCATCAAGTCACAAAAGTAGACTAGTACAGGGGTACAAATAACACACGTATTACATTAACAATTAAACTAAGGTTACCTGGCAATCTCTTCTTTCAGAAGTCTGTATTCTATTTTCTTATCTTCTGGCAGAGCCTCTGGAGTTCGCATTGGATCATTCTCTTTTTCTGATTTTGGAGGGGCTTTGATTTTTGATGCCTATTACAATTAGACTCAAGTCAGTACCAGTCACACTAATTTAACATATAGCTATCAAATAATATTTACAAGAGGAATTTCAGCACTAACTTAAAGCTCTTCAAGGTTAGTAAGATCTTCCAAGCCACTGCTTTTTTGCTTGACAACGCATTAAATTTTATTTGAAAAAAAATCACACCAAAATGTATTACAAGTTCTATCTTCAGATATTATCTTGTGCAATCCAAATTACAATGTAGTTGCCCAGACAGGAATTATTTACTCACTCTTACCCCCTTCTGATGCAATTCAGTATTTCTTGACCAAATTCTAAAGTTTAAACTCCTTATATAAAGAAAATTCATTAAAATTATTATAATTTTGACAGCATTTACCTCAACATTTCTCCTTGCTTCTTTTATCATAGATTCTAGTCCACCAAACACACTGCTAGTTGAGTTAGAGGGCTCTCCATCAGACTCACTGTCATCTGAGTCATTTAATGTAACCACAACAGACTTGTGTTTTGGAAGCTGGAGTGAGAATGTAAAAGTAAGAAGACAAAGTTGAAGACACAGGTGAAACAGAACACATACTTATAAGATAAAAAGGTTAACTCCTTTTGTCCTACATTGTAAGAAAAAAATAAGCAGTTGTACATCTCCACAAGACTGTAATATTACACAGTCTCAACGTCATAACAGGAAAGGTTACAACCTTTCACATTTTCAACCTACTCCCAAGTATCTGGACCATTTATTGGTCCATGGTCATAGCACAAATACCACAAACATCTAGCTCCTACACTTGATGAATTACTTTAAATGCAATTAAAATTATCGTTTGTCATTTGCAAGGATTTTTTTTAAAGTAACTGATAGGTAACAGCCAATCAAATCTGCATTAGAATTGGTGTGGTAGACAACATATCAAAACTCCCTCACATCTTTCTGCTACACAGTCGCCGTACCTCTTGTCCCACAGTTATATTTAGCTGCTCTTACAGTGAGCTGCTCAGGCACTCTAATTGGTAGAACACTAACAGAATGTAATGAACAGATGAAATCATGATTAATCACCTTTTGCCAACACAAATTTAAAAAGCTCACTGAAGATCAGGTGACTACCAATTCCAGCACAAAGAAAAATGCAGAAACAAGCAGACAATCTAGATTAACCTCAAATGCTCTGGAGTTAGAGATTGGAAAAAAAGCAACTTATTCCACATTTCCAGGACTGCTCTTCCAATCTCCCACTGCAGATCTGGACAACTATATTGTCTACACATATATATATATAACTATATATAGTTATATATTACCCTTTATCTCAGAACAGAACCTTGTCAAAGCTCTAAGTGTCTTTTAAAACATTAACCCCATCAAGAAAACATTTTTTAAAATGAAAATGTATTGGCAATGGTGTCTGTTCTAGTCTGGGTAAGAAAATAATGGACCAATATTTATGATCTCTTAGTTCACTGTATGCTGGCATATTTTGATGCTCTCTTCGGCTGTAACTTCTTGCTTCAGCGTCAAATTCTTTCTACAAGAGCATATGGACTGTCAAAGTGTTTAATAATTCAAATGCTTAACTGAAGCTTCACCCTTCTGTGCTGTATTACTAGAAAACCTAAGTCTAAATCTGCTCTTCACTTAAACTAAGCTCAGTTTCAACTCATAGTCTTATTAGTAGGAAGCACCAGTATTTCCTTACTGTGATCACTGCTCGTGGAAGCCTCGGTACTCTAACAAACTTTGTATTTTGCATTCGTGGCTGAGACACGGTATTAATACTGACAGCAGACAAATTGCTTCTTGGCACAGGCTGCAAGTTGTCTGGAACAGGAGGGGAAGGTGGACCACTGTTACTTGATGTTTCCTAAATAATAAAATGAAAATATGGTATTAAAAATACACACCATACATAGCTATTTCAAAAAGCATCAGTATAAATGAAACTTTCATACATGTCTCGGAACTTGAAAATGTGATTTAGGCAGACTATGGAAATGTATTAGAGAAATGTTGCATTTCTGCAGTAATATCAAAAAGGCACACAAGAGCAGGCCAGTTATTCATAGGTTAATTGCAAAAGACCATTTAAGTAAGCTCAAAACCAATATATTCTTTCAAAACATCAAGCTTAGCTTCTCACTCCAACAAAAAGCCCCAAACAACAACAAGGACTACAAAAAAAACTTAAGCTATTCCAACTCCTTTTCCTAGAAGACTGAAACTAACTTACTTGTCTTACTCTAACCAAAAATTCAAACGTAATAAACATTTTCTGGCAGAAAAAACCCCATTTCTTTGACTTAGTCGATTTTCAGTACCTTGAAGTTTCATAATTACTTCAGAAATAACAGGAAAGGTGCAATTTACAATTCCAGAGCGGCTCCCGTTGATTTTTTTTCCAAGTCTCCAGAAATGCAGCATAAAACCCCTGTAAGCCTCACTTATAGCAGGTTGCATTGAAATTTTGGTCAAGACTGCCACCTAGAGGCTTACATTCAAAAGACAATAGAGTACCTCGGCTCTGAAAGCACGCTTGTTGGCTAGAGACTTAAGTAATTCTTCTCGTAAGAGCATCTCCTCCTCCTCTTCCTCATCAGCAAATGGAGGTTTTGGTGGTTGTTCAGGCTCTTCAGGGGGAAGAGGGGGAAGAGGTGGAGGTGGCTCAAGAGAAACACAAGGAATACCCTCCATGTAAAGATGGCTCAAAGACGGTACAGGCTGAGAAAAAAAAAAAAAAGGTAAAACAAACATGTGAAATATGAAAATTACTAGTCCTTCATGATTACCTAGCATAGGTTGAGATCTAGATTATTCCATGGTTTAAAAGTAACCTAAACTGTGTCAGTTTAATTAATATTCAAACTACATTTACATCCCTGTCAAAGGCTGTCACTGAACAGTTATTTATTTGTCACAGAGATTAATGGAAGCAATAAAGTTAGATTTGGATAGTGGAAGCTGTGGAGACATACAAACCAAATCTAAATGAGAATTTGAACCAGAGTAGTCTAGCCAGAGAAATATAGTTGACCAGCAGCCTTTAAACAGTTTTATCAAACTGTCTTAGCTAACAAAACTACAATTTCCCTCAGTCAAAAGTTCATAAGCTGTTTTGAGAGAAAATAGTACCTTTCTATTGCTTTTCTGAGAAGAGTAACAATGAATCATTCACTGAAAAAAACTGGTAGTGAAAAAAATGCCACATTAATTCAATTTCCATGTGGACTCTTAGGTGAGAAGACAGAAAACACAGTCAAAAGGCACAAAGTTTGAATGACTGATGAGCTATGTCTTGGCTTTCACCCAACTAGGTAACAAGTCAGCAATCAAGCTTATCTACCTACATATGTGGCCTAGAGATGAGAGGCAAAGTTGCCTTGTGCTAACAATTCAAATTCATTCTTTTTCCTTATGTGCTTCAGACAATTTTTGCTTTCTGTATAAAGAAACATAGCTCTAACAACGAAGAGAATTTCAATTCAATAGGGAAACCTCCATTAACCAGCAACTGCATCAGCCAAGAGACAGCTGAAATAAAGAGTTTTAAAAAAGTAACCACAAGTCTAACAGATATTTCAAAGGAATCATTAAACAGAGTATAGTACCAAAACTAGAATCTAAGTTTAATCCTAGCTTTAGCATTAGAAATCAGATACAAAATGAGACTTATCAAGGTTACTTACTGGAATTGGAGGAGGTAGTGGCAAGGAAATCGGTGGTACTGGAGGGGGAAAATATCCTACTGGACACTCAAAGAAAGGAGGCTGCACTGGGGAAGAAGCTGTAATTAAAATACTGAATGTAAGATATTTGACAGATATTTGTCAAAAAACAACTCATGCTTTATGCTTCAACTGACTTAATGTAGCAGAAAGAAACAAGTGTTTTTATGATGCATTAATTTCAAAGATAACACCAAAGGACATAGCACAGTACCTTTTTTTTACATGTATGAATATTTTTAAAAAGAGTAGTTATGTTTTCTTATTCTGTTTTACATACAAAATACAAGTACAGCCAACCAGTACTGCTATGTAATGCAGCCCTCAAACCAAATTTAATTTGCAAGAATTTACCTTCTAAAACAATATCTCAGTAGCCCGATTACAGGCTACCAAAAATGCAACACAACACAAAGTAGCACAGAAGCAGACCCAAAGCACAGTTGATAAATTCTGAAACATTAAACAAGAGATTGAGATGCTTTAACAGAGATTTGTGTAGCTTACATGTACAAAATAGCAGGTGTAATATTTTAACAAAGTAATGTATAAGGAGGGCGGACAAAGGAGAAAAAAGAAGAAAAAAGAGTGGAAGATGAAAATCAAGATTTAAAAAGTAGCCAATCAAGTGCTTAATTAATTTTTCTCAACATGTTGAAATGGAATGCAGAAACCCAACTACCTCAAATGCACCTCAGACTCAAGAGTCAATAAATCATTTAGACTGGAAGAGACTTCTGGAAGATGTATGACCCAGCACAAGTGCCCAAGGCAGGGCTGCCCCCAAAATCAGGTTATCGAGTTCCAGGTATATTTGACGATGGATATTCCACAACATTTAAACCTGTTCTAGTTTGATCATCTTCTAAGCAGGATTTGTTTTGTTACAATTTAAGTGCTGCTGCTTGTCCTTCTGTTGCCCACTTGACTGAAAAGTTTGGTTCTGTTTTGTCTGCAACTGCCCACAAAGAAGTTGAAGACGAGCAAAATCCTTCCTTAATCTCCTCAACACAAACACAGCTCAGTCTCTTTCTGTAAGCCAAGTGCTTCAGTCTCCCAATGAACTTTATGAAAAACATGCCTGAAACAGCTTCCCTTTGACAAAAAGGTCTTGCCAGGCTTATTCTAGAATGCCACTCTCTCCTACTATGAAACCAGAAAACTGGCAATCTCATCAGTGATTAACAGGCCCCTCCAGCCACTGACCCCCAAACAGACTCAGTGCCACAACCCAGGCTATGGTTCGCCTGTCACCCAAAACCACACTGCTGACCCACATGTCACTCAATGTCCACTGGGACCCCCAGGCCCTTTTTTTGCAAAGCTGCTGTCTGTCCAGTCAACACCCTAGCACATCTGATTGGGAATATACAAGCATAAAACCCACAGTACTGCAATGAGAAAAATATACCCTGATGACCTTAAAAATACCCCTACAGCAGAGATAGAAAGAGTCAGCATTAACACAATTAGTTCACCTTAAAATGTTAGTTCTATAATTCAGACAGCTCAAAACAAACACTTTCTTTCTAGAACAGTGGCTTATTTCCTACACTTTACTTATTTTTACCAATCACCATATAAGAAAACTGTAACTAAGTCTTACCTGGTGAGTTAGTTTCACTGTCTGTATCCATAGCAACTTCATCATAATTATCATACTGATATATGCCTCCTGCACTCTCTGTAGACGGCTTATCCAAAGACCATCTCAAGTCTGTATCTGATGACTGAACACACAAAAGATTTATTTAGCTGTTCTTACATCATTATTTCATAGAAAACCGCTAAGAAATAAACTTTGCAAGAAGGCTATTGGAATTTTGTCTTCTAATTGATTTATAAATACAACTTACTTATCTTGTACAAAAAGAAGAAACAGAATATTAGCTTTTAATCAAACTGCTGGTAGCAACTAGACAAATGGACAGGAAGTTTTAAAACTGTATCTCTTCAAGGATGGTGGGGTGGGGGTTGTTATGATACATGGAAATAATTTTAAAGAATCTCTTAGGTCACTATATATCTGGCAAATAGGCATGATTCTGTATTTCTGAAATACTGCAATTGAATTAAATGCTTTATTATTTCTGGTAATCTGCCACGGCAACTTCCAAGAATGCTTGAACTACCCTTGCTAGGAACAACTCACAGGTGAAAAATCCTTTTACTGTCCCAGAAGGAGCCACATGCCACACTGAGACAAACTTGGAGACTGTCAACTCATAAATCAGATTGTTTAAAGAGCTCATAACATGGTATGGATGCCAATTAATGTTCAGGACTGAAAATATGCGGCACCTAAGGATGACTTCTCAGACTCTTTAACTTGTATCTTTCAGATTTTGGTAGCTTCTAGAATATTTACTGTTTACAGTCAAACATTTTTAGACTCCATTTTCCACTCTGTATTACTATAAATATGATTCTTCTACAACATGACTTTAAACAAGGAGCCTCAATTCCCTTAGATGTTGTTTCTTCTTGCAGCATTAGTAACTTCAAGCACTTGAAGCATCCAGCTGCAGTGGTTCTGTTGCTTCCAGGCCAAAAGAATTAATGCCATAGAAACAGTCATTTTCTTCTGTAATGTACCAATGTTTAAGAGACAGGCACTAGTTACTCAAGTGCCTTTTGCTAATCTCAATATGAGAGAACAAGAACAGCCTACAAGGACAGCATGATGGCCACTGCAGTAATTCTATTACTTCATCGATTTGACACTATGTGAGGTTAAACTAATTATCTTTTGTCTGGGCACATCTTATACCTCAACAAAATAGATTAAATACTACATTGAAAAAATACTAGAAAGCAACCAAGCCCTTCAATGACATTTTGAAAGAAGCAAGCCACTGAAGTTGCATACACAGAAGAAGTTTGAAAATATGGAGAAGAAACCTTGAAATCTAAAAGAAGAAAGCCAAAGAAGTTTCACTGATTGGTTACTGTTAAATTATAGGTTGCTCTTTGATCACTGTGTTCAAAATGTCTTTTGGAGAAAAATGCTTTACCATTGACTTGCAAATGTATGATTCATACAAAACTGATTTTGCAAATCAAGGGGAATGCCTGTCAAAGAATGGGATTAAAACACTGTAAACACTGAAGTATATTGAGCTTTTCTTTCATTGCTATATTTTGATTATCCTAGGGGTGGGGAAAGCAGGGAGAAGAACAGAGGAATTCAGACAGGATGGTGAACACAAACCAGGTGGGGCAAGACACAAATTATTCATGAATCCTAAATGTAATGCCAGAACACCACGTACGAAATTTGTTACCCTGCTTCTTGATCTCCTCTTTCCTCCAACTAGTTTCATAAATCGATTGTACTGCTCTTCTTGATTTGAGAGGTCCCTAATTTTTCTTATTTCTTCTTCTCTCTTTCTTCTTTCCTCCTCTTCTTCTTGTTTCCTCTGGTCTTCCTCTTTCTGCCGCCTGTCTAGTTCCTTTTGCTGCTGCATCTTCTTTGATGTCTTTGTCTGTTGTTTCCTCAAAGCTTGCTTGCCTTTAAATAAAAAAAGTACGTGATTAACTCCATCTTACCTAACTGATTCCACCTAATCCTAGATTATTCAAGAGCTCTGAGTAAATGTGAAAGATTTTAGAATGACTAAAAGCTCATTGCTCACATAACTTTTTTGATACCACAACATTGACAGCCATTTCAGTAACATTAAACTCATTACCTGTAGTACTAGGTTTTTTGGTTGAATGTGCTTTTGTACTGGCTTTGATTTTCTGAGTTACACTTTTCGTTTTTGTTAATTTTTCCTTGCTTTCCTTCATCACCTGTTGCTCTTTTTGCTGCCATTTTTTACTAGCAGACTGAAGTGCAAGAAGCCTAAGTTGCAATTCAGACATCTCCTCCTCCTCATCAAGCAGCTTCTTGAGAAGAAAACAGAAGAAAGGACAAGACAGAAAGTCAAGAAACACAATTTAACAACTTTTTCTTTACAAGGTCTTTTGAAATTTTTCCCAAATATTTTTACTAAAACAAAGCTCAAATTCCTACTTTACTGGTATGTGTAATTTATTTAAAAATTGACAGTTCTTATTACCAGAATGTTTCTGGACTGCCATTTGGAAAAAGCCATCAGAGTATCATAATGCAATCATGCTTCATCTACGGAGGAAAATTTTCTTACCTTTTCAGATGCAACATCCGAACTGCCAACCTTTCGCACTGATGTTTGCTCTTTGTCTTCTGTGCCTTCCAAAAGAAAAAATACCGTATTTTTGAACAAGCTCTTTCTCATAAGACAGCTACATTAAAATGATATATGAAATTTCATCTATACAACCAAGTTTTATCAGTATCACTGATATACAATATAAAACAATAACAGTGGTACATGCAAGATCACATGAACAAACATTAATATAAATTTGGCATGTCTGATAAAATCATCACGACTACATAAGCCTAAAGCAAGACTTGTCATTTCTTAGTGACTCTGGCTTATGGTTCATATGTACTTTTCTCAAGAAACAGAGCAAAACAGATTTGTAGACAAGGGGAAAAGAAGACTTTTTGTCATGTGTTTTATACTACCATCTCATATCAGCTGCTGTCCTGCGCATCTCATATTTCACTGGCAGCTATTTTGAGTAACTGGTCATTCTTTTGCAGAAGTAAATATAAAGGCACAAAGTTGCAGTAAGAATATATTTGCTCTAATTCACACCAAAAGAAAAACAGAAAAAAGTTATCCTTTGGAAATGAATAGTACAGCTCTGTTTTCCCACTAAACATTTATACATTAAAACATTGATTACTTAGACTTCCCAAAATATAGCCAATTCTCATAACACACATACACAGACGCATATAAACATACTATACTTTACGTGTGGTATACATATTGCTGTATTACATAATTATAGCAAATAATTAGTCATATAATTGGCTGCCAAAAAGAATTACACATTTTTTATATAAGAATACATTTATATGTTTATATGCATCAAAGGAAGGAAACGTTTAGAGAAGCTTGGAGGTTTTTTTGCTATATTAGTCTTTCTTCAAAGAAAGATTCCTTCCCACAATTCAAAATGGTGGAAAATAAATTCAGATTCTGTACAGCTTTAACTCTTCTTTAGCACTTCATAAAAATTACAAACAGAAAGACACTGTTTAAAGTACACCAAGACTTTATATGTAAATAAAATTGAAACTTAAAAAATGCTGAAGGTCTTCCTCCTTGCACACATGCATTTTTTTAAAAATGCACATACAAAAAAAGAAGAGCAATATCTAATATCCATATGAACTATAGAAAAAAATTCAAAAAAATTAGTATACTATGTAAAGTTCCTAACCATCCAGTTCACAGGATGAAAATAGGAAGACAGATGGTACAGTAGGTTTTTTTTATGCAGGCACATGAAGTGACATTCTATTCAAATACAAATGCTCTTTCAAACCAGAAGGGGACAACATGGACACAACAGGCTAACACACAATATGGGAAGTAAAGTAGGGAATACTGTCAAGCCTGCCAGAGCAGCTGAGCCACAGAGAATTAATTTGAGAGAGACTGAAATTTTTCCTGAGTTTTAAGACAAGCTCCTCAACTTTTACAGTCTGCAAAAACATCCAGTACACAATTTAAAAACAAATAAAACAGGAAAATCAAATTTTGCAAATTTCCCAATACATGCAGCACATATTGGGCAGTAAGGATATTAATGTAGTTTATATTCACTTAACACACATGAATCTGCAATAACAGCTGAATTTTTCTTTGGAAGCTTGCCTTGCATTGTCATAAACATTCATTCATACAATCTGTCTGCTTTCAGACCATCCATATATCAGAGTATCATGCAAAAATAAAATGCTCTTAATATGCATATTACAGCATCTATTTTTCACTCACATTAACTATATTATCAACTTCAGTGTTTTTAAGTTTGGAAGCTGGATCTTTGAGATTATTTTGCTTTTTAAATAGCTGCTTTACTCTCCTGTTCTGCTACATTCTCTTCCCACAGACTACTAGTTTTTCTCTTATCACCAAAATTTATTTGTTTTCTTAATGTCTGTCAATAAAACCTGTATGACCTTTTAAAGAACACACAAATATCTATTATTAATGGGAAATGCACAAGGGTGAGAAATTAGAATGAGGTGGTTTGACTACTAATTATCAGTTTTCTCTTTTTGATTTCCTTACAAGATCTGTCTTGTTCTGAAGTCATACATAAATCATTCTTTCAGTGCTCTAGTACTATCTTTCTCCATATTCCTGCCAATTACTCACCCCACCTGCATTCTTATTCAATCCATTAACTACTTTGTCTCTTCCCACTCAAATTGATAGTTTACACACACTGGCAAATTAGGAAACATCAGGTGACAAGTGATAGCCTCAAGCACCACCTTCAACCACAGCAACCACTAACTAGAGGCACAAGAAGGCCTTAGAGTAGGAAGCTTAAGTCAGCTGCTTTATTTTGCTGCAGATTTAGAAGTAAGCTCAAGTGCTTTTACCACAGGCCAAGTGGACATGATCACTTGTTTTCAGAAACTGTTTAATGCATCTCAGCAATTACCCTTTTAGTTAGCAGTCCCAAACTATCTTTGACAAGACACTTATTCTACCCTTTTGCTCAATTTCGTCTAAAAATCCTTTCCATTTCTGGCCCATGATATCTTGACTATTAGTGAATATCAACAACGATCAAAATAATTCTTGTGAAAATACCTTAAGGTGTTAATAACACCAAGGTCATGGGTTTGATCCCTGTATGAGACATTAAGTTTTTAAGAGTTAGATTTGATGATCCTTGTGGGTGTCTTCCAACCCAGAATATTCCATAATCCTGACCTTACATTTAAGAAAACACACAAAGATGAAATGCAGAAAAAGGGGTCTCCAAATGTTCTCTTTTCAGCTATAAAAACCCCACATTTTGCTTCTGCAGAAAAAAACAAGTCAAAACCAGAAGTACAACTTTCAGTGAAGTCAATGATTTCTGCTGTGAACAGCAACTAAAAAACTCAAGTCTTGTCCTCATGCCTTCTGCCAAACAATCAGTCTCAGAAAACACATTATTTAAAATATAAATCCAAAGCAAAACATGCTTCCAAACATTCAATGTAATGTAATTCAAGGAATTACAAAACACAGGAGTTAGGTACATCAAATCTTTAACTTGGAAGTTTTAACATTTTTATGACAGTAAAGTTTTCCCCAACACCTAATAAATACAATAGATAATAGCAAGCAAATAGAACTTTGCAGGCTAAAATAAGTTTACAAGTATTTTTTTACCTTGACCAGATTCTGTTACTTCAGATTTTTGTGAGGACTGCTTCATTCCTTCTTTGCTTTTTTTCAATCTGCTCCTCTCAGCTGGAGTAGGCAGTTTTTGTCTGAGAGGTTTCAGTTCAAATGCCTGAAAGCCCATAACCGGATTTTTCTCCTCAGGAGGTACTTCTTTTATAGTGTCCGCTTTAATACTGTCATTTTCTACAGTTTTTTGGTCCTCAGTGTCCACTGTTTTTTCATCATCTTGTTTCTCATTTTCTTCCCTGTTGCTCAAAGCCAGTCTTTCATCTTTATTAATGTGTTCAAGTTCTAATTGTATCTGCTTATACTTCAAGAGCAGATCCTCAAAACTTTCTTCCACAGAGCTTTCATTTTTAGATGAGTAGTTCTGCTTTCTAGATGGGGACCTTCCAAAAGTTTTAGCTGAATTACTGGTCAAGAAATTTAAGACAAGAACTTGTATAATCTTAAAACAGTGGCAATACTACCACTGAAGAACAAATTAAGACAAATGTTACTTATGACCAATCTCATATACTAGGCTAGTTTGAAAAATATCCTTAATAAATACAAGCAGCATGCAAAAGGCCATTACTACATATTGACAAACATTTTCTCAAACCAACAATATCCAATTTATGACAAGGTGGTCATGAATTGCTGAAGTCTCATCTCTTACACCATTCACCTGGAAACAAGAGCTATAATGCTGAGATGGTTCTCTATCATGGAAAGTCAAACTTCCAGAGTTCATAACTCCAGTACTGACTCCCCATCTGACATTCTGAAGACGACAGCTTAAATTCTTTCTCACTTATTTCAGCCCTTCATAAAATGCCACATCTATCCAATACTAAGTCTGGCCATAGCACAATTACACACTGCAGTAAATTTGCAGTTCAGCAAATGAGGTAAGGCACAGAAGAATCAATGAACAACTGAAGGGAATAAAAAAAAGTAACAAAGACTTGCAATCAAAACGTTCAGAGATGCTGAAGACAAATGGGAATTACTAATTACTCAGAAAACGTTGCTTATGAATGTCCAAGGCAAGCAGTGAAAATATTCTTAGGCACCTCTACCCAGAACAAAAGTTCTCACTTTTAGAGTTTCAACTCCTCTTACCTTAACCTGACCTTTGAAAACGATCCTGTAAAATAATCATGCCCAAGGTGAAATCTTTCAGGATACTGAGTCAGGTTTTACTCATTTGACTCACAGTATCAACCTCACTGTGATAACAGCTGACTCACACACTCAGTTACACAAAATGCTTTTTCAACAGTATCATCTCTTAAAACAAGAGACAGAGTAAAATCAGAAGCTAAAATATAGGTGTCCTCTGAATGCAGACATACTGAACCCAGAGAAAAACATATTCGTCTTCTGCTCACAAGTATCAACTGCTTGGATGTTAAGTTCTAACATTAGTATGAAGAATCTCGATGTGTATTCTGCAAAAGCTACTTCCATAATACCAGGAAATGTTTTGCTATACAGTGCTTTCTCAAGTGTCAGCACAAAAAGCAGAAACTAGCAAAGATAAACTACATAAAATCCAAAAAGCAATCAAACAGTCTATAAATATGCTGAAAATACGACAAGCTGAATGCAGTGTAACACCAAATTATGCAATAAGCATATCTGCAAAATTCCCTTCCAATGCATTTCTACTTCTAAAGAACCAGCTACGTTCGTAATTTAATAAGTAACAGGGAACTCTGAAGCTAATTGACTTACCATTATTTATAGAAGAAAGTCTAAATGCTATTTGCTATTGGAATACTGCAATAGCTTCTAAAGTCATCTGGAGATGGATAACAAGACAGTTTTGAGATGTTTTTTGTGCTCAGGATAATACAATTGCTAGAAGCTCCCACAATGGAGTTAACCAGAAATTCTGTGGTTCATGTTTGTGGAAATTTTTTTTATTCTATACATAGAATGCAAGACCACACGAAGTGCTGTGAAAGACAGACAGGCATGTACATATTAAAATGACAACTATGCTTCAACCAACTCAAGAGAAACTTCATCCAAGAACAAAAAAGAAGAAACTGGGAGTTAGAAACGAAGAAAAATGTACGCGGTCAAGAGTTCAGAATTCAATGGAAAGTCCCATAATGGTTCTGTATTTCAGACTCAAATTCCACAATTCTCTATGCAGTATTTCCTGGAGAATTACTATAGAACAGCTTCACATTAAAGTTGCCAAGAATTGAAAGAGATAGGCCTATAAAACGCTAACATTCCAAAAAAAGTAACAAGAATTATTTAAGTGTTCCACCATATCCTGTACTCTATACATACATATATTACATATATACTCCTACAAAACACTGTGCAAGGCACAAGTTCCAAGGATAAATCAAGTAAACAAGCTCTGTCTTACAGACTGTCATTGTATACCTCCAGTCAGCAACTTACTACCTCACACTCTCACTCTTCCCTCCCAATGTGGGATGGGGAAAGAACTAGGAAAAAGGTAAATGTGAGTTGAGGAAAAGTGGGTTGAAAGAAGAACAGTTTAATAATGGAAATCAATTAAAATAGTAACAATAATGAAAAGGGAGATAACATAAAGAGAGAGTGGAATAATGCCCAAGGAAGGAGGGTGATACACAATACAGTTGCTCATTACCCACGGAGAGATGCCCAGCCTAGCCCCACGCAGCAACCAGCAGCTCTCAGCCAACCCCCCACTGGGCATGACATTCTGTGGCAGGCAACACCTCTTTGGTCAAGTCTGGGTCTCAGCTTTGCACACTACTTCTTGTGCACCTCCTCACACTGGCAGAGCATTGGACACTGGAAGTCCATGACTTAGTGTAGGCACTTCTCAGTCACAACTGAAACATCATTGTGTTATCAACAATATTTTCATAGTAAAACCAAAACACAGCACTGTACCGGCTACTAAGAAGCCAAAACCAGGACCCAAGACACTTAAAACATTTAATTTTCCAGGGGGAACTTCAAATACCATTCCAGGCCACAAGTCTCCTTGTACCAGTTGATATGTAAGTCTCCTCTGAAGCCACATGACAATGAATTACACCGGGATTCCACTAATGTTAGCAACGTGGAGGTACTTTATCATTTCTGAATTCTCTAATACTGACTGTATCAGTGGCAAGGATGCAAAAAACACAGTAAATAACTCATACTGAGGGAAAACCATGGACCTTCCTTAACTATATGATCGATAAACTACTGAATGTTCACTTATTAAATAGAACATTCTCCATCTGCCATGTTTCAAGAGATGAGTGAATCTTAAATGCCAGGAATAAAAACACCTAACATCCTCATTTTCTACTTTTGGTTTGAAAATGGAATTATCAGTTTCTGAATAGTCTTTTAATTAAAAGGGAGAAGATGACTCTGCCTCAGTCTCATTAAGAAACACTGCAAGGTCTGTTTAGGACAATCTCTACATTTGCCCTGCAAATGACTCACACAGAAAGTAACCACTTTCAGGTACTCAGAACAACACTGCAAAGTAATAGACTTGAAAACTATTTTCAGCATTAGAATTGTCTTACTGTGAAACCTTGGGCAAATCACATCTTCACTTGCTGCCTCTCAAGATAAAACCCTTGAATGAAAAGTTCCAATGAAGCCTTTGATAATGCTGTAACTTTACCAGATAAAATTAAATAAAAGCATCTCTATTGCTAATTTACATATTCCATCCACATTTAAACAAATAAAAACAGTGATTACATAAATAATAATCTTGTACATAAAACAAGATCCAAGAATTCTAAGAAATCAACCTGCACAGTCTAGCAAAAACACATCCTTTGACTACTGATATGAAGGACAATAAAACACTGTAAAATTCTGGAGAATAGGATTTAACCACCATCTCTCTTGCTCAATGTTTTTTACACTCATCTACATTTTCAGTTAGGCAACAATGCAGTTACATCAAGTAACCAGGCTGCCTCAAGCTACACTCAAGCATCAGTTCTTTATGTTACTTCCTATGGCAAACAAGAAAAATATGGGAAGTTTTTCCCACCACTTTCACAATTCCTGCTCCTATAAGGACGAAATATCAGAACTCTCTTAATGATTCACCTAAACAGCTCTTAAGAGCAATCAGTGGAGAACATCCTACAAGAAATGGAGGGTATGGCTTTCATCTGAATACCCACATAAATATTTGTACATATAATTTGTATGTGCAGACATACTCCAGCTTAGCTAAAACTGACTAAAGCTAAATCTATGTATAATAGTCTCTGAAGGGATGAAAGTGAAAATGAAAAAAATAGTAGATCCTTAATTGCCCAACGCAGTAAATTAACAAGCTTAGGGTTTCAGCTTTACAGTTGTGACACTAATTATACATATTAAAACTGCCGCACCAAAGACTGACCCCACTTCACCATATTCGCACTTGGGGCTGGAAAAGCAGCCGCCCGGAATCCAACCGACAATAGCTTCCTTTCAGGCTATGCTTTTCCTTTTTCCCTACACCCGACGGATCGGCCAAGCCGCAAGCCAGGTCACAGCAGTAATCCGACTTCCCAGCAGCCTCTCCTTAAGCAGGGCCGGCTCCGCGGCCAACCCCCAGGATTAGCTCGGGAGCCTCCCTGCCCGTTACGGCTGCGGGAATCCCACCGCCAGAGCGGCAGGGAAACGCGTCCCTTCCCGGGGCTTTCGGCCACGTCGCGCGGCACCGCCACACCCAGGCCCACCGCAGGGCACGGGCCGCCCGCCCCCGCTCACGTCTCAAGGATACATTTTCGAGGCGAGGGCTCCCTCCAGCCCTGGCTGCTACTGAACCCGGCGCCGCCTCCCCCTCCGGGCGGCCTCCCGGGAGGGTTGCCTGGCCGATCGCTGCAGCCTCGGCTCCGGCCCCAGCGCCCACCGCCCCGGTAGGGCCGGCCTCGGAAGCGGAACCGGTCCAAGGCGTTGTGGCTGCGCTCCCAGAAGGAGAGCCGGGGGCCCGTGTCCGAGTGCGAGCCCGGCGGCATCCGCGGCGCCGGCGGGTGGGAGCGGAACGAGTCCTTAGGCCGGTACCCGCCGTGGCCGTGCACGTGTCCCGTGTCGGGCGGGGGCTGGTGCCGCGAGCGCGGGAAGGGCCGCCCGGGGGAGGACATGGAGCCGCTCCCGTGGAGCCCGGGGGGCGGCCGGCGCCTCGAGTACGGCCTGCTACTGCTGCTGCTGCTACTGCCGCTACCGAAGCCGCCGGCAGGCTCGGAGCCGCCGCCACAGGGCCCGAAGCCATTGTTGTCATCGTCGCTGATCTCGCCATCTTCCAACTCCCCTTCCTCCTTCGGGGAGAGGCCGCTGGGGTCGGGCGCGGCCGCCGCCTCCGCGGCCGCCATGGGCCCACGACAACGGTCTCGGCGCGCCCTGCGCCCCCTCCGCCGGCCCGCGCGGACTCTCGCGAGACCGCGCCCCGTACGTCCCGCCCGGGAGTTGACGGAGCCGCGATGCGTAAGAAAAGAAAATGCGCGAGGCAACACCCCTGTTGCGGGGTGTGCTGGGTAATGTAGTTCCCCGCTCGGGCCGAGGCCGTGCAAAGTACGGCCGGGGGAAGGTGGCGCCTCAGCCTATCGGGCGGCGGCGGCGGCAGCGGGCGCCAATGGGCGCGCGGCCCTCCATGTTGGTAGAGGAGCGGCGGGAGGAACCGCCATCTTATCGAAGGGCATGGCGCTGTGCGGGTGGGGAGCGGTAGCGTGGCGGCGGGCTGCCCTGCCCTGCCCTGCCCTGCCCTGCCCTGCCCTGCCCTGCCCTGCCTGCAGTGGCAGCTCCCCTTAGCGCTGCCCAGGCTGCGGGGGCTTGGCCCTTCTGGGTGCCCATTGAGGGTTTTTAGTACTGTGGAATATATGGTAGCCACTGCTGGCTACCATTTCTCTGTTGGTGGGGCCCGTGCCCTGCTGCGCTCCCCCAGCAGTGCACAGGCTGCTAAAGAAGGGAAAGGAGTGGCTGTTCAGGCGTTAACCCCCTTCCTAGTAGCTAAATTAACGTTAAAGTCCTTAAGAAGGAGCTCTCTGCAAAGCTTTCCAGACCTGTTATTGTCTAGAAGTTTGTATAGGCCCTAATGCCTTAAGTGGTATAAATTACAAGTGACCATCAGAGTGTAAAACAACTGCATAAGCACTTTCAATAATTTGTTTTATTTTCGTATCTCTTAAGTGGCATTCTGTTGCTACCTCATTGGTTGTTAAGGGATGCAACATCCTACTAAGACTGGAGAGCAGTGATGACTTGCTTGTGCAGAAAAAACCTCATTTTAAATAAAGCCTTTCTATGTCAGGTTGGTGTGTCTTGTAAAACCCACAAACCCTGACTTTTAAAACAGACACCAGAGAGATTCTTCTCAATTATGCATGCTAAATGTCTTTGCAGATTTGCCATTATTTTCAAACTTGGAGAAAGATGGCTGCATCTTCATGCTTTTCCTGAGAGTAAATTATTAAGATGTTTTGTTGGGTTTTTTTTTAGTGTGTAATGTACTATGAAATCACAAGTACCAAAATAAAACTCAGTATTATGTTGCTATTTATTTTCCCTTGCCCTTCTATCTAGAGTTCATTGAAATCCAATAGGAATAGAGAGTGGACAATGCATATGCTTTGTAAAGTCCAAAGAATTGTGCCAAAGAAGCTTATTTTTCTTTGCTCAAAAAAACTTTTCACCCTCTTTTTTTGATCTAAAGGGACAACCTATATGACTCAAAATAGATACCATTGCAGTGACTTCATAGAAAAAGAGTAGAGTAATGGAAAGTGTATATCCTGTATCATATCCTGTATACATATCATATGATATCATATCATGTCATATCATATCATAATCATATCATATTCTGTTTAAAACAGTGTGCATTCTTCAAAGATGTTTACAGGAAAGGAAGTTAAACATTTACTTTTTCACTCCCCCTCCTCACCCCACGTATACATCATTCTACATTAATGTGTTATTTGTGTCAGTATTTCTATTCAAATTGTTGATACCTCTAGGAATCAGGCTTACATTATTTTACATATCCCACAGTACTAAAAACATGCAAATATGACATAGGACATACTGAAAACTTCCTCAAGTAGCAGCTGGATGTCAAGCAGGTTTCTTAAACATTGCTAGGTGCCTATGTCCATGTCTGAAATCTAATCCACTGTAGTTACAAAGCAGTTTCAGTATCACTACATGTAAGCTACAAAAATTTCCCTCTCAGTGCACATCCCTACTTGGACACCCCAGAGCTTTGCATATATCTGATTCCAATTGCCTTTGTACAGTTACCTTTATTTCTAAGTGTTTTCACGCACCAGTAGGAAATTAGTATCAGTATCTTTTAGACAGGAAAAGAAAATATTTATAGAATGGTGAGGTATGGGCAAAACATCAGCTTTTTTATGGGAAATTACCCTGACGTGGGTATTCCCACTCTATTGATTATTATTGTATGTTTGCTTACTGTTCATCCAACAAGTATGCTAAATTTATTAAAAAATGCTATATGACCTGTACTATAAGTTTCTATCTAAGAGAAAAGTTTAACATCTGTACTTAACCATCTGTAAAAGAATACCCTGAGAATCTTCCAGTGGTTTTGTATATCCTGTGGTGTTGTATATCCCTTCTTTCATTTGTCATCTGATATTCCTAGCTTTTTGCTATCATCTAGGATTATCGTGTGAGTAAACAGATTATATTGCTGAAGAAAAAAAGATCGTATTAAATAGTG
This sequence comes from Oenanthe melanoleuca, assembly GCF_029582105.1. Classification (NCBI taxonomy): domain Eukaryota; kingdom Metazoa; phylum Chordata; class Aves; order Passeriformes; family Muscicapidae; genus Oenanthe; species Oenanthe melanoleuca. The sequence goes on along the minus strand of NC_079334.1, from coordinate 36,235,200 downwards.
AATATACTTTCAGTAAAAGACGAAATAATTTAAAAAACAGAAGGCCATATGTTTTAGTACAGGAGCACAGAATTCGACTTGTTTCAAACTTTGAGGATGGAAATTAGTAATATGTTTGCCATGTAAATTAAATTCAATTATAAAAAGTAAAGTGAGTTTTGTTTTTATAGAAGCACAGTCTGAGTTACAAGGACTTGTCCAGATTTCAGAATAGAGACATTCAGTATTTTTGTACTATATTTGGCTCAGGCTAAAATTATTTTTGCTCTTCTTGCTTTGCAGGTGGCAATTACTGTCATAGGTTCAGGGTGGATCAGGGTTGTTGAGGTAACAAAAATAAATGTATTCTTTGCATTTCTTCCGAAGTTTTGTGGTTTTTCCTGTTCTGCCTGTGCCAGCTGACACAATGTCCACTTATTCCATAATTTAACACTGTTGTACAATTTCATATGATTTTGTTGTCTGTTTCTTAACTAATTTCTTCTGGATTTTTTAATTCTTTTTTTTTTTTTTTTTTTTTACAGAAAGCTGTGTGAAATCTTCCAAAGAAGAAAGCAGTTTCTATCCAAGCAGGAATATCCAACTTAAAAATAAACACTAAGTGTAGGTAAGTTCTTACTGAACATAGACTGAACACAATGTCTTGAACACAATGCCGTCAAAATACATATGAAAGTAAAAATAAGTAAAAATTGGAGGACACCATAAGTTTAAAAAAAAGATCAAAGAATCACATTCAAATAGCAGGCAGAGCTGCATAATGATAGAATTAAATATTAGCCTCATGATGTGCTTAAAATCAAGTAATATTTCACCAAGAGATATATCTGAGCAAATTATATTAAATACCTGAAGGAATCTTCCCTTGGATAAGGTAAAAGTCTGAGATATTTATATGAGATATTTTACAGAATACTATTTATAAAAATTTTAAAATAGAAAAGCAGTCTAATCTTTATTTTGGTATTTAGGGTGAGTTAATGCTAAAATACAAATCAGTCATGTTTTTATGTTCTCAGATGCACTTGGTGATGAGAAAAATCTCTTCTTTATGACTGTGCAATTATTCAGTCAGTACCTATCAGTTACTAAATAGGACTTTCTTAAAATCTGGAAGATGTTAAAATGTGATTTTAGGTTTCCACCTTGGGTATTAATAGTCTGATGGAAGAGATGATTCGAAGAGTTCTGTCTTTTCAAGAGACAGAACTCTTGCATACAATAAGCTTTTTTTTTTTTTTTTTTTTTTTTTTTTTCAAGAGACTTTATTTTTAGGAACATAAATTTCCTCTCAGGAACCTCAGCACCCTTTCCTGTATCCTCAGAGATTTTAAGCTGTGGATCCTGCGTTGGTACTTGAGACCCTACACAAGCGTTTGAGCAAGGACTCCTAGAAGTAAGCAATATGTTGAAGAGAAGTAAGCAAGGTCAGAAAGTGAACCATAGGACTCATGCCCTCTTCAGGGCAAAGAAGATTGTAGGCTCTTTCTGTTGAGTTTGGACTTGTATTGGACACCTAGCCCATGGTTAATCCCAAAGACTGTAGTGAGTGTGTAATGCTTTTTTTTTTTGCCCTTTGATGACATGTTTTGTATGCCTTAATTCTTTGAATTCTGGGTTGTTTATAATTATTTATAGAATGCAGATGCTACAGCCAAGTTAGAGGTATTTAATAGATGAAGTCTCAGTGCTAATTTTCTATGCTTGGATAGATATGCAAGTACATATATAGTAGATTAAGTGCAGCACTTTCCACTATTTTGGTATTTTCTTCAGTGCTTTTTAAGTACTTAAGATATTCTTCAAAACATGAAGTCTGAAACTAAAAGCTCAATTTAGCATGATTTAAAATAATATAAGCAATTGTAACTTTTCTATTTGACAGGTAAATACTGCAATGGATTTGGTTCCACACAGAATGCTGGAAGGAGAAAGAAGTGAAGAAATAAACCACATTAATTTCCTGAGACTTTTTTTCCTGATGAGCAGCATGAAATTATACTGTAACATTTTCATCTATGTATGGAAGATACAATATCTTTCTTTATTCTAAAAACACTGTGGAAAGCTATAGAAGCAATATTCTATCCTGTCCTGCAGTTTTGAGAATTACTCTGTCCTATGTGACATTGTGACAGTGTTGCAACTAATCCCAGGTGATGGGTAGGTGTTGGAGCTTCATGCATATTGCTATTGGATCAACTTGGATCAGTTCCCATCTGTGACCTTGGACAAGGAATTTCTGCCTTCGGGGCTTTCCAGATGTTGTTTTACTGACAAATTACATGCTCTGGGAAGCATGATGACACCTTCACTAGAGTGAAGAGGGATATTGGAACACACCCAACATTTTGAAACATTTAAGTCTTTAGTGTAAAGGTAGGCCAACTGAAGAAAGGTATTTTAATAGTTTATGCAAAGATACAAAAATTTTCAACTGTTTGAAGACAGAGCATGTTTATGGATCTGATGGTGTTGATCTGGAGTCATGTGTGTGTCAGTTTGATGTAGACTCAGGTCTACATCATTGGTCCCCAAGGGTGGTGCATTCAGGCAAGTTCTGGAAGGATTTTTATTTCAACCTGTTGGTGAATAGTCTTGCCACTATTAGAGCTTACCTGTAGCTTGGATCTATGTGGTGGATTAAGTGGACTATACAGTAACCTTATCGGTTTGCCCATTGCAATTTCACATAGGCATAGTGTGTGTTTTTATTCACAGTGATCTTGATGTATATTAGGGCCAAAGGGAAAGCATTTGTCCCTTTCAGGCTAGTTTATTCACAAACTTTGGCTAGTATAATTCTTAAACAGATTTCTTCCTTTCAGCAGTTTTAAAGTACAAATGCTGTCAGGCTCCTAGGGCTTTACAGATCCCCTGGACAACCTATCCTGTGAAATGAGTCCCCTGGTCACTACGTGGTACAATCAGTATTCCAAAATAATGCATTTTTTGAAGTTTCTTAGTGATATGCTTAGATCAGCATTTCTACATGGACAGACCTCTACCCATCCTGAGAAAAAGTTTATGATTAAGTAAGTGTATTTGTGGTTACATTGTTTGGACATCTGCATAAAATTCTCTTGCAAGTTTACAAAGGAAACCCATGTGTCTAGGTGTGCTGTGTCTTTGGTTTTGACCCTTCATCCAACGTTATGAACCAAACAAATTGGGCAAGTGCTGCAGTATTGCTGTGCTCTTACAGAAAATTTGGGGCCAGCCAAGTTTGTTGTATTGATGCAATCACACCCCCTTGTCAGGATAAGCCACCAGGTGAGTCACACCAGGAAAGTAAGTGAGGAGAAGCTGAGGTGCAACAAGGTGGTTATCTGGGGATGGCCATAAGAATCAAGGTGTAACTGGCACTCCTGGCACAGCCCGGCAATGTTTTCATCTCCCAAGGCTGAGTCCTGCAAAACAGTTCTGAAAGAGAAGCAGATGGTGACTTCTCTGTAGAAAGGCTGATGAGATCATTTACAGGAGTGTGCCAGCCAGAAAGACACACTGTCCTTCCTGACTGATCAATTAACATGTTTTCTTGCTTGGTATCATCATAAGGAAAAGCATGAGCTTGTAGTGTTTTCCTATTGCTAAGAGCAGGCAGAAGCAGGCTAATGCTTGCAGAAGAGCTTCAACATAGTAGCAAGGCACTTGCATAGGAGTGCCAGGGGATGTTAAGAAGCTGAGTTGCTTTCAAAAAGTTATCTACAACTGTGCATAGCCCCAAAGGCGTGTCAGGAATCAGTGTAATGCAGATGGCTAAGGAAAGCCAATGGCTCTTCTGCAAGTAAAGAAGTACTGATCAGGACAGCAAGTCCTGCAATTACTACTGGCGAGCAATAATAAACTTTCACTCCTTTGGTGGAAGTACAGACATTACACCCTGAAGCTGGATCAGAGGGCTGGAGCACCTCTCCTATGAAGAAAGGCTGAGAGAGTTGTGATGGTTCAGCCTGGAGAAGATACAGGGAGACCTTTTAGCACCTTCCAGTACCTAAAGGGGCTGACAAGAGAGCTGGAGAGGGACGTTTTACAAGGACGTGTAGAGATAGGACAAGGGGGTTTGGCTTTAAAACTGGAAGAGCATAGGTTTAGATGTGATACTAGGAAGAAATTCTTTACTGTGAGGGTGGAAAGGCATTGGAACTGGTTGTCCAGGGAACTCATGGATGCCTTGTCCCTAGAAGTGTTCAAGGCCAGGTTGGATGGGGCTCTGGGCAACCTGATGTAGTGGAAAGTGTCTCTGCCCATGGTAGGTTGGTTGGAAGTAGATGATCTTTAAGGTTGCTTCCAACGCACACCATTCTATGATTCTATGGGTGGCCTGTGGAACAGGGAAGGACCCATCTATAAGAAAGATTATGTCTGGCTTCTGTGGGAGAAAATCTTTGATGTCATGGAAGGATCCTAATGGTTTTTCTATGACAGCAGGGGAGTCATGGCAATCTCCACAGGCAGGGCCACTATGTAATGCTACAGGGATGAGGACAGAACAGCAAAACTCCTGGCTGTTGACAGGAGTTTTTGTTGGAAAATGTGTCTGTGCTAGATGGAAATATGCAGAGTTTTCCTTTTTAAAAAGAGTGATGCAACAGGGTGGGGAAGAGCAACAGTTAGGAGATATTCTAGAACCAGACTACCAAGGTGGGTTATTTTTTTTTTCAATTAAAAAAAACAGCTGCAATGATCTTTCATGATTTCTTTTGTTTAGGTTTTATTTGGTTTTTTTTTAATGTCTTTTCATACCAGCTGAAAAAAGCATCCCATTGGACTGTGCCACCAGGTTGCCTGATTATTTATACTATTAAACATTCCAGCAAGGGAGCCAGACTTTAAAAAATTAATGTCTTATGAAAGTGATATTACAAAAAAGGAGTATGCATATTTCTTCTTTCTGCAGGCCCAGAAAATTAAACTGATATATAAAGAGGTGTGACATGACCCTCAGTGCCAGAACAATTTCTCAGCTTTTCTTGCAGCACTTCGCTGTTACTTTTAAATGTAATATGACCTATGAATATGTAGGAAGATTAAAGAATTTTAAATGTTTTGTCCAGCTCAAAACAATTTTTCTTGACCCTGTTTTCAGGAAAGCTCAGGAACCTTAACTTAGCAAGGAAACAAGTTGAAGGGGAGGTAGTCACAAGGAGAGCACTAGTAGCTACTAGTGGCTTGATCATTGTACAGAAAACTTTTCATTACTGGTTATATTTGCATGTGAAACTTTTCTAGTAAAACTGTAAGATCAGTTTTCAGGAAAAAAAAAACAAATGCAGAAGCTCTCCTTGTGGCAGTTCTGACTCTGGAAGAGTTCTTGAGTTTCTTGTTTTCACAGCCTTTGACAAATGTTCTTTTGGGTTTGAATCTTTAGGGAAGGAAAAAAAAAATCAGCTCCAGCATGCCTAAGGCTTGCACATAAATCAGTGTCTGACATAGGAGAAATTAAACATATAAGATGAATTTCAGATAGTTGGACATATTTACAGGTGGAAGTCTAAAATAATTAAAATAAAAGCAGGCTGGTAAAGTCTTGAGACAAAAGGCTGCAAAATATATTTTTAAAAAGTCATGAGCCATTGTACTAAAATAATCATGGATATTAAAAATGATCACTTTTTATTAATTTGTTGAGATTTCTTCTGAGAAGATTTTGTTTGAATCCTAGTCATTCTCATTTCTGCATCCATATTACCAAATGTCAGTGTCATCAAGAAAAAATAAATTACTTGCAAGACTTGGCAGCTGGGAGATAACCTCCTGTTTCTGTAGTGATGTCCTAGACTTCACAAAACTGAAGAATTTAATATCTTGAAAAACAGACCACCAAGTTTTGTTTGTTTGTAATGAGAAAGGCATTAATAAGGCATAAATGCAGATTCCTTTCACAGGTGAAGAAGATTCCACTCCACATCCCCCCGAGCTTGTCAAAACTTTTTTTTCAGAAATTAAAACTTTAGTGCTACCTCAGAGTGTTATGTACAGTGACAGGATGTTCTGGGACTTCAATACCAATTTCTGACACTGGGTGGATCTCTGAAGTCAGGAGAACAAGAAAATAAATCTGTAATTGACAGAGTTTTGGCATGAGAAGATTGGGCTCCACCCTGTTTGTTAGCGTCCTAATTTCTCCATTTTTAATCTGCTTCAGGACAGAGTGATTTCCTGTGCCATCACTTTACTGTTGTTGGCTGAAAGAATGAGAATAAATTATCACGGCAAAGCAGCAGAATAGGCAGTGCAATAGTCTTTCTGATAAACTTCAGTTGCTGAAAATATTGGGAATCTGCAATTCTTTGTCATAGGACTTAAACACACCTTTTTCTGCACCAGTTCTGCTGAATCTGGACTGAAGAGAAAAAGGTAAGGGATTTTTCAGCTTAACTTTTGAACACATGTTGTTACAGCCACCTCTTTTCAGTAAAACCTTCCTTTCTTATTCTGTAGTTTTAGTTTTCCAGGATACTTTCACATTTCATACTTAATTATCCAGTTTCTAAACTGAAAAAGTCTTCAGTTCTGTAGCAGTGTTTGAAGTTGGATGTGTGGGTATTTGCCCTGGGTAAGCCAGGACCAAAATTCTGTACTGCCAAAGTCAAAATATTGTTTTTGCATGACTTAATATTTTTATATAATAAGTATTCAATACAAAACTCATTCTTTATTAAAAAGCAGATTTCCTAAAATCCAGTTTATTGATCACAAAGTACTTGCTGCTTTTGTGTATCTACAAAATGCAACTAAATCTGTAGTGCACTTGGCAAGCGCATTATGCTCTAATATTTATCTCTCAGAGGAAATAATATTTATCTGGTTTAACAAAAAACTGAACATTTGCCCAGGTAAGACACAATACATCATTTTTTCAGATACAACCCTGCAAACACAAATCTACAATCTACATTAAATGTAAAAATTATGACTTTTAATTTATATTATAAACTTCATAATAATTGCTGCAGTGTATGTAAGAAAAATAATTCTCTTCAAAAATGTAAGACATCACTGCTGTCCACAGTAGTTTTTAATAGGCTACTACTAAAGTGTAGGGTCTTCTGTGGCACAAGTACAAATCAATACAAGATTTCTACATTGTATTAAATGTGGAAGGTCCCATTGTGCTGTGGATTTGAATTTGTGTTCAACCCACAGCTGGATATTTCCCTTATGAACTTGCCTTATAACTTCTTTGGTAGTTATATGGGTAACAATTGAAGAATCATTTTATAATTTATATTATTACAGGATCCAGAGACTCTGGATTAGGGCTCAAGGCAACTTTTACAAACGTTTAATAAAATGTTTCACTGTGTATAAAAAAATGGCAGATAATCTGGGTTTATGTTGTTAAGTTTTTCATGTGATCTGAAACAAGGTGTTGACCAATATTATTTCCCTTCCTTAAACTTTGCCCATTTGTGAAGTTTTTTTAACTTCTTATGATTAACTGCTATAGAAACATAAAGTACTTGTTGCTAATTCAGAGACGCAATATCCTCAGTATAATCTTTTTTAGCTAAGATTTTATTCCATATCTAGATGTATCTTTGGTTGACACCTCACCTCCCAGTATCTCTTACAAATTATTTTAAGCACAATGAAAGCTAGTCATCTTAAATCTTTAGCAGTATTTACCAGAATTGTCTGCTAAACAACCTAAAGGTAAATGTGACAGAGTTCTTGAGCCAAAGATCTGTTCCTGTTTAGGCTGGGATATAGTTAATTTCTTCTTGGTAGCTGCTACATTGCTGTGCTTTGGATTCCATATGAGAATAATGTTGTAACACCCTGGTGTTTTGGTTGTTGCTAGGTTGTGTTTATCCAAGGACTTTCTTGGTCTCATGCTCTGACAAATGGTACACAACAAAAACCAAAACCAAACAAAAAAACAACCAAGCAAAAACCCCACAAACAAACAAAAAAAACAAACAAAAAATTATTACAAAAAGCCTCCCACCAAAACAAAACCCAAAACAAAACACAAATAAACAAACAAACAAAAACACCACCAAAAAAACCCCCAATGACAACAAGAACACCCAAAAACAGCTATGAGGGAGCATAGCTTGGACAGCTTACCTGAACTGCAAAAGGGATATTCCACACTACAGACCATCCTGCCCTGTTGCATAGACAGAGGGAGCTACCTGTTTGCCCTAGGGGAGGCTAACTGGGGTTCAGGGATGTGTCTGGCATTGGTCAGCAGATGGTGAGCAATTGCTTTGTTCATCACTTGTTTTTCCTTTTTATTGTCATTATTTACTTCTTTGTTACTTCTTTTTCCCCTTTATTTCAATTATTAAACTGTTCTTATCTTAACCTACACATTTTGCTTTTGATTCTCTTCCCCATTCCACCAGGGTGAGGAGGAGGTAAGTGAGCAACTGTGGGGTTCTTAGTTGTCAACTGGGTTTAAACCCCAACAAGACCCTAAATCTAACTACAACCGTGTGGGAAAAATATATGTCCATAGTTCCATCACTACTTCTTACTCTGCCTAAACAAGTTAAACTCCTGATTTGAATCATTATGTATGTCAAGTTACACCTACTTGCTGTGGCAGATGTGGAGGACATGAGTTTTCACAGGAAGAAAATGTTTGTAGCTTAATGATTCTGAATCATTTAAAAGTTATCTCAATCTAAAAGCCAGCCAATCCTGTTCCCTGCATAGCTATAATTCTGCATAAACTATGCTCTACATCACACAGCAGAGATGCAGCTCTGATGCCAGTCAGTGGTACTCTACCAAGCAGACCCTTGAAGAGACCAGTCTCCTCTCCTGAAGTCCAGGGCAGTGAGCTTGCTGTGCACCCTCCCCGCTGCCCTGAGTATCTAGAAAGCCACTATTCCATGATCACTCACAGCCAGCAAAGAACTCTCCTTGTTGACTTCTGTGTCACTTGGAAAAGGAAGTTAACAACACACTTCAGGAACCTCCTGTATTGCTTATGGCCTGCTGTGTTGTCCTTCCAATACATATTGTTCTGGTTGATGTCCCTCGGGAAGGTGAGGGCTTGTGGATGTGAGGGTGCTCTTATCTGTCACTGAAGGGATGCATCCTTCTGGTACGTCTGAGAATCTGTAGCCTTCCATTCTAACACCAGTCACAGAAGCCATCCACCATGTCTCCATGGTTCCAATAAGAGTGTGACCCTGCAGGCATGTGCACATCTCTAACTCTGCTTGTTTATTCCCTGTGCTGTGTGCGTTTGCATAGAGCCATTTAAGTTGGACCTCCCTATGAAGCCAACTCACTGGCTGGAGTGGCTGGAATTCCTTTGTGCTGCTCTTCAGGTGCTCTCCTGCTGGCCTATTGTTGCCTAAAATCAGAAGAAAAACTTTCCAAACAATATTAGACCGGATAACATAAAGACCAGGTTTTTAATGAAAGCTTTCAGGTGCACAGATTATCCCTATGTGCACACAAGTATCAAATTTTCACAATTTTTATAAGTTTAAATAATTAGTATATCTAGCTAGTACCATCCAATGAGAGACTGGTTGCTGTGGTGACCCACCCTTGGACTTGCCCCATTGGAGTTCCTCCAAGGAGTCCTTAGCCCTGTATCTTGTTATGTCTCCCAGGTGCTGGTGCAAAACAAGATATCCTTGTTGGAAATTCTTTTCCTTTAAAGTAAGACCAAACAGAATGTGACATAATGTATGAGAAATGGTAACTACTGTTCTAAAGTGTAAGAAAGGGCTAGAAACTATACAGCTATATTTTAAAATCTACAAAACTACAAATATATAAAGAAGCTAAAAATCTTCAGGCATCACTATGATCCTCCTCGAGATTCTGGGCATCTCTTGCAGGGGCACTGGCATCACACCAGTGGGACTGGGATGGAAAGAGGTTCTCCTTCCCTGGCAATTTTAGTTTAAAGCCCCTTTACTATCTTGGAGAGTCTATGGTCATTCCTTGTGCACAGTCCTTTTAGATCTTTACCTGCCTTGCTTACTGTTACCCTTCCCTGTTACTGAATGACCCAGTGAACTACTTTTTTTTTCATTAACTTATTTTGCACTCTCGTTTAATTCAACTTCCTCCTCTGTAAAATGCAAATATACTAGAGATATCACAATCTTGAACACATGCTACTTTCAATATGTTGGTTCTTTCCTAAACTACTTGATAAAGTAGAAAAGCACAGTATAAACACATAGTAAAAAGGTGGGTCATTTGGAATAAGTGACCAGAAAAAGAACAATTAGGCTACTACAAATAAATTAATTTACGAATAAATTTAATTGCTGTCATTGTCCTTGGATAAATTCATTTAACACAAAGCAAAAGCCTATCCACACATATTTAATACTTAAAATTTCATTCTAGGTTCGTTCTTTTTTGGTAATCAATTTGGATATTTTTTCTTCATTTGCTGCTCTATAGTCCATAATCCAAATCCTGGTATAAATAGTTTTGCTATAGCGCTAAGCACTGACATTTTTAACTGCCTCAAAAATGCTAGGAATTCATCTGTATAGCAACTCCTTTGGTATGAAAATTACTGTTTGCAATTTGGTTGGTATTTTCACAGGCAGCTACTTATTATGAATGGTCTACTTAAGGTGAATATTTATCTGCAGTATTAATTTTCCCTTCCTGCAGTAAAACCTTTCCCCTTCTGTAAAATTTTACAGTCTTACTATGTTGTCTTTTCTAAGAGTGTGAATATTATTCAAGGCCCTTGTGAACAGCTATACTTAATACAATGTTAACAATGTTTACAGATTTTTAATTTCATTTATTGAACAGTAGTCTTCAACCAGTTTTTGGCTATTTAGAAAACAAGATTAACAGTGGAGAATAAAAGATGTTTAAATTGAATTTCAAGCTATATTATTCATAATGCATTTTATCAAGCATAAATATGAATAATGTTTTAAGCAGTGAAGAGAAATGGGAAGTTCTATCTCAGAGATACAAAAAAATAAGGCAGAAAGTCTACTTCTAATATCATCGTAAATGTTTAGAAATGTTATGCTGTATTATGGCAAATCTACTAAATTCCTAGGAAAAGAATGAATGTAAAAGAGTTAGCATGCTGCGTACAGTAACATTTTTTTATCTTTTTTCTTTTTTGCTGCTTTTAATCATCTCACATTCCTGCCTCTTATTAAATCATGTTGTTTTTTTTTTTCACTAGACTTTGCACTGGCCGTGCTTTGCATCCCATACATAAAAGGTAAGAATAAGTTCTTCTTCTAAATATTGTGTGGCTTAAAATCCCAATTTTTAAAATTAAAACTACTCATATTTCTTATTTCATGTATGAATTTGAATGGGAAGATGTGAGGACAAGCTTTCAGGTCGGTTTGTTGTATCAGCTGTTACTTGCTGGTTTTTTAATTCTCAAGCTTATCACTACTACTAGGTGTGAATAAGGAACAGGGAGGGTTATAAGTAAAAACTGATTATAAAATTAATGTATGGCATGTATTAAATATACCTAATGATTTTATGACTGATTCAGGATGGCTTTTTGAATACATTCATTCTGTATTCACAATATTGTAAGCATCTAGATGGTAATTTAAGTTTTAAAAAACCCAGCTTTTACTAATTAGAAGTGGTGTTGGTGTTGTTGTTATCATCATTATTATAGGACCTAGTGGAAAAAAGGGTAACATCTAGAAAAGAGGAGTAATAACACAATATATGGGGCAATTACAGCACTGTTGTAGACATTAATTTCAAAACTGTAGCTACTTCTTTCAGCTTCCCAATATAGAAAGAAGTCTAATTTTGTGTGCCTTTCTTTGTTTTCTAATCTACTTGTAACATTTAGTGTGTACCAAGCTACTGCAGGAAAATTTGTTGGCAATCAGAAACACTGGAAGAGGGATGTATGAAGCCACATTTAACAAAAGACTCAGAGCTTAAGAAGGAGCCAAAGCCAACATTATTCATGCACTGGTTGTTATACATTTCCTGACCAGAGCTACCTTTCTGACACCAGGGGTGGAGAGCTGTGCTCCCTTTTGCTACTCTTGCTCAGGTAAACTCCAGCAGCAGCAGTACCTTTGGCTTTAAGCCAAGATGCAAGGGCTATAGATAAACCAGTGCAATAGTCTGGTATGTCCCTAAGTCAGTGCCAAGTGCTACTTCACATGAGTATGTGATCTATGAAGGAAGCTGAAGAGTCCTTTAGAGCTCCACAAACCTGCCCCCTCTTCACACCAGCTTGTATGTTACCCTTAATCACAGTCTCACAGTTTTACAGAACCACAGATCACAGACGGCTCCAGGATTCCTTCAGGAACATTTGTTTCTCCACCAGAAATTCCAGTATCAGTTTGTTACAGTTTAGAAGACAAAAAGTAAGCAATAAATTAAATAAAACTATTTATTACAGTTAAGGGTGTATTTGAATGAGTAAGATTATGGGAGTTGGTTATACCAGAAAAAGCAGCTGCTTGTTCAGCCACCAGTTTGAGTTGATCTTGTTCTGGTTGAAAATCTCAGCTAGTTAGATTTTGGCAGAAGAACCTAAGAAATGTCATGTCAGTGCTGTTCTTTAAAGGTGTCCTGTTCTTACAAAACAGCCCAGTTACTGAGTCCCTGATTCTTAGATCTCAAATCTAGACCTCAGATGGATGTTTAATGAAAATTTGGGAGGTAAGAAGGGAGACTAGATATACCAAAATCAGTACTCTACATTAGTATTACTGTTTCAGGTATCTCTACTTGAGATAAATTTTGGGTGTTACTAGTATTTGTTACCAATAAATATAGCAGAAAATAAGATAAAACCTTGTCTAAGGCACCTTAGACAAGTTCCAAGTTTTATCTCTAACTGCCTGGAGAAAATACATTGCAAACACCCAAGTATTAACTTTAGCCTCTGAAATAGGCCTACTTTCTTCAGCTAAAATCAGGTATCTGTAAATCTTTAAGGAGTAGGTTTCTCAGCTTAGAGAACATCTGAAGAAGCAGCTCTGAGTTATAATTGAGTATTTCTTTCACAGCAACACGAAAATATATCCAAATATATGAGAATATATATCCAAAATATATTTTCTGAGCAAAAACACACTGACTGTGTTCACACCTTGATTGAAACCTACTCCAGATGCTGAATGAAAAATACGAGAACATGCCTCAAAAATAAATGGGTCCCACAAGACAGAAATATTCCTAAATTCAGTAAGGAAATTATAATCTCTTAAATTAAGATTGCTCACTTGAATTTTCTAGCTTTACAACTACTTCTGTTGCATATCAAAGATCTTTTACTGTCCTTTCTTGTATTACTCTGCCTCTCACTGAATACTTAAATAAATATTCTGTTCTGCTGCTGCTGCTACAAGCCCACGGGAAAAAAGCACCTGAGGTTATTGATGTACATGAGGTCACTCATCTGTACAACTTGAAGGTTTTGGTCGTTCCATTGCACAAGTGCTGAATACATAAATGCTTCTTCAGCATTATCTCCTGGGATGCCTAACGTCTTATTTTATTTTTTTTTTCTCTTTTATTTTGAGGCTGCTGCCTCAAAACAATGTGTTTTTATAAAGTTGTGAAGTTTCAGCTCTTTCTGTGCTTTGCTGACGAAGTGTCTGAAGTGTGAGGGTGGGAGCTGCGCAGTCCGTCCCGTAGCTCATGTCAGCTTATTTACAACGCGAGTGTTTCGGGAGTCATTCTGACGTGCCCCGAGAAAAGCCACCAGGCAGGTTTGGCATGTTTTCATCCCAAGTCAATTTTAGGAAACGTTTCAAGTCTCTTTCTTCTGCTGTTAATGAACTTCGAAGTGCTCCAACAAGTTTCAAACCTCATGCAGGTACTCATTGGACACACTAATTATCCACAGGCTTCATGCCTTTCGCAGGCGTGTCGTTCCAGGTTTTATTTCGCAAGCTGGATCTCCGCTGGCAGCGTGTTTCGGAGGGATGCCCCCACGGCAGCCCGGAGCAGCGAGCGCCGCGCTCCTCCCGGCGCGGGGCCCGGCCCGGCCCGGCCCGGCCGCAGCGCCCCCTGGCCGCGGCGCAGGCGCTGCGGGCCGGCGGAGCATGCGCGGGGAGGCCGCGGGGCGGGATGGTGGCGGCGCCCGCGGCCGCGGGGAGCAGGTCGGTGACGGGGCCGGGCGGTGCGAGCGCCTGCCGCCACCCAGCGCCGCGCAGCGCAGCGCAGCCCGGGCTGCGCCGGCCGCGGGGCCCCAGCAGCCGCTCCATGAGCGCCTCGGTGCCTCCCGGCAGCGCCCCGGGGGCGATGCGGGCCGGGCCCGGCCGCGGCTCCGGCCGGGCGGGGGGAGAAAGGCAAGAAGAAGAAGAAGGTGGTGGCGGTATCGCTGATGCCCTGCGCTTTGTGTTTTCCCATCAGGTGTTGTCCTTCTTGCTTCCCATGTCCTATTACCAGGAGGATTTCTTCAGAGAATACCTCAAGATGATGGCGAATATGGTAATCCTGAACTTGCTCATTTGTATTTCGCTAGCGTTCTGGATCGTGTCCATGACTGCAAGTACGTACTACGGTGAGTCCAAAGGCCGGGGAGAGGCTGGCATGGCACGGCCACGGGCGAACCCTCCCCTCCTGCCCCTCCAGGCAGGAGACAGAAAATGGGGAGTGTACGCTGCCCCTTCTTCCGTCAGTAGAGCTGATAACCTCACCTCTTACAGTAGGTGACTGTGGTTTAGAAGATGCTGACAGCTGCTTACTTGCAGCTCCGCCCAGGATCACGAACAATTTTAAATGCTGGGTCCTTTGTGATTTATTTCTCCGAAAGAAAGCAAATAAAAATTAAGAAGTGAAAAGAAAGATCGAGCTGACAGAGGTCTTTCTATATCAGGGAGAGTAGGTGACAGCACAGGAGGAATGTGCCAGCTTTCAGAACTGTTTTAGGAATCGGCAGCATCTGCAATGTGCAGAACAGGGCATGCAGGAAGGCTTCCGTAGTCGAGGAACAGAGAAACGGGAAATGGTGTGAGAAGATAGAGATGTATGCGTAGAGTGGCTGACTTAAGTGTGTACTGTCAGCTCAGGCAGCTCAGGCTGGCTGTGAGTTGGTTGTGGGTAGTTGCAGTGACACAAATCCTCTCTATAGTCCCTCTTTTTGGCTCTAGGACCATTCTTGGAGCAGTGTGCAAAGGCAGCTGATACTGCCTTCAGTATCAGTTTAAGCCTACAAGAATTTAACTACTTTTCCAAGACAGGTAAAGACTTAGCATTCATACCCCAGCTGGTTTGATGCAGGAAAAGCTCCAATGTCATTGCAGTATTGCTGAAGGTGCCTAGGGATGCGGTATGAATGCCTTCAACTGCCCAATTCTGGATCCAGAAGAAGCTGTAAAAAATACTTCACCAGTATGAGCTGACTTTTGTAGAGGCATGTCTCTTCTCTGTGCTTTTCAGTGCTTCAGGTTTTAAGATGGGGTATTAGTTCTGGTACAGCATTAAATCTGTGTTGTCTGGATGCTTCTACTTTGGCTTTTAGTGAGATGGCAGATGTATAAAAGGTATGCAGAAGCATGCTTCACAAGCAGCTTTTATTTGTATCATTTGTAACTACCCAAGTTGGATTTAACGTGCAACTTCATTTATGTATCTGCTCTCTAAAAGCATAGCTTTTCTGACAATTAGGGTATTCTAGTCCCTGTTCTCTTACGTAAGTGGGAATTTACAGTATAGCATGGAGACATCTGGTATCAGGTGAATCAGGATAGGGCCTGATAGAAAGGAGAAGACTGTGGACAAATCCTCCTTTTTGTAGGGAATGGTTATGGAGCAAGAAGGACATAAAACTTGTTCGTTTGCCTGAGACTGTGGAAAGACCTTGGCTTTTCAAGGAGGTGAATGAAGGATACAGTAATTAATGGGCTTTGAATGGTTCAGCCCATACAAGTGGTGAAATTGACAGTCCTTAATATAAATACAAAAATACTACAAACATACTTTTATTAATGTACAGTTTATAGCAATTCTTAAGCACCAAACAGTAGGCCAGATGTTAGTGAAGCCAGAGTGTTGAAGAACACATTCATTGTTTTTTTTATAGATCCAATCTTAGTCTTAACTGTTTACATTTTGTAGTAATTTAGTAGAAATACTTTTCTCTCCCACAAGGGAATCCAAAAAGGTTAGTTTAAAAATGACTGTGAAGAGATGAAAATTCTTTGTCAGCCAAGCAAAAGGACCCCCTCTGTGTTCCAGTACTGCTTACACTCAAGTTTGCACCAAGAGCTGTCTTGGTTTGTGGTAAGCAATACCAGGCTACAGCACTGGAGGGCTCTTCATACACAGATGGTGCTTATCTTCTGAATTTCTGACTCAGCCCTGATTGCAGGACCCCCTTGCTCACCTACTATGGCTTTGGGGATTTTCAGTACACAGAAGAGAATTTTTTTTCTTGTGAATCTTTGCAATGGGTGTTTTACTGTGATTTCACAGACATGTTTGTCCTGCTTTGCACCAGGGAGCCTGTGTTTTTGCAAAGGTTGGGATAATGATGACACAAAAATTCTTGTTGAAAACCATCATGTTTATCATGTTAGCAAGACAAGCTCTATGCCTCTGTGAAATCTTCCTTTTACAACATGAGACTTATTTTAATGCAAGATTTGTGATGTCTTGTATTTGTATAGGAGATGTAATAAATAACTTCTCAAGATTTTAATTTTTTCATTATTTCAAAACCTGCATTAACTACTGGCTTTAAGTTTTAGAAGTTTGTGGATTTTTCATACTAAAACTGTCACTTCAAATCTTGCCGAGATAGTCATCAGCTCAAAGTATATTTTAAAGAGCCTTACATCAAGGTCAGAAGAACTGAGAGGGCTGATGTTTCATAAAGTGGACACACTACTTTCACCTAGCAGACTGCTTGGCTTTTTTTGGTAGTGGAATTTTGTCACAGTAAATTCAGATGTTAGGTTTTGAAGTTCATAAATCCCTTTTAGAATGGAAAATAACACCATATTTATTTCTTGTCACATTTTGCTATTTTTTTGGTAATTACTTTTAGTTCACAAAATATGTTTTCCTTTGATAGCTGAATAGAAAAATAGAGTAGATAATTGCAGATACATTGGCCTTCACTTCTTCTCTTTTAAGATCAAAACTTAAGTATATACCAGGAATACTGACTTTTCAGACACGAACACATAAAAAAGGCTCTGTGAGGATTATCTGTAACCCTGTTATTTGATTTTTCAGGTACTTTACGGCCCATTTCTCCATGGCGCTGGCTTTTTTCAGTCTTGGTTCCACTAATTATTGCTACACAGGGTTTTAAAAAGAAGAGTCTTGATCACAGTGGTGCATTGGGAGGTATGTTTTTTCTGAGACTTAAGATAAACATTTAGTAAACTAAAGGTTCTTTTTATTGTTTGCAGTTTAAGACTTTACCTAGTTCTATTATAATAAAGTATAAATGTAAGTATTCATACCCCAAATTCATACTGTTTTGTTTTTTTTTTTCTCATGGCTGTTTAAATAGTCAAGTTAATCCTGTGCTACTGCTTGTAATTGATTTGATTAATATTATTGTATTTATATATACCTAGAAGATTCTTTTAAACTTCAGTACAGTATGCAGTTAAATCATGTGCTTTGGTTTAACATATAGAAAGATTCACAGAGAAACAAAGAAGTGGCAGAGGTAGTGACCCTAAACTGATTGTGTCAGCAGTCTTCCTGCTTGGTGGGAAATCGGTTCTCCTTTCTGTATGGTTCTCCTTTCTGTAATAGTAGCAGTTCTACACATTTTTGGCCTGGAAGAAGTAAGAAAATTAAATTTGTCCTTCACTAAGAACAAATGACTGTTTCTGAAAAGTTTTTCTAGACCACATGATAAAAAGCCCAGAGTAGTGTACAATAGTGTTTATTGAAGTCTGAGGCAAGGTTTCTGGGTGAGGTGATTCACACATGTCTTGTGACATTGTCTGAATTGATGTTCAGTGAAGTAAAACAGGACTTCAGATCCTTCCTTCCCATGTCACCCATTTGCAAACCTTCTGTCTGTGGGAGTTAAGGGAAGCATTTTCTACACTGACAAAAATATTTTTGACTTTTATGTTCTGACCTCTTAACAGCTCTGCTAGCCAATTTATACTGGCATTTGCTCTCAAATGCAACCATTTTTCTTTCAGTCCTTTAGAATTGTAATCTCATGGTGGGGAGAGAAATTAAGCCTCCTCTGTGAAAGGGGCATAAAAATGAATTGTATCAAGGAGATCAATTACTTTAAAAAATTTAAGAAATACAGAAGTAGAATAAAAATCAGAAACTAAAAAAGAAAAGAAAGAAAAGAATAGAGAAATAGCATCTGCTGAGATATGGAAGAGGGTTTTACGGGTTATCTTCTAGACCTTGGATGTGGAATTTGATACCCAAACTGATGATAAGCTTGCTGATAGAGGCACAGCCACAGCTATATATCTTCTCCTTATAAAAATAATATTTTTCAGGCAGGGTACTTGAATTTCAATTATATATTCTTTGGATTTTATTTTTGCACAGTATTATCGATTTGTGAAAAAAGATCTTAAAAATCACATGCTTCAGCAGTTACAATAAAATTAGCAATTTGTCTCTTATTGCGTGATTGTCTTAGGTTTATCAGGAGGATATTCTTCATATTCAGAAAATTTGAAATACTTAATTGCTTTGCAAAGCAGCCATTGTAACATGAAGGACCTTTACATACTTCTCTTTTCCTCGTAGGACTGGTGGTTGGATTTATCCTTACAGTCGCAAATTACAGTTTCTTCTCTTCTTTGTTTGTATTTTTTGTTACTTCTTCAAAACTTACTAAGTGGAAAAAAGATATAAAGAAGAAAATAGATTCTGAATACAGAGAAGGTAAGCCAAACTACTTTAATTCTTTCAGATCCCTTGTGGAGAATAAATACTACATGTTCTTGTTCCCTTCAAAAGGGTCAGGTGAGATTTAACATCTAGAGTAGGGAACACTGTGGAGAGTCCCCTCAACTCTATCCCTGTGAATATTAGCAAGCCATTTCGCTTTTGCTTCTGTTCTGTTTAATAAATTGCCATATAGTTTCTGTTTTGATTGTATGTCTTTTTAAATTTAACTATATATGTGTTATTTTGCTTTTGCCTCATGCTGTTGTCTGAAATTACTAAAATGCAGTTTTTATACTTCAGGTGGACAGAGGAATTGGGTTCAGGTATTCTGTAATGGTGGTGTCCCTACTGAGCTGGCTCTCTTATATATGATAGAAAATGGACCCGGTGAAATTCCTATTGACTTTTCAAAGGAATACACAGCATCATGGATGTGCTTATCCCTTTTGGGAGCTTTGGCATGCTCTGCTGGTGATACATGGGCTTCAGAGATTGGTAGTGTTATGAGTAAAAGCAAACCAAGATTGATAACAACCTGGGAACAGGTTCCAGTAGGTAAGGTGTTACCTCTTCTACATATTCTTAATATTTTGTTAATCTGTTTTGAATTATGCATCCAACTTGAAAAGTTCCAAGAAAGACACAGAAAAGCCAATATCAGAAATTTGGGGTTAGAAAAGGAATGCATTCTCTGAAATGGAATATATTAACTGTGTTTCTTCTGCATCCTGTTGATGAGATGCATGAGCATAGCAACCACAGAGCTAAAATCATTCTGAATGCTTCTAATCTCTGGCAATAATAAAAGAGTTTATGTTACTAATATGAAGAATACAAGTAATCAACTGATATTTTTCAGGCATTATTTTAATCCATAGATTACATATATATTCCACAGAGACACTACAGAAAATTCTCTTCTTAACCAAATCACTCATTTCCTTTAATATTCTACCAAGGGTGAATGCAGTGAACTTTCTGTCTGGCAAACATCTCTGTGGTAGATGTCATTGCTGCTTTAAAGCAGTATGCCTTTTTTGAGTCTTGCTGGACAATTGATCAGAGGTACAGATCTTTTTGGATGGGAATTAAGTGCATGGGAATATTTTTTTCTTTATATATTTCTTTATATTCTTCAGATTTTTATTCGGTGAGCTGTCAAACATCTCTTTCTATGGATTTGGTTGTTTTATTTTTAGATGTGTTGGTATACTACTTCTGAAAGAGAACATTGCTTTAATGTGCACATCTCAAGGTCTGGGGGTTTTTTTTATTATTAACTCACCACCACTTAGAGCAGACAAATACCAGGTGACATTAAGCAATATGCTTTCTAGTTTTATTTAGTGCTGGTGAATATTTCTAGAGAACTAGCCTTAGAGACAGGAAAGGAGGAGTAACAGACAGTAACAGTACAGGTTGAGCTGCTCAATAGCATAGTGGGAATAGTAAAAAGCTGCTGTAGTGGAGCCTTGTGGATGTAAGGAGAGAAGATTACTATGGACAGTTTTGATTTAATGTAAAATATTTCAATTAATACAAGTCTTTTTAAAAAAATTGTAAATCAGCTACATTTTATTTGGTGTAGGTACTAATGGAGCAGTTACTTTAGTGGGCCTGATCTCAAGTTTGCTTGGAGGCATGACAGTAGGTATAGCCTACTTTATAACTCAACTCATTTTTGTGACTGATCTGGAAATGTCTGCTCCACAATGGCCCATTATTGTGTTTGGTGCCGCAGCTGGCCTACTGGGATCAGTTGTTGATTCATATTTGGGAGCTACAATGCAATACAGTGGTAAGAGTCTTCTTTTTTTCTTTTTTTTTCCCCCTTTCTCCCAGTGTAACCTAAGATTGGACTTGAACTTCAAGAAGGGCTGAGGATATCATTTTTTAAATGGAAAGAATACAGAAATAAAGGACAAGGGAGCAAAAGTAATAGACATAGTAATGAAAAGGAGCAGGGGTGATTGGGCCTTTTCCACATTTGATTTGTTTGTTGTAGCTTATTGTCTTGTTGATGACTGAAAGAGACAGAGATAGCCAACAAATTACCTTGGAAGAAGCAGTTGCTGCCCTCTCCTTTTTTATATCTCTAATTATAGTAACATTTTATAAGAAAAAATGTCAGCTTAATTTTATCAATTTATTTGGATGAAGTTGTCACTGCAGAGAAGCTCCATTCCTAACTCTGAAGTCTAGGAATAGGCTCAAATTTAAGAATTAAATAAGAAAATGTGAACAATAGTTTACCTTCTGGTTTCTTTTCACTGCTTCCTGTACAAGCTCTATAATACAGAACACTGTTTCCTATAAGTTGAGCTTATCACAAACTAGCTTTGACTTGTAATAAAAAGACAATATGGTTTTGGTTTTTTTTTTAAATTGTTGCCTGTTTGATTCTAAATTATTTCAGTGTTTATTCATTGCCCTGAAGGATCATTGCCTATGAATAAACACTACAGACAGCCTTTAGGCTAAGATGTAAACTTATCCTATATTTCAAAATTGTTTAGAACAATATCTGACACTGTTGTGTTTACTAGCTTGTTTACAGAGACAACTTAAGTTTCCATGTTTCATTGTTGGTATACTTATTAATTGGAAGTCAGAGTGTGAATGTGCTGATGAACTGCCTGAGAGACACTTGCCTTTAGGTCTGCAGTTACAGTGAGGTCTGTTGTTGATGCTCTGAATTTGGCTCTACAGCATTTTTTTAAGCTCTATTCCTTGTAATTCCATGAAAGTTCAAAATACAATGGAGTGTTAACTATTTGATGAATTTTTAGATATTTCTGTCCTAAACAAGAAACACATAAGCAATTAGACAATGTTTCGAGATCCTAATGAGGCAGATGCATTAAGAGAACGGAGTAAACCTAGCTAATGCATGTCTTCATTTATCAGCATCTATTTCTTCTTCATTTTATGTATTTTTTCCGTGCTCAGCAACTTAACTTTTTAGCTGCAGCAGGGACACCGCTTGCACAGTTATTAATTAAAACTTTGCATCACTGTGCAGAATAGGATTCAAGTTTGCTCATGTTATCATTCTATACCTGTTCTGTAAATAACAAAGCTGAGGAAAGGACTGTTACTTTACCTGCTTGTTCATTCTTGAATGGTACACTTTATGTACAATTGAGGGAGATAAAAAATTAGAAAAAATAATTACCAATTTTTCCTCAAAAAAATTACTGCTCTCTAAAACATAGCAAGTGTTGAGAGTTAAACTATTAGACTTAGAAGTTTGATTTTTCTGTAGCTCTTTTGCATTATTTAATTGTATATTTAAATGTATGATATATATATATATATAGATATATATATATATACCTGCCAAAGCTTTGTAGTGGTGGCTTTTTTAAGTTTTGTCTGAGGTGCAGAATTTTTTTTAATAAGGCAGTAGCTTTCTTTTAAATTTCCAGGTTGTGACTGTTGACAGATAGTCAAATCTAAGAAGAAAAAAAAAATTAATATAAAATATACTGATTTAGTTTGGAATGTTCCAACCTTAAATGCGTGCATGTGCATGTACCCAGTTATACTTCACTACAGTGTGAGTTAAAATCAAGCTTTCTTGATTGGTGTGCTTTTATCAGCATACAGAATGTGCAGCTGGACAAAACATAGGATAATGGTGTCTGTACAGTAACAGCTAATGAAGCTCAATATTAAAGTATTGATAATACAGAGGCAGAGCAAGAAGTTACCTAAGTACTGCAGAAAAATCTTCAGCTGCTGGTAGTATAAAATTGCTGTGTAAATAGAATTTATAAGTTCAGCCTTTGTAAGGAGCTTGTTTTCTGTCAGATTAAGTGATAATGTTGTTTCTTTAATTTTCCTTTTAAAACAAATGCATCTTCTTGCCAGAAAACATGTTGCTGATAAGTTGTTTCTGTTCAAAACAGCATCCTTTGCTTTAGAGTGACTCTTGGAACAGCTTTTTCCTCTTCTGATTTAGCTTCATTCCTTTCTTTGCTGTGAAACTGCATAAAAAGAGATTTGATAGAAGTGTAACTTCTCAAAATAAGTAACCTTTAATGTAGAGTATTGCATTTTTGAAGGTACCAAATTAAACTGACTGTAATTTAGTTTAGTCTGATGATATCTTCTTACAGAGATACAACAGTGTTAGAGTAAAATAAATTTAAGAAGGTGTATATACTTGGTTACTAAGTTTCTCTTCATCTTGCTTGGCTTTGTAATGAAGTTTTTATCTTTTTCCAGGTTTTGACCAGACAATTGGCATGGTTGTTAACCACGAAACAAAAGACTCCAAGCACATATCTGGAAAACCAATTTTAGACAACAATGCCGTGAATCTTTTTTCTTCTGTAATCATTGCTCTGGTGCTTCCAGGCACAGCATGGTTTTTTTGGCCAAGGGGTTGAAATGATTTAAGGTTTTCTGCATGCGATTCATTTATGTTCAGTCTTGCTCAGAGACTCCGAAGACTTCTAGTTGAACTCTCCTTAAGAAATGGATCTGAAACATTCAGAGAGCCAAAGGACTTTCCATCTCAGCTTGTTAAGGCTGTAAACCTCATGTGGCAATCAGCATCTCTCAGGAAGGTGCTTTGTCAATAAGGCTCTTGCTGCTCTTCAGGTTGATGTAGGTAATTTTGAGGTGAAGCACCTGATTAATTTATCCTCCATTTATGGAGCTGAAGTGTTGGTGTCTATTCTCTCCAATTTCCAGCATCTGGAAGGGCAAGCTGGAAATAGAAGTCTAATCCACATCACTCAGTGTGATGAAGCCTTCTGGCTGTTGTCCAAGCTAGACACAAAATATACTGCAGCTTTATATAGGCAATGGTAACATGGGTGAAGTGGGTGAATTCTGGTATATCCCATTATCTGCAGTTTGTGAGGCCTACTGGAAGTATTTGGTCAGGGAAGAGAGAATTCAGCCTTGTTGCCTGTTCTCTATTATACTATCTCCACTTCCCTGAGAATAGGTTTGATAAAATGATGATTGATACATAACATTTGAAGCAAAAATCTAAATTTAAAGAAACTCACTGGCTGTTCCAGTAAGAAAAATATTTTTTCTATGATTTTTTGACATCTTTATTTCAAAACTAATGATATTTATGAAGATTTGTCAATACTGTGGTACTTATCAAATAATTTAAAATTAAAGATGACAGTTGTGAATTCACATTCACCTCTTTATAAAGAGAATGCTTTTTTCTACAAGCATAGAACTGCTCCATAGTATTTGGCATTCTAACTGAACTATACTTCTTGGTTATTTCTCAACAGTGGAAATGTTTCACATTTTGTTTGGGGCTTCTATTTAGAGATGATGGCCTTAGCCAAAGAAGTTACAGATGTTATCTGTGTAACAAATGAGGGAAGTCACACTTATAAACCATTTAAAAATAGAAATTTAATTTTTGACGCTCAAGCTCCTGTGTTAGGTAATTCTGTCTTCTGTCTTTCATTTACAAAAGTTGCAGAAGTAATGTAGCCAGTACAGATTGCATTTGAACTTTAGAGATACCCTCATAACCTCTCAGTGTTGATATTCAGAAGCATGGGCCCATACTTTTGACTTATGAAAAGCTTTTTCTTCTCTTGTTAGAGACAGATTAATATTTTGTATTGAATATCTGTGGGTTTTTTTACAAGTTTCTTGTGTATATTTCCTGTTTTAATTCAATTGATTTTTTTATTTTGTCACCTTTTATGGGAATATTAAAAAACTTTAAAACCTTCCATACTGAGTTTACTCTTTTGAAATCTAGTCTATATAAATCTGGAATTCATCACTGGAACTACTTCACTGTATTAGGCAACTATAAAGATGAGATTTCAAAGTAGTAAAAGCTTTCTGAAAAGAACAAATTGTGTAGATGCTTTATGTCTGTTCCTGTGGAAGGGCACAAAATTTTGGAAGTAATATATGCACTTAAGCTGTAACAATAAACACTTGGGAATTTTATGCACTGTTTGGACTTAATGCTGCTTCTAATTAAACACTGTATTAGTTGTCTTGTAAAATTTTTTTAATACTCTTGTGGTTGCTAGAATGAAGCAAGATAAAATTTTTGTAAGGTGTTTTTTGGGTTTTTTTCAATTAAATGCCTTATTCCTACATTCTTTTGTTTCCTGAAGTGAAGTGTACTTTCAGCCACTGAAGTGGACATGGTCAGCTTTTTCACTATTTTCATTTGGAAACCAGCTTACTATAGTGAGAAGACATCTGATTTCACATTCATAGCAGCATGAAATGCTTTGATCTATGATCATATGAACGAATGTGATCTGACTGAATTCCTGTAGTTAGCATTTTCAAAGGCCATTATTTTGGATTTTTTTATTTTGGTCATGTCTTAGTGATGACACTTGAGTTGCTTTTGAAATTTCCACTCATAAGTTTCCTGTATACAGAAAGCTCTGGGCATACTTGAACTCTGGGAAAGGACAGGTATATAGAGTATAGCTTAGGCAAATATTGTTACATTTAACTACTTAGTAGCTGTAAACTGACAGGCTGTTGGAGAAGGTGGAGGTGGGAGTAAGGGACAGGGAAGAAGTTACAGAATGTGACAAACTGCCTGTAAATTGGTGTGGGTCACTAAGAGCAGTTCCTGGGCTCACAAGGCATCAGACGGAGCTACCACCTGTCCAAGTGCTACTTGGAGAGACAGAAAATGCAGGAAGTAAAAAGAAAAAGGGAGAGTTAAGAGGAAACCAGGAAGTTGATAGATTTGAAATTGCAAAATAGGTTACTGCAGTTAACAAATTTAATTCCATTCTTATACACTTGAATTATTCTTTAGTTTCAGAACCATCAGTACCCCTAGTATATATCTCTGTCACTGATTTTGCATTCATAATTAAGTGGCATCATTATTTTCACAGCATCAAGGCAATACACTCAAAAACTTTTTAATTCAAGTGGTTACAATTGTGAGTTACAGATCCTCATGCTTGGCTTGATTGGTAGATATGATAGATGTTTAAGTAAAATTTTGACATAATTCAATGTGAGAAATCTTTAGCCAGGTCTCGTCTAGACTTGGTGCCATCATTGTTGAAGTATATTCATATCAGAGTCATCAGTATCTGTTTTTTGATTTCTATTTTATTGTTACAGCTGCAGATTGTCTTGAGCCTGCACATGCTGCATTTGAGTGATCCATCATTACACAGTTTCCTGGGACAGCAAAATAAAGTGATGTAAAAAAACAGAGGTAGTATACCACCTCCCTTGGGTATTAAGGAGAAGCTGATTTTGCAGACATTTTCTGGCAATAAAGGGCTGAAATGTCATGAAATACTGTTGATATTTTACAGAAGCAACATCTATTAAGACTGGGCATTTCAGATTTGCAAGTAGGATTTGTTTTCCCTGCATTTCTCCCAGCAGTACTTTGGTCCCTACGCAGCCTTTTCTTTACATTTCATTGTCTAACATTTCTTCAAGCAGGAGTTAACCTGTTTTACGGAAATTTATTCCCTTAAAGCTTTGTAAGTATGTTACAGTATCTGCTTATTGCTATAACTGGATAATTTCAATTTAAATACTGCTTATTTTGGGGGATAAGGTGCAGCTCTGGGATACAATTATGGGCCTGTTGTAAGGCATAAATCAGAGAAGGTACATGAATTCACTCAAACTTCACTCCCAAGCTTGCAGCCACCCTCAGTAAATATTAATGACAATACCAAATGAGGATGAATACAGAAATGTGGAAACAAAGCTTCTAAGCAAATGACAGCTTGTACATGGGTACTCCTAAGTCTGTAAAACTTGATTCCAAGTGAAGAAATTCCACCAGAAATATTTAGTAGCTTTTCTTCAATATTCATCCCACAAAGTAAATTTTAGTATCTTCCCACTACAACCACTAATTAAATCATAGAATCACAGAACAGCCCAGGTTGGAAGGGACTTCTGAGAGATCATCTGGTCCAACCTTTTGTGGGAAAGGGATCTTTGGTGAGATGATCTAGCAATAATCAGTCTGTCCAATCACATCTTGAAAACCTTTGATGATGGGTGCTCTACCACATCCTTATATGTCAGAGTTTTCCTTGAAACACAATAAGGCGGATTCACAGGAGAGTAGATGGACCACCACTATGATTTCTCATCAGGGAGCATTTTGTGACTGACTGATGGTATGAAGCAAGTGTCATACACTTTTTCACTTTGATAAATATCTTCCTAATAAATGTATCCTCCTATAGCAGACCACCCAGCAGCATTGGTTGCTCTGTGCTGTTCTGGGATTTGCTGCTTTAGAGCAAGGACAAGTGTTTGCTAATCCAGGCGAGATTCTAGCAGTGAAGACGGGATTAACTGAAATGTGGAAGAACCAGCTTGACCCATGCTGAGCTAAGGGGAGTATCACCAGTGTGGAAACAGCTGCCTGTTTGCAGGAAGCTACCTGGCTGGACCTGCTGAGTCACCTGTGAAGCCTTGCATAACCTGTTTGCACCTCTCTTGTCTGGTGACTGCTTTTTTTGTGGCTTTGTTCAAACAAAGCATAAAGCAAAATTAAATGCTGCAATATGATCACTGTCCAAATAGGTCTTGGAGGTTCAAACCCACACCATTAGCAAGGATGACAGTGGTTTAAAAAAACCAGAATGCATCCTGCAATTAGAGGAAACATCAGTAGAAAGCAGTAAGAAGTCTTCTGGTGCTCATTTATTAATACACTTTAGTATTTCAGTGACTATTTTTGTAAGGTCTTTGCAGCTGCAGCCCTAGCTGCAAAGCTGGGAAGATAGAAGCACATCATAAAAAATCGTGCGACTGTGCTCTTATGTTTCTTGGTAAAGGGCTCTTGTGCTGGTTTGTGCAGAGTTCAGCCCAGTGCTAGAAAAGCAATGACTTGTGCAATCCTACTCATCACTACTACTTGCTTTCCTGATATTTCATTATTTCACTTGTTGACTTCCTAAGTCCTGAAGTCATTCCACTGTCAAAAGCTGCTACCATCAAATGCTCCCCCAAAGCAGCAGCAGTTTCAGTCTGCCTTAAACTCCCAAATACCCTGGTTATGGTGCTTCCAACAGATGTGAATCATCTCAGTCCAGTAAGTGTCTCATCCTAATATAATTTAAAATGAAAAAGTGAAAGGAGCTAATTCATGATGCATTGGGATGAGAAGCATGAGTGTTACTCACCTCTGAATTCTGGAAACTCTGTCTTTTGGGAGGTGTCATAAGAAAACCAAGACATGGGTGTCAGCATCTGACGTTGCACTTGATGGTGTCAACTCAAGGAGCTCTGTAGTAGATTAAGCTTGTGCAAAGCTATGCCAGAAAAAAAAAAACATCCACCATCAACCAAACTGTAAAAAGTGCCTAAAGCCCTTATCACAAGACAAAAATGAAGTGTAATATAATTTGTTGTTTTTTTAGAGTTTGCAAGTTAAATGAACAAAAATATTCTCACATTGTTTGCCTGTAGATTTGAATAATACACCACTTATATTCAAATAGGTTTGTTTGGAATAGATTAACAAATATTTCGCTTGGATTCAGAATTTACCTGAAATAAGAATGTAATTTAGATGTTAAACTGATGTGCCTTACATTACATTTTCCTTCTTCTCTCTAACGAAGACAGTTTTTTATCATATATTTTGAGCTTGCCCAGTGGCAAAAAAAATGAATGCCTATTTATCAGTCTGTGCCCATGTCATGGAGTCTGAAAGTCCAAAAATAACTCCTGCACATATGCCATTTTGGGATTTTTGTCCCTAGTTCTTTGCAATTGTAATCATTTAAGGTCTTTTAGAATTGTTGAATATCCTCTCATGTTTGTTTTCTGCCAATATTTGAAGAAAACAGGTTGAGTTTAATTCCAGTTTCCTTTATCTCTTTCTCTGTTTTTCCACCCCTTCCTGAACTGGAGTCTGCAGCTCGCCTCTGATCCTGACTGTGAGTAAGAGGAGCCACAGAACAAGAACTCTTTTCATAGCAGCAGATACAAAGTCAGTGTCTACTGTTCTGGGCATGACACAGGACTGATCTGTTTTGTGCAATTATTTTTCTTTGCTAGTGCAAATAGTTACATAAAAGTACTATTTTATGTCCTCTGGGACTTATAATGTCTCCCTTCCCATCCAGGTTTAGGGAAAAGTGAAATATAAACTCACAAAAACAGGCAGCTAGGGCTGAAAGTTGCAGAAATCTGAGCTCCACTTTGGCATTAAGGATTCTGAGGGGTACTAAGGTACCCTCATATATATGAGAGTTTAATACAGAATTTAGTTAGAAGGCAGTTCTAAAAAAATCAGCTCAGCGTCTTCCCCAGAATCACAGCATCAGTCTTGTTTGAGGCTGTATCAGGACATGACAGAGACAGATTCACACCAGAATTATTTTATTACTCTACCCAAAAGTACCTAGAATAGGTTTCTTCCCAATTTTTTTTTCAGACAGGAAAACTGAAAAGCAGAAAAGTAAACCCATGCTGATAGGCAGCCCATTCAGAGGTACAATGCAACTTGGTATAGTGCTCTCACTCACAGGTGGGTGTGGGTGGCTGGAGGCTTTGGCCAGAAACACATCACTGCTGCTGCTTGGTTCTCAAAAATTTGTGTAATCTAATCAGGCATATGGGACCCCTTGGGACCATTCATGTTCAGAATCTCTTGTCAGCACAGAAGTTTTCTTTTTTCCTGCAGAACTGAAAAGATGTAACCCCCCAGCCCTGCATAATGGCCTGGAGCATCACCTGCTTCAGGCGTGGGGGCAGGAGTCATACATACTTAAGCATTTTTCTAGACAGAAAGTGGTACCAATATTTCTATCACTACAACTCTCCACTTCTAACAATAAAATGCAAACATTTTGATCAAAGCAGCAAGAAGATGTCAGTTTTAGGTGAAGCATTCTGCTGAAAGTAATATGCACTTGACCTTGATAAACTTCTTTGCATACTGGCTTTAATTAGAAATTTCTAAAAGAAGAAATTATGAATTTAGGCTAACTGATTCAATTCCATTTGTTCAGTCACAGAAAGGAAAGTACTTGCTTTAAGAGTTTACATGATCATCCTGGTGTGCAGTCACTTGTCCTTTACACAATATTTTAAAATGCAGGACTGAGCAAGGGTGGTAATTGACAATGTAATTGTTGTTGCTGATTTGTTTACCTACTCATCACCAGTATCTGCTAAACAAAACACTTCAAGGAACCCTTCACAAAGGAAAATGTCTGCAAAATTTATGTATTTTAAGAGCACAGCAATAAATTTTATATTAATGGTAGGAGTTGAGTGATAATGTTAAAAATTGTTCATTAAGTCTTTTTCCTTGTTTTAAAGGCTACTTTAGGATAAATTGCTTCAATTTTAACCATACAATGTAGTCTTTGGATTTCTCCACTCCTTCCCATGAAGTACATGTTTAGAATACAAGTTTTTCTCTAGATTTTGGAAGTCTTAGTTGAAGGCCTTTAGTGAGATGTGGTTCTCATTTGGGCCATTAATAATTCTGACTGTCTTTTTTCAGCAGTGAATATAATGAACACAATATCGAAAAAATAAATTAAATTTTAAAAATTATTATTAGATGTGAAAGCTGGTAGAGATAGTCAATCTCTATTGAGAGCCTGGGGACTGCCTGAAATGCAATCTGTGTCTGGCCAAACTCATGTCACCAGGCTACCCAACACGCCTCACACAAAGCTGTTAGAAAACAAGGAATTATTTGCTTCACTTGGTAATTGGTCATAGTTTTAAAAACCAATTTAATTTCATTTCATTTGTATTTCATTTTGAATCTGAATGTGTCTGACTTTAGATTCCTTCTATTAGTTCTTTCCTTGTGCCTGTTCCTGCTACAGCACTGATGCGCTGACCAAAATGAGCCCTTTCCTGATCTCTGCCCTATTTTTAAATTGTGTGTCAAATTCCAGTACAAGTTTTATCAGTGCCATGCACTGATACTAAAAACTTCTTCATTACTTCTTTGTCCAAAAATTACCTTTGCCCTTTTGCTGCAGTCAGATACCTCCTAGGTTTAGACTCTCTAATTTTTTACATTGACTAACAGATAACACTTTTGTATTCCTTATAATGATCCTACTTTTCATTTTCAAATGAGAGCTTTTTATACAGTTTCTGCTGGATACCCAATTCTTGTCATTGTTTATCACACTGACAGTGCCATATCACTTCAAGTCTGATTAGCATTAATTTTATATTTACTTTACAGGCCATTTAGGAAACTCAAAAGGCCCTAAAGGAAACATCAGTTCTCAAAGACAACTGTCTCACCAATAACTGCTATGAACCACTCATCTAGTTCTTGATGGAATGAATTTGTCCTTCATTGCATCAAAAAGTCATTTTTATCCAATTGATAGCATGTGGGTACTAAGTCAAGCTCCTGAAAAAATTAGTACAGCTATGACCTTATGTTTGAACAGTCAAAGAATGCAATGTTATCTTAGGTTTCTCTGATGAGACCTGTTTTTCAATTAGATTTTGTTGACTGCCACACATAACATTTGAATTCTTAATTTAATTATTAGTCTTTCTTCTGTGTCATTACTTTTCTTTGTGTCATCATCTGCTCCTCCCCACAGCTGAAGGTGTGACTGCCATAGTGAAGATGGGTGTATCAGGGCTTCAGTCAGTGTCCTGTTTTGGTGTGCCCTCTGTTAGAAAAACAGTGCTCATACTTGTTCTGTCAGGTGCATTCAGCACATGAACTTCATATCATGTGTCTCTGGTGCAGACCTTTCCAAAGCTTCTGTTCTTTCTCACTGGAAAAGTGAGAAAGTCTCACTTCCACCGCAGTGTTTACTGTAGCAATACATTTAGGATTGATGAAAAATTACCTATGCAGAATTTTAAACAAATGAGATGTATCAGTATATGATAATTTCCTTGCAAAGAAGAACTGAAAAGTACAAATTAGGCACATTCTTCAGTACAATCCTGTGTATATATAAAGAATGCACATGGAACCTGTAAAAGAAAAAACCAAAACAAACAGTAAAAAGCTGTAAGAACAGGAAGGTTTTCGAAGACAATGCTCCACACAGCCATGTGTCTCAGCAGATGTATTTGCCAGCAGTTACCCAGGAAAGCCTCAACCTGCTGGGCCCTTCAGGCTGTGTCCATGAGAGCTGATTTCCATTGTCTTTGCCAACCTTAAGCCAAACTCCATTCTTTTTCCTTCTTCTATTCAGCCTGAAAGAATAGCTAACATGCCAGTCAGTTTTATTGCCTGTCCACAGAAGGCATGACTGACACAAGCCAGCATCACTTTCCAGCACCAACAGTATTTTTAAAGCTTTTATAACTTGCTGACAGCACTTACGTGCTAATAAAACTAGACATTTATTTAAATAAAAGATATGCCTGAAGATTGTGTCTGCAATGATTTTTTTTTCCCTTTCCCCATTTCCTTTATTTACTAAAAGGGCTTACTTTACTTACCTCTGGAGGAAAAAAACCCAATCCATTCTGGTGTGAAAGTAATGCTGTTCAGTGACGAGGGTTCTTACTTCGGGAAATCCAATCCTTGTTTTCTGGATGGATTCTCCGTTCTTTCCTCTTTTCTTTCTCATACAACAGAGCATTAATACTATCTGGCAGAGAAAAAGGAAATTGCACTATGAATCCTTTTCATAGGCAATATTTTTCTTAGCACCAAATGATCAGTAGGGAGAGGTAGCGCTGCAGTCGTTTGGATAGGTTTGTGAGGATTGCTTTTAATTAAGGAATGATACCCAGTTTTACGAGGCAGTTATCCAGTTCTCGTGTGTGAAACTACCGGAGCCCTGCAATCAAACAGCTCGACAGGAGAACATTTTTCTTGTGCCTTTCTCCTCACCTGCTCCCACATCCCTGTTTTAAAGTACTTCATTACGGACTTTTCTTTTGCAAACATTTAAAGACTAGTGTAGCTTAGTTCACGGGAACGAAAATGAGACAGAATCCGTGTCGGTGTTATTAGCAGCTTTCGGTTTCCCCGGGGAAACGCCCGGCAGGCGCGTGCGCTGCAGAAGGAAAGCTCAGCGCGGGACAAATCCTTACGGGATCCCCGCCTGGCCCCGCCCCCTGCGCGCGCCCCGCCCCGGGCCCCGCCCCCTGCCCGGCTGCTGGGCGGGGCCTCCCGCCGCCGCCTCGTCCCCCCCTCCCATTGGCGGCGGGGGCTGCGCGTGACCGGGCGGTGCGTGACGTAGGAGGAAGAAGCCGCCATTAGGGGCAGCGGGGCCGCGGCCGCGGGGCAGGTTCTGTTGCCGTGTCCCTCCCCAGCCTCTTTCTCCGCGGCCTCGCCGGTGCTTCCCCATCCCCGCCAGCCGCGCTCCCCAGCGGGTCCCCGTCCCGGCGGGCGGCGGCGGCGCCGCGGGGCGGCCCGTTGATGTGAGGCGCGGCTCGGCGGCGGGGCGCGGATGGCGGCGGGGGCCGGCGCGGCGGCCGGGGGCCGCAGCTTCTCCTTCAAGGTGGTGCTGCTCGGGGAGGGCTGCGTGGGCAAAACCTCGCTGGTGCTGCGCTACTGCGAGAACAAGTTCAACGATAAGCACATCACCACGCTGCAGGTGCGGGCCGGGGCGGGCTGGGGGAGTGGGGGTCCCGCTGTTGTTGTCCCGCACCTCCTCGCACTGCTGGCAGTGCCGTGTCAGCGGCTTAGTGGCGGCCGGAGCCGCCGTCGCCGCTCGCTAATGGTGCCTGTCCCCCGCCGAGTTTGCTGGGAGCCAATTTTCTCGTTCTTTTCACGCTTCAAATCTAAGCTTTCAATATGTTTAGGCCTCTTTGCTGTTCTGCATGCTAACCGATCCGTTTTTTCCAGTTACGTATATGAATGTCTTGATTTGAATCTTGGAAAGTATGATGCAAAAGTAATGTTGTTATTGTAATCATTGTTAGCGGACTGATGACTAAGTGTTTCATACGTGCTGCGTTTCTGTTAATCATAATCTTCCTCATGCTCTCAAATCCTAACGCTGGTACTATCTAAAGGTTTCTGTTTAAGGAGAACAGCTTTTACAAAATGGTTTATGAGATTAAGGCTTATGATTTAATAACGGGAAAGATTCCTGAAGCTTAGCTGCTTGTCACGACAGCTGCCTGAATTTTGGCTGCGTTCTCAGTAGTACTGTCTGCTGTTATAAAGAACTACAAAGTGATGCTCGGCTAATGAAACGTGACAGGGTGCCTGCTTGAAAGTAATGGGTTTTTTCATGTTAGTGATGGATGGCATGTATGCCATGGTACAGAATAAACTGCTTGTACTGTACATGGTCTCAGAAAACACGTTTTGAAGTTTGTGTTGTGAGTGGTGTGTTAAGTCTTTCAGGATGTCAGCTTGCATAGGGGGAAGCATGGATTCAATGTATACCACTCTTAATTTTTTTTTCCTTTAAATAAAGAAACAAACCCTGTCATTTGGTGGACCAGTAGTGGGTTTAGAACTAATTCAGATTTTCTTGAAGTACAGATGAAACAGTAGGTGATGTTAAGAAGAAGAGTTTTAAGGTAGTTATGTGCTATTCTCATGCATTTAGGGGAAACTTCTTGAATCTTTTATCTCAGAAGTAATTAATAGTAAAACTTTCTCTTAAAACCAAAGCAGCATTATAGATGCACTAGAAGCAATACAGGGCATATTTAATGTTTCATAAACAGATAATGTAGCTTCATTTTTGCTGTGAAGAGGTAAAAAGAATGTTTTAGACTCTTTTATCCTATGTTCATACTCAGGAGTTTACATTGATTAATAGTAGGCAGGGTGTTTATAGGAAGCTAGTTGTAGCTGTTATGCCACGGAGGTAGTTGATACTTGATGTGCCACAGAGATGCTGTGTACCTTGTAGGTGTCAGAGGTGCAGTACAAGTGTAGCATTGAGCAAGCAATCAGATCAGTTAAAGTGCATCAAAATCACAAGTAGCTGAATTCTCGTTTCCCATGTTTTAAGAGTAGATCCGAGTAGGTTGTTGTACAATGAAGCTTATGTTTGTTCTTTGGGTTTTTTTGTTCTTTACATCTGTATTGGAAAACCTAAAATTTTAAGCAAAAAGTGGGTTGGAATACAGACTTGGATCACAAATATTGTAAAACACACTTTTAAATTGCTCCAAAATGCTGATAGATAGTGTAGCTCTAGAGCTTTTGGTTCTGACTATGTGGAGGGGGTGTGTTGAGGAGTGGAAGCACGTGCTTTCAGTTCCTACTGAGATTTCGTTTCTCTACCGTAACCACGTTTGTGGTTGCTGCCTGTGTCTTTTAACTGACTGCACATTGTTTAACAAGTGGTTTGCTTTTCTGTTCTGAGCCTCCTTGGCCACATACACATCTTACTGATTGTAAAATACAATGTCAGTTGCTGTTGGGTTTTACTGTGCATCATGTGCACTTGTAAAGTATTATCTTTATTATTTTTATTTCCCTACATCTTACAGCTCTAGAAAAAAAAATTGTAGTGAGTTCTTCCACTATTAAATTAAAAGATAATTTGAAAATAAGATGAAGAGAAACTAGGGTATCTGATTAAGCAATGAAGTAACATGTTTGCAAAGCATTCTTTGTTTTTTTTTAAGATAAAAGGCTTAATCTGATAAGGTTACTTTGTTTCATGGCAACAGTTCAAAGTATTGCACCAAATTCCTTTTGTTCCAATAAAGCCAAAATTAGTTAAATACTTTGCTCCTGGTCCAGCAAAGGAGTGACAATGATGACTCATATGAAAAAATCACTAGATTTTGAGACAGGACACTCTCTATCCACAATATTCTCTAACTTAAAAGAATAAAGTATTGCGTGGTTCTTTATGCCAGTATGTTTGCAACAAAAAGGATGGTGAGACTGTAGCCTTCTGGAAACTTCATCTAGTGATGTTATTCTTTGTATACTCAAATATATTCTTTGGTGCTAGTAGCAGAAGACTTCTATTAAAAGAGAGCAGTTTCTCCTGCCTCCCCACTCCCCTTGTGTCAATGCTAACTGGAGTGCACTGGAGCCTCTGATTTAGGGGTTGCTGTAGTTGTGTTAGTGTCAAGTCGTGTACTTAAGATTCTGATGGCCTGCATGTTGAAGTTAAGGTAGCTACTGATTCACAGAAGAAAGCATCTAGTTAGAACATTGTGGAAAAGCTGATGCAGGAAAAGTAGGGGTTTTTGCAAACAATTAATGTAATTAATAACCTGTTGGCAGACCTGGTGGGGCAGTTAGAATTGGTTCCCATTGTTAGAAATATTGAAGTGCCCTCATATTGATACAATAATTATAAGATATTAATTGGTATCATGTGAAGTGTGCTGGAATTACTCCAGTAATAGACCTACTGTCAAACTATTGGTTTTTTTAATTGGGTTAAATACCTTTTATTATTTAATTACTCAGGATAAATACAACTTCTGAATACTGCTCTCATAAATGTATGGAGTATTGCAGAATATCCAACCAGAGAGAGCTGCTGATGTGGTTCTAATTGTAGAGTTCCTGATTGCTTTGATGGATTTGGCATAACCTGGAGAAGATGTCTTGGCTATCAAGATAGTTGGGGGTGAGTGGAAGACAATGTAAGGAAGCTCCATGCTATATGCAGTGTTTGCATGCCTGACCTGCTTCTGTTGAGCATGAAGCACTCAAGGGCAGGTGCCACACACCTGCTTTCATTCAGTGACTTTCAGGAGACTCTGTTCCAGCTGTGCCTTCCTTGTGTTCCACTCAAGCCCCTTTATCAGCTCCTAGAAGGGCCTGGTGGGCATACAAAACTGAACTCACAGAAGAAAGAATTTAAAGAAAGAAAATATTTCCTACAGCCACATCAAAAGATTGGAATTTTAGCTCTTATAATTGCATTTTTCTTTTCTAAGTGCCTAAGTATTCTTCAAACCAGTCATAAGACAGTGTCAAAATATGAAAATTAGAAGCTTCAAAGAGTTGTTTGAAATTACTTATCTTTGAATTAACCATGGCCCTCTGAGTTTTTGAAAGTCCTAGGAAGAATTAACTGTTGTAGTAATTAAAATAATGTGGAAAAGTGCTCCTGATTGTAAATGGAGTCAACTCAGACTTGTGGTACTCAATTCAGTAAGTTTTTTGGAGATCAGAGAAAACATTGAAGCTTTTTCTGTGTATAATTACCTAACACCCTATAGGTAGTCAGTGGCTTTGACTTTGAAACTTGACAAACTAAGTCTTGGCAACTGACTTTTTCTCTAAACTGTCTCAAAAAACTGTGGATGTAAAATATGTTTCATTGATGGTAAATGCACCAAACCTACCCATACATATTAATTCATGAGCAGAGTCTGCTAACTGTATTCTTCAAGTATATGAACAAAATAAAGAGAAATGAAGCATTAAACGTGATATAGTGTTGATGGTTTCCTCCAGCATGTTCACAAAGCTTTCTGCTCATTACTAATCATGACTGCTTCAAATATCAGGTTCTGATCTTGTTATCAGACAAACCTGCTTGTAATCAGGGTATGTAATAGAGGACACTGTCTTTCCTTTTATGATTATGGGTCTAAGACTTTAGACTAAAACTTAATCATTACAAATTCATCAAGTTTTAATACAGAGAGCAAGTATGACAGCCCAGTCGTAAATACCCTTGCCACAGTCTCCTGTGATTAGGGATGATTTTGTGATACTAAAAAGCCTTACTTGCATGTAGGAGTCTTTTAGTGCTGGGGTATATAAAAAATGGAAATCTATATCTGAGTGATGAAAGACACTATTCCTATCAAAAACTGTAGTACCTGAAGGACAGGTTATACTGAAGCAAAACTAACCTGTGTAGATAAACCTACTTTAGTTTTTGCTCTGTCAGATAGGAGATACACCTGTGCTATTAACTGGGTCATTAGCTAAAGCTACAATGATGTGACTTTATGAATACTGAGTTCTCTGGTTTTAAATATAAATCCCCTTTGTGTGAAAGATTTTTCTGTTCAGAAATTTTCTCAAACACTTGTGTGGAATTTGGATCAACTAAGCAGGTTTGGATTGTTGGTGTTATGACAAAAGCAAGTATTGCTCAGAAGAGCTTTTTCCTTTGAGATTCTCGGTAGAATATTGAGTACTGTAGTACAGCAGATCAATAAAATATTGTCAAGCAAGCTTGATCATTGTGCCTAACAATAGCTGCTCTCCCTGTGGCCCAAGTGTTGAATTAAAAGTTCTGAAGTTGCCTCCAAGTTTTTGATTTTTAAACTGCGTGTAATACAACAAATGATGACTACTGATGAGTTAATCCTCAGGGACAGCTGTTTGAAAGCCATCAACTACTTTCTCTAGAGTTTTTAATTAAAGAATGAAAAGTTTTCTGATGTTGAAGATTTGCTACTCTTCTGTTAAGCTGTTTGTTGCAGGTTGGCTAGAGGGTCAAATCCATTTAATGTGCTGTCTGGAAGTTTTTCCAGACTTTTGACACCACAGTGAGTCCCCTCACTGTAGACTGAGGGGGTACTGTAGTGTTAATGCTTTAGTTATGTGGAACACAAGGAGCTGTAGTGATCAATTCTTTCTTGGAAAATGTCTGTTTATCTTCTGGTCTGTTCTCTCTCTGTTCTTTTTATCAGACTTTGTGGAAAGGTTTGGGGGAAAGTGCAACTTTAAAGATGAAAAGATTTTTTTTTTTTTTATTGTAATCTCATCTTGGGTCATGCAAAAGTATGGAAGTAGGGAAGTAGCTGAAGAGCAGGAGCTGCTCTAGCAAGTGGATGTTGAATGATTTTAACTGTAATACAGGAAGCACTCCAGAAAGGCACTTCGACAGCAGTCTAGGCTGGTGTGCATTGAACTGTTGTGGTCTTCTGTGTGCATTCTGGTTGCTTGTGTAGTTAAGCAGCAAGCTGGTTCAAGCAGCTTGTCTGGCCCATGACACTTTCCACTTGTGACTTGATTCTGTGGCTGGTCAGTGCTTATACAGAGAACTCTTCTTGTGCAGCAATCCAGCCTAAAATAATCTGTGATGAATGTTTAATAAAATACCACAAAGTACTTGTTTGAACCCAAATGTAAACTGAGGTAAAACTGAAAGGAAAACTGACTGTGATTTAAGACAGAAGACAAAAGTTATCCCTTGGTAATTGAATTGTTGATATAACATGTTACTGCTAATCTTTAGAATGAGGGGAGCAGGTTCCTAATGCATCAACACCTTGAGACCCTGTTCTGGTCCATTAAACTTGTATTAAATTATATTCCTTTTTTAGCCATGAAATTACAGACTTAGTAACAGAGGTGGTGTCTGAAAATGTGAATCATGCAAGTTTGGAGGAAACCAGACCTACTCAAGTTACTAAAATTAGATTAACCTTGCAATGTGCTCTGGTCCTGTAAAACATTTCCAGAAGTTAAAGTAATGGGATTCTAAAGCAGCTTGTATGTTTATTCTGAGACTTCTCAGCTCAAACAAACAAAAACACAGAACCAAAAAACAGATGAGAGTGAGTTGTGGGCTCACTTCAGCAAAAAAAAAAAAAAAAAGAAAATTACAGAAAAGGAAACTTGTGAAATACTAATGTTCCAAGATATTTAGTGATAAGTTAAAACAATTGTTTATGGTTCTAGTAACTTACTAATAGTGAACTGCTTTACCTAATTCCTGCAGATTAAAAATCCTGTTAGGCTGGTTCCTACCCAAGCTTCATGTACTCTTGTGAAATGCTTTGTGTTCAGCTTAGATTTATCAGTGTTGTGAATTCAGACTCTTTCCACACCACTCATCCTTCCCAAATCATTCAAAACAACAGAAAAAGATGTAGTAAATGATTTCTTAACCCAAATTTATTCAGACTAGGCTGCTGGCAAACTGTGGTGAAATGACTAATTGGCTTAGTATTGGCTTAGACTTCTTGCTTACAGAGTCTTTTGATCTGGAAATTTGTGTTTCATTGATTCTGATGCTTTATTGATAAATTAATTTGAAGTCAAATTATGTGTCTGTGTAAAATTTAACTACAGTCTTTTTTGCTTTCCAGGCATCTTTTCTGACGAAGAAGCTAAATATTGGTGGAAAAAGAGTAAATCTTGCAATATGGGTATGTTTACATTTTCCCCCCATAGCTAATTAGAATGTTTTCCTGAAAAAAAGTTACTTAGGCTTACTATATCTCAAGTGTTAGACACTTTTTAATAAAGTAGAATTTTTTAAGTATTTGGAGTTCCTTGAAGTATTGTTTGCTTTGTCTTAAATGCTAACAAGTGTATTTTAAATGCAGGATACAGCCGGTCAAGAAAGATTTCATGCATTGGGGCCTATCTACTACAGGGACTCTAATGGCGCCATTCTAGTATATGATATAACAGATGAAGACTCTTTTCAAAAGGTACTGGGCAGCTTTTTCATCTAAACTGCAAACTGGTTGAAAGATAATCTGTGATGTGTGTAAACAGAAGTATTCTATTTTCAGCAATATGTATTATATTTGTGAATATAATCGTGTAATGGAAGCATACAGCTTACTAGTATTCTTTGGAAGAACGGACTTCCCTCCTCTCAGGTTATTTAAAGAACACCAGAGAATTAAATTGCTCAGTTTCCAAGAGCACAGTCCTAATAAGGCCAAAGTTTTTGGTTTGATCCCTGTATGGGCCATTGATTTAAGAATTGCACTTCATGATCCTTGTGGGTCCCTTCCAACTCAGAATAATCTGTGATGTAACTCTGTGAGTCACCTGTGACAGGCTATAAACATAAACCTGGACTGCTGTCCTGGTATGCCATACTGATCTTTACGGTATAAACCAAACTATGGAAAGATACTAAGTGACATGACCTTTTACAGATCTGAGAACTCTTAAATTGCAATACATGATAATGGAGACATTACCTTCTCTGATAGGTTATTTGTTCTTCAAATCCTCATCAAAATGTGTAATTTGATGGCTAGTATTTTTGTGGCTGTATTAGCTGATTAGATTGATCACGTGAGTTTTATCTACGCTGTGTCAATCTATGTTCCCACTCTATAGGAGGTTTCAGCTGAAGACTGGTGACCCTC
Source organism: Oenanthe melanoleuca (assembly GCF_029582105.1). Lineage (NCBI taxonomy): Eukaryota > Metazoa > Chordata > Aves > Passeriformes > Muscicapidae > Oenanthe > Oenanthe melanoleuca. The sequence goes on along the minus strand of NC_079334.1, from coordinate 36,194,448 downwards.
TTTTCTAAGTTCATGTCTGATTAGCTTTTGGCAAAACCAGTTGGACTTCTGTGTAGAGAGAAATAAGAAATTTTGGTTGTATGGGCAAGGTTTCGTTTAGCAGCAAGAGAAACAGAGTAAGGGTACAGATCCACAACACCTTAATGTAAATAGTCTGGTGTAGGGCAAGTGCTAGCAGTTAAGCACTTACTTCCACCTGCAGAATGGTGATGACTTGTGGATACTACTTCAGTGTGTGCCTTTTAATGTTGAACCCTACATACCAAAACATTTCAATGTGCAGAAAAAAGAGGGAAGACTGATTTACAGAAGTTGCTGCAGAAGTTCCACTGTATCATGTAGCCTGACTTATTTTTAGATTCTTGAAGTTATTGCCTCTCTTCACAATTATTCCCTTAAAAGAGCAGTTCCTAAGTCAATGCTGTGATCATACAACTTTTAAAGCATGACAGCAGGTTTGATAGCAGATACTCTACCATCAGCTGATTCAACATGCTTGTTCTGTCTGTTCTCTGGTGAAATAAACATCTGTTCTTTTTGCAGGTAAAAAACTGGGTTAAGGAATTACGAAAAATGTTGGGAAATGAAATCTGTTTATGTATAGTAGGTAAGTATTTTTCAACATGACTGAATTGGAAACATCTCTTTTGATTAATAGCATCTTCCAAATGCTGCTTTGACTGCTTATGCATGTCAAGGGGTAAAACTTATGTTAGATATTTAAAAATTAAACTGGACCTAGAAGTTTGAGTAGATCACATGAAGGAAAATAAGAGTTTGATGGAAAAAATGAGCTGTTTAATTGTACACTATCAGAAGTGCATTGTACAGACACCTGCAGACTGTAGTTTAATAAAAAAGGTATATATCCTTCTTTCAAGTACTCAGACTCCTGGCTTTTCTTGGTGGTATAGACTAGGTGTTTGTTTTGATAATTAAGTTTGCAGGTAGGAGGGAGTCTTAAAGCTTGGATATTTCAATGCAAATAGAATGCAACAGAAACAATCTAATTATTAGAACCATTTCATGAGGTTAGATATGTGGACATTCTACAAAAGTTACCTTTGCAGCATGTGGAAGGTGCTAATAAATCACAGAGAAAAGGGCAAAAGGCTGAATTATATAGAGGCATTTAGCTGTCCTGATCACTCTACAGAAGTAGCATTTCATTGCCTGTAAATACGCGTGTGAAAGCAGATTCTTAAATCATATTTTCCTTGAAAGTGAGACCTGTGTAAGAGCTGGTCTTTACTGGGATGGCTTGAGAAAATTGAGTACCATGCTTACATGTCTGCTTTCTTTTTGGGTAATTTTAGAGTACAAAGACTTAAAAGATTAACTTGTCTTCAACAGGTAACAAAATAGACTTGGAAAAAGAGAGACATGTTTCAGTGCAAGAAGCAGAAATGTAAGTCACACCTATTACTAATAAAACAGTCATTGCAGAATTATGCTGGAGTAATAAACTCGTGATGCTGTTAACATAGCAGCCAGCTAGGCACTGCTGGCTTATGCCTGCCAGTTGTTGAGTGTTCTGTTAGTATCTGAGTCACAGGGTGTCCTGGCTGACCAAAGTGTAGCTTGAGAGTAGTTTGTGATTAAAATCAACATTTGCCATGTAAATCCATTTCTAGACATGAAATTGTATCTAGTGTATTGCATCAGTCCTGGCAGTTTTAAACACAACTCCATTTTTAAAATTAAATAAGCGTGTGTAGACTAACTCTGAAGTCAGAATAAAACATCTTGTGATCATCTTATTCCTTCATGTAAAAGAGCTTAGAAAGATTGAGTCCTTTACTACAATGAGGCTCCATATCTGCATTTTTACAGGTATGCTGAATCTGTTGGAGCAAAACATTATCATACATCAGCTAAACAGAACAAAGGAATTGAAGAACTGTTTCTTGACCTTTGCAAAAGTAAGTATTATGTAGTTTGTTGGTAAGGAGCTCATTCATAAAGTGCTTCAGGCTTAAGAAATGCTTTGCAGGCCATATAGAAAAGTTATATTGTAAAGTACTACTTAGAACTGACTTCATTTCAGTCTACTTCAAGCCAGTTGTGTTCTATAACAGCTCTGGAAGCTTGATGTATGGATGCTTACAATATTGCAAATTCATGCTGTACTGCAAAAATGTCCTGGTCATTTGTTGGAGCACTGACTGCCACCACACATAAGTAGTAACATGAAGTCAAACTTCATGTTACTGGTCCCGCCAATGGTTGCTTCAAACCCTCTGTTTCAACTTCTTTCAAAAATCTTCTCCACTGATGTCAATTACAAATCATAAACTCAAAGCTTTAATGATGCAAATTTTGCACAGTAATCTTAACAAATTGTAAAGATCATGGTATGTGGGATGAAAATCCACCACAGGCAAATCATCCTGATAGATGTATTTCTGTGTTAAAAGAATTTCAGGAAACGGTTTCCTGCATTTCTTAAGAGATAGTTGGGTTGGGGTTTTTGGGAGGATTTTTTCTGAGGGTGGAGTTTCTTGTTTGGTTGGTTGGGGTTTTTTAACAATGTTAATGCTGTGGGTGGGTAAATCTAGCTTTTGAAGTTGCCAGCTCCAGGACACCTGAATAACCCTTAGTTACCAGGAGCTGCTGTATGTTGGGTGCTTTAGAAAAAGAATTTAGTATGTGCTTGCAGATATGCCGTGTGATACCTGAGTACTTAGTTCTGCATAACAAATAGGAAAACAGCTCTTGCTGAACTTTTGTCTCTGTGCATATAGTTCAGGGAGATTAAGATAGCAGAGTCTTAATGTAAAAATGCAGTGGAATTAATGCAGTGGAATGTCATCTAATGCACTTCTTTCTTTACAGGAATGATAGAAACTGCTCAAGTGGAGGAAAGAGCAAGAGGCAATGGCTCCAGTCAGTCAGGAATAGCAAGGCGAGGTGTACAGATCATTGATGATGAGCCACAAGTACAGAGCAGTGGAGGGTGCTGTTCTTCTGGATAATTATAAAACTGTGCATCACTGCCCTCTCAATATGAAGACTGCCATATTCCAAGTCACACATTCTTTACCAATGGAGTAATAGAATTAACAGTATTTAAAAATAATCACATGTAACACTGCAGAGACCTTAAGTGCTAAACTAGTGGCGTCTGTGACCAGAGAATTGGCGTTTTCTACAGTGGTTAACAAAGCAATTACCAATGGCCTTTTTACATATTTTTCTTTAATGAGGAATAATATGCATGTAGAAAAGACCTACTTAAAGGCTTCATTTATATTCTTTTAAATCAGATCATTATTTAATAACTTATATACATTGTTGTTGGAATGGTATACGTTTTTGCAGCTCTTTGTATTTTGTGGTAGATGGAATTGTATCACTTCTAAAATGCAAATTGATTTTTTTTTAAATTAGCAGATATCTGAATTAATATTTTTGCAGGGCCTCCACAAGCCTATAACTCAACTACTTTGATATATTCTGTTCATCTGTATGCCAAGCTGATAAAATACATTGTAAATTACATATTAAATATTTTATCTGCTTTTACAGTTGCAGGTGCAGAAATATGTACATCAGTCTTGTCAGTGATTGTGAAGTGAATAAGTCAGTGAAAGATGCAAGCTTTTCATGTGCACTGTTAAATTGCTCATTCTATCCCCCTACCTGAAAACAGCTTTGTTTTGGGTACATCCATAGCTACAGCAATTTTTTAAATCCATTTCTGGCAAGCAGCAGTATTTAGAGCATCCCCTTTCTAGAAGAGAATGCTTCTGTAAGCTGCTGTTTAACATGGAGGTGTTTGACTTGCAGCTAAAACAGTTGGTGCATGCACATACCTTGCCTCTGCAGTTACTTGGTCCTCTCAGAAGATCCCCAGAAAGTCAAAGCAACTTTAGCCCTCATCTGTCTGGTAGCCAGTAAACCAGATGCATGGGAAACTCTTTAGCTGCTTCAATACATTTGTTTCCAAAGACAGCATTATAAATTATTCATGAGCATAATTATTTTCCCCTGCAGGGCTTGAGTGAGCAATTAATTGGCATTAAATAGAACTTCTAAATTGGAGTGATTAAATTGAGGATGTGAAACTTGCCAGATGCAGCTGTAACTTTGGCGATTCTAGGCAGAATTGAACTTATTCTCAGCTTGCTCTTTCTCCTGTAAAATGTTTTGAAAAAGCTCATTTAAGTTTCAGGAGGAGGGTTTTCAGAAAAAATGTGTAAACTACTATCAAAAGAACACAAGTGGTGGTAGCTGAAACTTCAAAATGTTTTGTGCTCTGACTTTTTTTACTTAAGTTGTCATGCTTGGAAAAACAGTAAAGGTGATGTCTATGACAAAGTAGAATATCCTTGGCCTTCCTTTTTCTGAAAGGTAGATATAGTATTGCATATGAATGCACTGAATGGTGTGGGTATGTTCTGATACACAAAAAAGTAGTAGTAATGAGTTGGTCTGTGTAAGAGAAGTGTGCTGTCTTCAATCTGATTTTTATTTTCTCTGGAATAATAGATGGCTTTGATACAGACTGATCCTGGTGCATTTTCTCCTTTTTTGCCTTAACTTGTGGTGTAGATACTTTCCCTTAGACTACCATTGCTGTGCTCTTCTGATGTGTTTGCATGCATGACAGAGAAAAGTGGTCTGTTCATGTTAGTGAAGATAAAGTTTCTTGGCTGTGCAGAGCTTTGGTGTGAATCTAAAATCTGTGATTATATGTGTCTATGTAGCAACACCTGTAACTTTCACATATCTAACAACAGTGAGCTCTGACAAAGTTGAAAACCAGATTGGTTTGATCTAACACTGGTATCTGACAATCAGCCTTTAAGTGATACAATACATGAAGATATGAAGAGTGAAATTGTCAAGGCTCGATGTTCAAGAATGGAATTGCCTCAGAATAGAATTTTCAGGTTTTTTCATTCAAATTTAATTTTTTCCATCTCTGTGAATAAAACCCCAAATAGCCCAACTTGAGCTAGACTTAGTTGAAGCAGTGTGTAGAATGCATCTTTCTGCCTGCAGCTAAAGTGTTTTTAGTGTATTATGTGGTAAGGGCATCCCATGTGACTTCTGCCAATTACAAAACTAACAAAGGCATGTTGATACTAGCTCTGAAGTCTCTTACAGATTTAAAACTATTACTACTGAGAACTTAGGTGGGGATAAGAAAATCTGCAGTTTGGTAATACTGAAATGGCTCTGGGTGCTATTAGTGTATTTTTTAAAATAAATTCTCAAGTTACTTTTCTTAAGCTACAACATAAAAAATACGCACTGGAAACTTTCCTGTCTAAGCTGTGGTTTGGTTGGACTCTATTTATGACATGTAGAACCTGTGTTTGCAAGGTATTGTTATATAACTGTATGAAAGTATAGCTTCGTGAAGTCAGGGAAGCTGGTTGAAGACTAGACAGAGGTGAAAATATGAATTTTTTTTTAGACTGATCAACTTAAGACTTCAGGTCCTATCATTAGCAGACAAAATACAACCGTTCCTGGAAAAAGCCTCTTCGTCAAAGAGAATGTTCTTTGTGCTTGATATACAGAAAAGCACAAATAGCTTGGTTTTCTATATTCGAGCAGGGTCTTACTCAAGTAACCTGGTGTTACTAGTATGTGGCTTGCTTTTCAAGGTCTTGAATCTTGCATTTCATCTAGATTGCCTGGTTTCTACATCTGAAGGAGAACTGTTTTCTTGTTGCTGATTTCTGTGGTTGCAAACAAGCAAGCTATTTTTCATTCTTCTGAGAAGTGAAAGAGAACAAGGCTGTCTTTAGAAAGTACCTCTGTTGTGGAGCAGATAGCCAGACACCCGCACTAGCATGTGTAAATCAACATTGAGCACACTTCCTCAGGGTATATCTTGACAGATTACTCACATACATACTAAAATAAAATGGTCTGACTTTGTACAAGACCTTTCTAAAACAACTTTTAAGTGCTTGCTCAGTCTTGATGCTGCTACTATGAATATATGAGCTACCTATGAAACTTTATACTTGCTGAAATAAAAGCCAACAAGCCAAAGTCCAATGCTTTAATGCAGCAGTATGTCTCTGCTAGAAGTTATTTATGGACACTCTATACTGCACTTAAACTTTACTTCAGAAGCTATAAAAGATAAATAGGCTGATTCAGACAAGCACATGCAAATTCAGATACGTAGTATTTGGAGATGACTAGTTGCCAAGACTGGTAGATAAGGCTTCATCTGGTTAGCAGTGATCTTGCACATGATTCCAAAATGTGGGTATTCAGTGTCCAGATGAACTGTATGTTACAGTCTCTTGAAGCAATCAAGTAATTGAGGGTTACCTTGATTATATTGCATGCTTTTCTTCAGTGTTCACACATTGTGGACTGGTACTTTTGCATCCTTCCACATTGAAAAGTGCCACATTGATAACTTCCTAATTAAATTTCTACTTTGATTTCCAAACCAGATGAAAAAAGCTTTGCAGATAGGTATGAAGTTATGGGAAGTGGTTAGATCTCAAGTGGAGTTCTCCAAAAATGTTCGATTCTATCAGAAAAAGAGTTTAAATGCTAGTCAGCAATCTGTGTAAGCTGAAAGCAGTTAAGTGATATGAATAGTAGAGTACAGGAGTAAGAGTTGAAGCCAGTCACATCCCATTTTTCTGCTTTTAGTGGAATGAAAAGGGGAAGTAGGGAAAAAAAGAAGTGTTGGGAAAACTGACAGTGCTGGTGGTAGGCTGCTGAGTAAGGTGCTGAGTTAACCTTTGAGTTGCTAGAGAGCCTCAGCAATGGCAATGCCTTATTCTAATATCACTTCTTGGGTTGTTCTTACTTCTGTGAAATACTATTTTTACTTCATTAAAGAGAATGCAACTAACTTTGAGCAGGCTTTCAGGCACAACACTGACCTGCTTAGAACTTTTCATTAGGATTTGCTAATTTATTAACTGTTTACATTTCATGGATTTTGTTAATCTTAGTCTGCATCAAATCCAAGGATTTTTTTTCTTGAGAGGTCAGGAAGTATATCATGATATGAGAATAACTTTTACTACAGTTGTGTCAAGGAGTTGCAGATGATGACCAAGATCCTTAGCACTACTTGCTGTGCAAGTTGAACAAGGTCCCCAGACTAGCTCACTAGCTCTTAACAGTGCTGGGCACTTGCTCCTGCTACTCTCTGGAGGATTCTGCTGAATACCAGCATTTTCCTTCTGTACAGGCTTGTCTGTACATATCAATGATGTAGCTGTCTAATAAATTTAGGGTTTTTTCTATTAAACAAGAATGTATACTCTTTGTTCCTGCTTTCTTGGAGCTGTCATTGGCCCCTGTATTGAGCAGAATGAGAGATTATTTTGAGCGTTGTGGAGACTATGGAATGTTTCTTGTCTTGACATGGCTTGAAAAATGCAAGTCCATGAAAAAGTCAACATTATGGCAAAGTATTATTCTGTTCAAGATAACAGAAAATAGTTTGGCTTGGAGAAATTTTTATTGTAATATGATTAAAATGATAAATTGCTCTACTTCTAAAATGAAAATTTATTTCAAGATGATGTCCCTAGTCTTTAATTTTTTTGTAAGACTTAGGTTTGCCTAACCTGGCCAAAGCCTTAAATTGATTGCCATGTTATACAGCCATAAACTAAACTTTGTTGGGAGGAACAGCATACTCATTCATACTTCACTGGCTAGTTTAGATCTTAGATTGGGCTTATTCAATTCCAGGATATTGAAAGATTAAAGCAACTATTTTTTTCAGTCTTTCCACTGCTTTGTGCACTCAGCCAAGTAACATGGATGTGATGCAGCTGCAGGGTCACTGTGAAAAGAGGGCTTCTCTCTCTTTTCTTCTTCTTGGCTGTATTGATCCTTGTTGCTAAATTACTGCTACAGGAAACTGGGTGCTGTGCAAAAAAGGAAGTGCACATTCTCTCCTTGCTTCTCTAGGTCTTGTAGATAGTGGTAGGCACTGGAGCAGTAATACCCAGTTCCTCAGTTTGATAACATTTTCTTCCTCAAGAAGAGCTTTTCTTACATCTTGACAAATAAGTTTTTTCAGTGTATCTAGTCTGATATATCCCTTCAAGGGATTTTAATTCTTTCTTGTAGGTTACCCAAAAGATGTTTAATTAGAAAGCATGACAAGGAAGGATAATAAGTAGCAGTATTACAGCAGTCTTCCCTAACAGTTGGCCATATCCCATCTCCAAAACAGTGAAGAGAGAATATTGAAAATTTAATGGTGAGTCCTTGCTAGCTCTGTATCTGACTCCTGATTCTTGCCTATTGGAAGTGACTTACAAGAAATCTCAGTTGAGAGGATTTGAGAGAGCAAGGACTACTTCCTCATCAGATGCAAGTAGTTTGGTGTTCCATGACAGATTCAAACTCATGTTTCTGAACAGTTGAAACTGTTAAATTGCAGTGTCTTAAGTGAATGATCACTCAATTCAGAAAAGTAAAGAAATTTGGGACTTGCAGTGAAAGAGAACAAGTAGTTTCTTTTTCAGAACAGGAAACTTAAAACTGCCTAATCAGGCTTGTTTTAGTAAACAGAGAAGAGAAAAAGCATGTGACACCTAAGTCTTTCAGTGCTGTCATTGCTATTTGATCATACAGGCATTGTAATTGTCTTACTGGATTTTTCTCATCAGATGCACAGTCTCACTCAAATAGAAAACATTAGCAGGGCAAATACAATGCTGAAAAGCATTTTTAATGTCAGGTAATTTAACACTATCAAATGTTGTAGGAATATTCTATCTGGCATTTGTGGATAAAATTTTGTAAAAACACTGAAGAATATCTGGTAGAGGCTTCATGAATGTTAACGTTCCCACTGCATTTCTACAGCAGGAGTTCTTAAATAAATCTTGATAGATTTTATATACCAGTGCAATTACAGGAAGAGAGTCCTCTAATAAATTAATGCCAAATAGTCAATCAACTATTAAAACAAGGGTTCTTTTGTCATGACTGCTGGTTTATCAATGCCTAATATTAAAGTGAAAATGCGTGGAAAAGGATCAATAAGAAAAAAAGGTGTACTGAAAATCAATACAGAAAGAAAACATTGTCACTTCTTACAGAATGATACAGAATTTGGGACTAGATGACAGTGTATAATAAAGTGGCACTGAAAGTTGCTGGAAATTTGGGGCAGTGATCAAGGCCACAGTTTTTTTGTTACGCATATAATATTTCTGAACCCACCTGAGCATGATGTGCCAAAACACGGCTTTAAGATGTCAAACCAGGCCCACTGAAGTTGCTGTAAATTATGCTAGCATATACTCCAGAAACTGTAGTATGAGCATATCCCCAGTGAAATGTAGCTTTGATCCTCAACACTGATCTGTGGCATCTCAGAACAGAGAAAGGAGCAGTTGCTGTTGAATACATTTATGTTGAACAGTAGCCTCAGGGATGCTGCCTATAGTGCAGCAAAACAAAGTCAAACATGGAACCAAGGCTAAGGTAGGAATTTTCCACCAACTATGTGTCTGTAGCCTACTGCTGTACTGTTTCCACCATGTGCTTGTTCATGCTTCCCTAGTGAAAACTAGGGAATAAAAACTGCTGCTTGGCTGATGCTGTGGATTTGAACTGGGTGGACATTGTGAGTGAAAACTTAGCCCTGTCACTTGCAGTTCTAAAAAGTCAGCAACTCTGTCCTACTATCTTCTTGTCAGAATCACTGAATGTGTCAGGTTGGAAGGGACCACAGTGGGTCATCTGTTCCAGCCTCCCTGCTCAAGCAGGGTCATCTTAGAGCATGTTACATGGAATTGTCCAGGCAGTTATTTAGTATCTCTAGTAAGGGAGGCTCCACAACCTCTTTTTAAAAAGGTGTATTTTCTAGTTAGTGAGATTTTTTTGTTGTTGTTGTTATTGTTCAAGAAACTAAAATCTAGAGCTTTTTAGAGTAAATGTAGTTCCTTCACAGATTTAGTCTTTCCAAAATCTGTTCTCATTTCACTAATGGGGCTATATTAAGTGGTGAAGAGCAAATGTACTACTTGTAGTTAACACTCTGCAATCAGAGTCCTAGGGTGAATATTTCAAATAGCAAGTGGCAGCAGAGTATCTGATACACCTCTGAAGTCCATCTACTCTCCCACTGTTTTGTGACATAGTTGAGGATTGTTTTGCAATTACTCTATAAACTGTGCCCATCCAGTTGGATTGAGGAAGCAGGATTGAGGCTTAAAATCAATCCATTCTCTCCGGAATCCTCTCAGTATGTGAATCTGCAGTGCTCAGCACCATATACACCTATTCTTTTTGAGAGACTTAGGGATTTCAGCCTGTATGGGAAATGGAGTGAGCTTTGAAGATGATGATGGTGGCAAACTAAGATCAAGAAGTAAACATCGACTGCCCTTATGCAAAAACAATTGTTCTGTTGCTTTTCTACTCTTTCCAGGAAATGTTGTTTGTTGCTATTATTATGTATATGTAGAAGTGATAGGGTTACAACTCTTTGTGTCCCTGCTGCATTCCTAGCTCTAGCAATACTGGTGTGCCAATTGGCAAACAACAGATCAGTTTCTGTTTAGTCATCAGGCTCGGATATCTTCCAGCTACCCTCTGTGGAGGCTGATGCAATCATGAATTTCTCCTTGCATGACAAATGCAGAGCGATCATGTTAGTATCTGCTCTGCTTCTTTTGTATTTAAGAACCCCACAATTTTATACCCCACTGAGGGAAAAAAGCTACTGTAAAGTGATGGTCAGTTACAACCACCATAATGTTGTCTTATGTGACAACTCCTGTATGTTTTGTGTTGGTTCATATTCTGGAATTGTATTGATACACAGATAAAAAAATTTCACGAACATCAACTTAGTGCTGTGCTTAAGGATATACAAAATGTGACAGTCCAAATGCTTCAAGAAATATCATCAGCAGCATACATACCTTCATGTCTTGCTACATCTCCACACCCTCACACTGTAAATACAAATAAATGCTGCTGAGGTCTGGTATTTCCTTCCTTTTAATTTTGGTCTATGTATACTTAATTTGTCCCCATTCTTGCAGAAGGCAGCTAAGCATGGAGTAGTACCCTTATCTGCATGTTCTACTTGTGCAGGTTAGGGGGGTTTTTTTTTATGTTTTCTTTGAGAAACAGGTTAGAAAGGCTGTCATATCTTCATCTCTCAGTTTCTGCTTTAAGGTAGAAACAATTGGTAAGTAGAGGAGATCCTAACTGTCCCAGAGGCTAAGTTTTTACTAGCAAATAAATTAGGCCAGAGTGCGTAAGGAGTTCTGGCCTTGAGAGCAGATGGCACAGTGCAGCTTTAATCCAGGTGCTTTAGTCTTCTTCTGTCCTTTAAATCATATTTACATGCTGCCTGCTTGCAGTGGCTGTGCTGTTCCCAACCCTGTCTCTATGTATTAGTCTCTCTTTGAGCAACCTTGAATGGTATGGTCCATAATTACATAAAAGAGCAAACTAATGATAAAATGCAAAAGCCGACTGTACCCCAGGGACTTTGTTGGTTGACCTGTATGGATGTAGCCAAGGCTTGACCTCTCTCCTGCTCTCTGAATTGTGGAAGAGGATGGGAGGACTTCTTAAAAGTATTTTCCTCGTGCAAGAGGAAAATAAGAGCATTTCATAGCTAAATCCTCTGATATTTCCTTTATTGTCTATAATACAATTCGTGCTGAGGACTGGTACCTCTTAAAATATGAGGAACTTGAAAAGCCTACTCTGCAGTTATCTCCTGGGTGTCTTACTGCACTCAGAGTCCAGGACAGCATCTCATTTACTATCTCATTGTGACAAACTGGAGTAGCCTAGAAAAACTGTGGGTTGCATCTGTCCATGCAAGGCTTGGAATACATCCATTTCCTATGAGGAGAAATTAAGATCAAAGGGAAAGATATTTTTGGCACTGTTTTTCTTTGTTCCTCAGCTGTGGGGTTGTTTGTACAAATTAAGCCTGTGATGGAAGGACTTGACAGCATCTGCACTTGTCTTGTGTGGGCCAGGTTTTCATGTGGCTGAGCATGTGGGCAGCTGACACTTCTGAATACAGGAAAGTATCTTGGAACTCTGCTGAAATAGCTGTGTGAACAACAACAATAGCAGCTGCTGCAGCTTTTGGCACAGCAGTAATAGCTATGCTTGCAGCTGTGACAGCAACAGAAGCCACAGGAAAGCCAGGAACACTCTGGCTGCACGCTCGGTGCTGGCTGGTGTGCTGTGACTACATTTTACGTGACAGAAGATTCCTTATTAGAGCAGATGGTTAATTAAATTACAACGGAGAGTGAGCCCCCAGGCTAAAGATACCCTTCTCTCTAGGTTCCCATCTGTGGAGTGTGTGGAAGGTTGGACTTCAGCATAGAGCTACAGACTGTCCCATTGTTTTCTTAAGAGGCTTATGGAGAAAGGAGAGGGACCTGCTAGCACTACGTCAGCCTATGGAACTTGCTGTTGTGTATCATTCAGGTTTGTAAAATGCAATAATGTAACCCACCAATAATGTATGCTGGGAAGCAGCTTTGCACAAAGGTATCTGAGTGTCAAAAACAGTGCACGAGTCAGTTATGAGCAAGAAGATAAAGCCATCCTGGGATCCATCAGGATGAGTACTGCCAGCAGGCTGAGGGGTGATGATACTTTCTCAGCCCTGCTGAGAGAGTCTTGGAATGCTGGGTCTAGTGCTAGATTCCCTGGTAAAAATGGAGACACTGACATCCTGGAGTGAGACCTGTGAAGGGCAATCAAAGGCAATTAGGAGACTGGACCATCTGTCATACAAAGAGACACTGACAGATGTGAGATTGAAAAGATCCTGAGCCTTCTAGAGACAGAACAATGTCTAAGAATAGATTATGAGAGAGAGTAAAGAAGGCAGAGCCAGTCTATCTAGTGGTATTCAATGAAGGAACATGACAAAATGGACCCAAACTGAAATACAAGAAATTCCAATTAAGCATAAGAAAATTCCAGAAGTAACCGAACACTGATGAAACAGCTTGACTGAGGAGGTCGTGGTGTGTATCTTCTTGAAGGTTCTCAAACTTTATAAAGCCCTGTGCAATCATTTGTGGTCTGCTCTGGGCATGAGGGTTGGAGTAGAAGATCCCTAAAGATTCCTGCTAACTTCAACCTTTCAGCAGTCCTTTGAGCAATCTAATAACAAAGAGTAATTTTGCTCCTCATCTTGAGTAACAATATACACATGGTTATGCAATGATAATTTGCTAAAGAACAAGGGAGAAGGCCTAAGATGGATGTCTAGAGGATTAGGTCAGTAGCTAGAAGATGGTCATGTATATTTCATGGAGTAAATTGGTCTGTGGGACTGAGAGTTCTCTGAAACACACTGGCCTTCTTGACACCGAGGTAAGTGGTAACTGGCACACTGAGAGCAGCACAAATGGGAATTATCTTAATTCTTTACTTAATTGACAGCTCCAGGAAGGTCAGCTTGAGGAAAAACCCTTTCACACAACTTGTGTGCAAATTTTACACATGATAAGCAAAGTTGAGCACTGAGCTGACTTGATAGAAGCAGGACCTTTGGCAGTGAGTGAGAGTGGGTGGCAATGGTCCTCAAAATGACTAATGGCATTTTATCTTGGGCCCTTAGAAGGGTGAGAGTGGGTAGATGAACAGGAAGAATTAGATGAGTTGTTAAAATAATATGGACTGGATGAATGACAAAACATTCTGCAGAAGTCTGGGCATATCAAAATGGTATCGGTCACTGTCACCAAACAGAATTTAACAAGAAAAAATATTTAGCTGTGTGGATAGATGGGGAAAACTATAATTTGGTGCTGTTGTACTAGAAAATGTCAGCAAGGGAGTTAGGTAAAGCATGAAAGACAGAGTCCAGAGAGTTCTCTAAGACTAAGGCGTCAACCAAGCTGTGGGCCCTGGAGACATATGGCTTCTGATATTGAAGAGAGAGAGATGAGTGCCAAGAGAATCTGGAGGATTCTCCATTAACCATTCTGTCTGTTAGCTGCCTGCAATGACAAAAAGAGATTTTAATTTGGATCAGAATTAATGGCTCTAGTAGAAATATGGCAATGAGTCATGAGATAAATGTGTATTTATTGACACAATTTCCTACAATGAAACAGAGGCTTTGATTCAATATGCTAATGATAAAGTCCAAGAGACAGGAGAACTAGAAGTTGGCAATCAGGCTAGTAAAGAGAGCAGACCTCAAGGAGTCCATTGTAGATTGTGGCTTGGCTAACATAATTGGGATGTGAATCTCAATTTTGAGTTTCTCCCAGGAAATAAACCTTGGCAAAGCAGTTTCATTGAAGGGCCAGAATCAGGGGATGCAATGGAACTAATCAAAGGAAGTCCCCAGTGTTCATTGCAAATTTCAGGGAGGTTAGAGATGAAAAGGAAGTGCAGAGGGAACAGGATTACAGATGGGTGTGAAACTAATGTATGGTTATACTGCAAGGAGTAAGAAACAAAGGAAAAGGATAGGAAAAGGAAAGGATGAACATGGAAGACCAAATAAGATGAAATCTGTATGGATGTGGAAGATGGTCAAAACAATTGCATTCCTCAAAGCAATTAATTAATGGTGATACATTTTTAATGTGTAGCCTTCTCCCCTGTATCCACCATGACACTAAATTGTATTCTTATTAAATGAGGTTTAGGACCACCAAAGTTAAAGTGTCCATTTTTGTTACACTGATACAGCTTTCCAGACCTAGATATTGCAACAAGAACTGGTGATCTGTGTTCTTATTTAATTTTCTCATCTTTATGCATGCTTATATATAGTCACAACAGGATTTTCCCACTTTGAAGGAGATCAGAATTTGTTTTGAAAATTGCAAATCTTGTTTTCCATGGTATGTACGGTATGGATATAAATCTAACTGAATGGGTTTTTAATTCAAAAAGTCAGAAGCTAATTATAATGCCACTTTGTGACAGAAATAAAAACTCCCAACCTACCAGTCCCAAAACCCAATAAATTACCTTTGCTCCTTCAGAGAAGCAAATTACTTCCCTACAAGCATGTCATTTGCCTGTTTCAAATAAACAGTATTTGGGGATATATTGTTTGCTCAATATATTTTATGGTATTGTTGGAATATAACCAGTGTCTTAAAAACCATTTTTTTATTGTTTCAGACATTAGGTGAAAGCCATTTTTAAAAAAGTGATACCCCACATTATATACTTCTCCAGACAAAGAAGACCAATCAAAATCCATTGACTTTTGCAGAAATCTTTCAGACTTTATAAATCTGTACGCATATGAAAGCTGAATATTTGCTAACATGGATGAGACTATAATCAAGATTTACTTTTGTCCCTTGATGTGTTGAATGCATCATGTGTTGAAAACTATCAGCTTGAAAGTGGTATATTTTTCACTAACATTAAAGATTTGGTATATGAGTATTGGGGCAGCTTAGTAGTGCCTGTGGTTACTGTGATATTGAGATCTCATAGCACCTTCCAGTACCTACAGGAAGATAGCTGAGAGAGACTTTTTACAAGGGCATGGAATGATAAGACAAGGGGGACTGGCTTCAAACAGGCAGAGGGTAGGTTTGGAACTGATATTGAAGAGAGAAATTCTTTCCTGTGTGGGTGGTGAGGCACTGGGGTGGCTTGCAAAGATGAGTTCTGGATGTCTATCCCTGGCAGTGGTCAAGGCCAGGCTGGATGGGGCTTTGAGCAACATGGTCCAGTGAAAGGTGTCCCAGGCCATGGCAGGGTGGCTGGAACTAGATCATCTTTAAGGCCCCTTCCCACCCAAACTAGTCTATGATTCTGTCATTGGACAGCAGAGGAAAGAGAAAGAAAATAACTCGAGAGAGTACGATGTGTGTTTTATATCACCTATGTAACATTGCTCAAATTATAACTGCAATCTCAGGGATGTCTGCAAAAGCAGACTCTCCTTTCCTCCTCGCCGCCGCACTCGCACGCTGTCGTGGAGCGGTCAGCGCTGCTCCGGCCGCCGCGGGGCCCGCGGCTGGACACTCACCAACCTCCCGGAGGGCTGCATGAGTGCCAGGGGTTTATCATGAGCGGCGGGACCACGGCGGCCGGCCGCAGTCTCGGGAGCACGGCACCAGCAGCAGCGCGGCCCCCGCTCCCCGTCCGGGGGCGCGGCCCCTCAGCCCCGGCCCGGCCCCGCAGCGCGCGTGCGCGGCCCGCGGCTGTGACGCCGTTGTTGTGGCGCGGCGGGGAAGCACGTGAGGAGTGCGACGTCACCATAAACACTCGTGGGCAACATGGCGGCGCCGCCGAGCGGCAAGGTAACGGGGGCGGGCGGCGGCGGGGCCGGCCTCTCTCGTCTGCCCCCCGCGGGACGCGCCGTGTCCGCCAATGGGTCGTCCCGGCTGGCGGGAGTCGCGGGGAGGGGGGTCGGGGCGCTGAACGTCCGGGCGGGTGCTTTTCCCCCGCCGTGCGGGTGTCGCCTCGCGGGGCCGCTTCTCCGGGCACGGCCCGTCCTGGCCTCGGGCGGGCCGGGCGCTGGCGGCGGCCGCGGGCCCTCAGCGCCGGAGGCGGTGGCGGCCGGCGGGCGGGAGCCGGGCCCTTCCCGCACCTGCCGCCCGGCCAGCGCCCCGCGCCGCCGCTCAGCTCGGCCGCGGCCCCGGGCAGCGGAGGCCGCTCTCCGCCGGGGGCGGCAGCCCCGCGGCTCGCTGGCTCTCGGCCGGAGGCAGGGGAACGCGGCTCGTCCCGTCCGCGTGGCCGAGTGTCCCAGAGGTGCTCATGGACGGCAGTGGCCTGTCCCCCGGCCTGCGCGCTGGTAGTGTGCGGGAACCTGCCCCGGCGCGGGTACAAAGCCTTGTCAGTCCTGTACTTTGGTAGTTTAAAAATTTTTATATGCCGCGGATTCTTGCTGAGCGTTCCGGAGCGAAACATTATTGCTTGACGGGGACTGAGCTCCCAGGAGGGGGAGGTACAGGCAACACCCACTGCTTCCCTCCGCCCCCGCCAACTGATACGAGTATGTCCGTATTGTTTTAGTGTAGAAATATTTTTTTTTCGTGACTGTCGTCTGAAAGCGTTGCTTTGCAATGCGGTGTTTTCGGGCACGTGGATTCTTTATTTAGGATTTAAAAATCTCAGTGTCATGTCCTACGTAGTAGCAACGGCGAGTGTGTGATTGTCTCTGGTTTCACTTTTCCAGCATAGATGGTTGTTTCAGCTGATGCTGATCTCGGCGTAAGAGAGCACACGTAATTAGCCACGTCTGCGCTTCTCCCAGGGTGCTGAGGAGTGCACTTAGCTATAGCACGAAAACAACCTAGAGATCTTGCTTTGTACCACCTTACCATATCCATTGGAGCAGGCAATTTGTGCACTTCGGGATTTTGCAATTTTAGTTTTATGTGCTTTACTGCTGTTAGGTGTGTGAATATAAAGATAGCTATACTGTCCCCCCAGCTACGTACTCCCATATGTCCTCCCACAGCTGTTTCTAGCTATGCATGTCCAGTTTTTATCCAGTTTTTATGTATGCAGAGAAGTTCCACTTCTGGTTTTATCTATTTTAATAATATATTTTAATTATATTCTATATATTTTAATTTTTCTGGTTGATTTTTGTTTTCCACTTAGGCTTTTATCAAGCTCTTCTTCAGGATGTTTCTCATGAAAGCATCTGTATTATGATGATTTATATGAGATGCTAAAATGATTGTGGATGAGTTGTTAGTAAATTTGCTGTGTATTCATTGTTGCTTTCAAAGAAGCCTGTTTTCCTAAGATTAAATCTCTAAGATGTTGCAAAACTGTTTCAATTATACCATGTCCACAATACTAATGCAACTTGTTAATGCAGCTTCTAATTCAGTAACATGTCCCTTTTAATACAGAGGAAAAATGACAGTTGTGTTCTCTCAAACTTCATGAAGCAGCTGGGCTGGTTTGACATTTCACTGCTCTCAGGAGCAGTTCTATCCTTCTCTGTGTTTCCCCACCTGTGTGTTGCACTCCTGCTTTCTTGGATACTGTACTTATTGGATCTGTCAGTGATTAGATCTAGCAAGCTGAAGCAATACATACAACTGTGCTTACTTTTGTCTGGGTTAATTTTCTGTTGGGAGCACATTGGACCAGAAATTATTCCTTGGAGTGGCAGCAGGATTTTGGAAGGGCTCACAAACTAATTAAATTTCACTTCAGGTGGAATAAATGCAGTGTAGGTTGGTGCAGACCCAGCATTCTCACTTCAGGCCTTTTGCTCTTCAGTATCTTTACAAGCTGTGGATGTCCTAAGTTAACTGCAGTGTTGTAATGGGGTGTTTCAGGTGGCAGCTTTCTGAAACAACAGTAGGCATTAATTTATGGGGTATTTGTCTCATGTGGCAGATCTTATCACATGAAAGTAATGTATGTTATTGTATGTGCTCTTTTCTGCACCAAGTGGTTCCCATGGAAAACATGTGGCAGTATATTAAGCAGCTGAGATAACCTGCATTGTTTCAGCTTTCACAAAATCTTGTTTTAGCAAATCGTATGAGATTGTAGTTTCTATTATTTTTTTGCCCCATTTGCCTTTCTCTTCTCTATTGCTGGTTTTTGGGGGGTTGGGGGATTTTGTAAGTTTGTTTTTATTTTGTTTGTTTGTTTTTATTTTAAATTTTATTTCCCAGACATTATAAATATCAGTAGATTCAGAAACTAGCTATTTCATGTAGTCTCTGGTTTCTGCTCCATACATTAATGGCATATGAACCATAAATTTGGTTATCTCATGTACTACTTTACTTGGACTTTTGTCCTGGTTTTGTTTTTTTTTTCTTGCTGGAACTTCTCACAAGGTTCTTATCAGTGTTTTTTCCTCTATATGGATGGTTAACTCAGTTCAGGAAAAGTTAATGCAGTTGAATTCTAGAGTCGTGACTCATTCTTTGTTAATGACCATCTGCCCTAGAACAGTGTGAGCTTCAGTTTTTTGCCCTTTCTTAGAGTTGCCAGTTCTTTCTGGAAGTAATTTGGTAATAAAGTCTTTTGTTTTCAGAGCTTTTGACTTTATGCAAACATGTATATTTATATATTACACATATATTATACTTTATGAAAAGAGGTACATTTTCTCTCTTTTTATTGCTTCGCAAATGGCAGGTTTTTTACTGTATTCAGAAAACTTACTCTGGGTTCACCCTCATAACAGAAAACCATGTTAGAAACTGAGCTAAAAAGTTGTTTATAGGGAGAAGTAGAAACTTCAATTTCAGCCTGTCAGTATATAGGTGATCATTGCTGCTGATCTAAAGACAGTAATGATACTTTTTTGATGTTCTTGGAGTTCAGAGTATCTTCAGCACATGGACTGTTAGATCTTTCTCAAGTTACCAATTGACACATGGGCTGTCAGATAAGTTATTTTTCTCTTGCTTGTGCTCTTGCTCTTGGAGTTAAAGTTTCAGAGTGTTAACTGACCAAACATCTGAGCTGTATCTCTAAGCTCAGATGTCTGGTCAGTTCAGCAACTAGAAGTGTTCAAGGAGCACTGTAGCTATTACTAAATAGTAGTGGTGTTAGTGCTGTTTTGTTTGGAAAGGGGATTTGTGTTGGCAGTGGAAGTTTTTTTTTGTGTGTGGGTTTGTTTTTTTTTTTTTTAATTTTTTTTTTTGTTTGGTTTTTGTTTGTTTGTTTGTTTGTTTGTTTGTTTTTGCTAGGAATCAGCCAAGAGATTTTAAATATGGCATGTTAAAATTAGCTTTGCATCCTTCAGGTAGTGTGTTGGCATAGATACAGTGAATTATTTTAGGTGTGTATCTATTCTATGGAATAGGCAGTGTCTTGCTCCACCTTCTACTAGTTTTCTACTAGCTACACATGAGTGTACAGAGGCTCCTGTACTACGCATTGTGTTGGTGCCATTCTATTAAGCATTTGATTTAAAATATTTGTTATAACTTTTTCTGTTCTGTGGTAGCCCCAGATCTTAGCTCTCCTTTTATTTGTTGTCTATACTTCATTGTCTTAGGGTGCAATGTTGTCATCTCTCACTAGCTGGTAGCACAGGGTTGTAAATTGCTATCAAAAGGCAAGCATTAAATCACAAGGCTTTGCTTGTATTCTGGCATATATTGTTGTTGGTGGTGTGGCATCCCACTGGCCTTCTGCTCATACATGTCTGGCAATAAGAATGCTACAAACATTGCCTGTTTGCTGCTTACTGTAAGCACTACAGTAGAAGTGTGGAGATATGCATTGTCCATGCTTTGTACTTATGGTATTAAAAATGATGCAATTTATTTCTCAGAAAAAGTTACTGGGGCAATGGTGGGACTTCAGAAACCTATTTTTTACTGGGCACAGATTATAAATACTTGAAGAGTTTTCCAGAACCTTGATTAGCATATGCTGTGACATGTAAACTGAGCCTACATCCTGCTGCTTCTGTCTGTTTTTTTTATAGTAGGTGTGTAGACAGCTATTGCTTTGTGCAGCTTTCCTGAATTTTCTGCTGTGGTTCCCTGTTTTTACAGACCCTCAGTAAGCTACGAGTTGGAATAGCTGTTGTCTCTGTGTGGTACAGTTCTTTCAGGGACTGAGCAGAATGACTTGTGAATTTGCCTTTGACCTCTGTTGCACCCATGGAATAAGAGAAACAGGTCAAAGTGGCTCACTAGCATTTGAAGACTTGCATCAGTTTTTAGCTTTTTGTGGGATTCTGAAACAGACAGGCAATGGGTCTAGTTTTCATTCAATAGAACTGGACAAATAAATAATACTGTGAATTGTGCTTGCAGGCTGCCAGCATGGACTTCTTGACAAGCAGGACAGACTTATGAGCATAAGCTTCTTGGGTATATCTTATTTCAAAGTTGAAACTTTAGGATTATTAAAAAGTAATACTTTGATAATACAAACTTTTTTCCTACTGTCTCCATAATTTCTTGGAGAAAAAAGCTGCCAACTGAATGCTTTTAATCACATTAAAGTAATGCTTATGATTTGAAGTCATCCAGGAGCTTAAGGATACCACAAGTGGATAAATCTGTTCTGCACAGAACTAGCTTTAAGCTAGTAAAATGTTGGAAAATCTTTCAGTAATTCCAATGTACAGCCACAAAATAGAATTGAAATTTATTTGAAATCAAGTAATTTTTAAAGTTGTTCAGCTCCTGTCACATTACATCTTGTTCAGCTCCTGTCACATTACATCTTCATTTGCTTTGGTTGCGTTGGTGTGTGCTTTTGATAAACACTTCTTTTTTCATTTGTGTTTTTGTTGTGGAACCAGCGGAGTCTGGCTTTCATGTAGGTAATAACAGCTAAACCTGTGAAATATGCATCTTTGTGGGCAATTAGTAAATGTTTGCAAACAGGTACAGAAGAATACAGAACAATCACTGTTTAAATCTGTAGTGAGGCCTGTCATTGCTGGACAGCTGTTCTGGCCTCGAGCATCTGAGCAACACAAACAGCTTTTCTTCCCTGAGGTTCTGTTTCAGGGACCAGTGGGTAGACTGCAGAACACAGAACTCTTATTAGCTGGATGAATGGAAGGGCTGTAATACTGGGGTGAGGGATACTGGGATTTTTGGGATTTTATTAATATCCAAGGGACATGTCAACTTATCTAGTGACCTTTGGTGTGCACTTATTAACATTAACTTGTTTTTTTTTCATGATGGGCTTATTGATTTTGTGTAGATTTAGGGGAAGAGTGATTGCTCTAATCACATGAAAAGAAACTTGGCTTTACCTACTTCTCACCTTTGTAAAGGAGCCTATGATGAATATGTAAAATAATAAATAGTACAAAACCAAGGTGAGCCAGTAGTGTATTTTCCTGTCTTGTAATACAAAAAACATAATGGATTAACTGAACAGATAATATTCTTTAAAACTCTTCAGTTCTTTCACACAGTGGTAATGAGGCCTTCCTAGTTCACTAAAGGCTAAAGGTTATAAAGATTTAAAGGACGTTAGGTTGTTTTCCTGTGCTAAGGGTGTTGACAGGTAATACAGAATTAGATTTGGGCTGGGTTTGGAGGGATTATAGTTACTTCAATAGCTAATGAGGTGGCACAAGGTGCATTATCTTGCCCTGCCTGTATCTATTTTCTTCTACTGTCTCCATATGTAGCAGGACCTCACTACATAGATGTTGCATGCAGACTTTACACAAGTCCTTGGTATTTTACTTATGCTTCAGGTCATCCTCCAACGTTTGCTGTCATGTTCTTCAATATGTTGTGCAGTAACCTACTGCTTAGGCAAGAGGCAGTGTCTGATGCTATTACTTAGTTTTGAAATCTATTTTCTTGAATGCTTAAGAGGTCCAAGTGTGCTGACTGACCAGGCATTTCCCTGAGAGCTGGGCTGCAGAGGCCACATGGTGTGTGAGATTGAGCTACTAAGTGTGGTAGCAATTGTCTACTGATGGATGGAGTTTTATTCAAATCTAGCTACTGGTATACTGTCTTTCAATTTGATACTTTCCTTAGTACTAATGGCTTATACATGTAATTTAACATTACTTTTCATCTTTGAGTTGACTTTTAATAGCTTGCCTGTGTTGCAGTACCAGCAAACAAAAATCAGTAACAAGCTATGTTTTATTGTTAGGTACTATAAGAGTACCTAATAGCGTTTTTGAATTTTCAGCTTGCTAAACACATTGTGTGAAATATAGCCACCAAGTGTAGCTAATTTTCAGTTGCTATCACGATAGTATTACATTTCCAAACTCAGTTTGTTCAAATGCATTTATGGAGTTATCTTACAAAGTACTGCTGATTAAAATGGCTCAGTATTTTGAAGAATTCAAGATGGTAACTTCCAAAACATTTTGCTGAGAGATTAACTGTGGAAAAAACATCTGTATATTCTTTTGTATGATCAATGTTATCTCTTTCTTCAAGTTAGTTACAGTTCCAGTTAACAGTTGGGAAAAGTAAATTAATAGATCAGGCTTGTGGTTGGAAAGGCCTTCTGGCCTTTCAAATTTGGAAAAGATTTTCTCTTAAATAACACTATGAGGGCAGTAAGGTGCTTTGTGACAAGTCCTCTGTTTTACCAACACCCTATGAAGTTCTGAGTATATGCTTTGGTTTTATCACCTGTTTTGGTGGAGCGTGGCACAGGGAGCTCAAGCTGTTACAAAAAGCAGTGTAGGATTTTTGAGTTGCATGACAACTGTGGCACTGGAAGCACATTTTCTTTTCTCATGAAAGGAAACATTTGTCCTTCTGAGAGATTAATGGACAGAAAATAATAAAAACAGTAGATGGCATATCTTCTGGCCTGAGAAGGTATACTTGATGATACTTATTAACATTTTTGGTAGTAGTGCACTTCTACCAGTATAACTCTGATACAAATAGATTTTATGTTTTCCTGGAGCAGTTATCCCAGTGGTTGATAACTGGTTCATATTTCTGGCTAGTTTTCATGATAGATCAGGTCCAAATAGCTAGAAGGTAAAATTTTAATTGTAAGGTTGCCTTGTTTGAACAGAGACTGAATTTGAAAACAGACAATTGGTGGAAATAGAGGGAGTATCTTTTTGGGTAGAAAAGAGAAAAAAACAAAATGGTAATAGAGAACGGGGAAAAAAGACTTCTAATGTTTGAAAGGCAGTGATGTTAATAATCCGTCAAGAGAGAGATATACTAAGTGACCTTTAGAGATTTCTTCCAAGTGGTATTTCTGTTTAAACAGGACACCTGAAATTTCTTGCTTGTGTAAAAGGTAGAGAAATTGAAGTAAAACTAAAACAGAAAGGATGAGTTAAGTGAATTTTATTGCTCTTTTTAAACCATGTTTTCTCATCTGGCTAGTTAAGCTTACACGCCTAACCTTTTAGTTTACTGACCTGACTGCAGGTGTGATGATTTTAAAAAGCTGACAAATGAGAAAAATAGCTCCTGATATTTTAGAATCAAAGAAATACAATATCTGTCTCTGATTAGTTAAAAATATGTAGGCTTCGCCTTTCAAAATATGTTTCTTAAGGCAGTGTTCGCAGCTTGGTGTGAAAATGAAAATGGTTCTGAAACAATTACTGTTACTATTTGGTTTATTTAACTTCCACAAAATCTAAGGGACTTTTCAGTCTTGGAGCTGTATAAAATAGGACCCATTTACAGTATTTATAGAGCTTTTAAGAGTATGTGTATGTAGCTTTAAAAAGTTTGTTAAATTTTGACAGCCAAGGGTTTTTTTGTTTTTTTTTTGGTTTTTTTTGTTTTTTTTTTTAAGAGCATAATCAGAATGCTGTGAAGAGTTTTGCAAATGCCTAAATGCAAAAGTTATGTGGGCTGTGTGCACTCCTACAAGCCTTTCTTATCCAACTGTTACATAGTCTAAGTTTCAGATGGGATCTTTGCTACTGGCCCTGAATGTAGGATTAGATGTTTAATATCAGGGTGTAGTTTTTTATTTCTCTGGAGTTAATCTATTTACTATTTGGTCCATTTTTAATTTAAATTAGTTTTATAATTTCAACACGCTTAATGGCAGGTGGCAGAAAAGCAGACTATATAAGAAAGCCTTTTAATGTTTTGAAAGCTCTCTCTATATATATCCTCTGAACCTGTTCCTCCTGATTTAAAAAGAACTCGGTATTGAATGTATTTTCTTGTGCTCTTCTGACAAAGTAGTAGTAGTCAGTATGTTGCTTAGAGGGTAAGTTTGACAAGTTCCATTTTCTGTTATTTCTGAATTTAGGGAAGTGAAAGACTTGAATCTTAGTCTCTTTGTAACAGAATCCCTAACAAGACAGAGATGTTTATTTCAACTTCTGTAGGCAAGTCAAAATGATAATGAGTACCATAGGGGGTAAACAGTTTTAATGATTTTGAAACCTTGGTTTTTAAAATTTCATTACTCATTTTGTTACAGGTTGTATATGAGCAAGAAGGAGTTTTCATTCACTCCTCCTGTGGAAAAAATGATGACCAGGACAGCTTAATAGCAGGAATACTGCGTGTCATAGAAAAGGTATTTGCATAATACGGTTACAGAAATTTTGTGTATTTGTTGGCAAAGCACATAACAAGTTTGGCAAATCTTAAATGCCTTTTTAAAGTGTAGGATTTTGTAAGTGAACAAACATCACATTGTGTTTAACACTGTCATCATTTATATCTAAGTTTTAACATAATTACACCACAGCTATATGTGGCAATAGGTACTTTGCTGTGTAGTATTGAATTTTTTGTGATTTGTATTGTAGGAAAATGAAGTGGTAGTAGACTGGAGACCACTAGATGAGACTTTGGATACTTCTAATATCCTCTGTGCTGGAAAGGTTTGTTAGTTATCACTGCTCTTGATTATGTTTCTCTGGTGATTTTATTTTGTGTTAACTAATGCATAGGTGATCTCATAACTGGCAGCAAAATTTATTATTGGTATTGATAGCTATATGTAGGAATCTTATTTGCAGACTGCAGCCCAGTTCAAGTTATTAGAACACATGTGTAGGTTGACTGTATTTAGTTTTTACTTGGTTGACAAATAAAATAGTAGGGGACTAAATGAGTGTAAATATATCTCAGTCATCTCTCCCTCTACATCTACTGTGTTGGAGATTGGTGATTCACTCTTCATAGTTAGACACAAAAGTGAGAGGTGCTTTTCTACTGCAAAACAAAAATAGAAGTCTGTGGGGGTTCCAAGATGCAGTGATATGTGGTATTTAAGCAGTATTAAGAGGATGTGACTAAATAAAAAAGATTCAAGTTTTACTCTTAAATGAATAGTTTGTTATGTTCATAGAGTCTGGAAGAGAGGCAAGGATATTTTAGGATACTGGAATTTACTAAGTAAAACCACACAGTCTTAGTCATAAGTCCAAATTTCCTGTGTTGAACTGTATCACATTTCTGAGGATTTCAATAAGTTTCTTTTAATCTATGAAATAAAGATTCTGGTTTTGTTGAATCTGAGAAACCAGGTCAGTTTTCATACCTTGTGTTTTTTGATAGTTGATTTTGCTGTTTTTCTCAGGATTCCAGTTCTGTTGTGGAATGGACTCAAACTCCGAAAGAAAAATGTTCGCGAGGAGCAGACCGTCCAAGTAGTTATGAAGCAGAATGGGACATGGTCACCACAGTCTCTTTTAAGAAAAAACCTCATTCAAACGGAGGTACTTAAAAAAACAATGTGGAGAGCTTTTGTGTGTGTGTGATGTTTTGGTTTTCTTCCATGATGGTAATGTGTAACTGAAGAATTGCCTTTTAGATACTGTAAAATGTAATTTATTAGGACGTGAAAGGCTGCAATTCATATGTGGTTAAGAGGTGAATCTTTGGGTATGGAAAAAAATTCACAAATGGTATAGCTGTCATCTGCCTCTATTTTTTTCTTTAAATTGGTAGAGAATTATATTGAAAATGAGTATTAAATCTAACTTCTTGCTTCATCATTAGATGTAGTAGCAGTTTTATCTGCTCTGAGCTTGCATTCTTTAGAACAAATGGAATTCAAACTAGGTGTCATGTTAGAAATGAAAATGGAAAAATAAGTGGTTACTACTCAAATGCCTTTCCATACTGCAGCAGCAGGGGGAGATGGAATGTACAGTTATGACATACATCAGTCTTTTATATGGTCTTTTTTACTTGGTGTAACTTTAGAATTATTTTGCCCATTTTTGTTATAGTGTCTCAGTAGAGATGTTGAAAAATGAGTTACGGCAAAAGAACAGTGATTCTCAAGTGATATTTTTCTCTCTGATTCTCACATAGTGTTTTTCCTTTAATAATACTTGTTTTCCATGTATTATTTCACAGTCTGTAACTGGGGACTGTTGTGCTTGTTTTACCATCTTTATAAAGGTTTTAAATGTCATGTCTGTCATGTATGAGTACAGGATTTGGATGTCAGATTATGAATATTTTTGAGTAAACCACAGTCCTTGACTTTTATATACACATACATACACACAGAGCATCTCTGTTGGGTAAATATGGCTTATCACATTTGTATTGAATTTTTATATCCAGTCAGCAGAGCATATCTTCATCCAATGTGAGTGTCACTGATCATTACACACTTGGGTTATGCTCTTTGCCGCTTCTTGCTTGTTTCCAGTTGCTGTAATTTGATGGGAGCAGACCAGGGAGGGTGTCCCAAATTCCTTCTAGATCTGCTGTCAATTTTGTGTCCTCTGGTAAAATACACTTCAATTCTTTCTCCTTGAATATATACAGGCTTGCACACTTCAGGAGGAAGGGGTGAGGGGGAGATTTCCAATTCCTTTGCCCTTGCTTTGGTAGCAGCCTTACACAACACATGGCTAATCACTGTGGGCAATATATAGGTTACTGGACTGTAGTGAGTATCATATTTAGTTTGAGTAAGAAGCACTACCTGGTGGAGGTGCAGGCTGGATTTAGCTTGCTACTGGAATTTGATACAGCAGATGTACATTTAACTGCTAGATGATTATTGTTGTAGGATCACAGAATATCTTGAGTTGCAGGTGATCCCCAGGGATCATCAAAGTCCAACTCTTGGCCCTGCACAGGACAACCCCAAGAATCACCATGTACCTGAGAGTGTTGTCCAAATGCTTCTTGAACTCTTGTTAAGCTTAATGCCATGACCACTTCCCTGGGAGCCTGTTCCAATGCTCAACCATCTTCTGAGTGAAAGACCTTTTCCTATAAAGTGTAGATACAGTTTTAGGGAAGTAGCCTGATGGACTTGTTGATTGTGTTGCAAGTCTGTAGAAGACAAGGATGCTTAAAGAAGAATTCAGAGATAACAGTTACAATGCACATTATATTATTAGAACCGGTGTTATGCTGGTGTTTATGTTTTGACTTTGTTTTTCAGGAACAATGACAGATATAATGTATTTATAATTGCTAACACTGAAAGTAAAACTGAAATCATGTGTTAATTTTGTTTTTAAGATGCTACAACTCATGCAAACGGAGAAAGCGAGTGGTCATTCCTGTTCAGTTTGGCAGATTTGAAATCAATCAAACAAAACAAAGAAGGCATGGGATGGTCTTATTTGGTGTTCTGTCTGAAGGATGATGTGAAGCTTCCAGCTCTTCACTTTCATCGTGGAGATAGCAAACCATTGATTAAATGTCTTGAAAAGCACATTGCACTGCATGAGTAAGTATCGGACAACTCTAAATTCTGTGAAACAGATTACTGGTTTACTTAAATCATATGATAAATTTCAGATTAATACTTTCTGATTGTTATTCCCTTCCTTATTTTATTAGTAGAAATAATTTTCGAGGTGATTGAAACTGTGAATTTACATATGCATTTGGAATGTAAGCTGAAGTTTAAAAATTGTTGGATTGATTTACAAAGTATTTTAGAATCTGAAGTGTTATTACCTCAGAATGCCTCAGTTGCTCCCTCTAGTGGGTGCTTCTTATGAACATGCGGTGTGAAAGTTTAATCCTTTATGAGCTACTTCTATAAATGGGATAATTTGTGTTACAATTTGAGATTGTGCAAAGTATGCATGAGTATTTACATGAGTGTGCAAGGTAACTTACAGTACTGTCAACTAAATCAATTGGTATATAAACATTTCCCCCCACAATTCTGTTCCACTGTAATTTCTTGCCTGGTCAATGTTTCACTCTTGACATTTACTGCACAAATCAACTTTCTGAGTGTAAATATAGTTATTAGGATAAAAGCCTTTCTGATCAGCATGGCATAAGTGCAGAATAAAATAAAATTTTCTGCTCTTACCATGTAGGCATAAGTATAATTAAGAAGACAACAGCTAAATAAGGTTAGATAGAATATGAAGAAATAAATGCAATGTGACTTGAATACCTATAATAGCTGTAATATCAGTGTAACATGTAATCTGTTTTCAAAAGTGTTTTGCTATTGTCACTTGCAACGTAATAGTTGATGACAGGTTTGAAGGTGGATAGTGAAATGGCTGTAGGAATCCTTACAAGAAGGAAGGACTCTTCTCACATTGGTGGATCACTGAGGTCAGAGATGCCCTCATCAAACAGTGAAGGCTAATGATGAGTAATATTGAGGAAAATTTTGCTGGAGAGCAAGTCAGTAGGACACGAGTGGTATATATTTATTGAACTGATTTGTGAAAGCCTTTGACAGTTTCAAGACATGGTGTTGGGGTTTGTGATAATCAGAAGTTTTCAGCTGCTTGGAGAAGGCAGCAGGGTCAGTGTGTCCAGTTGGTGGGATGGTACTGGCTGTAACATTGTATGTGAGCTTTGTAAGGGGAAAAGTCAGGAAGACTTAAGAAGGGACTAACAGGGGGACAAGATGAAGTTGTAAATAGGAATATTCTCTGTACAGTATTCTCTGTAGATTAGAAAATCCTGAATGACAACTTCATCTTAAATTATGAGAGTTTTTTTCTCTAGGTTTCCTTCTTCAAACATCTTTTCATTTAGTTTTTAATTTTCCAGCCTTTGCAGGCATAGGTAAACGTTATCCTGTTATCCCCCTCCCTTTCTCCCTTCGTTTTTGCACAAGGAAGCTGTTCCTTTTTGAGCATACTGCTGTGTTAACTTATTTGTGGGTACCTTCTGACTCACTGCTGGTAAGCTGGGGCAGGTTTTGGGAGCAACTGATGTAGCAAACACTGGAAAAAGACTTGTGTTATATAGTGGGTCACAGAAACCTGTGTACTCTGTTGGGCTGTGGACTGCAGCAACATATTTTAAATTTTCTAATTTCTAGGATAAGACAGCAAAACTTGAGGTGATGTTCAAGCTTGCAGGATTTGCTGTGCTGCTTGGTATTGCCACCTTGTGCCAACAGTTGTAAGCATTAATGAATGCAAGAGCAGATACTTCAGGAACTTTAAAGGAAAAAGCAATGGCAGCTACGGAAATTCAATTTGGATGACCTTAAGCATTAACCTTAGTAGGAACTTCCAGTTTCAGTTTTCTTATTCAGTTAAGGTCTCTTCTGTCTCCAAATTCTCTTCTGTTGTCTAGTCATGAATTATGATGATTATTTTTTTTTCTAAGTCTAGAGAAAGGAACAAATAGGCCATCCAAGTTATGGAAATGACAAAGTCAATTTGTATGTTTATGTTGTTTCCTAATGGTTATTCATTCTTCAGTTCATAATGTATCTCAGCTCACAACCTCATTTAGGAAAAGATGTTTGCTCAGCAAGCCAATATTTGGCAGTGTAATTACTTGTTATCCCAATTTATATTTTATAAAACATGGGATATTGACATTAAGGCAGAAAATTTAGCTTATCTATGTATTATCTTTTATGTTCTAGGTATTTTCTTATGTTCCTATTACCTAGAAAGATTCTGTCCTTCTCTAACCCTTCTTTAAAAGATACCGCATCATTGCTGAAATCAGCATGAAGCAGCTGAACTCACACAAAGTAGCTGTAATTTGTTGTCCTAAACTTTGTGTCCTCTAGTTTCATTACACCAGTCTAATATTGAGAAAATATAATGTGCACAGATGATGCTTTCTAAGTTGCAGGGCTATGAGAAAGTTTAAGAAAGTGTATAGCTTACAAATTTTTGAAAATTATCTAAGTAGGTATTGATGCCTGCCTGACTGTCCAGAAAGTGTGTGTAATTAAACGGGAGATATGGTACAAAGTTTTAATTCTTTTAGTTAAGGAAAACGTAATACATGACTCAGCCTTTGCCCCTGTGCTGCTCTTTAGAAAAAGCCAGTTCAGCTTCATTAACCGTTGCTGCCTCAGAATTACGATTGTGATGTCTGGCTGTCTCAAAAGAAGATCTCTTGTTGCTTTTCATATCCGTCAGTGTTTACAGTGTCCTGTCCTGTTGGAATGGGAAAGAGATAAGGCTTATTAAAGTTCTTATCTTTGACTTTAATAACATGGTAGATGATGCAGGTGCTAATAAAAAGAAAAGTAATTTTTCTTTCAAAGACTAGAAATAGTGGATTTAAACTTTGTGAGAGAGCAATAGAGTATTTTATAAATGTAAGTCTGTGCAATGGATTAGGGTCAGATGGCAAAGTGCTTGGCTTTTCCTGTCTGGATACAAACTCTGAGGCTTGAATGTCAGCCCACTTTCTGAGCTGTTCTCTGTTCTGTCACCTACTGAGCAGTGAATTGGTGATTCAGTAGCTGCATAAGGAAGTAATGGGCTGCCTGTGCTGAAGAAGGGGACAGAATGGGATGTTGCAGGGGGAGTAGGTGTGGGAGCAAAGGAACAAATTATTTACTAGGAGCAGCAGGGTTTCACTGCCTTTGTTGTCACTGTTTTCATCTGCCTATTGAACCCTGTTGAACAGCAAATTTATTGAGCAGGAGTGTACAAATAAAGTGAGGTTAAATTTGGTTTGTGTTTGTTAAGCTTTTGAAGTATACACAGAAATATATTGCAGGGCTTTACTGAGATGGTTCTGTTTTACAGTACAATGGCTCTGGTGTCTTAAGCTCCTATCAGTATTAATTTTAAAATTATTCTGACAGGATCTGTTGTAGTACTATTGATTAGAAATTTGTTGATGTGCTTTCATACGCTGAAAAGCAGTTTGTATTCCTTAATGTAATGTTTTACAGGGTGCCATAATGTAAGATTTACTAATTGATAGAATTCCTTAACTGTATGGGTGACATACCCTCTCTTCACTTCCTCTGTTATGTTAAGGGAATTTCAGCATATATTTCGTTGAGGCTGACTCTCACTATATTTCCGGTGTTACATATTTTGTCCATTGTCAAAACCAAAAAACGGTAAGAAGATAATTTTGTCACCTACATGTAAATGGAGTTACCTTCCAGATTAATAATGGACTAAGAATGATCTTGCATCTTCTTTTTTTTTTTTTTTTTTTTTTTTTGCACAAAGCCTGAAATGTGACTTCAAAAAACAAGTAAATGTTCTGAAAACTATGCAGAAAAAAACCAGTTGCACCCAGACACCTTTTTTAACTTTATTGTAGATCTCCACATGATGAACGGGTTCTTCTTGTGAAGACTCAGAAGTCACTTTCTCAATCTTTTGAAAATCTCTTTGATGAACCATCATATGGCTTATTACAAGTATGTATTATCTTCAAATTTTTTATTCTGAAGACATGTATTTAAAAAATGCACCCTATCACATCACATGAATATTTGCTGAGTAATGGTTTAATGCCATTGTAGAAGCAATAATGCCATCTATGATGTTGTTAATTATTGCCAATAATAATGACACTGTAGAAGCATTGCCTGTATCCTAAACCAAATGCTTACTGTAGAAAGTTGTAAGTTGTTTTCTATGGTGTAATAACTTCTTAACTTTCCTGTGGTATTATTTCAAACCTATTCAAGTTCATGTTCTCTGTGATTCATACATTTGAGTGCAGAAAATCTTAGGGGGAATGGAAAAATTTTAGGAGTTACCAAAACATATTAATTACAATTTTCTAAGTTTTCCTTGACTAAGTATTCTTTTCATTGATATTTTCAGAGACTTTTGAAGGGATAATGGAAATACAACAGCAAAGAGGACAGTATTGGCTGAAAATATGGGGTTTTTTAATACTACAACTGCTTATCATTTGGTGGGGCTTGTGGACTTGTGTCAGCAGCAAAACTTGCATGATTTAAATGAGGCCAGAGGGTAGACCCACTGGTATGTTTAATTAAAGGAAATATTAATGAATTAAAATACATTAGTTTCTGGACTTAGTTTTCAAATCAAGATTTGCGTGAAATTGCTAGCAGAGTACGTGTTGGTTCAGACTGTTTTCTCCCTGAAGGCAGGGAAGCTGAGTGTAAGGTATCTGTTTTGTGCCATGAATCACTGATAGCAAAGAGTGCATCTGGTACACTTCTATGCATAGGTCAGGATTACTGAGAACTCTGCTATCCAATCTCTCAAATCAATTAGCAGTATTATCTTCATACTTGAGATGTGTTTTTTAATCATGTGATGATTGTTTTGTATTACTACCAATACATGAAACATAAATAATTTTGATATCTACAGTACTTTTCCTGATGCTTTGCTTTGAGTACAGGAATTACATATATATATATATAAAAAACAAATATAATCACAAATGTTTGTGTTTGCTTGTTTTCCCTGTTATAACAGAAATGGAAGAAAGATCCATACATAGTAACAATGGGAAAATTTTCCAAAGTCACAAACTATATTGTTGGTAGTTTACGTTCAAGTGATACATCAAATCAGAGGCGACCACCATCAGAAATGGCAGACTTTCTCAATGATACCATTCCAGGGCTGAAGATAAATCAGCAGGAGGAACCAGGATTTGAAGTCATTACACGAGTGAGTCTGTAAATTAATGATACAGATGCATTGATTGTTTTTATGCACTCCTTTAAAAGAATGGTAGGACTTGAAGCATGAGAGTTCTGCTGTTTATGCAATTGTGACGTATTACAATTTATTCTCAAGATTTGAGATCATCAGTTACTTTTGAATATATCATTTTTATGCATGCAAATGGGATTTTCTTTAAAAGGAAGTTTGTAATTAATGAAATGGTGATGGTAGGTATGTTAGAGGCACTACCTTAAAAGGTGACTGATTTTATGTTCAGTGTTTCCTCTGAGGTTAGTTAGAGTTACGTTAAGTAACATTTCTGTTTCTTTAAGATTAAAATAAAATACTTAATTGGATTATTAATGTCTAGGGTGTATAAATTACAGATTTATGTATGATTTGAACCAGAGCTAGAATGAACTTATAATTGGATCATGAATCACTGTGGACACCTGTTAGAGTCTTTTACAGATACGTGAAAAAGTGTGGAAAGGTTTATTTCTAAATGGTTGTGATTATTATTTAAGGAGCTTACATGTTTTTAAAACATTAAACTTTTTTGTATGGGGGATTTTTTGAGTTCAAGCTAGTGTTAATATCTTCACAGTGGCTGCATGAACTACATAATTCTAAGAAGTTGCTGCCTAGCACTTAGTTAATTTATCAGTCAAAAAAATA
The DNA here is from genome assembly GCF_029582105.1 of Oenanthe melanoleuca. Classification (NCBI taxonomy): domain Eukaryota; kingdom Metazoa; phylum Chordata; class Aves; order Passeriformes; family Muscicapidae; genus Oenanthe; species Oenanthe melanoleuca. The sequence goes on along the minus strand of NC_079334.1, from coordinate 36,160,607 downwards.
TATCAAAGAAAAAGTATAACAAATGCTATACATGGAAAATAACATTGACCTATATGTCTTAATCTGATAAATGCCTTGGACTTCTAAAGAGTTGAAACACAAATTGATTTGGGGGTTGCTATTATAAAACTATGTTTGGGAAGTAAGAGTTTGCTTTCTGCTGAATTCTCCTGTATTTAGACATCCAATTTGGGAACTGAGAGACTAAGCACAAACTGAAACTTTTGATGTGTGTTATAAATTCCGAAAGTACATACATCCTTGGGTTTAAGAGACTGTGTATCAAAATTGATTTTTCCAGTCACTTTTTGCAGTCTGTGTAGGGATAGCGTCTCCAAAGCCAAGTTGGTTTTCAGTTCCCTTGTAAGATGCACTCGTGTATCAGGAATGTGTTTGTGAAGTGGAGCTCCTGATTGTCCTTGTTTGCTGTGTTGCATTAGTTTATGGGAAACTAGCTCAGAGGCGTTTGTGGAGTTAGAAGGTTATTTAAAACAAACATACATCCTCTAAAATCTGAAATATTAACATGCATAGCCAGTTCCTCAGTACCAAGTGTCTTACTCTAAAGATCTGCTTGTGTTGGCCCATGCTACTTGCTCATGTAGGTGCAACCTTAGATCCCTAGAGTTTTTAACTGAGGTATGTGCATGTGGAAATGTAATTGCACTGAATATAAGAAAGAAGCTTAGTGTTATTTATGCAGTTGTTTGCAACTACTGAAGTGCTTCATGGGGATTCATATAATGCCTTTGTGTGTGTTTCAGATCGACCTAGGGAAACAGCCTGAAGTTAGTAGAAGAGAGCCTGTGTCAGCTGAAGAATGGGCTAAGAATATGGACCCTGAAGGAAGAATTGTAGATGTTGACTACATAAAGCGATTGATATTCAAAGGGGTAATTAGATTTTCTAAATTCAGCAAGACCTATGGATTGATCCTAGCTTTTATTTTCCTTCCCTAACTGTGGATGTGCTGCTTTCATTACACTTACAATGTTTCATGCAGAACTTTGAGCCTGACCCAGACAGAGACTTCATAAAGCATGGTTTCATGCCAGTCAAATACCTCAGCAGTCTTGCAGCTATATAAAGTTCTCTACAAGGAGAGAGATCTTGTTGAGGCTGGCTAAAGGAAATGAGTTGGAAATACAGAAGCTTAAGTAATAAAACAACTGAAAGTGGCTTTCAGGAAAAGACCAGTATTTCAGTGTTAGGATATTTGATTTATTCTTTTTTCTTACACTGTTTTTTCTTATCCTTCTTCAGCAAAAGCTTCTGGTTCTGCCCAGCAGTTTGTTGGGATTTGACCCCCTCATCAGAGCAATGCTAAAAACTTTTGCTGATATTTTTTAATTGAACTGAGGGGTTTTGCAATATGAATGTGAATTTAGTCTCAGTGATAGAAATTTTGAAAACTTACTGTGTCCTGTAGCTTTTCTACCTAATGTTACTTCAGTATTTCTATATTTTGGTGGAAATCCAGCTGCCTTGATGCGTTCATTGTGTGCCTGCTGACGCACATTTGCAAACAGAAGTAGAGAATGATAACATTGTTCCTTAATATTCGCATGCCTGATATGCCCAATTAAGGACCCTTCCATAATCATAAGAATTACTACAAAACTTTTATCCTGTAGCCCACTTTCCTGTCATTTCTACCCATTGCCAGGAGAGTGAGTGCTCTCTTTTATTTATAACTGAAGATTCCCAAAGTGGGATCACAAGAATTCCTTATTCTTATGACTGTACTGCAGGAGTTGCAAGCTCTCTTGCAACATCTCTTGATGAGAGTGGGATATGATTCAGCTCCATACATTTTTGTCATCTAAAAATGTTGAGCATTACTTGTAAAGATTTCTGACAAGAAGGCTTCTTGAGTGGATGCTAGTATTTTTGACTGAAAGATTCATTGGAGGTTGGCTGTGTCCTGTGAGATGAAAATATTTGTTTAAAAAAACAAATAAATGGAAGACTAGTCCTCAAAGTCACTTTATGGTAAGACTGGAAGTTTGGCAACTGTAACCAGAGGCAGCCTTGCCTTTTGAAGGTTTCATTTTTTACCTAAGTGTGGATCCAGGGCTTCTACAGTTTTCTGTTTAATCATACTCTTTTTCCTCCTGTTTCCTCCCAGTGTGATGCCTGGTTAGCACATGGAGACTTGGCTACAATATAAAAAGAAACTGACTTGAAATTGCTACTTTGGGAAGTGTTGTATCAATGCAGGAATGTTTCCTCGCAGTATGGTAATACTTTTGTTGATGCTTCATATCCATTTTTCCCTAGGGTCTCTGCCATACTTTAAGAAAAGAGGCATGGAAATTTCTTTTGGGATATTTTCCTTGGAATAGTACTAAAGAAGAGAGAGCAAATCTGCAGAAAAGGAAAACGTGAGTACAGTGACTTCTGTCTTACAAAATAAATTTAAAAGCTATGTATTTTTTTAAGACATTGTAGATGTAGAAAGCCTTTTGAAAAACAGCTGCTAAAATTGTTGACTGCAAGAACGTGTGGCATTTTCTTAAAAATTGTTATACTAAAAACATTACATAAACAGGGTGTTGCTACTCCATTTATCTCAAAGAATAAATTGTATGAATGAGTGCTTGAATTAAAAAAGGGAAATGTGAATGTTTGGTTTCAAAATTGTATTTTCTTCTTCAGGGATGAATATTTCAGGATGAAACTGCAGTGGAAATCTGTCAGTGAGGAACAGGAAAAGCGAAATTCAAGGTTAAGAGATTACCGGAGTCTTATAGGTAAATTCATATTTAGAGACATACCTAATTGCATGCAGACTTTTAAAAGTTCGTATGAAATTGGAAAAAGTAGCCTTTTGAAGAGTCTGCATGAAGAGGCATTAAAAACGAAATGTTGCTCTTTTCCTCTTCATTTTGTGTTGGGTCATAATGTGTTTTTACTGGAAATATTGTTGAAATAATGACATAAAATAAGAATGTTAAAATGTGCCTGTTCATATTTTACAATTTCGTATAGGGATTTGTGTATGTGCATTCTGACTTCTGGAGTTTTACAACTACTTCTAAAAATTTCATCAAATTATGCTGAGCAGTTTGTATCCTCAGTGCTTTTTGGTAGTGAGATTTGGGCACCAATGTTTAGGATTACTAAATATTTTTTCAGGAGACAGGCCAAGATTTCCTTGTCATTCTGAAAGAAAGACTAAACTTACTTCAGGCAGTTATTCAACAGACAAGCTAAAAGGATCTAAGTAGTCTAGTCTTGGTAGATTAATAAACTACATTTTTAGAGAATGATAACAGAAGAAAATAATCCTGAATTTAAAAAAGGCTAGGTATTTGTTTCTGTTGAGACAATTATTTTATTTTTAAGCATATTTTGAAATGTATGTGGCAGTATTAGGGTTATGTCGTAAAATAGATCTAAATCTACAAAATCCTCCTAAATCCTGATAAAATCTGCATTCAAAATTTTGCAAAATATCAAAATATATTGGTCTTGAATTTCACTTTATTAAAGAGTATGCTGTGTGCTTGGCATGTTTCAGGCATCAAAACTGCCTGATAAAAGAGGCAGTTTAATCTGCTATGAGTTACAGGAGATAGTATTTATAAAATTTAGAGTATTTATAAAATGCTGTTATGAACTATGTAACATTCACAGTGTCTTTGAGCTGATCATGTGGGAATTTTCCAACTATGGCTTATGCTTCATCACATCAGTATTCATAAATGGCATTGTAGAGTTAACGTGCATAAAATTGTTTCTAATCCTCTTAAGTGTAAAACATTTTTGCTGAATTATAATCAGGATTTTTTCCATAAAATGTATTATCAAAGAAAATGCAGAAAGCTTTAGAATATGTTTGTAAGCAAATCCTTTCATTGTAGATAGGAAGGATTTTCTTTATTTTAAAACATTCTTTATTTTGAAATGACATTCGGTTATGCAGTTGTCTCAAACACTTCAAAACTTTGCAGCAGTGTTTGAGGAAGAAACCATCAGCTTAGACATTCTGAATTAATTTGATACTGGCTTTGTAGGGCTGGTTTTGAAAGTGTTTTTAAATCTATACTGTTTTCTTAGAAAAAGATGTTAACAGGACAGATCGAACAAATAAGTTCTACGAAGGCGAAGATAATCCAGGACTGATTTTACTTCATGATATTTTGATGACCTATTGCATGTATGACTTTGACTTAGGTAAGTTGTGTACCTCTGAATGTAAAAGCCTTCTTGGCTTCTGATATGCAGCTTTGCTTATGCTAAATCCTATTAATAAAATTGAACTTGTATTGATTACAATTCTTCTTGTAAATGTTTTAAAAAATATTTAAGATTTTGTAGTATTTAATAATGTAGATAACTTTGTTCAGTTTTTCTTCCTCTATTCAATTTGATGCCTGTCTTAGGCATATAACTCATTAGTTTTGGTGGGATTGGGAATTAAGTGGTGTTTTGTCTTCACCACAGACCTGCTGTTATGGGGTTCTTTTGTTGTTTTGGGGGTTTTTGTGTGGTTTTTGTTAAGTTTTTGCAGTTTAGGGTTTTTTTTGTGTTAATTTTTTTACAGAATTGAAGTAAGCTTGCTTTTTAGACTTTTAAATGGGTTTGAATCTTTGGAGCTTTAGTGTTATATATATTTTTAAGACTGATAATATCAATAAAAATGATAAGCCAGTTGCCTCTGCTGTAATTAAAGCTCAGCATGCTGAAACAGCTGTTTGTAAACATAGTGTTCTTGTGAGTATTTTAAAAGCTGATTCTTGAGAAGTTCATGTAGCAATCTGTCAAAAATTACATTTTAGTGCATGCATCTGCTGCAGAGGGAAGAGCATATAACATCTTTCTTTAATCACAGTGTTAATGTGTTGGCTGAGTCTTGGCTTCTTGTTAATTGTCTTGGGAGGGAGAGAAAAGATACTTGTAGCTGTTTCCCCCTCCACCCCTGCATGACATTTGGCTGTTGTATACTTTGGAGGTTTTTTTGGGTATTCTATATCAGAAAAGTTTTGGGATTCTATAGGCCCGCTTTATGCCAGATTTTGAAAACAAAAAGTAAGATTAAATCTTTAACGGCTAGTAAACATGGTGCAGAGCTGTAGTTCTTGTAAGCTTTCATTCTCTCTGAAAGAGAGTCTTGTTCTTGGGCTTGAAATAAAAGAAAACTAAAACTGATGGTTTAAACATGTAGTTCTGTTTCACCTCTTTTCACATATCAGCATTCATTATTGCACAGTGACATTATAGGTGAAAGTAAAGGAGATTCACCACCGACTCCATTAAAAACATTGTTGAGATGACTTAAATGTATATACTGGATAAGTCTTTGGTTTTATAAATGAGCAGGAATAATGGACATACAGTAAATTTGAATTAGTAATTGTCCAAGGCTTCTACGCATTGTTGGGGTGCTGCTCTTAATCTTTTGACAGCAGCTTTTGAGTGGCCTGAATAAAGCTACAAACTGCTGGATAGGGGAGGGAATAGAACAGCTGTTAATAGAATATTTTTCTGAATTAATTCCTTAAGTCTGCATTAATGCAATTTGCTTTATTATTAAATAGACTTTTAAACTGTCTTGGGCAGAATTTTCTCTGCATTTATTTTTAGTTAGCGGTAGTATTTTCTTTTGATCTTTTAAGTATTTACCTGTTTGCTATTACTTACTCTGTTTTTCTTCTCACAGCTGCTCCATATTTTCTGTTATTGACTCTAATCCTCTTTTCAGTTGCACAGTTACAATTGCATCGTTAAGAACTAGTCAGCCAACTGAGAAATGTTAGGTTGAACCGATCACTGATGATAGATACACACATTAATTGGGTTCCCTTATTTAGACAGGTCAGCAGCAATTCAGCAATAGGTAAGCTGTCACTAGCATCAGTGGTCATTGGAAGAGTTGAGAAGAGGAAAAAATTACCTGTAAAAATCATTGTGCTCTACTTAATTGGACTGTTAATTGAAAACAAGAAGGCTGGAAGAAGCACTTAAAAACTATAAAAATTTGAAAATCTCCTTTTTTTATGCAACTGTTATAGCTGTTTGTAAAAGTCATATGCTTTAGTGGGTATTTCCTTCTCCAGTTAAATGAAAGCTTGTGACTATTTTTTAGGTGGTATGAACTTCATTCACCAGTTCTAGGCACAAAACCTAAAAGCATGTTCTTTAATCAGATCTAAGCATTGTGCTTCTTGCAAGCAATGCTTTGCTATTAATTCCCTTTCTTACTTTGATAGGTTGAATTCTTCATTTTTATCTGCTTGGTTACACAGATGGTCTTAGGCTTGGGTGTATTTAAAGAACTGTCCAAGCAGAACAGTCACAACTTCCTTAAATAAAGGAATCTTTAAAGCATATTCAGTGACAGTAAAAAAAGAAGTGTAAAATGCCAAGTTTTCTTCATAAGAACTGTTGCAATTCCAGAAAAACACAGTGCAACTCAACATCTCTTTAAATTAATTTGAGAAGAAAATCTTCATTTGGGGATGGGTGGGGAAGTGTGAAGATACTCAAAATTTTTAAACATCTAGAAGAAAGTAACCAAGTACAAATAGAAATGAGACTATATACAAGTTTGTGATGGTGCAAGCTACGGACTTAATCTTAAAAATATCAAAATATGGACCTGAGTTCTAAATAGCAACATTTTTGCTAAAAGTCTATTGTATACAAACTCAGTTTGTACATATTTTACCAGCTACTAGAACAATGTGTTTGCTTTATGTTCTCTTTCGATTGGCAGAAATGGCTGATAAATCTTATCAGGTCTGCTGGATGTTGGTACCTATTAATACAAATTTGTCTTCACTGGTAGTTGAATTGGAGAATTATAGTATCTGTATTTGTTTCACTCAGTCATTCATTACACTTGAAAAATTACTGTTTAACTGCTGAGCTTAAATTCCTTATTGCTTTTCCCCTCCTCTGTTTTTTTTCCATCAAGGGTACGTGCAGGGAATGAGCGACTTGCTGTCACCTGTCTTGTATGTTATGGAGAATGAAGTAGATGCCTTTTGGTGTTTTGTATCATACATGGATCAAATGGTAAAATAAAGCTCTTTTAGCCCACATAAACAGATAAGCTACAGATAGTATTTGGGGTTAATTTTACTTTATACATTTCACAGGTTTTTTGAATTCTTTTAAAGCAGTCATTTTATGTTTGGAGTCAATACGCCCTGTTGACTGGGGTTGTGGTGGATTTGCAATAGCATTGCTGTACAGTACAGGCATATTTTGCTCCTTAAGAATTCCAAAGTACCAGTCACAGACAAATTTGTATTTATCAGGAGTCGTCAAGCAGGATTTTGTTCAGAATAATGGTTTCATTGTATGCCTACCTTTTGGCTTTTGATAGATGCAGTTTAGACTTCCCACAAACTGAAGCTTTTATGACTTGTGCATAAAAAGTGTGTGACCAATATGGAAGTACAAGAAAATTTGTGTTTTTTGTTTGAGTGCAATCATGCTGCTTGGCAGTACAGAGCTTAGGCAGATTTAAACTATCATTTATTTCATACAAAAATATTAGCAAAGAAATACAGTTCAGTGCTTTAGTTAAACTTCTCGGTAAAAGGCAGACATTTCATTAGATAGAAGTACAGTTAAATAGCTATATGTTAAATACCTAAAGGGTAAGAACCACTGTTGAAATAACAAAGCTTCTTTTAAAATAGCCGCAAATCTCAAAATTGAGTTAACAAAAATGACAGTACCAATGTTTTATTCCATACAGCATCAGAATTTTGAAGAGCAGATGCAGGGTATGAAGACACAACTGATTCAACTGAGTCATTTGCTTCGTTTACTAGACAGTGGATTTTGCAGTTATTTAGGTAGGTGTATTATTCATGCACAGTAACTGAAACAGCTTCCTTCATTCTGTACCTGACCAGTCTAAATATAATTCCAATATTTTATGAGTACAGGGCTTGTAACTTAATAATGCCCAAAATATTTCTATAATTGTTCCATGCCTATTGAAAAAACAGGGTCCCCCTGTAACCAATTTTAAAATACTCTGGCAAATCTCTTTTATTCTAAGAAGGGCCTGCTATCTTAAAAATTACTGGTGTGAGCATGTACCAGTAAAGTGTGGGGTTTATTATTTTTTTTCACCTGTTGTCTGAACCAAATTTGATGCTTTTGAAATGTCGCACTCTTATTCCTAGAATCTCAAGACTCTGGTTACCTTTATTTTTGCTTCCGGTGGCTTCTTATCAGATTTAAAAGGGAATTTAGTTTTCAAGATATTCTTCGACTCTGGGAGGTAAGGAAATATTTCATCACACAAACTCCAGCAGTTTTTGGATTTTAGAACAGAAGGCAAGGATCATTTTGCAAGGTGTTTAATACTTGGATAAATAGTTAAATAAAAAAAAAAAGGATTTAGCCTAAAGAACAATTTGTGAAGTTAATGAAAAAAATACTTACTAGAGCTGGTTTGGATAAATTGGCATTTGCAAAAAGATTTGGACAGGAGCCTTCGACTGAGACTCTAAAGTGAAAATAATAAGTGGAGAGTATCAGTTAACTGTTAATGGAAAACAGCTTATGATAAAAGAAAGCGGATTTTTTAAAATTAATTCCTTGGTATTGGTGATTCTTTATAGATTAAGTTGAGTGAAGCACTGTCAGGGTAGTTTGTGTTATCCAAAACCATAGGGAGGATGATGTCAGAACACAGTTAATATTGATGACAAGGCTTTGTGATGCCCAATAATATTGTGTAAAACGTCAAAATGTTGAAGTTCTGATAATGCTGGGTTAATGAGATCTTTTTTTGATTTAGGTGATCTTGGGATCAGATGGAATGATTAACTAATACTTTTATATTGAATTTTTGTTCCAAGAAAATTGAGAACAATGTCAACAGTACAGGTTTATTGTGTAAGATGCATTTAAGGGACACAGTATTCACTGAAAACTCAGAAGAGAATAAATGTTTAGATTAATGGAGGGAGTATTTTCTAGGACATAATGTCGTATATGTTGGGGAACAGAAGGGTAATGAAAAAAACAGGGCTGAGATGCATAAAGTCTGTACTATAATGAAAAATAATGTTGTTTCTGGTGTGATGAAAAATAATGTTGATACTTTTATTCACTTTTTCCACTAATGAAAAAGGAGTCACATAAAGAGGAGAACCAGTATTTAAAACTGTCTAAAGTAAATATCTTTTTAGCTTTTTTATCATCTGTAGTGGAATTTACTATAATAGAGTATTGAGGTGGTATTTCAAGCAGAGGACAAAAAAGTTTATGGGTATCTTTCATAAATAAAAAAACCAGTATGTATAAAACCAGGAAGATTTCTTATTTCAAGGTATAAATGATAATGATTTGGGAGGGGAGAAGCACTCATCTCTTCCCCTCAGTATTTTTTTAAAGAGTAATTTTTCTTTTTAAGTTGATGACAACAGTATTTTTATTTATAGTTTATAGTCCCAGGCTAGCATGTTTTTATCACCTCTGCTTTAATGCATATATATATGTACATACAGAAAAGAAACACACTATATATCTCTCTTGAGTATTTTTTCCTCTCGTAGGAAGATGATGGAAACTTGTTGATATATGATAGCCTTGTAAGTTTCTTTAGCACATCATAATGTATATTTACTACAAGTATTCATTTTCTTTGCTAGGAGATATGGAATGGGAAAGGGAATATCTTGTTTTCCTTTTTAAATAAAGTAATTAAGGCATTAAGTTGATGTTTTTATGCAAAGGCCAGTGTCACCTTGATCAGTCCAGCTTACAGTGGGTTGTTTTTTCTCCTGTGCATAGCCATGCAGCTCCACTGGTATCAGTGAAGTAAGTGGGATTTACAAAGGCAAGCTATTGGCACAGGAGCCTTTAACTGCTTTTTTGGGTATTTGGCTGAGCAAACCTCATGCGCAGTTTTGTAATAGCCCATGAATTGAGGGAATCCATTTGAAGGCAATATTACCCTATGACATACTCACTTGCAGAGTGTAGAATGGAATGAAGGAGAAGTACCATCTGAGATTCCAATCCCAGGTTCTGGGACTTCTGGGGCTTTTTCTGTCTAGTCTGTTAATTTCAGGGCTGTTGTGGATCTCTATTTCTGTCCTCTGACTCATATGAACCACTAAGTTAGCATCAGAAACTTTTTCCCTGTTCCCACTGGCTTCGTGACTTTGTGTTTTATCACAAAAAAGGGAATGAGATTCTTCACTAGTCTGGTTTCTCCCATCTCCATTCACCTTGGAAATGGGAGATACCAGTTCTCATCATCTGAACTAGAGGCTAACTCCCAGTCTTTGCACTTCCTGAGCAAGAGCCATAAAAAGATAGAGGTAGAAAATGTAAATGGTTGTTTCATTGCTCTGTGACAGAATTGCATGTGATAGAGAGGTGGATAAGCTGAGTCATGTTATGTGTATGCCGTTATTTGTGGTGTCGACATACAATGCCTTTTGTATGTGGGTTAAACTGCTCTGGCTATGTATGTATTAAAATGTACTTATAGAACATTTTAGCAGTGCCTCTCGAACACAGCCGAGATAGCCTACTGACCCACTTACTAGCTGTCCCAAAATTGAGAGTAGTCCAGTCCCTCCTTGGAACTGGAGAGACAGGCAATATCACCTGGTAATTCCAGCCAGTTCTTCATCTTTTGTTTGCACTGTGGATGGCTTAGAAGAATCCGGAAGAAAAATTCCGTAACAAAATTACAATTAACTCACACCTAGCTCCAGTGTTATTCTAGTACCACTCACCTAACATAAAGCCAGAATGACTTGGAAATAATTTACTTTATATACATTGGTTACAATACTCATGGCTGCTGAGGTAGCACTAGAACAAAGGAGTCCTTACTTGTTTGTATATCAGAAAGAAAAAAAAAAAAAAAAAGAGTTATTGCTCTTTATTTTTATACTTTTACTTTCATACTTCTAATTTAAACGCAGCTTTTTCTTCCATCCTTCCAGCATGTTGTGATGCTGCTGTTATGCATTTAAGTACATAATCCTGAATGCATGCTCAACTCCAGACTTGGAAAGGTTTATAAAAAATGGTCGCAAATTTTATGGAGTTGTTTTTGCAGCAACTTGACGTTGAACCAAATCAATGCACAACTGTCAATATGTCCTCCTTATGAAGTAGGAGTAGAAGAACACAATAGTGTGTAGTCAGACTGTGCTTGGTAGATTATAGGAATTTTCATTCAATTGTTATTTTTTAGCAGCCTACTTGCATTCCAGTCTTTCTCCTGAAGTTGAGAGAATGCTTTAACAGAATATTGGTTGTCTGAAAAAGATGCAAAATTTAATTTCTGAACTGGATCTTAATTGAAACATAGATAAATCCCTTTATCTAGCAGGGCAACTTGTGCAAGCAGACTTTTGCTTCTTTCTGGTTTTGTTGGCAAAATTGTTCTCCCACTTTCTGCCCACCACACATGTTCTTTTCTAATACTTTTTTTAAAGGTCTTTCTGAATGTAGTAAAATGGGGTATTAGTACTAAAGTTGCACTTTTCAGTCCCAGTGAGCTCAAGAGTGATTGTCCTCCATGGGACCAAAAGCCAACGTGTCTTCAGTCAGAAAGGAATATCCAGCCACCCCCAGTACCTGCATGTGCATGTCTTTGGGTTCTCACGGTGGTGGGATTTGGAACAACTTTAGCACCTTATTTAGAGCCTTTTTGACTATTGCTGGGCATGACACTCTTCTGCCAATTCACATTTAATGCAGATACTCTAAGCCACACAAATAATTTGTTAGCTTCAGTTACTTCTGTTTCACATGAGCTGAGGCAGAGCCCACATTTGCAAGACCACAAGTTCAAGCAGTTTAGTAGCATTATAATGGACAATGGCTTAAGAACCAAATAAGCATTTGGTGACTCAGACTTGCAGTTGTCTCTAAAGGGCCAAAAGTAAAATTCCAAATAATTTTACAAATACTTAGTTGCTTTCAAAAGCAGCTTATTGTTAGTTAAGTGATTTGGCTGGAGAACTTATTTTCAGAGGAAAAGTATAAGCATTTCAAATATGGGGTTTTTATATTTTAACAGGTCATGTGGACGGAATTGCCTTGTCAGAATTTTCATCTTCTCCTTTGTTGTGCTATCCTAGAATCTGAAAAACAGCAAATAATGGACAAGCACTATGGCTTTAATGAAATACTAAAGGTATCAGATTCCTATGCATTATTGTGCTGGTTTTTGCTGCAGTAGAGTTGTCTTCCTAGTGGCTAATATGGGGCTGTCTTTTGGGTATTAAATTAAAATATTAGTTAACTTTTTGGAGTTAATGCAATATGATTGTGGTTTATATTGGGGGAGGGAAAGGTGCTGAAGATGATGATTAACCCATCTTCTGAAGGGTTGAATGTCTATCCTGCAGGCTTTTAAAATGGTTTATTGGATATCTGTGTTTAATGATAAGATCATTAATAGATGCAAAATGGTTCTCCCCTCAGATGACTGCTTATTATATTTAATACTAACTTTTGCTTTATCTTCTGTCATCTAATTTATCTTCTCTGAAAATGTGAGCTGCTGGGAGAAGTACGTAGGAGGGCCAGATAGTTTGTCACCTTTAGAGGTGCTGTGGATTCCTCTTATGGATGCTGGTGAAAGGCAGCTGTTCCATACTGTGTCTTTGAGTAGCCATTTCTCTTATAGGCTGTGTCTAGCATTTCATAGCTTAAGGGGCAGACAGGCACCTAATAAGTGCAGTGCAGTACAGTATTAGTGTATTTTGGGTAAAACATAGTTGTCATTTATCTCACTATGCCTTCTTTGTGAATCTGTTTTTAGCATATCAATGAACTGTCTATGAAGATCGATGTGGAGTATATACTCTGCAAAGCAGAAGCAATTTCTATGCAGATGATGAATTGCAAGGTAAAGATATCTATCTACTGTGAATGTTTATAGACACTAAAAGTATGTAGTTAGCTGTAAGTGTTCATGTATGACTTGTGAAATAACTGAATGCCTGGGTACAGTAAAGCATGCTGTGTAGCTATGAAGTGCCTATGTTTGAGAAGTCTGTAAGCAAGAATGATTGATTTTATGGAGTAATACTGTTCATTGGGGGAAAGCTGAATTGTGCTTTTTGGTTGTACTTCCTCAACTCTCACTAGGTAACCTCACTCCAAGAAATTTGATGTTTAGTGCACTTGAGAAAAACTAGTTGAAAGGTACACTGCATTGAAGGCATGCCAGACTTATTTATTAGGCCAAAATAGTGGGTCACTCAATAAAACTAATTTCAATAACATGAAGTATAATAATAGTTGATTAGACTTTTACTTTTGTAATGAAGATTGTGGTTTTAATCAGGAATTGATTCCTGAATGTGTTCCCTTTGCTGTCTTTTTTAAAAGCAGCTATGGAAAATGTTAGCTGTATGTATTACTGAGAGAGATGCTTTCAGTACAGCTAAATTCAGATGAATGATTGCTCAGATGAATGAATACTGGGAATGCAGGATGGACAGAGGGGACTTTGTTGTTAACTTTTTCATTTAGTTACAGTGATTTTTAATATTTCCCCTTCCGCCTCCTTTCTAGGAATTGCCTCAAACAGTCAGTGAGATCCTGGGGATAGAGAACAGTTCAGTAACAGTGGACTCAGATACTGGAGAGGATGAAAGTGGAGCTGAGTTGAGTTGTCCGACATCACTGTATCAGGGTGTCTCAACCCCTGTAATTGCTGCCAATGGGACAAGGGACGGCGCTCAACAGACGGCTGAGACGCAGAGCCTGGCGTAATACACCTGGTCATGTTGGAGAGAGACTTTTGCTGAGCACGTTTCGTTCAAGCACTTGAGAGATGGATATTTAAATTTGGTGTTGATTAAGCTTTAAGGGTGTAAAGAAAATCTGTACTGTAATGCTTTTGCATTAAAGCTTTACAACATGACTCAACTTAACTATTTTTGTAGTTTCTTCTACCAAAATAGCCTTTTGTTTTCAATAACATTCCTTAATATTTTTGTAGCCAAGTGCATTTTCTTTTTGCTGGTAAACTGGAAATGGATGGTGATTAAGAATGAAAGAAATTTCTGCATTTGCTGAGCTTTCACACATATTGATCTAAGACAGTGTGAGCTCCTTGATTTGAGCAGATTCACAATATGCCAGCTGAAGCTGCTGTACAAAATTTTGAAGCTGAAGTGCTAAAGGAGGATTCTTTTGTAAATGGATTTTCCCTATCTCAAATGTTTACAAAAATACTTCTAAGTATTTGTTGCTGGTTGAATGTAGATTTGAAATGGACATTCATACTTGCACAGTTTAATGTCCAAATACTGAATTTTGTGTAATTGGGAATGGATGAACAGTATATTTTTACATTAACATATCTTCACTTTATATATACATATATATATTTACACACATACACACACTATATACACAAAAGTTTTTGTGAATACTAAAAAGGATAGTCGTATTTTCAATATCTGAATAAACTTGGGTGTTCATTCATATGAATCAGTTTGACCAAATTAATGCACAGCTCCAACCTGGGCTCTTTTTCAAAACTTTTCTAACTGAAGGTAACTTTCATGTGAATACATTCAGTCCTAAACTTGATGTAATTTTGCAATTGATATCTTGCAAACTTTACTAATGTTCATATTTGCTAATATATTAACTGATCAATTAACTACTTACACTTTTTATGGCAACATTATCTGGAGAATTAATAAGCAGGTTATAAAAAAGCCAACCAACAAACCACACACCAAAACAGTAATCACAATTAATATTAATGCATTTTTTGTATCTGCAAAAGGCAGTGAGTTTATTCCATGCCATGCTGATGTCCTTTGACGTTATGTGAAATTTAACATAACTGATTAAGTGTATTCATTATTTGGTAACTATTGTACATATATAAAATAAAAGTCAAAACTGATTTAGTGTTTTTAATTAAATCCTATTTAGAGAAAAAAATCTAGTTGTCTGGTTGTTAATGTAAGAACATGAGACAGAGGGGAGAGCTAGTGGTTAGTCTATGGATATGATATATTTTGTGGGTCATGAATGGCTGTGGGAGTTTCTGTTTGTTACTACAGAATGGAACACACCTTTCTAGGTAGTTGAAGTGCGGGATATGGCAGAGTTTTCTTGTGGAGCAGTTTACTTTTACAAATGTTACTTGTGCCAACTTAAGCAAATACAAGTAATACAAAAGGCTTTAATAGATAAATCAAGTTGTTACAATAATTTGGGAGTCAATTCAACTTCTCTCACTAGTTGTGAGAAAACACTGGACAGCTGAATCAGTACAGATTTTGGTTTTAATATTGTCAATGTGCTATCTCTCATCAGTTAATAAGAACTTGAGTCCTATGCTGCGAAAGTCAAGGATTCATAGCTCAGCATTATCTGTAGCTTTTCATTTCCTGCCCAGGAAATTACTGTGAAGCATCATGCCTTTGTTCCCTGGTGAGCATTGTACTTCTTGGCAGTTAATTTAATATGACATAGAATACAGAAAGGCATTAGAACTTAGATATTCAACACTTTGGTTCAAAGATATTAAGCAAGTTAGTTTCAGTATTTTTTGGAGCACCTAGTTCACTTTGAAGTGTACTTGCAAAATGTTTTTCATCAAAAATGATGTTCAATCAAGCTATGCAAGGAGGAGGGGAATGTTTACAACAGAAATGTAGTGGGCAAACTGTCAGTTAACTCTGCATGATTCTTAGTTATTCAGGATGTGCAGCCACAAAAAGACTCGCATTCAAGATACTAAGATCTCTAAGAACACCATAACTGACTGAACATGGTATTCAAATGTTTGGGAAAGGCATATTTAAGTGGAATTCTGTAACTTCTAAAAAAATCTACCAGGCCTTAAAGTCAAGTTTGCCTTTCTTCTTTGGGTATAATTGTTCATCTTTTCCCTTTGTATTTGACACTTGGATGTCAAGGATGAGAAGGTTGCTCGTGAGCTAGCAGTGAGCAGCTGCTGCTCAGGCTTTGCGGGTAGGTAGGCTTGCTCAGCTTCCCAACTATAAAATGAAAGGCCCCTTGCAGTATTCATTATCTGTAATTTCCTTCCTGCTGACAGGAAGCCTTGCAAAGAGTTGCAGGAGGAACTTCATCCTCCACCAAACCATTCCTGATGGTTAAGTATGGATTTAGTCTCAGCAAAGGCTACAAAAACACGGTAAGAAGCCTTAATCAGGATCATGATGGCTAAAATGCCATTAAATGCTTTGGGTTGACAGTTTGGGATGTTTAAATTAATTTTGTATTTGAATGACTTCTATTGTTCAGAATTAATAAATGAGAACTAAACCAGAACTAAAACAGTTTAGTCACAGTTGTCAGGGATTAAAAAAGCAATACTAGTTTAATTCCTGCAAACCTGTTTTGTTCTTTAATGCTTGACACTTGAAGGTAATTATCTTCTGTAGATGAGGTTTAAAACTTATTTTTTAGTCATAGCAGTTTTCCAGTGTTATCTGTTCCAAGGTAAAAATTGCATTGACGTAGTTCTTTCAAAGATATTTTTTCTCATTTTTCCTGTTAGGACAATTTTATTTGTTTTGAAATTACGTTCTTGAAGTTATTTTCTTCTGTTTGTGGGCAAGCTGACAGCTTACAAAACAGAGAAATTGAAATAGTTTACAAAATGGAGGTGGAAGTTTCTTGGAAATTTACACTACTGTGAATTTTATGAAATGGTTTTGATACTGGAAAGTTAAAAGCTATAAAAAGATGATCCTAGGTTACCCACAGTCATCAGTTAAAGCTTCAGTTACATTGAGTTGTGCCTGTCCTGTTCAGCTACAGTGACTGTACTGAGTGTTGCACTCAGTGCATGTTGTAGCCAGCAGCCTTCAAACCTGTGTTGGGTTTGGAGGTTTTGTTTAGCTGTTTGCAGGTAATCTTTGTAAGGAATTTAAATCTATATATGTTACAACAGGTCATGATTGCTTTGAGAATCAAATCTAGAAATAGTGTGTGAACTACAGATCAAAACAAAAACATTGCTAATACAATGTTTTTGTTTTGATCTGTAGTTTAATTCAACTTTAGGTGTTAATGTTCAACAGAGCCCAGTTTTGTTGCTAACAAGATTTTTCTTAAAACTCCTACATTTTTCTAGTAGATAGTTTCAAAATGCTGATGGTGCCTCATTAATTATTCTCTTCAGTTTTTCCTCACACATTGACAAATTTCCTTGTCCCCAGTCAGCCAAACAGCGAGGAACTGTTTTCGTCATTACTTTCAAATATATTCTTGAGCATCAAATTAAAGCTCCATTGATGAACATTTTCAGAAACCTGTAAGAAGTGTTCTTCTAGCTTCAACTTTTTGAGATAGTATTTTAGTTCAAAAAATGTGACGCACTTGTTCCTCGCTTGTCCAAATCATTTTCTGTAACAAGACAGTTGCCTAACTTGAAAAAAAAAGATTTTATTTTAAATAATTTAGCATTCAGAATTTGGAATATGAACTAGTTTTGATATCACTAGCATGA
Source organism: Oenanthe melanoleuca (assembly GCF_029582105.1). Taxonomy (NCBI): domain Eukaryota; kingdom Metazoa; phylum Chordata; class Aves; order Passeriformes; family Muscicapidae; genus Oenanthe; species Oenanthe melanoleuca. Next base: position 36,143,149 of record NC_079334.1, on the reverse strand, counting down.
TTTGTGCATACTGCTGTGAAGCAAATGAAGCCTTACCAAGTATGGGGTTGAATTTCTGTGGGTGAAAGCTATGTTTTCCTGAAACCATTCCCTGTTGGACAACAGGGATGAAGAGATGACAACGCTGAAGAGGTTAGCAATATTTTAAAAGTGCATCTGTGAATGGATTCATGTTACAAATAGGATTGGAAAAAAACAATTAAGTAGGTTGAGTACAGGATTAATAATTTGCTCATGTTATAACTGGTCCTCAGACTCGATTTTAGTCATTGCACTGATGCAACTTAAAATTGAAGTTTGGTCTGTGGGCTGCAGAAGAGTGACTTGTAGAAGTTTTCCTTGTGGTTGGCTAAATACCTTAAAACGTATTTTTCAAATCTGTTGTGTGATTTTTTCTGAGTATTTGGTGAGAGACTGGTGCTGTCTCTGAAAGGACCATGGTGAGAGAAGTCAGTGCTTGTTCTTACAAGAAAAATGCCATGAGCTGGTCTATGGTGGCAAAATCCTAACCCTTGGTTACACAACTGTCTGTGCAATTATGTCTAGCTCGGTAGGTGGCATGACCATGAGCTTTGTATATGAGCATTGTTAAGGTGATGAGACACAGATACATAACTGAGCACTTAACTGACATTTCATATATATGTGATACTATATCTGATGTGAAGATACTTTCAAATGTCTTTGGGTTTTTTAATGGTGTTAAAAGATAAGTTGTGCTTCATGTTTAGTGGGACTTCAAAATGTGCTATTCAATTAAGTGATATTATTGCAGTGCAGGCTTTGTATAAACTAAACTTGAATTTAATTTTTCATTCAAGTAAGGATTTTATTCTTAAACATTTTTTAAAGAATGCATGCTGTTTTTTCATGTTAAATCACAATATCTTTGGCACAAATTGAATTTTTCTGATGAATTGCAAACAAAAGATATATTGTAAAATGTCAATTTTTTACCTCATCCATAATGAATTTCACAGTTGAAGAAAATATTTATTTCAGACTGTCTATTTAATTCAAAGAGATTAATTCTATTCATTCAATTCTTCTGTTTCATTTTTCTAGATGGGTTTTGTTTTGAAGGAATTCAATTATAGTATATATTTTGATTATACAGGCTCATGCCTCATACCCTACCCTAACATTATCTCTTAGACTGTTTCTACAGGTGTATCTTGTTATTAACCAACCACTGCAGAGCCCGGTGTGCAGAGCTGAAACTGGTGCTCAGGCTACAGCAGTTCAGCAAAAGGTGGTCACTTGTGTCCTCTTGGATGTACCCACCCAGCACCTTGCCTATTCCCCTCTTCCATGGGATGGGGAATAGAAGGGAGGCAGGAAGGCTCATGGACTGAGGCAATGACAGTTTAACAGGAGAAGCAAATGCTTCTCCCACAAGGGAAGCACAAAGAAGTTTTCATGCACTACTGCCCATCAGCAGGCACCTTCTGGAAAGCAAGACCTCACCACAGGTTCCTCAGAAAGATAAAATGCCATGATCACGAAATGCCATGACCTGCTTTCTTCTTCTTTCCCTGAGCTTTTATTACAGAGTACAATGGCATGTGGTGTGGAATGTGTCTTTGGTCAGTTTGGGTCAGCTGTCCTGGCTGTGACTGCTCTCAGGCTCATGCTGATCCCTGGAAGCAGCCAGAGAACCTCAGTGCTGTGTTACTGACACTGACCCAGGCACAAACCCAAACACATCACCATAAAGGCTGCTATGAGGAAAGTGAGCTCATCCCAGCCTGACCACTTTGGTGTGATGATTCTTGATGATGAATGAGATCATGTTAGGAAAAAATCCTTGCTATATTGAACAGGACACTTTTTAAGCACACATCTAGATCTGGTGCAAAATAGTTGCATTTCACACAACAGGTGTGCAAATGTTCTGTTTTGCTTGCCAGAACTCAATGAGATGCAACACCAGATTTTTTTCCAATGCAGTCTTGGTGTATGAATTGGTCCAGATGTTCCATAACTACATGCTACCTTTGTGCATTGGTCTTGGAGAGCTCCCACACACTCCTCTGGTTTTACTGTTCCAGTAAGTGATTCAGGAGAACAAGGGAGTCTATTAAGTATAAACTCTTGGGTTCAGGGACTTGATAAATCCTCAAGCAACAAACAGTACAACTACTGTGACCAAAAGTGGCAATTCCAGTTCTTTGTACTCTACCCTGGGCTGCTACAAGTTTTATGTCATGATTAACTTCACCAGCATACGGTGAATAACATAAAGGAGCTGATAAACCTCAGACCTACATTATCTTAGCCAGATCAATCATACCACATGTTTTTTCATCATGTGGTGAATATTTGTATATATGCATACAACAAGTTTGTTAAAATTCCAGATTTGCAATATTGGAAGGCACTTTAAAAAACTTGACAATAATGGATTAGCTACAGTATCTCTTGTTGGAAGGCATGTCTTGTGCTAAATGCCTGTCTAATCGATTTTCAGGATACCTTTGGAGATCCTGCACTGTATTATGAAAGCAAGTTTCAGGTGTTTGTGGATTTCCAGGGCAGGTGGAGTGATTGCATGCAGCTGGAAATTTTCTGTGACTTCTGATTTCCCTCACATGAGATCTGCCTTCCTTGATGATTGTGCAGCTGGTTATCTGTAAGCACCCCTCTAGACCCCAGCATCTTTTTAAATTTGTTAGCCATTACAGCATTTCTGGGGTAGGCACAGTCTGGGAATTTACAGCTGGGCTCTAGGGGTTTGTGTAAGGTTTCTACATAGTAGAGGTGTGAGAGTAGGTACTTGAGGCTCTCCTGTTCTCTGCACCCTTCCATTTAACTGAACCCACCCCCTTGTATCATCTGTTACTTTCATCTGTACCTGTTTTCCTTATCTCTCTTGTGAGAATGTTATGAGAGACTATGCCAAATGCTACACTACCATCAAGATGAATGACGTGCATTGTCTTGTCTTGGTCCACAGGACTGTCATAAGAGGAAATGAAATTTGCTTGACTCAATCTGTTCTCAGCAAATCTGTCTTGACTGTTTAATCATCTGTTATCTTCTGGATCTTTACAAATAATTTTGGTACTTCTGTTTTCTCAAACAAATGAAATTAGACTGGTCTATAATTCTTCAGCCCTTCTTCCTCCCTGTTATCTTCTCATAGATTGACATAATTCTGGCTTTTTCCCAGTTTTTTGTCACTTGTCCTTCCCTGTAATTCTTAAAACAGTTATTGATGGCAGAGGTTTAATGAGCCTCCCCTGTAAGTGGTTTCTGTGCTCCCATTTGCTATGATCAGACTTATCACAAGTATTCCCCAGCATTGTTTCATCTTGTTAAAAGCAAAGAGCTTATCTCTCTGGCCTTGCTATTAGTTATGATAGACATCTGGTCACAGCTGATTCTTTAACAAAGACTGATGTTAAATAAGTATATTAAATACCTAGCTAATTTGAAGAAGGTTTTTTTGTTTGTCCTGCTGTTGTGTTCAGTGATCTGATAATTCACTTCTTGCTGCTGCTGTAGTAATTTTTTAAAAAGTTGCTTTTGGTGTCCTATATCAATGACTTTGAATTTTGTACCACAGCCTTCATCTATGTGCTATTCTGCCTGTATTTGGTAGCTTGGTTCTAGTTTGCATCTCCTATGAGCTCTTCTTTTGAAGTGAAGGCAACGATGAACTAATGACTTATGCTACTTCTAGTAAAAGTGTGGTAGAATGCACTTCCTCTGTAATGAAATAGTTTCCTGATTGAACTGTGTTTTTCCTGGAGTGGGGAAAGACTTCTCTTCCTGCTCTAGGTTCCCTATTCTTGGCTCTTGTAACAACTGAATTTATTAAAATCCTTTTTTTTTCTTTTTCTGAAATTGTCAGTTCCTGCTTTTTTCTCAGAACCTTTCTTTTGCTGAAGATTGTGAATTCATTTTATGTTCATGATATCATCTGTGTTCCCAGATTTTCCTAGCCAGTCTATCTTTTTGTAGACATCCTTGCCCAATGGTTGTTAGTTGGTTCAAATCCCCTTAGTATTACAAGAGCTTGGAATGTTTTGCTGATTGCTTAAAAACCCATGTTTCCCATATCTTCATGACTTGAAAATTAAGTAAATTGTCATCATGGATTTTTCAGCAGACCTACATTGTTCAGAGAATTGAACTTAAAAGTTTGTGTGTATATCTATGGTAAACAGGAATAGATTGTACATCTTTCTTTTCTTGTTGAAAAAGCTCCTTTGGTTAGTCCACTTGTCAATTGTTTCATAAAGTCATTGTTTTATCAACAAAACTGATTTTAAAAGGTATTGAGACTTCTGTTTTCTGCTTGTGTCAACATTTCTTACATGAATACTTAGCACATCTGTTCTCTGTCCTGTGTTTTTGACCTGACATTGAATAATGGTGGTATTTACATTTTAGATCCTTGTGGAGGCCATCTTTGTTTAAACTTTTTTGATACTTTTTCATAGCTTCATTTCTTTCTCTGTTCTGCCACTGCCACATATGATGACTTGAGAGTTCTCCTTCCTGTTGTAGCATGCCTTGAGACAAATTGACTCAGTGATCTGGGAGAGCCAGGGGTAAATTCAGAGAGTTTCTTGGACAATACTGGCTGCTCTGCCCTGTGAATTTCATCCTCTAGTTAAATCAAGCTATGGTTAATGTTACAAATATTTTTAATGAAAATATGCTGAAACTGGCAGTTGATATCTCTAGTGAGGGTAAAATGACTCAAACATTGAAAGCATCTCACAGATTTGCTTTAGATTTCAATTTTCACTTGAGAATTCTGCAAATATTTAAGCTTAAAAAGTGCATAGCTGAGGATTTCAGGCAACAGTGACTGCTGTCTCATGAGAGGAAAAAAAAAGTGTGTGTAAAGAGGACCTTGCACTTTCTGAATTTTGATTGTAGGCAATGAGGTACCTTTTAGTAACAAGAGTAAGCTTGCCCATTTCTTACTGTCAACATTAACTCTGTTTCCCAAGATGAAATAGCATTGCTAAGTGACACCCTGAAAAGCTCTAGATCAGAAACTTTTGAATAGGTGCTTTGATGAACTTCTAATTTTTTGGTCAGTGATTTTAAGAAGTCTAAATATGTGAACTATAGAAAAATAAGCTGACGTCTCAACAACATTTGTAGTTTAGCAATATTCCCAGAGCCATATACCGGCTCGGTTGTACAGCAGCTAGAACAAAGAAGAAATAAACATTTTCAGTCCATAAACATCTCTTGATCTGGTGCTGATATGGCAAAGTCCACCTACAAAATACAACTTGCAAAAGAACTTCCTTTCTAGGGAGAAGGGATCTCTCCGTGGGCAGACAGAATGGTTAAAACAGATGAAGCACTTGAGTCCTCCTCCCTGTTATTAACACCTACTGACACAATGCACTTTTGTTTGTTTTGCATTCAGGACTTACGCAGAAGAGCTTAGGAGAGACAAAACCTTTGCTGTGCTCTGGTCGCTGCACAGAAGTGCGACAATAACAAGGCTCCAGAGCAGTTGGGTCATTGATCTGTGCTATGTATCAGCTGCAGAGCCAGGATCTAACACCAGATAAAATCATGCTCTGTCACGCCTGTAGGTGGAAAGGCAGCTCAGTTGTGCTCAGTTTTGCCACTGGAGCATTCAAAAAGTGCTAAGCAACCTCACTCATAAATTGTTCAACTGCAGGAAACGTGTCTATGTATCTCATGCACAGCAAACAGGAATATCAAAGTTCAAAAATGCCAACTTTCTTTCCTATCATCAAAAGTAATGAGAAAACAGGATAGTTATCTCTTAATAACTTAGAATATGAGACTAAGCTAATAATACATGTAGACATGCTTTTCCCTGACTGGGAAAATGAAATAAGTCTCTGTGGGCTACCATAACAAAAATAATTGATTTACATTAAAGGAGCAGGTAGAGGAACCAAATATTTCAAACTTATTGCCAACAAGAAGAAAGGATCTTTATTACATGTTATTCCTGGGAAACTCTGGAAAAATGTGTCTAATTTACTTCTGGCCTCTCATGAGTTCTGCGGCAGCTCTGAACCTGTCCTGGTCCTGAACACTGAACGTGATCATCCATTTTAAGGAGGGGAGCATCTGACTGACAGCATGAAGCTTTTGCTAGTTTTTCTTCAATGTGATAAAATATAATTCTGTGATATGCTGTGTGAGAAAAAGCCTCCAATCTTCTCTTGGCTTCTGTGTTCTTGTAGAAAAGCAAGACGATTTCCCTGGTGCTGCTGCTATGTAGCTGATAGTTATAGGGTGTGGAGTCTTTCAGGGGTGAAGGCTTTGCGGCTGTGAAGGGGGGCAGTCTGCAGCTGAGTTAGATGTGACATGACCTTAGTACTGTCGGGGATACTTTCTGCTGCTGCCTTGTGCAGCTCCTTGCTCAATGTCCCACCTTCAGTCGATTTGATTTCAACATATTCTCTCAATCCGTGTGATCTGTGTGTATACCAAGCTAAGGCCATGTGCAGCCACCTGTTGCATTCCCCTCTTTTGGGAGGCTCAGGGCAAGTTACCGATGCTGTTTTTCAAGGGGAAGTAGTAAGTTTCCCGTGCCTGGTGTGTTGGAACAGGGAAAAGTGAGTATGTATTTGAAGGACACTGGCATAGTGCTCCCGATTCAGATGTGCTACATGCTGTAAGGTAACCTATGTATTTAAAGGATGTCGTGGAGAAGTTCTGGAAGACGAAAGAAGTGAGGAGAAGGTGGGATGGCTAGTGATGGTGGCAGGTCACAAAATGAGAGTTACAATAAAAGAGAAGTTAGAAATCCCGAATTTCGAGAGAAAATTTGGGAGACGGAGCTCCTTTAACCCTGCAGCCAAGTTATGGTTTCAGCAGTTGCCTTGTGCTCACTTAAACGGAGGGAGGTCAATTTCTCCACCAAAGCATTTCTCGCTATCTCTGCACAACTCCCCGGTGCTAAGCTCAGCTTCTGCAGTTCTCTGCCGGGCTGTCGCTCCCGGGGCTGTGAACCGTGCCGGGCGGAGGCAGAGGCCGGGCCGGCCGTGGAGCTCAGCCGGCTCCGGAGCGGAGCGGAGCGGCAGGTGCAGGTGTGAGGGGAGGGCGAGGGACAGCCCCAGGGCGGGTGGGACAGCGGCTCCGCAGCGGGACCCGCCGGGGTCGCTCCCCGTGCTGGGCTGCCCGCCCCGGCTGCTGAGGCGAGCGGGGACCGTGAGCGTCCGCCCGCCGGCGGCTCTCGTCACCCGGAGACGGTGTGCCCTAATCGTGCTTCCATCAGCCCGGCGGGGGCGTATAAAGGGAGCGGGCGCGGCGAGGCGGCAGAGCGCGGCTGCCCCCCGCCCGCCGCAGGCCCCATGCAGCCCGCCATGATGATGTTCTCCAGCAAGTACTGGGCCCGCCGGGGCTTCTCGCTGGACTCGGCCCTGCCGGAGGAGCGCCCCGCCGCCGGCAGCCTCACCGTAAGTGCCGGGCCCGGGGGGGCGGGTTCCGCCGGGGACAGCCAGCCTGCTCCTCGCTTCGCCGTCCCGTCAGTGTCTCAGCAGCTGCAGGGGCCGGTGAAACTAACTTTGCTGTCAAATCGGTCCCCGTTCAGAACGCTGCCTTAAAAGCGTCATAAATAACAGGAAAAGTTTCATTAGCAGTTTAAGCCTTACTGCAGAAATGAACTGTATTGCTGCTGGGATAATAGAAAAGCATCGGGTCCGGCTCAGATGCTTGGATTTTGGAAGTCCTTGGTTAGTTCAGCGGGCTGTATACATCAGCAGAGACTGCCCTTTCAGGGCACTCGTAAGCCTCACAGCACGATCCATAATGCATTTTTTGGCAGGACACAAGTGCCGTGCGCCCCCCCCGCGCTGGCGGTCGGTTTGCGGCTCCGTGCCCGGCTTGTGGCGGCGGGCAGGGCTGAGGGACACGGGCGAGCACCGTGCCAGGCACCGCTGCGAAGAACCACCAGGGAAGTGGTTCTGTCCGGGGATACGCGTGCAGCAGGTGCTTCCAGCACGGCATAAACTAATGTGTGCTAACAGCTAAGTGTGTGTGTGACTAAAGGAGGAAACCTGCTCTCAATACATGAAATATTTAGGATTATGAAGACTGACTACTATACAGTTTTGTAACACACGAAAATTTTTATCACTTGGGTAAAACCGGCAGAATATACGGGCTTGTACCAGTTTTGAATTGGCTTACTGTCTTTATAGTAAAATGTGGAATATCCCTGTTTCTACATGCTCGGCTTCTATTGAAAGCATTGAATTAAATTGAATAAATTTGTTTTACTGTCTTCATATATGAGTTACTTTCTTCACTGGGTTCTGCTGTAAACGACTCCTTTTCCTGATGCCTTGTACTTGCTCCAGATAATTAATTTGGATTAGGAAAGTTGGTCTGTTAGTCGTTGTTTAATTATGAAGTGCAGTAATGAATGTGCCTAATAAATACTTTGGGTAATGAGTGTTAGGGAACCTGTGACAGGCTTGGAAAGTGCTGAGTGCCCTGTTTTCTAGAGGAACTGACAGTATTGAGATTCTCACATTCTCTGTTGACTCCACAGTCATGTGCACAAAGCTTCTAGAAAGCAGCACATAAGAATTTTCACAGATGCTGTAAAAGCAGCACCCTTGTCACTTCATGTGGAGGTTGTGTGCTTGATGCATGTGAAAAGAACTTTGCCAAATCCCAGATATTACTGAAGTTAAAACAAAAGTGACTTTCCCTGTAAACTATCCCGGGACAAACCTCCTACCATATCAGGTAGGAGCAGAATCATATAAGCTCAATTGCTAAAAAATAAATGTGTGAAATCATTAATATATCATTCTGAAAACAAATTGGTTTTCCAGATTGTTTCCTTGTATTCTAATAAATGGTGAGAAAAGACCACAGAGGCTTCTTAGCATGTCCCATACCTAGTTTAAACATGACTGGTTCCATCTGAGCCATTTAAAGAGTATTAGAAGATCTGTTTAAAAAGCAGCATTTTCAGGTTATTTTCTGTAAGCTGCTTTAGAAATTACTGAAGGACGATTTAAATCTATTTGAAACATTGAAATAGTATATGTTTTTAAATGTCTATTTTCATATTTTTATGGATTATAACAAAGCAGTTAGCATCTCACTGAAGACCTGATTTCTCCAGGAGTAACAGCCTAGGTATCAGAAAATGCAGGCTGCTTTTTTGAAAATCATAATCAATATTATAAAATTGTCAATAAGGGCTGAACTATTGGCATCTCAACAAGATTTAAGCTGATAAAATGGTATTTTTTTGGAAGATGCTGACTGAATTTTCATTTAAAGCAGTCTTGGACTCACAAATTGTGAGACGAATGTAAGAGTGGCCAAGAGTGGTGTAATTTTCTGTATTTTTTGAGTTCCTCAGCTAACTCTTCTTCTGTGGGATATAAAGTTTTTCACAATGAGAACAGTCAGCCATTGGAATAATCTGAGAGAAGCAGCGGATTGCCCAGCTCTGGACAATTTTAAGATTTGGCTGGACAGGGTGCTGGGTCATCTTGTCTAGACCATGCTTTTGCCAAGAAAAGTTGGACCAGATGATCCTTGAAGTCCCTTCCAACTTACTGTTCTGTGTTGCAGTCTTTCTGATCTTGTTTGTATAATCAACAGAGGTTTTGTTTTCTCAGGAAGAATTACATTACATGATAACATTTATTGTACTGCAACAGAGAACATAAAGTTTTGGCTTTAAGTGTAATAATGGTTAATACAAAAATACAGACCAGTGCACATATTCATAAATTGACTGGTACAGGTTAGAATAGAATCCCTGTGATTTTGCAGCAGTATTCAGGTTGCAATAACGGCTTTACCAGTAATTTAGACTGTTTCCATTTAATTCATATTTACTTCTAATGACAGCGTTGCCCAAATAATGGCATCATATTTGTATTGCATTTATGCTTTTCCTTAGGCTTTTTTTGGTTTGTGTTTTTTTTTTTTTTTTTTTTTTTTTTTTTTTTTTTTTTTTTTTTTTTTTTTTTTTGTTTCCTTTGGTATGGACTGGCCTCTTACACAGTCATCTCTGGCAGCTGCCTTTTGCCTGTGATTCTGGTTTCAAGTAAACACAGAACCTTTTCTATCAAATTAAGCCAGGAAGGGTTCTGTTCAGCTATTTTCAAACAAGAATTTCTCCTGTGGGAAATACCTGTTTTCATCTGAGATGATCATGTCTTTTATGTGTTTGTAGCTAAACAGATCGAGTTCTGGGAAAAATGAGGAGAAGAAAGGGAATAAGGGAAATGGGAAAAGTGAATCTGCTTCTGAAGGTGGAAAGACAGCTGTGGTGTTTTCCTTGAAGAATGAAGTTGGTGGATTGGTGAAAGCTCTCAGACTCTTCCAGGTAACGCTTGCAAATCATTTATGCTGGCTGGACTGAGGATGGCTACTGAGGTCAGGCTCTTTGTTGTATTGATCTAATGGACCGTGGCAGGAGGAATAGAGTGCAGCTACACTCGCTCTGCAGAACTGAATAAAAGCAACTTAAAATTTTATGGGCTATTGAACAAAGCATTTTGGGCTTGTAAAGGGTTTTCTGGAATAAAGTTTGACAGTGACACTGATGTTCAAATGATTCACTTTAGGTTTCTGAACATTGTAAATTAGATTTGAAGATGTCTGCGCGGGCCACAATGAAAGGAGGCACTTTCAGAGAGCAGTTTGGAATCTAAGTTAGATACAATCAGGTGATGCTGATGGCAGCCTTGCTTGGTCTTGAAATTAGAGCCACCTTTAAGTGTTTGCAGGGTCAGAGTTTTATGTATCTAACTGGAATGTAAATTGTGAGGTTCCCACACAGATCTCCATGCAATCAGTGTTTGTCAGTCAGACTCCTGGTCAGAATGCTTGGGGGTGTGTCTGAGGACCATTAAAAAAATTTTCATGCTAGAAGTATTTACACTGTGTTGTTTGTTGCATGATTTGTTTTTGATGAGGACATTGCAATGGAGAATAAATTGAGTTCAATTTTAATTCTATTTCTGTTAACACTTCACGTTATTGGTAATTGCACAGCTGATAGGTGATGATTGATATATGTTTATTCTCATAAAAATATTTTCTTCCTCATGTAGTAAGGTATGTAAAGTAGTATGTTTAATAATATCTGTTTAAAGAAGCACACTCAATTATATTTAAATTAACATTATTATTATGCAAATTGCCAACTAAAATTGCATTAGAATTTAATATTTATCGCAAAGATAAATATAAAATTTCATTAAATAAAAAAATCATGTTATGCTGTCCTCTGTAAGAGATTGTTTAGCTAGATAAAATGAAATCATTACTTGGCTTTCTTCATTAAAAATAATAATTTTATTTTTACTTTCCATGTAGATTTTTTTTATCATCAGTATTTAGTATGTGTTACTAATTAATCTTGTAAATAGAAAAAGGGAGTATTTTCAATAAAAAGGCCTTTTAATAACTGGAAAAACTTCCATGAGGAATGTGTCACCAATACTGCTCTTCTAGCATTTCTTTTCTAGGTATGTCTGTATTTCATCTGTTATTTCATCTTTCCACAGGAAAAACATGTGAGTATGGTTCATATTGAATCACGAAAATCAAAGAGAAGGAATTCAGAGGTGGAAATTTTTGTGGACTGTGACTGCAGTAAGAAAGAATTTAATGAACTAATCCAGTTGCTCAAGTTTCAAACTAATATAGTGTCTCTCAATCCACCAGAAAACATCTGGACTGATGAAGAAGGCAAGGCTGTTTTTGTATCACTTGATTTAGACACTGACAGATGTTTTGCACAGGTATCTCCATGATCTTACACCTACCAGTACATTCAATTTACATTCTGTCTCCTGCAGATCTTGATTGTGTCCCTTGGTTCCCCAGGAAGATCTCTGAGTTAGACAAATGCTCTCAGAGAGTTTTGATGTATGGATCTGAACTGGATGCTGATCACCCTGTAAGTGTAACACAAAATTGTCCTGTAGATGATTTTTCGGGTTATTTGCCAGTCAAATAAAAAAACTGTTGGCTGCTGATTGTTTTCAGAAGGTGGGGACTGTTTTCTCTTTGTTAGTTTCAGTGAATTCATTGTCCTTTTCTGTAGAAAGATACACAAAATAAAGACCTCCCACAAAACTTACTCATTGTTTAGGAAGTATATCCCCTTTTGTACTGTTTGCATTTAAAAACAATCTAATTGGTTGATAGAAAGGTTTCAGACTTTAGAGTTTAGGCCAATATGGCCTTCAGTTCTGCCAGAAGTAGCTCTTGGATAAGAATTGCTATTGTCAATAGGTGTCAGAGAAGAAAGAATTGTGAAGGAATTATTTGGCACTCAGAAGGTAACTACAATATAAAACAGAGAAATGTACTTCTGTTTTTGATGAATGCAACGGACAGGAAGGTGTCTCTCATTGTTTCCTGACTTTGGTGGCAGGAGACAATCCTGCATGCAGAAGCTGTATTTGTAGTAGGATCAAATGCTCAATGCAAAAGACAGAAAAAGGGGGTTGTTATTTCTTTTGGCTAATGTTTATAAATGCTTGACCTCTGAGTCTTTAGATGGCAAATAATTGTAAGCATTTGTGTTAAAATATTTTCACTTTCCATAAATCCAAGTCTCCACCTCTGAATGACTTGACTGAGAGTTACTGGTGGTAGATAGTTACAGTAATTCCTAAAGTAGACTAGTAGCGTCAGAAATTTTCAGCTGAAAGGAAGTAGGCAGTGTATTAAGATATCTGACCATAAGACTGTCTTGTGATAGAATCAGATTAAACTCTAGCTGCAGATGGTAGTTTCCTTTGTTTTTTGTTGCACACGTTTTGTGCTGTAGTGAGAGCTCAGACACGAATTCTCACCCCTGTGCACAAAAGCCAAATGGACACCATCACAAAGCTCCATAGCAGCCCCACTGTCCCTGTGTCACCTGCCCACATAGCAGCCACAATTATCATCATCATCTTCACCTTGCTTGGTTCTCAGCCTCCTCTGTCATGTGGTAGTCCTTCCCATACTGAGGGCCCATAGTCAGGGAGCATGTTCCTGAATCCTGGTTTCTGCCACGCACTTCTTGATGACAAACTAGGATTTAATTCACATTTTCTCTGAAAGGAAAGGCCTGTTGATTATCTTCAACCATTAACCATAATTTGGTTCAAACAGAGGTTGTAGAGACAGCTCATTCCACTTTGAGTTTATGGCTGTGACAGGCCATTAGATGCTGTTTTATGTTCTGAGCTAGTACCTTCATTAAATACTTGAGCGCTCTGCTGAAAATTTGCCTTCAGTTTCACAGAAAACAGAAAAAGACATTTGCATTATATGAATATATATTTTACACTTGGGAGGACTCTTACAAACACAATTTACACACCATTTGTTAGCCTATGCAGCATGCTAGATGTTAGAAATGGGGTAAGAATCCTTGAATCTGTGACTGGCCTTTGAAAGGCCACTCCAGGTGCCTGCCCTGTTCCTTGGCAGTGGCATGTATGTGCCAGAGGACCAAAGAGAATTATCCTATTACAGAACCTGTAAGGATAGCACCACTTCAGCATCTTAGCCTTAACCCACTCCATAATGGCTAATGATTTCAGTCTCAGTTTCGTTACACATAACAGGCTTTTAAATCCCCTGTGCTCTCTTCCATAATTTTCCAGGTCCCTTGAATGGTCTTCAGCTGAGTAAATCAATATTTACCTCAAAAAGTATTAAGGGGACAAGGAGGCTCCCCCAGATTACAGCAACTTTTTTGCCAGTCAAAGAAGCTTTTCTGTGTAGGGGTGGAGGTTTGAAGGCTTTCTGTGGTCCTGTGAAATCCTCCCATACTCTGCCCCAGCATCACGGCTTTGGTTATGGGGCAGTAAAATGTCTTCTGATTTTTATGGAAGCTCATACAAATATTTAAAATCAAGCAGTGTTTCAGTGTTTTGCATTTGTCTATGTGAGCACTAAGGAAAAGAGACATTTTAATTTTCAGCTTTGACTGGGGGAAATTTAAAAGCACTTTCTGGCCTACTAACTAGGTAACTTAGATAACTCTTTACCCATTTTTCTCTTCAAGAGGTTGACTGTTCTACTTTGAAAATAGTTTACTCTTCTTGTAGTCCAAACTTGAAGTGCCATTATATTTTATAGGAATAGAAGAGATCTTGTTCTAATTTTGAATAGTTCAAAGAACTGTAACTGGGCAGCATGTATGTGTTATACAACTCTTTTGCTCTTAATAGGGAAAAGGTGTGAGCCTACTGTAGCCCACGAGGTAGAGCCCTTCCTTTGTAACTCAAACTGGTGCTGGAGGCTGATGATCAGTTCCTAATGTGTTGGTTAAGATGGCAACTGCTGAAATAAGAATCTTCAAAATGAGTCGCACGTGATCTTTAGATGCTTGATTCTAGTGAGGAAAGATGTATTAAGAATAGGTAGATTATTGTGCTGTGTACCTGTGTGTAGATCTCAGTTCATATCAAGGAACATGAGATAAAATGATAGGAAGAAAGTTTCCCTTTTCAACATTGTGGATGAATGACTATAGCTATGCACAAAACTCTCTTGAAAGAACTCTTTTGGAGCTCTGGTTAAGAAAAAAAAAGAAAAAATCCTTACTTTGTCTTGCAGTCCAGTAGACAGTGTTAATCAAAATACAATGCAACTAAGTACTAAATAAACACTTTAATGATTTACTTTATAATTCTTACAGCAAATTTTATGTCCTTACTGTAAATTACTCTCTTCTTCCTTGCTTAAGGGATTTAAAGACAATGTCTATCGACAGAGAAGAAAGTACTTTGTGGATGTTGCCATGAGCTATAAATAGTAAGTACTGGCATAATTCTTCTCTGTGCTGCTGACTAGTTAGAATTCATGCTCTACTTAATTCTGTAGGATAAAGTTTAACAGTAGACAAAGTCATCCTTTAAACATTGACTAGTTTAGTGTAGGCTATAAATTACAAACCTGATGGTTGGAATCCTGTTACATTTTTGATATAGCTATAGGCAAGTAAAGCATTTGAAAGGCAAACACTCTCTCTTTTAGCATTTCATTCACAGCTGCTTAAACTTTTGGGAAATATTTTACAGATATTTGCATGTCTTACTGACAAACTGATGCACTGCTGAATCACACATATCTAGCATCCCTACGTAGTTGGAAGAGCTCACTAAACCCCAAAATTATTTTCTTTTGATGCATGTAGTATAATGGGCTGAGGCCACTTGAATGAGGTTCAACAAACCAGGTGCCAGGTCCTGCATTTGGGTCTCAACAACCTGTGGTGATGCAGGCTGGGAGAAAATTATCTGGAAAGCTGTTCAGTGGAAAAGGATGTGGAGGGGCTGGTCAGCAGCATCTGACCATGAGTCAGCAGTGTACCCAGGTGGCCAAGAAGGCCAATGGCATCCTGGACTTTATCAGAAATGGTGTGGCAGCAGGAGCAGAGCAGTGATGAGGCCATACCTCAAGTCCTGTGTCCAGTTTTGGGCCCCTCACTGTGATAAGGACATTGAGGTGCTGAAGCATGTCCAGAGAATGGCAACGGAGATGGTGAAGGGGCTGGAACTCAAGTGATGAGGAGTGGCTGAGGAAGCTGGGGTTGTTTAGCCTGGAGAGGGGGCTCAGGGGAGACCTTATCGCTCTCTACAGCTGCCTGCCAGGAGGCTGTGTGAGGTGGGAGTTGGCCTCTTCTCCCAGATAATAAGTGACAGGATGAGAGGAAATGGCAGCAAGGGTTTAGACTGGATATTAGGAGTTTTTTTAATTGAAAGGTGGTCAGGCATTGGAGTAAGCTGCCCAGGAAATTGGTGGGATCACTACCGCTGGAAGTGTTCAAAAGGTGTTTGGTTGTAGCACTTTGGGACAAGGTTTAGTGGTAAACATAGCACTGCTGGGTGAACAGTTGGACTTGGTAATCTTAGTGGTCTTTTTCAGCCTTCATAATTGTATGATTCTATAATTCGACTGGATGCTGCAAAATGCCATTTATTGACTTTGCCAATACAGCTCTAAATTTCTTCGAATTTAGTCAGTGTATTTCTATGTAGCTAGAGAAGCTGGTGGCTGTGCACAAGTGCAGTGCAAGTGTTTTCTCATTCTGATTTTTTCCCCATTTCAAATCACTACAATTTTCAATTTGCTACAGCTCCTGGAAGTTAGGAAACTTGCTGTTCTACCTACAAACACCTATTGTGTTGCAATTTTCTTGTCACAGAAGCACTCAACTAGTTCTAATCCTACTCTAGGTTTTATTTGCAATAGGTTTAAGCCCTCATTCTCAAGGGAAAGAACATCTTAATTTCATGTTCTTTTCCATTTTCTTCTCTACACTTCTTCAGGTTTTTCATTTTTTTCTCCTTTGAGATTTCTACCTACGTGGTTTAAGAATATGAAATGTGCAAACTTTTTTTCCACTTATGGGAGGCACACCCTGTCAGGAATCAAGTCGAAAGTGAATTTTTGAAGTTTTTTCAGTATAAGGCTACTATACAGCCTGCAGAAGGCCAGGGGGACAGAAGGATTAACTCTGCTTTGCAGCCGTATAAGTCTGTATATATTTTTCCTTTACTTTCGTCCCATGCCAGTCATTAAGCTGTTACCAGTCTTATGCTGTTTAGGTGCTAGTGTTCTTTCCCCTTTCTTTCTGCCCACAGTGGTATTTGTTTAGCTGACATCCATCCAGCACACTGAGCTGCTGCCTGCTGGGGCAGGTGTTGGTAGAGAAGCTCTCTAGGCTGCCTGGGTAAGCCTGACTTTAGCCAACTTTCAAATGTAAATTGAGATAGCTTTTTCTGTTAGAATGTTTGCTTATAGCTGATAGATTTCTTATCTTTCTTTCAGTCTAATGCTTGCAGGGAAGTTAGTGTTTCTTGCCTAGCATTTACTCAGTGTGAAATGTCAAGTGGATACCTGTGGATGAGGGCAGGCTGTGAGTGCTCTTAGGCTCTTTCAGTAAGTGGGATAGTTCTCCATTTATCCCTGATGGTAGCAGTAGTACCGTGCATTTCACAGCTGCTAACTTGCTGGTAAGATCTTTCTTCTCTCTCTCAGCTGCCTAAGTGCTGGAAAGGTGATTAGCTGTCTTGCTAAGCAGTAGTTGGTTTTTTGCTTCAAAGTGTGGATTTTTTTTCCATCCTGAAACCAGAAGAGAAATACCTTTTTGCAAAATAACGTAAAGTAATTCTGCATATTTCCACAAAATAAAATAAATAAAGGAAAGGAAAACCTTTTCCTTCTTTAGATTTTGAAGGCTTAAGAACATTTTTGCAGGCACATTACCAAAACTACGCAATTCAAACCAGAAGTTATTTGGATCTTGTACTTCAGCAAAACTGCTTAGATGTACTCCTTCATTCCACTCATCTTTTCAAACCTTTAAAAGATTTCAAACTTGTCCTATTATTATAAGCAGGAAGAAAATCCGAGGCTTCAAATAATCTTAGCCAGGAGCCAGAAAAAATGGGAGACTCATGCTTAAGGCAGCTACCTAACGTGTCAAAAATCTCGTTCATACTTCAGGTCTTCTGCACTGGTTTCCTTAACCCCGGGGATGTGCTGTATCTATTGGTCTGTACAATCAGTCTGCCTCTGGGTATCCATGGAGAGAGCCACAGCAGCCTGCTGCAGCACAGCCCAGGCTGTGCTGAGGAAAGGAAAATTAGCTCAGGGAAAGCTGTGCTGCCCCAGCTGGGCTGCTACCCATGCTGTGGAGCTGAGAGTTACTATACGTGTCTTGGCACTACATCACAGTCTCATCACCACTCTTCTGTTCTCTAATGACTATTTACTTATTTCTACAAGAGGAACAGCTCTTTTACAAGGGCTACTCTCCTTAGGGATAAACATCTCTCAGTTTCTTCCAGGCAAGTGACCTTCCTAATCACTTACTGAGGCTTGATGTGTTTCTGTTTTTGTTTTCATTGTAAATAAACCAACAGCCCGCATTTTTTCACTTAAAAAACCCCAGAGATTTGGCTGCAAGGAATTGGCTCCATAAAAAGTTGAGATGAAAATCCCAGATCAGCATTTCCTTTATGAATTCCTGCTGTTCTATAGTGGTAGATGCTTTGCTTTGCTTGAACATAAAATGGTGTCTGTAATGAAGAGAGAGAGAGAAAAACATGACCAAGTGAACTTGGAGGAGCAGATATTTGCTGGAGCTAGGTGGCTGAAAAGACATGTTAATAGAGCACAGCACAGGAGAGTGAGGATCAGCTGTATGAAATAAATGGACCAAAAAAGCCATAAAAAACCATATTCCTCCCCCCTCCACTTAGCTTCTATCCTAAAGAGAGTGGAAATGCATTAATCTTGCTAATTAGTCCTTTGAGACTGATTAGGGTTTGGAAAAGTGTTGAGAAAATTAAATCTGTAGGAAACATATGATGTTTAAGAGGAAATTAATAGCATGAGTTGATAGCTCATGACCATGGCAAAATGGAAAAACCCTATTTTAATAAGAAGTAATAAAAATTCAGGTTAGGTTAGCTTGTAGAGTCGTCTTAACCACAAGGAAACTGGCTATGCAGATTGGCCATTTCCATGATTAATTGAAATGTTTGAGTGCAGGGTGGGTCTTGCACATTGAAATAAGAAGGTAAAAAATAAGCTTGCAGAGCTGAGGGTAAAAGGCATAGATCCTCCCACAAGTCTGGCTGCCTTGATTCTCTATAAAGAAAGGAGTATCATGATCAGCGGGAAATAAAATCAGCTCTCCTAGGCATAAAGCCTATTAAGGAATTAATGTTCAGTGAACCTTACTTCAGTACTAATGAATTAATTGAAACAATAACTAAGTTATAAACCTTTTAGTGAGCAGTGAACCAGCTTCGGATCCTTGATTGTGTTTATGCCTTTCTAGCAACAGGCTAAACAGAAACGTGAGCTTTCCCACTGGTAAAACATACCTTCCTCCTTGATGTGCCAGTGCTGACCCATATTGGTAGCATCCCTGTAGAGGTCAGGCCTGAGGAGAAGGGATGAGGCTGGGTGTTCTGGCAGATGCAAGTGCATGGAGTAGCAATCTGCTTGTATCTGTTGTGTATTGTACAGTTCAGAATAGCTGTGCTATGTTTTCCCTGAGCTGGCAGGCAGCTTAAGGCTGATGAAGTGTTAAGGGGGAGGACACATACTAGACCTGAAGGTCTGTCTCCCATTGCAGGATGGGTACAGACCCAGCACAGCTTCTGCAGATGAGAAGTACTTCACTAAACATGTTGCATTCTTGTCATGTCTGCAAAAGTGGCTGGCAGGGAGCTGGTGCACGTATTGGATATTCAGCAGTCCCTATCAAGTACGAGCACCTCATACAAAGTTGCCTTTGACTGACAGATAACTGCCATGGATCAAAATCCTTTGATATCATGAAAGGCAAGGGGATTAAATGGTAAGTTTTCAATAAAGATGAGGGGACGACCACAATGAATGTAGGGCAGATGATCCTCTCTTGTGCATGTAGGGACTGCATAGCAGCAATCAAATGTGACATGAGGGTTATTCCTTGTTACCTTGTACAGTGGAGACAGGATTATGAATTGAGCAAAAGCCACCAGCAAAAGCCCAGCACCGTGGTTCTCCTGCTGCAGCAGAGTTGCCCATGCCTGACATGCCTGTTCAGCTGTATCTGTGGTACTGGGGAAGCTGCAGCACTGGGCTGGGAGTGCCCACGTTGCCAGCCCTGTGGCAGAAGAGTGAGAGATAAGGACTGATGGAGCAGAGGAGGATGCTGTGAATCCCTTCAACAATCTGTATATCATTACAGTGTGGCAGAAGATGCCTGAGGAGAAGGCGGATTTCAGAGATTACGTATTCTAGATTGTGAATATTAAATCCAGAGGAACATTATAACATTTCTAGGAGTATTAATGACCTGAGATGATGGTCTAAGCAATAAATAAATATTTTTTAATTGGATCCATACATTTCTAAGCATCTATGTAATTGCCTGATCTTCACTAAGCATATGATGCTGTGTGAATATTATGTATGTTAAAGAATGGATAGAGAATGCAGTCTGCTGAAGGTGTTACTCAATCTACATGTTAGACTGAATCAGGATCTTGAGCCATCCACTTGCAAAGGTAGCAGTGGCAGTAAGTGGAGAAATACCAGTCTGGTATAAGAGCATGGTGTGTAAGAAATCCATCTTTCCACTATGATACATGAAAAGTTTAAGAAGTAATGAGATTGCTTACTAAGAATCACAGTTCTTAAGGAAATAATATAATAAGTACATTATAATATCAAGAAATAACACTAAGGAGGAAGCATCAAGCTGTCAAAAATAGTTAAAATAGTTTTAATAGTCTCATTTATTTAAATATTACTTTTTGTGGAAATGTTGCTATCTACAATCTATCTAGAGTTGTATTCAGTTGTATTTTGTATTTTTTTTTCCAATAGTGGTCAACCCATTCCCAGAGTGGAGTATACAGCTGAAGAAGTTAAAACTTGGGGGGTGGTATTTAGGGAACTCAGTAAACTGTATCCCACCCATGCTTGTCGTGAATATTTAAAAAACTTCCCTCTGCTGAGCAAGTACTGTGGATACAGAGAAGATAATGTGCCTCAGTTGGAAGATGTTTCTATTTTTCTTAAAGGTAAGATTCATATTTGATTTATCAGTAGATATGGTTTCATGAAAATACTCTTTTTCCTTAGTGTGGACCACAAAGCACATTGAGTGAAAAGACTCACAGCATTGTCAGTGGCTTTCAGATTAGTCTGAAGTATCATTCTGGTTTTGGTGTTCTCTGTGGCAGAGAGTTTTTGAGTCAAGGCAGTTTATATAGGTATTTGCAGGTATGAAATGGAGAGAAATGCATCAGCTGAACATATAAAGCATGATGTTATCTTGTACAGGGAGAAAATCCTTCGGTACAGTGAAAAGGAAAAGCTGAGTTAGTGCTGCTTTCTCATTGCCACAGATGGGGACTTCTGATAACTGCACTGAGAATCCCCCAGATACCCAGGCAGGAAAAAGAGGGAGTCAAATGCCAAGACAACTGAATTTAAAGGGGAGAGCAGGTTTGGCACACTGCTGTGCAGCCTGATGAATTGAGGCTTTCCTGAATGCTCAAGACCTCATGAAGCTGGTCCTTTTATTTTTATGTTGAAAAAGATGTGTTAGACACTGTAGGTGATGTGGTCCTTCTCTTTATTTTTTAAAGGACCAGTGCATTACATATTTAAGTTTGAAAAAAAAATCTTGTTTTTCATTTGTAATGGAAATGTATTCCACATGGACAATGTGGCAGACATGGAGCTGTTGTCTTCAGCTCTAGAGGAAAAGCCACCAAAGAGTTAATTTAAGAGTTTAATTTCTCCTCAAATGTCCCTTCAGATATATATATTTGTTTCTTAAACTTGTTACTCAGGAACTAAAATACTATAAAGTTAGGTGTTTGGAAAAAACCCAATTTATGTGCTGGCAAAAGAATAATTAGCAAATATATATGGACAAGTTAAAGGAAATACATAATTTGTAGTGACAAGCTTAATTTCCTCAGCCTGTGCTTCATCCATAATTCTTGTTTGTGGAAACCTGTGTTTACTAGTAGCTGACTCATCATTCTTTTAGTTTGATTGTGTCCTTCTGGGACTCTCATGTACTGTGTTACAGTCTCTAAGGAATGATACCAGATTGTATAGATTTTTTTCTCCCTAGCTAGAAATTAAAAATGTCACATTCCTTTCAGAAATATATTTTCAGACTACATAGAGCAGGTAGTAATACCTGTTGCAGAAAAACTTGCAACATTGTCCTGTAAAAACTTTGAAAGAATAAAAAATTAATTTTTGAGGGAGACATACTTTTTGAAGTCACTGAGTTTGAAACTGTTTCACTCTGGGACTAATCTGAAAAAGGAGCACTGTTAAATATTTCAATGAGGACCTCAATTATAAAAATCTGTATTTTTTTTTACACAAACAGTATTTTATCTGTAAAAATAAGGACAGATTTTTAAAATCCTGTTCTGTTAATTTTTAAACGTATTTTTCATATTTTCCAATATGGAAACTTCTGTCCCATTTGGTATCAGACATAAAAATGTTATGAACATCACTTACGGTACATTAGCAGTTTTTTCTAGACAAAGATATTCAGACCAACTTTGAAATACTTCAAGCTGCTTTCATTATACATATGCTAGCAATGCAAAATACTTCTTGAACGTAATAATTGAAAATGATGTGTGGTGGTGTTGGTCAAGATTCTTTGTAGAATCTTGATTATTTTCTGGTAGAATAACTAACAACAGATCTGTCACCAGAAGGTGATACAGTGATCTGTGTAATGTGTCTTTTATTATCTCTTTCACTTCAGAAAGGTCTGGCTTCACAGTGAGACCAGTTGCTGGATACCTGTCTCCCCGGGACTTTTTAGCTGGCTTGGCATACAGAGTCTTTCACTGCACTCAGTACATACGGCACGGCTCAGACCCCCTCTACACACCTGAACCGTAAGTTGCTGCCTTTGCTTTACCACTGAAAAAATATCTTCACCTCTTTCTTAAAACGACCAATTGAATTTGCCAAGATTGAAAAGAGGAACCTTTCTACAAAATGTGAAATTCTTCTTATGCTGTTGATGACAAAATCCTTCATATTGGCAAGCCAGTCTTTAATTCAAAGACTTTTTTGTTGACTTTTTACAAGGGTCTTAACTAGGTTATTTATATAGTGGATCAGAAATACTATTTCAATTTTATTTCAGTGGAAAATGGAATTTTCACCAAAAAATTTGAAAAACCATCTATGATTTTATTTTCTGCTGGACAACTTGAAAGAAGTTGTGGGGGGGAAAAACCCTGAATATCTTCAAAAACCCTGCTTCCAGAATTTTAGTTTGGTCTTTGGTGTTCCCATTTTTATTTTTTTGGACCAGGTTGCACAGCTGAACTTCATTTCACTCCTGTAACACAACACAAGCAAGACATGGGGCATTATTCTCTTACCAAGAGAATATGGGATAAGAAGCTTGTTACAGGGAATTTATGACAGAAATAATAAACTTTTTTATTATGACTTTTGTGAGACAGCATTGCAGCTTTTCCAAAACAGAATATTGCGAGTAAGTATGAAATATTTTAACAAATGATCTTTGATGAAAAGTGAGGAAAAAGAAGATTTTTCAAAGAGGTTGTAGTTCTTGTCTTGTGTTTTATATATATATATACATATATATATATATATATATTCTGTGCAGTAATAGTGCGGTAGATGCACATTACAATAGAACCATACATGCTATTTAGGTAATATGGAGGTAGTTTTACCAAGGGTATCTGCTGATCTTGTAACCACAGGAATGACATTTTTGCAGTGAATCAGTTATCAAGCAGTTAACATGAAATTGTAGCTGTTTAATCAGCTTGAACTACTTGAGTGTGTTTGATTTTTTTTGCCATATTTGCACAAAGGATTCATACATATATATTCAGCTTCAGTCCTGCAAACATTTGGACTCATGCCTAAGTTTTATTTCATGAATTAACTGCCAAAACCATGGAGTAATATTTTTGAATATAAAAGGTTTAATGGCACGGCATACTAAGCTGTATCTAAAAATGTGGTAGCTTTATTCTGGCGGGAGTCACCAGGTGGTGCTGTTAGACACTGCTCTGCCTTTTTCCTCAGCATCTGAACTGGGCAAAGCACTTGATGAAATGCTCTGAGGCTAGCTTTGTGTACGTGTTTCTTTTGGAAAGGAGGTGGTGATCCCTGAAGGAATTCAGCCACTTTTGTAACCTCTGTAATTAGAATTTAAATCTCTTAAAGTTGTAGGCAAATGGATAGAATGGAAAATCTTGAAAGAAGGGCTTGGATGGAAGGAAGGGCTGAACCTCTTCTGGCCTATTTAAAAATATCTGTAGATATTCCAAAAAAGTAAATGATACGAGGGAAGTACCAGGCTTTGCATCAATGATTTTCTCTCCTGTGGGAAGTCAGTATTTCAGGCTGCAGCATGTACCAGTGTTCAGCAAAAGAATGATGACATATATTAGCTTAGTACAAACTAAAAGAACATTTTCATCTACTGATAAGAGATTTAGGTACATAACTCCAACAGGATAAAGGCAATAACATCTTCCAGGAAGCAATTAAGTGTGTCTGTGCTTTTCTGATGTTCTCTGGTTCATTGATTTGTGTATTTGAGAGCCCTGCAGTTTTCAGGATGCTGATTACATTCAGAATTATGCAGTGGATCATAGCTGATCCTTAGTAGTAATGGCAGCTGCTTTTTTGATAACCTTTCTGGTCATGCTGTCTGGAAAGTTGCTGAGTAATAATAGTAGTTGAGTTAGAATGAAGGTTTATATTCCATATTTGGGCTGAAGTTAAAAATACAGGTTATGGTCTTGTTATGGTCTTAACACCTCTAAATATGACTAATAGAGGATTTGTCATTTTCTAATGATGTTATATCTACTTCTTGCAGGCCTACTGGTTCACATTAGTTAAGTAATGTGTGCTGACTCTCAGGAATTCCATAGGAAAATTTTAAAAATCCCTTTTAAAATGTGTTTAGGTTTTATTCCGTAACATAGAAGACACAGCAAGTGTTGCCAGAAGTCTAGAGAGAAATCCTGGTGGTTTGTAAAATCAGTGGCAAAACTAAATTGACTTCAGTGGGGACAGCTCTTCATCTTCTACAGCAGCTTCAATGCCCTGAGATCTCCTGGGGCCATAATGAGGTTTGCTGCAGGTCCCTGGCTGGTGATTGTTTCATTTCAATGATATAAACCTGGTAAAAAGGCTCCATTTGACTTCAGTGGGTTTTCTGTCAGAGCACCCGGGCTACAGAGCTAGATACAAATTAAAGAGTTCATTTGGTTTGATCTGTATCACTACCATATGTATTTTAAAACATATTTCTTCCTGATTTTAATTATGTTTCTGCTACATTCACAGAGCTGTGTAGATTTCTTCTGCTTTAATAACTAATTTACTCCAAGAAAAATCTTTTGCTGTGAAAAGTGCATTACAAAAGTCTTATTTTCTCTGAGCAATGTGTGTGAATAAATTAAAGGAACTTAATTATTTTCAGAATAAGACAAAACAAAAGAATCAAGCCTTGGTAGTTAAGTGAAGAATTATATTGTTTAGACTATCTATAAAGGGCCAGACTGGCAGGGAAGTCTAAAAGACTCCAGTGACAATCCCAAATGCTGGTTCATGTTTCTGCCTGAAAGATTTTGTGGGTTTGGGGTTTTTTTGTTCCTATGATTTTTGCTTTAAGCTCCCCTCTTTGTAACTGCACATTCAAAATACTACTTTGCATAGCTTTAATGGAAGAATCTACAAGCTAAAGGCATGAGAGAGCCTCCTCATTCTTTTCTCCTTGCCAAGAGAGACAAGTTAATGGCATTAGGCTTTGTCCTCTCTCATTTTGTCTGCAAGAGTGGACATAACAAAGATCATGTGTCCCAGTGTAGAACTGGGAATAAATCATCTTTGCTTATTTGTTTCTGGGGCTTGTGACTTCAGCACAGGAAAGCAGAGATGTAGGCACTCACTCAGGTATCAGTAGTAGAGATGCAGCTGTAGAAGCTTGCCTGCAGATGAGTGTGCTTAGCTGGAGCCAGAAACTTGGAGACAGTTTCACTGTTGGCTTCTGCTTGAACTACTGGTACAAAGCTAAATACATCTGGACTGATGAAGTGTAGCACAGAGGCTCAGCAATTAGTCTCAGTTTACCCGGTGGAGGTAAAAACTGGTGTGCTGGACTTCCAGAGAATGGGCTTTGTGGCCCATTTTCATGTTGGAAGTTGATGGTTGGAGAAATCAGCTTCCTCCGGTGACTTGCTTGGTACTGGGAAATGGTGTGTCTGTCAGAGTGCAAACTACATTTCCCAGCTGTCTTTTGCTTTGTTAGTGAGCTAAATCTTGCAAGGTATGATAGAAGAAATTGCTGTGATTGGAACTGAATTAATTAAAGAAAGTTCCTTTAGCTTTGATGATTATCCAGTCAAGTGATACAGACCACCTCCTGAACAAAGAAATGGATGCATGCAGAGCTGATCAATTTTTCAAGTCTGAGTTCCAGTGAGAAAGGGATTACCATCTAAACTATGGGTCTCATTGAACAAATTGCTCACATATGAAATTGGCTCAAACCTGTTGCACACAACTTCAGAGTAGTGCTTGTCTCACCAAAAAATGTGACTGTAACATGAGCTGTCAGTGAGACCATTTGGACTGAGAAGGAAGACTTATATGTGTCCCTCTGGTATTGAAATTGTATTTGATACACTTTTGGTGAGGCAAACTAGGAATACCAAAAACTTTAATCTTAATTTGTATATTCAGAAACTTCTGTTTACTATCTACCTACACATTATTGGTTCAGATTTCTTGGTGAGGATACTGAGCAAGAAGACTTTAAATTATATAGAAGATTGTTTTTCTCTTCATGATTTATCTGAAATGTCATGTTCTGTGACTTTTCAAACAAAAATAGTTTATAGAAGACAAACTGGATGATTTTGGGTAGAAGGCAGAAAACTTGATGTTTTCTCCCTGCCTTTAAAACATTTGTTTACTGCTTTGGCTAAAAAAAAAAATAAAAGGAGAAATGTCTTTGAAGAGACAAAAGCAAAGGAAATGTCAGATTGGATTTTTAAAGTGAACTTTACTACCAAGTCCATTATTTCCTGTGAACAAATGCAGCAAAACTTCCAGAATTGTTTGAAAGCTTTTGTAGATGATGCATGTGCACTTCCGTTAGCAGTTTTTTGTACACTTATGTCTGCACTTTGTCATGACTAACAATGCACTTACAGATGTGAACAGCTGTTCTTTTTGAAATGATTTGGATTCTTTGCTTTTTTCTGAAATCTGCTTGCTGAAAAGTAGACTGCATAACAAAAGTACCCAGTAATTGCAGTAGGATCTCATGACGAAATGAGAAATTAGGGATGAAGAAACCTCTGTAAATATTGCCCCGTATTTCTGGGGGTGAGTGGCAAAGTGTTTGATGTGGAGTGCTGCCCAGGTACAGAAAGAGGAATGGACAAGAGGAAGAGGGAATGTGTTGGATTTTGATTTCTGTGGAGAGAAAAGCTGAAAACTGTATTTGGGGGACATCTGGCTTTCCTCTGGGCAGTTCAGTCTTCATGTCACCAAGTCTGGAAGATTGTAGTGATCAGTCTCTTCCACTCAATCTGGAAATTATGAGCAAATCACAGAACAGCCGGGGTTAAATAATATATAATATATATAATATATATATTATAATAATATATAACCTATTTAACAGAAGCAAATGTGTGTGTTTCTACATGCACATAGAAACCATATACACAGGGAAGACACTACTGCACTGTAAAAACCACGTTTCATTGTCAGACTTCTAAGATAGGGGTCAGACCTGTGTAAAACGGCTTATGTTAAATTGATGATGGAATTATTATGGTATTAATTTCTTTAATGACTCTCTTTTCGTTTCCATTCCCGTAGGGATACATGCCATGAACTCTTGGGACATGTGCCTCTACTTGCTGATCCCAAATTTGCACAGTTTTCACAAGAGATAGGACTTGCTTCACTGGGAGCATCTGATGAAGATGTTCAGAAATTAGCCACTGTGAGTCAAAATCTTTTTGTGGCATGCTCTCTCATCTCTACTCCTTTTTAGCTGATGAACTGATGTGCATTATTACAGCTGCCTACATTTTCAGGTTCCAGGTGACAATGATGTAACAATCACAGAGTTATAGGTGTTTTTCCATTGTTTTTAAGAAGAACAAAGCTGATCACACTAAGTAATTACTTTCAGTTTTCATTTTCCATAATCACCAATTTTCAGGGTTAGCTGAGATGAATTTTGTCTGTTTTAAGGTGCTGGAAACAAGTAAGAAAGGTAAACTTGGAAAAGCAAACCAACATTAAACATTTTGATGTGTGCTCTGATCTCTAGACTGTTAGTTCCTCCACAGGTGGCCACTTTGGCTCTTAGCACTGATATTTCTGTACTTGCTGTTCAGTTTTGCAGCTCTTAATTATATTTCAGTGTGTGATGGATTTTAAGATGACATTGCATCCTTGCCTGCTGCTCCCCATGGAGAATATGTCGTTACTAAACCAAGGCTGTGCAGCTTTGATCTAGATCTAGACCAAGTGCCTCAGCCAACATCTGGGAGATGGATTCTATGTTGCATCAAGTGAGTCTCAAGTCAGTAGACAGTGTGAGCTGTCTGTGTGTTAAAGCTATTAGATGCTGCTGAGACTGGAGCCTTCATGGCCTTTGTGTGAGGGACATTGTCAATGTATCATGACTCCACTCCTGATCACTTATCAGCCTTGCTCTGTTGTCATATTCCAGTAACTGGGATGCAACCCTTTGCATCATGGCATAAATTAGTGACCAGTGGTCTTTACCACTTGCTTTGTTCAGTTGTTTTAACTTACATCTCCTTTGTATATCTTAACTGTATATCTTCTTTGGTGGATCCTGCTAAAACTGACGTGGCAAATAATTTAAAAAGCTATCTTGGATTTTAAAACTCCATATTTCTAAAGCTCCACATTTAAACATTTTATCTTCTGAAAAATTCTGTGAGATCAAGTGAGGAATTTAAAACTTTTGCAACATACTGCTGCTCTTCTGCACAAGATGTGCAGTGGGGATTTAAAGGCTTGGAAATAATTGTTGGATGTGGAGTCAAATTAGGTTCATTTAAACTCTAGAAGTTTTGATGTGCTGGCTTAGCAGAGGCTTCAAGTCCTGTCTGCCAAAAAAGGTGTTTGTACCCCTTTGTTTGATTTGAATCCTGTTTGATTTGAATCTTCTGGCTCTTTCCAGAAGAAGCCACTGAATTTAATCTTCATTCCTTAGTTAGACAGGCTCGATGTCTTGATCATGGCCAACTCCTCTCACATGATTCCAGGTGCGTTCTTTGTTTTCCTAATGGATGTGTCTGGAGAAGAAACTTTTGTTTGTATGGAGGAATCATAAAAACTTGGGAGGGACTTAGTAGGAAACAGACCTACCTTGCCATAACATGCAGTCTCAGGAGAAACTACCTAAATGGCTGTCCCTGTAAGTACCTGGAGGAAAATGGCATGCCAAATATTTCACCCCAAAATCACCTTGGATGACATGGGCCTGTTGCAGAGGACAAAGTTGGTACTGGGCTGTTTGGGTAGAGATATTAATATAAAGTGACCTCTGGATGTTATATAAATGCTGGTACTCCTCCCCCTCACAGAAATTCCCAATTATGACTGACTATGTCATCTGAACAATGAGCTGCTCCTGAATCATAAAGCAAAAAATAGAAGAAGACAGCTGAATCACTTTTCCTTATCACACTGAGAATCTGATATCTGAGTCAAAGTTGATTTCTTCTCCCGTGCTGGAAATAGCTCTTTCAGGTGGAAGAGGCATTTAGAAAGAGTCTGGCAGTGTTATTTTTTGTAGAAGCACAATGAGGGGCTGTGCTCCCCTGGGGCAGATGTTTGACAAATACAGAGATGTTACTTGCCCTAAAATGTGCGATGTAAACAGCCAACTCGGGAGCAAGTGGAAAGAATACCTCTCAGTGGTGAGGGTGAGGAGGCCAAGAAATTCATTCAGCTGGGCACCAAATGTCACCTGAGGTGCCATTGACTAACTTTTCCAGCATTCAATCCCATTTCCATCCTAGATAAAAAACAGGCACAGCAAGCTGAGAAATGCCAGCCAAGAGTCTTAACACAGAAAAGCATTGCAGGTTCCAGCGAGGCAACTTCAAAGTAAATAGAGAAACGAATGGAGAGAGAGTATGCATATTAAAGAGCTTGAATCAATATGCCCAAAGCAAGCTTGCCATTAGCCTGACCTGTTTCAGAAGATAGTGACATTAAGTGCTGAGCCATTACAGGGAGGACAATGGCATTAGGAACAGAGGAAAACACCTCTTAGGAATTCAGACCAGAAAGAGAAGAATTATTGCAGGTGATTTCATAATCTTTTTCTCCATTCTGCTCTCAAAAAGACACTGTGTATCAGCTTTGATAGTTCTGCTCTCTGTGCCCTACCCTGAGCTGCAAAGGAAACGTCTGATGTTTTTGTCCCTGCAGGGCTGACACACTGGATGTAGAGCAAGCTGGAGCCTGGTGCCTGGGCAGACTAGAAGTGTTTTGTAAATTGCAATTAGTCGTGTCTGTGCAGCCCCATTGGGGCAGGAATTAAATGGGAGAGCATTGCAGGGGCCCTGGTGCTGGCCAGCTGGAGGGAGAAGAATGGCTGCAGGGGAAGAGAGCTGAAAAGACTCTGAAAAGCATACAAGTTCCCTTCATCCTCTTGGGGTCTTGTAGTCAGGTGGGGGAAAGAAGAAAGGAATTGCTTCTGCTTTGTCATGAGAGTGGAATACTGAAAGAGCCAAAAGACTGTCTTTGTAGTGGTTTTTTCAGAGATTCCATTTTCATTTACAATCTTTTAGGAGAGTAAGAAAGAGGAAAGACACAAAAAAAAGTGGCCGAGATTATGTTACTGAAAGAGAGCAAAATATTTGCATCGTCCACTTCTTTTTGTGGAGTGTGGTATAATGCAGTTACTGGTTGAGGAAATATAATATTGGCCATACATATCTGGGTTGTAATTATTATCATCATCATTACTCATGTCTTGTCCTGTTCTGATTGATTTTCTAAAACTGCTTTTGAGCTGATTTTTCAGCATGTCTGGTCTTTCTATTTTCACATAGTACAGAAACAAAAAAGGCTGTCTTTTCTGCTTACCTATCAAACCATAAACTGTAGAGAGGACTTGACATGAGGTGTTTCAACTAATTTATATGGTATATCATTTACAGCGTTTAACAGCACATAACGTAAGGTTTTGTCAGGAAAATTGTACAAAAAATGCATCGTGATTTACATTTCAGTGTTAACTTGTAATTTGTGGACTCAGGAGCTGTCTTTGTAAAGCTGCAAGTTGCTAAGCAGGAACCTGCTATCTTGCTAATGGCAGAAATGACTCCTGGCTCCTGCTAAGTTGTTCCAGCGCAGCTCAGGTTGCCCCTTCAAGATGCAGTATGCATAGGATGTGTTTGTGAAGGTGAAATTCAGTGGGTGGCAGTTCAGAAAAGAAGTTAGCAGAGTGTATTTTTTCGTGCAGTTCATCACTAAATCTTTCTGCCCAAGAATTTGGTCGTTAGGGCCTAAGTAGTTGCACTAAGTTTTTTCCCAGTCATTTCTCACTGGAAATTACATTTAAAAAATCAGTTCTTTGGAGCTGTAAAACTTTCACCTTTTCATCTTTCTTGATAATATTTGTTATTGTGTTTTAATGGCATGGGACAGTAGAAATAAAGAAATTTCTTTAGTTCTGACTGTCCTTTACATGGAAAACCACAAAAATTGCTCCTAAATTTTGAAGGAATTTTGTGTGATGAGATCTTGTAAATGTATTTCAGGCTTATTATGAATCTAAAAGTTTTACCTTGTCTGGAGGGTGACTGAGGCCGACAGCTCAATTCTAAAGCTAACTTTAATATATCAGTGTATGTATCACAAACAAAATGTCTTAAAATTACATACTGGCTTAACAACAGCATTCAGAACCACCTCTCTGGGTTGTGGTAGTTCTTATGACTTTACCTGCCTGTCTTCCCTCAGAGTTTTCTGATCTTGTTGACATCATTCTAGTCTTTTTACCGCACTGAAGATCTGTCACATAATTCAGAACAATTCTCCCTAATGTTTGCTGAGGAGATAACCAGAATGGAAGAAATGGGAGCATTTCTGATAAAGACTGAGTAGCATTTGGTAACTTAGGGATGATTCAGCATTCATGGTCTCGCTAGATAGAATAGCCTCTCATCTTCACAAATGACAGGGAGATTTCCCATCGGGGGCTATTTAGTACTGCTAGGCTGTAAGTACAGTTTGTGAACTGGCTTACTGTCTTCCTCCATGGATGAGCAAATGGAGCTGAGAAGAAAATTTGAGATTTTGAACATTCCCACTGTGCATCTAAAAAATCAAGACTTGTGTGTTTCTCATTTATAGTTGTGAAATGATTCATAGGGAACTAACCATCATTGTAAGTCTGTGATCAGTTCCCCTGCTGAAGCTGTTCTGACATATTAAAATAATTATGTATTGGCCAGCTGAAGCCTGGTATAATAGCACAAGAGATATGGCAGTCACTGTGCATATTGAAATTTGACCTTCAAATCTCTGCTTGGTCTTTTCTGTATCCCAGTTGCATGCCATGTATGTGTGACAGATGCCAAGAGTGAGCACAGTGAGTACCTTAAATCCAGTGATGACATAATGGAGTTTTGTGCAAAAGTGTTACTTCCAGCTACCCTGGTGGTTTGCGAAAAAAGGAGCAAAGGCATGGCTGGGATTGAATATGACTTAAAACTGCTTGAGTAAATTTTGATGTGCTTGCAGGAGACATATGAAATTACTCTGATTTGGGCTGTATGTCACTTAAAGGAGACAGATCAGTTCCCAGGGTAAAAGCTAGGACAATAAAGCTGAAATCAGGTCTGATGGGTCACTATAGACAGATGTTGTCCTGTTATACTATGACCTGTACTGTTCATCAGTAGGTGGCCTGGGCAGTATTTCTGTTCCTGACTTTCACCTGGCCAAACCACCCGTATGAAGATGTATTTGGAAATCACCCAAGTATGACACCTGAAACTTTTAACAAGGAGCAGAAGCAGATGAAATTTTGTGGATTTCTTGACCATTACAAAGTCACACAGGTGTGTTTGAATCAGGAGTAAAGGATAGCTTACTAATGGATTACTTTGTTTTGTTAGGTGTTGCTGGCCTCACTGACCACTGCTCTAAAACCATTCCGTAATTTATGAACTTGCTCTGAAAAGTGTTCTGAAGGAATTAATAAAAAGTAATGGTGTCCATTTTTAAGGGTTTGTTTCAGCAATAATTTTCAATAAAGTAGCTGAAGCACTGATGTGAAGTCCTTCCTATATTATGCATGATCAAAAAGGTAGGGGCAGAAAAGATAGTATATATGTCAGAAAACAGGACTAAGGGGGGGAAAAAAACAACTGTAGATTCCAGGGATCAATATTTAATATTTTAGAATACTGCAGTGGTCTCCTAAAGTGCATTTTTTACAGTCATTCTGTCAGACATTTGTGGCCCAAGAAGAAAAATACCAGCAGAGATACTTAACTGGTTTTAAACTAGCACACCAGATTGAAGAATTCCATTACTGGAATTGGGAGCTAATGCTCAATATTTTCCTGCAGGATTTGTGGCAGTCTGCTAAGGCCTTTTTTCTGGTATGGAGAGCCTGTTTCCAGGTTTGGATCTGTAAGAACTGCTGTGCTGGTCAGGGCCATGGTGGGTGACTGACTTGTGCCCATCATAAATAGCTGCTTAGGGGAGATGAATGAACAGGATGAACATAACTGATTATTTTAAAATGTGTTCCATGCTTCTCACCAGTCAGGAGCTTGGGGAGCTCTTGTTCTCACAAATGTGACTTCTATGTATCTAATTATCTTGAAAGGATTTCTGTTCAGAGACAGCTGTTTATGTTTGAAGACACATAAATTTTTAGTACCTGTAGTAATTTTGTCAATGAGCTCTACAGCTCAGCTATTCACTGTCCGGTGAACTGTCTCATTTTGTTGCTTTTAACCTGATTCCTACTAGTTTTTTTGTATATGAAGAGAGAATGATCAGATCATCCCTGGAGGCTTTCTATATGCCACCATGACGACAGAACACATTTTCTTGCTTAGTTCTCTCTTTCTCTGGGTAGGAAACCAATCATTTGTTTAGTCACTCCTCATGCTATTGAGGATGCTATTCCTCTTCTGAATCCTTTCCAGCTAGAACTGGAAAAGAGAGAGTATATATCAGTCACCAGGCTGTGGAACACATTAAATGAGCAGCTTGAATGCTAGCCTGAGTTTTGATTAAGAGTAGCACTGTGGAGTCAAGTCAGTTTTGGATGTGCTTGCTATAGAAGTCCTTTTGTATGATGGGAAGACTGGGCCTGGTGTTGTAGAGCTGACACAAGTTGTTGCTTAGGGATGGAAGAAATAGGCTGGATGCAGAAGGAAAGTAGGATTCAGTAGATACATCTTGCATCACCGTACAAAGATATGAGTCCCTCCAGTTTGTGATTAGAAAAGGGTAGGTCAACATAGAATATGTTAATCTCAAAAAGAAACATCTTGTACTTTTTACTGGGCCCCTCAAAGCTAAGAAGGTGAAAGAAGGGGTCACCTGTTGCCATGAGGGTGCCCAGTTGGTCAAGTCAGTAACTTGCTTCTTGAAAGGATCCCATGCTGCCCTTTCAGACAAAATTTTGTGCTCACAAGTAACTAGAAACAATGTTCTATAAAGTACTTATAAATACGTATCCTTGGGCCCAGTCCTGTAATGAGGAAGCTAGATGCAAGAGAGGGCTAATTTGACTTAATTGGGAGCAGAGAAGAAATTAGAAACTTTTCTGTAGAAATAATATAGTTTGTTTTAGACAGGATGTGATTTATGAAGATCAAGCCCTAAGCAGTTAGAAACACTAAAGAAAAATACTCTATTAAAATAACAAATTGCAGCCAGAGCCTGGGTTTACTTTTATTTCTTGTAGCATTTTGTTTCCAAAAGTGGTTAGATCATAATCTCTGAGGTTACTGAACTGCAAATGCAAATTTTCATGCACACAAGTAATACATTTTGACATAGAGGTTAACAAGAGAATGGTGCAAATTTCACACAGCACTGGCTTGCTAATTACGTTTGTTTATTTTCAGAAGCAACTTCATTTTCATTAAGAAATTGCAGATTCTGCAATAGTAATCTTTGCCAGTAGTTCAATAGCCCACACTCTGAACATTTGCTCTGCTACAGTAGTAATGAAAGTGAGCCTGAAAAAATAGCTTAGAAAAAATTGTGAAATTTAGGAGTGTATGCAAGTGGCGATTGGAAGCATCTTCCAATTCAATGTTGGATCCAGTTGACAAAGGCTGAGGAATTGGTGAAAGAAGTCTATGAATTTTGATAGGATTTTTTGCATATTTGTTTTCCTTTTTGACCTAGACTTGATAATGTATTAACAAAAAGACATAAAGTATCTTTTATAGAACATATATAACCAGGAAAAAAGAAAGTACTCAGCATAAGCTTTCACTGAGCAACAATAAGACAAACATTTTGGGTAACAACTACTAACAAATCACTCATAAATTACAGGAATAAAAGTTTAAATATTAGGGGGGAAAGAGCAATAAAGGAAAGGTTTGGAATATATTGGTTCTGCTGTTCCTGACTACCCCTATGCTTTCATCAGTATGTAGAAGGAAGTAATTTGTACAAGACAAGGACTTCCTCCAGCAGCAGCACACAGGTATGTGGGGAAGTGAAGGAGTTTAGTTTAGACATTTCAGCCATGTCTAGGTCTTGCTCAGGACTGAGGGAATGTCTGTGCTCTGGGTGCACAGGTGGAGGAGTTGATTTTACCCATGCTTTCCATGGAGCCAGAGCAGCTGAGGAGTGCTGTGCAAAAATAGCTTTGGTGACTGCAGGGAGGGTTCTCTTTGGAGCAGCTCTCTGAATGCAGCTGCCTGGTTACCTGCCTGGGACCCACAGTGGTGTTGGGATGGGCCAACTCCAGGCTCCCTTTCCTCAGGGATCCTGCTGCATTGTGCTCTGCAACCATGTCTGCTACCCTGAAACTCTCATTTCAGGGGTCATTAACCCCATCAGGAGAAGGAAGCTGGGAGATTCTGCACTCAGGCAGAAACCAAAACAGTTATGTGTAATCACAGAGTCAGAGCATCACAGATTGGGTAGGGTTGGGAGGAACCACAATAGATCATCTGGTCCAACCTCCCTGCTCAAGGAGGGTCATCCTAGATCAAATTGCATAGAACTGTGTTCCAGTTTTTGAACGTCTCCAGTGGTGGAGACTCCATGACCTCTCTGGGCAGTGTGTTTCAGTGCATGGTTACCCCCACAGTGAAGTTCTTCCTCAAGTTCAGGTGGAACTTCCTGTGCATCAGTTTTTGCCCCTTGCTTCTTGTCCTGTTGTTGGGCACTGCTGGAAACCTCCTCTTGATACCCTGACTTGGAGACATTGGTGAGATCCTCTCTTAGCCATCTCCTTTCAAGGCTGAACATACCCAGCTCCTTCAGTCTCTCCTCTAAAGAGAGATGCTCTTGAGTCCCTGAGTCATCTTCATAGACTTTTGCTGAACTTGCTCCAGGAATTCCATCTCTCTCTTATATTGGGGAGCCCAATATAAGAACACAGCACTCCAGATGTGCCCTCATTGATGTCCTCAAACTCTTCACTTTTTATTGTCTGGGATAGTTCAGTAAATATTCTTGCTTCCAAAAGGATGATCGTGTAGTTATTATGCATAACCCAAATAGTATCATATGGAAAGAGTCTTAAAATACATACCTGTACAGAGCTGAACAGATGCCAATTTAAAGTTCACAAACAAGGGTCTGAACATACCTCATGGGTTCAGTCTAATTATCTCACCCAGCATGTTTGAGTGCTTTCTTTATATGCACAGATTGAAGTATGGAAGTAAGACAAAATACTTCTGACATCCATAACTATGCTGAGGGCTTAATTCCTTAGTGCTTCAACTTTGGAAGGGGTTCTTATGCCTGTTGTCACCTTTCTATCAAATGGCATCAAAATGCTGGATGGAATATGGTTCCATAAATTTTTAATTGAGATATTTTTGGGTGATCTACCATAATAATTTTGCAAGTATAGCTTAATTGTATATTTCTAAGTTCAATGCTGATACTGCAGAGGGCCAGGGGGCAGTTTGCCATTGCTTTCAATAAGCTATGTCCATGGGCTAAATACTAACCTCATTTCCATGTGTACCATCTCCTTAAAGATGCAGAGTTGTACACATGCAAATGAAAGTATAATTTGTTGCTGTAAAATTAATTTTTATCATTTACTTTCCAAAACATCTTATTTAGAAATAAGGGTTTCTGCAGGGAATGAATTGATTCTGGAGGACACATCATTTTGCAGTTATGTCTCTTCCTTTGTCCAAACTTGTGTGGTACAGCATGCAACAGATTCTGTTAGCTACTTGGTAGAGCTAGCAGGCCTTCTGAAGTTATTGCATAAAGAATTGCATATGTTTTATTTGTTGATAATTTTGGAAAGTTAAAACAAGTACTCTAAACCTGAAAGGATTGTTGAAGCCAAAGACAGGGTTACAGAGAACGGCCTTGTGGCTGTTAATTTTGGCTGTTTTGGTTTGAGTCCAGCTGTGGCTGAAATAGTTGCAGTGCAAGGTCAGCAGAATGTCAAACTGATGGTGCCCTTTCAGGCCCACTTTGAGCAACTCCTCCACTCTCTTATTCTGTTAGTTTGCTTTTGGATCAGACATAGCATTAATTTAGACTGAGGAACCTTGTTTCTGTTGTCAGTTGTAACTTTTATATATTCTTTACCTTATAGAGAACTTTCTATAGATGTTCATAAAGATGGTGTCTACTAACAGTAATAGATAAAGCAGTTTGAGCTCAGAGCTTTTTCAAGACATGCTGAAAAGAGTGGGTACTCACTGATTATGATTTCTTCCCTGTAAAGCATTTTACTCTTTTTTTCCCCTATAGATTTTTGTTCCCTACCTTGAATCAGTAGGCTGTAATTGTAATAATTATATAGTTTGACTATATAAAAGTAGCTAAAATTATAGTTTAACAAGACATTTTACATGTCTCAAATGTAAACACCTTTATATTAATTTTTCATCTTTGAATAAGCATATTAGCTTATATACAGATTTATAATCCGTATCTGCATTGAATCTGGGACCTATACAAGCACTGAATTCTTGCATATCCATGGGAATCTGATCACTAGTGACAATTTTGAGTGATCTTCACATTTGGTAACTCTCTTCCAGACCACAGGCACTGTAAATTCCTTTGACCTTGGTATAGTGAATAGCCACCATCTTTCTGCTCACAGGTATTTACTCAGTATATTTTTTCCACCTTGCTGAATACATGTTCATGTGATTTGCTTTGTGTTTACAGACTGCTGGCAAGTAAGTCTGTGGTGACTCAGTTGACTGCTCTGTGGTTATGATAGATTAATTTTAGATGCCCTCACTGCTGAAAATTGGGGTGCTGGAAGAAAGTGCTCAACTATACTTGAAAAAGATTTTGTTTGGGGCTGTGAAAAACATCTTCAATTTGGATATATTTTTAGTAGCAAAATTAATAGATATTTAAAATTCCCTGAGCTACTTTTCTTCTTTGATCTGTCTGTCAGTTTGACATGAATAGAACTTAGACTTTTGTGCTTATGCCTACTATCTTTTTTGCTTCTTTTTTTGCAAAGCAGGTTGAGTTAATGCATTAAGAGTAACAAAAGCTTTTGGGAGTTCCTTGGCATTTATATGATTAAAAGAACATTAAGTTTAAATGCAGTGTTGCTTTTAGAAACTGTGATGTTTGAAAACAAGTTGTAGCTATTAAATCAGTTTTCAGTTAATAGATACAAGAACTTAATTTTCTTTTAAAAATGTTTAGAAAATAAGTGTGGGTGTTGGTAATTTTGGAATGAAGTCCTAGCTCTTTTTTGCTTTTCAGAAATAAATTTGAAATGAATATGACTGTGAAGACATAGTGCATTTTTTCCCTTGAAATTAGAATTTTAAAACTTGGCTGGCTGTCCCTGTCTCTTCTCTCAATGTGTTTTTGCCACACAGTTATAGAACTTGAAAAAGTTCTGGTATCCTTTCAGCCCCAGGAGGCTGCTTCCCTTTCTGAAGATACAGCCTCCCCTCACCAGTAGATACATTAGGAGTTTTGCAGCTGATTGTGTACACAAGAAGCTCATACCCATCCTTGGCTAGAATGACATGGGAGGCTCTGGGGCTCTCCTGCACCACTCCCTGTGGTACAACTGTCATAGGCAGTAATTGGCTGTTAGAGGGGACACAGCCTGCTTCGGGCAATGGCATCGTGAGAAGCAGCATGTGAGCCTGGTGCCTTCCCCAGGGGAATGCCTGTTAGGGAGGACACCAGGGCTCTGTCTCTGCACTGGCTGAGGATAGTTTCAAAAGAGGCCTCACCACTCACAGTAATTAATTCTGACAGTGGACTGGCACAGGGCAGTGGTTCAGTAAACTCTCTGCTTATGAAAGTGAGGGTTGCCTGTACTGTGATTAGTTGCTTCACCTTTGTGACTTGATAATCTCTGGATTTACTTAGCCAGTCTGTCAAAAGCTTCTCCCCAGATAAATGGAAGAGAATCCTGTGCCAGTTTTCCCCTTTTGTGGTTTCCTTGGAGCATTGCAGCATTTTCAAAAGGATGAATTCTGCCTCCTCAGCCTGAAGAATATTTCATGGAGTCCTTCAAGTTTATGCTTTCTCTTCTGAGTCACCTGCTTAGCATGCTTGCCGTGGAGTGGAAGATGGCCTTTTTAAAGAAGGATAAAAAATGTTGGACTGGTGCTGAGGTCTACAGGTAACTGCGGTAAATGTGTCCTGAGAACTGAGCTAGGCTTCTGTAGAGATTCTGGCTCTGG
The DNA here is from genome assembly GCF_029582105.1 of Oenanthe melanoleuca. Taxonomy (NCBI): domain Eukaryota; kingdom Metazoa; phylum Chordata; class Aves; order Passeriformes; family Muscicapidae; genus Oenanthe; species Oenanthe melanoleuca. The sequence continues at coordinate 36,103,703 of NC_079334.1, read as the reverse complement.
ATGCTGGGGGAAGTAAAGTGTGTGAGGTGGTTCTTTTCTATTCTCCGGATATTCTTCTAAGCAAGGCAGTTCAAAATTTGGGGTACCAGTCCTCGTGTCAATGACCCATAAAATGAGTATGCCGTCAGGCAAAGGACGGACAAATGATCTCTTTGTATGTGTATTTGTTTCAAATTTTCTCTCACTTGTGTGATGCCTCCTGTATTGTTCGTCCCTGGCTCTTTGCTGGAGGAATCATACTCTCCAAGCTATAGCATAATCCACAGGGCTGAGGAGAACACTGTAGGGTGCAAGCCCTTGCCCCTGTAGCCTAGCAAATCAGGACCGTTCTTGCTTTGATAGTTTATGTTAATGCCAAGTCCTCATATGTAGGAGTAGCAGGACAAAGAGGTGTAAAATAGGAATGGAGAAGCCATAAAGATTGTCCCTGCTTGCAGCCTGTGAATTTTGAAGGATCTTAATGAACCAGGTGTGTCATATGAGGCAGCATAGACTGAAGAGTGTGGTTGATATGTTTGCTCAGCATTTTTTTTTATTTCAATTTGACCTTCAGAGGATCCCGTCTTTGTAGTCCCTGATAACATGTCAAAAAACCTCACTGTCCCTGTTATGTTACCTATATGAAATCTCTGGATGACTGAAATTTGAACCAACAGCTTGAAAAAGAAATGAGTGAATACTCACTTCAGCTAAAATCGAGAGCACTGAACATGAATTCATGTTATATGTTGTAAAATAAAGTAGAAAGAAAATGGCTCATTATTGCACATCATTTTTTCTTAATAACTCCGCATGAAATTAATAAAGCTTAAACCCCCAGGTTTTAGAAGTTGTTCTAGATAAGAGTCAAATGACAGGGAAAGGGAAATAGGAAGGGCAAAGCATTAGGGCTTCAATGACTTATGTTTAACAATTATCTAAGCAGCAGTTTCTAGTTTCAGTGAGCTCATCTTCTTAGCTGCATGTTAAGCTTCATCACTGTTAGTTAATTATCTTGAAAAAGCTAGGAGTTCTTTTCTGGCAGTGTGCTTTTTAGGGCATTGATTTTTTACACTATCTCTGTGGCCACTAGCTTTGACAGAAGGGAATTGCTGCCTTGCCAGGACCAACCATACTTTCTGCATAAGTTTTGAGGTTCCTGATTCTTCATCTCCAAAGCACTCCAGGATTTTTGACTGAGATAAAATGAGTTGGCTGGACAGACATCATCTTTGCACAGAGCAAACCTAAGTTCAGATTATTTTGAAGTAATTCAAACATGGAGTGGGGTATTATGTTACTTCAGCTATGTGGGAACTAACTTCTTTTGCAACAGCAGAAAAATACTAAAAGTGGTTCATCCTCCTCTCACTCTGCTCACTCTTTAGAGTAGCAAGAGGATCTTCTTCATCTGAAAATGAACAACAGAAATATTCTCCCAAGAGACAAAAGTTTGTTAGTAGGAGTGTTCTCCAGGTCTTACTCTGGAAGTCATATTGCAGAGTTGGCAGCTGCCATACACATGGTCTTATCTTGGCTGGGCTCCCCAGTGTTGGAGGTATAATGTTACCTGCTTACTTGTGCTGCCTGAGGTATATTTTCTGCTCCCAAACAAATGCATGATGATAATTCTATTTTGGTTACCATTATGAGTTTTTTTCTGCAGAAACTGCTGAAAAAAACAAACATAATTTCAAAATATTCATGAGGGGTTAAACCGCCCTGAGCTCACTATAGGCCATGCTCTCTCTGAGTATGTCAAGCCTTGCATTAGAGGAATTTGCATGTAGTGGTACTGTGTATTGTGACTGTCAGCAGGAATGCGAAGGCTGCTGTGTGTCTATCCCAGAGTGCTCTAATGAGCAGCATCACATCTACTCAAACTATTGTTTATAAAGAGATTGTTCCAAGCATTCACCCTTAGTGAAAGGTCTGAATGCAAAAAAGTGAGATGACGGGAAAAAGGAGGCTATTGTTAAATACATTCACTTTGAAATTCCTGAAGGAAACCTCATTTCACTGAGCCTAAATGCTTTTCAAAGTGGCAGACTAAACAAAATTCTTCAAGAAGGTAAATCTAAAGAATTAAACTTTGGATTTTTTATTTAGAAATGCTATTGGTTCTGAATAGGGTCACTGCCTTTGTTGGAGGTAGGTGAATCATCTGTTATGAGACTTGGTTATTGAATTGTATTCCTTCTCTGCTTTTGGTCTATTCACAAGCTCATCATGAGATTTATTTGTTGTTCAGAAATCTCCCTGCATTTCTACTCAGTAATGTTCCTGCATGAATAGCTGTCAAATCGCTGGTATTGCTTGAGGTCTGGACTCCAACACTGGGCTGTATTGGCTAGTTGCCTGGGTTACCTTTGTTACATCTATCTGTTTCTTGTAGTAGAGCATTCCTGATACTACTCAACAGACTGTGAATTTTGAATAATTCAGTCAAATGTGAAATACCAGCTGGGTTTTGGGGTTTTTTTTTGTGACTCTTGATGTTTTTGAGATTGAAAAATAAGCAGCTATTCAAAAATTTATATGCACCAGCTCTAAATGAAGAAAGAAAACACAAATGAGAGTCACATATATTTCTGAGTTGAGAGTTGCTTGCAATTTGAACACCTGTTACAGGAAGAATGAAAACAGCTTTATTTTGTTAATTCCTAGGATTAATTTCTAACAATGGGATTTTTAAAAGTCTTTCAGTGGTATATAATTATTTATTTATGAGATAATTACAACTATATCAGAGATTTAATCTCTCAGTGAATATTTTCAGAGCTAAAATGTCAAAGAACTCCTAAAGAAAATATTGTGAAAATATTGCATATTGTGAACATATCACATTTGAATTGAGTGGTCCATTCAAATATCCTTTGAAATCTGAAATCCAGTAGAATCAAGGTAAATATATTTTCTTAATGATATTTTTTGGCCTTTTGGTCTTTCAAGTACTTACATATATTAATAGTTGTATTGTCTTTATGGGGGCTAATTTTGCATACATATAAAGTGATTGTGTTACTACACATTAGCTTGGGGCTGTAGGCCCATGACATTGACAGTTCATGTTGTGGTGAGTCTTCTGCCCATGTACCAGGACTGCCGTTATGCAATTACACAATCTCTCATTCTTCCCCCCTTGTGACAGGGAGCACAAGTGAATCAGCTCTTGGCATGCTTGGTGTTCTCAGGATTCATCCTGACAATGTTTTCATAAGGTACTTTCAGAGATCACACAGAATCTGATGCTATTCGTCATGCTGAAGATTGCCAAGTGAACACAAGTATTAGTCTCTATACCACTATACTCAGGCTCTACCATAAGAAAATTAAGCAAAGTGGAATGGCTTGAAAGGCCTTTTTATGAACAAGTCAGATTTTCTACTACTGACTCTGTGACACTAGGACTCAACACCATGCACAAGCTCTTTGCACAGGTCCCAGGAGGGAGATTCTCAAAAATGATGTGGTGAGAGAATGGATTTTCAAAGGCTTAGAAACCAGACAGGTGAGGAGAATTGAGCCTATCAGACCTTTTTTCCTGCCTTTGAAAATATCTAAGCACCCTCGAATAACGATTTTTTCTGTTAGCTGTCATAGCTGTCACTGCTTTTTTCTTTTTCTTATGTTAGTCCAGTTTATAACACAGGGCAGTATCTGAATACAAAGAAGAGACACTGTATTTACCCTGGAGACCAGGTTTGGAGTTTGCCAGGGCTTGATGTTCTCTCTGTCTTTCCCATCAATAGCAGGACAACTGATCTGACTCCTAAAATCACACATAGACTTGGCCAGACAGGCTACTCCGGCATCTTGTCTCTGACACAGGCAATTGCAGACATCTGCAGGACACTGTAGGTCAAGAGCCATACGGTGGTATTTTCCTGATGTACTGCTTTACTTGCCATTGACTTTTGATTGAAGGGCTCTGAAGGAAGAAATCTGCTATATTAGTGTTTTATAGCCCTTAATTGGATTTTCTTCCGTGCATCTGTTGAATAATTTTTGGACCCATTAGATAATGTTTCATGAGCATGACTGTAAAGTATCTTACATAGATTTTTTTAATGAATAAGAGAAATAGAATAAAATGGTACTGAAGACAGTCTTGTTCTCCTGGCACAGTCTTGATTGATGCCACTTGGTATAAAAATTATTTCTAATCTTTCATTTGGCATTTTTGATTCTTCATCTCATTTTGCTGATTTGACTGACAGAGCAGTGTTTTACTGTAAGGTCTTTGAGAACTTCAGAATTTATACAACATGGAAAGCCACCTTTCCTTCTTCAAGAACCTATCTATAGGTTGTAGCAAATACGCACTTCACCCCAAAGATGAGGTGGAACTTAAAGTCAAGGCAGATAACCAGGTATTGCTATAGTTTGTAGAGGGGGCCACAGTCTAGGGAGCATGCTGGAGACCTGTCCAAGATTTCAAATCAGAGCAGGAGAGCCTAGATGCCCCTGTTTGTGCCTGCATTCACCAGCCTACATGTAACAGAAGTGTAATAACCGACTTTGTCTTCAGGTGAGGCTTCAAAAAATGTATTAATCTCATCATCCACTGCTTTGTTGGGTCATTTCCACTCCAGTGTGCTCATTCTGTGTGTAATACAGAGTATCACAACTGTAGTTTACCATACAAAGGGATGTATTTGCTGGGGTATCTATGTGTCTGGTCTGTAAAAGGTGTTACTATATAGTTAATATTTAAAGTCCTTATCAGTATGCCTCGATGTTTGTAGGCTTGAAAACAAAACTTATCAAAGCCTGCAAACTCTAGTGCGCTGAGCCACCTTGGTGTGTCTGGGCAGGCGGGTGGGGGGAATCGTGTATTGCTGACTAAGGATCTGAAGATGGCAGCATTGGGTGAGCTTTGCACTTTCTTGGCTAAGCAGGGCTCTCTTAAGTTCAAAATTGTAGTTGTTGCATATGACAAATTCATAAATCAGCTTTTAATTGGAAAGACTTTTCTTAATGCTGTAGTTTGATACCACAAGTTAGTAGTAGACAGACATATTGCCATTTATGTGTTTTATTTTAGTTAGTTATACTCAAAGCACAAGTCTTATAAATACTAAAGATTGGCTCTCACCGGCAAGCATTAGCTCATAGATATGACTCCCTTTTATAACAGTAACAATTATAACAATTTTTGAACTAATGTAAAAGGAGCTCCCTCTTTATGTACTGTTTATCCATCAAGGAGGAAGTGGAATCAAGTCCTGCCTGTCTCGTGGACAGGATACTGTTCACTGTGGACAGCAGGGATTGCTCTCTCTGTGTTAGCTCTCTGCCTTCTGCACTTTCCAGCCCCTGGAGTGCACATCCTCAGAGGAGTGGAGAACATTTCTCCTCCTTCCCTCTGTTGACCCTATAGATTGCTAAGTGGGTATTTGACTTTCTCCTGGGAGCAGTATGACATTAGTTTGGTCTTCCTCAGCCTAAGAAAGGTCAAATTTAAGAAGCCAAATGCCATATTTGTTCTTTATTTATGACAGAGTAAAATCTAGTGAAGACTAAGGCCTCAACTCAAGAAGGTTCTTAAGCACATGCATATAAGTAAATTCATTGTAATTCAAGACAGCTCTTAAGTATGCTGTAGACTGTAAAGTGATATCAGCTTGAGCTTAAAACTGAGTGCTCTGAACTACATCTTAGAGATCTTCAGATGTTCCTACACAGTCAGGCCAACTACCTTGCAGGATTATATTTTGAAGCATCTCATTTATTTCTGAAGGTTTCAAAAATCTCTGTAGATTATTATCAGCACCTTTAAATACCTAAAAATGATCTTGCTTGTCTGTTCCTAACTGGCCATTCCTTCAGAATTCCTCCAGAATTGCTTGGGCACCCAGACAAGGAACAAAATCCCAAATTTTTGTGTAAAACTTCCTTACTGCTGAGCATGACATTTAAATTACTTAGCAGAAATAATACACTTTATCAGAGATTATGTTCAAAGTAGGCTATTCTAAAGAAGTGAGACAGGCAAGTGAATATGGTACTGATTGTTATTGCTGAAGTGCCTGTTTGCAACTATGCCATTTGTATCTGAATATCTGTATATTTTACAGTGTTATTTCTTTACAATTGAATTTGGCCTTTGCAAGCAAGAAGGACAGCTGCGTGCTTATGGGGCAGGACTTCTGTCTTCTATTGGAGAGTTAAAGGTATGTACCCTTAAAGCAGAGTAAACTTTTAATCTTAACAAAATAATAGTTGGATATAAATATATTGACTTTCAAATAACAGTTAAAATTCTCAAGATAAAAAGCTTGTATTTAAAGTACGGTATTGACATAAAAGCTTTGTTTGAAATATCAGCTGGCACTTGAAGCATGAAATGGACTTGTAAGGCCCAAAGTACCAAAGCAACTATAAACTAAAAAACTGATTTCTGTTTGAATTTTCATTTCTTGTCAAAGGAGGCTCAAGGGTTCTAACAGGTAAGAGTGCCTTGGGCTCTAAAAGCTTTGTTTGGATGAGGAGCACATATTTTTAATACCCACAGAAAAGTGTTAGGAATCAGAAATGATTCTGCTCTAAGTAATCCAGTGTACTTGAATGGATTGATTATTGATATGAAAAGAACAACATTCATTAAGGTCCTGATTCAATAGATTAATCATATTTAAAATTAAAGAATGCATGTAAACTCACATTGAACTTGCCTGTGTTCCAATACAGAGCCCTATTCTTTTAAGGGTGAAAGTGTTTAACCTTGCATGGTGCGGGTAGTTGAAGTGGATAATTTATTGCCTCTTTTAATGGCTAGAAAACATGGTATTTTGTCACAACTCTAGTATTTTGGGACATAATACACCTCTCTGTTAGCAAGAGGGAAGGGAAGGGAAGGGTAAAGAGATGGAGGAGTACTATCTTCAGAGACCCAAATGAGCTCTTGGTGGCTTGGCTGGTAAACATTTGGATTTAGAGAGCATGTACAGAAGTGTATTGAAAACTATTTTGCAATAGAAAAATAGATTTTTGTTCTTTATGTGAGTTTAAACATCTTCCCACTCTCGTAAGCTGATTTTCAGTGATCTGCCTGGCAGTTTAATAGAAGTATCTCAGTCCCTTTTTGCTGTTTGTTTTACCAGTTACTGTGAATATTTGTGGTGAAGCTCATTAGTAAAACTGCTGTACTTCCAGTAGTAAAAAAGCATTGAAGAAAATTGCCTTCTCCAGTGTTTTTTGTTTTATTTCATTAGAGTTGCTCTCAGTTCTGTGCATACTTCAGCTACAGAAGCATTCTGTATCTGTCTGGCAATATTTTATACTCACAGTGCAAAGATGGTTGAATGAAGAGAGATGAAGATATCTCTAGTTTTCCTTTGGCCCAGCAACATTCAGTGCTAAGCCCCAAACTCTGCAGAATTCTATAAAGATCAGGCCTTTTATTGAAACTAACAGTTAAGGTTATTGGGTGATGACCCTGAAAATACTTACCACATCATTTACAAAATCTAAGGGCATAAAAAAGTGAAAATGAATAGTCAAGAACATAATAAATCTTCTACCATCAGTGTCATAAACAAATGCATTATTCTTGTCAAGTCTGCATATTTGGTACCACACATTTATGACCCCAGATTGTGTTCTTTGCTCAGCAGTAAACTCAGAGTATAAACACAAAGAATAATCCTTTTGAAAAGCAACACTAAAAGGTAAATAATCTGCACATTAATGACTATATTGATCTGCTATGGCTATATATATATAATAATAATTTTGCCATAAGTCAATAATATTATATACTTTTCTATTGCACTACATATATATTTTGTAGCTATGATGCCAGAAGGGACTACTAGATCATCTGATTTGGCCTCTTGTATATCATAACATACTAAATTTCACCAGATCTTGCATATAGAAATGTAGAAATATAGAAATTTCAGTTTCTGAGAAACTAAGCACTTGTGTGCTGTGGGAACAGAACAGCACCGTAGTACAAGTAGACATAGTCACCATGAAGGGACTGATAAGGTAAAAAATATTCAAAAAGTCTGTGGAAGTGTGCTCCAGAGTAGAAAAGAAGGTAAAAGTTAAGAAAAAATTACAAAAAACTACTGAGTTTTCTCTTAAAATTACTATAGGAGAAGCCATTTCCAAACCACAATCCTGGCATGAATGTGCTTCTTGTCAGCAAAATATTATCAGGGAGGTACGTAGGAAGGAGAATGTCTGGGCACTCATGACTTTGGTGTACAGCCTTGCACCAAGCCATTGTCACTCCCTACTGCTTCTTGGAAAGCTATCTGTCTCCTAGCACTTACTGGGAGGGCAGATTTCTTCCTTGACCTGAAGGAGGGTCATGCTAAATAGACTATTGTTGAGATCCTGATTGTAACTGAAATCCTTATTGATGGCAGCAGTTGTGCTGAAAATGATGAAAACCATGCTGGCTATTTCAGTGGTGAGTGGGGAGGAATAGGAGACTCCTATTGGAGTCATGGCCATGACATGCTGCCCTCACATGTGCAACACTTGTACTTCTCATTGGCATCAGAGTGAAGATGGTCTTTCAGAAATAACTTCTGCCGTACTTTAGACAGGGATGGCTGTGGCCCAGAGAAGTTCAAGTACTTATGTATCCCTGCCACTAGGAAGACAGATCTTGAAATGTTAAGTTTTGCTACCTTCACTTTAGTGTCATAGAATAGTTTAGGTTGGAAAAGTTCTCTAAGATTATCAGCTCCAATTGTTAACCCATCACTGCCAAATGTGCCACTAGGTCATGTCCTCAAGTGCCATATCCACATATCATTTAGACACCTCCAGAGGTGGTAACTTAACCACTTTCCTGGGCAGCCTACTCCAATGTTTGGCAACCATTTCAGTGAAGAAATTTTTCCTAATATCCAATACCTTTCCTGGCACTACTTGAAGCCATTTCCACTTCTCTTGTCACTTGGGAGAAGAGACCAACCCCCACCTGGCTGCAATCTCCTTTTAGGTAACTGTAGAGAGTGGACCTGAGTTCGCTTTTCTCCAGGCTAAACAAACCCAGTTCCCTCAGCTGCTTCATATCATTGTAAGTGTGCATGTGTGACCTTTCCCCAGCTCTGCTGCCCTTCTCTGAACACCCTTCAGAACCTTAATATCTTTCTTTTAGTGAGAGGCCCCAAGCCGGACAAGGATTCGAGGTATGGCCTCACCAATTCTGCTGTGGTCCTCTGGCCACACTATTGCTGATACAGACCAGGATGCCACGGGCTACTTGGGCACACTGCTGACTCACGGTCAGCTGCTGTTGACCAGTACCTTCAGGTCCTTTTTTGATGTGCCATTTTCCAGCCACTTTTCCCCCAGTCTGTAGACCTGCTTGGAGTTGATGGCACCCAAGTGTAGAACCTAGCACTTGGCCTAGTTGAACCTTAACAACTGGCCTCAGTCTGTTGGTCCACCCTGTGCAGATCTCTCTGCAGAGCTTTCCTGTTCTTCATCAGAGCAATGCTCCTGCCCAAATTCGTGTTCTCTGCAAATTTACTGGGGGTGCCCTTGAGACTGCACAGGCATTTTTTATTAATATGCTTTTGTGAGCAAGAAGAAAAGCCTTTCTCCAACTTCTGTCCCTGCCAGCTCTCTTTTCAATGCAGTAGTATGCACAGGAAATAAAATGGTGGACAATTTTATGTATAATTTCTGTAGATTTCTAGAAATACATGAGTCTATTTGCTGGGTAGAAATGGCAAGCAGTATTTGGGCTGTTTGAAAGAGTGAATGGTTTTTTCAGTCATCTCTGTTCCTGTATTACACTACTCCACAAATCTGGTCAACAGCTCTAGTAACAAATAACTGTAAAAGCTAGAGAAGTGTGTGCATGAGCCTATCAATATAGGATTTCCTTGAAATCTTTTTCCCCACTCAGTATTTAGACCTAAAATTTTAGATAATGAAAAATGCATCTCCTTATGTACATGCTATGAAACCATCAAGTGAAAAAAAATTAAAAGCACAATAAAATAAGGAGAAAGAGAAGATTAGAAATGAAGCCTGGGGGGAATCGAATAATACAGTAAGTAGTTATAAAATGTTCTGCCTAATATAGTCAGGTTAACTCTAGCTAACACTATTACACAGTATGTATTTGGGGCTTAGAGATAAGGCAGAAATAATGTACATTTCAATTATTAAAACTGTTTCTAAAAAGCAGTTCAAATGTCTTTGGAAACTTTAATCCATTTAATTTGTATGATGCTCTCTTGAACTCTTTCATTAAAGGAGTCTCCTATCAACTTCAGTTGGCTGTAGATCAAGTCATACATCCCTGTTTTATGCTTCTGTATTGAACAGAGAGGTAGAGTTAAAATCTCTCTCTATAAATTTTTGAAGTCAAATACCATATCCAATTGTACGATTTTGTTTTAATGATAATTTAAGAAGTGCCTGCATTAGACTTTATAACCAAAAAGATTCAAATGCAAATTTTGGCTCTGTTTTCTGAAGAGGATGAAAAAAACAACTCCTGGATCCCAGATGCTCATTTTAAGAATCTTTAAATAGAGAGATTTTCTGTATTTATCTAGACAATATATAAAATTAACACTGTTGAACAAAACTTTCTGGTAATATCAGGATACTGTCAGATTCACAACTTGTTTTGTAGATAAGCAGGAAAACATTTAAGAGCAGGTTTTTCAAGACTCTATGTACTCCCTCTGGGAAAACAAGGCAATAAAATCAGTACTGGCACACACACAACTTTCACCTGTGTTCCTATTCTGCCCTCCTGTACTTTTCAGTGCAGTATTTATAACTCATCTCAACTTTTTCCCTTGCTAGCTGGAAATTTTACTTTTTTGGGTTTTGTTTCACTTATTTTCTTTCTCAAAACTGAAAAGCTCTGAGTTGTATTATTGCAATCCATTTTTATACTTAAAGGAGGAATTACAAGACCAAGCTCTTTTTTCATGTGTCAGTGATAGTGGTCACTTAGGAAATGATTCACAGTTGTGCAGCGTAAATGCCTGGTGCCATCTGACATGCCCTAGTATTTCCGACCAGCTGCCACTGCAGAAATGCATGAAAGTCTTCTTTAGATCTTGTGCTGTATCTTCCATTCTCTGTACAATGTATCAGACAGCCTAGGCCTTAGAGACCTGTGGTTAGGTACCTCAATCACTCTTTTAACTTTTCATCTGGCAGGAAGTGGAGGCATTTCTTTATTGTTATGCTTATTTTCGGTACAAATGATTGTCTTCTTCTTAAGCTGTCTGATACTGCTACTTTTCCTGAGAATAAGTGATGATTAATATTGAAGTTTCACTCCAAATTCTTACTTCTTGAGCTGAAGAAGACTCACCAATAGTTTTATTAGCATTACCAGTACAGTCTGTATGAATGGGCCATTAGAGACAGTTATTACAGATCCACAAGATGGTGAGATACCTGTTTTACCAAAAGATATTTTCCATATGAGTGTTAGCCCTAACATCTCATTGGAGGTGAATAAAATAGAAGTTTCTCATGGAGAAATATGTGTTTGGTACTTATTCATTAGAGTTCACTAAAGAACCAAATGTCCAACAAAACCATAAGTGAATAATATGTATTTAAAAAATAAAGGCCTGAAGCTGAAAGCTTTTGGACTTACCAAACCTTTTTTTTTTTTTTTTTGGTTGAGATTATGTATTTCATAATGTTGAGAGTGCCAAGGACCAGCATTTTACAGTGCTGTAAAGTTTCTGATAATGCTCTGATCAGCTTTGAGTCAGTGTCTTAACCATTCTGGTTCACACTAGATAGTTTATGGTCTCTCTGAAGGTTTGTCTGCAGGCTCAGTTTGGTTCTGAACTCTGGCATTGCTAGTGTCAGTGTATCAACTCAACAGCAGATGTTACAGATGCCAGGCTTTGGAATTTGAAACACCATCCAGACTTACAATGATAGAAACAGTGCTTTGGTAGCCATGACAATTCCTACTTGATGTAAGAGCCAGAAGAACTTATACTGGAGGGGAGGCAGGTATCTCAGGTGGGAATTCACCAGAACTTACACCTTTTGTTTCCAAACTGCAATCCTAAGAAAAACTAACTGTTGTCACCTAATTTTGAAGGCATGTCTGAATATTTTACCCTTGGTTTGTGTGGTGCATGGGTGCTGCTGTCTTCATGTTCTACTCTCTGCAGCGCTGCTTTGTGAAGCAGCAGCTCTGTTCATGTGTAACTAAACTGGGATCCAGAAAGAATGAGTTATTTCATATGGATAATCCGAGGAGAATAACTAGAAAGGTTTTCTCAGAGGACATCCCCTGTGAGAGAGTCACCCTTTCCTTCTCTTTAATCTCTCTCCTTTTATAAAATTAGGGTTCAGTGAATAGAGCAGTTTTTCATGATGTAGGAGTCACAGGCTAGATCCCTTCTTGATGCTGATAACTTCAGTCCCAAGGGTCAGGCCTGGCCCATCAGAGGCCATTAGTAAGTAGAGAAGTTAACAGCATCTGCCTTTCTGTTGAACCTGTTATGGTACAGAAAAGAATCCATGAGCCAGAAGTAGCCAGTTCCTATGGAATCATGGCCTGTATCATAATCTTGATTCCCTGCAAGGAATCAGCCTCAGTACACTCAGAGGTCTGAAACTTTATGCTTTAGATATTTGAGGCATCAAGTCTCACCTGGAAGTACAGAGGCACCTTAAGAGGAGATTCTTAGCTATAGTTAGATTCAGTTAGTATAGATTCACCCTCCCAGGGAATCTGTTGTAATTCCAAGTGAAAAAAGGCAAATTCATTTTGATAGAAGGAGCTAAACACCTGAGTTTATAAGCATTCAAGCACGCCATGGCTCTGCAAAGGGAAAGTGACAACAGGGATATAGGCAGGGGCCTAGTAAGGTCAGTCTGTTCCTGCAGTCCATTTAGAAGAGGATGATGGCTGAGAGATCATTTTTTATATTTGTTTTCAATTGTGTTTAACTGATGGCTGGCTAGAAACAGCAAGTCTTGTGAGAAGGAAAAGATACATGTACTAAAGAAAGTTAATTCCCCGACATTTTAAGATTCCATGCATTAATTTTTCATGTATTTATTTTTGGAGAGAGAGGAGGTGGGAGGAAGAGGCTCTTGTTCCAGTTTTCTGTCCTGCTATTTGGAGACTTCAGGTTGAGAGCTAGTATGATATTTTCAGAGCCTTTCACAGGGATTTAGGAATGAACATAAGCAAGAGCAAGGATAAAAGTTGTGGTGAATACCTTAAGGTTAATACTTTACTCCACTATGAAGAATGTCCATGCATATAGAAAGTAAAGAAATCACAGGCATCTTCAAACCTCAGGGATCTGCTTCCTCCCAGTCATTTCTTTATGCTTTTCATTCACATCTTCACTCTATGTAGGTATCAGGGGACTAAAGAAGGTTGAAATGTGACATAAATATGCTCTGCTTCCTTACCTTATACTTCTGTAACAGAGCACTGAGAATGAAAATATGTGTGCTCTAGAATATAAGGTAGATCCAAAAGCCAACACAAGTATTCAAGTTGAAAGGGGAGCTAGAAAACATTGTCCTGGAGAATGTCTCAGTACCTGATTTTCAGTTCTGAACCTCTCTTTTCTAGTGACTTGTGCAAGTAATATAAAGAGAAAGGCTAATCAGAAATCTCTGCTCTGCATAGCAGCATTTGCCTTATCTGAGCAATATCTCTTCTGCACTTATGTATGTCTGTTTAGGTATTTTTTCTTTGCAGTACTTTGTGAAGCATTATTGCTCAGGTTGTGTGGCAGAAGAGTAATGCGTTTCATTGTCTGGCAATACATTGCCATTATTTAATGGGTTTTCTGATATGTAGTTTCACTTTCGCTGTCAGGAAAATAGTGTATGATTTTGACCTGAAAATGTAAAGTACAGATTACATGAATGCTTCAGTCAGACCCAATTTACCCACCAATATGAAGATGAATTCTGCTAGCTAAATGAGATTTTGGGGACATACATATTTGTAATTGTATAGAGAATTTTTCAAGAATGGTTATTTGATGATTTTCCTTTTTTGCATCTGAACCTTTACATCTGTAGGTGTTCATGGCAGGTGCATTTCTAATATCCTTTTCTTATTATTTTTTTATTATGGGGAAAAACATTAATTAAATGTTTTTAATTAAATTAATTAAAAAGTAAGAGTTTTTAAAATAACAAATTCTATTCACTGTTCAAACTGAAAAAAACTCTGTATGTAAAACAAGACAGGCTACCAATTAGTGGGAAACATACAGGATAGCAATATAAAAGCTGTATATATGAAGTAGATACACAGCAATATCAAAATCCAGTTTAACAGATCCTGTGGTGTATTTTGCAGCATGCTCTCTCTGACAAGGCCAATGTGAAAACATTTGATCCAAAGACAACCTGTTTGCAAGAATGCCTTATCACTACTTTCCAGGAAGTTTACTTTGTTTCAGAGAGTTTTGAAGAGGCCAAAGAAAAGATGAGGTAAATTATTTTCCCTGACTCAAAAATCTAATTTTCTCTTCTTTAGTGGCTGGTAAAAGAAAAAAAAAGAGAAGTTAATTTTCTTTTTTTCCTTTCAGGGACTTCGCCAAATCAATCAATCGTCCCTTCTCTGTGTATTTCAATCCATACACACAAAGCATTGAGATTCTGAAGGATACCAGGAGTATAGAAAATGTTGTTCAGGACCTCCGCAGCGATCTGAATACTGTATGTGATGCTTTAAGTAAAATGAACAGATATTTAGGGATTTGATATGTTCGGCACTGTGATTTTCTGTCAGTTGCTCTTTCTGTAGCCAGTTACATCACATGAGATGGCTAATTTATCAGAGCCATGAGTTTCCCCTTTAAAGCTTGGCCTGTGGCTTGCATCATTGTGTAGCTCTGTCTAACTGTAATGTGCAGACAAACCAAGGCAATACTAATTTGTAAATGAAATATGGAATGTGGCAGAATATAATAATCAATTCTTCAACACAATGTCATGTACGAGTATACCATTAAAAACTTTCCTGGCAACAGTTTGGTTTCCATAAAATGATTCACTTCAGTGCTTAAGAAATGGTGTTGCTGATTTCATTAGGTGTGAGTTTATTTCTTCATTATCCCTTCCCTTCCATAAGAGTACAGAAAAAAATGTTTGCAACACTTTAATTTTCTTTGTAAGAAAACATTTCTTTTCTCAGTTTTGTCCATATATCTGTTACAGAACTTAGTGCCTCATATGACTGAACAATACAATTTATATACCAGTATGTATCAGGGGTCAGGAAGGATATGTATTGGTACTAAAAGGTCTGTGAAGATTATACATTATGAGAACCCACAGCTGACAAATGTCCAGTGTGGCTGAGCAATTACAACACAGTAAAAAAAAAAAAAAAGAAACCTCTGACAGTTCATGTAGAAAGGTATGTAGAAATTGTCGCAAGTGTTACCTGTGACAGTTCTGAGAGTGCTTCCTCTGAGAGTGCTATCCAGAAATAAGACAGGAAGCACTTGTTTTAATTTCATTGTTGCATGTCAATCCAAACTCTTTCTACATCCTTGTATGTCTTCTGCATTCCCTTGTGTCTTGAATTTACTTCTCTTGCATTTCAGGCATAGTTTGCCTTTCCTCATTATTCCATATTCAGCGTTAACTTGGCCATGCTTGACTGGATCTACACTGTGCCAGTATCAGAACATATAAAAGCATGAATGTGGAAGCTGTTACTTAATTATAGCTGAGATGATTTTCATTTACTGGAATATTTGTGGAGTGATTAAATCATAGAAACACCCAAGCTACCTTGCTTGTATCAGATGGATGCAGGTAATGCCTGACTTAAACTCTAAGCTGGCAAGCTCTGACAGTACAAGCTCTGTCTGGGGAGCACAGTGCAGAAATATTTGAGCTGGCTCTTATCTGGAAGTAATAATTATGCATGTCTTTCCTTTATCTGGGTTATTCTATTCTCCTATTAGCCAAGATAATGGAGAGTTGACTATATTGTGCGGACCCTTCTTAATGGAAACCACATGGCTTATGCAGATCATGTCAATAAGGGTGAAAATGTCACAGCTTGTCTACATATATGGAAAATAGGTATCTATTGAAGCTGCTCTACCAGCTGAGAGAGTCGTGCAGAGACTCTTAAGTATTGCTAGCAATTTCAGCATAAAAAAGGCACCACTTGATAGTACCAGCGTATCCTTAAATAAGAGGCAATCTGTAAGGATAATTTTCACAGGGATATCTGCCACCTCCTCAGAGATAACTGTGAGATAACAGAAAAGGCTTTTTTCTGTGGATAGTCCTTGCTGCATTCTAATGCTGCTGTTAATAGGGTGTGCAAAAATCTAGTTTTAGATTCAGCTGTGGCTGCCATTTGTACAAATGAAGAGCTGTTGAGTTATCCCACGGGGATCAGCATGCCAGAGGAGTTTTTAACCTCCCAACATTAATGCTGACTGTTAGCTAGCACTTACCACAGAGGAATCGCTGGCAGCCTTAGCCAGGAAAGTTTCTCCCTCTTTCTTTCCATGGAATCTGATGAACCCCTTGTTGCCCTTTCTGGAGAAAACGGACTGTACTGAGATTTGCTTCAACCAGTCTGAAAAAATCATTGTGCAAGGAATAGTGCTTCCTACTTGATTCAAGAACTGGCAAGGTATTGCTGCTTGCTTAATAAAGCCACAATAAACAACAAAGGTTCAAAGCTTACAAAGTTGCCAAGGTTTTCCCCGTGAATCAGAATTATGCAGGAAAACTTTAAACACTTCTAATATCTGGATTTATATTTGGCTTTTCTGAATAACTTAAAATAAGAATTCCATAGCAGTAAAACAATAGAAGCATATCTTTGTTTTGTTTTGTTTTGTGCTGTTAGCAAGTAAATCTCATTATGGATTAGGGAGAAACCCTTGAAATCCAATAGTCATTCTAGGAATAATGATGGCAAGGAAACTGTCTACAGTGGAGATATAATGTCAATGACACAGAACATTGTCAAAGGATAATGGGCTCCCGCTGCTAGATATATGCTTAATCCAATGATTTGATTTCTATTATACAACATGATTAAAAATAAATTAACTATAATGGGCTAAGGAATAATAGTGATTTAGAGAGACAATCACTCAGTATTCTTACATAGCAAAGCTGCCATCTTACAGGCTGCAGAGCAAACTGGCTTTGAGCTTCAGCCAGTCAGGAGCCAGGGCTGGGAAGGAATGCTTTAAAAAGTGCACTGTTGCACTTTTATGAATCACATAGTTTCAGCTTAGCTGAAATTCTTCTTTGTGGTTTTTATTAGCAAATTAAGATCAGCCATGCAGCAATCTCCTTGGATGACAAGCTCATTTAGGCATAATGAGGGAATTATTGACAGTTATCAAATTAAACTAACATTTTATTTGGAATAGGCCATATTTATATATAGTACTATTTAGCTTTGGTGATCTGGACTCTGAAAATTGTACTTTTGGCCTAGTCTCATTTATTTCCTGTGTAATTCTGAACTGATGCTTTATGGGTCTGTGATATATGCACTAGCTTTGCCTGCACAGAGTAAATGGGCCCAAGCTTAATGAATGTAAAGCATTGCAGTGTTTACTACCATGCAAAGCCTAAAATGAAAAACAACACTCTGAGACATGGCAGCAAATACAAATACCAAGTTTCATTTGCAAACCAAGATATGGTTCATGCATTTCATTTAATTTGCTCAGTAGAGGGGGTGGAATGGGGAAGGTGTTAACATAATATATTGCTTTTTTCCTCTCCACTCTTCAAGACCTGTTGGGAATCCTTTTTTAAGTTTGGCTCTAAAATGCACTTTTGTGAATTGAGGTGTCTTTTCCTTTCCTCTTGTGAGGATATCTTAATGTGATGGAGAAAATTCCAGAAATTTACTGTACTGTAATACGTATTTACTGATGCACTGTAATGGATCACAGAAAAAAGTTTCATGTCTTTGAAAGGACAGCCTGGCTCAGAGAGCTAAAGATGCTGAAGGCTTTCACCTACAGGCTGCTGGTACAAATCCAGTCCAGTCAGCAGTTACTGAAAGCTATCACCAGCCAGCAGCAGCTTGGCTTCTGTGTGATAAACTGGGAGGCTGTGATTGCCTGGTTTGGAGTAGAGGAGACTGAGGGGAGACGTGATAACCTCTTTCAAACACATAGAAATAGCTGCAAAATGGAAGGGACAAGCTGTTCTCCAGCTTCAAGAACTAATGGACTTAAATTGCAGGAAAGAAGCATTAAGTTATGTAACAGTGAAACGTGGGGGACAGATTGCCTGGGAAGGCTGCAGAGCCTCCATAATTTTTTAAGAGAATAGTTTAGGCTGCTGTCTTTCAAGAGAGAGACCAGCACAGTCAGTCCCATCTTGAGACCAGAGGAGAGGCCATACAACATCTTGAAGTCCCAGCCTAGAAAAGGCTTCAGACAGCTCATGAGAGCAGTAATGGTCAACAGCCACCACTGTGGAGCATTTATTTGTCACCTGCACTTCTGCCTCCTCCTTCTGTTTTTGACCAGCCCTAAAAGGGTGGTTGTTCATCTCTCTGTCTTTCCTTAGGGAATGAATAGGATCCATGGTGTAGCCCTCTATGCTGACTGTGGTGCTCTCTTTCAAGTTCATCAGCTATTTGGGAGAGCTTTGTGTGTGACCTGCTAGTTACAGCTGCCCAGAGGCAGAAGACCTAGAGTGAGCAACCACCATATATAGTTTTTAAAAACAAGGTTTAAAGCTGCTCAACTTCATAAGCAAAATAGAAATTAGTATTTCATTCTGTCTTTGCCTGCATTTTAGTTGTCAGGAAGACTGTGCTCCCCTGAACACTCTAGAGAACTTGGAGCTCTTCCAAGCTGCTGAATTTGAGTGCTCCAGCCAGACATCAGCTTTGTGTCTTGGTGAAATCTGAGCACAGAGCAGCCTGTTCTCCCTAGCTCCCCTGATTTCCAAGGAAAAGAAACCCACTGGTGTAGTCCAGAAGGGAGCTTTGGTTTAGGCTCCTGCTGTAGCTTCCCAGGGAATTTGGGGACTGCACCTGCTGTCCAGCCTAGTGTCATGTTAAGAGCTAGGTAAGGATAAGTGCAGTGCTCTTCTACACAGGAAATCAGCTTTCCCCACCTGAAATCTTTTCTTCTTGTTTTATCAGAACAGTCTATTTAGAAATACAACAGCTTCCCTTCTATCTCAATAGGACCAATGATCATATTTTCAAATAATTTGTGAAGGGAATAATTATGCTGTATTTATGTAATGGCTATGATCTGTGGTATAGCTCTGGAGATGTTTCACAGAGAAATTCTTGCCTTCTCAGTGAAAAGTTGGACAACAATGACAGATTCCTCTTATGAGCTTCAAAGTGCATTTGAGACAGGACTCTAAGAGAAAAGTTCTGGTTATACTAGAAATTATTGGCTATTAAAAATATATGTCTCAGGAAATAAGTTATTAGAAATTAGTACCTCCAGTTGTCATACCAAAGGCTGTAGGGATGTCCTTGGCATTCTTTTTGGTAATTTCCTGTAACTTAAATGATCTTGAAGCTAAACAATGTTCTCTTCAATTGAAATGCTCTATGAAACCTTTGTTGTTACATTTTTTATGTAGTCCTTGAGAAAAGGTAAGTAGACACAAAATAATCAGAATTTAGTAATGTTTATTCAAAACAACTATATTTAGTTTAGAAAAGCCCTCCAGCACATTAGAATAAGAATTTATATTTCTTTGCCAACAGCTGAGATGTTAAGGTAAGATTGAAAATAAGTGCTGGCATCTACTTGGAATTTGGCCCAGAGGGGACTGTTCAGGTGAAGTAAGTGTGAAATGGGTTATACAGTCCCACACTTTAAGATGCAAGTGGGTGTTGGATATTCTGGTGGATGTTTTTTTTAATGTAGTAAGAAATATCAAATGTCCAGAACAAATAGTGGAGAAGAAGCTGCCATTGCCACATTCCATCTTTTGAGGTAAAGAGTTGAGTTTGTGAAGCATCAGGAGGAGGATTTCAGTCCATGTTAAACGGGCACATGACCTAAAACACAACCCAAATACACCTACATCACTGGCTTCTGTGTGAGCTCCTGTGTGAATACAATCCTGCTAACAGAGCAGTAAAACACTCTAGAGCCAAACAGCCCTGTTTTCCCACAGCAGAGAATGTGGGTGATTTGAGACCAGCATGGCACAAATAAAATCACTTTTATTTCCTATAAATCCTTTAAGAATATGGCAATATTTTATTTTTTATAAGAATTACAGAGATATGTTAATTATGGAATGGTTGATACTCTTAGTATTTTTTGCCTTGAGCTTTTCTAGTTGTCACCAAACTCCCTACCCAGTCTTGCTACTTTACATGAAAGTAGAGTAGTGCTGAAGATGTGATGCTGCCATTTCCCAGGGCTTTACAATTGAGGATTCACCTAGTGCTACCCTCCCTCACCACCCTCCTTGCAGTGAATTGCGAACCTCAGAGATGTGAATAAGGTCAGTTAATGGTAAATGAGTTTAAGGTTATGTTATACACACAGTGGATTTGCCACTCTAGCAGAATTTCTCAGGAGGATCTATTTGGTTGAGTTCCCTTTTAATGATTACCCCTGCTAGATCACTTGAAGATGGAGTTAAGAAAAAGCAGCATCAGATGCATCTCATCAGATGGGAACCAGGGAGTCAAAATCTCAACTGTTGCAAAGCCAGCTCATGTTCCACGAGAGATTTTAGTGCCAGCACCAGTCAGTTCAATTGGAATTAGCTCAAAATAGATTTTGTAATTACTGAAAGGCTCCATTTTACCTGCAGGTCTCAATCTAGCCACTGTTGTCTGAGACAGATCCATGTCTGCTGGAGCAGGAGCTAGAGTTGTAAGTCAAGCATGCAAAGCCTGTTCCTTACTTCATTTGCAGACATTTAAAAAAAAACCATGTTATCTGCAGAATAAAAATGCAGTGTGCAGAAAGTGAAGAAGCAGCATGGTCTGCTGTTTTCTGAGATCTCATTCACTGCTCCTTTGCAGTGCTGATCAGCACAGTTCTCGCATCCAGGGAAAGACTTGGCCTGTGATAATTGACAGGGGCAGAAGTTACAAAACTGTCTGAATTGCAGAGAGGAGTTCCTGCTCTGAGCTGCTCCTTAGGCCTCAGAAGGCCACTGTTTGTCTCCTGTGACTTGTCTGTACAGAGGAACTCCTCAGGCTTTGTCTGTGGGTGTCTCTGTAGCAGAATTACTTAACACACACTGTCATATGTACAGGGAAGGTAGTAGAAAGAGGTTGGGAGGTGCCAAGAATTTTATTCCATAGCTCTCCTTTTCAAATCATCTCATACCTGTCTGGTGTTTTTAAAAAAAAAAAAAGCAAAACAGAGGCCCACCAGCACCATCCATCCATGCCTCCCTCCCACTGCAGTCCTCAGGCAGGTGTTATGCAGGGCATTATTCTCATCTGGCCTCTCTCTGTGCCAGTAGTAGCACACAGTGGATCTGTCCCTGCTGTGCCACTCAAGATGTTTTCCTGGTGTCACATCCCTGTGAGGAGGTGGGTGGGCTCGTGCAGCTCCTGGGGGAGTGCAGTGAGTTCAGTGTGGTAGTGACAGCTTTGAGATGGTAACCCAGCTCCACTGCTGGAGTGAAGCCCGCCAGGGCAGTCAGGGTCTTCAGTGGTGCCAATACAATCATCTTTGCCCCATTTCAGAGGCAGAAGTGCTTTAAATAAGCAATTGCTTAGGAAGCCTAACATTTGGGACTGTTAAAAAGTCAGTGGTGCCCACAGACTTAAAAGGAAGGGTTATGGGCAACTGTGTGGTACCTATAGGCAATATTGATTTTCTCATCACAGTGTCAGCACAAAATCTGGCATACAGATGAGGTAGGGTTCATGTGGGTTCAGTTTCACTACACCACCTCTCAAAAAGCTCAGGAAAAATGAAAGATGATCTTTTTGCAGTCGGACAGATATAGGGGTTTCTATTTAATTACCTGTTTTCTTGCCATTACCTTATTTCCAGTGGGGAGGAGGAGCACTGTACTCATGAGTGCTGTGTAAAAGCTGGTGCATTTTCACTGAGTGATAGCTTGGTCTGTCAAAGTTAGGAATGAAAACATGGTTAGAGGCAGTGAATTAAACCTCAAATGTAATGCTTCTGATTTGCAGAAGGGAAAGGGGAAGTGCTAAGTGAATATAGGAAATTGCAGCATTATGCGTTGTGAGAGCAATTCTTTCCATCCTTGTAGCTAATGGACTGAACAGAAAGTGAACAATTTATTTCATACAATGATTCACCAACACTTTGACAGGGCTTCCAATTCTGAGCTCAGTTTCATGTTCAGTTCCCTGTGTTTACTAGTGAAATAGTACAATTATCTGTCTACCTCTTACATTTTATAAGCAGGCAAGGCTGCAGGATCTGAAAAGAAAAAAAATAACTGTATAAATCCTGAATGTTTAAGGCTGGAGGGAAGGGAAACGAAGCAAGTGTTATCTTTCCTGCGGTCTATTGGAACATTCCTCTAAAAATAAAGTTAAATTCCCAGGGAAAATAGGTCCTAAAGAAAAATGCCAATGGAACTCAGTTTTCAATTTCTATTTAATGTTTCCCCCATCTACGTTTGTGAAAGGAAATCACAAAACATTTCTCGTTTGAGTCCACTTGTCAAATTGTCGATAGTAAAGTAGCCAGAACTGTTACAGCTGAATTGGTCACATAAAACTCTGGTGAAAAAGGGATGCTTCTCCCAGAGGCATTTAGTAAATGTGCTAAGCTGCTTTACAAGACAGGATGACATTTTTCTGCCTTTAACCCCAGTTTTATTGAGAATAGAAATCACTTGGACTATGAGGAGTTTCAGTTTTTAATCTTGAAATGTTTGTGAGCCAGCCCTGACTGCACACATCTCTTGCTTATGGGATCAGTGTGTTTGAATGAAACAACCTCCCAAAATAGCATAATTAGTTACTTCTTAAGTTTGATTATTTCTGATTATATCAGTGTTTATCAAGGCTATTGGGAAGGAGTTTCTGGACAAATATATTTTAGAAGTCCCAAAGTACAAATTCAGTAGAGCTTTTAAAATCCAGTGAGTGTCAATGGGTTGGTGAAAAAAGATAATGGCTATAAAGATGAATATGAAAGCTATTAATAAGGATTACAAGATGAACATTTGTGGATTTAGGAGTCTTATTTCAAATTGCATAGATAAAATAGAAAAAAATTAGAAGTCCATAGCAGCAATTACCTGTTGCAGCCCCTTCTGCCAGATGATGATGAGACTGTCACTTCATGGAAGAACCTGAGTCTATGGCTTTTGCTTAGCATAAAATATGAGTAGAAACTTGTTGCTAAAAGTGCTGCTGGTCTGAGCGCCACTTAAATTGATGGCAGCAGCAGCAGTCAACCTGAGTGCTGAAGTCTGGGATCTGGCTGAGAAGGTAGGGTGGGTAGCGGTGGGCAGCTGCCTTTGTTGGGAGTGGCATCCACTAGTGGCTCCAGAGGCCCTAAAGAGCAGGAATTTCATACCTGGAGACATAGGAGGGAACTCTGCTTAGCAGGGAGAAAGTATCAGCTTTTTGGGTATAACAGAAAAGGGACAGACAGTCCCCTTTGGTAGGGGAGAGGAATTTAAGATTATCAATAGCAAAAGGGTTCCCTAATCCTATCCTATTAAGAAAAAAAAAATCCTCATTTTAAAAATCCTTATAAATCCTTAAAAGTTCCTTGCAAGTCCTAAGCCATGGGTGTCAGTGTCTATGCACAAGAGGACTATCCTCAGTTCCAGGGCTCCCTCAATGACACTGGGGGAGAGGGGAGAGACATGCTGGGTTAAATGTCTGCTGAGTCTCTGTGTGAATTTTCTGCTGCTCTTTCTGGAAGCACTGGACCTGGGTTTACTGGGCAAGCCAGTAGTGCTGGCTTCATGGATGAGATTTGCACTGGTACAATTAATCTGCTCTCTGTAAAACAAAGAAATGCAGCAGTCTCCTTGAATTATAGGAATGAATATGGGGCAACAGTGACAAATTTAAATTAGGTGTTTACCACAGGGTGAAAAAGAATGTAACCTGTGAGTTCTTTTCTCTGTAAAGTTAGTCGTGGGTACAGTTCCTGCAAATTTAAAATTACTTTGTGCCTTCATTCAGTTGGTTGGCTCTCACTCTGTATCTTTCTGACTTTATCAAATTCCAGGCAAACCTTGGCAGTTGTCTGAATTTAAGTGAAATCCACCATTTTGTTAGCTCTGAAATAAATCATGTATCTGGAGGAGCAGGGGAAATCTGCCCAAAGAAATCTGTGGTAGTCCTTGGCAGTAACTCTTTGAACTAAGGAGCATATATTATGGTGGCTCTGAAGCTGTCTGGGCAGAATTTGCACAAAACCATTCCTGTGACTTAGGAGCTACAGCAGATTTTTCTGGATTCCCTTAAATTCCAGAGTTTCAGCTGTCTACTGGGCATGGTATAAAGGACAGAAATCACAAACTGGGAAAAAAATGTTTCCCCTCTCTTGGTGAGCAACTAGCACAAACAGAAAACTTCCCTTTTCAGCATCAGCAAGTTCAAGAGAGTGACTGCTCCACTTCCAGCCTCCATGGCACTCTCACCTCAGAAGCTGGTGTAGACAACACTTGTTTCCTGTGATTACCTGTAGCAACCTTATTTTCAGTTGCCTGGAGTATGGCACAAGATGACTTGCACTTCCTTTTCAAAACATGGCTTTGTCTTTGGTACTGCAGAAAGGGCTGTTCTTTCTTACAGACTTAGAAAAGTGTTGTTTGCTAAGATGTCAGTACATCTACTTTCCCACATTTGCCTGAGTGCTTCATTGTTGGACATTTCACAGTTCTGGGACATGCAAAACCCCAAACAAAAACTAATCTATTTTAGTCCTTTTTAGAAGATGAAAGCAAACAAGCAAGCTGATGTTTCACTGCCCTCTTTCCCTTCAGTGTTTAAATTGCCGTTTGCCCTAATTAATCTTGAGTGTGGCTCCTTAGCTAGGCAATGTATTTTTTCAGTGTGTGTATGTGTAAAATAAAACAAATCCAGATTATTTTCCAAGCAGATTTTTCCATGGTATCCTCTGTCTGAATTGCTGTGCAGGGTTCTAAGAAGCCACACGTGTGGTTCTCATGCAGAAAACAGAGCAAACATAATGTAACTAACCCATAATGACTACCAGATGCCTCAAAGTGTTCAGGACTTGTAGTAAACTACTGTTTTCTTTGGTCTGTCTCCACTCTGCCTTCTGATGCTTTCCCCTTTGATGCCCTGTGACCTCACTGCAAATGGGATGCCTTCTGCTCAGTGCTCTTGGACAGATGGATGGTGGTGCCAACAAGGAATCTCAAGAGCCAGTCCACTAGACTCTCCCTTGTCATTCCTCAGAAGGATGGTAACTGATCAGCTAAAGCTAATAGTTTCTGACAAGTGGTTAACTAGACTTAAAGAAATACCATCTCTGTGAAACCAGTCTTCAGACAGATATTTACAACTGCACTTCTCTGTCAGATGCAAGTGTTAGTTACCATACTTTGCCAGCTGATCATGTCATAATTACAATTGCTGTCTTAGCCCAGAGAAAAGACTCAGTTCATTGGTCCATTGATTAAACAGTGCAGTCAAGATTACTTTACTTCACAGAGGAGTGATAACTGTTAATAGTGTTACAATTACAGCCTGGAAAGTATGGCTTATTTCAGTGATGAGAGGCTAGATTGCAACTTCAGTAGATAAGGAGAGAGGCATTGTTTATAATCCTGAAAATCTTCCTGTCCTTAGGTTGTATGCAGGGAACTCTCTCCGTGGGAAATCTCAGAAGAAAATATTTGGCTGAACAGGGCTGATGCATGTGTAGAGGTGTGAGAAGGCTGTATTTTGTTACTGTGAAACCATCAAATACAGCCATACCTGCATAAAAGATGGGTGGCCTTTTAGTTCCTGCTCCCTGTCTGGTCTGCTCAAGCAGGAGTGGGAAGAAGAGGCCATAGCACAAGGTGGTACCAGGATATACCTCTTCTCTCTTGCTTCTCAGGAGGATGCAGGAAAACTTAAATTTTTTTTTGAAACAAAGTTTTGTGTGGAGCAATAAAATTTTGCAGAAGAAAATAGCAAGTTACAGCTCATTAAGTTTATAGGGCTGGTGCTGGTTTATTCTGAGAGTGAGCTGCAGCTTTGAGTTAAGAGTCTAACAGCCCCCTTCAGCTCAGCAAGGAAATCCTGTGGAGATTCTCTCACTGTGGAAAAAGTTCAGAAGAATTTTCTTAGTGCTTTGTGTGTCAAAGCCCAAAGTCTAAAGGCCAGGTCACTTTATCCTGCTCTGAGAGGGTTCAAATCTCTTGGATTAGCAGAGCTTCCAGAAAGCCACAGATGGAGCCTCATTCTTCTGAACTTCTAGAGGTGGTGAAGCAGGACATAGAGCAAGGATATGGCTTTATTGATGAAAACATTATTATCTGAAGTCAGTAAATTCATATCCTCAATCTCTTTGACCCCATTATCTAGACTTCAGATAATTTCAGAAGTCTGTTCCGAAGTCAGTCTGTTCTAAAACACAGCCAGTTCCTCTGCTGTTCATGGATCACACGGCAGGAATGTGACTGTTCCTCCTGAATAGCAATTGCCCGTGGGCAGTGTGTGTCTGCTCGTATTCCCTCATACAGCCCACACCTCCACACAGGTTTGTGTAAATTCATGCTAATCTCAATCTCTAAACATGTGGGCATATTTCACCCACCTGGTAAGGATCAAGGGACACACCCCTTGCTATATGCTTTATATTCAAACAACCTGGGGTTAATTTGATGTCAGGAGAACAGCTTTTAATTCCCCTTCTCAAGGCATTAAACTACAGACATTAACTTTCTGTTCTCAGCTTTTGGGGTCTACAAGGAAATGGTGTGAGCACATTTGATAGCAGGTATATTGGTGTGTGAATGTAAATTAGGTAGAAGGCTGTAGGCAATATGAATATCAGGCTAAGATGTGTGGTGATTTACAAAGGAAAAAATTGAACCAAATTAATCTCAAGCTAAATTTTTTTTTCTCATTGTGTTGATAGTTTGAGTGTTTGATCTGTATGCTGTGGGCAGATTGTTTGGAAATAGTAGGTGATGAGTTCTTTTGTTAATGAAAATGTGGAGGGCTCTTGTGTCCCACTCTTAAATGTAAAATCTCTTTGCCAGAGCAAGTCTTACCATTAATTGGATTAATTTCTGTTAATGCTCTGTTTTTCCTTCCTTACCTACTCTCCTTCAAACTCTACAAAAAGATTAAGTGTGGGTGCATAATCCAGTGGTGTACTTTTTATTTACAGATTAGGTATCGGCTAGAGAAATGTAGATGAACAATAATCTGCCCAACTCACAGATACTGTTTGCATGCCTCCTCTTTTCCACTGCTGCTCTTTACCATTTCACTGCAAAAGCTTTGCTAGATTTTGTGGGGTATTTGTAAAAGTCAAGAGATTCTAGAGAATTTTACCTTTCTGTTCGAACTAAGGTAAAATATATCAAAGCTTGCAGCCCCTTTCAGCAAAATCATTGCAAGCAGGTCCTGCCCTTTCTTAAATTGGTGAGGCGACAGCTTGGGCTCATCCTCTGAGTGCCACTGTGACAGTCTGATCACCTGGGGAGACTAGTGTTTTACAGACAGACAGATCCCAAGCCATTTTAGTAATTATAGGTGAAAACTAACAGCTTGCCAGCGCAGATTCTTGAGTGCCCAAGGCATGTGCTTACAGTAGGAGCCTTCCCAGTACAACTGCGGCATTCAGTGGTCCTGCAGCAGCTTGTGCAGGGGGCCCCTGGAGAGAGCATCTTGTAAATAGAATAATCAGGAGATAATAAGTGGAATGGACAGTAGTTTTGCAAGCTCCTGACCAGCTGGATGCCGTGCTTGCTAATGCAGCTACGCGATTGTCAGGTGATGGCTGAGCAGCTAACCAGGCCTTGCAGTTGCAAACCAAAGTAATGCTCCTTCTACTCAAAGATTGTGTATAATGTTTCTTGATTGATTCTACCAATAAATTTTCATCTTCCACCAGTCTAATCTTACCTGTTCATTGCTTTCATGAGGCAGTGAAGTTCAGATCTCATTATGGAACAGAGAAGAACATACTGTCAACCTTAATGTCAACAGCATTGACATCAGGCTGTCAGTTCTCTGTTCATGTAGGAGTTAAAGTGGCAGCCCATTGGTAGGAGAACAGCTGTTTCTTCAACAGGACTTTTCCTGAACTTAGGCGTCAGTGTCAAAGCAGGGTGGACACCTTAGTGAAAACACATGGAAAATACCACCTCCTTTCCTATTTGCACACTGAAGGTGTTTGGATTCCCTAAAGGTCTCAAGGCTTGACTCTGGCATTTTCCAAATTTCTGGAAAAACCCAGAAGTGCCATTATTAGGACTAGGAAATTGCTTAGGTTCAAATGGGATTTCCGGTCAGGCATCTCCAGGAGTACTAATTTCACAAAATTAGGAATGTGTAATCCTTCCTTTTTAAAACTCAGGGAGAGAAAATCTCCCTCCTTCTCCCAAATACAGTAGAAGTCTGGAAGTAGAAATAACAAAGACATGAGAGGTTCTCTGTCTAAAGGAGCAGAGCCCAGCTCTCTTATCTGAGCTGGAGATCCTGGTCACCAATGCATAGTCCATCTCTGCCCTGAACCTGGACTCTGTGGATTCAGATCTGGAGGGAGCAGGGTGAAGTCTGATGTTAGGACAGAGTTACTTGAGTTTTCCTTCTTCTTTACCTTAACTATTACAATTTAGATTGAATTAGTGTGGACACCATGTTTCCCTGATTTAAAAAAAGAAAAAAAAAAAAAAAAAAAGAGAGAAAATAATTTCTAGATGTTTTAACTGCAATGTGTCCGTCAGCCACTTGATGAGTTAACAAGGCAGACATGACTGCATCACAGAGCACCAAACCTAAGTTTCTGCTAAAACAATTTATAACCATTTTGTTTGCCAAGATAACCTTCCCACACTCTAACATAATGCAGTCTGTTTGAGTCTGCAAATGGTCTTATCAGAAAAGGGTGTACCTTTCCAGACCGCTCATCTCAGTGAAGTACCAACCTTTCACTCAACTGGTTTCACTCAATATCAGTGCCATTTGTATTGCTGGGTGTTTTATCCGGAGGGGCGTGCAGGGTAGGAAAGCACAGGAAAGAAGAGCAATGCCACAGAAAGGAAGAAGGCCATCCATGCAGCCATCCTCTGCATGTGGTTGATGGATTAAGCCCCTCTGGTGACAGCAGAACAAACAGGAGCTGGAGCTCTGACCAGCTCATCTATTACAACCTCCCCTGGAAGCAGCCCTTTCACATCTTCAGCTGCTGTTAAAGTTAGAAATCTTTCCCCAGCAGCAGCTGAGATTGTCCTTCCTGCAGTCTGGGCTGGCTGCCTCTTTCCTTCTGCCTTGTCCCACTCTTCCTGCTGCTGTAATTCAGGCCATCACAGAGGTGTGAGTGAGTATTGTGAATACCCTGAGTGCCATTAGCCAGGGATGTTGGTGTTGGTAGTGACAACCCAGCAGTTCCCAGAGGCTCAAGTCTTCTGTCGTCCCTGTATCCAAAGAGCAGTTTGTCTTTGCCCATGTCTCCATCACAGTAGCTCTTTCCCTGCCCAGGTTCTTCTACAGAAAACCTTCCCTTTCCTGCTCTTCTCTGGGTTTTCCCTCACCTTTTTCCTGAGGGTTTTCAATACACTGCAGTCAGACAGTCTTCTCTATGTCAATGAGACTCTTTGATTTTAGTTTCCACTTATTTCTAAGCTGTTCTCTTGGTCTATACTCAGAATTATAAAAGTGGCCACTTACAGGGGCTAGGACTCCTGCAACATTGCTTCTCTAGTGCTTCAGGTGTGAATATTGTAACTTTGTGTGCTCCAGCTTTGTTACCTTTGTTCTGGATGCATGACAGAGAAACACTCAAGGCTATGCTGCAAAATGTTTGTCTTTCTTATTTTAAGGCTAACAACCAAACCTCATTTTTTTTTTTCATCCTCTCTCTCTGTGCTGTAGCTTTTTCACACCTCTCTACTGAAGAACTCCTTCAGAGGCACGAAAAGCAGTCCCTACGTCTTTGGATAAGAGGTGGTTAAAAAGGCACAGGACTGTGAGGAGGAGATGGGGCTATGGAGCTGAGCAAGGCTGAGCCAAGGCAGAGGAAAAGGCAGCACCAGCTGAAGTCAAGGAGAGGTAAGGGCCTGGAGGAATAGGGTAGGGAGGGCTGTCAGAGCCTGTCCTTCATTGACTCAATAAATAACCCACATGGCAATAACAATAAATAATTTTATGAGGAGCTAGATAAGCTTTTAAGAGGAAAAATGTTAGGGGGTGTAACTGCAAATTGAGGAGGAAAGGAGCTGAGATAGGTTTCCTTGTTGCTGTCTGTCCTCTATTTGGCAGCAGCTCATTTGTGAAAAAAGCAGCCTAGAGTAGTTTATGATGCTAAGACATTTCAGTGACTTACACTCAGTGAAAATCCTTGATGTTTCTCCTTTAGCTAGGTTCTGCTGCTCAGAGTTGAAAGCATTTCCCTGTCTTAAATCCTATTTTGTTAAACCTGGCAATGAGTAAAAGCACAAATTCCTTAAGAAAATCCTCTGGGCTTGAAAAGGGACATGTGTTCATTACCCTTGTAATTAGCAGGAAAACTTCATCTTGACAGGGCACTCAGTCCCCTCTAGTTACCCTCCTCACAGCTCCTTAATCACTAGGCACCATTCAGATTGTAGATTTCCACTATTTAATATGTGTTGTAGAAAACTCTGATTATATTTCACTGTGAAATGCTTAAAGAACTGGGCCATAAATATTTCCATCAGCCTGTGTCTCTCCCCCACCCCAGGACTCCACTTCCTGCAATACAGCTAATCCCTCAAGATGCAGTTTGGGTTTTACTTTCTGTGGAGCTGATCCTTATGCAAAGGAAGGTTACCTTGGGAACAAGGTTAAAGGATAGCCTTATGGACCTACTCTCTTAATTCCCCTTTATTTTATGATGGAAATATAAGATGTTGTGGATGGTTCATCACAACATATGCCAGCAGAAGCATGCCAGAAATAGCAATGTGAAGCCGCGCACGGCATGTAACGCTTGCATACTTCTCCGAGAGTTAGGGAGATCATTGGAACAACACATGTCAGATGCTATTACTGTCATATTGCTGGGGCCATCTGTTAGAGGCCAAGATCAAGACCTGCTGCTTTCCCGGGAACAGCAGCTCCACAAAGGACTGTGGCAAATTAAACTAAATCTGCTCTGGCCCAGGGAGTTAATCTAAGGGATTTTCTTGTTTTGTTTAGAGATTTCATCAGGGATAAACCCAGCGGTATATTTTGGATATTGCTCCAGGGGAACTCTGAGGAAAGGCTTTCTAATTCTTTTTGTTTGTTTGCTGTGGGTTTTTTTTGAGGGGCTAAATTGCAGGTCCAGGATAAGGACTGAATTGTCAGGACAGGATGTGCACATTTGCACTGACAGCTGTGCTTCTTGGGAAAACATGTTCATAAGTAAAGTTCACACAAATGTGCACATGGAATTCTTTTCAGCTACTGAACAATAATTTGACAGCAACCTGGAGTTGAATATGACAGCTGATTTATGTAATTAGCTGTCCAGACATACATTTTTAAAGTGAAGCAAAGACTTTTGAAGTTCCTTATGGAATTTGGATGCCAGTTCCTCCTAGTGGTCTTCATAATCTCAGCTAGAATACCTGTAAATGTATTTATTTAAGTAAGATGAAGTTCCATGTAAGTTGGATCCAGAGGGAATTTTGCTGCTGGAAGCAGTAGGCTGGATTTCACACGTACACTTACTGTATCAATATAGTTACTCACACACACATATATCTATTCATATACATATAGAGAGAGGTTTTCAGTAGTATTAGCATAATGGCACAGTTTTAGTTCCACTGCATTCATAGAAATTTATGTAATGGGCATATGTTTTACTGATGTGTTTCATAACAGTTCTAAACAATGTCCTTGCTAGCACCAGACTGTGATACAATTAAAGGTATTGATGTGGAAGATTGGAAGTCTCTGTTATGAAGACAGATGTGGTTCAAATACCATGAAAGTGGGATCAGTTTGCAAATGTAGGAAAACTACATCATAGATCTGGAATGTTTTTGCAGAGGTTTTGTTTTTCTGCATGTTGGTGAAAGACTTGGACCCAGCTCCTACCCATTCTGCACTTTCCACTTAGTAGAGGTGCACTTATCTTGCACTACAAAAAGCCTCCAAAGCTTTGCTTTGACTCTGCTGCAGAAAGAGGTTCTGTTTTGAGATCTCAGGCTGTGCTACTGCAAAAGAATTCTTTTCCTATGGACTCAGGATGTTGACAGTGAGTGCCTCATTCTGCTCCTGCAGGAGCCCAGGACAATGGGCTGCAGTAGCAGAATGGAGGAGGCTACAATCTGGTACTAAAATAAGGAGAGAGCAATGGGGACTCTGCAGGGCAGGAAGGAGATGCACAGGGAAGAGACAGGATTTCTAGAATTCCTGACTGGCAGCACCTTGTCATTCTGCTTGTTAGCTATTTCCATGTTTTACTCAATGACTATTTCATGTAAAATCTCAGGATGGTCCTTGGAGTTGGAGTAGGATTTCCAGGACAGCATTCTCACTGGCAAGATAGAGATCTGAAGTTTATTAACTACACCTTCAGGACCTTTTGCTTGTGGAGGTCAGACTCTGGAGAGAGGACAATAACTTTATGCTCACAGCAATTTTATAATCTACTGCGGTTCCGTCCTCTGGGTCTCTTGCAGGAAACTGGGGTCAGAAAGATGCTGCTGCAGCTTTTGCCAGCAAGGAGTAATGATCCCAACTGCAGCACCCTCTGTACACATATCACTGTCTGGGAATGCTAACAGTGCAAACTGATTATGCAGTGCAAAAGTACCTAACAACCTTCTATTTATTTCCTTTGCAGGAGAAATTCCCCAAGTAGGTCTCTGTCAGTCCTCCTGGCCATTTCTATTCATTGCATTGTTCAATCAGAAGTGTTAAAAATACATTTTGGTTGAAATTCATTGTGTCCAAATTAATTTGGATGAATTGGAAAGCTATTAATTCCTTGGAGGAGGGAAGCAGGGTGGAACTGGAATATGGCATGACAGTTTTGGAGCTAAGCAAAGGGTGTGTTTACAAACTACAGGTACTGTGGAGGTATTTGTGACCCCTGAGAAGTGCTAACCTAAAAGAGAAGCTTCCATAATAGGAAGTAACCTCCTCTTCCCTCCGTCTCTGGATTTAATCTGAGTGTTATTTGGGGTAGAAGCAATTTTCTGATTTTGAAACCTGTGCCAAATGACAAGCTCCCAGGACAGGCCATTTCAGCTCACTGAGACTGAAGCTCTTGTCACTTTTACTGCCACCTCCAGCACAAATGGGCAGCAATTCCTGAACAGCTGCTGGCATCTCCCACCAAAAGGGACTCTGGGGGAATCCACCAGCAGACTGACTCCAGCTGAGGGACTGCACAGCTTCCAGCATCTCCATTCTGGGGCAGGTGTGCCAGTAGTCAGGATGATTGATCTCAGAGGACTGTCTTGGATTAAGCTAAAGCTTGAAGTGCATTGTCTGGCACATTTTGGACTGCAGAGGGTGGTATTTTTTGATTAATATGTGTTTTGACAATGTGTTCAAACAATTCTAAAGATTTCCCACAATCTAAGTGCTCATGTTACCTCATTGCTGGCACTTTGGAGTATTCTCCAATTTCATTTAATATCTTGCCTGTATGTGACCAGAAAAGCTTCCAAAATGGTTCTACTTTTAAATTCATGGAAAAAGAACAGTCAATTCTTAAATGATCTGACCAGCACTGAGACAATTTCTATATATTTCATAGTAAGTGGTAATAGAGGACTTTCATAAGCAAAAAACCCCAAATCATTCCAAATTGTGCTTTCCTGTGAATGAATTCCATCACAAAACCTGCCTGCATGTGGGCTGCAGGAGCTCAAACACAAGATGTGTTAACATGAAGGCCGTGTCCAATCTCAGTCGTGACACACAGAGAGAGTATTGATAATCCCATTGCCAGACACTAAGTCATTCCTTGCAGCAAGTGGTTTGTTCAGACCCAGCAGAGAAAGAGGCAGCTCCACCATAAGGGCTACCAATTATGTGTAATTTTTCAGGAAAAGCTATAAAAATATTTTCCTTCATGAGCCTCAGCTGTGTATCTGCAGTGACACAGTATTTTCATTCTGTTTGGCTTTTTTCATGATGTGACAGGTTTCAAGTATTTAGTGATTGTAAGATTAAAATGCGCAGTGTAAAGGTGGCAGAAGTGTGATGTGTTTGTTTGCTGCTTTCTTGCTTGATTTTCCTTAGGTTAGAAAAGGCCAGAAGAATTCAGATAAATCAGAGCTAAAATGTGTTTTTTTCACTATTGACGAAATACAGACTTTCTTGTTTACACTTGGAATATTCTTTAAGGAAGGCAACCTTTGGAGTAACAGTATATAGAGGGGAGGCTGAGGCTGGAGCTATTTCTCCTAAGAGAATTGTGAATTAATATATATTCCTCTCTTTTCCTCTAATTTCTTTCAGCTGGTAGGAAATATTATATTTATAATGTAGCTTCAGTCCATGTCATTTAATATCCTAGATTGGTTCCCCCTTGGGATGTAGGGGAAGTGGGAAGAAGGATATTTAGAAAAGGAGACAGTTTGACAAGATTTTAAGAGCATTTTGGTCAAAACAAGACCCCTAAAATGCCCTGGAATCAATGGAGATTATTTTAAAAATGTTTTCTACCAATTCTGTGCTGTTTTAGCCATGTCCTGATGGAAAAATTACAGTTTGCCTTACCAAGCCACGGTCCTATGTGAAACGAAGGGTGCCAAATAGCCTGTCCCTGCTGATGGCTGTCAGTGGGACCTCAGGGAGAGAGCAAGAGAAGCTGGGTAAATCCCTAGGGAGCCTTGCCAGCACCCAGTGCTGGTGGCCCAGCTCCTGGCTCTGCCTCTGTGGTGGGGAGCACCTCTCCTCCCTGGGGAGCTGATCTGGTGGTGCATGTTGGCCTTTTGGGTCCTCTGTCACTCACCAACCCCTCTCTCCTCTACCCAGGAACTCCTTGTGCCTTTGCTTCTCCCTTGAAGAGCAGCCACATGGGGAGGAGGAAGCTATTAAGTCCCTTTTTTTGCCTGAATATTACCTGGTTTATTTCAGTAGAGGTTGTTGCCTTCTACTGTGCTGAATGCCTGTTCCTAGAAAGCACAGAGTCACAAAGCTGTTCAACACACTCTCACGGTACTAGGGGAAGCCATTTATTCATTTTATCTGCTTTTCCCCCTGGGAAAGTAGACCAAAAGCCTGAAGTGTCATTAGGAAAAGCAAGAGGAATACTGACAGTTCTTGTTTTGCAAATTGTCAAATGAACCCATTTCCCACCATTGCTAGTAATGTCTTTCATTACTGCTTTAATGAAATTGCATTGACATATTTATGGTCTAATAAAAGAAAAAAAGATACCCTGTAAAAGAAGTTTTCAGAAGCTGAAATGTTTTAGTAATGGTTTCATAAATTATTTTGATTTTTTTTTTTAGTCATAAACTTTGGCAAAATGAGTGTCATATTATTCAAAACCACTAATGAAATGGTCTTGGGCTGTGCCATTTAAATCCTGTAAGATGTATTTTCTCATGCCTCTTCTTTAAATTCAGTGCCCTTCATTTTTAACATCAATAGGAAGCTGGCTACAATATATTGTATCATCTTCCCTCACAGTCCATTTATCCACTATTATATTTTCCTACTCTCTTATCACTGGGAAAAAAGCACTTTGACACACCATTTTATGATTTGTACTTTTAAATATCCACCTGATCCAGTTTTATTATGTCCTCAGTTGTTGAATTCAGCTTGAGTTAAAGTAGGGACTTTAGCATCTGTTTTGCAATTGTTAGAAATTAGCCAGAAAATTTTGTAATGATGAGCATCTGTCAGGTTTTTTTTGTAGGGCAGTGGTGAGAGCTTCCAGATTGATTGTCATGTCTGGTGGATCTAGATCTGGACTCTTCATCAACCTAGGATCCAATCTGTTAATTGTACTCATTTTCATGAGTGCATTTCTGGTTTCAGTAATAGATGTGTATAATTTTTTCAGTATTTTTTTTCTTTTGTAAACTCATTTTATGAGTCTGACTGAGAGCTTTGTATGTTCACTTCACTCATGTGAATCAGCCAATTGCCATATCCAGCTCAATTAACATCTGAATCGGTTTTTATGAAAAAAAGTCTATTGGTGCTATCCCAGAGGTTACAGCAGACTAAGAAAATAAAGGTCATGTTGTGTTTTGAATTCAGGATGTACAGATGTTACAAGAAGATAAAATCTGAAATCTAGAAGGAAAAGTAAGACTTATCTGAAGCTATGCTATGTATATGTAAATGGTAACAGATGATTTACTGGTGGTATCTTTTTTTTTTTCTTTTAACAATGAAATGTCATAAAAATAGGCAAAAGAGAAAAAACTAAAATGGACCAATGAATAACAATGCATACTCAATCTCTTTTAAATATGCAACTGGGGGAATATATGCTAGTTTCTTAGGATATGGCTAGTAAATATGTAGAGACTTAGTGGCAAATCTGCCTTCTTGGAGCAATAGTTCCTATATCACCGATGAAAATAAGGATATATGCATCAAAAATAAAGAAGAGAAACAATATATATACCCCTGAGACCTCTGTATAATTCAAATCAGTTCTCTGCAAGAGAGTTAGAAAATACTTCATACATGCAGGGAATGCAGCTTTCCATCAGAGAAATAAAATAGATATATCTAGGATGTATCAGCGCTGGTCTCATATTTCCTTTCTCAGGGGTTTACTCTGATGTCATTTCATAGTAGCCATGCTTTTCCCTTTGAAACTCACCATTGTTAGCTCAGATGCAGGGACAAGAACATTTCAGAGGCAAGGCTCTTGGCACAGTTTTTGCTCATGTTGTATTTTCATCCTGTTTCACAATTTCAGTCTCTTCCTCTGCCTGCTGGGACTTCTGGCTGAGCATCTGCAGAGTTTACCGTGTTTGAGACATGTCAAGTGCTAAGCTAATATGTAATTTCATCCTCCATGAGGTAGTGATGGGGGACGTGGTGACACAGAGTACAGGGAGTTTGGCCCATTTTTTCAAAAAAGATGTGTGTCATATTTGAATGTTTTTTGAAGAGGCTCTTATTTTAAGGTGCTTGTGGCTCTTACAAGTGTATTTGTTTATCTGCCTGTTCAGGTGCACTTGTTCTTTCTGCTTGTTGCCTACCTGCCTGTTTATGATCATCAAACCTCAGGAGTGTGGCTGCAATGGCTAAGTGCCATGTTTAAATTTGGACAAGTTGTTATACTGAAATCTACCCATTCCCTGTTTCTTGATTATACTCATAATATACACAGCATGTGATGAGTGTAGTCTCCAGGCATGTGGGTGGGATGTTCTGTTCAGTCTCACAAAAGGCCACGATAGCTGAGATGGACTAAATGAGTTCCCTAAAGTCACCTGGTGTTTCAGTAGGAACAGGAGCTGCAGTGAATTTCTTTGGTAGACCTTTAGACATAAAACTGTGATTGCCAGCAACCAACAAGAACAGAATATGAGGGTATTTGTGCTTTAGCATGTCCACATTTGAACACTAGTTTACAACATGATAATCCAGTGTATTTATGGAAACCATTAATGAATTTCCAAGGATCATAATAATATAGGAGAACACAGATACAGAAATCTAGATTAACAGTCCTGTGTGCTGTCTTTTGTGCCTTAAAAGCAGGTGAAACAATTCTGCTGCAAACAGGTGGAGGACTTGGCTTCCATGTGATATCTCACTCTCAAATAGAGATCTGCATGATCTTAAAGTAATACCCTTACAAACTCATAGAGAAATAAGTTTTGAATTGTGATGTATTACATTTACAGGTTGAGGTGCTGAATTTCCCTGGTCTTTATTTTATAAAATGTCTTCCACTTCTTGTGACACAGAAATACCTAAAACATAAACCAAGCCACAAATATAATTTAGCAGCATTCATTAGAAGCCCATACAAACTAGGTAGGTCAGTCAATACCTCTAAAAGGCCTGGAATTGATTTGTTTGTCAGAATGGTGTAAATGTTCTTAGAGGTGTTCTAAGGATGATTTTAAATGAGACATTCGTAAACTAACAAACTTTATGATGTATGTGCACAAAAATGTAGTGAGTATATAGTGTATTTCTTACTAATTTGTAGAGGCTGCTCTGTGTCTTCAGGAAACACAGATGTTTGAACTTAGCTGTTTGCTATAATTTTAGTGCAAAATTTAGAACTGATCTGTTCTAATGTCTACTAAATTCTATGCTGTTTATTATTTTGTCTAAATAATTACTGACCTGATAGCACTCCTGGTCCATTTTAATGGTGAGGTAAATGTGCCTCAGGCTGTATCAAAAGACAGTATACTTTTCATTTAATGTGAAACTTCAATAGTAACCCTCCCTGAGTTTTTACAGAATTGATTATTATGTTGGAGGAAAAAAAAAAAAAAGTATCTTTTTCTTGCATGCTATTTAGTTTTAAGAGATAATAACACACAAGAAAAAGAAGTTTTTTTTTTTCTTTCACAGAAGTAAATAGCAACCATTTGATGAATCATTGCCGCAAGCGTAGCAATTAAATTTCACTCCTCAGGCAGTTTGTTTTGAATAAAAATATGGCAGAGTTCTGTGCCAGTGTTTCCTATATAGCTTTGGCTTTTGTAGGGGATACTGGAGAGTTGGAAATGAGACCTGTTTGTTCTCCAGATTTGTAAAAGAGGAATTGTAGTGTGAGGCAGTTTGGAAAAGAAGGGTGTCTGTGCAAGGAAGACAAATTTGAATCCATGCCTGGCTCTATAAACATCACCTTTATTCTTCATTATCCACCACAGAAAGTGAAATGTTTTTGTTAACACTTAGTCTTGGTCTTACTATTGCCATTCAGGGTCTGCAGCCGTGACCGTGCACCTGACTGTGAAGCTGAATTCAAAACACCCTCACTCTGGCTCAGAAAGCAAATGAAAGGCTTGGGTCAGCTGATGACAATGTTTAGAAAATGAATTTAACTGGTTGCTTGAGGGTAAAGGGGTTTGCATTTGCTTATTGATCCCCTGATCCCCTCAGGCTGAGCCACACCTCATTGTGATGGCTGAACTTTGCTATGGATCTGAACTGATGTAGCTAATGGAGCCTCATGCCTCTGACCTTTCCTTGTCCTCCCTGTCAGACTGGACTGGCTATTCTCCAAACTGCACCTGGGGCTGCCTTTGCTGAAACTGATGAGCCAGTGCTTACTGCATAGATCTTTCTAGGTGTCTCTGCTTTAGATTCCACTGCTTACATTTATAGCTGTGATGTTACAAGTATGAATTCTCAAACGAACAATTTACCCATAGACTTAGTATGCTGTGGTATCTGTAAACATGTACTCTTCCCTGTTAGTCCAGAATAACACTGTAAAGGTCACCTCAGGGCAGAAACCACCAAAATTCCCTACTCACATTATGAGATCTCTCCTGGTTTTGTTGTTGTTTTAGTTGAACCTGTAGTTTCTTCTGAAGGAATGCCTGCTCCTCACATGTCCTCTAAAAATGTCCCTGAAGTTTGCTATGTGATAAGTTGCCTCTAAAATAATTTTATGAGTAAACCTGGTACAGTATTTCAGATGTGTACCTGCAGAGAGAGTAGGACCATTGCAGGAAGGGGGTTGCCTGGATCTGCTGTCTAATAATTCTTCATCTATGATAGAAGTTAGCATAGCTACAACAGGATGAATAAATTGTTCTCAGTCACCTACCAGTGGAAATTTCTCTTCACAGCATTACTTTAAAAAGGAAGCAGTTCCCCTAAAATTTTAAATTGATGTTCCAGCTGAGAAAAATAGCAGTAACTTTTGAAAGAGGATTTGATTTTTATACTCTTCTGGTTCAATACCTGGTAGCCTTAGGTATCTGCAAATATATCCAGAATACACAATCAGCCCATGCTGAAACTGGCACAGGTTTCATATCTCTCTTGTAAATACAATTCCTACAAAGGCTGTTTTCCCTACTGCAATACACTGAATCACTGCACAAACTTACAAAGTGCTCTGAAACCCTTTAAAGTGTAGTTCTTTCGAGTAAATGACATTCTCCAGTTTTGTAATGTCATGTGGATAAATGCCTCTTTCACTAACTGTGAGGGAACTAGAAAGCTCTGTTGTTGTAAAAGTTTGATTTTCCAATTCTTGGGACTGGAAAATAGCATAGAGACTTGTCCTAGCCCTCTGGCAGAATTGACAAATCATTAATTCCATTGATTTCCACGGTAGTGAAATTTATCAAACAGAAGTCCACTTGTATTAGCAATAAAGGTTACATGCCATGGCATTGAAAGGTCTCTTCTCATGCTCTTGCTTTTATACTTTCACCTTTATTTGTTTTTCTTTTTAAAGCACTGTTACATACTGTCATGTGCATAGAGCTTCAGACAAAGATTATCAGTGAGAATCTCCTGTTGAGTCACAAGGTGCAGAAAGGACCCCCTGGCTTTCTGAATTCCATCTCAGAGAGGAATTTAGGTGTGGCTGGATCCAATCCTAGTCCCAGACAGGATAACAGTCTATGTCTAAAGGATTATATAGGTGTAATTGAGCCTTCGTCCTGCAGGATTAAGGGTGGCAAACCAATGAATTATTAAATTAAATTGATGACAATAATTATTTTACTTGACTAACAGACTTTAATCTGAATAAGTTACTACACAGTATAGATAGTCAGGTAGTCAAGAAGTATAGTCAACTATTTATTAAATCAATAATTTCTAAGCTAGCAAAATATTATTAATTATTAATTATTAATTATCAAAATAATAAAAATAATTATTAATTAAGGAGAGATTTATATTACCACTGCCAATGACTATGGACAAATATCTTTCACTCAGCCTCAAGGTGTAACCTTGAGGGGGGCATCTCCTCTCAAGGGAGGAATCTCCTCATGAACTTCTAGCAGGAGTCCTAGAAGTCACTGCTGCTAAAAAGTGGGACTGTGCCTTTAAATTATGAAATGATTGACAGTCAGTCATGTGTTTTTAGGCCAGCTGTATCAGCTCAGCAGCCTTTAGGTCAGCAGCTTTAGATAAGTTATCAGTACTATCATTTGTTGGTTCCTTTATCAGGAACTTTTTCTGCCACATCCTCACCAGTGAAAGTTCCTGTTAGGATATATTGTTTTTCACATTCTCAAAGTGTTTAACTTTGGGATTGTTATCAGTCTGGTCTCAGCATTCTTCAACAGCAAAAGCAGTATGACCTCCTTCTATGTCCACTGATGCAAATAGGGTAAAGTTTGAGCTGTTTTACCCCCACTTTGGCAGAGCAGCCTGCTTCGTGTATCTTGTAAAAAACCTAGAGTGGTTTGCTGTGAAGCCTTCTGCTTGTTCTTGTCCATTGCACTCAATGGACTTTATGTCAAAATTGCAAATATATCAATTCTGAATGAACATGTTTGCCAGTCTTCAGAAGGATTGGAGGGGAGCAAAGGACTGCATGCAGCAGGCAAACGCACTGCACTTTTACCCCCACTCAGCCTGCAAACTTAAGAGATGAAAAGATCATTTGAAGGTGTTTGACTAGGAGCAAGTTTCCTTTTTGATTGATGTCAGGAAGAAAACACTTCATTGCTTGGTGGGCTTGCCCCGTGCAGCAGGTGTTGGTGCTGGCTGGTGCATGTGAACACGGCTGCAGCTGGAGCGCCGGTGGTTCACAGCGCTGGTGGTGATTGCAAGGAGGGCTCTGCTGCTGGGGGCTGTGCTGTGCTTCCACTGGAGATCAGCCTCTGGGTGCCACGGAGGCACACACGAGGAGGAGGGTTAAGGGTGATCTCTGATTAAAGTTCTGTTTGCTGATGCTCTTC
Organism: Oenanthe melanoleuca; assembly: GCF_029582105.1. Classification (NCBI taxonomy): domain Eukaryota; kingdom Metazoa; phylum Chordata; class Aves; order Passeriformes; family Muscicapidae; genus Oenanthe; species Oenanthe melanoleuca. Next base: position 36,061,835 of record NC_079334.1, on the reverse strand, counting down.
ACCAATTTATATCCAAGTGCTACTTTGCTAATTAATGACTGCTCATGAAATGCCATGTGTCAGCAATGAATCACTTATTTTTGTTGCACTTCAGTAGTATATGGCTAATGAGCAAGGACAGCTCATATAATTAAAACCTAAAATAGCCCTGTCAGTAGGAAACAATCAAGTGTTTATATCTTGCTGCAGTGTGTGGACCACAGTATATCACTTTCCTGTCTTTGCCTTTGGTAGTTTTATAAAAAAAGAAAAGAAAAGTAAAAAAAAAATTGGAACAGCAAATGTTTTTTCAATGGTAGTAGTATGAGGAATTGAATTTCTTTTTAAAAGAACTAAAATCCTGCCAGTTACCTGTATCTGGCATAACCTTAAAATGAGACTGTCTTAATTACTGCCTCTAATGGGTCTCACCAACTCAAAACTAATTAAAAAAATAAATAAAAGGGAGAAGATGCCTAGATGAAATGGGTAAAGTTAGTGCAAATTTACAGAAAAATCTGTAGTTTGTCTCCCCACACCTGCATGCAGGTAGCAAAAGTGAGAAACAGGGACAAGCCTGCTGTGAATCTGTATAGGCAGCTGTTCATACTTTAAGCAATATCTTGAAAAATATGGCACTGAACCAGTAAACCAGAAAATATAATTTCTCCTGTTTGACCTGGTCAGTGCTAGCACAGCTGGGATCTTGTATTGTCATTCATGAGAGGTGAGATCAAGCCTCTGGAGAACATTTGGTCCATCCATGAAAGGATGCACACTGCATCCTTTTTCCCACAGTGTTATATACATCATGGTCTGAACCACTGATATAGTCCACTAGTTTTCCTCACAGATGGGGGAAAAAATCACATTCCTGAGAAAGCAAATAGAATCTATTAGCCAAAGTACCCCATGTTAGTGTAGTGACATGCACAAAAGACATTTACAAATGGTTTCTTAGGTGCAGCAGTGGGAAAACTGCATCCCTTCTCCTCTGTCAAGGAATAAATCAGTCTCTTGTGAACCCACTTATTCTGATGAGCATATAAGGGAAGGGGAGAATATATGTAGTCTACACTGAAAAGATAAGGCAAAAAAGGGACATTATGAAAGGCATGAGAAGAACAACAGACCTTTTATTTCTTGGCTTTGGATACAAAATATTTCAATGTTTAGGATTTCCACTTTGTAATTGAAAACAGTTTTATTACATTTTTCTTCTCACAAGAGCCCCTAACATTTCCCTCCCACTCCCTTTTGCACACATCTATGTGGGAATTCAAGTTGCTATAAAGGAACAAAAACCTCAGCCATCAGATGTGACCACTACTATGTAAAGGAGCAATACAAGTGAACAATTTTTCCTCAGATAGGAATAGGTTCTGGACAGTTTCTCAGTGTGACCAGATCTAATCTTGGTGCTTAGCAGTAAGAATACCTACAGCTCTCCGGTTAGTGCACTGGTAGACTTTTTGTATTGGCTTCATACAGCAGTTCATAAAAAATCCTGTGAAATGAGGATCTTTTCTGAAATGACTTCTACAAATTCTCAGAAAGCTTTGTGAGTGCTTGAGAAAAGCTCTCACTCCAGGGTATAAAGCACAGTGGGATTTTAATCTCTTTGTTTTCACAGGCTTCTTTAGAGAATATACTCAACTCAGGTTAAGTGGTGAAGACCTTAATCTCCTTATTGAAAACACTATAGCCCTTCCCACCTGGACTTGCTTGAGTGTTAAGCTATGAAGACAGATGTCCTGCCTGCATCTTATTCCCTTCATGGTTCTGCTGCAATCTCCAATGACATCCTGACACTGGAGAGTTCCTCAGTGATAAATTGGGAGACAATTCCACCTGTTGACATATGTTTTTCCATGTTTGTTTAGCTCCTTGAATGCTGTTTGCTTGCACCAACGAGGCCGTGGATAACCACCCTCCATCTGAGCAGTGATATTGTGAGAGAGCTGGGATGGAATTAAGTTGGATATTTCTGATCTTTTGACATCCCTTTTGGTTAAGTCAAGGTTCTTTATAACTGCAGAGTGGAGGCAGGGATAAAAGTATGAAACTGTTAGAGCATCTGCAAAATGGGCACTTCGTGTTTTTAAAAAACATGCACTGTTGTGGAACAGAAGTGTAATATATGCCATTAACATTAGTGTCATTGAACAACCTCTAAATTGCAGAATGGTGAGAAAAAATTGATATGAAAACAAGAGAAAATGAAAACTGCAATAAGCTCTCTGCGTGAGAAGGGTAATCTACTATAAAGGCTAAACTGAAACAATGTGAAGAATGAGATATATTTCCTATTTTAGAGCTAAGACTGAATCTCTGTCTCTAACCCCCAAATCTGTGACAAAAACTTAATGGTGTGAAGCAGCATCATGTCAGACTTCACTCTGCATCCCTGGCTCTGGATGATTTATCACTTGCAGCCATTCTGTTTGCTGTTAATTAAGTGCAATAGTTAAAGTTAGCTTGGCTGTGCTCCGTCCCCTGTTGAGCTTAGTTGAAAGTGAAAACAAAAGGCCTTTATTGCAGCTGCTGTAAATTCGGGTCTCAAATGTGTTCCTTTATATTTGTGCACTCCTAAAATGCAAACAGGCAGCCAGTTCTCTGCTATAGGTGCTCAAACACTTGTGTCAAAGACCTGGTTCTAAAAACTGATTACTTCTTAACAAATAAGCTGCATGTATTGTAACATATTATAACATCTTCCTTTCAGGAAAGGGAATGAAATCTAACAATTTCAACTTGGATAATCTGGGCAAGCTTCGGTCCATTTCCCTGCATCTCCTGTCATCCCATACACTTTTAGTGTTTTCATTTGGTTTCAGAATTTTCCTTTGTTTTTAGCCTTTCCTTTCTTTACCATCATCTCCTCAATCTATGTTTACCTTTCCTTCCTGATGTCAGGATTTTAATTGGATTAAATTTGCAAAGTTTAGGTCCACTTCACTGCCTCTTATTCCATCTTGGTCTATTTGGTTGTAGTCACTCCATTTCCAAATTGTCTGGGTTTTTTCAATTGCATTTTATTTGATCATATCTCCTTTCCAGAGCATTTGTTAGACTTTGTCCTCTGATTTCAAGATTTCATTCCCTTTTCTGAAAGGCCATGAAGATAGATGTGGTCTGGGTGGTATTATGAGAGAATTCTGTCATTTCTCCCCCCCACAGCAGACATATGGGCTTCTCTTTATGCTTTGGAGAACAATGAACTATTGACTGCTACATGATGGGACAGTGATGTTTGATGTTGAGAAGGCCCTGCTGAAGTGCCCTCTGGGAGACCATGCTCAGCACTCAGGTATTTCTTGGAACTGGAGCTGACTGCCAGCCAGGCTCTATCAGTAGTTCTGACTGCTGTGGAAATGTCAGTAATGCCAGCCAAAATGGGAGGTTTGTGAGAGAGGAAGACAGAGCATCTTGCTGAGCTATGGCAATAAAAGACCTTAGGCTGAATGTGAGCTACTACTACCTACATGCACAGGTTTCAGGGAATTCACCCCTTGACACAACTTTCTGGTAACACATCCCTTCTCTGCTGGGAATTCAGATAGACACATGCCTATGGCAAGGAGCTTTTTTCTTCTTCAGCTCTGTTGAGCACTGTTTCCTGTTCCTCCTGTTGTGTCAGGAGAGTCTTGGTCACCTTCTGGTTTATTCCTTTTTTATCCTTCTACCTACAGAATATTAGAATATTATCCCATTTTCTTTTTCTTAATGACAGGTAGAAAGAATAAAATATAAATCCCCATAAGGAGACTCTAGGCAACCAGCTGTCTTACAATTTGAAATATGCTGAAATGCAAGATAGAAAACTGATGACTACTGTGGCTTTTTATTCTCCAGTCAGCTGATTATAAGGTAAATGCTTCCTTCTTTCTTGTACAGTGATGATAAATTGAGGACAAGATGTATTTGGGAGATGCAGACACTATTCAAACACAGGGTGCAAAGGATTTTGTCCCTTCAGATGTCTGAAAGTCCCACTGAGCCCTTCTGTTAGAGAGCCCCTCCATGAATGAAGATATGCAGTGTGGATGAGCAGAAAAGGGATGCCAGGGGCATAAGAGATGGTGGGAGTTAGAAACCACAAGTGATTTCCAGTCCTTTTGTCTGGGCTACAAATGTGCATCTTGTATCTGTTCTTTTCTGTGAGGTTCTCAAGGGTTCTGCTGCAACCCTGTAGTGATGCTACATGAAGATACCTAGTTTTGATTCAGGATAGAGATTTAAGCATTCCCATATAATTCCATGCTGAATGGCTGGCTGGTAGATTCTTGTGCTGAAGTTCTGAGGAGCCAGTTCCTACAATTCTCTTTGTCTATCCACTTTGCTCCCCAAGTGATCCCTAAAGTTTAAATTACTCAGACAATCCTTCAACTCCCAGTTTAGCTCATTAGGAAGTGTGAGTCCCTGGGAACAGCAAACACAGTTTGTGTGGATGCCATGCATGTGGTGCTATCTTTTGTATGCTGGTTTTAACAGCTTTCTGAAAAAGAGGTTCTATTACTGTTTGCCTTGGAAGAGGCTTTTTTCTGAGCTGCTCTACCCTCTCAAGCACTGTTTACAGGCCAGTGCCTGCCAGGTTTTGATGTTTGCTGGAGGAGGTCCAGCCCATGGGCAAGGCAGCAGCTCTGGCTCCTGCTGGAGGGGCCAAGCAGCAGATGTGCCATGACTGTGAAGAAGCACCTGGGGCTTCAGAAAGACTGCACCCCACCCAGAAAGATAATCTTAATGCCTAAGAGTATTTCCCAGGGCCAGAATTTCTTGCTTTGATGAAAGTAAGAATTTTAGCTGGTTGAAACAAGGATACATGATGGGAAAAATTTTGTCTTGATGGCATATTGTTATAAACATTTTATTACTACTTTTTGCACTGAAGTGGCTCATCATGTCTCAAGAGAACCATCATTAGATATTTTGACATACTTTTTATTCAATTCAGAAATTAACAGTGTGGTTTTAATGAAGTTCAAATAAATCCCAGTATGAATTCTGGGATACAAAACAAATATTTTGTTCAAAAATCAGGAAGAAAATTGAGCAAAAGTATATCTGAAGATTAAAAAAATAATTTCAAAGATAATAGAAATATAAATGAATGAGCACAGCTATCATTCCCCTGAATATAATGAAATGTGTTTTACGACTTTTGGCTGTAATCACAATTAGCAATACTCAGGGCTATTTGCTTGGCTATGTGTGCAAATCAGAATTTGTGTGTATGAGAGAGTAATAGCTGCTGTACAAATTAATTTCTTGTGAAGAGCTGATTGCTCCACCTGTTATAGTCTGTCTACATCCTATATTCCCATCAACTGTTGCCGATTAGTTCACTGAATGTAATTGAAGAATGAAAATAGAGAGCAAAATGTCTGATTTATAGTCTGAATTGGTTATGCCCAGTGATTTTTTTTTTTTAATGGTGGTTCAAATATTCTGTTATTAAATTGATTAAATAATTAAATGCGGCTATAAACATGTCAGATGGTATTGCACATCAATTTTCTACTGCTGAGTGGGTCTATCATTTACTTCTCAGTATAGTGAGTTTACTGAAGTTGGTGCTAGTCTTGGACAAGACTGCTACAGAACACTAAGGAAAGAATGGAGGGATGAAAATACCCTCTGTAAACACTTACCAGTGAAAAACAGCATGGGCAGATCATGCTGTTTGCATGTAATTTATTGTCTTAAATAAAAGGGCTTTCTTTGCTGGGATGAGCAGAGCTGAAAGAATAACTGGTTCTGAAGGGAAAAGATGATTTTCAATGATTCCTTCTTTACTTTAAAAATCATTTTGTGACAACACAATCACCAGACCACAAGCTGCAGTGTTTCTGTGTTTATTCAGTTGGAGAACTGGATCTTTATTTGAGGAAGCATGAAAAGTTAAGACTTAAGAAATCCCTAGGTTGAAACAAAGCCACTTGCTGTAAATCACAATGTTAGTAAAGCAGATAAAGTAAAAACTGTTTTTTGGCAAAATATATAAGCTGATAAAATCCAGGTGGACCTGTGGGAAATTAGCGTAGCAAACTGTTATAAATATTGTCAGAGAAAAGGAGATCCAGCTGCTGTGTCCCACTCCCCACACACAGCTGAGTCCCTGCAGGAGCTGTGCTCCTGCTGGAGCATCATAGCTGAACTCCCTTTCTTCATATCTATGGCAGCTGATTTCCTGTGTTTGTATTCTACCCTTTATTCTTTACGCTGAACTTGCTAGGAGTTTATTTAAGCTGTGCTAATGGCTGTAGTCTGATTTAATGAATAGTCTCCTGGAGATTCACAGTCATTGTCTTGGTTTACAAATTTCTGAAGGAAGAGAAAAACTGTACCTTCCTTTTTTATGCTTTTCTGACATGTTATTTAGTTCATTTGCTATTCTCCACTCATGTGCAGAGAAGAGGGGTATCAGTTTGTATATCATGCTATGTGCTGGTTTTAGCTGGGGTAGAGTTAATTCTCTTCACAGTGAATAGTATAGAGCTGTGGTTTGGATTTATGCTGAGCACAGTGATCACAATACAGAAAAGCTTTTACAGAGCCAAGGTCTTTCCAGCTTTTCATACTGCCATGCTGGTGAGGAGACTGAGGGTGTGGGAGGCTGGGAGGAGACAGAGCCAGGACAGGTGACCCAAACTGACCAAAAGGATATTCCAGACCATCTGACATCATGCTCAGTGTATAAAGTGGGGGGAAGAAGGAGAAAGAGGACGACATTTGGAGTGGTAGCTTTTGTCTTCCCAAGTCACTGTCACAGGTGATGGGTCCCTGCTCCCCTGGAGATGGTTGAACACCTGTCTGGGAAGTGATAAACTCATTCCTTGTTGTTCTTTGTTAGCATGTGTGGCTTTTGCTCTCCAAGTGACTAAATATTAATCTGTGTATAAAAAATGTTAAAAGGAAGTTGAGAAAGTTAAGTTCTTTGATACACTGTTATCAAGAATATGGTTGGCTGGTCAAAAGAAGATGGTGTCCTTTGGACACAGATCCTCTCTTAAGAGGGTGTATTTCTTGGAAAGATATACTGTGGCCAATAAAGTTTGCAAGATGAGTTGAGAAATTTAGTTGCTGTCCTTTGCTGTGGTTTTGGATTTTATATCTCTCAGTTTTTAAGGGCATTCCGAATGCAGTGTATGTATTCTGCCCCTAAGACTTCTTTTTCTCTTAATACATTCCATTAATTTAAAGAAAACCAAGGCAGAGGCTGAAGATCTACTTTTATATCTGGCAAATAGCAATTTCCATGCACAGGTTTGCCTTACAGCAAATGTAAGCCTCTCATTTTTAAACATACATATGGACCCCAAGTGTCAGGGCCAGAGTGACTGCTTCCATTTTCTCCATTTTTCTTGCTCACTGAGTATTTTGAGGATTTCAGTGCTCAGTGATTTATAACTTGCTTGTAAAGGCAGGTATTCCTGATGCTGCAGTGATGGCCTGATGCCTGGACACCTCTCTACTTGCTGTCATGTTGCAGATGCAAAGCAGAGGCCTTTTTGCAACTTATCATTAATCATGATCTGTTGGACTCAGATATAAAGATTGGAAACTGCTTAATGTGCTTCAGGTTCTCTTTTCAGACCAGTTCTGAGCTGAGTGAGTGCACACTATTCCCTGAGTATGTGTCAGAATGGATTGCATTGAAGTTCTTTTTTCACTTACTGTTGAAGAGATTAATTATGAACTTATGGTTCAATGTGCCATGAAAACTTGGGACTTTGACTCACTCAGTCTGAAAGCATGTACTCCAGCTGAAAGGATGCTAAAGGAGATAAAATTGGCATTGTGATTTTGAGCAAAGGTTCTTCCAGATTTATTTAGGAGAACAAGTAAAATAAAATACTGTGAACAAAAGCAGAAAACTTAAAAAAGGAAGAGCTTAAATACTGAAAAATAAAATTATTTTTCAGCAATAAAGAAACTGGAGAAGGCCATTAGCTTTTGATGACAAGTCAGCAATGATCACTACAGAAAATATACTTGGAATGGACATCTCCATAATTCAAGTGACTGGCTTTACTCCAAGTCTTTAAAATTGTAAGTGTCTATATAGCTGCAGCAGTTTGTGGGCTTTTTTTTTTTTTTTTTTTTTTTTTTTTTTTGGTAGAAATTGCTGTAACTAGCAACAGATATGATTGGTATGTGGAAGTCAACATTTGTCATTACTAAACATGTTTGAACATGTTTGCTTATATTTACAGTTCTAGAAGAAGTAGCCAGCAAGGAAGGTTTCAACTTGAAACAAATCTGCAGTGTTGTTAGAAGGCATGAGAATAGCTCCTCTGAGATCTCTCTTTCTGTCTTGTAAATACACTTTGGCAATTTTATGTAGTGCACGGAGAGGCAGACATAACTGTCTGTACATCTCAGTTCACTCAGCACTATTTGATCTGAGAATTGGAGTTTGGAGTACATTTTATTAAATGCAAAACTGGGAAACAGAGAAAGTTTCTAAGCCCTGTGTCAGTGAACTACACAGTAAAAGCGCAATTATAAAAATATAATAAATATTTATGCGCTTAGTACATATAAGATATTCCATGATTCTATACTGCAAAATGTGCATGCATTGAATAACAAAAGACTTAATACCGAGGCATTTTCTGCTTTGTAGATTACTTTAGGCTACCACAGCCTACCTGCTTTGGAAGCAAGATTATTTTCTTTCACTAAAAGTGAACGTTTAAAGATTTTCATGTGCATGAAGAAGTAAGCACTTACTTGTATCTGACAAGGGGATGTATATGACATGGTGTATCCAGAGTCAATTTATTCATGCGGTGTATAATTGTCACTTTTTAGCAAGTGGAACCTCCTATCCTTCTATGAACAAAAACCAAGGCTCTTTTTGTACTGTTTACTAGCCTTACCCTGATTCTTATTCTGCCAAAGCAAACTCTGAGATATAAACTCTACTCCTCTGCAGAAAATAAAACCCCTACAACCTTTTAATTTTTTTTTTTTGTCATGAATGGAAATAAAGAAGGTTGAGAGATAAGTCTGGGAGCTATAATCATAGAAATGTATTAATGAAACTGTCAAATAATTCCTTTGAAGACACTTTTTAGCACGTATTTCATAAAAAGAGCAATTTGTGTGATGCCAACCATCATTAATTGAAATTTCTGTGCCTCTGCTTTAATAAATTTGCTTCAGTTACTTGATCCTTTAAACTCTCCGATTAAGTGGCTGCACTGTTAAGGGAATAGTGTGAAGCTTGTGGCCTGTGCTGAACTCTGTCTAAAAGCTGGGTCCATTGGTGAAAAGAGGTGCCCATCAACTTATAGTGCAAATATACATCCTTCTTCCTGTGGAGAAAGAAGGCTGGAAAGGGTGGCTTGGCATGTGTTTCTGTAGGGCTTGGTCATTCTGCTCTCTTAACAACCTGATCTCATTCACACAATGACCTGAGGATGTGCTTGATTCTCATGTGACTAAACAAGGATTTTGGCTTAAGAATGGGCTTTTGAGTGCAGGATCAACCCCCCAAAGACACACTAAGTATATGATAAGGATGTGAATCACTGGCAGGAATCTTTCAACTGGAGCAGGTTGGATAAGGTTTCCTAGGGGAGTAGTCCAGCCCCTTGTCATCACAGGCCAGGATATGTTTCCGTCATGTGGGCATCATTCCCCATGTGACAGGGAGGTCCCCAAACCTCAGCCATGTACTCTTATTTTATAAATGTTGTGTTTCCAGCCAGATGAGAGGAGACCATCACCACTACATAGTATTGGCAGCACAGAGCTGGCACCTACCAGCCAGCCTTGGTGTTTTGGTTAGGTGGTGAAGGTGCTTCCTTTTGGCCTTGTGAAGACATGGCATGGGGCCATGGGGAAGGAGGGCAGCAGGGCTGGCAAAATAATTCAATATCCCAAGAGAAGGGATGGGATCAGGTCTTGGTCCAGATTCATTTTTTGCATTAAAACAGATTGTTCATAGGGACTGGAGATTGCTATCTCGAATGTACAATGAGATGTACCTGTCAGGGGCAGTTTGCTTTTTCCTGTAATAAACATAATAGAAAAACTTTACACATGGAGAATCTTAGTTGGCATGTGCTCCAGATTTCTAACAACATGGTAGTACAAGGAGTGAGTAAATTGGTGTAAGTGGACACAAGCAAATCTAATCAATAATAACATCAAAAATGTCCTGCAGACCACATCTTCAGGTAGGCACAGGCTACAGCCAAAACCCATTTTGTGTAGAAATGGGTGTCTAAATATGGGGATAAGTGAGGGCCACCCACCCCCTGCACAAAATATCTCCCTGTTTTTGACTGCATCTTTGCTTACCTGGCCTGTCCCAGTCTGAGCACTCAGAAGAGCCTGTCTGACCCCTAGGCCAAGAGGGGAAGCAGCAATCTCCCACCTGGCATCTTTTGGATGTCAGCCCAACTCTCCAGGCATGCTGTGCCTGAAGAAACACACAGGCTCTGTCCATTGTGTCCATCATCACATCTTCTTTTTGTAGGTATCAGTGCAGTATTATGTCTTGGGACATAATTGCAACAAAAAACTCAAAGAAAAAACCAAAAAACACCCCCCACAGAAATACCCCAATCCAACCCATCAAAAAAACCAACCAACCAACCAACCAACCAACCAACCAACCAACCAACCCACCAACACCCCAAAAAACCCCCAACAAACTCCAAAAAAACCAACAATGAAAAAAAAAATAAAAACCAGAACAACGACAAAAAACAGAAAACCTCAAAGAAAAATTGTGTTAGGGCTCTAGTCTAAGGGATCTGTCAAAACAGTGGGCCTTAGGATTCATTTCAGCCATAAACTGAAGCTCTCTTGTTGGAAAACTTGAGGGAGTCAGTTCACACTGGGTAGCAGGGCTTTTGATGTGAGTCATTATTGAATACCTAGAAAGTATGATCTCTTCTACAAACATATAATGCATGTACAGTTTTTACACTAGGTATAAATCCTATAATTGTATGTCACCTTTTAGAATGCAATAGCTGGTAAAACTGTTCCTGGGAATAATTTTTATTGCTATTTCTCTTAAAACCACAACTACTGTTGAAATTCTGTGCCCAGTTATGAAACTGGAGTACCTGCCATCCACAGTAATACATGTCAGAGGGAGGCAAGAGAAGGATTAGTGTTTCGTGCCAACCTGATTCAGTAAATGAACTCAAGTTATCTAAATCACATGAAATCCTAGGGTAGCTCATATGCTTTAAGCCAAGATGTCCAAATACCTTGCTGGGCTGATAGGCTTAGGCTTAGAGAATTCCTAAAAGAATCTGAAATAATTTCTGTTTCATATAGTGACTGCTGACATGAAATAGTTTTATCCTTACCTTACCTTGAGAAATAGAAGAGTCGTACCTTCAGATTTGTCATCTATGTGTTAGACAAGAAGATGATTTAAATTGCAACAGGGGTTCTCCCTGAGATAGTGAGATATCTCAAGAACAACCACTGGTTAATGGAGGCTTCTGGTGTGCAGGAGCAGGAGGGCTCCCTGAAGACAAAAAAGGCGTATAAAACCTACCATCATCTTGTCAAAATTAGGTAGATTATGAATTTATTTATTTCAGCTGGATTTTCATATTCAAAACCATCCTGTTTGATTATCTATTAATTCATAAGCAAATACTTTTCACACATACTTTTCCTTTCCACAATCTTGTCTTCTCAGAAAAAAGATAAAAAATAAAATCACAGCATTTGAACTCCCCAGTGCCAAATAAGAATCCTTATGTTTTAGGGACAGAATTCACTGGAAGGATATACATTTCTTGCCAGCAGTGGACCTGACCAGAAAAGAGTCAGTTGCCGAGGTGCAATTTTTGGGGTATCTGATTACCAGCTCCTGAAATGAAGTCCTTAACTCTCCTATGCACTGTGCTGCATAGTGGTAAATGAAGACCCCTCCACTGAAGTGGAAAACAAAGCAGAGTTAATCACAGGTACCAGTACAGAATTACTCAAGAGGACCCCATCCAAAATTGTTTTTTCAACATCAATCTGGAGCAGCAGTGCTGAACTCAAGGTGATGGAAATGCACCATCATTCTCAGCCTAAATTTGCCTCTCTGACACTCATTTGATCAAAGAATGGGACTGACACTCCTCTCTTTCCTTGAAATTTGGAATGAACATTTGACATTTGTGTAAAAGAGAAAGTCCCAGGATCAGGGGCCCAAGTAATGGCATCTCTGTACTGAAATCCCAAGCACAGAGCTACAGGCTGGACAGAGCTGCACCACCATAAAGATCCCTGTGACTGCCATGCCCTGCTGTTCTTCCCATTGGCTCCATGACACACCTGCATGAGAAGAGCAGCAGAACATCCACTGATAGAAACACTTATTTTCCTCCTTTTTAAGTGAAAATGTCCCAGTTTCACTGTGTTTTGTCAACCCTCTTGGAAAACTGTTAGTTTGGACACTTGCAGCAGATGTGGACACAAGTCACTTCTGGGTGAGGAGGTGCTAAGTTAATAAGGATTCTGACGAACAGGATAACAAGTGTCTCTTTATCTTTTTGTTAGAAGTGAACAGAAGAACAGCCCCATTTGACATTTTATTAAGCAGGCACTGGAAGGTGCCCTCTGTATTTGCTTCCTTTTCTGTGCAGAAGTAACTTCACTGGGAATTTTGCAGTCAGTTTTCAGAGGCAGAGTCTTATTCACTTCCTTTTGAACATTTCTATGCTTCAACACTTCCTCTTTTCTTCTTCTAGACAAATAGAGAACAGCATTTCAGAGGTTTATTTCTGCCTGTATTTATCTACTGTACTTTTTGCATCATTTGCATCATTTGAGGCTGTTCATAGAAAATGTACTTGCATTACTTTTGGGAACTGAAGCATGGAAGGAAAGAAAATTACATGTTTATCTTTATTTGATTTCTTAATTTGAGATGTGGAGATAAATTAATTAATTGACAAAGGTTTTAGATTTATCCCATTAGAAGTTAGGGCTGGGATTGCTGAGCAGTTAACTGTTTTTGACAGGTCAAGAACCTGAGAAGATTGCTTTTTGTTACATACAGGTTTTTTCCTCATTTCAGACCAAGGTACTTTTATATTTGTTTTAATATTTTTGCTAAGTAGGAATGCTAATGGTTCTGACAGGAAAGGATCTCTGCTTCCAGTAACTTACACTGAATGATTATTTTCTAAGGAAGTATACAGATGATTTCATAGTACAATTACATAGCTCTGTTTCCATGCCTTCTCAATGATGATCTTGCTAGATTCTGGTAAAAGGCAGCTAAAGTTCAGAAGATAAGAATTATTAGCAGCATTCTAGCATGATAATAATGTATAATAATTAATAATAATTAATAACATAAAAAATAACTAATAATTAACTTTTTGTCTGGTGTGAAATTTTCACTCTAAAAATCTAAGTCAGACAGATAATACTTATAATAATTTATACTTAATTCAATGTCCTCTCTCTTCTTTATGCTTGAGGGAGACATTTAGTCATAGGCAGATCACTAAGTGAAAGCATCTATAAGATGCTCTGAGGTTTCCCTACAGCCAAACTCTTGCTCTGACACAATTCTCCTTGTGTCTTTGAATTTCTAATCCCTTTTCCAGGCCACCAGGGCATTAGCTATGTGAAAATCTCAGAATTATTTTCATTTTCCATTCAGGTATCAAGTTATTTAATCAAAACCCCAAAGAGTTACATCCAGACTTAGTTTGGCTTTTTATATTTAGCATAACCTAATACTAGGGCTTTATTTCCTCTAAACTATCTGATTGAATGCTGCTGAAAATTATTCTGGTTTTAGCAATGTATTATTTCATCCTGTTCTCATGTTTCATAACTTTGAGAATAAAAAAAAAAAAAAAGCAGAAGAATTTTTCCAGCTTATTTCCAAGACCTGCTTAGGTAAGCTTTATGACATGCCTGCACAATTTGAAACAATTCATGTCTTTAGGGGGAGAAGAACATCAGTAACATTTCATAGTACCTTAATCACAAAGGGAAAATATTGCATAGCTTACTTCCTCTCTGGCTCATGTTTGATTACAGGGTAATTTGGACTGGAAGGGGCCTCAGGAGGCATCTAATCCATGCTCAAAAGTTCAGAACAGATTGCTCTGGACTGTACCCAGAGTGTGCATGCCAAAACCTCCAGGGAGAGGGACTGTAGCTCTCCTCTGGGCAAGCTGGCTCCTCTGCTTGGTTGTCCTCACAGGAGATATTTCTTCTGTTTGTTCTGAACTCCTGTGGTTTCACTTGATGTCCTTTGCTTCTCATCCTCCAGGCACATGCCCTGGGAGAAGCCTGGCTCCATGTCTTTGACAAGCTCCTCCTTGGTGCTGGGCACTTCTCAGAGACAGTTCCTGTCTGGTGAGCAAGCCCCAGTCCCCGACAGCTTGTCTTCACAGGGCACGTGCTCCATCCCGGCCCACCACAGTGCCCTGCCCGGGGCTTGCTGCAGCTCACCGATGCCTTTCCTGCTCTGTGGAGCCCCAGACTGGACACGGGGCTCCAGATGTGTCTGACAGCTGCCCAGGACAGGGAAGAATCCCTTTCCCTGATCTGTGGCAGTGCTCCTGCAATGGAGCCCAGGGCACTGCTGGCCTTCCAAGGCTCTCTGCTGCCCTGGGCTGACCCCCAGGTGTGCCCAGGACCTCCTGTGCAGAGCTGCTCCCCAGACTGCCTTGTCTCAAGGATTTCTTCCTCCCAGGAGAACCACATTGCATTTGTCCTTGTTGAATTTCATAAGGCTTTTGTTGGCCCATTATTTGAACTTGACCTCAAGCAGTGTTGGAAATATACAGGGAATCAATTGAAAGGATACAATTGAATTCAGAGGTTGCTCTTGAATCATTCAGGATAGAAATTTAAATACATTAAAGGGAGGAAAAATGTGCAAAGGTATTCCAGGGAATTTTTGAAATACTTAAAATACAGTGACCGAGTTTTTCATCTACTTTTGTATGGTGTTAGCATAACCTAGGTTAGCACAAAACTTGCAGCTGGAGAAGACCCCACAATCCCTCTACCAGGAAAAAATTCATTAGTTGCCACAGCATGGTGCCCATATCTAGCAAGAGTTAGATATATAAAATACACATTAGGCATCTGAGGTGCTCTGTGTGTACTCACACATATATACATAGGCACAGTGTGTTAGGATGGGACTAACAAAGTGGTGATGGGATGGGTCTGCACATGGTTGGGAGCATATGCCTAGAAAATCCCCTATTTATAATAGCATTTCACTAAAATTGACAAAACAAATGGAGGCAATTTAGGTCCTGTGTATAAACCAAGTTACACAGGCATAGATTCATTGTTCTACTCAATCCCTAAATTAGGCCTTTTTGAGAGTTATTTAGGCTTAAGGAAGGACATGAATTTAAAGTGAAATAGCTGTTCTAATTTTTCATGTAAACAGGCTCTTATTTGATTTTTCTCTGTAATTATTCAATAGCATGAAAATTAAAGGCTATATTCCCTTTCAAAAAACTTTATTAAATATTTTGCCCAAATGACTTGATTGTATCATTTTAATGAATACAGAAAAAATGAATCAGCACAAAAAGTCATTAATTATAACATGGCAGAAAACCACTAAAATAGACAACAATGGCTCTATAACATGTTAAAGAACTTTTTACTGAGACAAACTATTGCAAAGTCATCTTGCAAACTTATCCATGTGGGGCAACAGATTTACCAGTAGTTTATAATGGCCTCTCAGTGCTTTATATTTTCTCCTATGTATTTCAGTAGGAATCAACCCTGCTAAGGCTGGTTTATTGTAGCCTATGTACATAAAAGACAGAGGAATTTACTTCAAAAAGTGGTTCCTGATTTTAGGAGCCATCTCTCTTTTCACAAACACAACTTGATCAAAATTGAAAACTTTTTGAAAGAGGATATTGCACTTAGAAGTCAAAGAGATTTTGAAAATGGATAGAGTTTAAAGTGGATCAGTACTACCAGCTACTGCAATCATTACAAGCGAGGATTAAGTTATATGTCTGTGTGGATGATGCATTTGTAGCTCTGTAAAACTCTGGACATGGAGGTTTTTTCTTGAATGCCGTTCCTTTCTAGGTCCATTTTTCCAATAAATGGACTGCAATCAACTTCCGAAAGAATCTCAAACAATAGGTAATATCAAGTGTCTGAAATCTGAAATGCTCCAAACAGCTTAGAGAAGAGAAATTGTGAAAAAGAAAATTATGGCACTGTCAGGAAAGACATCCTGAAGAATGAAGGGGTTCAATTGCATGTTGGTTTCTTGCAGAAAATGGGAAAGCAGTAGTATTTTTTATCTTATAGTCTTAACCAATTTAAACATAGTAGCAGGACTGTGTCACATCCAAAAAAATAAGGAGATGTGGTTTACAGTTTAGGAGACAATATCTGTAGCTAAAAATTCCAATTAAATTAATATTTTGATTTGTTATTTTTAGTATTATTTATTATTTTTTAAAACAGATTTCTTATACCAAGCTTCTTCAAGCATTTAGGCTATCAATAGCACATTATTTTTTTCCACATGGATGCTGAGGTTCCCTATCAGTGGTGGCACTGCCTGGGAAGCATCAGATGGAGGGAGTTTTAGGCTAAGACTGAGAGAGACTGGAATGCTGAGAGTGCAGTGGACACTGCCCCACTCATGTGTGACTGGAAGACCTACTGGTGATTTCCATGGGCCATGTTTTTGGATGGTCTAAAGTAGTTTAATTCTGAAGAATTCTGGATCTGTGTTGATTCACACCATATGGGGTTTTGGCTAAATCATTCCCTGGCAGAGTTACAGAACGATAAATGTGGCAGTGCTCTTCCACTGTCACTCTTTGTGGGTTGATTTTATATTTGCTGAAGGGAAACAGTAATTGAGGCACAGATATTTGCTTGACAGATAATACTCATGGCAACAATCTCTCAGGCATTTATTGTGTACACAGCTATTGAGAACACTGGCAGTTTTCCTTCACTTGATGACATAATAAAATACTACAATTAGTACAAAATGCACTCAACATTCAAAATGTCGTCATCCAGTGATATTCATTGTTCCTGTGATTGATAGATTTCAGTGAAGGATAAATTTATTTAAGTGATACATATTTGCACATGTTTTTCAGTCAATGCCGACAGATTTGAATTAACAAAAGGCAATGTATTTCCAGATATTTGTTTTCCCACCAGGACCATTTATATTTGTTTTGAGATTTCCATTAATCCCTGCAATTTATTGAGTAAATTGCTATTTATTTCATCATGGATAGGTGCATTTCCTGTGACATTTCCTATCACAAACAAATGCTTGGTGTTTTGTTCCATGGTATGTCATTGAAAGGAAACAATGGCTCGTCTCTGCATACTTTGATGGCTTTAGGATCACAAGCATAGGAAGTAAGGTCATCCTGCTTGCAGGAGGAGGTTGTACCAGCACAGTGACATTCAGGGGGACAAGGCTGCTTCTCTAATTTTGTTATAGTCAAGTGCTGTGACGGTGCAGTGGTATCTAATGGAGTGAATAGTAGGAAGAGGAAAATGTTTTTGCTATGGAGACAGAAATGGTAGAAAGAATTCCCAAAGGATCAGTGGGGAAGATAATGACACACAAGACCCTGCTAACTGTTCCCTATTACTGCCTAGCAGAATATTTGGTGGGTTTTGATTGCTTCATTTACTATCAGACACTTGCCATAAAGCATTAAATTACCAGATAAGTCTTCTGATAGATAGATAGCTATAGAACAAATGCATGCAAACCTTTATCAGCATGAGTTTGGGATGCTTGCCGAGGCACATCCTCATCAGACATAAACCCCAAATTATAACTCAACTCTGGGGCTTGAAATTTGTACAAATCATTAAAGCTACCCAGCATAAGCAGCATCTCCCCTCATTTCAGTGCCCTTGGAGGTCAGAGTGTAGTAGGGTAGTTAGGTTCACCTGTGGTGAATCAATTCTTGGTTATCTGGTCTGTTGGGGGTTGGGTTTTTGTTCTTTTACTGTGTCAGTTTAAAGAATTTTTCCCATTATCATGCCAAAGAGGAGCTTCTGCCTTTATTGGCAGACACCTGTCCTTCAAACCAGGACATGGTCCAAGCCCTGAACTGATGCAGGCCCATTGAAATTGCACTGCTCAGGATCTTGTCCAGTCAATTTTTGAGTATCTCTCTCAATTAAAACATGTTCCTGACCCCGTCTGAGGTCCAGGAAAAAGAAGGAAAGAAGGACTATTTCTTCCTTGCTCTTCTTTCCGTCTTCTGTTCCTGGGTACTCAAAGCAGACATTGGTGCTGATGTTGGAGATCAGGGAGAATCAGGAAAAGAGGGTTACTCAGGCAGGTGTGATCTAAGCAGGCTGACTGGGACTCATGACTGTGAATGCAAGAAATTGAATTGCAAACCCATGTTTTATGGGAAACAACCAGTTACATGCAAGGCTTATCCTGACCCAGGTCAGAGTCTCAGCAGAAAGTGACACAAGCTTTTTGAGAAAAGAACTGGTTCCTTCAGTGCAAGACTTTTTCGCAGCACAGTAGATACCAACAAAAATTTTGAGCACATGATACATCATGTGAAGACACTTTTATGTTCAGCAAAGGTATTTTTATAATTTAAAGAGAAATTCAAAAGATGTTATCTTGGTAGAATACATGTTTGTATTCTTCCACCTGGATGTCAATACTGAGAGGTACAAAATATGTACACGGACTCCTTCAGTGCACCTCTGGCAAGGTTGTATTCAGTGAGGCTGGCTAGATTTGCAGATAAATTAGCTGTGCATGCTTTCATTAGCTTTCTTCCAATCACTTTCTTCCAATGACTGTGTTGTTAAATACAGAATATCTGGCTGTGTAAGATGACTTTAGCTTCAGAAGGGAGGTTTGCTTCTACCAAACTCATTCCCATTAGTTAAACTACTGTGAACTTGAATGGGGTGAAGGGGGTGAAGAAGAAATGAAACAGTGGCTCAGTTCTTCCCTGCCTCTTCCCCTATCCTGCACACCTGGGTTTGTGGGATGGGAACTGCACACTCTGTTCCTTGAGATTTGTTGGAGAAGCTCCATTCCCTTGGAGTTCCTACTGCTGAGTATGTGCAGATTGCTTAGTTAACACGTTTCTCTAGTACTCACAGTAGCTGCTCCCATACAGCAGTACCCAGCAGCTTTCTGAGAGCTCATCTTGTAAAAACCCAGTGAACATCTGAGGGGACATAGCAATTTTTTGCACCTGTCAAAATCTTATTCCATTGCCAATGCACAGCATGTCGCAGAAGCATTTTCAATGGTGGGAAGTAAAGTCTGGTTAATCTCTGAAAAGCCCAAAAATAGTTCTCCAATCATCCCAATTTAATGGTGATTCTCATGCAAGGATAGCAATGTCTACAAATTTAAGGTAGCTGTGAATTCAACGGAATACTGAGATACAGGGGCTTTCGTGTCCCAATCTAGTGAAGCATAAAGATATGCATATACAGCAGCTTTTAAATTTCAGTTGAAACATCAAATTGCCAAGCAACATCCACATAACTTTGTCACAATGTTTAGTGGGAAACACTTAGAGCAAAATATAACCCTCTCAGCTAAATACATGTCAGAGAGAAATATTCATGTCTTCCAGTATTGCAATAGAGGCAAACTGGAGTTAAGGAAAAACAACATTTTTAATAGAAGTATTTATTTTAGGTTGATTTTTAAATGAAATATTTGACAGCCCTGGAGTAAAATTGTAATTATTTACTGTAGGATTAAATGAAAATATACTTATTTTTGGAAAAAAATTACATCTGTCCTGAAATGCCAGTGCTACACTATGCAGGCAAAATAAATAAGGTAACACAGTTTTGACAGTCACATTTATTGTCTATAGGCTTTGAAGTACTATTTATGGGTCAAATTCAAGAAGCACTAGAGGAGATCCCTGTGGAATGAGGAGTTTGTGCTGTGGGATGGGAGGTAACATCCACATGCAGCTCCTCTATCTCTCAATGCCACCTTCTTTTCTCCCATGAGGAATGGCTGGTTGATCCACTTACTCACATAATTTCATTTAAAAACCTGCAGGTTTTTATTTTCTTTCAATATAAAACCAACACCGAAACCTTTTCTGCCTTACCTTATACCTGCATTTCACTGCCACCAAGTTAAAATCATGCATATGAGAGATTGGCAGGGTTTGGCCCAAAACAGTTGGTGCAGTAACCTGCCTGTGTGTAAGTAGGTGCCTGTAACTTGCACTCAGTTGTGGACAGATGACTTATTATGGTTCATGGAGCTTTGGGTCAGGATTGAGGTTACCATGGGTCCACAGAAGATTCTGATAGTGGGAGATGGACTTCCTGGTAGACTCGTGTTGTAAAGACAAAGGGAAGGCTGCACACATATCCCCAGTGTTGAATGTCCCAAATGATAAAATATATTATTATCATTAATAAAAATAAATATAGTGATTAATATAGATTTAAATAGTATTATTAAAAGGCAATATTTCTCTGATAAGATGGTGGAATTAGCTGGCATTTGTAAGAGATATGGCCCTCTCAGTGATGTAACCTGTTCCAGCAATAATCTGGTGAAGTTTTCCACTGATATCTTTAAAGTGAATTGCTGGACAGAAATGTTTGTTATGCAGAAAACCCGGGTATGATAGGAAAGTATATATGCATGTGGAAAATGTGAAACATTGCCATTGAAGAGTCAGGGCTTCCCAGAACTCCTCTCTAAGTCATCCTATTGGCTGAATACCACAAATTTCATCCTCTGCTTCTTCTAAGTGTTTTTTCAACAGCACTGATAGAGCTTTTCACACAAGTGGCCTCAGTTTCCAGTAGACATGGCCCATGATGACGCCCTGAAGGGGAATCTGAAAGAAGAATCAGTTTCTATCTGTCCTTGGCTTGCACATGTGTTGCTGTCTGCATCAGGTTACGAGAGTGTAAAAATGCTGCTGACAACTCCTCTTAGGGATTCCCTTAGGAATTCTTACCATGTGGAATAATTATCAGGGCTCTGGGGAAGTTGTGGGGGAGCTTCCTTTCCCTTCAGGGGTTCTGTTGAATAACTCAAGATCCCTCAGTGTTTGCACAGCTCTCTCTGTATGAAGGACCAGATTTAAAGCAAACAAGCAGGTAGCTACAAACAGAAAAAACAATCAAAAAACAATCTAGCCATGTCTAAAGAGAGGATCCTGCAGACAGACCTAGACAAGAAAATAAGTGAGGTTGTTAAGGGTGCACGTTCCCAGAGCAGCTCCTGGCCGGTTCAGTGGGAATCATTACCTCCTTTGTGCGATCAAATTCAGGTCATTCACTGAGTGCCTGAACATGGATTTAATAGCCTCACTGTGGTGGATGTGGTTTTCCTCCAAGGAGCTTTTGGCCTTATGTTACATGTTTTGAAAAGAACACACTTCTCCCCGCACCATCCCTAAAAAAAAAAAAAAAAAAAATTAAAAAACTCAACTGCTGTAAATCAAGTAAAATTCATAACTTGCTTGAGGTATCACAGCTGTTGATTAAAGACTCAACATCTTTGGGAGCGCATTGCTGCTAGGAAGATAAAAATCTTTTTGACAAAGTTGTGACCATAAAAACTGTGAGGCTTTAGTCAACAGCTAGAGAGGATTTGCATCTCCCTTATAATAAATAACAATAATAATAGCTCACATTTATACGATGCTTCCCAGCATCAAAATGTTTTACAAACATCAGCTAATTAATCTTATTGAAATACTTTCTTTTGCAATACAGTGATCTACAGTCCAAAATGTATCTCATAAAGGGGACTAATGACTCATAAAATGCTGCATTTTCCTTGCTGTGTGACTATCACTGGTTTTTAAAAAGGCAAATATAAAAATCACACACCTTTATATTTATGCAGACTATTCTTCAATTATTATATCTGTGTAATGGCCACTGTGGTTAATTTGGGTTGGGAACATGACTGGAATTTGGATCTCCAGTCTCTGGTCTCTTAATTCTCTTCTCTGGGATTTGTTCACTTCACAGGAGATTTTTGTCAGTCATCAGCCACATGACAAAGCTAGTGGTACCCAGCTCCTTCTTAAAATCTGTGGGCAAAAGGGGCTGCTCAAGGGGCTGGGTCAGAGCAGGCACCAGTCTGTGGGGCAGAATGGGGGCTGTGTCCCTCTCTATAGGATCTGCAGAGACCATGGAGGCAGAACAGCAGTGACAGCTCTTGTAAATACTTAAATACTCCTTGAAGTCTTTCTTGCTATGTTTGGGAGAGCTGAAAGAAATATGTGCCAAATTTTCACTCCTTCTGTATCCCTTTCCTTGTATACCTCTTGTCATACTATGTCTCTGAAGGAACATGGATGAAACTTGTGGTGGTGCAAAGGTGTTCTTGACAGCACAGTTTTTAACACATATTTCTTGACCATCAGTGTATTTGGTTTGCATGGCAAGGTTTTAGTAGTGGGTTGATTTCTGTGAGAAACTGCCAGAAGCTTCCCCCATGTCCAGCAGAGCCAATGCCAGCAAGCTCCAGGATGGACCAAGGCTGAGCACATCAGTGACATGGTAGCACCTTTGGGGTAACAGATTTATGAAGGGGGAAACAAAGCCTGTGCATCATCATGCAGAGAGCAGAGTGAGAAAATGTGAGAGCTAGAACCCTGCAGACACCATGGTCAGAGAGGAAGGAGAGGAGGAGGTGCTCCAGGCACTGAAGCAGAGATTCCTCTGCAGCCCATGGTGCAGCTGTGGTGAGACAGGCTGTGTCACTGTCCTCACTGAAGGTGCACAGAGGAGCAGAGATCCACCTGCAGCCCATGGAAAACCCTACAGTGGAGCAGGTGGAGGCCTGATGGAGGCTGAAACAGGGTCCTGGCAGGACCCATGGCCCTGTGGAAAGAGGAGCCCAGAGTGGAGCAGGTTTGCTGGCAGTACTTGTGAAACTGTGAGGGACTCAGGCTGGAGCAGGTCCATATTTACTCCATACTCCACACTCTGTTCCTGAAGTACTTAAGTCTGTGAGAGGAATCCATGCTAGAGCTGTTCTTGAAGAACAGTCTTTGGGGAGGACTCATGTTGGTGTCTGTGAAGGACTGTCTCCCATGGGAGGGGCCCCATGCTAGAGTAGGGGAAGAGTGTGAGGGATCCTTTCCCCAAGGAGGAGGGATTGGGAGAGACAATGTGTGATGGACTGACCACAGTGCCAGCTCCCTGTTCCACTGTGCCACTGGAGGGGAGGAGGTGGAGAAAATTAGAAGTAAAGCCCTAGAAGAAGGAAGGAGTTGGAGGAAGGCATTTTAAAATTTGTTTTTATTTTCTCATTGTCCTACTCTGATTTGATTGTTTATAAATTCAACTAATTTCCCCAAGTTAAGTCTATTCTGCTCGTAACTGGAGAGTGATCTTTCTGTGTCCCTATCTAGACCCACAAGCCTTTGGTTGTATTTTCTCTCCCCTGCCCAGCTGAGGAGGGGTGGCATAATGCAGCTTTAGTGGGCACCTGACATCTAGCCAGGGTCAGTCCACCATAGACAGGCAATATTTTTGTGACCATCCTACCAGTTAAACCATACTGATGACATATTGACATTAGTGACGACAGAGCTTTTCCTGTGGTTTCCTGGGAAGAAAAAATCTCAGTCCCCCCAGTACAAAGGACATGGTTTCAAAAGCTGGAAGCATAAAACAGTGTTGTAACTAGGGATTTTCTTTTCCCATCATGTGGAGTACCTTTATTCAAAAATATTGGGTAACTTTACAGCTTTCACCATTGTTTACTGCTTCTTACTTGAAGACAAATACAGGCAACAGTCCACTAATATTTAAACTAACTAAAGATTGAGCCAAGATCAAGCCAACTTCTGCACCAGAAAAATATACTACTGACTTTTCATTCTAATATATTTTACTTTCTCTTTGACTTAATAATTACTGCCACAACTGTGGAAGCATTTTTTATAGTAAGAGGTAAGATTGATTGCATGGCTATGGGATTATCATGTTGGATGAGATAATTTTTCATTGCTTTTGTTTTCTCTCTCTAGAAATCTTGAAAGACTGCATTTTAGGTCTTGACTCTTATTTATATGAACGCTGCTTTATTCCTTATACGTAATATCAGAAGCATAATAGGGAATGCTAAAGTAGTTTTCTAAGTCTACAAGGCCCATTTAAGCTGATGGAATGGTACAAAGTGTCCTTAAACATTTATGAGAACCAGACTGTTGGGGCTTTTGTTTAACTCAGATCCATGCTTCGTTTAAATCAGTTTGTTGACTGAAAAAAATGACAGCAGAGAAACCCAAAACCTATGGAGTTTGCTCTCCTGTCACAGACAGGTCTTTTTGCCTGACAATAGATAAGATGATTGCATCCTAAAATTTTTTCAGCAATTTCCAGTATGTGTCTTTCAGGGCACTAGCTGTGCCACTCAGTCCTGCCAAGCCCAGCCCAGCACAGATCCTCAGTCAGCTCTGAATTCAAAATCTCAGCCTCCCTAAGAGCCTTGCTCTGACTTCAGGAGAGGAGCAATCATCTCCATTATGGAAAGTCTTTGTAAATCAGCACTGGAGGCATCCAGCCATGGCTGTCAGCTGCTGGCACATAGCCCTAACCTCCCCCTTTCCTCCCTCCCTGTTTTCCACAATCCTGCCTCCCATGGCATAGCTTTAGGTTTTCTAGCAGAAACCCTTACCTGAAAGGCAGGCTTATAGAAATTTGAACACTCCAATGAATCTTGAAATGCTTTGCCTAAACTGTGAAAGGCCACTTGGATCAAAGGGGATAATTGACCTCTCCTTGTATGCATAAACAGTGACTCCTGATGACAATATTGCTTGCTGCTTTTTCTTTCTGTTACCACTGAAGAGCCACCATTATCATGGAAGCATGAGCCAGGTAATCTCTGGTTTGTGCTCAGTCAGCAGGGAAGCTGCCTGGGTTCAGGCTGCAGTATGCTTGATGATGATATGTGAGTGATATCAGGAGCATGGAACCAGTTTTCTGCTCCAAGACCCACTTTGTAGGATCGGCCAATAGCAGAACATAACTTTTATTTAACACTTCATTGGATATGAGCTAACAGTTGTCAACATGTGAGATGTAAATATGGAGCTTTTATGGACAAAATTGTAAAAAGTTTGTTTTTAGGCCCAAAACCATACTGTAAGCAGTAACACATGATGCTCCAGTGAAAGGTATGTGTTACATATCATACCTTGCTTCTAGCAAGGTATTTTTTGTATGTTATCACATCACATGAACAATGTTTATATCATCACTGAAAGAGTATTGTGATACTTACAAGAGTAAACTCTGTGTTTTATTTACACATCTGAGAATAATTCTATTTAGCTATAATTTTCAAGTAAGCCTAAAAATCAATGTTTGAAGCACCTGAGCGTGAGTTTGCTTTTCTGACTATTCTTTACATTCAATATTGAGAATGGAGCCCTTTTTACATTTTTAAATGGAACCACATTGGGTGAGGGGAAGACTAATGAAAACTTTGCTGGTAAACAGGGATCAGCAGAGTACACCAACTTCTAACTCACATAAGTGCTAAGGAATTGACAATAATGTATGTGCAACCACTCAGTGATAAGTAGAGACCAGTTTAGGATAAAAGTGGCCCTGAGATTACCTCAGCTGTTTAGAGAATGGTGCCAATTGCACTGAGACAGTGGGTTTGATCCCTGTACAAGCCATTTACCTAAGGACTGGGCTTGAGGATCGTTGTGGGTCCCTTGCAACTCAGAATATTCTGTGATCTGTGTATCATATCTTGAAATTGCCATGAAACTAATACAGAGAACTATTACCTCTTTGCAAATATTTGTTTACACAAATGCTCTGCATAGATGCTCAGGCTAATATAAAAAGGATAAACTCTCAGAAAGGAGAGAAGACCTCATGAAAAACAGGTCAGAATGTGGAGTTAGCTAGTGAGGAATTGGACAGGAGAGGGAAGTCCAAATGGCACATGTCTGACATCACATGGCTCTTTCAATCACTATTTTTCTTTAAACTTAAAAAAAAAAAAAAAAAAAAAAAAAAAAAAAAAAAAAAAAAAAGAAAAGAAAAAGAAAAAGGCCGCATTTTAAAGTTTAGTGGATAATAGTCTCCAGCCAAGGTGTGTGAAACTGAAAGCTAACACTCCTCCCTTTGGAGGTGTTGAAAGCCACATCTTCGTAAGCAGGGAGAGAATATTGTTATGATTTATTTTGGGATATATGGATCTAAATATTTTTTGGGAAAACATCTGCTTCACAGCAGCATTTAGCATTGAATTTTTGAGTATAAACATATAGGCTGCACTTTAATTACCTTGTGGGTAACCCAGGCCAGAGTCCCATGAATACAAAGATGACAACATTGCTAAGCTGATATAGCAGTACTGCAGCAAATTTTGACTGTAGTATACTTGTCTTATCTCCGTTGACACCTCCTCTGGGAGAGCTGTTGAAGGGAAGGAACTTTTGGTATATGAGAAGAAAAAGGTAACTGTGTGCAGGAAGAGTTTTTGATGAAAAATTGTAATATCCCTCCTCAGCCTCCTCACATCCTCTTCTGTCAGCCCATACATTATAAATAGAGTTGTTTTAATAGATCTTATACATTTTTCCTTTCAAGATTTTTACATAATTTTGATTGACATTAAGGCAATTACAGAGAAAATTCTAAACCATTTCTAAAACATAAAGAAATAGTTTAGCTTCTTTTAATAATGCCTACATATTAGAAGAAAGATGAGCGAACTCACTGTAATCTTGGAACCCCTGCAAAACATCTCTTTCAATGCATCCTTACTCTTAGGGCTCTGTGAGGAATAATTAGGATAATTCTGTATAGATTTAAGCCCCTTGCAAGAGTTTATTCTGTCCAGAATTACTATCCTTTATTTATATATATTTAAATTTCAAAAGCAAAGAACTCGTCATATTCAAGTACAGTTCTTCCAAGCTTAACCAGACGAATATTTTACAATTGTAGCACAGTGTGGAAAGAACAGAAATAAATGAATCAGTTGGTGAGCCATTATCATTCACTTTACATAGTAAAAACCAAATACAGCTGTCATTTCCTAACTTTCATTGAAAATAAATTGAAAAAATATATATTTCTTCAGCCTAGCTAGGAAAGAGAGAATTGTCTAATGTTCTGCAATGCACATTACTTGTGTAATATATATTACAAAGGGGGAAGGGGAAACAGAATGAAGTTGTGAGGTGACATAAAGTTGTAAAAGCAGATGATGATACTCCAGAATCATAAAAGACTCATTTGAAGGACACGGAGAATAAAGAAGAAAAAATGAATTAAGAGTAAGCAAAATAAATAGCAATTGTTTCTGTCTTCCTACACTACTTTGTAGCTACTCTATCAAGCAGATAACAGGGTAGGTGAGTGTGGGTGTTGTAAAGGTCCAATTGACTCAAACCCTCAAATTTCTGAAATAGTGTATAACACTGAAGCATTACTTTTCATCTGGAAAGTAAAAGAAACCTACTATCAATTTACTTCCAGCTCGGTGGATTGAAGTCACAAAAGTAAAGCAAAGAGTAAGCCCCCGTGGCTCTTTGTTAGTGTGTTCAGGGGCATGTGAAGCTTTGGTAGCCCAGATGAATGAGCAGGATTGCCCTCCATAAGATATCATCCTTTCCCCAGACACCTGACCAGGGAGTCAGTCATGCTGAGCACAGTTTTGATCTTCGCTCCTCATTGACCAGACTAAGCACTGACTGCGGTAATTTGGTGAGCTCAACCACATGCTTGCCCTCCTACATCTGGCCACGCCAACTAAACTAATTCCCAGAACAAAGGAACAATGATCAGCTTCCAGTAAGTCTCCTCTGACACAGGTTGGACCAAGCAGCTATGCAGAAAGACTTCTTAATTTTTGTCACTTGTCCCTTCTACAGCTCAAGGGTTGTTCATCCCAGATCCTGTCACTTTTTGACTCATTTCTACTGAAATCTGTAAGAATTTCATAATCACAGTTTTGGATTCTAAAACAGTTCTATTGAGGTTTCCCATCTTAAGGGCCTCAGATAGCCTGTGCCAGAGGATGATTGATGGCCAGCTGACATGCTTGGGGTGCTGAGAGCTGGTGAAATGCACATTGATGAGAAACCTGCTCACAAAGATAAAGGGGCTTTTTTTGCAATTATACATAAAAAACACTGTCCAGTTTTCCTTGGAGCAGCTGCTGGTCACACATTAATTACCCTTTAGAAAAGACCATTACCAAAGGCTAATAAGGTTTAACCCTGTTGAGGAGAAAATACTTGTCCTGTAAAATATTTTTCAACAATCAAGATGAAATTACTTCCTTCAGAAAAAAAATGGGAGATTCTGTGTTTAGGGGAAAGTAAAGAGCTACATAGTATTCTGCTCCTTCAAAGAACCTCAGGAGACACAGGACATGAATTTTTTTTTCTAATTGGTTTTATCCTAATTCTGTCAGATTACATAGAGAAATAAACAAAGCCTTTTCCATATAATATACCTGACAAGCATCTATTATAGCATTCTCCAGAAGCAATTTCCAGTAAGCTGCATTTTTGTGCACAGTCTTATTAAAAAGTAAAGGAAATTGGAGAGCATATTTGACAGAATAAATTAGAAAATTAATGGACACAGATAATCCACTCAGATATTCAGAACAGGTGTATGAAGAACTAAATTCAAAGGCACAGGAGAGGAAATACTTCAATACATGAAGAGAAAAGTGAATAGAACTATAGGTTTGCTTCTTTATTCCTTAGCACTATTAACTTACATACATGCATACAGTAGCTCCAATAATTAATGACCAAAACTAAAAATATTTTTGGTCAAATCCTGTATATATACTAAATCTGACACAGTCTGATTCTCCTTTCTTTTCCCTCCTTCCCAAAAATATCCATTTATACATTGTACTCACAGTAAGAAGCACACAAATTAAACTGAATGCTAAATACAATTATCATCACAGTAATATTGCTTTGTCCATAGACATATTCACATAATGTGACTAATTTTCTGGTTTGTGAATAAATTAATATAATAATTTTGTTTTCACTTTAAACTGTCCAGTATTTCTTGCAGCAGTCTTGGAAAAACATATGAAATGTTCATACTTTTCCTCAACTTTTTTAAACGCAAGATTTAAAGTAGATGTGAAATGCATATATCTGTGCACACTTTAAATGTCATTATGTGAACTTCTGTGCATGACTGTTCATTTTGGAGCCACTGGCAAAGCTCAAATTGATTTTGAACTTTACATCTGCCATAGGAGTACGTATTAACAGATGATGGACAAATCTGCAACTTCATATAGTGGCTACTGTATAAGTGACAGGTCTTAAATCTGCTGAGAATAGCGGAGTTCAGGATTATTTTCAACAGATTCTGTTCTGAAGGATGCTTTGTTTTCATTGCATTGAGGATATTCTACCCAAGGATATATTTTTTACATAATTCCCTTAATTAATTTTTATTGAGCAAAAAGCCATTTGCAAGAAACTATTTGCAAAATTTGGCACTGGATAAAATACTCTTTTGATGATGATTATTACATTTATCTTCAGTTTGGGAAGGTGGTACAAGAAGACAGCAATAAAATAAACCACAGACTGTGGCTACGCTTTAGATGTGGCATTGATTATGCGGCTGTGACTTTTCCATTGTGCCCCCGTTCTTGCCACCCAGTCAAGCTCCTGACAGTAATGATTCAGGTTCTCATTCTTATTGAGCATCCCTTTCTATTTCTGTAAAAAGGCTTTTGGCTTCTAAACAGGTGTAACCCTTTTTTTCTGTACCTCATTAGGCACTTTGCCAAGGAGAGAAAGGCTGATTCAACCTTCCTGTCAAACCATCTCTTTTAAAGTGGCACCTTTGAAAGTGAGATCTGATATTTTGCTCATGTGTCTGGGCTCAGGTTTGGAAGGCAACAGAGCGTTTCTGGTTATCCCAGATATAAAATTCTTAAGCTTTAAGGCTGACATTGGAACATGGGGTTTTGTTGCTGCATTTCTCACTGATAAATACGTATTGTGTTTCAAATATTTCCAGTAAATTTGACCACAGATAAATAGACTTGTCGTGGTTTTCTTAAGGTGTAATTCATATGAAAAAAGCTTTTCAGAAGATCAATTCTGATGCTTTTTGTTTGGGGAACATTTGCTTTGGAGAAAAAGGGCTTCAGCCCATGTAGAAGCTGAAAAAAATAGATTCTTCATGTTAATATGGTTGTATCTGGTGTGTTTATCTTCTACACATTTGGGCTGCACCCTTCCTCAAAACTTGTTAGGATGTTCCTTGCTCTGGGAGCTATCTCAGTGCCAGTGCCTTTCTGTGTACTCAGTAATGACATCCTGCAGGAATCACCATTCTTTTCTTGCTTCTTTTTAGTTTGTTAAATCTCTACTGTAGCTGTCGTGTCAAACCTATGTGTTCAGGATTTCAATAGTCACTTCCTAAGCTAAAGCTAAGCCTATTCTGCACATTTGCTCTTAATTTCAGCCTATATGCTCTTAGTTGCCTGTTTTTCCACTCAGTCAGCACCTACACTTTGTTCCCCTCACCCTGGACTCAATCCAGCTTAGGAAACAATGTGCTTTTGCCATTGGAATTGCATACCATATGAACAGTGACCAGCTGCCTCCAAAGCCATGAGGGCCTGACCAACAGGTCGCAGCTGCTGAAGGGTGCTGTGTTGGGAATCATCCCCTGGGCTGCTGGGCATCTCAGCTGGGAGGCAGGAGCTGGCAGTGGGGCCAAGGTTGGCTGATCTCAGCTGTGGGACTTGCCTGGGTCCAAGTCTGAGCCCAGCACCATGAACCAGCTTCCTTGGCTTCCAGCCTCAGCCTGGGCAAAAGGCTGCATGGGAACATCTCACTCATCCAAAAGCACATGCAGTTGTGTCACCATAACACCTGCACCACTATAGCCTCCCTTAGACTGCTACCATACAGGCTTAAAATTAATAATGTAAAAAAAACAAAGGAAGAAATTAATTTAATAGCTCCAGCTAATGTGTCCACCTATCCAGAAAAAGATTATATATACTAGCTACAAAGAATGTTTGCAAACATTATCGTTAATGTGCACACCTTATCAACATACATTGATTTTATACACATCCTTTAATTTAAATAGCTTTGATTTTCTGTCTGGAAGACAAAAGAGAACATTAATAGCCATCGCTTACTGAATATACAGGGTTGTGCATTAGCTCCTCTAAAATGATCTCGTGTTTGTTATGCTTTACATATTAATATTTAAAAGAATATTACAAATGCTGGTAACCTGAGTCATGTAGACATTATAGAAATAAATTGCAAATTTGATATTAATTCACCCTGTTACTTCCTATCATCCTCCATAAAATAGTACACCTCTTGAAAAGCTACCAATAGCAATCTCTGTGTGCCAGTTTATTACCTGTAGAGATATCATTATTCCCCTGTGACAGCAAAGTCAAATTCAAGGCATTTTTCATAAACTAGGAAAAATTACCTTTCCAGTGACATATGACACAACCTTCAACTACTAAATGAATCCAAGAAAAATTCTCTTTTGGGAAAAGACCTTGCATATGATTTGTCAGCCTTAAAAGTATTTCTTGAGAAAGTTAATTCGGAGAGACTTTACAACTGAGCACTGTTTTCTGTTTATATTGAAACTGTACTTTGCTATGATGCATTTCAGAATCAAAACTACAAAACAAAAATTTGCTTTGCTATATTTCAGTTGTACAAAGACTGTTAGGTCCTCATGGTGAAATCTGAGACCTTATTGGAAATCTCACATAAAAACTATATTTGCAAATGTCATGTCATGATTTTCAGCACTGAGGTGTTCCAAGAGATTGATGCTGTGATGAGGAGCCTGAGGAATGGAGACTAAAACCGAGGTGAGATGTCTGGGGATTGACAGGGGAGTTAAAGTAGAATGAAGTGGTTGAAGCAAAAAGCATCAGCTTTGGGGAGAAGGGGAGGACAGAAGGATATTCATAAGAAGAACACATTCTTTCCAAACTCTCACACAGATTTAACCTTTTTGCTGTTGCTAAAGATGTGTCTGTAAAGCCGATTGGCACCTGGGCTCTTTAGAGCTGGCTCATATGTGGGATGATAACCCAGAGATGCTACTGCACCCCAGAGTTACTGAGATGGAGTAGATACACCGTGCCTGCCCACAGCCCAAGGAAGGGTTAATGGCCTAATTACCTCCCCTAGCTGAGCTCAAGCTGAGATCTAAACCAGCTGCTGTAAGAGACAGCTGCCTGGGCATTATGGAGCAGCAAATGGTGAGGCTGCAGGCTGCCCTCGAGGCTTCACAGATACAGGCTGACAGGAGTGGTAGAAAAAGCTATGTGGAGAGAAAAACTGCCAAGCAGGGAGAAAGGAATTTGCAAGAGAAGAAGGAGAGGTAGGGAAGGGTGATCTGCTGTTGCTTGCTCTAATGCTGTCAGGAAAGAACATCTCGGAATGCACTAGTGTTTGAAGTTAAAGTAAGGGCTCATAACTGAGCTTTCAAGCCCTTATACAGGGTCAGAGGGTGGTGCTCTTATGACTGGGTAGGGTGGCATGGAATGGGGATGCTTGTCTTCACTGCAAGCATGCACTGCAAGCAGGCTTCTGCTGCCTTGGTGAGATTCAGCTGTACAACACAGCTGAGTGCTGTGCAGAGACCCTGAGGCTACCTCTGACAGCAGCACTGTGTGACAACTTTGTCATGCTTGCTCTTGCACAGGTGATCTTGCTGAAAAACATGTTGGAGCAGTCTGAACAGCACAGTGTTTAAAGCAGCTAAACCTCTTCACCCCAGCTGGATCACAGCTCTTCCAGGTGATGCTGTGCTATACAGACCTTTTGCAGTAAAAATACTGAAAAAACAAGGCTCTGGGATTTGCTGAAATAGTGTGACACTACTAGTCTTCTCTATCCTGAAGACTTGGAAAATTAAGTTTGCCAGCTGTATATTCATATAGTGTTAGAATTGGAGCTTCCTGGGGTCTGGGGAACTTGCACTTCACATAAAACCATGAGAAGCTACTTATGTACGTAACTTTTCAAAAGGAAATTGAGCAGCTTTTTTAGGAAGGGAGTTACATAAGAATTGTCTCAGGAGTGGGGCAGGCAAGAAGTCCACATCCCTGCAAAACTGGGGTCTGTATTCTGTCACTGTCAGACTCAAACCTGGCTAAATGTGAGCACAGCTGCCAGCGAGGTCAGACTGCACCCAGCTGGGGCTGAAGGGCATCATGCTTGGTGTGTTTGGTAGGAAACTGACCTGGCAGAAGCATAGCTTGTGGTGTATACCTGTTGTTTCTAATAAAGCAGAAGCTAAAAACCCCTCATAGAAAATGGAACTCAGTTCTATTAAGTACTTCCTGAAAATAACACAAGGACCTTCCGTGTGAACAATGGTTGCAGTCCTGGGTATCCCATTAAGTTTTTCTTTAGAGTATTTGTTTTGTGCCATTACACCCAGTCTCACCACTTAAACATTATTGATACTTTTTCAGAGTGTCAGGATTTCAAGCGTGTGAAAACCCCTCAAACATATATTCATATCTCATTTTTAAGTGTGTGGCCATTTCTCTGCACAGTAAGTGCAATGTTCCAACAGACAGGTTGCCAGTCTATGTCTTCTGGTGCTGGTAATTATGTAGAAGCACCTGGTAATTGATCGTAGTCTGGTGTTTGTGAAGGTTTGGGAAGGAAAAGTGGGGAAAGAGTGATAAGAATAACTGATGCATGGTGGAGTCATGCAGAGATGGCTGTCTCTGTAGCTGTATCCTCTGCAACTGCTGAAATGTGAGCACAGGGTGAAAGCTTCTCCCTTGCTGTGTTTCATTCTTCACTCAGCCTTATTGTAACTCCTTTCTCTCCTCCTGTCTTCTGAGTAAAGAAGCATTTTCCCATTGGTGTTTTGCAGTGAGTGGCTGTTCAGCTCACAGTGAATTTTGGAACATGATTGGCTATCCCAGACATTGCTATCTCAGTGTTTCCAGACACCACACAGTCATCAACAGCTCTTTTCTTCAAAGGCTTTTCCGGTGTTTAGAGGGGTGAAGACAGCAAAAGGGCTATGGAAGAAGGCTGTGGCTGTACTCAGAAGTCAGCTGCTGAGTTTTCTCCAGTGTGGGCTAGTGAGCTCACTGTTGGACCATCCTTTCTATTGCTTGACCTGAACTTACTGTGTTTGAACTTACCTAAGACTCAGAGAAACTGCTGGATACCTACCTACTTGTTGGTAGGGAAGTTTACTGGCCTTTTCATGCTTGGGAAATTTCCTTCAACTTCAATGTCTACTGTGGCATATGCTTCTGTTAAGATCTTTAGTCTTTTTCCATCTAAGAAATAGCTGTATCTGATTATGGGAAACTGCATCTTCTTCTGTCTTGTATTTTTTGCTACTTGTTCTGATCATATGTCTTAAGGATGATATCTAATTTCAGTAAAACCCTAGGCTACCATTTAAAATAACCCCTCTCTTTACCAGCAAGATTACTTGATGTGTAACTGCTTGATTAAATATAAGAAATTTTCAGGGATTACTTATTTTGCTTTATAAGCCTGTATTTAATAAGAGAGAATGCAAAGGAGCTGGCTAGCTAAAAACCAGAATTTGTAAGCTTAAAGTGGTTTTAATGGGTATGCAGAACAAAATGGGGGTCTCTAATGTACAAAAAAGTATTTTTCTTGCAGCTTCCAAAATTGTCTGCATTAAGAAAAGCAACAGAAAGAATGAATGGAAGTAACAAAAAGGGCTATTTAAAAATTAGAAACATCAGAAACATTCTCTCTGCTCCTTTCAAGGAGACAAACTGACCATAATTCCCCTGTCCACAGTTGTCCAAGTAATGAATGAGGAGTGTTTGAGCTGTTCTGTAAGGTGAGGGGACAGCTGAGTCATTAGTGTTGTATTAGATGCTTATTGTGACCACACTCAGCCAAGGTTTGATCTGAATGTCCTTTGCAATACACGAACGCTGACACTTTTAATTTTTATACATGCTTTTTAATTTCTGTGCTTTATCGGCAGAATGAAAAGCTGGTGTGCTCAAATCTACCCTGAATTTAAGCAAGTATGCTGTGGTTCTGTATCTGATCATTCATCTTTTCCAAAAGTGGGATTAGTGGGAGTTTACAATTATCTAGCTTTACTTCCCTTGAAAAGGTGTTGCAAAATTAATGTCACTAAGATACAAAACCATTTTTCTTGTGGCAAAAATCACACAAGTCAGAGTTTGCCACTTACATTTTCCAGGGTAAGTTTGATGATTATCCTTTAAATGAACATTGATTTTTTTTTTCTGTAGATTCCATTATTTTCAATCTAGAGAGATTGTTCTGTCTTCTTGCATACCTATTATAAATGAATAGCAAACATTTTCACCATACATTATTTCTTAAAAAAAAAAAAAAAAAAGATGGTCTAAACCCTTAAATCAAACTTCCCCCCTTTCCCTAGATGTTCTGAATGCCACATCCAGACTATTCTTAGTGCAGTAGATATTCCTGTGCTTTTATAACTGGCTGACCCACAAGGTGGCACTAAAGAGAAAAGTGACAACTCGGCTAATAAAAAGTGAAAACCAAAGGCAAAATACCATATGCTGAATCAATATTATTTTAATTAGGAGCATAGTTCCTTTATTGTCAGTTAAATTTTATTTTGTGGAAAGCCTTAAAGCTATATAGCAGCAAGGATGGTTCATTGCCCCATCCCACATCAAAAGTTAAGTTTTTAAAAGAATGAGCAAGGCATAGGTTGTCTGCTTATCACAGCTCCAGAATCTTAAGGAAGGTGATTGTGATAAAAATGTAGTTTAATTAATTTTCTTCTCTAAGGAATACAGAATTCAAATTAACTAAAATCTGAAAACTTATTTTCAGTCATTAGTCATGTTGGTAAGAGATATGACACCAGGAATTATTTATTGCCTGCAGTGTGAATGTATTTTCTACTGGAATGTTTTGACTGTTTAATTTTTGTGGCTTTGTTGTTAAGTGCTCTTGTCTTACTTCATAAGCAAGTTATTTGACACATTGGGTTCTGTGATCATTAATTTTATACCAACAGGGGTTAAATCTTGCCACTTTGATGATGAATATGAATCCTCACCAAAAACATCTTAATAGTGAAACTCTTTTTTTGAGATCCAAGTTTTATGTGAGTAGTTAAACACTTTTCTAACAAGAAAGTAGCAGTTATGACTGCTGTAGATTTTTCTGTAGGCAGCTGACGTAAAGCTTACAACATAATGAAAAAGCTATATCTGAATAATTTTTAGACCTTTAAAACCAGACTAGTTATAATATTTTTAATTTTCCTGAGATGTGTGCTTGTGGTATCCAGCACTATTATGGGTGATAGGGGTCAGGAGTTTACTTGCAGAAGCCAACTCAAAATAGTACTAATGCATTAAGAATAAAAATACTATGAAATATTTTTCTCTGAATTGAGCAGTGTTATAGAATACCTGGTAATGGGCACTGGAGCCCATCAAATGATCAGATATATTGGTAATGTATTTTGATACTTAATGAAATTGCAACTTTACAACCACCCTGGAAATCAAAAGTCACCCATGGGTAGCTTGAAAAACTTGATGTAGAATAATTACTAGGTAGGATATTTTAATGTATTTTAAATGTTGGTTAAAGTTCCACTGCTGGATTTAGAATAGTTTTATCACTACAAATAGTTACTTGTTTTGTTTTTGGTTTCATTTAAAAAAAATTGATAACTGGTATTCTGCATTAAAAGACCTTGTTCGACTCCTTCACATTATTCATTTTGTGAGGAAATTGAAGCATCTAATCCTCAGAATCCCAGTAAAATCAAACCCAGACAAATTTTGGCTCAAAAGAGCACTGACACAAACAATCTTGCCCAGTCAGCTGAACTCCTCTTCCCTTTCATAACTGTGCCCCCCGTTTATGACTCCCCTTTGGCACTTGCTCCATTTTAAAGGCCATGTTCTGGCAGGTACCAAAGTGCTTTCTTGGAATGAATTATAAAATCACAGCAACCATTAACACACTAATTTTTTTTTACCTTGCCATCCTTATTCAGAGAAAGTTTGGGATCAATCAGTGTTTAGACTGAGGAATCTCACAGTGATTTTGTTTGTAGATGCTTATGATTGTTTTAACAGATCATTCTTCTTGAAGGATTGTTGTGGGCTCTGCTTCCCTCAGCTGTAAAATTTTGGCTGCACTTCTAAAAAAATTGTCTATTTTATGCTTCTGCTGGACATTTGGCAAATCAAAGATCTCCAAGGTACTTTAATTGGGAAGATCAGTGGAGGTGATCATTGAAGGCTGAGGTGAGTTATCAGTGCACATATCCTTTCTTAGGGAGTCAATAGCAGGATACAAAAGGATATGGTGGAGCTGATAGAATACATCCATATTCTCATATAATGTCTACTGGACACCTGAGGCAGGTGATGGTAAAGCACGTGTATTCTTGTATAAGGTGGGGCTCTCTAGATAAGCTGAAACAGGAGACCCACAAGGAAACATCCATACTTTGCCTTGTAAAATGGAAATAGGATATTGAAAGAAACAAAAGAGTACATTATGTTTATAATTACTATAATGTTACAAATACACAAAACTCTCTATTGAAATCCAGTTCCAGAAGTCTGAATATTTATTGTAGAGTTTAAAGGATAAAGAGATTATCCACAGACGTTTTTAAAAATTAGTTTTAATCTAAATTTTAATGGAAGTAAACCCTCGCCTTGCCCACTACAATGTTCCTTGTATTTTTAATGAAGAGGTTCAGTAGATAAGACACAATCAAGACATGTAAATGTTGGTTCTTAACACAATCTGGAGTTTCCACAAATAATTCTTCTTCCCTTGAGACTAACTTCTTACTACTAATTGATTCCAATTAGCTAGTTCTAAGTGTAATTATTCAGTGAAAGAAACAAACACTATTATATCTATGCTCTACATTCCACTACTAAAATGATGGCATTATAGAACTTGTGGAGTTGAAATGGTTCATACTTGGAAAAAAGATATGTTCAAGAAACTGTGCTTAAAAACACTCAGGAAAAAACCTTGTAAATAAGTTGGAATATACTTTAACTAAAACTTGCTAGTGGAGAATGAGGACACTTGTTTTTCCTTCTTAAATTACTGCTGTAGTGAAGAAAAAGAAATGTAAGGAAGTAAAAGAAAATCAGTTCTGAGTAGTTGTGGATAAATATGAATACAAAACAACTGGGGAAAGAATAAATTTCAGACATCCAAATTGAAAATTGAAAATATTTAGGTCTCATATAAAAGTAGATATTCTTATCCTAAAACTTGAGAAAGAAAATACTGACTTTTGAAAAATGAAAAAGTATTATGACTTTGTAGGGTAATATTGAGTAATTTAAAAGGATTGGGATATAAAGGAAGTAAATTCCCCAACAAAGGGTGGTGATGGTGTGACTTCAAGGCACAAGGTGAATGGAAAGCATCAGGTGGTCACTGGGGCCTGGTGTGGTGCACAATGCTCTGTTGATGCCTCCTCTGATGTTCCTTCCAATTCGAGAGGTGACAGGAAAGCAAGGGGGGATGACAAGAGAGAAAGGAAGGAGAGAAGGATCGAGGTTACAAGGGAGCCTCTCTGTCCTGTGGCAAACTTCCATCTTCTCATTCCACAGGACTTTATCCACAGCACCAATCCCCTTCCTCATGTATCTGTTCCTTTAAAAAAAGGAAACACAAAACTTGTCCAAGAGGAAGCTGTACCTGGACATTTAGTTATAAACTAAACATAAATGGTGCTTGCTGCCAGTGAACTCAAGTAAGAAAGGTCACTTTTACAGGTGACATGAGGGTGAAGGAGCAGAAAACAAGGAAAGTAATGCTTGTTCCTTTTCTTGGGATGTTTAAGCCAGCACAAATCACTGTGTGTCAACCTTGTTTTACAATCCAGTGTTTTCACTTTTAATTAGAAAGTATTTCCCTTAGCATTTTTCTTAGCAGCAATTTTTAAACTAAACAGAAGGTGTATTCCCCAGTGCCATATGTTAAACTTGACGTGTTACTGAAAATGTCTTTTGGAAAAAACAAAACAAAAGAAAACCAACTACGAAGCCACTAAAGATAGGATTATTGTCCCACTCCACTCTCTTTGGCCTACTTGTAAACGTCAAGAGCACACAGCTGTCCCGTTAGGCAGTGTCAATTCTTTGAGGAATAAGAGTGAAAAGCCAGTAGATGACAGACTGATAATTTTCCTCTTTGCTTCACTGGCAACCTGCATGGCTGGAAACAATCATCTTCCACTTGGTCTTGTAAGTAACAGCTCCATGGAAGCTGTGTCTGTGGGGAGTGAATAGTTCATAATACTCTGAGAGGTCACCTTGTTGATGTTTTTTGACCAATATATTAGTAGGCTATAAAGTGTAGTCCATTCTAAAATGGACTTCAACAGGAGGGATTAAGACCTATGGGTATCCTTGGCTTTAAAGCATGCAAGGAGAATCCAGCTATGAGCAGAGAAATGCCTGACTAAGGTTGAAAGGGTCAGTGGAGCACTGACTGATGTGGGCTGATGCAGTCTTTTTTTCCCCTGTAATTTTTCCCAATATAAATTCCAGTTGATTTTGGGCTTTGCATAGAAGGACATTTTCAGAGCCCCGGTTTTTTTTTTTTTTCTTTTTTTAAAAAATCTTTTTTGTGAGTAGTGTCAGTATGATAAAGTCTGTCTGTAAACCTCTGCTATATCCAGATGAATGAAAGATGGATCACTTGGATTAAAAAGCAGCAATAGTTAGGCAGACTCAGGAAAATGTAATGTGCCAATCCTTGGGTTAGATGAACTGTACCAGCTGCATGATATACAATGAAGTTGCTCATTTATAGTGCTTTTCTTCCAAGACTGTAAAGCACCAGTGTGAATACTGAGAGGTGTTGTGTGCAATCTTAATGTAACATAAACTACAGCTTTATGCGGATCCCTCATCAGCTCCATCCCATGCTATAAGCTGGTACAGAATTGGAAACTGTTCTATCTGAAGTTTATGCATGTTTCTTCTGATGCTTGTCTAGGGAGGGCCATCTCCATAGAAATTCAGCTAAGGTGAGACACACTCTTTTATTTTGTATGAGCACCTAAAACCCTAGGCTATAAGCTCATAAAATGAGATTGCATACAAGATGTTGATGGCCTAGGGGAAGTTTTGAACAACAGGGAGTCATTATCAGGATTTTGCTGAAAAAATGATCCATGATCTGATGTATTTTCAAACAGTCTTTGCAGAAAAACCAAAGGAGTTGCAAGTTTCAGAGGCAATACCCATGAAATCCATGTCTATGTTTATAACTGTGGACAAATGAAAAAACAAGAATTTTCCCAGCTTTTTGGTAGTCTCATGCCTCTGTGTTTTCTTCAGCAAAATGGTTATATATAAAGTCTGTACATTAAGCTACTTGCAGAGAGTAGCATTTGAGAACAAATTACTAAGTTAATACTTTCTTTGACCTGTATCTGGTCAAGCTATATTTTAGAAACCTGTCATTACTAATGTGAAGAAGAGGTTAATCTGGTAATGTGAAGTTTCAGAATGATGGATGAGTCAAGGCACATGAGCTATTTAACACAATACCTAGCTGCACCTTCTTATTCTAAGTCTCCAGACTGACAAGCCCAAAGAGGAGGGGTCACAAACCTCTCAATACTTGGTTTCAGAAATGATGAAATTTGGAGATGAATGTAGACAGCCAGCCTAAATTCCCATCACTCCTGCCTTGTACCAGTTTTTGGAGTGCTATTCCAACTTGGCGTAAAAGGAATCAGCCTCATGGCTCCTCACTAGCACCTCAAACTTTTTACATACCCTCTCTCATATTGACCCTTCAATTTGTAGACCAAGATGGTTGAAGCTAAGGTGTGTTAGACTCCCTTGGCAGGGGTTGGAAGATCTCAGCCTGGAGGTTATGTATTTGCTATTTCTACATCTAGAAGGCCAGAATGATGCTCCTGTGCTGTCACACACACAGTTGTACCTTCCTCTTCACAAGTGACAGCTGGTTAGCCCAACTGCCTGCTACTCACTGCTTTTCTGAGAAGGCTTCACAAAAACCTTAACCTGTGAAACTTGTAACTATCCAACTGTATTTAATTCAAAACTACTAAAAATTAGAAATGTTTATAAATGTGACATACTGTACCACTTTATCCCAGGCTACTTCTTCTCTTCAATCACTTCTTTGCCTGAACCTCTCCCTGCACTGCTGACAGGAACAAACATAACTGAAAGTGCAGTTCAGAGAGCGACAGAGGGAAACACTGCCTATTTTACTAATGCCTGATACTGACAGTCTTCACATAAAATCTTAAAAGCACTCGGGCACTTCCTTTTGTGCCCACTTTTAAAGGGTTTAATGAAACATACAGAAACTGACATTTTAAACCTGTAGCTTTGGATGTTATTTTGCCATGTCAGTTTCTTTTTTTTTTTTTTTTTCCAAATCACATAGCAATAGTTTTCTACCTTTCTGCATCAAACTTCAGTCAAAAAATAATGAAGGCTGTTTTCAGATAATAAAATGTTTCTGTTCTTTGACCTGTTCTAACAGGTGGGCAGCCAAATATCACAACAGGAAATACATGGCAATGCTAGTTATTCAGCAAAATCTCAATCCGCCTAGAACATACAAACACAATTAGCAAGTGTATCAACATGCTTCTGATTAAAAATTGTTAAGATTAAAAACCTTTTTTAGACTGTGCTGCAAGATAAAAAAAGGCTCATTTCTTTCCAGAGACAGTAGGACCTGAATACAATCCTTCTATAGGAATATATAAGGAAGCTAGTAAGCTTCTTATACTGAAACTGGTAATCCTTAAACTGGTTTGAGTGTCAATAAATGATCATTTGCATTCTGCAACAGCATGCAAAGTGATGTAACACTTCTTGAAGATGTTGAAGATTCAGGACAAAGAAAGATTAGGCACATCCTCTTGAAGTAAAATGGCTAATATATCACATTTCATGAAACTCTTCAGATTTGCTTTGCTTATCAAGGAAGTGTAGGACTTGATTTTAATATTTTGTTCTTTTTTCTTCACTATGGGAAGTAAAGCCTTTATCCTGCCAATTGTTATGCATGCATTTAACTTGATGTACAGAATATATGCTGTATATTCCCATAGATTCCGCAGGACTCAATTCCGAAGATAGACACATCTGTGACTGCTTACAAGACTGGAGCTAAACAAAAAAGAAAATGAACAGAGATAGTTTTTGAAGTATGCAAGCAAAATAAGGGGAACAGAGATGCTTTCAGACATTGATCTAGATTCTTGCTGTATATATTAATTCTGTGTGTTTGCAGATCCTATGCACAAAAAGTTTGCACGCAGGTGAAAAAAGTAGGTTCCGTTTTCCTAGGGATACTCAAGCCATGCGTTGCTGTATTATCGCAGGCAGCATTTAACACGTCTTTAAATCCCTCCAGCTGAGGAGTGGAGATTCAGCACTGGCAGGAAGGAGAGTAAGGGAGTCCTGGGGCCGCGGAGTAGCGGCAGGAGGATTTCTGAAAGTACCAGCCAACGCTTACGGCGCGATTTTTTCTGGGCATATTAATCCTATCGATTTAAGTAGGAGTATTTATCCTTTTCTGAGCTCCATCCTCACGTTAGTATGACAGCACTATTGTCGTTCAAACACGTAGTCGGCGGCTCTTTATTAAGTCTCTATAAATATGACACAGTAAGGGCATTCAATATTTACGTGGAGAGCGCACGCATTTGTGTGCAATCCCGGGCAGTCCTGCGGCTTTCCAGCCTCCCCGCTGCCGGCGCGGCCCGGCCCTCGCCCTCCGCCCGCCCCGGACGGGGCTCCCGCCGCCGCCTCAGCGACCTCCCCCGGAGCCGCCGCGTGTGACACACCGGAGAAAAGCCTCCCTCGTCCCCGCGTCGCCCCCGCCTCCCGCCCCCGCCCGCTCCCCCGGGGCGCCGCCGTCACCGCCGGCAGCCGGAGCAGCCGCTGAAGCCGAGGGGCGGCGGGGCTTGCCCGCCTCTCCCCCCTTCCCATCCTTTCCCTTCCCTTCCCTCGCCTCTCCCCGGTGCCTATATATAGCCGCCTCTGCTCGAGCCAGCCGGGAGATTGCTCTGTACCTGCAGGAGATAGGAAAGAGAAAATAAGAGGAGCGACTCTCCGAAGCCGACCCGCTACCGGGAAGAGGAGGACGGCCCCGGCCCGCGCCGCTGTCCGGTGCCGCCGCCCCCGGTGCCGGCGAACCCCGCGGGGACGGGCCGACCTGCGCGGCGGCGCCCCGGGGCGCGCATGGCTCGGGCGCTGCCGGGGCCGGGCGCGGAGCCCGACCCCGGTCCCGGCGGCTCGGGACGCGGGGGAAAGAGAGCTCCCTGCGGACGGCGGCGCTAGCGGGGACCGGGGCGACAGAGCCCTCCCCCTTGGCGCCGAAGTGCGCTCGGCGGCATGTGCTGAAGTGCCCCGCGGAAGCCACACAAGTTGCCTGTGCGGCGCGGCCCGGCGGCCGGACGGCGGGGAGCGCCCGCCGCCTCTCGCCTGACCCGAGCCGACCTCGTCCCGTTCCCCTCCCCGAGGGCTGCTCCCCCGCGGGGCTCCCGGCGGCCAGGGTGATGCGGCTCGTCGGGAAGTGAGAGACCGTGCGTCCCACGCGGGCCGAGGGCCCCCTGCCTCGGAGTCTCCCATGCTTTCGGGGCCCCCCCGGGTGGCGGCGGCCCCGCGGGAGGCGGGGGCGGCGCTGCCGTGATGGCCCTGGAGGAGAAGCGGGAGAAGCGCCCGCCCGTCACCCCCATGATGATCGAGGAGGAGGCCGCCTTGCGGAACGGCAGCCGGGGACTGCCGCCGGGACCCTGGACCGAGGCGGCGGGGCCAAGACCCCGCACCACGGAGCGGCACATCGCCGTGCACAAGCGCCTGGTGCTGGTCTTCGCCGTCTCCATCCTAGCGCTGCTGGCGGTGACCATGATCGCCGTGCTGCTCAGCGTCCGCTTCGAGGAGTGCGGCGCCGCCGCCGACGGTCCGCCGCGGGCCGGCGGCAACGGGAGCTTCTCGGGGGCAGCCCGGCAGCAGCCCGGTGCGGGGCAGCCCCCCGGCCGGCCGGAGGAGGAGGCGCGGGGCGGGGAAGCGGCGGAGGAAGAGGAGGAGGAGGAGGAGGACGAGGAGGAGTGGCAGCGGCGGCGGGAGCTGCCGCCCTGGGCCCGGCCGCGGCTTCCGCGGCACCTGCGGCCGCTGCACTACAACCTGATGCTGAGCGTCTTCATGGAGAACTTCACCTTCAGCGGGGAGGTGAACGTGCAGCTGGAGGTGCGTAACGCCAGCCGCTACATCGTGCTGCACGCACACCGCATGCACATCGAGGCGGTCCGCGTGGCCGAGGACAAGCTGGCCGGCGGTGTGCGGGTGGCCCGCACCTTCTTCTATCCCCAGACCCAGGTGTTCGTCGTGGTCCTCAACCGCAGCCTGGAGGTGCAGAGAAGTTACAACCTTAAGATCATCTACAACGCCCTCATCGAGAACGAGCTGTTGGGCTTCTTCCGCAGCTCCTACGTCCTCCACGGCGAGCGAAGGTAGCGAAGGGGCCGCGTCGCCCTAAACACAACTCGGTCCGAAGTTGGCGGCCCCCGCGCCGAAGTTCGGGTAGGGCGGCGCTAGGACCCGGCGGCCGCGGCGCCGCCAGGCGGGGATGGATGCCGCGGGCCCCGCGCTGCCCGGCCCCGGCGGTCCCGCCGCAGGGTGCGGGGCTCGGCCGGCTGCTCGGGGACGGGGCTGCGGCGGGGGGAGCGGCCGCAAGCCCGCCCGGCCGGCTGGTGCGCGCAGGCCAGGCCTCGCCTCTCCCGCCACCTCTCTCTGGACATCTCCGTAGGGCTGGGCTGTCAGGCAGAGATGCGGAGGTTCTCGAGGATCGAGAGCCCTTGCCCGCTCCAAGGCAG
This sequence comes from Oenanthe melanoleuca, assembly GCF_029582105.1. Classification (NCBI taxonomy): domain Eukaryota; kingdom Metazoa; phylum Chordata; class Aves; order Passeriformes; family Muscicapidae; genus Oenanthe; species Oenanthe melanoleuca. The sequence continues at coordinate 36,016,949 of NC_079334.1, read as the reverse complement.
CGGCCGGTGTCGTGAGACAGCCGGGAGAGCTGCTGGAGGGCGGCCGAGGCTGAGGCTGCGCGGGAGCGAGCGGGGGCGGGCGGAGCTGCCCGGGGCCGCGGGGCGGGCCGGGCCGTGCGGGGCCGGGCCGGGTCAGCCGGGGTCAGCCAGGTGAGCGGAGCGCTCCGCCTGCAGCCCCGCCTGCGCGGGCAGGGCTGCGGGGCACGGCCGGCCGGCCGGGGATGCCCCAGCGCAGCGTGCGCACGGACCGTGGCGAGGAGCAAACTTGCAAGGGTGGCACCAGTGAAACTGACCGTCCGCTAGGTCCTTGTCGGGGCAGGCCGGAGCAGAGACTCCGGGTCTGTTTCACACAAAGGCTCTGTCCGGCTACCGTGTGCCCTCGTGTGACAGAGCCTTGTCGAGTTACAAATAGCAGCGTGTAGGGCAGCGAGACTTGTGGTTTGTTTTTAACAAAACAAGTAGAGCAAAAACGTGGTGGGATGTGTTTTTACATAAGGTTTACACCTGCTGCATCTGGGTCGCTGCAGATTTACACCTTGTGACGCGGCAAACCTTATTCTTTTGCGGGCAGACCAAGGTTCAGTCATGATCTGTATTTACTCATGTGTTAAAGCCCCTTGGGTCCCTATAAAGGCCCTTGTTTCGGTAGGCAGGGTTACTGAGGAGGGCCTCGTTTAGCCACTTACAGAGGCTTTCTTTTCAATGAAAGTGTTTACTAACCACATTGAGGCTTTGTAATGGAAAAGAAAGGTGGGATGGACTTTATAGTAGTTCTGGCATGGTTTATAATTATAGCATTGGATTCTTTTTAAACTGTCCTTTCTTAAAATATCTGTGCAGTGACAGGTTTTTCTTTTCTTGAATCTTACTGTTTTAGATTATGAAAACAACCTAATTCAAACAACGATTTTATAGTTGGAAGAACTGGGCAAAAATATTAAGACATGAAAAGCTTTCTCACCATCTCAATTAAGTCAAAAGCCCTTTTATTAAAACATATTTTCATTACGATGATTACTGACAATTTCAAAAAGCCTGATATTAGAACTGCAAGCAGGATTGAAATTAAGTTTTGCAATCTGTCATCACAGTGAAATAAAAAGGAATTTGAAAAAGCACAGTTGTAAGAAAAGATGCGGATAAAATGCCTTTTATCACGGTTGACTGAATGGTTGAGCTAATTGGGAGTTCTTACAGACCTGTATTGTAATGGGCAAATCACAAAACAAAATCCTGTTAACAGCAGGGGGTATAATTCACTTTACAAATCTGAGAAGTTATTTAAGCAGTTATTATTCTCATATACTTTGACTTCGTGTAGGAATAATTGAACTGTCAGGTGTGGCAGTGACATTTCTCAAGAGTTACTGTACTACACTTCAGTACCGATCCCCTAGTTAAGTTTTAGAAACCATCACCAACAAAAAAAGGTCTAGTCATTGTTTCAGTGATCAGGATAGTTTAAGACACGCGGCCGAAGGCAATAGCAAAACGTTTTTCACAGTGCTCTGTGTGTGTAACTTTTCAGATACAAATTATATAAGTGTATTAAAAAACAAGTATAGTTGTGGGCAAAATACTTACCTTATGTTAGGTAGCATTGCTATATTGGAATCAGGGGCATGTTTTCCCTTTATACCAGCTCACTTATATTTCTTTCAGTATAATGTTTAAAAAACTGTAGTCATTGCATAGTTGTAATTTCAGGTCTTAAATAGAAGTAGTATTTTTCCTTTTCAACTGTCACAGGCTTAATGACTCACTGTAGTATGAAGTGAATAACACCCATCCTAAACCAGGAAACTTTGATCAGAGAGTGCTCTTACAGTATCAATTTGTGTTCTGATTAATAGCCCATTTTTTAATATGATACATATAACCATTTTTAGTCCTCAAACATGGACAGCTTCTGTTACAATATACAGACAGACTTGCATGCTTTGGGAGACCTTGCTGTTCCAGCAGGGCTTTGATTTTTTGACATCTTTATATTCAATTAAAATACAGCAGCCTCATTGGAGTAGTACTTGCTGTAAAAGGGTCCAAACCATCATTTTTCACTTTTGTTGTACATGAGGAGCAAATAACTCTGCTGTGAGGCATCACAAACATACTAATGCTTTTACTTTATGATTTTTTTCCCCTGAAGTTACTCTGGCCTTCACAGGTGAATGTTGTAAATCAGCCCAAAATGTAAAAGCTGTGTAAAAGTATTTTCTACTGAAATCTTTCCTACTGTACTTGGAATGTAAAATGCAAGTGATATGCTACAAATTTACTTTGCATTATGTGCTAGAATTTACTGACAGCAATCAACAGAAATATAATACAGATTTACTGTAGAGTACTGTAGGAGTATGCAGGCTTAATATAAATGAACCTCAAACTTTGGCGTAAGTGAAAAGGAAAAAGAATTCTTGTATCACACAGACAAAACAAAGGCATATTCTTTAGTCTTGTAACAACTAAGATGTCAAAATAGCTTGCTGAGGAGATGTCTTCCTTTAATAGACAAGATGGAATTAAAAAAAGTTGTTGCTGTGGATATTCTGAGAAGACAGACTGTGAGCCTGTCCTTCCCTCAAGTACAGCCTTTTATGGTGATATTTTTGGGAACAGGAGGTGAAAGTGTTGGTTGGTACCCAAAGAGGTGTGTTAAGGGAAGGATGATGTAGTCAACCTGCCCTTCACTTTTGGCATGCTGTAGAAGTCTGCTTGTTGTACTTGAACACAGAGCAAAATAGATAAACAGAGACAATGTTCTGTGTTTAACTTGTTTGTTTTCTTTAAAAGTAAATGGTTTATTTAAGCAGTTTTAAGATTTTGTTTGTTTTGCTTTATGGCACAACAAGCAAATCGATGTTTGGTAGTAATGCACATGTTATAAATATCACTATTATTGGTAGTTGATGTATTTTTAGTATGAAATATTGACTGCCCTGTGTTTGCCCAGCTATGTCTGTGGAGACATATCTGTCTATCTGTGAAAACATAGAGTTTGCCAAGGTTTATTGTCCTGGTGAAGGGATTTTTTCATTGCCCTATTATGTATTAAAAGATGACTGATAAGATGTCTGGGGAGTGGGATTAAGATGTGGAGAGAGGACAAGGGAAAGCTTCCTTATTTAGAGTATAAACAGTATTTCCTAAGTATTTCCTATTTACATGTGTGTCGGAGCTCATTAAAATTGTTAATTGCAGAGGAAAGTTCATCCTTGCTTTATTAATAACAGGCCAGTACAGTTTTCCATGCTCACTTGAAGCTTCTGTTGATGTCTGTTTAGAGTGTGCCTAGAATGCAGAATCAGGTCCACTTGAAATACTTTGCATATAAATTAAGTTGCTTTGCTTCATTTAATTGGCTGATTTGGCTTTGTTGCAGTAGTGCAAATCCACTGATAATATGGGAGTTTTTCGGATTAACAGTGGGATATCTGGCACCATCTTTTTACCTTAGATTGGTCAATTTTATCCAAAAGGATGGTTTTAATAATTCATGTTTTGTAATGATGCAAGAAAAGTGTGATGAATTCCTTCTACAATTATTAGCCAGAAAAGACTTTTTATTTTAGAAAAAAGACCAATGGCAACTGCTTCAGTGGTAGAAATTTTTTTAAGTTTTTAAAAAGTCATCCTTATTTGCAAGAGGTGATAATTGACTAGAAAACATATACCTAGTTCTATCAGGTGCTATAGCAAGAAAAAGGTGTAACATTTCAATAAACTTATTTCTTCATTGCTGCTAAAATGTGTAAAATCCAAAAAGTTCCAGAAAAAGTTAGCTACTTTATTTTCCCTATGGGCTGCCTGTGTTTTTGCTCTGTCAGTGTTAGTGTTATGTTGCAGATTAATGGTTGTAGACTGATTAATAATAGGTGCCACCATTTTCATTACATCAAAGCTATCCACCCATCCTTTTCCCTCAGAGGAATAACAAATGATTAGTCAGTCTCTAAAATTTTGATAAATGCTTGCCTGGTATCTAAAATTTTACAGTTATTTCCACAGATGAAGCCTAAGAAGGTGAGATGTGAATCAGTCCCACTCAAAAAGCCTACATACATGCTACCTTGACATTTACATGGGTTGACCCATGGTAATTTTCTCATTCTACATGCCTCCAGAAAATACTCTTACCAAACTCCATAATTTAGCCTTTTAATTGTAGCTTCATATTTCTGCAAAAAGATTATGGTTTTTCTCCAAATATGTAAATATAAGTCTCCATCCAGAAAGCTTCCTATTCTGTATCTGTATCAAAATTTATTTAGTTCCAAAGAAAACAGTTAAAAGTTTTGTTGTCAAGCTAAAGCCTGCTCATTCTTCCCATATGTGCTTAATAATTACCTTTACTTCCTTCGGAGGTCTTTCCATAATTTGACCCATTAACGGAGAACATGGATTTGCTCTCTATAAAATACACAAGAACAGAAAAACACACGTAGAAGAATAGCGAAATACTTTGTGCTGGTTTAATAATTTGCTTGCATTTTTGATTCTTCAAAGCTCATGGAATGTTGTTTTTTGGATGTGCTCAGACACAGCAGTGCTATATAGTACTATGTCCCAGACCTACATGCAGCCAGTAGAGAAGTAATCAGCAGTGGAAAACAATGACCCTCCTGAGTGCACTGTGTGACCGTAAGTTCTCATGCCCAAAGAAAGGTAAAGCGCCCTGTCAGTGTCTCAGGGCAGAGTGAATTCCCTGAAGGCTCTTAAATACTGGTTTGAAGTGAGTGTGCTTGTTTTACATTATATAACCAACAGTGGCTCACTTTTTTTTTTTTCCCTACATATTGTTGAATGATACTTCTGGAACCTGAAGTTTGATGCAAAGTGAGAGTTGATTTATTTAGAGTCAGTGTGGTCTACAAATTTGTAGACCATTAATTTGGATCTATTGCATTGCAGTAGAGGTAGTAAGAAAATGATAAAGCAGTGTTCAAACACTTTATGTTTTGTACAGTTGTAGTTTTTTCCTCCTTTAAACCATAGTGGTCAAGCAGTGTCTTATTTGGTATGTCTATGAATCAAGTGCTAGGCACAGTTAGTAATCAATTTTTATTTTTGTTTTCTGGTTTTCTAGGTTTCTTGGTGTTACGCAGTTTTCTCCTACTCATGCCAGAAAAGCCTTTCCTTGCTTTGACGAACCCATCTACAAGGCCACATTCAAAATCAGCATCAGACATCAAGCAACTTATTTATCTTTGTCTAACATGCCAGTTGAAACTTCTGTTTTTGAAGAAGATGGATGGGTTACAGATCACTTTTCACAGACCCCTCTCATGTCCACCTATTACCTGGCATGGGCAGTGTGCAATTTTACATACCGGGAAACTGTCACAAAGAGTGGAGTAGTTGTAAGTATTTCTAATGTACCAAATACATTTCATCACTTTGAAAACCCTTACATTTTGTAAAGGTATTGTACCAGCAAATGCTTAAAATGTTTCCTTGATTAGTATTTTTAAAATTTGCTGGTGTATTTAATGATTGTATGTATTGTTTGGGACCTTTCCTGGAGGTTTGTCTAATATTTTTGGTTTGCCTTGTGCCTTTTGTAAATGGTTAGCTTAGTAGGTGTAGTTATTGTATGAAATTTTAAACTTTTAAATATACTGTTAAACTACACTTTGGTTTTCTTGGCAAGTTTTTTCTTGTTTTTCCTGTAGCCTTTTCATTACCAGTGTTCATGAGATTATTGAAGTGGTAATGCTGATAAGGTTTCCAGTCTCCCTCCTTCGGTACTGACATGTCCCTTGGTGTGCTTTGGTGTGCTGTATGCTAGCTCAGGAGGCTGATACAGTAATTTCTCTCTTAGATCTTTTGCTCAGGAGCAGGACTTAGCAACCTACCCACTTCCTGAGGTTGATGGAAGCACTAAGTTTCTGGAGCTGTTTTTTGCAAATACGGCGTGAGTCCAGGAGTTATGCCTTGAAAAAAAAACAAAAACAAGAGAGAAAATTCTTTTATTTATGTCAGTTTTGGTTTTGTGCACAAATACCAGGCTCAGAATTGTATAACAAGCCAAAATATACATCAGAAATGCTGTCAACTTAATAGAATATTTTGCAGCACTGTCATCTTGATTTTTCAGGTGAACATACAGAGCAAACTCTTCCTACTTAGTTGCTGTGAACCGCAAAACAGAGCTAGTTCTGGAAGTAGTGAACTAGACAAGAGTTTGAGCTGTGAACCTGAGCAAAGGGGTGTTTACCTTATACTTTGGCAAATGCTGTATGTAGACTCACAAGGAAGGGCTGCAGACCATTCATATCAGGAAATATCTCCTTAAACACTTTGAGCCAGCCTAAGCATTGTGGTGCAGAGGAGGGAGTTGATCCACATTCTCTGAGCCAAAGGTATTCTTGGCTTTCCTTGTGCCAGCCATCAGCTTTGTATAGCCATATAATCTGGCTGAAAACTGACCTGAAAAATAACTGAAAATGTGGTAAGTTTTCAGCCAAAACAGTTCCCTGATCCAGCTTTTTGTGGTACTACCAGAGTCCTGGTGTGGATTTGAGGCTGTGCTGAAGGCAGGTAGACCCAGGACTGGCATATCTCATATAGGGATCAAAAAATAAGTCTTGTTACTGGAACAGCTGGATAGGGCACTGTAGTGTGGTACACTGGTGTGTGCTGGGAGACCAACAGACTGTGACACTAATCTCTGGCAACATACAAGAAGAAGTATGACTAGGACGTGGTTCTCCTGATGTGTTTTAACCTGTAATGATATGAGAACTGCTGAGTCTTATGTAATAGTCATAGGTCATAGAACACTTTGGGTTGGAAGGGACCATAAAGACCTAGTTCTGAGCCCCCCTGCCACAGGTAAGCACACCTTCCACTAGACCAGATTGCTCAAAAACCACATCCAACCTGGCCTTGAACATTCCAGGAATGCGTCACCCACAGCTTTTCTTAGAAACCTGTTTGAGTGTCTCACCACCCTCACAGTAAAGAATTTCTTCATAACACCTAATCTAAACCTGCCCACTTTTGTTTTGAAAGTGTTACTCCTTGTCCTATCACTGCTATATAAACCAAATATTTGAAACGTGAGGGATGGACTCAGGACCGTCAATTTCAAACGTGCAGCCGACTTCCTTCTTAACTCATTTTCTTGTAATACTGTTTAGAGCTCATATCCTGTAGACTTTTGCTGCTTGAATATATTTGATGCTTTGAAAACAGAGGCACACTTATGTCTTGTAGTCAACAGTTGATAACTTTCTGCTGTTCTTGTGTTTCTCAAAACTGTTCTCAAGACTTTTGATATACCTGGAATCTGAAGAGAAAATCCAAGTATTCTTTCATTAGGAATTTGTGGTTACTAGAGCCTTAGAGTTATGCTTGGATCTGTTGGTTCAGCACATGTACATATGTATATCCCACCAGCTTGACAGTACCACTGTACAGAACTTTACCAACAGTTATAAAAATTAATAAGTTAATCTTTGTGAAAACTTGAGGACCAAAATCCTACATAGATTGAGATAGTCTCTTATCCTGTAAAATTGTTTGGTTAGTCTAGAGTTTTAGCTCTTGTTTTTTTTGTGAAGCCCTTATCACAGAGGTATATTTACACCCATGAATACCAAAATAGTTTGGACTGGGTTATTGGTTGAATTTATCTTGCTATTTTTCAGTTCCATTTGGGATCTGATCATCTTTTATCATGGTTCAGTTTTGTTGAAAGAGTGTCTTTTAAGGTCTGAACTCACGGCAAGTACTTCAGTTCAGAGCTGCGTTCTTTCAGATGAATTGGTGAGGTAATCCATCTTTTTAAGTCTCTTATATTGCAGTGCTAGGAGTTCATGGATGCTACTGGGTGAATTTGAAATTATTTGAGTCCTTGCACACAGAATTTCAAATTTCTTAGTTTCCTTCAAAGCCACTTCTTACTAAAATATAGTTACCCCTATATCCATGGCAGTTAAATGTATAATAAAAGTAAGTAACTTTCAGCTGAAGCATCTTGAAAGGCTATTTCTTATATTGGTGAATCTTTATTTTAATTAATGCGGTGTATATTATATTTGTTAGTAGACACCTAAAAGACTCCAGCTTCTATATACTTTTGTTTTTCTTTTGGCACTTCTATGAACCCCGTTTTGGTTCACAAAACATTTTGGAGGGAGTAGGGTGTCCTTTCAGATTTTGACAGCAGTCTAATGATTATAATCACACTTCTTTTCCAGCTGACCAGTGCTGTGGTCAAAGGTAGATAAACTGTGAGGAATAGAAGTAGCTGAGAGATGAAAAGCAGATTTTTTTTCTGCTTTTTTCTCAAAGAATGCCAGTGACCTCAAAATTAGTTTAAACCTAAGCATAACCTTTAATACAAGTCAAGTTTTAAATAGAAAACTGCCTTTTGGAAATCTTAGGTAGCCAATCCAGATACTTAGGTGGCTATAGTGTATATAATTCTTGCATGAAGATGTTTTGTATTTTGAATGAATTGGGAAAAGGGAATTAAGACAAGCAGTTCTTTTTTAGGAGCATCCTGTAGTGGATGTAAATCATTATCGCATCTATAACTCCTTGGTCCATATGGGTCTGATCCAAATCCCTCCCAGATTAGGTAATTTAAAAGCAGAGCTGACTTTTTATATGTATTACTGGTATATAATATGTTACTCATATTCAGCTTGAATTACAGGAAATCACTGCAACTGCCTTTGTCTTTAGGCAGGGACTTTATTCCTCTGGAAAGGACAGTGGTGCAGTTATCTATGCTGCTGTGGACTAGGGAGCAGTGTAGTTCTACCAGGGTGGTGCTTGAGGTAGTGCTGTTTTGAGGGAGGAGGGATGCCCTGGCAAGCAGGTTTAGCTGGTCAGTGAATGGCTCTAGGATTTGTACCAGCTGCAGCTGGGGAAAATCATGGGATCTATATACTGTCATATTTGTATATTACAATAATCCAGGAAACTCCACTTTCCTCCACATGCTTGCTTGCTTCTAGTCTCATGTTGCATTTCCTAATCATGCGTCCCACATTCTTTGTCAGTAATTCTTACAAGCAAAATATTGCTGGTTGGGTTGTGTTGTCTGTCACATCATCTCTGGGTCTCTTTCCTTCATTGTTGTCTTTATTTGTGCTTTCAACCCACCAGACCTTTTCCTGCTGTTGTTGCTTTATTATTTTCCCTGCTTGGATTAGTGCTTCTATTCTCCAAACCCTCTGTTTCTCATTCCTTTGTCAGGTGAACATGGAAAACTCGCTATTTCCTGCATGGCTTTTCAGTGTCTCGTAAGTTATTTTAATTCTTTTTTTTCTCTGTAAATTCTTTCTCGTTTTGAATTAGTGGAAGGAGGGAGCACCTAATGTATCAGTGGAGATGAATGTATCACTGGAAAAGATGTTTCCAGGAGATTCATCTTCTCCTATTCTTCCCTTTTGCTGTGGATGGGATGTGGAGATAAGTATGGAAATAAAATGCCAACTGGCAACACTGAAGTGTTTCTCTTGTCAGGGGGAGTATCTGCTAAAAACAGAAAAAGAAGGTGTTTGGAAAGGAGTGAGGTCAGGAGGACTTGTGGGTGCAGGGGTTAAAGAGACAAGTGCAGACAATACCAAAGCAGATGGGAATGAGCAGCTGTGAAAGAAAGTGGCTGTCTAGCTGGGTGGTGGTAAGTGGGAGGAGAAATGCTGAAGGAAGGCAGTACCCAAAGAAGAATTTTGCGTGGTTTCACTTTTCCTACCCCTGCTTCTGTTCCAAAGTGGTGGCAGCACGTTTTGCAGGACTGGCAGTGTGTGCCTGACTACAGCTGGGTCAGCTGCTCAGGGTAGGATCTCCACTGTCTGACTGAACCTGTGCATGTTCCATTTTGAAGAGACCCTTATGACCAGATGTGTCTTGGTTTCAGCTGTATTAAATGTTACTCTAGTGCCATCATTGCTGAGTACTTTGTCATGATACAAAGACCTTAAGGCTATGAAAGATCTTACAATAAGAATTATACCAGAATGAAGTCAACCTTTATTGCACTGCTTTTTGTTTTGGTATTACTTTATCTAAGATGTAATTAATGTTCACATGCTTTACAGTACATTTGTCTTACTCTGGCCAATGAGGAGAAGCTCTGATAATCCAGCTACAGGAAAGTAAGGTAATTACTGTTTCTACAGTGCTTTCTGGCTTGCAGAGAGCCTGTGTAAAGGTCCTGGCATTGAATTCTCTCAGGCATGTCCTTGGGGGGCTCACTCAGTTTGGCTTAATATAACTAAAAATTATATAGTGATCTCAAAAACGGGATCCATGTAGTAATAGGTGCTTAATTCTGCACAAGTGAGAAATTATTTTTGTCCAGGAAGAGCTAGTGAACATGAGCAGATTTAGGTCAAAATCAGTACATGTCCAGCAGCTCATGTTGGTTTACTTCCCGCACAGGATTGTGGTTTTATTCATGTCCTTAAGACAAGATGACTGGATATGGTACAGTGCTTCTAGCTGGACAGCTGTATTGGGCATTCACTTGCCTGAAGTGTGGTGATCAGTCTGAGGAGACTAAAGAGCTGACTTTCAGTAATAGTCTAAGGAAAAGAAAAGAACCCCATGCTGAACAGCAGAATAACTTTTTTCCCCGATGAGTTTTGTCATTTGTTAGTCACTAGAAAAAACTGAAAATATCAGTCTTGTTTAAAATAACCATGCATTTAGTGTGCAGTTTGGCCAGTAGCTTTTATAAAATTATTTTGTATTTGAAAAATGCATTAATATTTTTATCTAATAGCAGAAATGACCTCAAGACCAGGCAATTCCTGTCCGCTAATGACTACGTGGGTTAAAGGCCTGAGGCTCTTGCTTAGGCTCTCTCTTCAGGTGATGGTAGTAACTGCCAGCAAAGTTTCTTCATCAGTTATTATTTATTAATCAGTATTGAAGCAATTATGCATGAGATAATTCTTTTTGGAGGAGCATATTGGTTACAGTAGAATAGTGTTGCTATCAAAAGCAGAACTGGTCTTCAATTAAAATTTTCTTCCTCTGCAGCCTGAATTTATATCCAGCTCCAGAGTTATGCTCTACTTTTAAAGCCCTGCAAAGTAACTTTTGTTAGCCCATCACTTACCACTGGGAGGCCACACGTTTATCTGATAGACAGGTAACAGCTAACACAGGAAGCGTCAGGCATATTTCTGAAGCCTGGTACGATGCAGACTTGCAATATTTAATCTTTGTATATCTGTGAATTTTATAATGATGCACATTCATTTTTGCTTTTTATTACTAATGTCCCAGACTTGCCTTCTTCAGAACAGCTTTCACCAAACAGTTAAAAATAAAATTCATGTTAGAAAGAGTGTATTGGGAAGTATGCAGTTACTTTGAGCTAGAAAAGCACACATGGATACAGATAGGTGTGTTCGTGCTTTTTTTTGCATGTGTGAAATTTTCTCTGTAGTAACAACAGGCTAGTTCTGCAAGTGTCTTTTACTCAGTTCAGTGCCTACTCCTGTGAATTATTTTAAGTGGGAAGATGTATTTTAATACAATAGGAATCTAAAGGAATTGTAGTTTTTTCAGATTCACCACATCAATATTTGTTTGCCCATTCTGTTTCAGGTCTGTATATTGAAAATAACTTCTAGTTTATTAATTTTTAAATACTGTAGCTACAAAACATGCTATAAACAAACAAAAACCTATGTGATCAGCATCCATGCTAAACTGAATATGCCAGGGAATTTGTTAAAAACATAAATTGCAAACTTGCAATCCATTGTTATTGATTTCTAGTTGAATTTGCAAGTCGAATGCACTAGGAAAATGCTATACATTTGTTGTGCTTACTCCTTTAAAAATTGCTCTCTGTCAGCACTTGTAGTACATGGTGTATTTAAATGTGATATTTGTTTTACTAATGTCAGTGCCCAGGTGCACTCTGCAAATAATGCTATTGAATTGAAAAACTTGAGTTTGGAAGCTTTGTTTTGTTTTGTTTTGTTTTGTTTTCTTTTGTTTTGTTTTGTTTTAGGCTAAGATCACCTGTGAGTTTCTGGGGGCAGTGGTGTACTTCGTATAAAGTGGCAAGGAGACTGTCAAAAAGCACAAATCAGTTTCTTAATTTATGGCTGTTTTGTAGGTTTATGTCTTGCCTGCATTACAGTGAGGAGAGAGAGGCAGCACATGTTTCCTGCCCTGATGGTCAGAACAGCTTCCTAATTGTTATTCTGTACATTCAAGAGGAGTTCAGCCTATAGCTGCTTCATCTGGGGTCTGTGCTGGCTAATGAAAGAAAAGAAAGGTCTGAGAGTATTTCCCACTCCTTTCCTACCATTTGCCCAGAGGAGAGTAAAGTGCCTGCAGTTCCTTCTACTTCCCACATTACAAGCAGGGAAAGGAGGGAGATGTAAGAGAGGAGACTCTATTTGCCTTCCCTTTCATGTGCTAATGAGCATATGCTTAGTAGTGTGTGCTGTGACAATGCAACTCATAGTCAAGACTGAACACTCGAGCTGCACTCTGCTTTTTGTACTATGTTGTTTCATGTCTCTTTATGCTTCTTATGTTGTGCTGTCATATTTGACTTCGTTAGCTTACTCGTCTGTCCTTGACATCAACATGAATTCTGCTTTCTGACATCCAAGGAGGTAGCAAGAGTCTATTAGCATCTTTCTGTAAGAGTCATGCTCTTGCTATAAAAGCAAAAAATGATGTGCAAAATAATCTGTAGGAGGTATCTTACTCCAGAACAATGTAAAGGTGAGCACATTGCTGCATGGACCCGAGCATATGTTTGTCAAGCCAGTGCTTTCCTGCATATCTACCATAGTAACTGTCCTCTATGCAGTGAAAATGGGTTACAGACTTAGTTGACATCTAGTTCAGTGACAGATACAGTATTTGTTGATGGAACAGAGTGATGTGTGCTTTTATTTATTTGTAGGCCAGTGTCTCCTCCACAGTTTAGGTAAGTTTTAATCGTATTCTTCTTACAGGAACAAACTTAGCCTGTTTGTTCCCAGTTTTTATAGCCAGTGGTGGGAGAGTAACCACTCATTTTGGAGATTCATGCCTGTTGCCAGTCCAAGCCCTTCTTTCTGGGACAGACTGTCAAGTGTCTGTAATGTTCACCTCTTAGGCTTGCCTTCACCTGTTGTTTTCATGTTGGAAAACATACACAAATACCACCTTAGTTTTGCCTTTGTCCCAGTATTTTTTGCTGCCTGGAGGTTTATGGTATTTTACTAGTATATTACTAGTAGAATACCTAGTGGATTTGATTTTCTTCTAAGGTATTGTAGGATTGTCAGAACTCTTTTGCTTTTTCCGGTGGGGTGCTTTCACACTTAGGGTCCCATTTTGAAACTTTTTTTTTTTATCAGGTGCTGGAATAGAATGAGAAGATGGAGAACAGTGCTACGGAAAGAGACTTTGGGGTCCTGGTCTATAGGAAATTGAACATAGGTCAGCAGTGCACTGGCAGCCAGGAAGGGCCATCCATATCCTGGGGTGCATCAGGCACAGCATCACAGGCAGGCAAGGAAGGGGATTGCACTGCTCTTCTCTGCACTGGGGTGGCCTCACCTCAACTCCTGGGGGCAGTTCTGGGTGCCACAATATGAAAAAAATATTAAACTATTAGAGAGTGTCCAAAGAAGAGCCATGAGGATGGTGGAGGGCCCTGAGGGGATGCCTTGTGAGGAGTGGCTGTGGTCACTTGGTCTGTTCAGTCTGGAGGAGACTGAGAAGAGACCTCATTGTGTCTTCAGCATTCTCATGAGGGCAAACAGAGTGCCAGGTACCAATCTCTTCACTCTTGTGACCAGTGACAGGAGTCGAGGAAATGGCATGAAGCGGAGTCAGGGAGATTTAGGTTGAATATCTGGAAAAGGTCTTTCCCCCAGAGTGTGCTTGAACTACTGAAACAGGCTCTCCAGGGCAGTGGTCACAGCACCAAACCTGTCAGAGTTCAAGAAGCTTTTGGACAATGCTTTAGGCACGTGGAGTGATTCTTGGGGATGGTGCTGTGCAGGGCCAAGAGTTGGACTCGATGGTCCCGATGGATCCCTTCCACCTCAGCAAATTCAGTGAATCTGTAAATGTGCTTTTCCAGGGTCTAGCCTCCATGGCTTCACATGTCCTTTCCTGCTGCTCTCCAGCAGTTTGCACAGGGCAAACTGCGGCAGTGGAAATAGGAAGCTGATCGACTGCCTTGCAGGCAATGCTCTCGTTCTCAAGTTTATTCCAGCTCGTAGTGGTTGCTGTGACTGTCCAACTGCTGGAGCTCGGCACGGGGCCCCATCCCCTGGCACTCCTCTCATGCACTTGGGTGGGGACAGGTGCCAGAGAACCAGCTCTGTTGGCCTGGTTCCACTGAATGGTACCCCTAGGAGATCCTCTGCTGCTCCTGCCTGGCAGCTTTCTGGCTGCTGCATGCTGTTGAGACCTAGCAAGAGCAGTTAGAAATGAGAACTGAGCATGTTATCTTTGTATTTGGAACAGCGTAATTTGAAAGCAGATTATGTTTCTCTTTGAAGGATAAATGACCTAAAGTTTATTAGAAAATGTTATCCCACAGTGGATTATCTTAAAAAGTGTTTAGCAATGCGTTCTGTTTCACAACATGCAGTGGTACTGTGTGGCAATGTGGGACAGTAAAATAAAATAAACTAAATATTCTATTTATTTGAAACAGTTACATGAGGGAGAGGCTAAGAAGCAAAAGGTGGTTTTTAGCATTTACCTCCTGGGGGTACCCACGCTTTTTTTCCTCTCACCTCCCTTTTCCCAAGCATGGTGATAGTTTGGTAGTCACAGCAGCTTGGAACCCCTATCCTCAGGACAGCAAGTAGTACCTCAATTAATAAAAGGGAATAAAAGGTGGAGGAAATAAAAGGTGGAGGAGAAAGAAAGAAAATGGATTCCTATAGAATAATTTCAAAGAGAGTATACCTACTGAATCATTTGCATACCACATGTGTTTCTTGTAGCTTTTCAGTCCCCTGGCTAAATAAATCACAGACCATTGTTGAACAATAATAACATCATGCTGTGTTTTGTTTTACTGAAAAGCATTCCTATACATTTGAAATTTGATAATGTTGTTGTAAGTTCATTGTTGCACTTTAAATACCATGGGAAAAAGGGAAACTGATTTATACCTGATGAGAATGCTTGATAGTTTTAGTTTTTTTATCTGATAGATGTCTGTTTTTCAGATAGAAGCCCAGATCTGTATGTGGGAATGTCAATGAGTGATAATATGTACTGCTTCATGCAAAGTCATATCTATGCATTCATAAATACTTAGACTTTTGGCTACTGCTGCATCAGAGATGGCATACATTGGGTTTTTTTTTTTCCTCTCACAGGACTAAATGAATAATTTTTCTCAGTCTTCTCTCAATTTCTTACTGAAATTCTACTAACTGGATTTGGGGATGGAAAGGGAGTGATGCCCAAACTTGCTTTTCTTCTCATCATTAAACTTTGCTATTTATTCCTTATCAATTCTGTATGTTTAAAATGTTAAATATGCAGCTCCAAAGTGAAAGAGCAGAGTGATCGTAGGGAATATCTGATTTATTTCAGTCCATAGTACTTTTAGCATACAACCATTCTGTGATAAGCACCAGCAGAGGTTGTAGTAGCATTCTGCCATTCTTTGGAAGTCTCCTATCACACCATGCTCAGGTTGTATTCAGTCTTTATTGTGATCTCTTGTTGTAACTGTAAAATGTGGAGTGGTGGTTTGTACTTGTGTTCTATTTTACTTCCTCTGGGGCTGTTGAATGTTTGTTCTTGAGCCAAGACCATTAGGTCTGAAGTAGGAATTTAAACAGCTAATACGAGCCATTCTAAAATAGCATTGCAGTCACTTGCTGACCCTGATGATCACTTCAAGAAGAGTTTTAATAAGCAGAGGATTAGGAAATAGACTGTATTAACTTTCCTACTTAAAAATATTACATCTCTTGTAGACAGCATAGCAATGAGTATATTAAAGTTAATAGGCCCCAAGAGAGCAGGAAGATGAATCCCTTGGGGATATATATCTTGATGTAGGAAAAGGAAGTTTGAAACTTTCCCTCGTGTCTTTGTGTTGCTTGGTTTGTGATGATCCACAGAAGACCTGTCATTCACAGTTGCTGAGGCAAGTACCATATTGTTTGTTTGCCAAGTGAGCTTGCATTAACTTCTGTCCACAGGAAACATGTGAGGCATACAGAGGAGATTGGGTGGTAGCTTAGAGTTAAGAATCTGGTGCAAATCTTTTCAAAACAGTGATGTGCAAAGCATAAAGAGACTTTATGTGAAAGTGAAAGGGGATGAAGAAGGCCACCTCTCAGAAAACTTGACTCTCCTTGCTATGAAACAACTTTGAAGTGCTGAACTAGCTTGGAACATGAGAGCTGCTTGAGCAGCAGAAAAGTTCAGCGAAAGCATAATTTAGGTATGGAAATGAAGATAAGCAATTTGCATGGTTACAATAGGGCATATTATAACATTTGTCTTCACTACAAAATACTTTGATGAATCACACATGACTAGGAATGATTATACTACCATGAAGTATTGTGAGGATAAAAAGGATCTGTGAATCATAGTGCAGCTGGTAGTGTAGAGTTGCCTGGCTTCACAGTTCTGTTATTCAGGGTTGATGGCTAAAAAGAAATATCCTGAGTGCTGTTTTGTATGTACATTTGTGCTTTAGCAGCATTTGAAGTATTTAAATACATTTAATTATACATTCTGTTCCGTAACTGATCTCACCAGTACAATGACACCTTGCAGTACCTACATGAGGAAGTCCGGAAAAGAACAAAACTGATTTCCCAGCAGAATCTATCTGCTCCAAAAGATGCTTCCTCTCAAATGCAAACATGATTTACTGATGCTGGGATGTTTTCATTAAGTTGAGCTGTTGTTGTAATTTTACAAGTTGAAATGCTTTTCCATATTTTTTGAGTTCTATCACCTGAACTTGGACAAGCTCTGCTTTATCTAACATCCTCTAACCTCAGATTTTAATGTCCTTTTCTTTCTTTTTTGGTGACTGCTTTGTGGCTTCTAGTCACTTCAGAGACACCATCTTTCGGGTCCAAGGAATTGTGTGTTTTCCATTCAGCAGACTAAGTTCAAATAGTGCTGCTGAACCATAGATTGCATTTTACCATTGTGAGTAAAGCAGTGTAGCTGAAAGCAGCTACTGAACAGACTTGTGTTGTTCTTCCTCCTCCCTTGCCTGCACACTTTGCTGTATCATTTCTGTCATATCTAGTGTTCTGTGGTTGGACAGTGAGCCTGCAATTATCCAGTGGGAAACTAAAAAAAATTCAATGACCTTTTGACTGAACCCTCTCGTCCAATATGTGATAGTGTATGGAGTCTAATTTGAGACGAGAAGAAAATGCACAACTGTCCTTTTTAGTGATGTGCTGTCATAAATGTGGAGAAAGAACAATATAAAATTCTGAAGATATTTTGCCACTCATGATGACTCATGGAGGTGTCATTGAGAAATATGACTAACCATAACTCTCTAACTTTGTGGAGCATCCCTCTAACCGTGAATATTTCCCATCCAAGCTGCTGTCATTATTGACCAGGTGGAGAAGTGCCCTGATGTGTGTGAATTACAAGTAAGATCCTTCAGAAGAGTGAGATGGTGCTGTTTATCTGTACTTCGCCTTTCTGATTATTAAGAACCTGTTATCATTTATTTTCTGGAGTCTAGCTGTGTTGGTCACTGTAGTTGAAGGAAAAAGTCCTGTTGTCCACAAGGAAGGGGCACTGTATAAAGGCCCCACAGCCAGAGCTGGTCTTTGAGTCATGTTAGTATACACAGAGATTTTTTTTTTCCCAATATTTATTAAAAAACATAACACATCTAATGTAAGAACAGACACAAAGGAAAATATTTTCTTCTGTCCTATATGGAGACCAGTTTAGAGAAGATAATCAGTGAAGTATTACTCACTAAACTCTAATTTGTCAGTGACCCTGACCTGGAGTTGTACATGGGCCACTGGCTTAATAGCTGCCAAAGGACCTGCTCTCTGTGAATGTACATTATCTGGATTGGAAGCTGTTGCACTTCACACTCTGAAAATCGGTGGCAACAAGATCTGTATTTTACTTACATGCCTCATTTACTTAAATGCATTTATTCCACATTTTCATTGTCTCCTTCTCTCTTTTTTTCTATGATGGTCAGTGGCTGATTGTTCTCCATTTGCTGTATACCAGTCCTGAGTCTATATATAGTTTAGCTGTCCTTTTTCAGAACTCAAAAGTACTTAATCTCCCTTTGCATGGGATTCACATCCCATCTCTTCTTATTCTTATCACCTTTCTCTGTGCATGTTTAGTTCTACAGTGTCTGTTTGAAGCACTGAACAAGAGAGAGGGTTGGTGCCACAGCTGCCTACAGTGCTCTAAGTTTATATGCTTGAGTTTGTTCTATGGCATAATAATTTTTTTTTTCCCTTAATCAGTTGTGTTTGCCTGTTGAATATTTGTTGAGCACTGAGCTGACATTTTCAGAGAGCTGGCCACAGTGATTCCCAAGAATTCTTCCCTGAGCTATAGCTAATGTAGACTACTAATGTGTATACATAGTTAGGATTATGTTTTTCTGTTTACATTTCTTTGCATTTACTGATGTTAAATTTTTTCCACTGTTTTACCAACCAGTGACTTGCTGTCATGAGATTCACTTGCAGCATTTTGTACATATGACTGTTCTGAATAATTCTGTATAGACTGAACATTTTCTGCTTATTTGTCCACATCAGTTCTGGACAGATTCTTTATTGCTTATCTCTGCTGGTGTGGCAGGATTCATGACTCGAGTTGATGACTGATAAGAAGATGGCAGTTGCATGCTCTGTTTTGTGGCAGGGAACTTCTATGGAAGGTGACTAAAATGTCTTGCTGAAAAAGATACTGATAGTGTGATAATATATGCACCTCATCAAGTGAATAGAGAATATAAAGGTTGTTGTTGTTAGAAGTCATGGGTAGTTATGGTTCAGGTCACTGCTGTGTGAGAAGTGTGATAACATTAGCAGTTGCAGCTGTGCTGAGATTGACCAAAATTTTCAACTCTTCTGGGTGCATTTTAGCCAGTGTATCTGTTCAGGAGTATTCTGAATCCTTCTTTAGGTTCTGTTGACTCTGTTGAACAGACTGCTGTTGCCTGACAGCAAAGGTACAGATGCCATCTTGTGTACAGACATGCACAGCATAGAGAACCTTTGGGATCTGAAATGCAACTGAAGTGTCTGCTTTGTGAGGCATCAGCTATAGTGTTTCAACTGTAATTCTGTTACATTTGTTTTTTGAACAAATTTTCATTCCACTTTATTTCAAGAGGGATGTATTGTCTCTTATGACATTAAATACTTAGGTTTTGTTTTGGTGAGAAACAGGGTTACAGCAATCCTGATTCAATTCTAACAAACCAATAATGGCAAGTTCAGCTGACGAGTTGATAGTTGTCAGTTGTATGCACATCACTGGTGAGATACTAACACATAAAGGATAAGAACCATAAGTCTAGGGAGATTTTTTTCTTTATATTGCCATTTTTCCAATTTTTACAGAATGCTAGTAATCTGAAAATATAGCAAGTTGAATGCAAAAAAAAAAAAAAAAAGTTAAAAATCATGGCTCTGATATGTGGAAAACTGGTTTTATGTTTTTTTTTAAAATTTATTTTATTATTTGTTTAAATATCCAAGGCTATGGTGACAGGAATATAATTTCTGTTTTTAATGGGAAAGATATTAGAATTGTGAGTGAAACATCATTCATTGTTTGAAAGTGTGTCTGTTCTAGAGGACTGCCAGTGAAGTATTTAACTGGTCTTTATATACCTGGACAATGCCAAATATATGACTTCTTTGGAAACCCCAAAATGGAAAAAGTTGGACCTTCCATACCTGAACTTTTAATGTGAAAGAGGTTGTCTGTGGTTTTGTACATTTCTGCTCATCAGCATTCAGCGACATTGCAGGATAGAGGAAAAGTACAGAAGCATACGGAGAAGATAAAAGGAGACTGGGAGCAGAAAAGATAAATGACTTTGCCGTCAGTGCAGTATAATGAAAATCAAATCAGTGCTTGGCAACGCACAATTGCCCAGTATGGCTAACCCCAGACAGTGTTTTAAATAAAGTACATGCCTTTTGTATTTTATTCTTGTTTTTATATAAAGAAAAAATACTTTGTTATTAGTTGATTGCAGGGGAAATAGATGTCCTGATTCTGTAAAATCCTAAGAATGAGTGTGACTTACACGTTTAGTGCCTCTTTAGTTACTTGCTTTGCCAGTAATGGAATTCTTTTGTTGCCAAGGTAAAGCCTGTTTCAGCCACTCTTATATTGTTTGGGCAGAGTATAAAAAGGATTCTGCATACAGGATACATTAATCTTAAAAGTGTAAAGGAATTATTTGTTTGATAGTGCATACAAAAGATATCTAGGAGTTAATGCAGGTTCTGTTTTAGTGTGCTCACCACTGCTCACAATCCTTGCTGGCCTGGCAGGCACTGGCTGGATAGGATTGTCCAGTGTGGCTCTTTCTATAAACTCTGTATTTGGCTGTAGATGGCTCAGCTGCCATCTTCCTCCACCTCTGTCAACGCTGTTGATGATGGTGACTGGAGGAGGTGATTGCCAGTGGGGCCAGCTAACCAAGCTCTGTGGTTTTATACCTTTGTGTTGGTATGCTCTTGAATCCTGGACCTAATGATGATGTCTCAATAATCTTACAGTCTGTAACTTTCTGTACTGACAACAGTCTGTAACTGTTATCTCCCTCCAGACTTCCTTTCACCTCTCTTTCAGTAGTTACACAGCTAGGCAATACCAGAGATGGACCTGGGCATGCAGGCAGCTGGACCTCTGAGTGGTGAAAGCAGAGCTACCACTGAGAGTTACAGACTATAGTGGTGGTATCTACATTACTAAGTTACACTGCAATTGAAAGTAGTAGTAATAGTAAAAAAGAAAAAAAAAATTTGCAAACTTACAAATTTCATGGTATCAAAAGAAACAATACAAGTGCATTTTCTGTTCTATTTCCAAATAAAATGTTTCAAGTTATGCATTAGCACAGTCCTGTACTGTTTGTGGTAAGCTCACAATGGAAACAGAATTCGTTTTGGAATATGCCTACACTGGAATCAAAACACAAAAAGGAATCCACAACAACTCTGAAAGACTTCAGCAACCTTGCATTTTGTTCCCGATTGGGTCTAACAATGTATTTTTAATGAAGTCTTGAACATCTGCAAACTGTTTGCAAGCTGGAATTTTCTTCTTGAAAATTCAGCTGACTGTAGAATCACAGACTCTGTAATCATGGATGCTGTGTCTCCACAGTACCTATTTGCAGTATAGTAATATAATAATCATAATAATAGCAATAATGAAATCCCTTCCCTCCCAGTTAAAATTCAACATTCTGGATAGCATTTCATACTAGTATAATGTGCTATTCGCTGTTTATGATGACTCAAAATTACTGCAAATGGCCTCTAAACACCTTGTACAGCTGAAGATACATTTGTTTTCTGGGTTGTTCTTCTCCAGCTTCTTCATTTCAGTAAATGAATCTTGGAATCCACAAGTGTACAGGAAACTACTGAACCAGAGCTCTTTCTTTTCAGTTTAGATTATAATGTACAAACCTATTGGGAACTCTGGTTTTGTGTCCACTGAATGATCTTAATTTGTTGCTAACTCTTATCACAGGAGTTAAAATGAGTTAGAATAATTCACAGGACGTTATTTTTCTTCCATTCCTTTACTTTCTAAATCTTTGTGTTGATATTGATCGTTCTAAGTCCTTGAATATGTTCATATGAATGCAGTGCAATGTACAGCTAGAAAAGCTGCTGTTATATAAACTAGCAGGGTTAGGTAACCTATCCACTAAGGTCAGGCCTAGAAATACCACTAATTTAATTGGAGAGACTGTATAATTGTGATGATGCTGTGTAATGTGGGACTAAATGCTATGCAGATCGACTCTTAAAACATTGCAATGTTCAATGTAGACAAACACTTAAATTGTATTTGCTTTCTTATCTCATTTTCCATCTAAAGCTGCAGGATTAAAATAGGAGGAAGTACTATCACATTTTTTCCTGACTGTGCTTACTGTCTTTCTTATGTGAGCAACCTTGTAAATTGATCTATTTTCATAATTCCCAAGCTTTCAGTGACCTAGGACTTGGAGTTTATTCCAAAAGATCTTACTTTCTTGAGTATGATGAAGATGCTTTGGTTTTTATGAGCTCAGAGACTACCACCTATTAAACTGCTTTTTGTGTTTTTTTAACTTTCATAGAGCTTTCAGGATGTCTATTGCTCGAGAGTGTGAAAAGCCCTTAGCCATCTCAGCACAAATGGCAGTAAAAATCAACATTCAAACAAGTCATTTCTAGGAGTCTTGAGTGTGCTTTGCAGAGTGTGCATCAGTGAAACTTGGCTCAGAAAAGATCGTTGGAGTGGCCTTGGCTGCTGCTTAAGGGTCTGTGTTACAGTGTCCAGATACAGAAAATAGAGGAGAAGAATGTGGAGGACAATGGCTGTTCAGCTGACTTACAGCTATTGCACAGCTCATACTTGACCCCGTTCCTGTGTTGGCGTAAAATGAATGAGGCTCATGTGCTCTTTTTAGGGAGAGATGAGTAATTCTCAGTGGAGTACAGTGCAAGTACAAGCATGAGAATCCCTTAATGGGATCTAGAATGGAAAGTGGGATAGCACTGTCAGCACAGCATCGTGTCCCAGGTCATTTGCTGTGTTGCAAGTCAACATTTATTAGCTCAGACACAGCTCTGCCTCTGCCATGCACGTCTCTGTGTGGTGCTGGATTGTAAAGCACAGCGATGCTCATGTGCCTGCCAGCTCCTCTACGCCATGCTGTTGAGAGGAGCTCTCCTCACAACAAGGTCAGTTTAAGTTGCTGAAGTTGCTCTCATCTCTGTGTGTCTCCTTCAGTGGCTTACCATTCTCACATTCTTACCAGCTCACCACTGACAGGCCTGCAGTGATCTTGTGGTTAGTTTAGGTTTCTTTTTTTTGTGAGTGAATGCGACCCATTAATTTTGTTAGGGAAAAAAAACAGAGGTGTAGTTTTCTAATAACTGTTTAACATAATCTGTGACTACAGACCTTTCTTAATTTTATTCACGAGCAAGTTGGGCAGTGGTAAAATGCAATAAAAGTGAGGAGACCTGTATGGATTTGTAAGCATAATGCACGGAGGTGCATGGGCTGGGTAGCATTTTGGAGGTCCTAAAGTACAGCAGCTGAAGTTGGCTTTCTCATAGCCTTAATCCCTTGGGTTGGGTTAATGAGATTGACTGGTCCTTGAACCAGGGAACATTTTAAGCTTTGGCCTTCCATTAAGAATGAGTCAGTCAGCACTGTGAGCATGCAATCCAGCAGCAATACTTCTCTCTGGGATTTTTTTCTTATTCCCTCATCTTTTTTCCCCCCTTGCTGTACCTAATAGAAAAGGCAGCCTTGAACACTCTTGTAGGAAATGTATAGTAGATATCTTAGAGGCAGTAGCCTCTACTTGAGAGTTTTAGGCAAAACTGGTAACAGAATAGTAGTCAATGATATTTATACAAATGTTTTTCATAGAAGCATCTGGTGGCAGTTTCGTTCACTTCGTAGACTGATCTGAAGACTCTCAAATTTTTATTAGCCTAGGTCCTTTAGTCTGCTTTTGTTCTTAATAGTCTTTTCACATCTGTGTGTTAGTGACAGTTTTTTTCTTATGGAAGCCAAATTTTCAAGCTCAGGGATTCCAGTTTTCTCTGGAATATATTAAGACTACACAAACTGTGGGACAGGTCATGTCTTTCATTGTCTTGCCAACAACACTCAAACACTAGAAACTTTAGGCAAAAGGGCTGTTTGACGTGCTGTTCTGCTATGTTAAACTTAGAGGAACCTTCCTTGCAAGGTGCTGTTTTATCCTTTCCAGTGCTTTTATCCTATGGAAGCTTCTGAAAAATTTTGCATTTTTTCGTGTCTGCTTGCTAAAGTGCACAAATGTTGTTGCTGCCCATGCATTCTTGATACTGCTACAGTAATTGTTCTTAATGATTGTTAATCTGCAGATCCTCCAGTTGTAGACACAGTTTGTGCTGTGGGAGAGATACGATGAGAGCAAATAAAGGCTGCCATTTTAAAGGTTTACCTTGCACTGTGTAGTCAGGGTATGTCTCATGAGAGGGGATGTTATCTTAGACTCTAAGAAAGTGCTAAAAAGAGAGACTAATGAAGCTGTTATATTGACGTGAATGCCAGCTGGAAGCTAAGCAAGGGAATAGCTTTCTTCATCAGCTAGAAAAAGGAGAAGGAAGGACTGTTCAAACAACAGTGATCTGCTCCACTGTCAGTAAAGAAACATGTTTTATTATGCTAGGAACTGACGTAATGATGGTGGTAAAATGTTTTTTGTATTCCTTTCCCTAATTGACATGCTATTGAAGACTAAACCTTTAGTGCAAGATCAGTTTTGCCTGCGATATGATCACTGTGCTTGATACCAGCTGTCAGAAAATTTTCTCTTCTTTCCATCTTCCCATAATCCATTGGACCATGTTGTTGCTTTGTGCTAGGTAGCTTCTTGGGAAAGGAATTGCCTTGACTTATTTGTAAGAAGGGGTTTCTTCTTAATAATTGATCCTTTCTTAAACACTCTATTCTAATGTAATGCTAACCAGCACATTGATATGAATGAGGAGGTCAGCTCCCAGCAATTTTTTTTGTTTTAGGAAACTTACATGATAGTCATCCAGGCCTAGTTTAACCTCAGCTGCTTAGCTGGCTGGCTGGCTGTTTGGATGTAAACCAGATGTGGTGTTTGAGCTGTGACTGATGAGAAAGTGTTAGCAAATTGACCTTTTCTGTAGGCATGCAGAGGACATTCCTGATTAGCTCACATCATTCTGACAGGAAATATGTCCTGAGTAGTGCAATTTTTAAGGTGAGGAAAGTAATTTGAATGATAAAATGTGAAAAAATATTTTTCATAATCATCTGAGCATTTCATATATTGGAAGGGATTTGATTAATAACCCTGCAGTTAAACATTTGATAGTATTTTAATTTAAACAATTCACATGTTACATTAATGTGTCCTTTGTAGACTAAAACCTGAGTACTTCAGAATCATCACATTTACTTGCTTAAGTTTGTAAGTTTGTCAGAGCACTTAAACTTCCCAGCTTCTTCTGTCTACAAAAACTGCAAAAACTTCAGTTTGGTACTTACCTTATTTGTACTTATCTTGAAGTTTTTTTCCTCTTTTGGTTTTCATGTTTTTACACTGAGATTGGTGTTCTAAGAAGGGGGCTGAAGTCCTTTCAGTTGGAGATGTTAATGATAGATAACTACCTCTCTCCGAATTTACCCATGATTTTATCAGGGGTTAGTTGAGCAAAAGTGTTAGAATATTATTAATGCATTTAGATTTTTTGCTTTATTTTTATATTGTTTTGTCAATTTGGAGATTTAAAAAGAAGATTTGAAACGTTAGTGAGAAACAGAGCTCTTAATGAAGCTTTTTAGTAGATTTAGTGTGCATACAAAAAATTTGATTTCTTGATTCCCTGTTGCATGGTTTATGGTTTTTGTTTTCAATGGCCTAATTGCTTGTCTCTGCTCCTTTTAGCATGAAGAAGCTCTCACTGTTAATATGGTTGTTGCTCTTATTGGTGTAACCTGTTTTTGGCTGTGTTATGGCTTTTGTAACAGTCAGAGCACAAAATTTCCCATGTTCATATTTTTCTCCCTCCAAACAGCTAGGTATAATTTTTCACAAAATCTCCAACTCAGTCCAGCACAGTGCAGACTTGTCTACAAATTGCTGTGTTTCCTCAATGCCAACAAGTTCTGAAGGATACTTTAAAATTTAGCACCTTGTAGCTCTAATCTGTTTACCTTGCAAACAATTTTTCTATTAAGTTTACATGTAGCTCACAAGGTACTTTGCTGTGTTCCTCTTGCTTTACTGCTGCTGTTATAAAATGATGCATTGAGTAAATGCTCTTGAGTTCATATGTTGCCTGTGCTTTTGCTTTGCTTTTCTGGTGATTGTATTTTGTCAGTAGTTCCCTTTATTTAATTCAGCTTATTTTTTTCCTAATACTGATCAAAATTACTGAAACATATGATGAATAGGGTGAAATGTGTATCTACCAGACTTGGGTTTCCACTGTGGTTGTGCAGAATTTATGTGGAACAGGAGAGTGCTGACATGCCCTTGCATTCATCTTTGGTTTGTCATGTAAAGTCTGTCTCAGTCTCCTCCCAGCTTTTTTGTTATGCTCTGGAGAAGTACATGACTTTTCTTACTAGCTGTTTTGTAGGGGACCATTATGCTGACATCTCCTGAAGTAATTACTTTTAAATGAATTATAAAATAACCTTTGCCTTAAACAAACCTAAGTAAGTCTCAGCATGGTAGCCACGTGACAAAAGGTGTTATGGGAGTGGGAGGGTTGCTCTTAGACATGAGTTAATGTGGGTAACTTCAGTGTTCAGAATACTTCTAAGTTAAGCAATTTCAGGGATACAGGTCTATAGTTTGGAATGAAGTTTAGGTTTTAAAAAACATGTTGTGACTGTGGAACCTAAAAACAGGATTTTAGAAAAAGACTGTGATGAAAAGGTGGTGTTTTTCAGAAAATATATTTTGGGAATAGTAATTTGTTGATTTATGACAAGATGATTCATCAGTTTGGGGAAGTGTTATTCAAGTTCTGTTTCTGGCTCTTTTTTAGACTTTCTTCCTAATATTAAGCTCATCTTCCTGTAACTTTCTTTTATAAAATGAAGATGATAACAGTTCATTTTCCCCATGTTTTTCCCGTTACTCTTTAGGCAGAAAGGCTGACAATAACAAACATCTCTTACTTCTATTTATGTAGTTGGCTAAGTGTAGGGGGATTGTGCTGTCATATTGACAGTCTCTAGGCAATGTCAAAATATAAATAAGCAGTTTTGGTGTTTTCATATTATAATTCAAATGGGATTACTCTAAGGTGACATCTGTGTGCTTGTGACAAAGCAGTCTCTAGCCAGGTGAAACTGGGGCATGCTATAGGGTGCTGAACATTCTAGGCCACTTGTTGTTAGCACTTTCTTTAAACTTGTGTACTTTTTAAACTCTTGTTTTTTTAATCAAGAGTAGGTGAAATATTATTTATGAACGATGTGTAATATGAATGCTTTGACTGTAAAATAGGGAATAAATAGTATTTGAAATAAGAGAATTCAATCCATTCCTAGGCCAACTAAAGGAAATCAAAATTGGTGTTAACCGTTGGGATACATCTACTGCAGATATTTTTTCTGGAGGAAAAAGCCATTCTCGCATCATCTTACCACTGGGGTTATGATACAGAACTTTTATGTGTAATAGGTAAAAAGTGTAGATCTTTGTGCTTTGTTACTTGAAGCTGTGTTGATTTTTCACCCCCTATGAAGGACTGGAAGGAGCTTTAACCACTGTGAATCTCAACAACTAGACACTGAATTCCCTATAATAGCACTTAGGAAGAACTTAAACCTTGCTCTTAGGTTGAAGTTCTGTAATAACTCAAATTTATCCGTAGCCAGTCTGTCACAGTCCTCTCTTCTCTCCACAAATGTTTTCTCATGCTGTTTCTAGCACTGAACTCAGGATGGCCAGGTCAGGAAGCTGGGCTACCTGTACACTGCCCCCCTGGCATAGTCTGACTCATGTGGCTGGCGGGTTGCTGTGAGAGGAGATGAACTCCAGTGCCAATGTAATAGAAGAGTTGGGCCCAAAGGACTGAGTATGTGGTGGTGAGATTGTGGCAGTCTTAGCTGGCTGAAATGGCTATGAAATGGTGTCTGTAATTACATTTGTTCTACATTAGTTGTTAACATGTTCACTTTCTGTCCCTGAGCCATTTCAACAAGATGATAGAGATTCTAGGTGCTCTAAATTAATCTTAATGGTACTGTGGTCAGTGACATAGCCAGTGTTTTATTGTATGCCAGCTGAGCACTGGTTGGATTTATATGTGAGTGCAGCTCATTAACTTTCCAAAGTATTTTATGATCTCAAGTTAGAAATTGCAGCATGTCTGCATGACAGTTTTGCCTCCTGGTAGAATATATTGTTGCACCTTTGGCTGGAGCAGTTGCATTTGTTTTGGTTCAGATGAGGAGTTGATGAGGCAACTAGATGCTTGTCCCATGCATTCATGTTTATTTAGAAAGGGGCTGCACAAAACTATTCCCCCTCTTTCACAACTCTAAAAATACCTGGCAATCTTTGCTTAATATTTCTCATTTGCCTACTGTCACCCAGAACTCCAGAAGATTCGCTCACTTCTTTATCCTTCAGGTCATGCTGCAAGTTTCTGTCCAGGAATATAAATTGCTTCTGTTCAAAGCCTCTTTGCTTTGCCTGCAACAATGTTCAGGCCCCCCAGTGTTTGCATTTAGTTTTCTGAGATATCTCTCTAACACTGTAATTCCCTCAGTGACCATTTCTTCCGTATACACTTTATTGTTAATGATGGCTTCTCTTGTTTTAGCTGGTCTGTTACAGGAGTCTCAAATGAGGATTCCAAGACAATGTTTGTTATAAAAAATAGTTCCATCTAATCTCTAGCAAAGGTATTTCCTAAGAAAGTATCAGTTCATTGAATGCTAATTGGTTTTGGCTAACTCTAAGAAAATTCTTCAAATTCTTAAACATGTTTTGTTTTATTTATATTCAAAAAAGGCTCAGTGCAATGCTGTGTGTGACTGCTCAGTTTGGAGTAAAATTGTCTTTTAAAGGTGAGCTTTTCCTTCGGTATTCAGTGAGCACATTTCATTATCATGCAGTCTTTTGTGAGTATTGCCCATGATGAATAATGAATAGGAGATTGAAACAAGGCATTCTTCTGTAATTTCTTCCCATTATCACATCTAACTATGTTCACTACAGCAGAATTGATATTTCAATACATCTACCTCTCTCTCTCCCCTTAACTTATCAGTGTTGTAAAATTTATTGCATTTGCACCATGCATAACTTGTGGAGGTATTTGCACGTGTGAAACAATTCATCCAGATTCTTAGTGGAACCTGGCCTGTAGCTTGTTTGTGTGTGTAGTGAACTGCTACGTATTTTGAATTTATCACATTAAAAACTCAGTTGAGATGCGATGCCTTGGTTGCAGAAATGATCCAGGGAGTTCACAGCTGAGGCAGTTGAATCCAGAAATATGTCTGCTATATTAAATGTGTGATGTGACCACATCTTTATCTCTGTAACAATTGTAAAATCTGTACCTGTGCCTAAAATAGTAAGTGAGCAAAATAATGATAAGAGATTTCAGATTATCAAGTAAATTGAAGCATTTAAGTACAGAGACAATACGTGCGCTTTTTAGCTGAGAGTGTCACTCTGAAGTCGCTGCAGATAAAATGAAGAGCAAAACACTATTTAATCCCCCTTTATAAAATTTGTAAGTGCTGCTCTGTAAAATGTTAGGGCCTTCTGTAACTATAACATGTAAAGGTATATTTGAGGTTAAACATGTATTTAAAATTAAACTAATGCATAAGCCCTTTCTGAACTGAGATTTTTTTAATCATTTTTAAGATCCCAGATGTACCAGTGCTGGGCTGAGCCTGTGGGTATAGGCACACAGAGGACTGGAGCTTGTCTGGAGGGGCTTCCCAAGAACAATGGTTTATGTGGAGTCTGCTGGTTTTGAGGAAGGGATTAAAGAACAGACATTATTCCCAGGATGGCTTTGCTGACACCAGTTGATGAGCAGTAACATCTGTTTCATAATGGGAAAGCACTCCAAGCTGCTTTAAAACACCTGACAAAGTTACTTCTAATTCTGTGTGAAGTAAGTGGGAGGGATAACTACCCTTAATTGTGAAGTGGATTCCTGTGTTGATACAAGGTTACCTAATCCATGCTTGCCTGAGAAAACAAGATTTATGGTTGTCACCAGACTTCTGCTCAATTTTCATACCCTCATTTGCTCTATCTGTTTAGACTTAAGTACAGGTGGCAAAATTGATCAAAGACAGGAGAAAGGAGAAGGGGACATCTAGGCATTAGCAAAACAGGTATATGCCAGCCTTGGAACATTAGCTGTGTTTGCTTGGAGAGATGCTGTAATAGTGGAAAGCTAAATGGGAACGAGGCTCAAGTCTCTTTTGGTTCCACACACTTATGTGATGTGACAGCATTCAGGGCTGGGAAAAGGCTCTCCATGCATGTGGGTACCTTTGGGAGTGGTTTTGTGTGGTGAGATGGTTGGGAGTATCTGTGATACCAGATGGTGTCATCCAAGGGTTAGGGTTATATCTGCCGCTTTTCCCCTTGTCAGCCTCAAAGCTGAACTCATACCTGATTCTGTGACAGAGATACAGCAATGGTTACCACTGTGTAAATCCTGCATCAGGCTGTTTACAGGATTCAGAGAGCTATTTTCTTTACAGCACATGAGATAGAAACATGAGATCCAGTCTGGCTTCTCATGATCTGAGCTATCAGTGGCCATGACCAAAGCACAGCCCTTTATTTTAATAACTGTTTTTTTTTTTTTTTCTTTTTTTCTTGCTGTGCAACTGACTGACAAGGACTGCTCGAGTGGTGATCTAGAAACATGGACTGAACTCATGGCAGATTCTGTTGGTGAAAGTTGCCTTGATAGAAGTGTTGCTAGCCCAGAGGCTGGACCACTGCAGTTTCAGAAAGCCCCTGCAGTGAACAGGAGTAATTCAGCTGAAGTCAGTGGATGTTGTTTTAGGCCTTTAGAGCCTGATGATCCATCTGCTTTCACAAGCCTTTTCTTGTTAAAATAGAGGTCCACTTTATTTCCTTGAAGCAGGATTTTTCATCCAGTGAGCTGTGATTCCCCCCAGGCATAGGGAAAGACAGTGATGGCAATTGGAGTAATCTTAAGACATGGAAAAGATGGCTAAACATTTGAAGAAAAGATACCTTGCAGAATGAGTGCAGACTATTATAGAGGATTATTGTGATCAGCAGACTTTATTATAACATTGAATAAAAGAATACAAATGTCTTGATATGAAGCAAGATGATGCTCCCCTAAAAATATAACACCACTGAAAGAACAAAGGTTTCAAAGGGACTGCACACGTGAAATAGAAGGTGACATAGAGAATAATGTCTTCAAAAGCAGGCTTCAGATGTAGAAGTGCACATTTAATTCTAAAGTAAAAGCTGAATTCTGGTGTATGGCATGCTTCAGACATGCAAACTTCTTACTGTAACATCCTGATTTCTGCTTGGTTGTCAAGTTCCTTAATTCCCTGCGAAAGCAGGTTGGCAGGCTTGGTGGCAAAGGTTTTTAGTATCTTGTAGTGCCAGAGGAGGAGCATTATGCAGTTCTCTCTGGTCTTCCTTTATCTTTAGTGAATTCCTGTACAGGAAAAGGTTGGACCAGAGTCTTCTTGCAGTTAGACATAGGTAGATAATGGATTTTTCCTTTGTATTGCCATGATCAAAATGCTGAATGTATTTCATATTCTTCCTACCTGCAGAGCTGTAAAAACCCTTTGGTTTGACCCAAAGTATTTCACATAACGTGAAAAAATTGCTGCAGGTTTTTCCTTACCATTCTTCATCTGTTTAATTGTCCTCTCTTTTCACTTATATTTTAATGCAAAAAGAAAAAAAAAAAGAGAAAAGTAGTGGTTGTAAAATTTCGAAATAGAATGGTTCTACTGCTTTTTAATCTGTTCCTGTTTTTATGTGGTGAAATTATCACTAGTCTTTGGTACAGTGGAAAAAAATTTGGTGAACATACTATTCTCATACTATTCTAGAAATTAAGGTATGTGTTGCTGTCTAGAGTTGTACTTGTCAGAATTTTACCCACTGTACCTTGTACACAGTTATTAATTCACATTTTTTTGAAGTGCTCTGAAGTAAGAAGACAAGAAAAGTTCTCTTTACTTTTCAAGTGCTAGCTTTCTTTTTGATCTATAATTCTTACCTTCTGTAGATAGGAAGATTTTCTCATGCTCTGTAATTAATAACCTGACTTCAGTTAGATGAGATTTGTTTTAAGTATGTTGCACATTTCTCATCATATATCATGGCTCTCTGTGGTAAACAGTTCTTATTTTACAACCACATTTACCTGTTCTGGTAACCTGGTATGACAAATATTTTAAACATTTCTTTGACTTATTTTATGTAACAAATGCTGAAATACAAAGACAGACTAGAGAAAATGTTGCAATATTTACAAACTGTTTGTAAATGTATGCTGTTTTATACAGCAGATATTTTTGACTAACTATAGAGGAGTAGGGTGTTGATCGCTTAAAACAAATACATGGAAATTATTATACAAGTTTCAGGAATATTTTAGATTTTTTTCTGATAATGTTGCCAAAATAATTCTAAGAACTTGAGTAAGGTTACTAATATTTTAAAAATAATCCTTCACAATGACTTTTTTTAGAAATAATCTGAATGTAGCTGAATATTGAGTTTATTTAAAGTTCTTTTAAGACTACTCAGGGCCTCTGGAAGGCAAACAAGGGGAAACAACTCACATTTTTGCCCACTTTAGAAAAGAATGAGAAAACATATGTTGCAGAGATTTCATTTAGAGTGTCTAATGACTTTGGGTTATTAACAAATATCTTATAAAGAAGAGGTCTGGGTTGTAGGACTGCAGGTGCAAATCTACTTACTCAAACCTGTGATAAGAAGGAGACACTTTGGTTCCATCTGAGGGAGAAATGAGAGGGCTGGATTTTTCTTCTTCGTAGCCAGAACTCCTGTTGAAAAATTGGTAGTGGTTGCAAATGTATATGTAAAGGAGCTAAGAAAACCTCCCAGAATTTAGGTGAACTGTGTGAACTTTGTTATATTCATAGGTATTATTGCAGTGTCATTATGAATATGATTCCTCATAACGTTTATTTGGTTTTTTCACTGAGGTACACAGGGAGCTATACTGCATCAGAACACTAGCAGCGTGCTGTTAATATACCTGTTGTCCAAATAGAACCTACCTTATTAATTCCCAGATGTGGAAGGTGCTTGGTGCAGATTGTTAAGTGGTCACAAGGATGCATGCCTGCTTTGAATTCCCTCGCTGCCTCTGCCACCAGAGTTGCTGTGGGATGCCAAGTAAATCACATAAACTGACAGAGTCTCATTTAGTCATTAATCATGTATTACTGATTTCGTGCCCAAACTAAGGCACCTGTGGCCAAAACTTCTATAAAGTGTTCACCACTGCAGTAAGATGGAATGTAGTGGGAATGGTGCTTTAAGTATGTGCAATAAAACTGTTAAATAGACTTGACATTGAGAGGTGTCAAGATAGGCACTCAGAATTACTTTTAGTCTCTCTTTAGTCTCCACTTCCTTACATGAAAATAATAGTCTAACCTAATCTTGCAAAGATTGTGAAGAAGAGCATTAATAATATTTGCAGGGCAGTAGGTACCTTTGGAGTGAGTGATGAATTATGCACTTATGCTAGAAACCTGTTTGTCTTTTGTAGAAGAATATGTACTGCTTTTAGTTACATATTTAGGCCTGACCTTGCAGAAAACTTTGTTTTTTCTCATATTTAAATTACTGTAAAATCAAATTCTTTATACAGTGATCAAACAGCCTGGGGAAAGTATATAATAATTGAGCATTATTGTTCAGTCCAATGTAGTTTTAAAGTAACACTAACTGCCTATCTTTTGAAATGAAAGTAGTAAACAAACAAATTATTCTAAACAAATCTCAAGTCTTAATCATCACTCTGTTTTATTTATTTAAGTTCCTCTTTGGAGCAGAATATACTTTTGACTGAGAATCTTCTTATGATCTAAGGAAATAATATCAGTGTGTGCATGTTAGAAGCTTCAGTTTCAAACTTAAAAGTGCCAGCCTTTAGACTGAACTCTGGACCAAACTCTTCATGTTGTGAATGGCACCTCAGAATATGTCATCCAAAGCTGCTAGCCAGGTAGGCAGTGTCACAGACCCTGTGGTAGCTCTCTGCTAACCAAGAGGGAATTTCTGAGGCTGGGGTAGGTCTGTAATGTCTAAGGTTCTCCATGCATTTCATGCTCAGTGGTTGCTGGGTGAAAGGCAGAAGACTCAGTATTTGAAGATGGTTGACTGCTTTGACAATATCTGTTGTATTAAAGCCCCTGAGAGACCTGGGCAAAGGCATGGGTAGTTCCTGAACTATGTTCCAGCTTAGGGGTGACCTTGGAGGCCATGGAGGTCTGGCAGTCCAGAGCTGTTCTGGGCAGGCAGAGAGGCACACAGGGAAGCTTTACAGGAAAAATAAAACTGCATTCAGCTTTAGGCAGGAGACAAATGAGAGTTTGCAGCATTGCAGCTTTTGTACCTTGGCTTCATCTCAGACACCATTAAATACCTTCCTATGCCAGGAGACATTAATTGTGATGCAATAAGTTGAACCTTGATTTTTCTTCTATCTGCCTATCATTTTCTTCCCTTCTGTTGTCCTCCTTCTCATTATGGACACATTTGGCCACTGTCAAATTGAATGATTTTTTTGCATATTTGGTTGACTGATTCTTTTTTCCCCTAATTTGCTGATACAGTCAACTGTGCCAGTAAAGCAATTATGCAAAATTGTGTATAAAGGTTTAATGATACAAAACAATGTTCATCACAAATCTAATTGTGATTCTTAACATCCTTCCATAAACTCCATGGTTAATACCTTTTTTGTTAAAACATGCATTTATTTTAGTAGCTAAGGGAACATTTAATGTACATGTCACTGTTAACTTTGAAAGGAAGCAATAAATAAAAATAGTGATTTGGAGGAGCTCAGATAATGATTTATGTGCTGTCAGGTA
The DNA here is from genome assembly GCF_029582105.1 of Oenanthe melanoleuca. NCBI lineage: Eukaryota > Metazoa > Chordata > Aves > Passeriformes > Muscicapidae > Oenanthe > Oenanthe melanoleuca. Next base: position 35,982,086 of record NC_079334.1, on the reverse strand, counting down.
TGATTATAGAAGTCTGCTTTATTACATATCAGGCTACATCATTACCTGTTTTACATTATGAATGATAACTATGTATGGTTGATCATACATTGAGTCTAATACAACACAAAGATTAAATATGAAGATGGACATAGTAATGAATGTGTCTCCATACTGAAACCCAAGAGACAGTGGGTTAAAAAAATTGACAGGTACACTGTACTTTGGCTTGATATCTGGTTTCCACTTGGATAACTGAGCTGGTTCAGGAAAAGAGCAGTAAAGCAATACTTGGTAATACTTTCACTGAAGCTAAAAATCCCATTGGCTTTTCCTAATCCAGAATAGAGCATTTAGAAATATTCCAAAGCTGATATTTCTCCTTCATGTTTTAATTGACATTTTTTGATTTCTGCACTACTGCTTTCCTCAGAACCCTGCCTGGGATTTAATCCTACCACAGAAAGTACTGGCGAGTCAGATATTATTATTAGGATTGACATTTAGTAGAATCTTATTTACGTCAGGTCATTATGTACTGCAAGGAGAGACCTTCTGCCACAGTCACTAGAGACAAACTAGTAGCCCGTGCTACTTCCATCAGGCAGGGTGTGAGGAGGGAAATGGAAAAGGGGTTCTCCTTTCTGTCCCCTTTTTGGTTAGCAGTTCTAGGCCCTATGTCATCTTTGCATGAAGGGAGCACTACAGACTGTAAGGACAGGGAAGAGGTAATAACCCAGCAGTGCTTTCTGCTACCTTCCTAATCAGGGTCACACTTGGATGCTGAAGGATGAAGGTGAGTTCTGTTCACTTGGTTCACCCAGGTATTGAAATGTGTGAGCTGTGTTACACTGAACAGAGCATTCTGTGGCTTATATAAACAGCTTTACTACACTGTTTTCTGAAAACAGAGGCCTGAAGCAGTCCTGGAGGTTTCAGGAATGTTAATTGTCTGTGTACATGAATGAGCTTAGAAATGGTCGTTTTTGCAGTCTTCCCATAGCTCATCGAGGGTAACAGTGTCACTGCTGGAGAAAAGAAAAGAAAACGATTATTTTTTTTCTTCACAGTCTACTAATATTTTCAGGGCTTGATATAATGTGCCTTTAACAAACCATGAACTTCTCTCCTACTGAGTCACTGCATCCTGCCTACATTCAGTGTAGGCAGAGAACCATTATACTAATCCACTCTTCCATCATATCTCTAGCAAACACATGTATTTTCTTCAAATGTTTATTTTGATACAAGGAGTGCAAGTTTTTTATTTGGCAACACAAATAACTAGGAGATTGTGATTTCTGAACTTTTTAACTTTAATTGTGGTAGTTTTGGTTTTCAGCTATGATACGATTTGACAAATGTATGACATTCATATTTCCCTCTAAGGGAAAATTCATTCACCTCTGCAGGTAGGATAGGTTTAAGAAGCAGATGCTGAAATTGGACTTTTGCTTTGTTTTTTAACAGGTACGGTTATATGCAAGGCCTGATGCAATCCGAAGAGGATCAGGGGACTATGCTCTAAATATTACAAGGAGACTCATTGAGTTTTATGAAGATTATTTTAAAGTGCCCTATTCCCTGCCAAAATTAGGTAAGATTTCCCAAAGAATGTGAAGTTAACCCAAAAATGAGAGATTAAGTCAGCTGTTTTAAAGTAATGTAATGTATTGGATTTCAAATTAAATGTTTGGGTGAATTTAGGTGGATCAATAAGCAAAAAATTTTTCATTGTGGAGAAAAGGAAGCCAAACTATGCTTTCTCCAACCTGGAACTGAAAGGAGCAGGAAGCAGTCAGTATTTAGATTTTTAGACAATGAGTAGAGAACCTGAGACCTTTCACTGATGTCTGGGTTTTTCTTGTTTTTTTCGATGTCTGTTTTGGTCTTTACTCCTATGAGATAGCCACTGGAAGATGTTTGTTCTGTAATACTTGTACCATGGTGCCTCAGCCTTAAATGGGGAGCAGAAGTGAAATGTATTTGTGGAAACTGGCAACCTCTAGCAGTGCAAGACTGTGGGCTTGTTTTTTCTTTTTTGTTTTTATGGCTCATGTGGCTTATTAATGATGATTAGTAGACAAGCTTACTGTCTTGTTGTTTATTGAAAAAAAATGCTGTGAATTTGTTTTACTGTGACATAAATGTAAACCACATAAATTTCTATTATTTTTTAAAAACAGCTTATTCTCATCCTCCCTTTCATCACAATCAGTTGGTCTCCTACCTCATTTAAATACTTTCCACAGTATTATTATGCCCTCCCTCCTTTGGAGCATGTTTGATAAAGATTCAGAAAAGCCTATTGCTCAGCAGCTGGAAGAGAGCATGCATTTGATCAGAAGTGTTAGAGTTGGAACCACAGGTGATCCTCCCAGGAAGTCAGGGTTTATTTCATTAAGTCCCTTGCCTGCTGAGTAGGTTTATTGGACTTACAGCTAATGGTGTAGGAGATAGATAATGTAATTGATGCTTCTAGATCAGGGTATTGCATGATTTTTTTTATAAGTATGTTGTGGCATTTATTTCTTGGTGTCTTTTAATAACAGGTTCTGTAGGACAGTGTTGTCCTAGAGAAGTATGCAGATGGGTAAAACAAGCATATGGCATATTTAAGTGTACAAAAATTTCCTGTATACTTTCATGTATGTCTTCAGGTGTGTTAATAATGTTTTGTAGAGGAAGTTCTAGGCATACAGGGAGCTACAATTTGGGGGGGAAATCAAGAACTTGTTGAATAGAAATGATGAGCATAGAATGTTTTCGTTTGAAAGGGATCTCAAAGATCATCTAAACTTCCAAACATCATTACTTCAGGTTGTTTATTGAAAATGCCAGCTGGCAGCAGTGGTAGTAACTGTATTTGCATCAGCGTGTCTTTCAAAATTGTAGCATATGGTCTTTAAACCCAACATGCTATATCCATTGTCATTGTGCTGTGGCATACCTTTTAAAAATATCTCATTGTGAGGGAATATATTCCAGTTTGGATCTTTTTGGAACAGAATGGGAGGAATAGTCACAAGTAAAACTCTATTTTTTTTCCTCAAATATTTGCAGTAAAATTGTTAATAGGAACTACTGTGTGAAGACTTTGGCCATTCAGTAGTGGTACTATGAAAATAATTACTATAGAGAATGATTTTTTTATAATATAGTAATGTTGAATTTATTTAATGTAAATACAGGAAGAAAATGTTCTAAACTCAGTGATGTAAATATTTTAAAAAATAATTTGTGTATTAATACAGGTATATTTGTTTCAGTTCATCCAAACACTGATTGCTATGTTTAAGCATGTGTTGGTGTCTTAAACCTGAAAGAATGCTGAATTTTTATTTTTGTTTTAAACTTGAAAAAAAATTCAAAGGTTAGAAGATTAGGGACAGTAGTCTGATGGCTGAATAGATGGACTAAAAATGGTAATACTGTAATCTGTCTATGATAGGGATTTTGCAGTAGTATTGAAGAATTTCCCAAATGAAAAGACTAAAGAGCATTAGTGACAGCAATGGAAAAAGCATATGCATCAGGTAGATGTGTTGATACTGAAAATGCACCTGGACTCTCCAAAAGCTTAGGACTCATCTGATTTACTGCTGTCTGCACTGCAAAGGATTGAGTGCTTTATTAAGGTTTTAAGAAAAATGAGCATGTTTTCTTGAGCGGGGCATTTCAGGAGTTTTTAATTTCACTTCTAAATGTGAAAGTGGGAGTGAAAAATGAAGAATGTACTTTGGAAAGCTTTTTAATGCCAACAGTTTTCTAGAAAATGTTCTGTTTCAAACAGATTTTTTTTAAAAAAATTGTTTCATGTACTTTGCAGTTCTAACAAAAGGAAACTTAACTGAATGTAATTATTTTGGTTAAAAGTGCAATTTATGTTTACAAAATAATTTTGCTGAAATACTGGCCAGTTAACTATGGAGGTGCTGTACTGGTTATTGACTGAGGCATTTTTGCTATTAGTGGTTTCTGTGGAGCTGTCTGTTTGTGTTATAGTTGTAACTACAGATGATTCTCCCTGGGCAAGGGACCTGCCATCCTTGGCAAAGCACTTCTATGTGGTCACCCATTTGAGCTCTCTGTGTGCTAGGAGTATCTGAGGACATTTAGGCTCTTTAGATGTGTTGCTGTATCAGAAAGATCTGTGTTCATTTGTTCACTTCTGAGTCATTGAGGTCTGTTTCCAAGGCATTTGAAACTAGTGCTCCTTACTTGAGTTTATAATACATCAGCCAGTTTTCTCTACAGGAACCTATTCCTCCTGTTGCTCTTGACTACCTGACTGGTGGTGACCAGGCTTTCTTGCTGTGCTTACATGCAATCAGATGGTTGTGGCTAAGATTTTTTTACATCTTATATGGTCTCTACTGCCTTCTGAATGCTCTGGAGAAGTAGATTTGTTTTCCAGTTAATGCAAATTGTGATAATGAATGTGAATTGGGAATTTCTCTAACTGGAAGTAACCATTTCTACAGAAGTTCTACTTCGCATGTAGGTATCTGCTTTTTTTCCCTGCATCATACTCTGAACTGGAAGGTGCTTGTGTATGGTTTTGAGCCAATAATTTTTATGTTAATTTTATTATTGAAAAATAAAATATGTCTTTTAAAAAAACCTAGATTTTTCCAAGACTATAATACTATCATTGTAAACTTCAGTTAAAGTGATGGGTAAACTACTGAATTCTGTTTAATCTAAAAAGATTTGCAGAAGGGTTTTAATTATCATTTTATGGCTAGTGAATTAAAAATATTTCTGTATTTATATCACATAGTTATTTTTAATCCTGTTTGCAGAGCACTAAGATCTGCTTTGTATGCATAGAGCTTTTTCTTATGAGGGTCTTGGAGACTGGAAAGGTCTTGGATTTTTGCCCCTAAAGCCCTGACCAGTTGCTGTTTTGAAGTGCACAGAGCTTGGAAATTTAGAAAGAAAAAGAAAACAAACAGAAAAATCACCTTAAAAGAGAGGCTTCAAAGGTCAGAGTAGAAGTCACACTATGGGGAATAAAAAGGTAACCAAGCCCTCTTGCCACATGGACAGCTGTGATTCTTTAGTTGTAAATGGTTTGAGGTGGAGGGGTTGACTGGCTTTTCCAACCAAGACTCCACTGCATGTGGGGTCACATGAGAGTGGAGTAGTGACAGAATCCCCTCCCTCACCCTGCTGGTCACACTGCATTTAATACAGCCCAGACTGGCTAATGCCCAGCCTCTCCTCCACCGACACCCCTAAATGAAATATAATTTAGGACTTCTTGAAGTCCTTTTCTGTAGATTTGCTGTGTAGTAAACCTTGGAGTTTCATCTGATATATTTTATGTGGCTTAAAATTGTTAGAAGGGGCTTTTTGCTTTCCAGGTATGGTTGGGCTACTAATTACCTGCTTCATGCAAAAATTTTATGGTTTTATTTTCATTATGCTGCATAAAACACTTTGAAATTGTGAATGCAAAGTCTCCGAGAATGATTTTCCAAGGGATTTAGTGGACATGTTGCACAGTGGAAGACTGGACCATTAACATTTGCTTGTGGAGGATTTTTGGAGGATTCAGTTTTTAAAGTATGTCACTGAAGAGTTTAAACTCTTTCTTATGATGTAAAAAATAGCTCAGCCATTAGAATGAAGAAGTTTAGCCAGAGAATGTTCTTGTTCTTATTTTTTCAAAAAACTCACATACCTCTGTTCAATTCCCTGATGGTTGATAGTGAGTATTTTGGTGACAGAGAACTGCTGCTGCCTGGTGCAGTGTGAGTTGTTGCAGGCTCAGAGAAAAAGTGTTGAGATGCTGTTATTGTGGTAACCAGGTGACTTGCTGTGAGCACTAGTGATTAACTGTTCATTTTGATTTAAGTGCTTTACTATTAGCTTGACTCTTGGACATGCTCTTAACCTATTCATTGCAATGTTGCCTTCTGCCCTGCTTGATCTTCCATCATCTCCATCAGCAGTTCTTGTGCTACTGCTTTCTTCCCCTTCGTTTGTCCTTCCTCCTGTCTCTGCTGCTCCTTGTAGGGTGAACCTCCACGTTGTTACCTGCATTCTCCACTTAAGTTATGCTAAAATTTTCACAATTCTACCCTCATGCTTTCTCTCTAGCAAGGTGCGGCTTCCTGCCACCTGTCCACCCCTGAACTGAAATTATTGTATAACACCAAGCAAGATAGCTTGTTTTTTATTCTCTGCCTGTAAAATTAAAGCATTAATTAACTTCTGGAATGGGAAGGGTGGAGGAGCAGTCACTAAGAACTTAATTCATGTGCCTAAACATAATTAAGTGGTACTGTTAAATGCCGTGGGATATCGTGAGAGCTCTTAGATAATGTCCTGCTGGCTTTCAGATGAGATTCTGTTGGGCCATAGCTGGCCCATACCTGACAGTTTCACATGGATTTATTGTTTTATAATAGCTTTGAACATCTCAGTTGGGGCTATCACCCATGTTTAGGCAGCCGAGGTGAAACCTGTTATTTTCTTTGACCAGCTACTTGAAGCAAGCTTAATGCTTCTGGGCCCAGACTACTATTTGTTGATACAGATAATTCCTACACAGAGAAACAGTGTCACTTCTTCCCTTTGGGGTGTGGTTTTGGGATGGGAGGGCTTTTTTTTTTGTTTGTTTGTTTTTGTTTTGTTTTGTCACATTTCTAAGCTGTGAGCACTTCAAAACAGAAACTGGTCAGGACACCAGGGGGAAAAATTCTGACTCCAGCCATAGGGACAAACAGTGTATTTTCTCAGAACAATGCTTTGATATAGCAAAGGAACTGTGAATTACTAAACTGAAACAAACCACATAGGAAATCAATCCATAGTATAATGCTAACAAAGAAGGGAAAAAATCGTCATTACTTAGGACTTTCTTTTACTATATTGCTCTAAACTATTTCAAATGATAAACCAATTATTTCTATTAGTGAGTTTAATATGGCTCATGGTGAGCATTCTAATAAGTTTTGGAAGTTTGTTGAGGAGTATCTGATCTCTCTGTTGCATTAGCGTGGCAAGGCTGATATTGTTTGCAGGAGACGGGAAAAGTTACATATAGGAATAAAGTAGCCTTATATAGAACAAAGATGAATGGATATTGGTGGAAATAATCCCCTTTGTAATAGAATGCTTTCTTTTCATTATGTTGTGATTTCCCTTCCCTCTTAACTGTGACATGAATAGAATCCATACCTCTCAGATAAGTATTCAGACAGGTGTACTATAGCCAGTAGCAATTCAGTCAGCCCATAATAAAAACAAGGTGACCAAGACTCACAGTGTCCCCACTGGTTACTTGGCTAAATCAGCTTGGCTTTTAAATGAATAATTTAAAAAAAATGAAAAAAAGAAAAAAAACCACCTGAGAGTGATGCTGTTATGCGAGGGTAATAGGATGTGAGATTGTAGGAGATTCCCTGGAAATGTCAGGGCTGTTTTTGAGCCAGGAGAATCCTTCATCTGAATGTAAATAGATTTTTTTCCCAAGCTGCTCTTCATTATGTCATTTGAGCAGTTAGTACCAGTGTAGAAGTGGGTGCACTGAATTTCAGCAGTGTCTATTCTTAGTTCTCTACATTGTGAGAAACACAGATGCCTTCAGAAAATGATGTGTTTTATTATGAGTTAGGAGAAATAAATCTTGGCTGAGAAGGTACCAGTAAAGGTATTTCTTTTGACTACATAGAGAGGAAACTAATCTGGATAGTTGAATTTGATCTCTGACTTTTAGATGGATAAAAGAAAAGGCGAATACTTGTGTAGGATTTATAGAATGGGGTAAGATCTTTGACAGACACAGATTTCCCATAGAAGTTACGGGAATGACCAGAAAACTGAACTTCTACCTGATATGAGATGGTTAAATGCCTAAAAGCACATGAATCCAAAATGCTTTTTACATAGCTGGGACTAAGTAGCTTTCATTATAGTTCCTTTCACTTGCCTGAGCAGAGCTCTCATACCTGATTGACCATGTCTAGCTTTTGAACTAATTTTATTTTTAAGAGAGGCTACAGAACAATTTTAATAACCTCTTAGGTAAGAGAGTCAAGAGGGTTCATCAGAGACTTTGACCAGCAGCTGAGACCTTTTACACCAGTCACTGTAGCTTTATTTTAAAGGAGAGTGTGTAGGAAAAACTGTGGCCGTTGGTCCACAGTGAACTTCGTGTGTTTTAGGAGCAGTTTTTTTTTAGAGGTTAGGGTCTGTATGTCCTTAGGATACTGTGAGAGTTACTTTCTGTGCATGGTGCGACACTATGAATGTTACCATGCAAAGCTCAGAGCTACATCGCTGAAAAACAAATACAAAAGCGTTTAGAAAAAAGATAACTTGTATCACTGAGGATTCTGTGGTAAATATAGATGGTGCTCAAGAAAAGGGGTGTGTGAATTCTTGAGGAGTGTGTAGGAAGATTGGATTGCAGTAGAATGTGCTAAACCATGAATTTTTTTTCTTTTGAATATTGTACCTGTAGCATTTTGTTTGAATGAAGTAGGTAATGCAGTTGATCGTTATCAATTAGAGTACCAATGAGAAAGTAATGGCTTTTCCTCTCAGAATTGAGGTGGAAACCTGATACCACCTATATCTAAGACAGGACAGAAGTTCTACACAATCTGCTCAAGAATGTTGTGTTATGGTGGAAAAGGAAATGGCTGTTGTTGACCTAATGAAATGTATAGTCCCCCTATGCAATCTTACACACTGGGCATTATTGAAACAGCACCTTCAAGAGAAATTTATATTTATAAACAAAGCTAATGGAATAGCATGTAATGGAATAACATGTTCATAATGACAATATTTGAGTAAATATGAAAGTTTATTGCTGACTTGCTTGATTATCTGTAATTTTGGTTCATAGTTGTATGACAGACTTTAAATAATTTCAAGTTCAATTCATGAAGGTTGCAGTTTTCATTTAACCTTGCAGTTTCAAATGGAAGGAGGGTAAACCAGGATAGTATGGTGGCTCCTGTTTCTTCTGTTTTAAAATGTGAGGTGGAGGTTGTCCTGAAGAGTGGAGCACAGCAAAATCAAAGTGTTGTGTTGGTGAGGAAAAAACAAGGTAGATTACAGGACTGTCCACATCAGACACTGACACAGATCACTCAGACTTTCTGTTTTACATGTGCAGTTTGAGTACAGATGTTTTCTATTATTTTTAAAGTTTGGTGTGAATTGATTGAGACAGGTAGTTTTACATGCTTCAGTAGCAGCAGCAATATCTTCCACTAGTATTTTCTTTTCATTCAGCATTGCGGTTTTTGGCCTCCCACATTTGGCTTGAAAAGTGAAGACAGCTCAGTTTCAGGCCGGACTCAAAAACAAGTTCAAATGAGTCTGAGAGGAACTATAGATCAATACAATGGAATCTTTTTTCCATTCCTGTCTAAAAACATGTTTTGTAGCAGTTTTAGCCCTGCCTGTTTGCTGAATACTACAGTTGCTGTTGCTTTCAGCCCTGGAAGAGGTAATGTTATGACAATGTTCAGAGTCTTATTTCAGAAGTCTGTTCAGAGTCTTATTTCAGAAGCACAATTTTATTTAGCCTGAAAGTCGTACTACAGCCTATTTCCTTGGTTGAAACAGGCAAGAAAGCCTTAAAAGGCATTTTTCCTGCATCTGTCCCTCACTGGAAGCATTTAGAGCTGTTAGGGTTTGTGTAATTCCTTGCCTTCCTTCTCGTAGGGTAAGCATGCTCTTTGAAGACTTAGCAAACTGATTTAGGATGCTTAACTGTAGTTTCAGAGCTAATCTGTACCTTCTTATTCAAAGTCTCTAAGTAGCTGGGATGACAACTTCCATGCAGAAAGACTAAAATATTTTAAGAATACTTGCATTGTGTTACTCCTTTTGCATAGGTAGCAATTGTTTTGACAGCAACTTAAGAAATGCTGCCATCAGTTTCGTGCTGATTATTAGGACCTTTAGGAGTATGTGAATTTATTTATTTTTCTTATCAGTATCATTGCTAAAAGTAAGTGAGAAGAAGAACAACTGGGTTTTGGTTTTTTGCTCTCTTTTTTTTTTTTTTTTTTTTTTTTTTTCTCCATGCAGCACTAAAGAAGTGTTACTATTAATTCTCCATGTTTTCAGTTTTAGAAGGTTTGTGCTCCTTTGGGGTAGTTTTTTATGCCCTCCAGATGGTATTGTGACAAAGTTTGTTTTCCATTAGATGCTGATTTGAGGGCAGCAAATATATTATATTGAGAAACAGAAGTTTCACTAGGCAAAACTGATGATAAAGCACCTTGCCCACTGCGTGACTTAAACTGATTTGTATTTGGCTTTGCTTATTTTCTTATGCTTGTTTTGAAATATGCATGTAAGTATTTTAGAATGCTACCTATTCACACAATGTAATGCCAAAATCATGACATCTCCATAATTGTCCCTATTAAGGACATTCTTTTTCACTATGAACCTTGTGCCATGAAGGAAATAGGTGAGGGAAGAACACGCACACACACATACACAGACACACTCTCTCTCAAAATAATCTAAATATTCTTCCTGGTAAATCTAAAAGGTATGCATTACAAATCTATAAGGTATGCAGTGAGAGTTAGAAAAAAGTTACCAGTTACTGAAAATATTCTGAGTATTAGAAACAGTTAAAAATCTTAATGTAGATGTGTAAAAATGAGTTCTCACATCTTACTTCTGAACTGTAAAAAAACCCTATAGATACATTTTCATATATCAGCACAAAGCATGCGAAGTTTCTTTCAAGAGATTATGACAGTGTCTTGAAAAGATCATAACACATTAAAGTGGGACTTAAGTAGGCCAGAGATTTCTGTTCATACAAAAGATGTGAGAAAGTGTATAGCTACTGAGCTGAATAAACCTATTGCTGCTGGCTAAATTCTGCTGGCTTAGTTATAAACCTTCTACCTGTACTAGCTAGTTTCTGTAAGCTACTGAAATTCAAAGGGATATATGTGCTCACCTTTTATTGCTTTTGCTAAGGATATTGTAACTGAAAAATATCCTAACACAATGAATTATGCTACATTTGCAGTTCCATGCCTGAAGCAACTTCATTTTTACATTATGGAAACCAATGACTTTCAGTGTAACGATGAAAATATTAAGATGGCTGAACAACTTTAATTTAAACAAGTGAATTACCATTGTGCATTTCCCCCTTGCCCCACTTTGCTTCCTGTGTGATGGCAAGCTTCTTAAAATGGTATACGGACATTGAAAGAATCACTTAATTAAAATTCTGTGGAGATCTCTGGTAGGTACTTCTAAACTTGCTTTCCCTGTTCTCTCTTGTTATATGTGAATTCTCCTTTATTTTTTCTTCTAATTTATTTAAATGCCATCTGCTTGTGTATTTAAACCACAGCATTTCCAGATTCAGGATCAGTTCTGTGAAGACTGCGATTTCTGTCGCTCTCTCTGATTCTTATCAGTAACACTTCTAACAAAGCTGTCCTTGTGAAGATGTATATTTGTCATAGTGATAGCACACTTCAGGAAGTGTATTAAGCTAAAACAACTCCCACTGTTCAACTAAAAAATATGTTCCTTGTCATTTGCTACTGCTCACTGAAATTAAACTTGGGCAACATTTTAGTCTAGAAAAATGCAGTTGCTTTTTCTTCTTGGAGTGTTTAGCACTGCTGCACATTGTCCTGCTTTTTTAAGTTATTGTGCAGTTAAATCCTGAGGTGGATGGGGGGAAAGGGGACAGGTGCACAAAAGAACTTAGAAATGCATTCTGGAGACCCTTGTCTTAAGTTTCTGCAGCTACTGCTGTCTCTCTTGGGGGCTTAGATAAATCTTTAGAAACTGTTTCCAAACAGTTCCTGAGTTTGTGACTTTGTAATTGATCATGAGCTTTGCAGCAATACAGAACTTATCAGTTGAATGGATCATGCCAAAAGAACTCCTGATACGTGTTTTATTCAGCAGGGGTTTTGGTCTATCACCACCACTATGACACTAGGTTTCCTTTTGAAGTCATATTTTAAAAGCACAGGTAATTTGACAGAACTGTAATTACATGTGACTCTTTATGATGTGACTCCCAAACAGTAACAGAGGTCAGTGATGGGATTCCTCATAGGAAATTATGTGAGATGTTTCTATGGTTGTTGTAGTACCTAAGCATGCTGTAATTGCTGTTTACATGTAAGGCATTTGCAAATGGAGGAGCATCACAGTTCTGTTGTCCTATTTAGAAGCTCAGCTGAAAGCCAAAGAGTGCTACGAGGTGAGGGCAGGCAGATGTTTTGCTGGTCAGATGTGTATAAAATGTTCAGTTGTCAGATAGAATTTGAGTATGCATGGAGACAGTAGGCAGCTGGAACTTGCATCCTTTCATGTATTGATGATTCATGTGAGGGACATACAAGTGACTGCAATATTTCCCACTTTAAAGTTAGTCTGAGAGGTGTTCTTCCTAGGGTGCTAATTCTCAGGTGTGGAAATATAGAAAGCTTCATAAAACTGTCAGCCGTAACTTAGATATATAGAAAAATGCATTATATGTCTTTTCACTGGTAATGTAAAAATTAATTCCTAGGCAACTTTTCTCCTTATTCTTGAAATGCTTTAAGCTTTGCTTCTCTCTTAAGATAATCACAGACAATTGAATTGTAAGAAGCAGGCTGTTACTCAGTAACAAACAGATGCATTAGAAATGCAGTTTAATGCTTCATGCCATCCATCTCCAGGATTTTGTGTAGAAACCATACAGCAATTTCCAAGTGATTAAAAGGGTCTGATTTGTACAAGTTATGATTGATAGCACAGTGATCTTATGTAGCTCTTAGGAAAACCTTCCAAAGACAAAAATGTTGCCAAGTGATACTGAAGGATATTTGAAATCACTCTAAGTCATTCAGAGTAAAAGTGAACAGACAGCTTTCTATAATGCTTATATTATATTTGGGGACAGCTGGATGGAAGTCCAGCCCAGAGAAAGTCACTGTTTTATCTTTGTCAGTCTATTTCTTGGGGAAAAAAATAAAAAGCTTGCTCTTTGCTATCAAAATACAATTGCTGTGTGACAGCTTTGATGTAGAGTATAAAATGGTCAAATCTAAGTACACAGCTGAAGGATAATTTGATGTTTCAATAGTGAAGTGCAGAAAAATAACATTACAAGTGAGTAAAATGTAATTTTAAATATTAAAAGCAAATCTTCCTATATATAGTTCTAACCTCTTGAAATTTTACATATACGTGTCTGTGAATGTTCCTTTAGTATTAATCTGTCTGTCCACCATATATCCTGGCTTTACTTTATGATGGTAAGCCTATAAAGACTGTAAGAACACATATCTATAAAATTCCAGTTCAGCAGATGCTAGACTTTTTATGGAGGCTCTCCCAAACTATAGTTCCCACCTTTCTGCTGTTATATATAACAGGTGTAAGTCTGATCATAGAACCAAGAAGTGTGCAGCGTGGGATCAGGAATCTGGGAGCAGGGAGCCTTACAAGCATGCAGTGATTTTGGAAATGTCGATAATGAGAAGATTGGGTGTGCTGGTTTTTGCTGGTGTAGAGTTAATTTTCTTTTGGTGGCTGGTGTGGAGCTGTGTTTTGGATTTATGCTGAACACAGGGTTGATAATACAGAGATGTTTCTGTTATTGCTGGGCAGGGTTTACACAGAGCCAAGGCCTTTGCTGCTTTTCATGCTGCCACACTGGTGAGGGGGCTGGGGGTGCCTGGGAGGTTGGGAGGAGACACACCCAGACAGGTGACCCAGACTTTCCAAAGGGGTATTCCAGATCATTTTACATCGTGTTCAGCTGTACAAAACGGGGGTGGGGAAAGGAGGAAGCAGGTAATATCTGAAGTGATGGTGTTTGTCATCCCAAGTCACTGTTACACAGATGGGGCTCTCCTGGAGACGGCTGAACACCTGCCTGCCCATGGAGAGTGATGAGTTTGTTCCTTGTTGTGCTTTGCTTGTGTGCACAGCTTCTGCTTTCCCTGTTAAACTGTCTTTATCTCAACACACAAGTTTTCCAGCTTTTATTTTTCTGAGTCTCTCCCTGATACCACTGGTGGGGCAGTGAGCTACTCTGTGGTGCTTGGCTGCTGCTTGGGGTTAGTTAAACCATGACATTATGGCAGTTTGCAAGCTCTTTCTTAGCTGTGGGTCCCATGGAGAAGATGAGTCCTGTTCACTGATTATGAACTAGTTGTCTCTCATTTCAGAAGTCTCCTGATCTTTTTCTAGCAGCCTCCTCCTTACAGATCGTCGCTGCAGTTCTTTTGCATCAGATCCAAGAAAGATCAGGCAAGCAGTCTGTCCTACATGCAGTTTTCTAAGACATTAACTGCAGTGGTGTGAAGTAGTTTTCTTCCCTTTGATTTTTTTGGAGGTTATTTTTCACCACTTTTTTCCAGAGAACTCTTTTTCAGGCTGGTCCTACAGCTGAGAAACTACTGCTGTCTGGGCTATCCAGAACTTCTTAAGTCAGGTCTGCTGCCAGTGTGCATGAAACTATAACCCTGGAAGACTTTAGTCACAGCAGCATAGAACAAAGTGTAATTCCAAAGTAACTTGTAACATTCTAGTGCATGTTGTGTGTGCTATCAAAAACAGACACCTCAGCATCAGAAAGCCCCTGATTGCTGTCAACAAAATAAAGGTGGCAGAGTCAACCCATCTTGAGAGAAAGAAGTGTCTTATTCTCTTCCACTAGCAGCTGATTTCCATTATTCAAGTGGTCTATAAGTAAAAGTTGTCAGACACAGAAGTTGTAAGATTGTTTCCCTTCAATATTCGTATTTAGGAAGTGGGCTCCTATAGAGAGGTAATAGGACTAGAGATAATATAAATGTCTCTCTTCATATCAAAATTTTTGACTTGACAAGCAAGCTATTTTATATTTTGGAAAGTAATTTCATGCAGAACCAGTCTTTTGACAGCATATTCTTTGATCTGTTAGACTGGTGAGCTTCACTGAAACTCATTTTAACACTCCCAGCTGGGAGTTTGCCTTTACTGTACATCCAGGATCAAGGCATTTTGACCTAGGGATTATGAACAAGTCCAGGTGGCACAGTGTGAGGAATGAAAATTCCTGATAATGTTGCTATTGCTCCATGGTATTAGAATGCAGACCCCCTCAGGTATATTTAAAAGCTTTTTTGAATGTCTTTATCCATCTATCATCACCTACAAGGGATAATGCCTTTAAGTTGCTAAAACCTAATTTGTCATGCAGATCTATGTAGAACTGGATTCAGATAAACATGTGGGTAGGGTCTCTTCAGTAAGACATCTTTCCTTTTACACTAGCACCCTGTTCTTCCTTAAACTAAACATGATAGTGAAAGATATGTCACAGAAAGGTAGTTAATTTTCATTTGTTGGGGCTGTTCCCTCAACACATGTTTATGATTCTTTTGTCAGGAGCTCTGTCTCTCATGCTCTGGTGGAGAAATTGCACGAGTGTGTTCATCTCATATACAGTTCCTTCTTTTCCAATGACTGACACTTTCATAGAGATGTGTGTGGAGTACCCAAGTAAAGGAAAGGCATCTTCTTCATCCTCTGACAAATCTGTCATAGGGGCACATTCTCAAAAGTATAGACCATTTCTTTCAGCATGAATAGGTTGCATTTTGGGTATAATTTATATTACAAAGTTGCACCTGTAAAGATTCTTTCTTTCTTGTCTTAGCAGATTTAGGGAAAAATGAATCAGCAGATGCACACATTGGATTTTATAATAAAGAAATATTAGAACCTTGGCTTACACTTTTCTTTATACTGATCACTGAGTTTTACTTCAAAATCTATGATATTTTCTCATTTTTGCTGTCTCGGAGAGGATTGACTTTATATAGTGAGTGCTGAGTATCATTATTATGATGCTAATTGCCTTTGTTATCCTTTTCTGGTCTTTTCGTGTGTGCCATTTTAGGATGGCAGTAGCCTCTGAGTCACACTGTTTTCTCATTTGTATGTTACACTTCTCTGTGGTGTACTGTTTTCCAGACTCAGGAAGCTGAATCCTGTACCTGGCTGTTTAAAACTACCATCTGAGATGTACTTCAGGTTTAAAAATCATGTGTGCTCAAAATGCACTGAAATTTTAATGGTTTTTAGCAGCATACTAAGATTTATATTCTTTAAAAAGAATTTTTTCTGTAGCAGTTAAAATAGATATGTAAAAGGATTTTTCCCTTGCTTTATTTATCTCACCTGAAGTCACACTTCATGACATTTGAGATTATAGATGCATACATACATACATACATACATACATATATATATATATGTTTAGGTTTGCAACGTGGACTCAACAGTTGAATCTTGCATACTAGCTTCTCTACACTGTGTTAACTTATATAAATAACCTTTTTTTTACTTTCTCTTCTCTTGACATTATTTTTATGTCCACTGGAGCTGTTCTAACATTGAACACATCTCTCCATCTTTAAACTCTATTACAGCAATCTTTGCTTGACATCTTCCTTTCATGTGTTTATACATTGTGATGAGCATTGAAATAGGGAATCCCAGGTGCTGTTAGACTAGAAATTCAGTATGTAGTTGGAGAGCTGCCAGAAGCTGGGATGAGTTGCAGATTTGAGAATCAATATGAACTGCCTGACTTTACATGTGGGCTACCAATTGGTTGTCCTTGGTACACAGTATGCATACTTGATTTATATTTTAAGTGGGATGGCACCAAAATACATACTGTAAGAAGATGATTTCAGACATAAAGATAATGATCTGTCCACTTGATCTTAAAAGGTGATGCCTCATTTAGGCCTTGAATTTACCATAAATCTGATTTAAAATGCTTTAGTCAAAACATTTTATTCAATTGGATCAGACTTTATTGCCTTCATGTTTCTTTTAGATGTTGATGTAATTAAGAAAATTAATTTCTTTCCCTTTCTTGTTTACTGTCCAAAGCAAAAATACAATAGTACAATTTTAGAAGAAGAAATTGGGGAGCTTTTGTAGGCTGTATTTATATAGAGAAAAATCTTTTTAAAATGAGAGTTTTGAATATACAATTAAGGTATAGTGTATGATCAGTGCACATGGATTTAAGCATAAAATTTCCCATTACTGTGTACAAAAAACTAAGTAAAACATATTGAGATCAGAGTACTTTAATTTTTTTTGTACTCATCACTATTGATTAATGTACCATGCTACTAATAGCACATTTGTGTATTGTGGGCTGCCTCAACTAGGCTGTAATCCCATCAGCTATCATCAATCAAACATGCCTAGGCACGACCAGAGTTTGTATGGAGGCTGTCTTGTTGGGAAAACAATCTTTTAATTCAGCTGATGTTCTGCTTCTCACCAACTCTATTTTTCTTTTGCGATAGCATGGAATAAACCCAGAGAAATCTTTAATCATGTCAATGCCTTAAAACAGTTGCCCATTTGGTGAGCTATAAATATGGATAGTTACATTTGGTGAAATTTCTCCATAGTGTAAATTGTGTTTGTGTGTCAATGATTCCCACAACTAAAACCCCATTAAGCCAAAACCACTTCAGAATAATAAGTGAAGTGATTAAGTAAACAATGAAGTGCTATAAAATCTGTCATCACTCATTATCCAACCTAAATCCTATAGTTCAGATAAACTATAATTTATAGTCTTACTTTTTCATCAATGAAATATTGCCAGATGCCCAGAATTTCTGTATGTTCTCTCTTGAATAGCATAGAATATGAAATTAAAGTTTTGTGTTGTACTATAAATGTACTATAAATAAATTACATGCTATATATATTTTCATATGGTGATGGGTAAGGCTGAAAGAATATTTTTGTGACTAGAAATACTTGACATTATGAAGCACAATGGCTGTGAGGTTGCAGGTTTTACAAGGGCTTGAAAATTAGATTTATAAAAAGATTAACAGTATTGCTAAAGGGATTTTCTGGAATAGGCATCATTAGAGTGTATAGTGATATCCAAACACATTAAAAACCTTTCCACCAAATAATAATTGGAAAAAAAATCTTGTATTTTGTGGTTAAAAATAATGCTAATAATTTTTGTTCTTCAAATAGCAGTAGACATTTTTGGAAGAAAGTTTGTTTTAAAATGTATCCAGTGGGGTTTTTTTAGGCCTGTTAATTGGCGTGCCTTCAATGGACATAGAAAATAGCTATATTTTTTTTTGGTAAGAACATAATAGAAGAGGAAGAGTTGTGCAGCCCTATAGATTCAAATTAATAATTTGTCAATGGAGATTTCAATCCAGGAGCTGTTTCAACAAGTCGTTTTTGAATTTAAGTGTATGATTATTTTTTGCTGGCTCAAACCTAACATGCAAATACCTTATTGCTAAACTTTTAAATACATAAACTGGGAGATGCTAACAGGTGATTTGTGTCTGTAGTGGTATTAAATGTACAGAATGTTTGGTAGCTTACAGATATCAATATCAATGTGCTTACAGAAGAAATGCTTAAAATTCATATAATAAAATATAAATGAAGAAAAATTTGAACTAGATGCAATATATATTTTTGCTTGCAAGAGACTTTACTTTTGAGCTTTGTAAACCGATCTTCTCAGCATTGACTATGCTGAGGTTTATAATTCATAAGAATGGAAAAAAACCTCAGGTGGTAAGTAATGGTTTGCAATTGGCTTCAGTAAGATATCATGGCAAAAATGAGACCAGTACTTAGAACAAATTTTCAAACACCTTTTCCTCATGGTTGCAGAAGAAACCATTTTTCAAATTTCTTTCAAGAAGAATTTTGTAGAATATATCACTTAATGGAAGGTGCTTCAGACAAAGTTTGCTTTCATTTGTGTTTGATGGAATTTTTGATATGAATTTTCAGCTGCAAGTAATCCTTTCCTCTCAAATTTGTAGCTGATTTCCTGCATTGCCTGCATGACAAGTAAACTGCAAATTACATTCAAGTGCATGTACAGATCATAAAAAAGTGTTCTTCTGATTGGTATATCACACTGTTAGATTTCCAGGAGTACTGATGCTGGTACGTGGTACAATTGGTTGGGGTCACCTTCTCCCCTGTCATCTGCCTGAGGAATCTCTGGCTAATTTGGACAGCACTTCAGTGTAGTAGGCTCTGTACAGGCTCTGTGCAACACTCTGCAGCAGGATTTTCCCATCCTGGAAATACCAATGTCAATAGCAAGAGTAACAGAGCAGTAAGCCTTTGCATCATCACTTGGGTTTCCTAGAGATTACTGCCTTAAGGACCAAATCTTAGGTTACTCAAATGTAAATTCAAATTAAAGAAAAAAATCAGTTTGTTTTCCAGAAGAATTCTTCATTTGTGCTTTTGAATCCATGGTCTCTTTTTTTTAGTCCTTAAAACTGTGAATTCTTCCTTGTTGGGTCCTCTCAGACTTTATTTTGGGTGTAATTATACCATACATTGACAGCTGCCAGAAAAATCTGGATTATGAAGCTGCTCTGCGTGTTATTGCTTGTTCCCACTTTCCCCACACATGAGCCATTAAAATGGTTATTAATTATTGCTGTCAATCAGCTTGTTGAAATGACTTGGGTAAAAATAAGCTGCTAGGAAAGATTTTTCCGGACCCTGGGATCTTTTAAAACGATAAAAATTTAGTTTTAAAAAGATATGTGAAAAGAGAAGACACTTTACCTCAAATAATTAATACCCACCCCTCCCAGTATCTTATGTATTAATATGAGGGATTATCTCGTGAAGGAGTGCCCAGAATCACTTAATCAATGGACAGAATTCAGCATTTCTCTAAACCAGATTTATAATCATTGTGTGGTTCTTTTTCAGACCCGTTTCTAAGAGCCAGATTTTTCCTGTGATTGGTTTGTTTTCTTTTGCTTTCTGCCAACAAGCTGATATTTTATTAGCTTTCAAATGTTTTTCTGTGTATTCTTGCTGTTTGTGTGCAAATGCATAAGTAGTTTGAGTAGCTAAAAATTTCTGTTTGCCTTTGCAAATGAGGATGAATAGAGTCACTGGTTTTCAGTGTGTCTGGGATAATATTAAAGTAGCTGGAGAGGTAAAGGGGCAGATTGTTATTGTTGCTAAGAAGCTGTTAATCAAGAATTGCTCTACCTCTGTTTTTGTGCCCTTTCTCTGAAATCTTTTGTCAAGCTCATGTTGACAAGACAGCAGTGAAAAAAGTTGTTGAGAAGAATAGGCCTGTAGTCTCTTGAAGAACTAGTATAGGGGGCCCTGTACACTGACATCTAAAGATACTATAATCCAAGTAAATTACGTAAAAAAAAGATAGAATCATTTGCATTGACTTTTTACTGGCTGACAAAGCAAATTGTCTTTCTATCATGTTGTGGAGAATTTACATTATTTGTTAAACGATTTCTAGAATAGAATAAAAGCATCTGGAGGAAATAATCACAGAGAAAAGCCCAAGGGATAATCTTCAGATACAGCAAAATAATTGGGGCTTTAGCTGTACAGGTTGTTTGAAGCATAATTCCATGCCCAGAGGAGCCAATGGGAGAAACCTGAAATTGTTTCCACAGATACTGATTCAAAGCCTTGAGCTGGCAGAAACAGCAAGCCAATTTCTTGCCCCTCTTCTCTATGTAAAGAGCTATATTGTGCTTTTATCAAGTAATTTTATAAACTCAGAATTTCTTCACAAGCTCTAATCCATCTCTTAATTCTAGGCTTTGGACCAAAGAATGTTCTCTGACCTTTATTGCTTTCTTTATGGCTAGAAACAATATTTATTGCAAGGAAACACTACATAAATCCCTAGGAAGACGCTATCTCTTTATATAGATTTTTTCCTCCTGTGACAAAACCATGGAGCAAGATTCTCAAGACAGCAGAGTCTCTGTGCAATAGCAAAATTAATATATGTCTTTTTCTGAAAGTAGATCAACACTCTGGTGGAAGGCTCTGTTGGATGGGCTTCTTAAACCAGTCGTGTTGTTCATGTAAAGGAGGTTTATTGCACCTTTGTGTTTTAGACAGGCTTGCAGCATTGCAAAAATGAGGTGCCTGGTGGGCTACTGAGAAGGGGACTAGGATTTTGCTTTAAATGTTGTTAAAGACAGAATTTGAAATGTGGGGAGACCATATGGCACATGGCAGAAAGCTGCTTCAAATTTCATTGAATCCCTGTTCACTAAAAATCTGACTCCAGATTTAAGTTTGTAAATTGGTAGCTGTGAATTTGTATTCCTGTCTGGACTGGAGAAGAAGCTTATGGATTTCTGCATGGCCTATAAGTAAATACATAGAAATGTGTCTGCAGCATAGATCTTTTAATGATTATGTGCCCCTGTGGAATTGTTGTGTTGCTAACAGCATGACTCTCCTCACTGCTTCAAGGCAAGGGGGCTGAACTTTGTGCCTGGGTTTCTGGAGCAGACTGTCAGCAAGGCTTCCATTGGTTTCAGATAGACAGGCATCACTACCTTTTCTTTCATGGCATCACCCACATGTTCTGGCTGCAGGCTAATCTGAGGAAATGAGGACAAGAATGACATTACAGGAGCATGATTATTTGGTAGACTTTTGTCTTTCTTGAACCATGGGAGACAAAGCCAATGACATGTACATAACTGCTGTTGCTGCTCAGTTACCCCACTCAATAGTGCATCAGCATTTCTAGAAGGAGATTCTTTGGTCAAATGTTGTGTTATCTGGGGAGCTGTAGAGTAAGTTCTTCCTCCTAGCTGATACTTCATTCTGAACAACAAGGAGTATATTTCCTTCAGTATGGTGTCCTTTTGGAAGACAGCAAAGAAAGGAATTGAAAAAAAGGCAAAAGCAGAGTTTACTTTGGCTATTGATATTTCACTTCTGTGGTGCTTGCATAAGCATACCAAGCTCTCTCTCAGGGATGAGGGGACTTATTTTTTTCTCCATCTTCATTGTGGGAAATGTCAAGTGATAGAAACATGTTTTAGTCATATTTCTGTCTGCTTTCCATGTGTTCTTCCATAGCATACATGTGGTATATGTATGCTGGTTGATTTGTGGATCAAACTCTTCAGAATCAAAGCTGTTATTTTTGTACTGTACCTTAAAAGAAACATAGAGAGCTGTTCTTTTGATGTTGGGTTTCTGAAAGGGCTAAAAATGTGTTCTATTAACTCTTGCTTGGCACACAGGTGGTATTGGCATCCTTCAAGTAAGTGGCAAAGAAACAAGCACAGGCAAACAGAAATAGTTATATATCTCTGAGTGCCACTAGTTGCTTTTTTCTTTTCCCAGTCTGAGATTTCTTATAAAATGCTGCTGGACAACAGCCCCAGAAACATAACTTTTATGCCTACTATAAATATTTTCACAGTAGTAAAAGTGTCTTGTGGTGGGACCACCCTGAACAGGAGAAAATGCAGGGTTTGTTAAAGCTGAGTTAAGAGAATCATGTAGTTGGGGATACTGCCTGGAAAGGGACCCCCTGAGTTGTAGCACCCAGTCCTACTTCTGTGTTTGACAACCAGCTCTATCAGCAACTCATAAAACTCCAGTTTAGATATGTCTCGAGTCTTCTGATTCCAATGTTCCTACCAGAAAATGTTCTGAATTCAGAATTTCTTAACAGAAGTACATATCGTGAAGTCTGAATTCTGGTTGTGGTGGCCAAATTCTTTATTTTACACTGCTTTTTAGAAGAAAAGGAAAACATTAATTTTATGGCATGCCACATAGAACATTAAATATAGAGTTTTGCTTGTTCCACAGTAAATCTATCCTGACTTGGTAAAGGAAGGAGTGAGCTGTATTTTAACAAATAGCTGTGTCTTTCTTGCACTTGATAGATTTCATTGGTCTATAAGGGGTAGGCAATAAGGAAAATGTGCAAGTAGGAAAGACTTGAACCTAGGTCTTATATGTAGTTTATTGCTTTGAAAGAAAGCATTTTGACTTTTTGCTATATCTTAGGCCTGGAGCAGGAAGGAGAAGCAAGTCAGAGAAAGAGAGCTCATTGTAATCAAGGGAAAGTCTGACAATTTAGGCATGATATGGTAATCTGTTTCCTCTTAGGACCCGTAGCTCCTTCACAAAACAGGAAGGATGGAAAATCCGGATGCTCTGTTTTTGGCACTTATGTTAGATGCCGCTGCTGAAGTCCAGAAGTAACAGTAACTGGATCAGTTATGTTTCTGTTTTGTGGAATACTATCATATAGCTATTATTTCTCTTTTTCAAGCAGTCACTTCTACATCTTTCCCAAATCCACTCAGTTTCTTTCTACTTCATGTATTGATAGGGGCCATGCCTAGCTTTACTACAGACAGTTCTTTCCCAGAGTTGGGTCTTAGAAAATCCACACTGTTTCTGGGGAGGCAGATTAATTTGTAAAACCTAGTGCTTCCTGTCCTCATCAAGGCCAGAACCTTGCAGGTCTTGTGAAGAGGAAGAGTCAGATGAATAAAAGCATTAATTTACAGTAGATTATCTGAGACCTTTTGAGATATGTAAACTCTCATGCTCTAGCACATAATACACCTGCTGATTGACAGGAATGGAAGGGCAAAAGGGAGAGAGAGGCTAACAAATGAGAAAAGGGATCAGGTTGTGCTGTAGGCTTTTTGCAGCTGTTCATTCTCAGTGGTGCTACTTACTGAAGCATTTGGGTAAAGTGAGATGCAAGAATTACATCGTTACCGGAGGGGATGAGAGATTGTATTTTCTGATTCTAAGTGCGAAGTCAGCTTAAGATATTTTAGAGTATCAATGTACCCTTCAAGACAGGATTAAGATCGGTTCGTATCAAAATTATTATCATCCCAAAGAGATTTGTTACCACCATAGTTGCTCTCAGTGAAAAGACCATGTTGCCTTTTCTGTGGGTTGCACATGTCCTCTGTCTATCTCTCTATAAAATAAGAGACTAATGTGTTTCAATCAGTGTCAGGCTATGAATATGGAATCATTTAGTCTTCAGTGGAATGAGTCTTATGCTTTGTAGAAAATAACTTGCTGAAAGTTTGCTTGCTGTCAGTCCAGGCACAGTTTGGATGCCACCTCTCACATTTGCACTACCAAAGCAGGATATGCCAAGAAGATAGGTGAAATACTAAGTTTCTTCCTGCCTGGATTGATGCATGCAAATAAAGAGTTTTTCTGGCAGTAGATGTGGAAGTGAAAGAGAACTGAAAAGTGAATAATTACATTTATAGATCTGGGTCACAGGAGAAAAAGTGTGTCTTGTTATTTGGACTCATTTCTGGTCAGGGGTGGGTGAAGGAGATAGGGTGAAAAGAAAGTTCTTAGCTGGAAAGTACTACTGGTTTACTAATTAAATAAGACAATGAGGTAGAAACTTCTAAAGCTGGTTGAAGTTCATACTTCTTCCTTATCTTCAAATTATCATACTTTTTTTTTTTTTTTAGCTGCAAGCTGCTGTTTGTGTTTAGGACATGAGTATGTTTGCTTAATTTTAACTCAATGTAGAGCTGATATAAGAGTAACTAGTTCACTTCAATATGCTTCCTGTTGCTTGTAGTGCTCCTTAAAAATGGAGTATTGAAGTATCAATTAAATATTCTGTTTCCAAATTCAAGGGCATAAAAATAAACTACTTCTCAGTTTAAATGGCATTGATAGTTTTTGATTAATTGATTTGGAGAAGTGTCATCCAGTGATAATGAGGGAAAGTCTTTGCCGTGTGGTTGACAATGTGTGTTAAGTGAGTGTCTGCACACCAGAGCATACAGAGTAATTCTCTGTGATTTCTTTGAGATATATACAAGAATAAGTGTAATATAATAGAAATGTGGATATGTAGGAGAGTGAGGCAGAGAAAGACAGATCTGCAGTGGTGGAAAAGAGGCGGAACTCATATTGTGGAATGCTCTAGGGAGCTGATTGTATCAGTTTACATTTCCTAGGCCTGTTTTGCAGAGAAAACTACTGTTTTCTATTTTTTTAACTGTAAATGGAAGTCTTTTTTTCTTGGGCTTATGGATTAGCATTGTTGACAAAGTACTCATGAGTTGCCTCCAGGCTGTTGCTGTAAGTTGAAAGCCACTGGCAATTTTGTTTGTTAGAGGATGAAGCTGTTTAAGAGAAAAGAAAGAAGAAAGCAAGGGAGAGGAGAAAAAATCTAGGGTTTCCTTGGGGGTTGTTTTAAAATGCTGTCTCTTTGCTTTGCACCTGCTGAGAAGTTAGAATTTAAGCTTGCTTGAGTTCCCTATGGCTACTTGCTGTCATTGCCTGTTTTGGCAACCTCTGAGCAAAAAGCTTGAAACAGCTTTGATTCTCTTTATTCTCCCCTCCTTCCCATCTGTTGCTTCTCTCTGAATCATGAGGTGCCAGCCTCCGTGTGCTGGGAGTGAGATCAAGCAGAGGCTCCTCTGTAACTGCTGGCAGTGTCCGAGACCCCTGTAATTGGCATTATGTGCAGTGTCCCAGGTATCAGCCAAGGATCAATGCAAATAGAGCACGGAGCAACACTTGGAGCCTTTGCACTGGTATGTGTGAGTTTCTGAGAAAAGAAGCCTGGTCTGCAAGCAAGGCAGTAAGAGCATTAGTGTTCTTTGAGGCTGGTAGCTCTCTGAAATAAGTTTTAGGGTTAAAGTTATGCAACCAGTGCTACGTAATTTTTTCCAGCATGTACCACTCTACAAGTAATGCCAGCTAAAGGCATAAATGTACAGAATAGGCTGGTACATGTACACTTCAGACTGAAGGCAGATAAATTATTTGATCTTTCATTTTTTTATTAACTAACCCATTTTCCACTAAAGCTGAGGCAGAACAGGTGTGGCCAATTCAAGGATTCTGCCTTTCCTGGGAACAGTGCCAGATATGAGTGACTTGAGAGCATGGGAGATATGACACTTCCTTCGATAGCTGCATACTCATGATTTTGAAGTGTGATTGTGAAATTCGTCCTGTAACACATGAAGTTAAAGATTTTATTTCATTCTGACTGCCATTGTTGCAGAAGTGAAGGTTCCTGTCCTGGCTATAGGAGTATAGAAAGCTAGCTGATATGCTACCTATTAAAAGTTTATAAAGCTATGTTACATAAACACAGCTCTCCAAATTTGGCTGTATGTTTCAGTAGTGAAGGCTGATTATTTTCCCTCTGTTGTAACATTTCATCCTGTAAAAAAAATTTCTCTGTAAAGTGTGTAAAACCAGTAACATGCTTTTTTATTTCCTTGTTTTCAGGAGAAAAGGAGGCTAACAACAAAGAAAAGTGTATTTCACAACATTGAAATTATTTAGTTAAGCATTACTCTGCGAGGTGGAATTTAAAATTAAAAATGTATCTCTCCCTTCTTTCTAGTCTCACCTAATTTATCCAAAATGGAAAGTACAAAAATGGAGAGTGCAAAATACATTATTAAGGGGGGTTTTGACAGAGAGTTTATTAAAGAGAAGGATAAAACTGGAAATGAACTCCTGCAGAACTACAGTTCATCAAGTACTGCAAGGGACACTGCTACCTCTGATTCTTATCGAAAGTGGTAGGAAATAGGTTTGAAATAGATAAAAAAAACTTTTTAAGAGTCTTTAGTGAAGTGCAGGAGAGAATTTTTGATTAATTTGCTCCAATAAGGGATTGGATGGAAGTTGCCACCTTTTTATCAGTTTCTGAAACTGATACCGTGGTTACTAAAAGTTTGATTTTTAGTATTTTCAGGGTATACTAGCATCTCCTGTCACTGACTGCTGCTTCCTGGATGTTGAAATGTCACTTTTTACATGTTTGTTTATCTCTGACTGTAACTGCTGGATATACTTGCGAAATAAAAAGGAAATGAACAGCTCTTGCAGTTTCCAAAACTGTCATGCTAAAATAAATCATAAGCACAATTTGGGAAACTTGTCGGACTGTAATTAGGGTTAGTTTTATTGAAGACTGTGTTGTGGTGGTTACTAAGCAAAAGGTAGAACATAATTAATAGCAGCCACTTCAAGTCACCTTGTATTATATGCCTCTTAACTGTTGATTTATTGGTGCAAAATTACAATGAGGTGGCAGTGTGTGCCAGTTCAGCATATTTGGATGAGCCATTCAATCACCTCGAACATATTTCCTATTTGGGCTGGCAGACACCGCTTTGCATCAAGTGACAAGGGAAGATAGATGTAGTCTGGAACCGTGCAGAAGAATGCTGCTTCAGGAATGTTCTAAGTTGGTGTTTTCCTGAGCATTTTACTCCTTTACCAGCACTATCTTTGTTCATATACCTATATAGAACCTTGACATAGTCAAGAAAAAACACATTGCAGCAGATCTGCTCTTCTAGACACAATCTGTTGCAGGCAAGAAGATCAGAGATCCTGCTTCAGTCAAAACAACAGTCAGACTCCTGCAAATTCAGTCAGCAGCATGCTGAAAACAATGTGGACCTGAACAGAGTATGAAGTCTAGGAAGTAGCAGGTTATTACAATTTTATTTTGATGTCAGTGTGTTCCCTTCAACCTCAAATCTGATCACAGAAATATATACGTAAGGTTTTCTGATATACAGTGCTGGTGGGAGAGGGAGGAATAGAATATTTCCAGACCTGCAAGAAAACAATTGAAAAAAAAATCTGGTCGCCTTCAATTGCAGATACCTGCTTAATAGTGATTTAGTTTAGAAGAAGCCACAAAATACTTCCAACTGCTTGCAGAATCCTTTAAACCTTTAGCACAAAAGATAAAAGCCTCAAAATTTGCAAAGAAAACAGGGGAGACAAGAAGTCTAAATTTTCATTGTACTTGGAAACATGCTAACCAGCATTTCCTATATGATAAGCCAATAATGTATCACTGCATAGACTAGACCAGTATAAGCATGGACCTGTACCACTGTGACTTAGGGGGAAGTTTCTGCCATGTCAGTGTGAGGCACTAATGGGGTGTCAAAAAGGTAGAATTGCTGAATCAGCATAAGAAAGACTGATAAAGAGATTACTTCTGGTCTTCGATTACATGCACCCAAAGGAATTGCAAGGATTAATGACACAACTACTTTTCTTTCTCGGGGGTCACGTGAGATTCAGTTCTCTCTTCAGTTTTTCTTTGCTCCCTTCCAGCATCCAAACACAGAAAATTGCAAATGTACCTAAGGATGTGAAAGGCAGTAATCTAATACAGTCAGAAGGAAGATAAAGAGTTTTGATCAAGCGGGGGAGAGACATCATTACAGTATTAGGAGAGGAGACAAGCTAACAAATATAATGAGCCAGAAGAGGTATGCTGAATTGACAGTGAGAGTTATGTGAAGGCCAGAATGCCTGGATTTTCACCAGGCCAAGTCATTACAGGGATTCATGTGCCTGGAGACCATGCTCTCTTAACTGTGATTTCAACAGTACTTATGTGAATCAGATGGCATGCTGATGCAAGTCAGTTCTCTGACTATGGAAAAACACTTCAGGAGCTGAAATCTCTAGGAATGACACTTTGCTAGTGCCAGAAGGACTGATACCCTATAGACTAAGTAGCAGAATTCTGTGATGACTTTTGTTATGAGGGTTCCTTGTCTTTCTTCATTAGTTGCTAGAATATATTTCTATAATTATGCATTTCTCTGTATTACACACAATTACGTATTTTATTACAAAAATAAACTAAGAAAGTTTATTATTTTATTACAAAAATAGTTAATATAAAATGATGGGAGAACGACTGTGGAGGAAGCTGAGTATTTAGGATGTTAAATACCAAATGTAAAGATGTGCTCTTCTAGATCCTGAAGTGATGGTTGGGATTTTTCATTTTTTGTGTGATGCTTCTGAAGTTGTCCATTGTTTACTTTAAGTACTGAAGTCTGAAAGAACAGGTAATAATCTTGTACCTCGTCAGGCATAGTGCTCTGTTCACTAAATTTGTATTGTCACTGCAACACTAAATCTTTACTTGTAAATGAAATAGCAGGTCCCTCTGCAGCAAATAGCTGTGGCAAGAGACAAAAGTGTCTTTTAATAAATATGTGTTTCATTCTTTCTTGCTGGTAGGATAGCTGGTATTCTTGAAGCCACTAGTAATCTGCCTCTGTAGATGACCATCTTTGGTCATCACTGCCATACCTTCGAGCTGAGCTCCCAGTCAGCACAGACAGCACGGAATGTACTGAGTTTATGTATGGTAATGCAAAGTACAGAACCATTCCTGTTATCTTTGAAGAAGAATGCACTGTACTTATTTTAAACAGTTATTGAAGCTTTAAAGAAGAAGAAATTGGGATGGGAATATTCATAAAGAACTAGTTACAGTTGTGGATTTTTATTCCAGCTAGCCAGAGGAGGTTCAGCACCTTTGAGTGTTAAACAAAACCACTCTTGCTTGTTTTAGCTCTATTTGAAATTCAGACAGGGGGAAAAATTCAGTGTTTACTAAAAGAGAAAGAACAAAATTGGCTCACGGAGTAAAAGATCTTGAGAAGTATCAAAATATTAGCACGAAAAAGCAAACCAAATTGGCCACTTATAGCAATACCTGTAATATGCCTTCCATCAAGTAAAGTCATGAGATAAGGGGAGGATTCCTTCACTGGTGTAATTGTTACTGTTTAAATTAAACTGGTAGATTTTTAATGCTTGCACCAAGAAAGAATCCCTCAGTTCTCCTTTGTTTTTCTTCAGCCTTGTCTGCATCTCTCATTTGCATTCTCAGATGCCAGTAGAGCGCTAGGCTTTGATCTTTCACATACTCACTAATTTGCTTTAAGCAAGTCCTTAGTCCTTTTGAATCTGATTTATATTGTTCCAGCACTGAAAAGGGACCAGGAGTCACGTGTAAACACTGTTTCATTTAGGCTATTTTACAGCCTGTCTTTTAGGAGGAAAAGATCATGTCTTCAGTGTGAAGGAGAACTTGGTTCAAAGCTTTTGGTGTGAATTTTACATACTTTCAGTGTAGATGATTTGATGACTTGGTGTCCTGGCTTCTAGGTTTGCTACAGAACTGCAGTGGCCCTCAGCATAATATTATTAAGATTTTTAAGAATGCTTCTGTGGTGCACATTGAATTAGCTGTGTACTCTCTGTTGATAGGAATCAGAACAAAAAGACTTCCTAAATTCAGGGACTATTAGATTCTGATTCCATTCTAGGCGTTCTTTGTGCCTTTCTTTATACTGAAGATCTAGCAATTTATTCTCTTTTTTTCTAGTAGACATTACAATACTTGTTTTGTGCAAGTTATTATTTTATTTTCTGAAAAGAAAAGCCTGTATGCTCAGTCATGGTCTACATCAAACATTACCGATGCAGCAAAATCTTTAATTGGATTTTTACTTTTAAGAGGAATGATCAGAAATTGTTTTTTCTGTAAATAATAATGAAGCAAAATGGTATGGGAAAATTATGATTATAACAGAGAAAAGTCATCATAATAGAAATATTTTAAAATTAGACCTGTATTATCTTAATGTAAATTATTCATCGCTTATCAAGTTTCAATGAGGTTTGTGAACCTAACTTTGTTATGGTTCTTTAATATAACTTTAATATAACTTTAATGTTTAAACCTGTGATGCAGAGAATGGAATTCTACTGAGGGAAACCATTCTGATTTCTGTATAATTGGAAAAGTTTATGTATTCAGTGGGCTAGTAGTAGTGGGAGCAGACATCTATCTCCATGACTTTGTAATGTCATGGTATAACATGGGGCATAAACAAGATTGTGCTTGGACAAATAGTGCTGTTTCAGGAGAAGAACGTGCTGCATCTGTTTTGGTGTCTTTCTTGTTGCCAGGGGCTGATTGGGAAGGCTTTCGGCTTCTGTACCTGACAGATGGAATTGATTGTACTGAATTTCTGTCTGCTTGATGTTCACTTTATTCAAACTTCTTTTTATGGTTTCTTTTGCTTGTTCAGTTTAACTGCTGGTCTTCCTTCAACATCTTTGATATTCGTGGTCATTCAATTCTCCTTGTCACTGCATTTTGTACATATATTTGTATATACATATTTGTATGCATTTTGTATGTGTATGTTTGTGTACATAGTTTGCTCTCAAATACAGCTGCACCATGTAAAGCTGTTTCATAGAATCATAGAATCGTTAAGGTTGGAAAAGATTTTTAAGATCATCAAACCCAACTGTTAAACCAGCACTGCTATGTTTACCATTAAACCGTGTCCCCAAGTGTCACATCCACACATTCTTTGAACACTTCTGTGGTCGATAATGCCATCATTTCCCTGGGCAGTCTGTTCCAATTGCCTGATTGCACTTTCAGAGAAGAGATTTTTCCTAATACCCAATCTAAACTTCCCTTGTTGCAACTCAAGACCATTTCCTCTTGTTCTGGTGCATGTTACTTTGGAGAAGAGACTGATCCCCATCTGGCTACAAACTCCTTCCAGGTAGTTGTGGAGAGAAGTTCCTCCTGAGCATCCCTTCCTTCAGAGTAAACAATCCCAGCTCCCTCAGCTGCCTCTCATCAGACTCATGCTCCAGACCCTTCCCCAGCTCCGTTGCCCTTCTCTAGACACACTCCAGCACCTCAATGTCCTTTTTGTAGTGAGGAGCACAGGGTTTGAGGTGCAAGCCCAGCACTGCTGACTACAAGGGGACAGTCAGTGCCCTGGTCCTGCTGGCCTCACTATTGCTGATCCAGGCCAGGATGCCACTGGCCTTCTTGGCCACCCAGCTACACGCTGGCTCATGTTCAGCTGCTGTCAACCAGCGCCCCCAGATTCTTTTCTGTTCCAGCTACGCTGCTCCCAGCCTGTAGCACTGCATGGGGTTGTTGTGACCCAGGTGCAGGACCTGGCACTTTGTCTTGTTGAATCTCACCCAGCTGGCTGTAGCCCATTGATCCAGATCCCTCTGTAGAGCCTTCCTGCCCTTCAGCAGATCAATACTCCCACCCAATTCAGTGTCATCTGTGACCTTACCAAGGGTGCAGCCTTGTTTAGGTTGTCAATGAAGATATTAAACAGAGCTGGCCCAAATACTTTGTGCTGTGAAACACCACTGGTGACTGACCATTGGCTGGGTGTATCTCCATTCACCACCACTCCCTGAGCTGGACTGTCCAGCCTATTCTTTACCCAGTGTTTTTTATCCAAGCCATGAGCAGTCAATTAGACCAGCTGAATGCTGTGGAGAATGAAGTCAAAGGCTTTACTGATATCCATGTAGAAAATATTCACAGCCTTTCCCTCAGCCACTATGTAGGTCACCTTGTCAAAGGAGATTGGGTTAGTCCTGCCCTTCAATGATTTTCAAGCTATAGTTTTCCCAAGGTGTTGTTAATTTCCAGAGTTCATGAGAACCTCTCTGCAGCCATTCTGGTTACTTAAAGTTTTAAAAGGCAGAGTACATGAACATCTAGGGTGTTAACATCTCTAATAACTGAATAATTGCTGAAGTGAGCTGTTTTAATGCCTCATGAGCCTTCTGCTCATTCAATTCTTTATTACCTGTGCCGTGGATGGTCTTTCCCACAGCTTTTCTATTTCTTCTAGTTCTGTGCATTGAAGGTACACAAAACCTGACTGGAATAAGGCTGAGGAAGTGCAGATGTGTGCAAGGTGTGTTCACTTGCTCCCTCTTCATCCTCTCAGAATGTTTCTCCTGTTTTTATTCACAGTCCCTGTGACAACATTTCCTCAGCTCAGCCCTTACTTGCTGTCTGTCTCAGGCAAACTTTTCATTTCTTTGTCTTATTTCTCAAGTTTGTGTTTCTCATCTGTTTCTACTTTGTTTCCCAAGCCTTATTATTGATAAGCTGATATTTTTCAGCTATTTTTCCACTGTGTTTCTTGATACTCAGACACAGGATCTTTAGTTCCTTCAGCATTGTATCTTCACTTTTTCAGAAGTAATCCTTTCTTTCATTAGCTTAAGGTAGTGTTCTTCTGGTTTTTCAAGCTACCTTCTTAGCTTTGGTCATCGCCCTGCATTTGTGAAATGCAAAATATGTGGAGAAAAAGTAGATATACTTCTTTGTCTGCAATTCTTCTGGCTGTTGAGTACCAAAAAGTTCTTTCATTTGGCCATGACAAGTTCTGTGTTTATTCCAGAGTAATATTCTAAGTAAAACATGGAGACTAACAGAAAAATATTTTGCAGGGAATATATTAGTAAAAGTGTACAAAATACTGTTATTTAAAACATATTTTAAATCAGAATTTAGCATAAAATACTACCTTTTGAACTAAGTTTATAAGTTGTAGTGGATTTGTGGAGGCCTGATTGATCTTGTTCTATTTTGCTGATTTAAATTTGAGGTAAGATTCAAACTGTTTGATGAAGTTCTAAAGAATGACAGACTGCTAAACTTGGAAAGATAATCTTCTAGATGCCAGAAAGCACAGAGATTGTGGTGTCTCACTCCTCAGAGCTATTCAAAAGCCATTTGGATACAGTCGTAGGCAACTGGCTCTTGATGTCCCTCCTTGAGCAGGGAGTTGCACAAGATAGCCCCTGGAGGTCCTTTCCAGTCCCAGCCATTGTGTGAGTCTGTTATAAGACTGCCCTGATGCCATGTTAAAGGTACTTAAAGAATTCAGCTTTATGTTTTCTGTCATCCTCTTTCTGAGTTGGCTGTGGGATTACAGGGATTACTCTTTATCTCAGTTCTTGTTGCATTTTTAGGCTTCTACAATGTCTGTAAACAGGATTTTGCAGTAGTGGTTACAGTAGTTACTGATTAAAAACGTCCTACATCTGGCACAAATTTGGTCACATAATCCATTATTCCTAGGAATCTCAGTATCTCTTCCATTGACTACACATGATGATAATGCTGTTCTTTTACTGTGCAGATTTCAATGCACTAACAACTCTCTGTACTTCCACTACACTACTTCCAATGTATGTCCTTTATGATTTTTTTTTTCTTTTTTTTTTTTTTTGGGTGTGTGTGCTTGGTTTTAGCTTGGACTTTTCCTAATCTTTCCAAAGTTGTTGAGCACCTTTTGCTGCCCTCTCTTCCTGTTTTTTCCCATAGGAAATGTTACTCTGTAAAACTTGATACTCTGTCTGTGCCATCATAAGATGAATGCATAACCTTTTCAAATGGCATCTGCCTGAATTTTGCATATTCATATATATTGATATCAATGGCCTCTCAAAATACTTCCTTTTGTAGGCAGTAAAAAAGTGCCAATTTTACACAGGTTTTTCCTTGTGCAAAAGCAAGGGAAGACGTATCTACTTTATATTTTCTTATTTGTTATACCCTGCAGTTGTCTTACTCTGCTCTAACTTTGAGAACAGTGAAGCTGCAGCAGGGTTCATTCGCTGCAAGCCCACTGTTATCCCATAGTGGTTCATTACTGATGTGTTGGGATTACTGGTCTCAGCAGCCAGCAATGAGCTGCATACATTGTATTTATTTAGATCTTTGGATGATGCAAGTAAAGATTGATAGAGAATATAAGCTCTGGTGGAGGTCGCATTAGATGCTGAAAAAATGCAAATGAATTACTAAAGTGAGAGGAAAATGTTATCCCCCACTGAAGTTAAGAAGCTGCATACCAGCCAGTTTAGCAGGGAAGATGTTTTTTAGTCTAATAAACAGATATTTGCATATCTAAGGAAGTGAACAAGCACTATTAAGAAAAACGGACAGACTGTATCTCAAAAATGGAGGAAACAGAAGGAGTCAGGATGAAAGATGTAAGTCTGTTTAGATCTCAGGAACATTTCAAAGTCTGTTGTGATTTAACTGACGAAGGAATATGAAGATCTCAGAGGGAATGGAGGAGTGCACCTGAAAGTACTCATGAGAAGTTCAGCTCTTGCAGATGAATTCTCAGACCAGAACTTGTGAATAATTTTTAGATGATTGGGAAAATGTGAAACATAAGGTGTGCACAAGGAGCTGAGCTGTGATTACCTCCTTGTCAGTGCTAGCTCAATACGGATGGAGGTATGGATCAGTGTAACTACATTAAACATAGATTTTTGTCTCTTTGGTGGTAAATTTAGTAAGCATTCAGCAATGTTGTCAGTTTTGAAAGTTATTGATAAAATGTATGATTGATTTTTTTCCCGTATTTGGCTTAAATGTGATTTAAGAGAACTAACAAGGCATGCTTAATATAACAGTATAGCAATACCATACCCTAGGGCATTTGTGTATCATAAAAGTACAAAGGAAGTACTAATAGGAGTAAGTGTTGCTGTCATTATCCCCCTTGTCAGTATAGTCTCTCTGTTGGTGGAATGGAGAGCTGTAATCCATCACCTTTTCAGAATTTCTTCCCCCGCTCTGGCAAGGACTGTTTCTTGTCCAGGCTGTCACTGTGTGTGCAGCTTCACGTGTTCTCTGAGCTCTGGATGATTTTCTATCTTGTGTTTATTTTCTGTTGGGATATTGGATTATCAGTCTTACTCCCTGTGTCAGAGGTCTGACTGATATCCGTAAACTTTGTTTTGGACTAGATGGTTCCTGTTGTTTGCCAGACTCTGATTTTCCTTTTTTTTCTGAGAAAGTCAGGAGTCTGTTCCTGAAAGACTTGTCCCAGGTCTGTCCCAATCTCTTTTGGTGCCAGCTCTGGTTAGCTCCTTGCCAAACTTAAGAAGTACAGTTCATTTGGTATTGGCCACTAGCCTCTCTCTAGTGCGCTGCTTTTCTTTTATAACTTCAGATAACAAATATTTCTTTCTGGGGTATTTTATTTTTACAGTTTGAAGTATTCCATTTTTCTGACAGATATTCATGTTTGGGTTCTACTCTCTGAGTTAATTGAAACTATTAAACATTTGAAGTATGTCTGGAACCCACAACTGTCAGAAAGAAGGCTACTTTCTAATTACTGTCTTTCTCATCACTAGTATCAGTTGCTTCCAGGTGCAGAACGAAGCACCATTTTCATCTCTTCCTATTGTTTTTCATGCTCAGAGAGGTTTTCAGCTCTGCTGAAGGTTTTAGCTATTCTGCTTTTCCATCTTGCTAATTTCTTTCATATCTTTTAATTACTTTCCCCCTCCCTCAGATAACCAAGTGGGGTTAAGTCTGGGCCCAGATGCTTAAAAAAAGACCCTGTTTATTTGGAGACATGCTACTGCCTGCCTCTGCATAACAGGATGTGTGTACTGAGTGGAGCCCACCACTCAACCCTCCTGCAGCAGGAAAGTGAAGCTTTTTGGTGGTTCAGATCTTGGTGCTGCATTTTACTGTGGGAAATACAGAGTAACTGTGCAGAGGCACAATTTTTTTCTGTCACACTCTTACATACCTGCTTTTTAACTATGGTTTTTTCACTTGCCACAATTAGCTGCACAGCACATGGTTGGCAGGCTGTGCCCATGCTGATAGGTAATAGAGTGATGTAGTAAATTCACTTAGTTAAATCTCTCTAGGAAATTTAAATGCATCAAGAAGTTCACCTTAGACTTCCATATTCTGATCCATCAGGGTGTAATTTGAGACTCTTGTGGATATGGATTCTGGGACAAGACTCATTTACCTGGTTGCATCCTTAGGTATGAGTGGGAAGGAGACTTTGGACTTGCATGAGGACAAAGTGAGTCCTCTGTTTTTTGTATTTCTTTAGAATTCAAGATGATATTTTTTTATTGTGATATGCCATAGAAAAATACTAATTATTTTAGTAAAATAATTTAATAAACAAAGTGATGAATGGATTACTATTTTTAGTGTTAAGTTTTATACTGATCTATTATATTGAAAGGATTTGCATAAGAATGTAAGATAAACTCTATTCTAGGACTTTGGATACACAACACGGTCTAAATACAGTATCTCAGGAGCTATCCAGGACAGTCCATTTGCATTTCTTCATCTTACACTGAAACAGAAGATAAATAGATACAGTCCACACAAAAACATTGCCTTCAGATGTAGTGAATATGGTTAGGTACATTGTAATTTTATCTCCAGGTGATACTGCTAATGCTAAATAGCTGCCTGGCTTTTTTAGAAATTTGTATTTCTACTTCCCCTGTTAAACTGTGCCCCTCACTTGTGAATGTGATCTCACTTTAAAGCAAACATAAGAGAGATAAATCTTGATATATAGAGTGTTGTACTTATGCAGACATTAATCTCTTTGTTACTGTGATGCAAATCAGTTTAATATGTGCTAGATGAAAAAAAATAAATTTTCTCATTACTGCGTTTAAGTAGAATGGAGTTCTGGAGTTTTCTGTGTGCCTGCACCTTGATTTTGCAGCAAAGAGAAGGAATATGGCAGTGGCACTTGATCATTTTCTTTGCAGCAGCATTCATACTGATAGTGCTCAGTAATCAGTGTCATGTTGTTTTCAACCATAGAATCCTCATGCTCTATTAACTCTGGTGGTAGGAAAATGGCTGTTGGCAATTTTCCATCATGTCAGTGCTCTTAGTATTTACGTTAGAAACAGTATTTATGAAGGCAACAAAAGTATTTCTTGTTTTTTCCTCTCCAGATATTTCGGTGTTGAGAGTTAGAATGTTATTTTCTCTGTTTGTCTACTGTTTATATACTGTAGAGGATGCATATCCAGTACTACCACCTCTGTTACCTGGAGTAACAGAAATCTGAGCTCATTTCAGTCTGTGTCCTGGTTTGAGCCATACAGCTCCCTGTTCAAATTCTCACATAAGGCTGAAACAGAAAAAAAGTTTATCTTTGTAAAGAAACTCTGTGGAAGATTTTTTTCCTTGTTTAATACTGTGCAGCAATTCATTATGATCTGTCCAGGTATTATTTTAAAAGAAAGGCATTGTTCCTGTGCAGATCGATACAACCTAGATGATGCAGAATTCATCCTCAATGGGCGATTGCATTCATTTTTCATTTTAACATTGAATCATTTGATGTACTTTGAAATAACAAAGCAGTGATCTATGGACTGGGGGTATCAAAACTGAAAGAAATTTAATAGTATGCATGTCAAATAAAATCAACAAATTTCTATTTTATTTTCTTAAACAATAAACTAGCTATCACCCAGTGTCAAGGATCAGTTGCTTGAAAACATAGCAAAGTTTTTCTTTCTATGTTTCTGCATATTCTCTCTTCTTACCTTCCCCAGCTTCCTCTCCCCCATCTTTTTCCCTCTTAGATCCTTTAATATTCACATTGCATTAAACATCTGCTGTATGTATCAAATACCCTGAGAATCCAGCCATCCATTGTTTCTGTCAGTTAATGTTAAGTAACACTTTGTACAGCAATAAGAAGCAATGAAAAACGCAGCAATAAACTGCTGTGTGGTAGTGATTTCTCCTCAGGGTCTGCAACAAGCCATTTGATTTGACCAGAATTACGGCAAACAATTTTAGACCTTTGCATTAACTCTGCAGGCCAACGTCCGTGTGGGTTGTTAAGTGTCAAACTTACAGAAGGGTAGTGGTGGTATAGTCCTGGGGATAAAAACTGGTGGGTGCCAGAATAAGCATAAGCTGAACAGAAATGTTAATCAAAGATTTTCTGTGAGGGCCTCATCCAGGTTATTTGTGGCTTCTGTGCCTTTGAATACTGCACGTGTACTGAGATAAGACAGAAGAATACTATTAAGTTTAAAGACAGCTAATTTAGGGTATTTAGGTCATAACTGCCAAAAGTGAAATACTGAATTGCTTTAGTTTTCAGGAAACATGCGCTTAGCATTTTCTGAAAATAGAGTGTTTCAAAGTGTCTCAAATGTTGGCTTGAAAGAGCTTCTACCAACTCTGGGATGTTTGGGTTTTTTGGTGTGTCATCCCATTGTGTCATTCCCCTGCCTGCCTCCTTCCTCCCCTCATAATTTTTAAGAGGAGAAGTCACATTTTAATATAGAAGTAATTGTTCTGGTTTTCCAAAACAAACTTCTCTGACATATACTAATCAAATAGTGCAGAAAAAAAAATAAATTGGCAGCTAATTTAGATATTTCTTATAAGTACCTTTATCAGTAGTTCTTTATCAGTAGAAAATTTGGGTATTTCTTACAATAACTACTGTTTGACTTTATGTTTTTTAATGGGATCTGTCACTTTTTCTATTTGGCTTGTTCCTTAAAATCTGCATGAAATGTTATTGTACTACAGAAAAGTATCTTCTGCTTAGTAAAACAAATTACTTTGATTAAGGAATATGAGTTGCAGAAATATATACCCTTCTGGTAAATAGGCTTTTTTTTGTTCTGTTGGTAGAGTAGCATTCATTTAGGAAATTGCACAAGGCATGAGAGGGATTTAATAAAACTATTGATTGCATTATGCAGTACTAGGAAAGGGCAAAAAACATAGTTCTGGCATGACTTAAATAAAATTATACTAGTCCATGCTTCCTCTTAATTTGTTGAATTTGTTGTCAAAAAAAAAGTGGAAATCCTGGAAGCAAGATACCTCCTCCAATATCCTGAAGAAAGAAGCGAATTAAAATAAGATTAGGACAGGCACATTGATAAATTCAAATTATTCTTGTGGTTTCATATTTGTAATGAAAGTTGGGATTATAAGGGAAAAACATGGAGTTCATGGAGTGGCCAGTTTATCCCTGCATGTCTTCTGGGTTTATTGAGGAAAATATATGTGTGAAGATGCTTGACAGAAAATTCTTCTCTCTCACACTATGTTCTAATTTACAACTTACAGTGTTTCAGGGGTCTCAGATATTTATTTGGGAGACTTCTCACTTATGCTAACAGAAAATTTGCAGAAATAATTCGTACGTCTGTTTTGGCCCTCCCCCCCACTTCCTGCCTTAGTGCTTTTTAACTTCCACCATGAGTATTAGAAATTTCATACTGGAAATGTCATATGTTCTGGAGTACCTAGCTCTTGGTTACATTTCTACCAGCAGCTAAAACAAATAGGATTACAGTACATAATGTTGGTAAAAGTTGATGTGAATGTCTGTTGTTTATTCATGCACTCATATTTATATGTATAGTGAGGATGTTAAACCAATATCCTTGTCCAGCTTCAAATGAGCATGGTTAAATATAGTGGAATCACAGTGATGAAGAAGATGCTTTGATGTTTGCAAAAGAGTAGGATGGTAAAGAGGGGGAAAAGACCCCACAAATTCATGCATTCATTCTCTGCATGAGAGAGCTGAATCATTTTGCATTTAATCCTTTTCTGTTCTAACATTGCTGTTATTTAAAGTAAGAGCGATGTTCCTCGTTTGTGCTTTGGGGGGTATAATGGTTTTTAACAGAACCTAGAAGATACCCTGAGTGACAAAGATTGGAAAACAGTATCTTTTGTGCAAATTGCACAGATACTAAGTTCATAGGTGAAAAAAACTCCATCAAATTTGTATTTGCCTTTTGCACAACTTATTTAGGAAATTGCTAATTTCTGTTTTGCACTGTGATGATAACTTGCTGATGATGGCAGGGGATTATATTTTGATGTAAGCTCAAATAGTTTTGATGCCTTAATTAAATGTTTTGAAATAAGCTGTTGAATTATGTAGAATTTTTGTAACTAAATTCCTTTTTCATAAAATCACACAGAAATAGACTTTTTAGAAACCCAAATGCTGTCCTTGTATTCAAATAATTGTATCAGTATAGCATGTTAGTGTGAAACTCCAACACATTTTTGTCTTGTGAATTTTATTTTAGCCATATAATTTTTACTTGTTGGTCATGAATTTAGTCTCTGTGAAGGCCAGGAGGTGGAAACCCTTTATTATTCCAGCACTACATGGGACTCTGCACTGCTGTATCAGGAAATATCAAGTAACAGTTTTATGATGCATGAGGATATTATTCTCTGCGAGCAATAACACACATTTCTATTTCCCCAGCAATATCCACATAATCAAACATTCACAAGTGCTTTACAAAGAATTTAATTAAATAGTGTGCAGAGTGACTGGATGCAGCATGTACACAAGCTGTTATATATTCAGTAGTTCCCATTTTGCAGTTAGTGCAGAACACTTCCATGCAGTAATATGTGTGAATGATATTTCCATCAAAATGTGCATTATTACTCCTCCCTTTGTACCTTACTCCTTGAAAATGACACTAAAACCTTAACGGATGTCACCTCTAGGATCACAGGATACCTTGCTCAGGGCTCTAATGATGTGATAAACAGGGAAATACAAATTCTCATGTTGAGACTTGAATGTCCCCCATTGTTCCTCTCAAATCAAAGGTTTATTACTCCACAGAGAAAGATATAGATTATTGTGTCTTTTACCACAAAACTAGATGTGTTTGGAATTTTGTTTAAAGGTAGTAGAAATTTTTGAAGCTATCAAAGACCAGCCACTGAAAGATTAACATCAAGACTTGGATATTCAGAATTAAGATGTGGACAGTAAGAAGGGGAAAAAAAATTGTGATGATGAGAATTTTCAGAGACCATTCTGTCAGTCAGGGGAGATTAAGAAAGTCTCTTTGGCATTAAAGTGTAGTGTATCCGACCCTGCACTAGAAAGTGGTAGTGTGCTCATATTCACTCAACATATTGGTATGCTCATGTCACCTGCAGGGATTAGCATTCTGGAAACTGACAGGGTTATCTAATATGTTTTGTTTTCTCTCTTCAGAAAAGCCCTTTCAGCAGTAGCCGGTGCGTGAAAGGACTTTTCAGGCTTGCAGAGAAATGGGGCTGTGTAGGATGAAAGTGATTTAAAATATCCCTCTGTGGTTGCCTACCTGCAAGGCAGTTATCTGTCCATCAGATTGGAAGGTTTTATTGGTGTGTCAGTGCTGTAAAGTATCAGTCCCAATCACCAATGCCACGAATAATGAAAGACAGCCTATAATTAGCCTGTAAATATGTTTAGTGGGAGACCTCACCCTTGTTTTGGAGTTCCACAAGAGTTATTCCAGTTTATTACTGGATGACACTGGCAAAATCTATCCATTTAGACTGGAAAGAAAACTACAGATGAAACCACAGGAGAATAAAGAGATTGAAAGAATCAGTGAAAAACAGGGACCTGGTTTTACTTTTGTGCTAGATCTGTTCTGTGTTTGAAGGGAAATGCTGAAAACTTAAGTGGAGTAAATAAGAACAGTATTTACCTTCTGAAGACACCTCTTGGAGGAAAGTTTCCTTGGTGTAGGAGAAGCTATGGTTTTCTTTACAGAGTTGAGAGTGGGAGAGATCCGTGTTTAATGTTAATGAAAACTTGCCATTAACTTCAATGATTCCACCCAGTAATGTCTGTGTCTTCCCCCCCCACCCCTCATCCCTAATCTTTCTTTGTATAGCAGACAGGAGCTTTCATTTTGCATGTCATTTATAACAAATTGCAGTTATTCTAAACAAATCCTACAGTTCGAGCTTTAACTGAAGAAGAAAAGGAAAGCATGTAGTTTTGAATTTCCTCACATGCCTAATCTTGAACACCATGCTTTGGGTTTTACATTATTTTCTTTAATTAGGCTCATGTTCCAGTGTTTGCTTTTCTATAAAATATTTATTCTTTAGCATTTGAAGTGTGTCTGTGATTTCAATATTTTCTGCATATATTTGGAAGTAGCTGATAGACTTGCCTTGCATTCACTAGGAGGCTGGTATTTTTATGCTTCTTGAAGCAGGCCCTTTTTAGGAATGGCAGAATATACCCAAATTCTCATTTCCCAGTATTTCAGTGGCAATTTCCTGTGAATCTTGGAGAACTCCTGCAGTCTCATTGTTCTCCAAGCCAATTCCAGCACGCACATTGGCAAGCCAAAACAGACAAACCTGGGAAAGGTGTCAGTGCTATAAGGCAATTTAGAGTATTATTTATAATAATTAGGTCAGAATTTCTCTCATTCATGTTAGGAAGTCACCCAGTGAAGGACCACCTAGACAGACTTGTGTTAACTGCCAATGAGCTAGCTTTGGAAGCAGAAATAGTAGAGGCAAATGAGATAGGAATGTGGCAGTCAGACTAATTAATTGAGAAGTCCAGCTAATTAATTTGACTGGAGGGAGCACCATGCTAATGTCACATTGTAGCTTCCAAAATTCTGTCTGATTTGTTCACAGGTTGTGCTGGGTTTCTAATAGCCAAACAAGTTTTTTGCTGTGAAGCAGAACTGTGTATTGGTTCATTCCCTATGGAAATTTACTATAATTTTAGATTTCTTTCCAGACCGGTAGTCAATTTAATTCCTTTTCAATCTTCTGTAGTAAGATTTTTCTAAGACATGTATTGAGTTGTTCAACCTCCTGGCACTGCAAGAGATTCCTTGGTGCTTTTGTATTCACTTGATGAAGGACTGTCCCATCTTGTTCCTAATATTTTCTCACTTGCTGCAGAATACAAAACTCAAATTTCCTTAAGTTGCATATGATTCCATTGTTCCAGCTGGCAGGACTGAGAGGTGGCTATCAGCAGTCTTGCTCCCAGAGGATGTGTGCTAGCAACAGTGCACACTGGAAGATACCTTGTTTAGTAAGAACTGGGGATTCTGAGCAATTTGCTATTTTTCTTGATGTTGTGAAAGAGTATTTCTTCAGTGCATCCCTAAATGTCAGCCATTACATACAGTTTGATGTGTAAGATGTTCATAAAGGAGTTCATAAAGGAGTGGTTTAACGAAAAAATAAAAAATTCTTGTAGTAAGAGTCTGTGTTACTGTGCTGATATAGTATAGTAGACATGAGAAGCAGCATTAAACAGAAGTAAAAGTAACAGAGGCAGAAGTAAATCAACAAGGTGTTGTAAATAAGCTGGA
This sequence comes from Oenanthe melanoleuca, assembly GCF_029582105.1. Classification (NCBI taxonomy): domain Eukaryota; kingdom Metazoa; phylum Chordata; class Aves; order Passeriformes; family Muscicapidae; genus Oenanthe; species Oenanthe melanoleuca. The sequence goes on along the minus strand of NC_079334.1, from coordinate 35,938,628 downwards.
TTCTGTATAGAAAGCTTCATTAGAAATACTAAGTACTGTATTACATCAATAGCATGGTAATCATTTGTGAGTAGAGGATGGCATAAGGTAAAAATTAATATTTTATTAATGTTTCTTAAGAAATATTACTAAAGAGCATTTTTTTTTTTTTTTTGGCTTTTTTTTTTCTTCCTGTGTATGTTATTTAAAATGCTTTTAGTGATGGTTTATGGTCCTGCTTACAAGAACTCTTCAGCACAGTAACTCCCATAAGGAGTTAACATATATTTTTTTCTATTTCTAGATCTGTTGGCTGTGCCTAAGCATCCATATGCTGCTATGGAAAACTGGGGACTGAGTGTTTTTGTGGAGCAAAGGATACTGCTAGATCCAAGCATTTCTTCTATTTTATACCTACTGGATGTCACCATGGTCATTGTACATGAGCTATGTCATCAGGTATAAGAGTTGTTCACATATTTGATATTAATGTCAGAAACCATGCACTCCTTTTTAGAACTGAAAATGAATTTGTATTGTACAAATGGATGGTTGTGATTCCTACTGTAACTGGAATCCATATAACACTGTAAGACACATCCCTACAATACAGAAACTGTGAAGACTCAGAATGGGGATAGAAGAGAAAATTGGTAGCAATGTACATCTTTCCTGTGTCATATTCTGTGTGTTTTTGTGTCAGTGATTTGTTACTGGTATGTAGAATAAACATGTTGTTAGCAGATTCAGGCTAAATTTCACATTCATGTCAAAAAATGTTTTGGCTAAAGTCAATTTGGTAGTAGTCTATGTCTTCTGTCATATATACACATATCCATTTTCTTTTTCTTCTCAGTTTTTTTCCCAGTTTGGTGTTGACCCTCTCACTATTGGTGGATAAGTGAGTCTTTACGTGTACAGAAACTGTTCTGTCAGTAAGAAAACATAAAATAATAAACCCATATTACAATTTATTTTACTTTTCCCCCATCTTCTTATCTCAAGCTAAACACATTACAAATGTTAGTAATATTGAATTGAATGCAGATGTTATTGAAGAAATTTGCTACAGGGGCAGGAAACGCTTTCTTGCACTCATAAGAGGCATAATCATAGCCTTCAGGTTAAAATGAATGAAATCCTACTGTGTAATCACCATGGCTTACATTTGTGACTTTACACAGTATTCTTTGAAGGTGATGCAAATTCTTAACACTTTCTGCAAATAAAAAGTACCGTGTAAAAGGCAGCCATTGTAATGGCGTTCTGGCAGATGAACCTGAAAATAATGTTTGGTTCATGTTTGTATTTCACATTAAATTGGTTGATGAATATGAAGTCCTCAACTAGAACATGACATTTTTATTGAAAGTTACTGCTAGTTTGATCTTGATGCTATCATCTGATTTTGCTATAAGCTCTTCACTGTGCAGTACAATAGAGTAGTACACAGTTCAGCTAGAAAAATTATAGTGCCTTAGGAATCATGTGTGGAAAACATACATTAGGTCATCAAGTCCCTGCTCCTGTGAGTATTAGATTTTTCCATTTGTAGTGCTGGGTTCAGTGCTCCTGATTACAGAGTTATTTGGCTTCCCTTAAAACCTTTTGATTAAATCTGAGAAAAAATAACTTTTTCCAAGTGTTCAGCTTAAGTCTTGTTTTTTCTGAAGTCGTTTCATTACTTCCAGTTATTCTTTGCACTGCTTTGATAATTTCCTCTGCTTCCAGAGCAATTTGCACTTCAGATGAGGGCAATTATCACATCTGTAACTGGCCAAGTTTGTTTATTTGATTCTTATAGACACTGAAGCCTTTTTACATTGTTCTGGGAATTTTAGAGGATCATGAAGTGGACCAAAACTGTAGCTGAATTTATTTTAGGTTAGAAATATGATGACTGTAAAAGTGACCTTGAAATTGCAGATGAGAAGGTCCATGTTGATATTACTTCCAGTGCTATTTGCTTAATTAAAAGTAACTTCCTCTATTCCTGTTACTGCTGTTTCTGTTTCAGTGCCATGCAGATTGGGTCTTTGCTCAAGTCAAAATTCAAGTTAGAAAAGCATTTTTTCTACTTTTTGGATGCAAAATTGAGTCAAACAGAATATGGATTATTCACCTGCAAGTAAAGTTTAAAGGGAGAAGCACTCAAAAAATATGACTTAAAAACCACTGTCTAGCACCTCCATCCCATTGTCTTTATTAAGACCTTTTTTCTACCTTTATTTTACCATACTCAGAAATCCCTCAAGGAACTCTAAGCTATAATATATTAGCTGAAAATGTACTGAACCAAGACCATGTAGGGTCCAGGATAACTTGCTTCTGCTGTTTGTTATTTATTCACTGTATTTTTCCACTGTGTTTTGCTGCTCATTATATCGCCTGTTAGCCTGTGGTGATGCATGAATATTCTTCCCCTTCACTCATTTTTACGCATAGAGTAACAAAAATTAACCAAAATCTCTCTGGTGCAAGCAAAACTCGAATCCACACCTCCAGTTTTATTTTTTATTTATTAATCTTTTTTTTTTTTTATTTCAGGGAAGGGGAAATAGAACTCTTCTAAATATATGGTTTTTTTTTAAAAAAAAGAACTCTGTCATTGTCCAGTTTCCCTGACTTTAAACCCATGACTTCAAAATTTATGGAGCATATCTGAGCATGTAGTGAACTGATCTGTATGAGAGCCCTGTAATGTAGAGTAATACAGCAATTGCTTTGCTAATGTTGTTTCCAAGATTAGAGCAATCAGATTAATATTAAAAATCCAGATTGTTGCCTTTAGATTTGACTGTTAAAAATTGTAATTACCAAACCTATTCTGTATTAATGCTTGAGCACAGTGCTCAGGACAGATAGAAAATCAGAGATAGCACTGCAAAAGGACAAATTGAGTGGTTGCTAAAATACAAGTAAAAAGTGTCTAAGAAAGGATTTCATGTTCAGTTTCATCTCAGCTTTTCATGTTTTAGGAGAGATGCTTGGAAGTTACTTCGGTAGTTTTGGTTTAGTAATTTTGTAGGGTGCTATTTTTTGATATTTTAGCTTGAGTGTTCTTTCAGAATATTTAGTTTATTTAATAATAAAAACAAAATTGATCATATGAGTGTTTTGGTGTAAAAGCTTGTCCTCTGAGTTCCAAACCATGAATAGGTCAAAACACATGAGTTTCTACCAGCTTTATTTGCTAGCTTGAAACAATTACCATAATTTATTAAAATAATTCTGTTAAGGTAGTAATCAGTTTTATTTGCAATTATATATCAGTTCCACCTACAGCCTTTGAAGAAAGACTAATTTGAATTTATGCATCATGATTTTTTGTGATAATTTTCCCACCTGAGCACAAAACGTGGTGTGACAGATTGAGTTACACAGGCATGAAAGCAGAAAGAAAATTAAAAACTTCTAAATCAATATTTTTTTTAATAATTTGTAAGAAAAATATAGGAACGAATGTCCTTTCAGTGTATTTGTAAATTAAGTACTTTCTGCATATCAGGTTGAACATGATACCTGAGGGAGATGAGAAATTTATGTGATCAATACATTTCAAAATGAAGTGATGGTCTTCAATCCAGGCAAATAGAGCCTATAGTGAAATACACAAATAAATAAATAATTAATTAAAGAAATTAAGTACTTTACTTACAGTTTTCCTTTGAGACATGTAACACCTAGGAAGATAATAGCATTTTTCTGCTGGAAAATTTGGTTTTCTTGCTTACAGCCTCTGGGTACTGCTCTGTCTCTGACATCCATAACTCTCTCTGATACTGTTCAAAAGTAGTTAAACAAATTCCCTACATTTCCATACTGATATCACATACTGGTTTAATGCCTTAAAACATTTCTTCCCCTAGGTGGATAATTAAACAAATAATTTGAATTGTATCATTAATAAATTAATCCAGAAAACTCAAAAGGGAGTAGAAGAAATTCTCTTTTGTAGCAACATAAATCAATATTATTAATTCAAATTACAGGACGAAGCATTGTGAACTTGACCACCTTTATTTTTTTAAAATCTGTCTAGCTAGTCATAGTTCAAAATGACTTTTTTTTACCACTGGTTTAATATTTGTTCTGTAGTACTCCTGCAATTCAGGAAATAAACTATGCTGTTATGTTTAGTCATTAGAAATCATATTAGCAACCTATTCTACTATGAATTTAACTTCCATACTTGTTAGTGTATGAAAGTTCTATTCATTTTATTGTTTCAAATTCTGAAAATGCATAAGCTATATGAATATATTTCTAGCACTTCTTTGTATTTTCAGTTAATTGTTAAGATCGGGTTCTGTAGTTAGTGACCCTGTAGAGAGTTAATTTATTGATAGCCTTTACCTATATCATGCACACTGGGTGTGCATTAAGCTTAGCTTCACATAATGTATGAATATGACTTCTATCAACATCATCTTTTCTCTCTAAATTCTTAAGCTGATTGTCAGTGATATTCATTGCCACGTTTTTCTTCATTTTTAAAATTCTAATTCTATTTGCTGAACCTTATGTGTCCGTCTGGTAATTTTCCAGCTAGTCTGTTCTGTGAAGCTCTAGTATTCACATCACTGTGGATCCTCATTGCAGCACTGATCCTTCTGTGGTGTCATTCTCACTCCACAAAGACATGCACAGAAGTGACAGCTTTCATTCAGGTCCCAGACAAAGCCTTTAAACAAGCCAGCTGTCATGAAATCAAACTGCTTGTGGGCCAACTCTGCTTTCATTCATTCCTCACTCTCATTACAGTTCAGCATCAGTTCCTCTGTGCTGACCTGAGTCTTTCCCTCTAGAGTACTTAATTGCTGCTCCCTCTCTGTATTTTCAGATCTTGCTTACACATGAAAGCTCAAAATTATCTCTTTCAATTATAACTAATTTTTATAAATATTAAGAGAAAACTGGCAGATAATGTTACTTAATGTTTTGGTATTTGTTTGGCAGGAGAGTGACTACAAAGAGTATGAAATAGGTTTTCATAATACCATCAATATTTCTGTTCTTACCACTGGTGTAACATTATTTAGGTTACACATTACAATCATTTAAATAATTTAAATAATCATTAGGGTCATCATCAGCAGATGACATCTGATTTCCTGTGAATTCTTGTCCTTATCTGTCTTCCAGTGATCACCCCAGCTCTGTGTAAAATCTCTCTGACACCTACATGTCCTGTACTGTGAGATTTGTGTCTGTTGAGGTGTTAGTGAGCAGAGTATGTAATGGTGTGTTCTTCCCGAACCCTCAGCTCATGCCCTTCTCATCTTTTCAGCTGATGATCTTTATTTACTTGTGGAGTTTATGGAGTGTAGTTATCCGTGAGATTTCTGTCCTTCTTGCAAAATTAGATTGAAATCAGTGGGGATATTGAAGAATCTGGAGGAAATGGGAAAAGCAGGCAGCTCAAGCAGGATTCCTTTGCATATACAGAGGTGGGCTGGGCTGTTTCAGATACCCCTGCTTCTGGTTGCTTTTTTCAAAGGCTACAGATGTCCTTTAAGTCATGTATGAAATTTCCTAGGCCTTTGTGAGTATCTCACATACCCTAGTATCTTCTCTAAATGGCATCAACTACCTGCTTTTAGCTGTCTCAGTTCTACCCACAGAGCTGGCATTATTGTGTAAAACTGCTTTATTTAAGAAACCTGCCAAGGAGAGGAGCATCAGCAGTATTGTAAATCTTAGTGGGCAGAGAGTGGGGAGAAAGAAATGCTGAAATTTAGGTCTGGGGTGGAGAATGTCTTCCCATTCTCACATATATGTTTTTCAATATTCACCCTATGCATCATGAAATTTCCAGGTAATAGATCAGATTACTTGAGTTAAAAGCCTTTTTCTGTCCAGTTTGTATGTTAGTCTGTTGAACCTAGGTGAGCATCCACTTCAGAGAACTGAAGCTGACACTATGAATACTGTCCTCGATGCTTCTTTTGCCCCACTTGTTCATTTCTAATGTTTTACTTCATTAACTTGTGCATCCTGTAAGTTGAATTAATTAGCACCGGAAAAATACAATTAGTGAATTTCAGTGTATGGTAAATACTGCTGTTTTATGTGTGGAAAATGTGTTTGTCTAAGTAAAATATATGCAAACATGATTTCCTAAAGATTGTAAAAGTTGTTAATTTGAACTTTTTGTTTTTCTAGTGGTTTGGTGACCTTGTGACTCCAGTTTGGTGGGAGGATGTGTGGTTGAAAGAAGGTTTTGCTCACTATTTTGAATTTGTTGGCACAGACTACCTCTATCCAGGGTGGAACATGGTAAGTTCTATTTTGCTAATGTGGAAGTTCCACAGAAAAGTTTCTCTTCTGTTATATTCCTGCTTCTGTTATAGACAGGGACTGCTGAAAAATACCAAATGATGCATGCCAGTATCAGATGTCAAATGAAGCAAAATCACTAGGTGTGAAATAATTTGACAGCATTCCAAAAGTGTAATATGCAATTTATTGCAAAAGAAATAATGTCATGTCTATCGTAACCCAGCATTAAAATAGCTACTGCTTTGAAATATTTTGGATTAAAGCAGTTATGATTTAACATGGATTATTTTTTAAAACATTAAGAACATTGGATTTTATCCACAAGATAAATTGGAAAGAAATGTTTGGCTAAAACATTCTGTAAAACTGAGCGCATTTTTTCTCACAGTATTCTGTTCTCATCTCCCTAAATATACTCTTTTTATCTTCCTGGTATTGTTTGTCTAGAGTAAATGCTGAATTAGCATGGGTTACATAAATTGAGAATTTATAATTTGGGATGGTTTCTAGCTGTACACAGTTGAACATGCTTTTTCAAAAAGTGTGCAAATACTGGAGCTCTCCGAGGGAACTGGGAATTCTATGCTGACATTATTTTGGAGTCCTTCTGTTATATCATATTGTGCCTAGACAGGTCCCAGTTTATATGAATTGCTGTAATCTAGCTATATTATAATTGTAAGAAAAAACTAAGAGAGATGAGACTTCAGTACAAGGAAATCATATATGAGACCATGTTGAAGATTCCTGCAGAGATTTTAATGTCCATTGGAGGCATGTTTATATTTGCTAATCTTTTGTGCTAGTTTTTAAGAGTTTAAGCAAAACACCCAAAAAATCTCTGTCAGACAATCATGATCTATAATAAATATTTTGCCACATAATAAGAACATAAATAAGCACAATATCTGTGGGTTTTTTCTGTTTCTGAGTGCTTTCTTGAGTGTATTTATCCCCTTAACTTTTGTGTGCCATAAAATGAAGATGCTATAATTATGAGTTAAAGCTAAGTTTAAAAAAAATAGTTGTATATAGGTTACTCTTGAGTTAGTTATGCTTCTTTGAAATTTGAATTCTTTGTAGTATTTAATTTTTTCTTTCAGGTGTCAATTTTGGTGTATAATTGCATTATGAAAAGGAAAACAAATCTTTATTTGAGCTGACAACTGTCTTGCATAGGTAGGATTGTTGGGTTTGCCTGGCTTTGGCTATATTAAAACTCATGCTATTCATCTTTATAAAGAACATAACCTGAATTACAATTTAATGATTCTAATTATGAATGCAATGTAATCTGGCAGGCCTTTGTGATTTTAGCATAGTGAAGTGTCATAAATGACAACATTTATACACTGAATTTTATCTTCAAATCATCAGTCATTTGTTCTTCACGTAGTCAGTCTAACAAATGCAGAATAACTTGGCCTTTGAAGTCATTTGGAATATAGTATATTTGCTTGAAATTTTTGTGGAATGAATATAATCCTCACTGTTATGCAAATAACATGCCCATCATGTGAAATCTTGGCATCTTAGCAGAATACAAGCAAGAAGAGTGAATTGAACAAGGGATGGGAGTTAAACTGGGAAATTAGAAAATAGCTTACTAAAAAATTTTTGTCTAATTTTTTGGATAAATGTAGAAGTAGAAGATTGGTAGTCCATTCAAGAAAAAGGACTTTTGTTTGGAAATGCAGCTTGGGCTATATGGATACATCTGAAAAAATGGGATCTATCCACAGCTTCCTCTCTAAGTTGTTGAATATTTATTGGTTACTTTCACCATTAAGGCTTATAAACCACTAAGGTTTTGATATGACTTGTCTGAAGATGCTTTTCTTTCAGCAGAGCTGAGCATTTTTCAGTGTCCATCTTATGTGGCATTCACAGTCTTGTTATGGCTGAAGCTGAGACTCTTGAGAAGAGCTCTCTGTTAGGCACATCATAGCATTATTACTTAAGCCAGCAGCACCAAGTTCTGCACAAAATAGGGATCCATGACTTTTGTCTGAAACCCATTTCTTGGCTTTTTCTTCTTCTCTAGCTTCTTTAGCTTTCTTAAATATTTCCTCCCCCTGCCATTTTTAATTTTATCAGTTTTTCTTCAATTGTCTCATAGACTCTTTTACCGCTGGAATGATGAATAGATAACAGTGCCAACTGCTGTGAAGCTGCAACACTTCATTGAATATTCCAGCACTTCTGGAATTTCTTGTGTTGTCCAGAAGGCATTTACTGCTATGCTTACCATGCTTGCATAATCTTAATGAAAGAGGAAATCTACTCCTTACTCCCTTGCTATCCATCTGTCCAGGATTCTCTGGCTGAGGTCGCTTGGTCTGTTCAGCCTGGAGGAGAGCAGACTGAGGGGGACCTCATGGCAGTCAACAGCTTCCTCATGAGAGGAAGAGGAGGGGCAGGTACTGGTGTGTGATGTCCAAAGTCAAGGGAACGGTCTGAAGTTGTGTCAGGGGAGGTTTAGGTTATGTATTAGGAAAAGATTTTTCACCCAGTGGTGGTTGGGCACTGAAACAGACTCACCAGGGAAGTGGTTAAGCATCAAACCTGTGAGCTAAAGAAGTGTTTGGACAATGCTCTTGGGCACATGGTCTGACTCTTAATGATGGTCCTGTGCAGGGTCAGGAGTTGGATTCAATGATCCTTGTGGAGCCCTTCCAACTCAGCTTATTCTGTGATTAAAATTTTGGGTGATGAACAGAATGAAGAGACATTCTGATTGAAGGTATCCTTTCTCCATTGCAGTTAGTGTAAAATACATCAGAACTTCCTGAAAAAAAGGAATGAAATTTTGCTGGTTTTAAAGCAGGAAGATGAGCTTTCTGTGCTGAGAGCCTTAATGGTTATCCTACTGTCTTAATATCCTTTTTCAAAGCTAAGTCGTTTCAGATTAAAGCTGGAAATTCTAATTTCCTTCCTTTAGCTAAAAAAATAAGTCCCTGTATGTTACTTTTTACCTTTAACGTTTAATTTTGCAGGAAATCTCTCTCTGCTACACAGTGATTAGACATTTGCCATGGGAAGGAATTCACCATTCTTCCAATTTCAGCCTCTTGCCTTTCCTGTTCCCCAGAATTAAACTTTTTGGAATTCTTATTCTGAAATGCCTCAAATTCTTAGTGCCAGTTCTCATTCTTAAAGGTCTGGGAAGTTTAAACAGTTATTTCTGTGTTGTCAGGATGATTTTTAAAAGAAAACTGTCTTTGCAAAGTGTTTCTCTGAGATCAGGGAATTTCACTTGATCATGTGTGCTCAGAATAGTCATCTGCATGTGAATTCCCTGGCTGCTATTATTTCATGAGTTAGAAAAAGATGAGATTTCTGTATTAGAGGCTTTTACCATATGGTTGTCTCTCTATGCCATCAAAAAGCAACCTCAGCTGGATGTGAGTTCTTGAGCTGTAAGATCTTACGACCAATACAAGGTAATCTCACCTCTATGGAAGGGGCCTTTGCTGGTTTTAGGATCAGAGAAAAGAGGAAATTACAGTGGAAAACTCCATGCTGGTAATTTCCACTTCAGAGCTCTGTCTTTTCTCTGTCTTTCATCTACTGTGCTCACCTTCCTCCTTTCAGAGGCCTGTTTGCAGCTGTATATTCCATCTTCCTCTGGCTTATTTCGCTCATATCCTGAAGTCCTTTGCATGTGGCTTTGTAAAGGAAGGAATTCAGCTGAGGCTTGCAAATCCAGGAATTTATTGGCTGATCTTTTCCCTCCTTATTTTCTGGTAGAAGGAACCATCATGTTTGTCCTTGAATGTCTCTGGTATTGGGGTAGGTTTTGAGGACTATGACAGCAGGAATTACTGGCATGCAATTTGCCCTTACATCCATCAAATGAGCATCAAATACTTTAGCAGTCAGTACCTGGCTTAGTGCTGAGAAAGCATTTTACAGAGCCCAGCTGCCTTCTCCCTTTTCTTTATTATATGAAAGTTAGCTTTGCTGACAACTTTACTGGCTGAGTCAAGGTGTAGCACATCAGCAATAGCTTTGAATCCTGTGTCTTCTTGATCCATTAATGCCTTGGGATAGGATTTCCCACTTTCTTATTTGCTTACTACTTTAATAATTAAGGATGGTCAGATCTGCCAGAAGTTTTCTTTCTCTTAAATTAAGAACTTTGTACCTGTATAGAAGGATATCTTCCTTCTTCCTTAAGTGAGACATGCTTTCTTTACACTTTTAGGTTCCACAGTCTGGACAATCCTGCTATTGCTACAGTCAGATGAAAATATTATGAGGTTGCATATGAATGTGTCTGTATCATAATGAGTAAGAAATAGATAAATGATCTTAGTTGCCAATCTTTCTCATTGACTTGGTTGGAATGATGAGTGAATTCAGCCACTAGATACACACATATCTTTAATGTCTTTGCCTCCATCAGTAAAGATTTCCTAGGCATTGTTTGACTCATAGAAAATCCAGAAAATCATTTTAAGTTTTGAAGTAGACTTAAGATATGGACCTTTTTGATTTATTTCATTATTATTTTGGCATTTCAGACCTGAGCTATAGCCTGCTTGATCCTTCTAACCCAACATAAATATCATGCTGGCTCAGCATTGAGGGAGATTCAGCCTCTCATTTTTTTAAAACTACTTTCATCTTTTCTTTTTTGGTTAAAGGCTCCCCATGCTGGTGTAAAGTAAGCCTTTAATTAATACCACATGGAGTGTTTTTCCTCCAGTAACTGCTCAGTGGAGTGAATCCTTATATGATTTTTTGTTTTAACTTGACTATGGGGGAAGCTTTCAGTGTAAAATTAACAAGAATCTCATGTATAATTGACTTTGCCAGGAAAAAAAGAGATTGTAAAGGTAAGGTGCAAGATCTTCTATTTCCTAATTACTAGCCCTTTTTAAGTATACCAGGTAAGAAATCGTTATAAATTTTGCTTAAAAGTAAAAAAAAAAAAAGTCCATTTCTACATTTTCTTCCTAAAGACAGGTTTGCAATTTTTTAATGCTCTGGCAAAGTAGATTAATATAGGGAATTCTTTAGTTTAAGTAGTTAGCTCTTAACAGTTAGAGATCAGACATAAGTGAATATCAACATTTTGATGAAACAGTTATTTAAGAGATCAAGTTTGGAGAATGTCAGTGTCTCTTCTACCTTCATGTCGTTTTCTGCTCATCTTGAGACAGCAGTTTAAATGACATTATGATGAGAGATTTGGAGTCATGTGAGTTCAAACCTTCTGAGTTCAGGGTTTAGATGAAGATTTAGTTTCAGAAAAAGACTTCACTCAGCTGGCTGAATTTCACATAATTTTGAATCAGTAGACACTTCATCTTCAGTAAAGATAAGATAGAAACTTTGAAACAACTTTTGCCTCAGAATAAGGACTCATTACAGGGTTGCCCTGCTGAAACAAGATTATGCATTTAATCTGGAAGTATGGTTGATAAGGGAAATTCAGTAGAAAAAATCAGTTGTATTTTTGAGGACATTCTTAACTGAAAGACCACTTCTCAAATTTTCAGCAATCCTGAATGTGCTACCACTTTATTTTAAAGTTGTGGCAGTGTGCAGTTACTTGGAGGACAAACTGGTAAGTAATTTTTGGAGTGTCAGCAAAACATCTTTGGTTCCTTCAGGACTTAGCTTGCTGAATCTCCTCGCTTTCAGATTGAAGCACAGTCTAGGTGTGTAACACCTGAAAAGTATTTTCATGGATGGTAACCTCTGACAGTTGTTGGAAGTTGGCTCAGCATACCAACCACATCATAAAGCCATTTTTCATTTAAGTATTATTTACTGTTTCTTGAATGAAGGTAATTTTCCTTTACAGATTTCCTCTGTGGTGTTTGAATTAGAGAATAAGCTTCATAGTTGGTTGCCTAATTTAAAATTCTCTGAAGACAAAGGCATGAGGAAACCTCTCAGTTTATCTGTTTGCTTAATGACTCTATTTCAAGGAAAGCAACTACATACATGGTGGCAAAACATAATCTTGGAGAGTGAAATTGGCCTTTTTTTGTGAAGTGCTAGTGGTCTGTATATGTTGTTTCCTTTGTTAATGCTCCCTTTTTTGTACTGCATCCTCTGATTTTATGGGCATGCATTTGGCATAATGCCTTAGGTGTACAACCAAATCAAAGCTGTATCTGATAAACAGTGGAGAAAGGAAGCAGAAGTTGAAGTAGCTGGCTGAATTGCTTAAGAACTCCAAATCAGCTATCCATCTGCTTGGCAATGTAAGCAGGTGGTCATGATTGAAAGGAAAATGTATATCCAATTCTCCTTCCCAATATTCAGACCTGCTGGTCTTCTTTAACTATGAACTGCTAGGACATCTACCTTGTTTTGTAACACTATAAGTTGTCAGTCAGTGTGAAAATTTCTCAATAAATTCTGCAAGATCTTTGACAGAAAATGCAGAAAAGAGGGTTATGAAGGCAGATATGGAACTGTTACTTGATATGGAGCTGATCAATGTACAATGTGTAGCAGGCCTCCTTCAGCAAATTATAGACATAATTGAAGCACATATCAGAAATGTAAATTTAAAATTTAAAAAAAAAAGAGTTTGTAAGTTGCTCAATGTATTTACAACAGATTACTGTTGGAAAGCGAGAAAGAAACGTTGCTTTCATTTGCAAGTACTCAGGAGACTTCCTGTGCTATGACAAATTAGGATTTGGAAGCAGGTAGCCAGAAAGAACTTGATCTTGTCTCTCAGTGAATCTTATCTGGCCTTAATGTATTTTACCAAACCTTAGATTTCCTCATAGGTTACATTCCTCTGGCTTTTTATGCTTCACCCTGTCATATATTTTGTTGGAACTCAACTGTTGGTAGTGTATATGCTGGTGTTCTTTGATTGCGTTCAAAATTTGCCTCTGTTTCTTTTTCCCTAGGGTGCACTTTCCCTGTAAACCCAAATATTGTGTCTTGCAAATTCTTGTTCTCTTAGCCATGAAAGATCACTCATCTTCTTTTTTTCTTGATGGCTAGTAAAGCTCTTGTGGAGATGATATTTCCAGAAAATTTGTCAGGAAAGTCACTTGCAGATTTGCACACCAATGTTAAGCTTTATTCATGTAGATTTTGCAGCCATAAACTGTTCAAATGACTGTCCCTGAACAAAGGCAATGCCTTTAATATTGGGGCCTTTGATCTCTTCTGCGTACTAATTATCAGTCTGGGCTTTCATTATGCTGCTTCTTTAATCCATTTTTTTTCTTTCATTTTAGTCCCTTTCCCTGGTATTTCATATTAATTTTTAGAAATTATTTTCATGTGACTGTCTTTAAGTATTAGACTATTTTCATGGCAACTTCCACTCTTAAATTATACCTCAACATGATACTGTAAGAATCACCAGCAGCAATCCATCCCCATTACATCATTGTTTTCCTGTTATACACAAAAAATTTTACTTGAAGGTAAATGCTTCTTGATGATAATGTGATGTATGTATCTTGATGATACAGTCTTTTTTGCTAAAATTGTTATTTCACAATTGCTTTCTTTCCATTTAGAGGTAGACTAGTTAAATGTTGGGCACCCTGGTGGAGATTTATACATGAAGAATGACCACTATCTCCCTTTTTCCTAAGAACAAGGTGAATTTGAGTGTTGGCTAAGGAGGAAGATAGGGAGTAGAGGAGCTTCCTCTTTGTCTTTAAAGTGAGGCACAGATTTGTGTGGAAGCAGCTGTGTCTTTATTTCAGACTCACCTTGTGCTGCTGCAAAACCCTTCCTGCTCAGAGCCGTGGCCCTGTGTTAGCACTGCCCTTGCATGTGGCTACTGACACTTCCCAAGCAAGGCTGCAAGACTCACCTGAAGCCCTCTTTTCCTCACAGGTGGATCACTTGTCTTCCTCTTTTTGTCTTGTGGTTGAACTCTCTCTGGGAAGGGTCATCTTGTACAGCATTTTGTCATTATTTCAATGTGTAGCAACAAACCTGACAGCTATCATGTTGCCAGCTTGCTGGCCTCATTAAGCACAGCCCAAGATTGATTTCCTTTACAATTTCTATCCTGAGTGTTTCTTTACTCCTGTAGGTGTCAGTTAAAACAGATCAATTCCACTGTATGCATAGGGTAAAATAACTAGGGAATAGAAAGCCTTTCTTCCATCAGTATAAGCAGTTTGGCCACAGGTATTGACCTTTTCCCTTAATGTGATATTAGGACTTCAAGAGCTGAAATAGCGTTTTGTCAACATAATTAAGACAGTTTTAGTTTCTTTCTGCACTTCTACTTCTTGTTGCCTCTTGATGCTGCAGGTCCCTTGTCAACCAGCAGTCTATCTGTGTCTCCCTTCAATTATATTTGAGTCTCCTTCTTCAGTCTGCTCTCAGGGGCTTTATACTAAAGGGAAAGGCTGGGAATGTTTTGGAAATCCTTTTAGTTCAGTAAATTCAGCTTTATAGGTCAGAAGCCTTCTTAATTCCCAGTAAATTGGTGGGAATTAAACCTAAACTAAATGTAGATTTGCATTTTTGGAGGCGTACTAACTGTTCCATTTGTATCTCAGTCTGACAGTCCACCATAAATTTCAAGAAAGACTTTTCAGCTATAGTAACTTGAATGAATGATCATTAATCTGAAGTTCTGCTTTTCAGTCCTTCAGGATATAACCAAAGAAACAAACAGAAAACCAAAATGTAGCCTGTTCTTTTTGTAGTTTTCTTCTTACAGCTTCACTCTGTTTGCTGCATGTTGATTTTCTTGATTCTGTTCTGTATTTAAGGTATTAATTTGTGATTACCCATGGTTCTTTTAATGGGTTAATTCCAAACAGTACCAATTCACTCACACAACTGTTTGTCTTCTGGGATCCAACCTGAATTTGGAGACAGGTCTGTGTGTTCACACTTGTATGTGTTACATGTCATACATTTGATGAAACTGGGGCTTTATTAGTGACTGATAGAGAGAATGTGAGTAAGGTGTAGCCAAAATATCTACAATTTTTACACCTCAGCAGTTTCTCCCTGAGTAGGACTGTCATTATAATTATTTCTCTACACTTTTTTTCCCATTAAAAAAGGACAGTTACTAACTGCTTATGCCTGAGAAAATTGGGAAATTACCAATGATATGAAAAAGATCTTCTTTTTGTTTTACAAACCTTACCTCATGCAGCCAGATGAGAACACTACGAGTGTGTAGGTAATTGGCTTTCCTGCACCCTGTGTTTTTAATTGCCTGGATATGCAGTCAGCTCAGGGTACATTTCTTGTGCTCTAATGAATTTTAACATAAAGGTTTATTTCTAGGTGGATCAGCATTGGAAGAGCTTTTCAGCTGTCTTATAAAAATAATTAAAAGTAACACATTGATACCAAAACCTTGCCACCCAGGAAATTAAACATAAAATTTATTATGTAATTGTGTGCATATTTTACCTGAGAGCATGAAGATGGCTTTTGAAAAAAATGCAGCATTTCTCAGAGTTTCTTTGTATCATGGCAGTAGGTTGACATTGATTCAGGAATTGTTAAAATTTAGATAAAGTTTGAGATATGTCATTTCAGGTGAAAAAGCTTATTTTAACCTTATGTAATTTTAAATTCACTCCTTGCATTTATTAGTGACTTGAAAAAGCAAGTAAATAAAGCTTTTCTTTTCTGACGCAGTGTTTTGGATAAAAGATCTACATGAATGCAATATGTGGAGTTTTAAGGGCATGTCATTTCTCAGCTGAAAAAGCTCCATCTAGTTGTACTGTACAAATGAGTGCAGCACAATGCATAGAGTATACATGAACATTTCATTAATGTTGCTGCCAGAGTAAATAGGCAGCAGGTTTGAAATACCTCTGCTATCCATATTTCTAGAAGGTATTGAAACAAATGCATGTTAGATGTTGTTTGGGATTGTACCTGCCTCTGATGTAGCTGTGACTTTGACTATGTCATTTAACTACATGTAGCTCTTTTCCCACTGCTGAAGAGAGATAATAATGGTTTCCTTCAGATGGGTTACAAAGCTTGTAGATGGCTTGAACTCTTGAGGAGGAAGGATTTCTATAGTAGAGTTATGAGAGAGAGTGCAAGCATCTGCTGCACTGTGAGCTCACTGCTGTGAGCTCTCTTCATTGTCCTGTCCCACACTGATCTGCCATGTGAACTTGTTGGAAAGAGCCAAGTAACTTAAACTTCACTAAATAAAAAAGTACTAATTATATTTACCCATCTTTGTAAAAACATTTCGTACCTGAATATGCAATGAGCTCGAGGATTTGTAGCATCTGTTCTTGTGACTGAAGATTTTGCCATTTTGTGTCTCTCCCCACCACTTGTGAGTATGTATGAGTAGTCATAATTGGAATTCCAGTCTGCACATATGGATACATTTTGATTCATTTAATGCTCTTTAATTTCAGTCAAGTTGCATTGCAGCAAAGTATCTCAAGTCTGAGTCTGTTCCAAATACCTGTTCAAGATTGTAGGAGGTCATGGTGGTTTACATTCAAAGCACAAGGTCTGATTTTAGTCAGCTGCCTCTGGTAACTGTGCATCATTTCTATATTTCTGTAAATATGTATTTGTCTGTGATACTACTGCATATGCTGTATTTCAGGAAAAGCAGAGATTTCTGACAGATGTGCTACATGAAGTGATGTTGCTGGATGGGTTGGCCAGTTCACATCCAGTATCCCAGGAAGTGCAGCAAGCCTCAGACATCGACAGGGTGTTTGACTGGATTGCCTATAAAAAGGTGAGACTAAGGTTATCTATATGATACAGATATGTCAGTAGCAATAAGAAGATCATGCTCCATCTGTAAAAGAAGTACAGTTGTAAAACTGCACATTGGAAACTATTCTGTGTGGAATGCATTTGGATTATTCTACAGTGATTATAGCCAATTAAATTCAACATTTCAGGTGTTAGTAAATGTTATAAACAAACTTGGGAGGCTGTCAGAATTCTGTAAGATGATTTAGGGCTTTTCATTACTATTTATTTTGTGACAGGGTCTGAATTGTGTTAGGTGTTTTAAAAAGCAGAAGGATATGTAGTTTTTGTCCTATTGAAACTCCCTAGAAAACTTACCAAGAGCTAAATTTAAAGTTTTTTCAATGCATGAGAGTTTTTCTGTCATGCAGAAGTAAGAGGGTTTCCCCTCCTCTGTAACAATACTGGGCTTGCTGTTAGCACATGGCTTGAAAGCTGGTGTTTCCCATCATACCACATGTTATTCTCTGCTACAGGCTATGACATATAAAACTGTGCCTGAGTATCATGGCCAGATGTGTTTGCTGTGTGACAAGTGGCTGCTGGCTGCTGCTCTCTGAAGATGATTCAGTTGCAAGAGTCTTTTGATTATCGCCTTTGTCTCTAATAGTCTTCTGCATCATTTTCTGCCTAACATCAGACAAGCAATGTAGCAAGGCAACATAGAACAGACTTGGTGACTGAACCTGCAGTTTATCCAGTGCTCATTAAGGGCTGAAAAAGGGGTGTTATCCTCTCTTTTAGTCATAAGTTATTCCTAGACCTCAATAACTTCACCTTGGTCTTTTTTGATGAAAGGATCATATGCCTTTAAGGATGGGCAAATGAGGTATGTGTGCTTGGGTATATGTGACCATGTAATAGGTACCTATTATGTAATATAAAAACACAAAATACCTAGGAAAAGGTTTTAAAATGCCCTGGTTGCTTAAGAGCAAAAGTAACATTTTCAAAAATCCCTTAGCTATCTTGGAAAATATTGCTGTAGATCAAGGAAGCTGTAACAGCCAGCAGCTTTTAATATACTGAATATTCCCATTGTTTAAATCTTTCAATCACATGGTTTCTGGTGATAGCTAGACCTGGATAGGTTCAGAGGCTTATCGCACATAAGTATCTTCTTATTTCAATCTAATTATTTTTTCTAATTTATACAGTAATAGTGCTGTCTTACAGGTAACTGTAGTACATGACAATGTTATGAAAACTCTGCAACCATCAAGTAATTTTCATTTACATTGAAATGACAAATAGGACAATAGGACATATTTGTATACTGATTATTTTATGCAGGCTAATAGGATCAGTCTGTTTTTTGTGGAGATTACAGTACAATCTTATCTTGTATCTATCTATGTAGATGTTCCTTTTTCAGTGTAACTGGCCATGCCTGGTGGATACAGCAGCACCTCACCACTTAGCTGCTCTTGTGGCCAATTCTCCTGAGTCTTAGGTGACATTGGATGTGCTCATATCAGGGCATGATCCTGTAAATTTTGAGCCCAGTTACGAGATCTAGCAAACTACCTTAGGGGATGGCACTCGAAAAATTTACTCACACACCTTCATAGGTGTGATTAAAATAACCACTCTTTCACCTGTGAAGTCTTTTTTTTCCTGTCTGGTAATTTGTCTGTCTGCTATTCTCTACAGCTGTTCATCCTTTTGGTTTAAGATACAAGCTTACTTGTTTAATAGGAAGCATATAATTTTAATTAACAGTATACAAGCCTATTGTTTAATAGGAAGAAATTTTCCTGACTTTGTAGCTGTTCTTTTCAGTATTTCTGTACCTTCCTTGAAACACCTGACACTGTTCCTTCTGAGGATAAATTAGAGCAAATTTAACGTGTCTTACATCTGACATTGTTTCTTTCCTACAAAATCTTGCATGCATACATGCATTGCTTACACTAAAAATCAGCTATGGAAATAAGCTCATTTATTAGATATTCAGTATAGACCCTATTGCTCTAGCTCTCTAGTGTCTGCCAATATAAATAGTGTGGTGAAAAGTATTTCAGTAAAATCCAAACTGTAAAATTACACTGAAGGCTGTCACCTGGTCAGGTATGTGCTCAAATATTTTTTGGCACCACAAAGCCCTTGATACAATGGGCCCTGCTGGAAGGAAATTATTTCTGGTGTTTCTGGGATGACTTTTTGGTTGTCTTTGTTTGAGTGACTTTTTAAATTGCTGTAAAATATTAAGCTGTCAGAAAT
Organism: Oenanthe melanoleuca; assembly: GCF_029582105.1. Lineage (NCBI taxonomy): Eukaryota > Metazoa > Chordata > Aves > Passeriformes > Muscicapidae > Oenanthe > Oenanthe melanoleuca. The sequence continues at coordinate 35,919,425 of NC_079334.1, read as the reverse complement.
ATTTTTCTGTTGACTCTACTAAACTTTGAGTCAAAACCATCAGTGAGGACTTTTCCACTGTCCTAAATAATTTTTTTTAATGGTTTATCGCTATGTGGAATGTCTGTTCCCTACATGTTGGATTTTGTTTTTAATTGTCTTTTCACTTTTTTTTAAATGTCCATCTTGTGCTCCCTGAACCCTTGGCTTGCTGGTTTGATCTCTATTGTCTCTTCACAATTTTCTACATGCTATTGAAATGATGAAACTTTCTCCCATATAACTTTTGTTCAGTGAAATGTCAGTCATAGAATGTCATTGTTATTTCATTGTCTTTACTGTCATCAATATGGCATAAATCAAACACCATGAAATTACCCATCTCTGCTAGTCACCCAGCTGTCATTCTGAAGACATTCCTTTATCTATACACTTCAGAAATGACCACTGAAAATGTGCTATTTAATTGCCTCAGAGTTGAATATATTTTTCATTTCTACTTTCTTGTCCTTGGTGATTGCATGTGTGAAGAAATACATGACGTAAACCCCTGAAAAATAGCATTCAGGTAATCCCACAAGCAGAGTGAAACAGACACTACAGCTTGGTAACACTCAATGTCTTTCCACTTAAATGGTTGAGGGTAAAGTTTGCTTTCTTGAAAAGCATCATACTAGTCATTCTTCACATAGAAGCATGGCATCCTCCACTAGGGCCACAAATAAGTAGAGAAAAATGAGAAGTCGTGATAGTTCATTAATAAACAGTACTGGTAGATGATTCAAGGCTCTCAAGTTGCATCAGAGAGTGCATATGTCTTCCTAGTGCAGCTGGAAGTGAGATCGTGTCCTCCCACGATGACGGGAAAAGTGGTTATATCCCAAGTGCAGTAGAAAATATAGCCTGTTGAGCACAAGAGTAGAACTGAGAATTGTTAAATCAAAGCAAAAAGCGTGACAGCCTTTCCACACCAGAAATAACTGACAGCAGGAATCATAGCCCTGGAGAGCTGCAGCATCAGGGGAGGAGAGAGTGCAGCAAGAATAATGTGAGGAGCAACAATCAGCATGGAACAACGGGCTCTAATAAAAGGGAGAAACAAGGCAGCTGCATCTCAAAGGGAGCAGCCAGACCCAGAGCAACCTGAGGGAGAGCCATCTCAGTCAGAACTAAAGGAATCATAGCCCTAGATGAGCAGCCACAGCCAGATAGAAAAGGGATGAAAGGACAGAGAGAGCCAGATATCTGAAGTTGTTTCTGTCAGCCTGCTGCATGCTTTGAAGTGTGCTGGTTGAAGATTCTGGCAGCAATCAGTGCAAGCAAGACCATTATGATGGAGTGTAGCTATAAAAGTACCCCCAACAGAATATGCCTTGGCAAGAGACAAACAATAATCAAAACAAGGAAGAGGATGACTGGAATAGGGAAAAATATTCATTTTTTCCCTCCCTGTAGGCTAAATTAACCTCAGTAGTGAGATCAGTTACTCGCTCTGACTTTGTAATGCAAACAATTAATTATTTCCTAAACCTTTATATGTACAACTTCCTTTTCCTTTTTAACTCTATGCCACATCTTTAAAATTTCCTTTTTCTTCTTTCAGTGTCAAGTGGTGGAAGGAAGATTTATTTCTGATAGTAATAAAGGGAAACCATGCTTCCTACTTCCTCTCAAAAGCCACATGCTGCATTAGGTGATCTGTTCAACTAAAACTTTACACAAATAAAAAAGGAGCAGCTTCCCTGCATTCTGGCAAAGGAGAATTTAAGAAATTGAAAGTAGTGACTTGCTCACCCTTTTGGGTGTAATTCTCTTTGAAAATATACAGTGTAGCTTGTTCTTCAAGAATGTGGAAGAACAGGAGGGCTAATGCAGTGACTGGAAAGCCTCTCTAAAAACTTCGTTCTATTTACTTCTGTTCCTTGGGCACTGGGAAGCCCATTGACACTGAAATAGCAAAATAAAGCCAAACCAAAACAAGAACCCCAAACCATTATCCCATATTTTGTTCAGGAATAGTAGTTCATAAGAAAGCCAGTTCTTGAGTGCAATGAGATTGTGACGATGTGCATTTATGAAGTGACAGAAGAGTGAGAGTAGCTCATTAACTATGAAAGAAAAACTAGATAAATCCTTATAAATTGCAAAATTTTATTTTTAATTTTTCTTTTGGTTCAATTGGTAACATAAGGTGGTATCAGACTACCACCTACTGAAAGTCTTACATTGCAGTAGAGATGGCTGTGGAACCCACTTGCTTGCCATGGTATGGAGGGAAAGCTTTTTGTTCTCTCAAATTTAGCTTTGCTGTTGTCTGTGAGTGCCATTAAGTCCAAAGGGTGCACATTTTTGTGGTGTTGATTTTTCTTCCATGACTTGTGAATGCAACAGGTCACTGCCCGGGATTGCAGAAGGTGCTTTCAGGAGCCATTTGTTCCTAATACATTGTAACAGAGGAAGTATATTGTAATGAAAATAGTGTCTTCTGTTTAGATGAAAAGGCTGTAGGTTCTTGCTGCTCCGAGTACGAAGTCATTGGAATGCAGTCAGTGATACCAACGGGTTCAGGCTCAGAGCAGCCCCAAGAGTGCCTGTCCTAAAGTATCCCAGGTCAGCCAGTGGGTGCCAATACCTAAAGCTAGACAGGTGCTTCAAGATAATTAAAATACTTCTCTTAACTCATCTTTGTACCATCCTGACTCAAGCAGGAGCAAACGGTCTCTAACCCTTCATGCTGGTTAGTGTACACTAGGTATTATTTTCTGAAGAAGAAACATGGAAACTACAATGTGTGGTATATAAGCAGCTACACATGGACTGTGCTTCAGGAGTGTAATGTTCCACATGCCAGGGACAGTTGCATATGGATTTGACTGGAAATAATAAAGATGGAGCACACATGTTAATAAAAGCATTTTATTTTAGAGAAGAGCTCATTAGATAGACCACTCCATCAAGTCAGAGTTATTGGAAAGACATGACCTGTTGTGGTACAAACCTTCTGCCTGTTTCCCATGGAAAGGCAGTGGCAAATGGCAGCTCCCAAGGGCTGGAGGAGATGATCAAAGCAGAAAAGGCAACAGTGGGTCTAGACACTGTGTCCTACCATCCTTCCTTCCACAACAGGAAGCCATTAAAAGGAACAAAATAGTACATCTGTGTCTCAGATATTTTCATGGCTTAAAATAGAGACGTAAAGAAAGGTGTACATGGAGGTACTTGCACTTGACATGCACTTGCCTTTTCTGCCTCTCTGTTTCTGCTTTGTAATGATCATTTTCAGCAAAGGGCAAAGCAGAAAGTTTACAGGTATTTTCTTTGTTTCCCCTGAAGGAGTCCAAAAAACGTTGCTGGTGTATAGGGCTGATTTTGCTCATACACATGCTGGTTTAGATCAATAACAGAAGAGCAACAGTTACAAGTGTTAAAGTAACTTGGAAAAAATTGTAAGAAATAGAAATAGAAAATAAATTTGAATTAATGAAAAAGAGTAAACAAAAAACTTGACATAATATGGTCAATATTTTGATCAAAATATGATCCTGTAAGATTTCCATTCAAAAGGAGACTCTAGAAAAACCTCTGGCACACTGTTTTGTTGTTGTTGCTGTTATTTTTCAAGGTATATTTAAGTACTGGGTAACTTATGAAGCTCAAAGAAGGTATTAAAAAAGAGAAATTAGAATGACAGGTTTAGTTAGAGATGCAAATCAGTCTTAGGCAAATGGATTGAGGTTCTTATGTGGTATTTAGTGACGTAAAAAAGAATATTAATTTTTCTTGAAGATTTTCATATAAAGGCAGTTAATAAAAGTATAATATTCCTTTGTCCTTGTCACTGGTGTCAAAACATATATGAGGGATTTTGGTGGTGAGGCCAAGTAAAATTCCTGTTGTAAGTTGAGTCACGATAGCATTTTATCTGGGCAATGGATAACATTTTATTATTCAAGGAAAATGATGTGACAGTATCCAGCTGAAGAATATGATTAGTTATGGTCATACACCCCTGAATTTTCTTCTTTGTGTCATGTTCCTAAAATTTGCAATGGAATTTATGACTAGAATGAGCATTTCACCAAAGCCATCTTACTATCTGACCATTTTGGTATTATCCAGCCCTAGAACAGCTGTGTTTGTCAGAATAGAAAATGATTATGGTTTCCAAGTGAAAAGCACTCCTTGAATATAATGTTGCTTTTTCAGTGATGTTTTGGCATTAGATAAATGGCCTTTCATTCTGTGAAAACAACATAAGGTGCCTTTATGCATCTCTGAGGATTTAATAAATACATTACAGGTTTGTAGGTATATTTGCTGATTTTAAAAATACTGGTTTACCCGTGCTGTTAATAAAGTTTTAAAAACCATGTAAAAACCATTATTAAAATATGTCCTGGTTTTATTGCTGAATATTAACACCATGTTAATTAGTGAGTGTGCATTGCTTGATAAGCAAATATAAATTGGAAATTCTGCTGCTTTAAAAAGTAAAGAAGATTAATAAAATGATTTTTTTTCCTAGGCTGTATCATTAAAATCAAGTAGGGATGGTTTTGTTTGGGCTCCTTTTAACAAATATAGTCTCTTAATTTTTAACAATTGTTGCCTAGTGCAAGAAAACCAGCCAGAGCCACAATCAGCCAAGTACATAGATGTTCAACTTTATGTGTGTAGGCTGTGGAATTTATTTGGGTTGCTTGTGTGCTTAAGGTACTTCTGTGCATCACTGAATGATTGCCTGGGCGAAGACTGTCAGGATAGTCTCATATTGTGACATTTGGTACCAGTATGCTGCATGATCTGCAAATATCTCCTTCTGTACTTCTTTCATGTGGGTTATCCAAAGGCAAAGCTTCTAGGAATTGATTTAAACATTTTACATTTCTGTCACAGGGAGGAAATCATAGGCACATGTTTACTCATTTAAACAAGTATGTTCTGTTACCCTAATCAAATAAGGAAGCATTTGCACTTATCAAATTCACTTGCATTAAGCTTCATTTTTTTCTTGTAATACTTGGAGGTACCATTGGAGAATACAGAAAAAAGCTATGTTGTTGTATTACAGTGCTCAGTTTCTGAAAATGAAAGAGGAATTTAGTGCTGGTGACTCATGATGCAATCTAATTAATTCCCTGAAAAGAATTTCTCAGTGGGTACTTATGCAGTTCTCAGAGATGAGATAGTTTTGATAGAGACGGCTGAAGAATTCCAGAGAAGCCTTTGCAATTATCTCTGCTGTTACAACTTGATAGAAGTACTTTAGCAAAGGTCTCTCTGGAGCCTGCAACAGGATCATGTTGTAACTGGTGCCATGAATAGGACACTCTTGTTCCACCATTGTCAGAGTAAGGCCACATAAGATAAAAGACTGTTCAGATGATAAAGTCAGGAAAGTAAAAGACATTTCAGCATAGCCTTCTGAGTGGGAGCTGAGGAATGGCTGGACTTCTCCCTTTGTGGGAGAATGGAAAAAAATGAGAGTATACAATTCATATTTTTGCTTAGAGAAGTGCAGTTGAAGTGCAGTCCCTCTGTTTGAAAGTGCTTATGCAGTGTTCAGCTGTTCTTATGGGAGAATTCCGTAAATTCAGTGCACTGCATGTAGTGCAACACAGCAGATGAGTTAACCAAATTTTTAAATAGTTCATTTGCATACATATACCTGTGTCTAGGATTGAGCAAATTCTGCAGATGTGACTTAGTCAAAACTTACTTCTTTTTTGTTAAATATCTCCAAGATCCAACATACTTAATTCCGTTGTTGATTTTTTTAAAATTTTATATAATTATTTTTAAATGTCACATTTTTGCTACATGTTTGATGTACATTATTTTTTTGCTTTAATTCATGCTGTGTTTTTCCCAATAAGCTAAATTTCATGGGGTATCCAGCTGTGGTTGCTTAGTACCAACAAAGAAGGATTGTTTTGAAAAATGTGACTAGGATATTACTTGTTGGCTAGTGTTCACAAAATTAAAGTGAAAATGTGCATTCTTTGTATAAGTTCTTGGTAGCATGCTCTTCTAATATTTGAAATGAACTTAGACTCACTGAATTACCCAAGATTTTGAGAACTAAAGAATAATGTATGAAGTCAGGTACTTTAAGCTGAAATGTAATTATACTCACTTACTTAAGAGCCCATTTGATTGTGAATGTCCTTAGGCTTCTATTTGACAGAGAACTGTAAAAATATGTTCAGCATTTAAAAGGAAAAAAACACAACCTGTTTGTTGCTTTTATTGCATTCACAGTTCTAAAAGAAAGTCCTTATCTGTATGTTTCATGAAGAAAATATATGTTTCAACCAGTACTTAAAACACATTAGCCAAAAATTGAAAGTTCTTTTGTATTCTTAGGTGATTCTGGTGAGGCAGTGTATGCCTGACTTGACTGTGTGTAACAGGTAGGGCTCTGGCTTCTGAGGGTGACCAGATATGGAGCTGCAGAACTTTTGACAGCAGGATGTAGACCATCCTAGCAAATAGTTTCTGTGTCAGAGAATTGCTTGGGATCTGTAGGCTGATGAGTTTACGTCATCCTCCAGTGAGATGGGGACTCTATAGGGTATAAAAGGTAAGATAACTGAGCATGTGCATTAATATTTTGATCTTGCCTGGTCATCACTGCTGCAGAGGGGAATTTGTTCTTACTATCCAGCTGGAATTCTTGAGGGGAGATGAGTAGACAATGGATTTTTAAAAAGTTTTTGACAAGGCAGGTCACCTATAGCTCACTGGAAATTATTTAAGGAGAGAACTATTTAATGTGTATATACTGTCACTGATTGATTAAAACCCACCAGTACTAGTATACATCAGGTATATAGTAGTAGACATGAAATTTTGTGTATTGATTCTCGTCTTAAATCAGGAGGTCTTTATGAAAGAATGATGCCTTTGTGTGGGCCTGTATGTGGTCTGAGTCTTGTCTTAATCAGTGTAAAGGAAGGTGATTATCAGAACTTGATAACAATAGCTCTAACATATGAATAAAATTTAGTGTAATGAGGCAGAAGATAGAGTAATTCACATTTCTCTTAGCTAGAGAGAAGATAACCTTAATCTCGAATTGCAGGTTTATCAGCACACGGAAAAATAACTTTAGGCATTCTGTGTCCTACTATATTTGTAAAACAAGTGGTGTTATTATATATTAATCAAGACAGATTTTGAACTGACTACTGCACAATAGAAGAAAGTTAATAAATAGCCTGTATTTAGTGTTGCTTTTGATTTTGTTTATTTGATGGAAGAAGAAGCAAAAAGGGTGGGTGGAGGTTTTGTGGAAAATTGATGTATTAGGTTTCTGTTTTAGAGCCTCCGTTATGTATTTTATTTTTGATAGTCCAATGTTACCCTCTTCAGCATCTCAGTCCCTGCTTACACCTTGGATATCATGGGAATGTTTTTCTTACCAGGATCCTTCCTGCTTTTGATTTTTGTGTCACAAAAATATTTTTGTGAACTAATTCAATAAGCTTTAATTCCTAAAGAAGGATGGCAAGGTGGACATTCAGTGAAGAAGAGATAAATTGAGGTCTGTGTAATTACTACGATTAATCCTTGGTGTTACATGACATCAATTGATAGGTAAGCCTGCAAGATGCTGTATCTTGGCTGCACAAACTTGAGGAGGTGATTTTCCACTGTTTACTTTCTCATATTTTTTAATGTTGTTTTGTAATTTGCAGGGTAAAATATCTTCAGAGAGATTGATGTCTTCCACTTGGAATGTTCACCATGTAGACACCTGCAACTAAGTAGACTCCCATCTCCCTGTACCATCAGTGAAGATAAACAGGCACCTTTAGGGTGAAATTCATCTGTCCTATTTTAGATACATGTCTTTGGATGAATCAGGATAGACTGAAGTGCTTGCTTCTCTCTCCTTTGCCTTTAAAGGAGGTGTAGGCAGCTGCCTCAGCTGTGTACAACTGAGTAAGCATCACTTAGCCAAATGTAGGCATTTGCACTCAGATGAATCTCAATCCTATGGTTAAAACAAAACCAGCAAAGCATACAAAAGTACAACTAAAAAGAAAAAGAAGTTGGTACTGCAGGAAAAAATGAAAAATTTTATGGGAAGGAGGATAGATGAGCTGTGTGTTTTCCAGGTCAGCCGATTATGATCTCTTTTCCTTCCCCCACTCTAATGCATTTACAGAACAATCGATTATTTTGTCCTTACAAAAAGTCAGCTGTAGTTCATGGGTTCTGTTTTGTGTTGCTGACATTTTTCTCTCAGGAGAACTTTCTAGAATAATGATGTAATTTTTGGCTCTTCAAAGAATAAAGCTGAAGGAGTTTCTAGCTTGTTTGTATCTCTTGACATAAGGCCTCTTGTCCCTGTCTGCTGACTTCTATATGTTCCCTTCCCTGCAACTGCTTGACCAGTTCTTTATTTCAAGTGCTCTTCTTTGCTATCTGTTCAGTATAGATCATCTACCTTCAACTAGCAATCACTTTGCCCTCTCTCCAGGGCCTTCTGTTGAATACCTACCCTTGCTAGTCTTCTTATGTAAAAGTATGGCATGTAGAATAAAGCAAGATATCATTTTTGTTATTTGACTAGATTTACGAAAGGAGCACATCAGTTTTGTACCTCCACAATTCAGGAGTTCCCCCAGAATGGGGAATAAATCTCTGTATGGCCTTTTTGGACAGTACAGTTGAATTCATCTCACTGCACTTTAGATGTCTGGGGTACAGTTGTGTACATGTGAGCTTGTCAATCAAGCCTGCTTTTGGAGTGAATGACAAGAGATGGGTGCTTTTAGAGTACAATCCTCCTGATCTGAGGTTTACTTTAAGATTAGATAAAGTACATCCAGAGGTGACTTGTAAAGCCCATTCAGTGTAAGGAAAGTCTAAACAACTAAAGTGATTATAGTCACAGGTGCTACAGATACCTGCACTGGATCAAGTGTATCACTTCCTGTGTGGCTCTGTAGCAGTACTGTGTTGTAGTGGTACTAGTCATGTTTTTGTGGGTACATACTTAAGACTTAATTTGTTTCCTGTTGAATAAAATTCCATTTGGTACTATTGTTTGTATTAAAAAAAAAATTGCAAGATACAAATTGCAAGCAAAACAATTAATTAAGGAATTCAAGTATAATAAAACTGAGACATTCAATAAGTCATAGAATTAAATTGACTTACTTGTGATCTGTAATGACATACGAGGATCATGAGGTAGGAATGGGTCTTCAAAAATTAGTTAAAGCTAATCTGGGATCAAGGATGCAATCACATTATTTTATGTTGGCATGGAGAGAATTAGACTGCATGGAGGGAATTAGACTGAATACCTTAGCTGGGCTCTGCATTTTGTAGATTTCAAAGACATGTTCAGTTTGCATACTGAAAGTAATTCTACTCCTAATTTTGGTTATGGATTGTCTTTACCATGTTGGGAGTGTACAAGTTTCTTCAGGGGAAGAAAGTGCATAAACTTCATCCCTTCAGGCAGTGTTGGCTCACTGTCCATAAGTGAGCCTTTTCCCAAGAGCACTTTGCAAAAAAGAGCTGTATGCACCTGATTTCTATAAAGTAGCCAACATATTCTACTTCCTTTTCAATAACAGTGGAGTCACAATGCTGAAGCTAAGAAAGCTTCAGCTGTATCATAGGTTATATAAGGAGTGTGCTGGGTGATCTTTGGCAGGTGATTTCACTAGGGTGTGCCACAATTTCCTTTAAATTTGCAGAATATTGGCATTTATCTTAGAGAGCACTTGTGAGATTTGCTAATGAGCAGTGCTTCAGCAGACCCAGGTAGTGCCATTAATCACTGGATGAATAACTAGTGTATTTGTCTGGGTAGACGTATTAAGATAGGGTACAATGGCTTAAGGCAAGTGAGATTTTACACTGGCAGGAACTAGGTATGTTTTTTGAATAGGGAAGAATTGCTTTTCACTAGACCTCTTAAACCAATGTGCTTTACCTCTTGACAAGGTACTGAGTCATCCACTGCCTGGAGGAAAGCACTTATATCATCAATAAACAGTCATTCTGCCCATTAGGAGAAGCAAGTTCTCTTCTCAAGACATCCTGTGTTGTTGCTCAATTGGACAAAGGTTGGCAGAGCAGAAGTGGTTCTGAGAATGAAGTGGGGAGTAAGCTCCTTGCAGGTCAGGGTGTTCAGAGAGTGATGCTGATAGGTTGCAAAGGGCATCTCCTGCAGCAGGATTTGTTGGGATTTTTCTGTAGGTTTAGGTCTGAGAAGCTTTCAGAAGGTATGGCAGCATGAGTCCTCTGGGCTCCATCTGCTTTGCTGCTTGCCAGACAGACAGTGGGAATGTCAGCATTGCCATTCAGATGACCCCAAAAGCTATATATTCTGTTTTTCCTATAACTGAACTTACTGCACATGCCTTCTTCACTTCCCACTACCCTCTGTTTAGGGTTATTTTTCAAGCTCCTCCTAGTAAGTCACTCTTCTTTATGCCAGTTATTCTCTATACCTCTTGCTTTTTATCCTTCTGCCTGCAAACCTGTTTTGCTTCCTCCCTAGTCAGAGTGCCAGTGTTTTCTGTCTTATCCTGCTCTGTTTCCCAGAACTGTGAATGTGTCAGGGGCTTCTGCATTTCTTATGAGTGTATCATTTTTCTCTGTTCTGCCTACTCTCAAAAGTTCAGCTTTTTGAATCCATTCCCTTCCTGAAAGAAGCCAAGAAAGTATTTGTTTTCACTGAATGGGGAAGATGGCAGAACTATGGCAAGCCTAGTGTTCTGCAAGGTCTAAGTAGGGTTTTTTGGGTTTCCTGAAGATAATTAGTTGGTAGAGAATACGTCTGAAGTAGCTGTGAAAAGAGATCTATCTTGAGAGAATATTCCTGCATAGATTCTCCATTCAGTCTTTGCCCACTGTTTTATTTTGTCTACTGTATAATGGCCAGCCATAGGCCATCCAACATGTGCCTAAATGGTACCTGTGAGGGGGAATTCTATAATTTCTTTACATGTACATGATAGTTCTTGGTCTCTGAATAGAATAAAAGATTCTATGGGCAAGATTATATTATATGACTCAGTAGAGTCAAGGTGCTTATATGAATACATGTCTTTTGTTACTGTGTGAAATTGAAACTGTAGGAAAGAAATCAGGGAACACCAAATAGTGAGTAGAAAAAGAGATGTTTGATGAATGGAAAAATGTCTTCTTGTTGATGGTTTTGTCTGATATGTTTTAGGGTTTTTTTTTCTGCTACAGATGTTTTGGATTGCCCTGCCCAAGTTATATACAGAATAGGTAGGATTTATCTATTTATGAGATTTTTAAAAAATCTTCTGTTTATCTGCTTAAACAGATTTATCTGCTGTTTAGCTGCTTAAATGTCTCTGAGAACCTTACTCATTCTGTTCCTCTGGTAATATAAGGGCAATAATGTTTCCTGACCTATGGTCTTGTCTGCTCAGGTAATAATCTGTTTTGAAAGGCATTATTTCCGATTCTGCTATGTGTTCCAGACATGATTTGTCGTCCAGTAAGTGTATATTCCACCATAACAACATGTCCTAGTGTTAATAATGCAAACACCATGTTTTGGTTTATTCACTGTTCAATTCCTAAAAGCAACTCAGTTACTCTGCTACCTATATGATATTTGTTATTGCTACCTATATAAAATAATTGTGTTTTCTTACAACTAGGTAATAATTTGCAAATATTTTTGATTTATGTCATTATTTCAAGCGTAGTTTATTACAGATAATCCGTTCAGTACTTAAAAAGAGTCACTGTATTAAAAAAACAGTGGAACATGTGTAAAATTATCTCAAAATTGGACAACAGTTAAGTTTCCAAACTACCTGAACTTTAATTTAGCAGGAGAAGACATAAAGTTTGTTTTGAAAGCTGAAGCCAGATAAATTCAAGTAAGTGAAACTAGATACATTCCAGTTAGTAAAAAGGTGTGTAGTTTCACTGTGAGAGTAAATATTAGTTGTGGCACATTATATAGTACTCTGGAACATTATTGTGGTCGTGAATTTTCTAAAATGGAAAGGGAAACCAGAGAGGGTTTTGCCTAAATTACTGTTTGATCTCTATTAATGCAGAATAAATGTTATAATACTCCTTTTGGCTTTAGAATCTGTAAATTTTTGAACCTCTGTAATGTTGCTCTTTGTTTTAACTATTGTCTGATTGAGTGTTAATCTAATTCCTGGATCTTCATCTCTAGATGAGATGATTGAGTTCTAGCATCATGTTTTCTTAAAGCCTTTAATTCATGGATTTGCAATCACAAGTGTCCTCCCTCTTGTATGGTGATCAGTGCTAAGTATAACATTTAAATATTGGGATTGGAAGACTGGTTGCCTTGAAATTATATTTTAAAGTGGGATATTATAGCCAAATGGCCACATCAGATCTGCCAAGTTATTTCTGCTTGAAACAGAGCGCTTGTGCAAAAGGAAAGTACACAGCAATTGTGTTTCTGAGAGTGAGTGAGGACACAAAAAGGATGATTAAAAAAACAACTACTCTTAAAGTATGTCTGTTTCTTGCATTAAGTGCTGAGAATTAGAATCACCTGTCTTTTAGATCTCTATGCTTTGCCTGAAGGGGAAGAGAGAAAGAACTGTTATAAGCAGAGAAAGACTGGTATACAAGTACTTACCTCTTTGCGTGACAGTCTGGAAAATAACCTGACTATTAATAAGTCAAATATATAGATATATATCTCCACATCTTATAAAATTCTTATGGAATTTATTCACTTTTAGTCCCCAGATCTTGAAGGCTGTTACAAAGGGAAGTAGTATCACTGAATCCTGATGTACAATAGTGTAATAGAGATATTGTTGTTGTTATTGTTATTATTATTATTATTAGTAGTAGTAGTAGTAGTAGTAGTATTATGAATAATCACTGAGGTAGAATTTGCAGTTCACACTATTTCTTTGCTCTCATTTAAAACTGAGCATTTTTGTGGAGTGCATAGAAGGGTTGCATGCTCCAGCAGTGGAGAGTGTGTTCTTTGACCTGCACCTTATTCAGTATGTGGGGCAGGATATTAACAATATCACTTTGCCTCCTCACTCTTCCTAGTAAGCATTTGCATTATCTTCTCTCTCTCTTTTTCATTCTAGCAGAAATAAAGATTGTATTAGTTACAGCTTTCAGGGATATTAGTGTTGGGTGGAAATGCCTGTTCCTGGGGGTTTTTATTGTGTCATATTGGCATTCAAAACTGGTAACTTTGTTTTTCTGTTATTTCCCACAGGGTGCAGCTCTGATTCGAATGCTGGCTAACTTTATGGGTCACTCTGTGTTTCAAATGGGCTTACAAGTAAGTAAAGGCATTGCTGTCTTTGTGTAGACACGTATTTCTAGCATTTTCTCTGTTCTCTCTTTTTTCTTTTGAAGTTTTATTTGCATCAATTTGTGGAAATGTTTCTTTGCTTTAGGACCATCTGAGGTACCACCATGTCCCTGAAGCTGAATTTGATTGAAGATGCAGTTTCACCTATATTTCTTGGTGTATAAAGTGATTGCACTTTAACTGGCATACAGTTTTGTGTTACAGAGTGTTACATAAAAGCCACTTTATACATGTGACAACTATGTGAAGGACTAGCTGAAGAATTAGCTACTTCTCTGCACCTGCATTTGATTGCTGGTCTAACAAATAATAACAATATAAGCCAGCTGGAAAATAAATAGCTCTAAAATGAATAATGCTTTTCAGATAAATATTTTTGCCATCCCTTCCTCCATAGCAAAATCCTTGAGCTTTATTTTTACCTTTAATAAGCATGGAGTGGTCTCTTCCTTAATGATGTTTTGAAAACTCACTCTGTCTTTTAAAAGAAATTTAAAGAGGTAACATTTCTTTACAAAGAGAGAGAAATTCAACATGCTGATTACCAAGGATGAACTCCTTTCAGCAATAATTCAGCACAAATGAGTGTTTCGTAAACTATTTAAAAACAAACAAGCCAAAGCATAAAAAACAATGCAATTCCCTCTATTCCATTGAAATCTGCTTGAGTAAATCATGTTACAGGCAGCTGTGATTGATGAATTATGTATGATGCAGCCTGCTACTTAGAAGTGTCCTTTAAAGTAAATTGATGTTCACCTGAAATACAATTATGCTAAGTTGGAAGGAGTAATCAATCTTATCTGTTCTTAGTAAGCTTTTCATTTTGAAATTTAAATAAACTACGTCTAGGATCAGGTCATTTTTTAACAGAATAATTCTACCTCTAACCAAAATAAATTGGAAGATAAAATATAAAAAAAGCCATAAATGATTGCATTGGTCATGTAAGAGAGGTGTTTTCCATGCAAAGGCAATGAAAGGAAACTTGTTGAGGAAATGCAGCTTTCTGGAGAGTTTACAGTACAATCAGGACTTGTAGCATAACTTACTCATGGGACCCAGCTTGATCATTTACTTAGTTGTAACACTAGGTCAGATCAATTAGATAAATTTCTCATCCAGATGAGAACTCTTTAAATCAGAAGTTTCCTTCATAAAATCTTGTATATATCAGGGGTAAAACCATCATGTAATTTAAGACAGTAAGACTTCTGTCCTTAGTCCAGCAAACTCCATAGTCCAGCCAGAAACTTTTGTCTGGACAAATCCATTCATAGAGGAATTCAGTAGCACTTTTTATCAGTGGACTGTGTCACTCAGAAAGGAAAAGTTTTAGTGTGTACATCTTAAACCCTGTTTATCTGTTTTCTTCTATGTTTGCCTGAGAAATAACAGAGTGCAAGTTGTCCTGAAATAGACTGAGAAAAAAGTTTGGATCAAAGAATAGCTCTGCAGGAATTAATCATAATTACCATAAAGTTGTAATGGAGCTCTGGTTTTTGATTTGAATGGTTTCTTATTATTTCTGCTTTTCACTGGTTTGGCTCTAAATAGAAACCATTCTGTTTGCTAATTGAAGTCTATGAAAAGTCTAACTGTGAAAATCTGACTAGTGTAAGTTATGGCATCAGTTCAGTTGGAAGATGATGATTTTAACTAAAACCAGTTTGAAATCCACATAGAGATTTTCCATGTGTGTGTCTTCAAGCTGAATAAAATAACATAAAGTTCATAAGTTTTTCACAAGCTAAAAATTATACAGTTGGAAATACCTGTCAATCATTTAATTCTTTGTATTTTGTAAATCTAAGAAAATACTGTTCCTGCACTGTGTATTTGGGAGGCTATAGCATTGCTAAAGTTAAGGGAAGCTGGAGGACTAATTTACCCTTTCTGTCATGCACCAGTTTAGGCATTTTAGCTCTTTAGCTTGGTACCATCACAATTATGTTGCCTTGGATCCTGTTTTAGCATGGAATTCTAATACTCAACTAAATGTCCTTTCTGCAGAGCAGCAAAATTGAATATTACTACTATTTATAAATTTTTTCAAATAACAGTTATTCTGAAAATGCACTTGATGGTTCATCCCTCCTGTGTTATTGTAATGGCTTCCTGAGTAACTGAGTTCTAAAAGACCTCCACAGACAGTTTTCCAGAGAATGCTGTGGAAAATAGTGTCAAAGGCTTTAGTAAAGTCTAGGTAGACAAAATCGACAGTTTTTCCTTCATCCACAAAGTAGGTCATAGAAAGGGGTCAGGTTAGTCAAGCAGGACCTTTCTTACAGCACACTGGCTGGACCTGATGTCCTGGCTGTCTTGCATCTGCCATGTGATGGCACTCCAGGCAATCTGCTCCATGACCTTCCCTGGCACTCAGGTCAGGCTGGCAGGCCTGTCAATCTTCAGATCATCCTTCCAACCCTTGTAAATGGGTGTCACACTGCTAACCTCTGGTTGTCTGGGACTTACCCACTTAGCCAGAATTACTGGTAAATGATGGAAAGTGACTCAGTGAGCACTGCTGCCAGCTCCCTCAATACGCTTGGATGGATCCTGTCCCTTGTGATAGATTTGTGTTTATCTAAGTGGTGTAGAAGACTGCTGGCCATTTTTCCTCAGATGTTTGGTGCTTCAGTTCTGCTCTCTGTTATTGTTGTCCAGCTCAGGGGGCTGGGTATCTAAAGAACATTTGATCTTAATATGAAAGACTGAGACTAAGAAGGCATTAAGTACCTCAGCCTTTTTCTCATCCTTTGTCACCATGTTATTCCCCATATTCAGCAAAGGATGGAGATTCTCAGCCTTCCTTCTTACATATTTACTGAAGCATTTTTTATTGCATTTTACCGTAGTGTCTGGATAAAGTTCTGCTTTGGCTTTGGCTTGTCAAGTTTTCTGCCCACATAACCTTGCAATGCCCTTGTAGTCCTCCTGAGCTGCTTGCCCCTTCTTCCAAAGGTCATAAACTTGTTTTTGCTATCTGAGCTCCAGACAAAGCTCTCTGTTCAGCTAGGCTGGTGGTCTTCCCCACTGGCTTGTTTTCAGCACATGGGGAAGGTCAGCTCCAGCACCTTCAAGTTTTCTTAAACATGTTCAGCCTTCCTTCACTCCTCTTCAGGCAAAAGCCCAAGGGGCTCTCTTGAGTGTCCTAAACAGGCCAAGGTGACAGTTCTGCTGACCCCTCTCCTTACTTCTCTAATAGTTGAAAACTCCATAATTTCATAATTTCTGAGCTCAAGACACCCTCTGGTCATCACATCACCCACCAATCTTTGTTCACAAAAAAGAGGTCCAGCAGGGCAGCTTTTTTAGTTGTCTTGCTCACCAGCTGTGTCTAGAAGTTAACTTCCACACACTCCAGAAACCTTCTGTATGGTTACCTCTCCACTCTATTATATTTCCAGTATTATTTCAATTCTTTTTAGTGTATTAGCTATATCATTAAGTGTTTAATAGATGAGAAAAAAGAGTAGTTCTAAAGTCTTGCTAAAGTAGCATAAACCAAAATGCATAGTTCTTTATTTGTGATTGCATTGTTTGTGGATTCATCCAAATCAAACCATGATTCGTTGTCTTGTTAAGGGCTAAAGAATTAGAACTTTTATGTAGGAGATGTTACAACAGATAATGTTAGCTTTGGGTTAAGGAGAGGAAAAAGCAAGGTTTAGAGCAAGAGGCAAATAGGATTGCTACCTTTTTTGTTAATTGCCTGTTTTTTCTTACTCACCTGGAATGTTGGCTTTTTGAAGAGCAGGTTGAGACAGCTTGGGGTGAAAAATCCCTTATTTGTCAAAGAAAACAATCAATTCTATTAAAAAGAAAAGTTGATGGAGGAGAATGAGGCTCTGTGGTGGATATTCTTTACCAATAAATATGATCTGAAGGAAATGTACAAATGTGCATATGATCTGTAACAGTTCAGCAAACTGTTCCGTTAAGGAGTCTGCAAGGAACTAAAATTCTGATAGAAATTTTTACAGTGTAGATGTCTTTGTAGAGATTTATATCTGTCAAGAATAACTGGCTGGTTCCTATGATGGTAAATATGCTTGAAAGGCCATTTGATTATAGTGTGGCAGTTCCACAATAAAGCTGCATCCAAGAGACTAGTCAAGGTATGATTTTTGAAAAGCCCTTTAAAGATATGATGTCTTGAGTCATATGACATTTCAAACAAGAGATTTAGTTACAGACAGAACATTCTCACTGTAGCACTCCATAGACAAAAGCAAAAAAGAATGTATTTCTATTGGCTGTAATGAATAATTGAATAATGACAGGAGTAGCCACAGCTGGTAACACTTACATATGAGAAAGTTACAGCTATTATTTTTGTAGAAAATATCTAATAAATCCTTCCTTCTCACAGTAGGTGATTTCTGTCTTTGTAAAAATTCTGGCATCTTTCATGATGTGCAGTTTCTTATGCTACAGGAAAATTCAAGTGCACATCACTGAATGCCAGTACTCTTCTTACAAAATGGTGTTGCTCTTCAGTCAAAAAGCTATTAATCAGGTGAGGAGGTGGTTAGAGTATGAAGAAGCTTGGTCAGCACCACTTGCTCTGATTATGTTTCTGAACTGCACAGATTGATAGAGGTAGGAGTCATAAGTTGGCCTTATCATTCAGCCATCACTCAGGGTGGTAATGTGCAATATTATACTAGGTCAGTGTGAGATTTTCTTCTGCTGTTGTTCCAACTCTGTGCTTGAAATAGATGGTGTCTTACATGTTTGGTGTCACTGGATTGCATTTTTGGGAAGATTTTACTGCTTTATGACAATGCATCTCTTCGGGTAATCTGTGCTTGGTTTTTATTTTTTTCAAATTAAATAGAGAGAGAAGTACCAGTGATTTGAATGTCTGGTAGATGTGTTTAAAAAGGCACCTCCAGTGCTGTAATGAGATATTTCTGCAGTGGTTTATTTTTCTTATATTTGGTTTGATTATTTTGGAGCCTCATCTCTATTACTGTACGTTTGTCAACACTGCATTTCATTTGCTGTGTGACAGCTCATTGATCACATAGATCTGTATCCTTTTGAACTTCACTTGCTGCTGTGTATGTGTTCATCACTCACTCTGATTTAGTGCATCATCAGCAGTTTGAATTAGTTACCGTAGGAATCTCTGCTTCTGTGATAAATTAACTACTTTTTAGGCTTCACATTGTACATTTGGAAGAATTTTCATATAATGCTCTGGATATATAGTTTTGGTGCTGTAGAGTGGCCACTGTATTGAAACAAATTGGTCAGCCTTTCACAGGAACTGTCTGGGGAAGTGTGGTATTCAGGATATTAAATACATCAAGGTTCAGATTTCAGTCACTTCCTAGTATTGCTGGCTATTTAAACTTCCTTTCATCTGCACTGCTTGTTCCTGCTTTTTAGACACCTACAGTGTCCATGAAATAGTAATGCATTAAATATTTTAATCTATTTCCATGGTATTATATGATAATCTATTTTTACATAGTGCATTAAACAGTGCATGCATTTAATACCTATTTATTGTATCTTTATTACTAATTCATAACAGTTAGTTGTTTGCTGTCTTTAATGAGACATCATTAGAGACTTCTTTTCAAGAGCTTTTTGTAGAAACATAAAAAATCTGCAAAGACTAACAAAAAATCAGGCATCTTAGGATCAAGGTCAGTGAAGCAATGAACTGCAATGCTGTCTTCAGATCAACAATGCACAAGGAACTACCTGGAGTCTTCCTTTGCTCAGTCAAAGGATGTAGCTTTTGGCACCCAGGAGGAGCATCTTTAAAGCTAGAGTACCTCCAGTGTTGCAGCTAGTGCATTTACTAGATGTTGAGTAAAGTACTTTTCAGCTGATTCTGCATCTTCTCTGGTTTAGAAATCAGAGTGTGTGACCTTGGTGAACATCAAAGTACCACCATGGATGTTCTGGCAATTAATTAACTGTCTGAGTTAGCTGCTACCAATCCCTTTATCTGAGAATTGTCAACTGAAAGACTTGAGCATGTTAAAGGGAGGACTTCAGAAATCATAGGAAATCTCATAGGAGCTGACATCACTGTTTTCTACACTGCATATCATATGAGATTGTTAGCATCTCACCTTTTTTGCCCCCTCAGCATTTCTTTTGCTTCTAATTTACACCACTCTGGATTTTAGTTTACATTTGTTAAAGGAATTCAGTGTTATGAACTGAATTCCTGTAGCTTTTCCCACCTTGACTTACACAGGTCAGTAAAAGACAGTAGGTCAGTTTCTTGCATAAGAAACTCCTATAAGTTGTCATATAACAATATTTTTTTCCTTTGAAATTGTTAAAGATATATTGCATAAGGGCCAGACTTGGGTATCACTCCAAAAATGGAAATTCTTCATCTAACTCCAAGAGTATTTGAGTATACTGTGTGTAGCAAAATGATGCTTAAAGAAAAATTGTGTTTGAAGGTGCGTAATTTGAATGTAAAGTTTTTGAGAAATGCTAAAGTTAATTTTATTTTTCCATTCTTTTTTCTTTTCTTTTTTTTTTTTCTGCGTATGCATCTTTACCAGGTTTTTTAATTATACAAATTCCCAGTGTTTTCTGCATGGGACAAGATCTGATCAGTTCACAAGGTGGACCATGCTAACTGAATTGACTTAATGATGGCTCTTGCCTGCTTTCTTTTACTGGTTTCTCCTGTATCTCAGCCTGTATGTAACAGTACATCCTGTCTAGATCCTCTAAATGAATTTTATACTTCTAATACCATGGATGAGATACTCTCAACATTGCCCTAATTTTTCTCCTGGAAAATCAATGCTAAAACTCCCATTGGCCCAAATAATGCCAGAAATATCAGTTCTGCTGATCGGATTATTGTTAGCATCAATGGGAGTATCATGAATTACAAAGGGAAAAGGACAAAGTAAAATGCTATAATTATGTGGCCCATTCAGCATCATTGGCCCCAGAGAAAATTAAGATTTATTTTCATGTGTGGTTCCAGTTTCTCTCTTTCTGATTAGTAGTTATAGCTTGCTGTTTAGACATAATGATTTAATTGTAGATATGACATGTTGACTGGATATTTTGCAGTTGCTGCTGGTTTATATCATTATGTCACTGTTGTACGTGACAAAAGTCTAGAAGGAAGGAAAATAAGGGCTGGAATTTCAGCTGGTGTACAGTGACAGGATTCCACTGAGTTCCTTCCCTAGGATTTTATGTGTTGGCTGAGATAGTAACCCCAAGAGAAGGCAAAACACAGCAGAAATTAATTTTTGTATGATGCTTTGAAGTATGTTGCATACCTTTCATGCTTTTTTTAACTTCTTTTTACCTGTTTGTGAGTTTGAACTAGAAGCTAGCTAAGAAGCTCCTGTTAGTAGATAATTTAAACAGGGTTACACAAAAGTTCATTCAAAGCAGCAGAAGGTGGGAATTATAATTGGATTAGTTAAACCTCTTGGTAGCCCCATGTAGACAGTTTAAAAACTGAAGTTAAATGTTATTTCCCTTTCTTTGATTTATGATAGTGTTTTTATTATTATTTGAAGTTTCTGAGTTTAGTCTACTTCAGTTCTGAATGCAGTGTCCACTCATAATTTCTAATGTAGGTTAACTAATTTACTGTAAAAAGTAGCTTTTTGATGAGAAATGTCACTACTTTGTGTTACTTAAACATTTGAAAAGAACATTCGAGCATCGCTTTTAGAGAAATACACTTAAAAATAAAATTATTCTTTCCCTTAAATGTGATGCACTGATAATCTTTCTCTTAGCTATATCCTCAAATCACTACTGTGTATATTTCTGTCCAGTCTCTTTCATAATACTTGGCACATGCTTGGTTTAGTGGCTTAGGAAACCACTGTTCTGTTTTCCTCAATGCTGCCTCCAGCTGCTTGTTCCCCTCAATTAATGGCCTCCCAGCACCACTTCATTTATACCAGGGGAAGAGTTTTGGAGTCCTCCTGGGTAAACTTGATCAAGGAGGGAAGGAAGGGTGTCCTTAGAGGGGAATGTTAGTTTCACTCCTATACAGGCCATTTCACAATTTCACAAACAGAAGCATGGGTCCAACGAACAACAGCAAAGGTTGTGGGATGTGCTTAGTCTGGCTGTACCACCACACTGTCATCAAACTGTAGCTCAAGGCATATACAGGAATGCATTTGATGCTGTGACTGTAACAGGTGTGATAATTTTAATAGTAGATAAGGACTATCTACATAGTCAGGCCTGCATTACCTTATACTCCTTATGTGCTTGCTATTTCAATATAATTTTGATGCTGGCTTTTTGTTATTGTAAGTTGAAATTATTTTTTTAGTTAGTTAAAGTCTTGACTTCTGAGTTACGTTTTTTTGTAGGAAGAATACATTTTAAGGCCGTAATAGATTAGTATAGGAAGAAAATCAACATTTTTGATCCTCTGGTAGAAACTGTGATGAAAATATATTTTATGACTCCCGTGTATTCTGTATGTTGGCAATTTCTTGCTAGATTGCTTGAAAGCAGTTTTGGGCACTTCTAGTAAAACAGTGTAGAAAGTGAAGCATTTATTTGTCTTACTTGTCCAGGAAAAACCTGTTTCAGATGTTTTTCTTAGCTGGCATTGCAGTAGTGCTTTGACAACTGGTCTGATAACAGCTGTTCTTTCAGTTTAGAGGTAGCTCTGCAGTTTGACTCACTGGTGCAACTTAATGCTTGATACAAATAGAGTTAAACCCCAACTAATTTGCCTTACACAGTGTTGACCATGACCTGTAAGGTGAATTTACCTACTCCTTACTTTGTTGCTTGTCTGACTACCCAGCCAGGAGGGTGGTCACTTCTCTTCCTTACAGCTGCATCTTCGGGATTAGTCTGTTGTACAGCTGAAAACACTGCAAATCTAGTTGGCTATTTTCGATTTTCTATTCAGTACCCTTCCTCTCTTATGGGAATCTTCACGGTTTTGTAGCTTGCTAGTAGTCCTTCATCACTGGTTTTCACTCTCTTTTGTTTGTTACTCACCTTTGCAAACATATGCACCACCCTCTGACCCTTGCCTAAGCTTGTTTTATTTTAATGTTACACAATATTAATATGTGATAACAGATTTGATGTTAGCAGTGTGAAGGAAGGGAGGAAAAGGGGGCACGTTGTAGTCAGACAGTCAGCATCTGTCAGATGGTGTCTGG
Organism: Oenanthe melanoleuca; assembly: GCF_029582105.1. Lineage (NCBI taxonomy): Eukaryota > Metazoa > Chordata > Aves > Passeriformes > Muscicapidae > Oenanthe > Oenanthe melanoleuca. Next base: position 35,896,943 of record NC_079334.1, on the reverse strand, counting down.
TAGCTTAAGATTAGGTCTATAAATTTCTAGGAAAACAAACACACTGTATTTGATACCTGGAGCCTCAGAGCCTGCTTTCTACATGAACTAAATGTTTTTATTTGTAGCATTAAATCTTCTGTGATATACAGCAGTCGTGTATAAAACCATTGAACAGGAACAGATTGTAGGCCAAAGGGAGGAGGATGAGCACTGAGGAGTAGGAATGAAATACAAAAAAGGGAGATAGAGGTAAGTCTGCTTTTCCTGAGCCTTGAGAAAGGAGAAACATAGCCACAAGAATTGGAGATGAAAATAGTTTGCTGCTTTTCCTCCCTCATATAGTGGAATTTTACAATTACCTTTAGGAGAAAAATGAAGTTATTCAGTATCAATCTATTTCAGATCTCAGCACCAATCATGTAACTTGGGAGCTGTCCTTCCAGCTGGGCAATCAACTTCATACAGATTAACTGAGAAAGGAGTTTAGTCCTAGGTTTGATATTTTGTTTTCTGTTTATAGATGTAAAATCTCTCTTGAAAGTAAGACACATGTTTGGAGATTTATTCTTCCTTTATACTTGTTTAATCCTTTGGTATTTATCAGTCACTACTTTTTGTTAGTTGTGAGCATTATCATGTTTAGGTAGTGGGATTGTTCATTTATTTTGAAACCAAGAGGCTTAGCTAATAGGCAATATTGCAAAGAAATTAAAGACTTTTCCCTTTTAAATAATCTCTTTTTCTTAAAAAAATTTAATACAATGAAAGGTCTGAAAGCTTAATCAATACAGCATTACTAAAACCACCTTTCAAAATCTTTCAGTATTTTCACTCTTCCTAACACTGTTCAAGCTATCTGCTCCAGTTTTCAAGAAATAATTTCAAAAGCAATGAGCCTTTTAATTATTTTTTTGGGGGGTGAATTAAGATTACTGATTGATAACATATTATACTGTAGTCTAAATCTGTTGGGATTTTTGGAAAGATCCTATGTTTTGCTTGTGCAGTAAATTGACTTTATTTTCTGGTATTGCAGAGTCAGGATATTTGTTGTTTATTTATTTGCTTAATGTTAGAACATGCTAAAACATATTAAAATACTGCATTGTCTGATTAATTTTTTATTGATAGAGGTGAATGATCACATTCCGTTATTCCTTCTGGCAAAGAGTGGTTTCATGTTTTAATGTGAAAATATTAGGAAGAATATTATAAGTGTATGTGTCCTGAAAATGTAAACTCAAACGATTACTTTTGGTGGGTGTGTGTTTTTGATTAATTTTCATGTTGTGTGACAGTGCCCTAGGGTCTGTGAAGTCTTCCTACTTTCCCCATGACAATGGAAAGCTTTGGAGGCAGCATTACAGTGAAGGAGAATGGAAGAGTTGTAGAAGAGTACTCTTGAGTCTTGAGCTGCTAAAGAGATTTTCATGCCATCTTTTGTGCTCCCATACACTGTAGGGTTATAGCTGACAGGAAGGTGGCTAATGCATGTCTTCATGCTCCAGTATACTCCAGTCGATGGAACAGCTTTTGTCGGTGATAGACTTGCAGTTTATGATGGGAAGCAGCCTTGCAGCCAGATGGTTTTGGGCATATGTGTTTATGAGTAAGTGGCTTTAAGTCACTTTGCCTCCTGTGGAGCTGTGCTGAGCACAGACAGCTGTGTTTTCAGTGTCATCGTCCTCTTCTGTCCTGTGGCTTGCATCTCTGTTCTGTTTGCTTTGGTTTTTCTACTGAATGTACAGGCAAAGGGGTGGCTAATACTCCTTCCCTGGAGAATGACGGTGAATGAGAGCATGTATTCTGTCCGTCTGCAAGCTGCTTAAAGACTTAGATATGACTCCCCAGGAGGAAAAATGGATTATATTCCTCCTTGTTCTATCCTTAGAATAGACAAGCAGGTTACGTATAGATCTTTGGCTCCTATTTTACTACTTCCTGATACGTGTTTGATGCTGATACATCTTTTCCTTTTTAAGCTGAATGCCTGTCAATGGAAGAGGAAGTGAGGCTCATCATCTGGTAATGGAAGTTCAGGCAGGGTCAGAAACTATCCAAACTACCTTTGGAGTCAGCAGCTGGGGTGGCAGTACAACTCTGCAGCAGAGCTGGGTGTGGTTGGGTGTGGCAGGGTTCTCAGTATAAAACCTGTATAAGCCCTGGGGCGGGGACGCATTCCATAAAGATCTGTAAAAACGTGAGTGGCTTGGGGAGAGCGAAGTGGGGGACAGGAATGCACTGTGTCTTCTAATGCCAGAAGTAGGAAGCAGCAGATGAAACCAGCAGACAGGCAGGCACTTGGAACAGGTATCACACAACAGATCACTGAAGTGGGAAATGCTTTTTCATAAGGTGTTGCAAATACTGATTTATTCAGAAAGCAACCAGCCGAATTCACAGAAGATATAACTATTAAATGCAAGGATAGTAATCTGCTTAGGATTTCTTGTGCTGTGAAGTGCTGCATGATGGAAGAGCAGTTGTGGGAGATACCACTGTATGCTTTTCTAGTTTTATGCTGTTTTCAGGTATCTGCTACTGGTTATTGTTGAAAACAATATATGAGGATAGGAAAAAAAGGATATTTGATGGGGCCTGGTTCAGAAGCCTTTTGCTGTTGTGCCTCTGGAAAGCGCACTCAGATTTGAGATTGCAGTGTAGGTTTACTACTGAAAGCTTATGTTGATACACACTGTCACTTAGGACTGCTTTTTGGCATGCACTTAATAACAGTCCTGGTTTTATGCTGTGTTTATGCTCTTGGTGCAACTTTCATGAAATAATGACCCAACTGATTATTAGGTTGTATGGTACAAGGATTGTTCCAAGATGTTGTGTTTTATACTGTATATTCTTATTTTGTGGTAAAGGTTAGGATTCCTTTTGTTTTCCTTTGTGAGATAAACATGTTAGATTGGAGGATAATAAATTTTTCACTGAGTGACAAGCCACATTTAAACCTCCCAATCTATGTATTGGGAGGGAACAACCCAAACAAAGCCAAACCCAAAAGAAAAGAGGCAGAAGCATTTAATCTCTTTGCAGTCTTTCTGAACGCAAAATGTAAAAGTCAAATATAATTTCTAATTGGTAAACAGGATTATTGCCTGGATGAAGTCCTCCAGTGTTAACACCTATTTTATTTTGTTCTGCAGTGATTCTAAAAGGATCTTTCAGAAGGCCCAATATATGCAGCATTTTCTAGTACTTCTTAAAATGTGGATGATATATCTGTTGTTATTTATTTACCTTGTTCCACTTCCGTTTATTCCTATTTTATCTAATTTCCAATTCATCTTCTTTAGCTTTGGAAGCTATTGAATGTTTCACTGTGCCTTAAATGATTCTGTATTTTTAGACAAAACGAAAGCAGAGTGTGCTATAGGGGCAGCCTGTACAATACTGTCTTTTTTCTGAGTTAGTCTCATGACATTGTTAAGACTCAGCACTGCATTTACAGAGTCAGTGTTCTCATTTAGCCTTCCTAGTCTGTGATTAAATGGGAGTTGTTGCTTGTTTTAGTATAAGTTGGCTGACAAAAGCTAAATCTGTCACAGGTGCTACAATTTGTGTTTCAGAAAATTTGCTTTCCAAATACTAATTATTCCCAAAGTATCTTACTTCACACAAAGCACAGATAACACAGTCAGCAAATTTGTCCCAGTTTTATTGTTGTGCAGTAAATTAGGGTTTGTCTTCTACCATTGTGTAAAGTGAAGATGGTAGAAATTCAATTGTAGGAGAACCAGTTGATGTACAACCTCTGATCTGATTTTTTCACTTAATTCTCCCAATCAAATGCTTGAAATGTATGTTATTCAAATAATTACTGCTGAATTTCACTTTTGTAACTGAATGAGCTGTTGTCAAGGGACATGGGATAGTGGGGAACAACAGTGTTGTCTCTTCTGAAGTAATTTAAAAAGAAAGTATTTTATGCTTGAAAGACCTAGACCCAAGCTGGTAATATGCTTAAACTATTAATTTGGGAAGTTATTTTAATATGATGGAAGCTTAGTGGGAATTAATTGTTCTTCTGGTTGTTATGAGAGAAGAATGAACCTTTAGTTATTGAAACTGTGGCAGAATAAGTGAAAGCATTCAGTTTATAACCTCAGACTCTGAGTCACAGGTGGCATGAAAACACACATGTAGGTCACTGTGCACAAGCACGGACTTGGATTTCTGTCACATGTCCTCCACTGCTCCCTGTTACAACCCTAGTTGCCAGAATGATGTATGTTGACACTGAAGGGTCAGGATCTCCCTAGATTAGAGTTTGGACTTCAGATGGACTATGGCTCAGTTAAATCTTCTGTGATGAATCCAACTGTCATCTAAGTGAACAAATTTTTGACACTAGACAAAGTAGAATGACCTGCTAAAATAGCAACTGGAACTGTGTTTCAGCAGCTTCTCCTTTCATTGCCAAGAATTACCTAGGAACCTTTCCCAAGGTATATTCTAAATATATATATATTAAAGATATTTAGCTTATAGAATGGCTTACACAGAAAAGGAAGAACACTGAATGTTGTAAATGAAATTTTTAGCAACAATTTTTGCATGGCAAAATACCTTAAGAAACTGTTTGTTTATTCCCTTAGGATGAACATGTTGTATATTTCTAGATTTTTAACAAATGCAAACATTGATGTGATTTAACTCCTAATAGCAGTGATGCACAGCTCTTGTTGTTTGTCTTGTGTATTGTAATACTGATTTTTATTTTTATTTCTGTAGGACTATTTAACCATTCACAAGTTTGGCAATGCAGCCAGAAATGATCTCTGGAACACACTGTCAAAGGTAAAATGCTTTAATCTATTTTGCTGAGGGAGAAACAGGAATTTGCTATGTGTTTTTCGTGGTGAGATTGGGAGTGAATAGTGCACATTGAGTTCTTCAAACTACAGAGCAAATGTAAAAACTGATGCATAGAAATTCCATTTGACATAACCTAGTGGCAACTTTAAAAATATGAGTTCTGCAGTATTTATATTCTTTGTTGTGTTAGAATATATTTCCCTGCATGTGCTGTGTCACTGATGTGCAGTGAAAGATACTTCATAGAATCTATCACTGACTTCAGTGACAGCACACTGAGACTTGTAAGCTGGAAAGCACATGAAAGTGCTGGGCTTTGGCATTTCCATCACGTGTGTTTGTGGTTTTGTATGGAGTTAAGATTTTTATGAATGACAAAACTATTAAAGCTTTAAAGTATGGTGTAAACAGGGAACTATTTACTGTAACATTTGGCATGCTGTAGAGACTTCTATTGCTATATCCAGGTTTGCCTTGGGTTCTAGAGCCTGATCTAGGGCTCCACAATGGCTATAATTTTTTGTCAGATGAGCAAAATGTTCCTGAATTTCTTCCTTATGGGACTAGTCTGAGCTAGTCTGTCTTCCCCAGAAAAAAAGACTGAGTGGAGGTCAATGTGGAGTACAGTCAGAGAGTTTTTGCACAATTACCAGTTCAAGCCATACAAAACATGACAAGCTAGTTGTAACTATTGACACCAAAGCTAGGATTCAGCTGGAGGTCAAGACATCTAGACAAGCAGCTATGTAATGTAAACTAGGTGTCCAAGATCCTGTTGTTCTCACTGAGTTTTCAGTTGCCAGTACACAGACTTCTAACAACTTTTACCTTAATTTATCCTACCTGACTGCCAGCTGCCACATGAGAAACACGTCTGTTGTAGGTACACTGGTTCTCAAAGAATGTGTTGAATATTTTAGAACATGTCATTTGATGCTAGTGAATAGGAACGACAGGAGTCCCAGAAATCTAGTCAATATAGTCAGCAGAGCATAGAGAATAATTCAGTTGGCTAACCACTACATGATTTTATAATAAACTTGAACCGCTGACTGTTGACTAGAGACTTGAGATAGTGGTTCAAATATAGGCAACTAGTGCCAGATTAGGTGCAGTAGGATGTTTAAGATATTCAGGTGTGTCTAACCAATTTAGCATAAGATACATGGGGAAATCTATGTTCTCCTGGAGTGGCAGGTAAAGGTCAAATGACATTAGTCATCTATATGTGGGCAACTGTACCAAGTCCTGTGTCTGTACTGACTGCTAAGGAGACTTGAGACAAGTAACATACAGTCAGGCTTTTAAATATATGTCTTAGCCTCTGGGACAGTTCTGGGCAGTGGGAGGTCTGAGAAATGAATGTTTTCTTGAAAAAACAGCAGAGTCTCCAGCTAATTAGGTAGAACAAAAATGAGACTATGTTCCAGTCCCTGACCACGACAGCTATACTGTATGCTCATATCTACTGTTGCAGCTAATAGTTCTGTTTGCCTCAGTCGTAAATGCATTTGTTGCCAGCCCCTTTGTTCCTAATGCAGTGCAACTGCAGCTTCAGTTCTGAAGACATCTTGTATTCATCAGAGGTTGCTCAGTCTGTGGTCTTGGACTGTTCGACAGCTAGGAGCATGTCCATTGCTGAAGAACAAATTATGCCTCTTTCTCCTCATATGCAGTCTCATCTCCCACGATGCCATAGCATCTCTTTGTGTTTCAGATAAAAATTCACTTGTAAAACAGCATTTTTATTGACATATGGAACCAAATATGAACAGATTATTCTTCCATGTGTTGTGACAGGTGCAGTTTATGAAGCAGCAGGGGATATCTTGGTATATGTTGCCTCACTTTGGACATAAGGGACAGTATTTTCAAATAACTAGTCATTTTGATTTTCAGAACAGAGAAGCTCTGTATTTTTAGAAATTAGGGCCCTTCAAATATGCCTTATTGTAGGCGCCTAGATCAACTAACACTATGTCTTTCTTAACCTTAGCTGGTTAAGAATAGCTACCCAGTATTTCTGTGGCTCTTGTTAAAATCCTGTAAAGCAGGTTATTTCTTCTGTTATAGCAGGAATACTTGAATGATGTGGAAAACATGACTTTCTGACTGTCACTCTGCTCTCTGTTAAGATTACCCACCATTTATTTTTAAGATACATAGAGCCTTAAGTTCAGTTATGTAGTGTGTGTGTATTAGGGGTGTGTGTGTATATCTGCATGCATGTATGATGGTTTACCTCTAAAAACAGTTATGGTCCCAGAGACAAAAAACAAACAAACAAACAAACAAACAAACAAGCTTTAATATGTTGATACTGCTTCAGTGTATTGATACTTTTCTTTTATTTCCAAGGCTTTAAAAAGGGTTGGAAAATCTGTAAATATCCAAGAGGTAATGGATCAGTGGACACTACAGATGGGTTATCCTGTTATCACTATCTTGGGAAATGAAACTACAGACAACATCATAGTCATCTCCCAAGAGCGTTTTGTTTACGATAGTGATACTAAACCCAAGGATCCTGCCCGTGGGGACAACAGGTACTTGTATTTCTCAATTACTATCTTTCAAGATACTGTAGTTGTTTAAGTAAGTGCTCTATGTGTGTATTTTTATGAAAATGGCTTTTTTAGAAATCTGAGCTTTGCTTGGTATCAACAGCATGTGGTGATGCTTTCATTTGAACTGTAGTAAAGTTGAGGCTCATTAAAAGAATTGGAAAAAATTCGCATCCTGACAGTTCTCTGTGGCACTCTCTTGCCTCACTCATCTGTTTCCTCCCCTTTCCTTTTGATTTTATCACACTCCATGAAGCAATTTGGAATATGATTGGAAGGTCTGATAGTTGTTAAGAATTCTCTGGAGTGAACCTTTCAACGCTCACACATTAAGTAGGCAGATGTAAATATATGTCAGCAACAGACCTCACTTAACTTGGGAAGCAGTCAGGAGCTGAACTGGACCTCTGTTCAAGGCAGGAGGTTCCAGCTCTTTCATTTTTGGAGGCAGGTGAACTGGTCCTATAGGAGCTGTTACACTGGCTGGAATCAACATCTCTGTCTTGACTCCTTTTCCATTTATTAGATTCTTTTGTTCCTGCTCCCAGTCAACTCTATATGCTTCATTCATCCCAGAGACAAGCTGACATTCTTGGCTGATCCTGAGGAATCCTCACTGTTTCAAGCAGTTTTGGATTGTATTTTAAGGCCAAGAGTAGCTATTGCTAGCTGATGCTAAAGAATTTCAAGATGGCCTTTGAAGTTTATGTGTTGATCTGTTCATGCTCAGTGTGGAAGAGGGCACACTATTAACCTGGAATATTCTGTATTTGTCCAGTAGATTTAAATTGTTAAGTAAAATTTAATACCAAATTTTGATTGACATGCCCAGAACTTGTAGAATATTCCTGTTGAGGAAGGCCTAAAATTATAGTAATGTTTACTGGAAAGTATTGAGAAGTTCATTATCTTTTTTTAGAACATGAATACTATGGAACTCAAACATGACACAGACTAAATAGTTGCTTTTCTGGCTGTATTGGAACAACCTAACAGGGTATTAAGCATCTGTCTAAATTCTGGGCTGAAATTAGTTCCTTTGTGAAAAGGAGATTAAACAATGAATGTGGACTGTTGGAAATGTTCATGACTCAGCTCAGTGCAGCAGGAGAGAGATTCTCCCTTCCTATCTTGCAAATTTATTTTGGGCAAGTGTATATATGTGTAATGTAAAGTGAGTGGAGTTAACTATTCAGAAGAACAGCAATTATTACTTTTTTGATTGACTGAAACAGATATGTTAAGCCTTCTAAGTAGTGTAGAGACTTTTCAAAATAGATTTTCTGTGTACTCACTATTGGTTGAAGTAACTGCTGCTGTAATTTATGAGTAAAGACTGCTGGGTGTGTAAATGATACCAAGGTGATCTGGTGTGTTGACCCTGGCTGGATGCCAGGTGCCCACAAAAGCTGCTCTATCACTGTCTGCCTCAGCTGAGCTGGGGAGAGAAAATATAAGGAAAGACTCATGAGTGAGATGAGGACAAGGAGAGATCACTCCCTGGGTACCATGATAGGAAAAACAGACTCAACTTGGAGGGAGTGGAGGAGGAAATTATTGCCAATCAAATCAGAGAAAGGTACTGCATAAATAAACAAAAATCTTAAAACACACTTTACCCCCACCACTCTCTCTTTACAGGCTTCCCTTCACTTCTGATTTTCTCTACCTTCTTCCCCCCAACAGTGCAGGGGAACAAAAATGGAGCCTGCAGTCAGTTCATCACATGTCTCTGCCACTCCTCCCTCCTCAGGTGGAGGGCTGCAGCATGGGGTCCCTCCCACAGGAGACAGTCCTCCACAGGCTGCTCCATCATGAGTCTTTCCCACGGGCTGCAGTTCTTCACAAACTGCTCCAGTGTGGGTCCCTCCCTCAGGGTGCAGTCCTTCAGGAACAGGTTATTCCAGTGTGGGTCCCTTGTGGGGTCAGAAGTCCTGCCAGGACCCTGCTCCAGCCTAGGTTTCCCACAGGGTCACAGACTCTTCCAGGTCTCCATCTGCTCCAGTGTGGAGTCCCCCCCAGGCTGCAGTTGGATCTCTGCTCCTCCATGGACCTCCACAGAGCAGAGGGTCACATCCTGCCTTTCCATGGGCTGCACCATGGGCTGCAGGGAAATCTCTGCTCCAGTGCCTGGAGCACCTCCTGCTCCTCCTCCTGCACTGACCTTGGTGACTGCAGGGCTGTTTCTCTCGCTTACTCTCCTTTCTCCAGCTGCTCTTTCCCAGCAGTTTTTCCCTGACATTACCTCAGAAGTGCTGCCACAGTGGCTGATGGGGCTTGGCCTTGGCCAGCAGTGGGTCTCTCCTGGAGCTGGCATTGGCTTTGCTGAACTTGGGGCTTCTCACAGAAGCCACCCCTGTAACACTCCAAAACCTTGCCATGCAAACCCAATAAAGGTGAGAATTAGACTTAGTTTTATTTTCATACATGACATCATTTGTAATTCAAACTGTATGTTATCATATGTGGAATGGCCAGGACAAATTCTCCTGGGTTTCTTAAGAGATTTTGTCCAGGGATTTTATTACAATTCTTGTTTCTAAACATTGGAAATAAGATTTGGTGCTGGGGAGAGCACAGTGAAGGATATCCATGTGAGCTCTGACAGGAATTTAGTATCCCAGCAGGCAGTACAATACATATATGTATCTCCTTTGGCAGGACTCTTCCCCCTTTGGATTGTTTTTTTCCTATGATTCCATTTCCTTTTAAGCACAAAAATGAAAGAAACCCCTTGCTCAAGGAAGGCTTTACAGATGGGTTGTTTACTCCAGCCAGTCAGCAGACTGGCTCATTAGCTGAGCTAATTTGCTGCTTCCCAGTTGAAGTTATTTGGAAGTCATGTTACATAAATATTAACACCAAAGAACAGGAACCGTATACATTTAGCAAAAGGTGAAACTTACCTGTGCCATTAACCTTTCAAAAATCATTCATCAACTTACATTGAAGTCCTATGGCTTAGTAACAAATTGGTGTCTGAGTGTTATAACACTGACCATGCAGTTTGTTCATGCACTGCCCACAGGCAGATGTGGCTGGGTATGCACAATGGCCATGTCCTTTCATACCAACAAATTAAGTAAAAAACAAGGTTGAGATTCTGAAAATAAATTTAATTTTTTAGTTTGTAGTGACCTAGATATTTTTGAGTTTTTTATTTCTTTTTTTTCCACTGCTGAAGTGACTATTGCTTCAGTTATTGTGAAAGCAGTAGACAGGGAAAATCACATTAGTGAGTGGTCATTTGATAATTCGAGGTGCATTACTGTGCTTGGTTTTTGATATTGAAAGAGCTGAACTTTGTATGACATGGCACAGTTTTTCTACAGATACACCAAGGGGTGTGGTAGCTGCACAGTGCAGTGCTCTGGTTCGTTCTGTGGGTGACTTTGGTCAGGAGTTGGCAAGGGTTTGCTAATGTCTGGTGATGAGATTTTTACATATATATCATCAGCATGCAGGCTTTGGGGGTGTTATAGATCAGTGGCCTAATTCACAGTCTAATAAAGTTGGTGCTTACCTCCCCTGCATGACCTGTGAATTTAGGCATTGGACTCATGTCTCCCTGGGGAGCTGTGATAGGCACTGTAAATAACAGAGAGCAAATGGTGTTTATGCCACATCTGAGGCTGTGCTCTGCAGGGCAGGCAGTGCTGGCTTCCTTGGGGTAGTTTATCTATGGATTAATCGTGATGATCATTCCAAACACCGTAAGAAGTAGATCTGCACAAAACACAGAAAAATGTTCAGGTTCAGGCATTTCCAGGAGTTTATCATCTAAAAAGACAACACAGTATGCACTAGAGGGCTCCAGGGAAGGCTCTTAAAGCATCCATCTACCCTGTAGTCTTTCGTTATCCAGAGGTGGGGCTGTAGTTTGGGATGGCACAGTAATAAATGTCAATTCTATTGCCTTCAAAATGATGAGGAGTTTAAATTTTTGGATCAGATGCTGTCGAGGCGAATTTAACTTTGCCTTGCTGTAGAAAGAGTCACTTCAGAGTAGGTCTTTCAAATGTATCTGCTGCATAAGAAATGTGAATAAAGAGGCAACTGAATATTTGTTAACCATTCTGGTTTTATAAAATGTCTGTGCTTTGCTTTATGCTGTGTATTTATGCAGCAATTAACTGCAAAATGAAATGTGAAGCTGCATATTTAATTTTTAACTCTGAAACCATGTAGAGGAAAGCAGAAGCAGCAAGCAGATTTTTCTAAGTGATAAATGATAAAAGTGAAAATTGTTGATACCTTTGGCAGTGGTTGATGCCTAGTCCATTACTGTAAGTGTCTTTAATTCTTCTACAGAAGAGAATGATTACACATTTTCCAGTCTCCTGTATATTTGCGCTCCTTGTCATTATACATGTAGAAAAATGTGTTTCAAGAGCCATACATATACAAACTGTGATTTATTTCTGTGCATGCAATCGACTGTATGGCTTGCTAGGCTCTAACATTTGGACTGAAATTCTAGAAGGTACACAATTTCAATTCTTTGTAAACTGAACATAGATTTTGCTTGACACTTATGCCTTCACATGATCCATAGTTCTTATTTTATGAGAAAACTAACAATGACAGACACTGTTTCTAGAAACATCATTCCTTACAAGGCCAAAATCACCAGCTTTGATTTGAGTGTCAAAGCCTGTGGTTGGTATAATGTTTCAGTAGCAATTTCAGCTTATGCAAGCAAAATTTTAAAACTCCTATTATAACTGGATAATTCATATTCTATCCCCATATAACAATCCTTTAGTTAAGTGTAGGTTTGGTCTTGGACTCCTGTATAACCCCTGTGAGAATAGATTATGCTCTTACCTTATAAGGCTCTAGGGGAGAAGGTGATATTCCATCTGACAGGGTTCAGTGGGTTTCCCTGCTTACAGAAAATGATGATTTTAAGGCACTAGCCTCATCCATCATTACAAAACATCTCACAGATATGACAAAAAATCTTATGAAAAATAATCTATGGTCTAGACAATAAACTAACCAGTTTTGATGAAATCCATAAACCTTTTATATACTATATTGAAGAGCAGACCAAAGCTTTCTGGTTTTGTGTTTTGCCCTCTAAAAATATGCAGAGCTTGTCTCTGTAAAAGTGGAGAAGTAACCTTTCCAATGTTATCAAAATAATTAAGTTTATGTTGCTGGGATAGTATTCATTTATACAGTGTTCTTATCATGCATTTTCCATAGCTAATCTTTGCTTTTTCATGATGATATCCTAAAGGGGAATCTCTTGCTACTGAACACAGCTGGCTGTGAGGAAAGACAAAACCAGGAAGATGAACAGATTGGGATATGGACAGGATATGCATACATGCTGTAGCGTGGTAATCCTCGGTGCCTTTCTTTGTTTAGCTGAACTGGGGACAATTCAGTTGAACAGTGCAAGCCATGGACATGACCAGCAAAACCAGAGCTGTACAGACCCATGGGTCTAACACCCTGTAGTAATTGTGCCAGCTGAAAGGCTTTATGGTGGGCTGCAGAGCTGCTCAGCAGTCATTCCACTTCAAGATTAATGATTAACTGCAGAATTTATTTCCCTTCAAATCTCTTCTGAATTTCCTAGACAATGCTCCTTTATTTATCAGGCTTTGCAGAGAAAAGGGCTGTGCTTGTCCCTTTACTGATAATGATTTGCATAGTAATAGCATTGCTGTGTTTGGATATTGCCATGTGTATTTTTACATAGTTGTATAGCATTGTTACTTGAGCAGTGATGGGGAACTTGTTCTATCCACTTACCAGCTAAGGATCAGGTTAAACACAAACCAAAATGTTAGGAGCACAAGGGGAATGCTGATTAGTATCTTTGTTATGTTCTTAGAGCAATTTCAGATTAATGTAGCATATGTAGTATTAATTATGTAATAAAAAAGAACCATAATATGGGCAAATATTGTTCCATAAACTGAGGAAAGAGGGCTAAAAAAATATAAATAGAAAACAAAGTGCTCATTTACCTCCCTGTCTCTGAGAAACATCCTCTCATCTTCCATTTTCTCAGGTCCTTTGAGTGTTTTCTTGTTATGCCTTTCATCTTTACTATACCTGAAACATTGCGCCTGTATCAGTGTTTCTGCCAGAAACAGCTGTTGTGTTGTTATCTAGGGAGTAGATGTGGTACCCCTAGTTCATCTGGAGTGACCTAAATGCCTCTATTTCACCTGTAATAATGATGAAGGGAACAGGCTCCAGGAAAGGAAGGTACCAGTGTATTAGGCACAGAGGAAATGGAATTAACAGGAATGAGGTGAAAAAATCAAAGTCCTTAGTCGATCACAGAACTGTGTGTGAACACTGCCAGATATTGATTTAACCATTTTTTTAGCTGGTCAAGCAGGGACTTGAAAATACTTGTTCTTGCAGAAGTGTGAGAAAACATGGGGTGCTCCTTCTCTTGAAATGCACACTGGAGTAGAGGCCAGCTCTATGACACCAATAGATCTTTCCTTTGGTGTGCATAAGGACAGTCCTTAACCCCAGCAGCCCAAGAGAGGACAGTGCTGTGCTGGGTGCTGCTCCTCAGTAGGAACAGGCAGAGGAGCTGCCTCTGTGCCTTGGGCACATGATGGAACAGTGTCTTTGCTGTTTTTACTAGCCCAGCCCTTGTGCTGTGCTCTCCCTGTTGCAATAGGGATTTTTTCTGTTACAGCCACTGAAGCATCCTGGTTTTCTTGCTTTTTCATTTTTAGAGGCTTTTCTGATTGTTGCATTTTTTTAAAAAAGTTTGAGTGGGAAATACTCTTAAAATCCCTTCCAGTACATATCGTGTCTCTAGCAAGATTTTGCTGCTAGCAAAGAAGGCAGAAATGCCAATTATAATTTAACACTTCATTTCCAAAACCATTTCAGAGCTTCTATTTGTAAGAAGCTCTTCTCACTGGGAAGCTTCCAGGACACTCTGGTGTACAGTATATAGGCAACTTTCAGTGTTAGAATTTGAAGAATGCTAAGGAAGACAAAATTAGTGTATTGTGTCATTGTTTCCTGTGTAGTGACAGCACTTGTATCCTGATAGAAGTTAGGCTGGCAGAGAAAAGCTGCTGTTGTATTTTATTGATGTGCCACTTTCCTCATCTTATTTGCTAACATTAACTCTCAGGAATTGCTAGATACCCAGTCTAGTTAATTGACTCACATTAATTAAATCAATTTCACGCTGAGGAAAGGAGCGTGTACTTGAGGGCAGTGCTGTGTTTTAATAGAGAGTGGAGTCTTTGGGAGATGAAGAGGAGAATAAGGACAGCAGTGCTTGTGGAGAGCTGCTTAACATGCAGGGGGTAGGAGAGACAGCGGCATGGCAGGGTGCAGGTGTGAGCCGCAGTTGGAGCATTAAAGTTGTGTGGCTGGAATAGGCAAATATGGAGTAGCAGGGAAATGGAAAAAGGGTTTAAAATGAGGGCTTTAGTGAGGGAAAGACCAGACTGGGGAAGGCCCAGACAGCATTAGGCAGAGACAAGTTTTATAGCAGGGATGAGGGTGGACTAATGTCATATTTTGTTAACTTTGGTAAGATCAGAGATGTGAGTTCCCCATTGCGGATCAGAGGATAAAACTTCTAACATGCCCAATTTTAAAGTTGCTGATAATGGCTTTCTTTTCTTATCCCTTTGCATGAGCCTTTACACTCAATAGTAGAATCTTGGATTTTATGGAGGAGATGTTTTGTGAGGGAGTCCTAGGAAGTTTACTGGTGAAAGAGAAACCATCATAGGAGTTATGTTTTAATCTTGCTTAAATTCACAATATTCAAAGGAAAAATACTGGAATATGCTGAAAAATATTCGGTACTTAGTCTCTGAGAACATACTGGAGGGTTGTAAACATAGCTAAAGTGATGCTGTCTTATTCCTATGGATCCTTCTTAGTCCATAATACATCCTTGTGCTCCACTCAGAGAAATCTCAGATCTGTGCTCTAGGTTATGCTTATGTGGAAAGGCTGACACAGACATGGGGTTTGTGTAATCAGCACCTTGTGTGCAATTCTGCAAGGGTGTTTTGCACTGGTGCAAGGCAGAACAGAGGATGTTGGAGAGGTAAGAACCTTTATTGCAGGCTAAAGAGGCAGCTGTTACGACAGACACTTAACACTGCTAAAACTTCTTTGTATCCATCTTTGATTCAGCACCCAAAGTTGCTTGTCACTTTTGAAAATGAAGCCTTTTGTGTTTTAGTGTAAAAGGTACTGTTAGGGAGGAGATGGCATGTGCTGATGATGAATTTATAGTATTTGTTCTTTGCCCACATCATTTTTCTAAATTTGGTAAGTATGCTGCTAGCACTGGCACTGAAATGAGTCAGTTTTAGATTGCTTCACAATATTAATAACCATCTTATTTATAATTTATTTTTAATGAAATATTTAGCTAATATTACACAGAATTTTATAGAAGGTTTAGTAATCCGATAATTATATTAGTTATGCTATGTTATGTTAATATCAGACAATGCTTTTTTTTTTTTTTTTTTTTCCTCAGATTTGGTAATTTAATTCAAATTTACTCATTTAAAATACCTTCTGTCTACCCTTAAAGAACAAACAGGATGGCCAAAGACATACAGCTGTTTTCTAACAGAATATGCAGGCTGTCATCTTAAGGCAGACCCACAGTGTAGAGCCACACATGAGCTCTTTCATGCTAGAGCTGCTGCTACAGCAGTGAATCTTTTTTTTATGTCTGGAAATTTGTGTTGTTGTTATATTGATGAGGGCATTATATCTTGCATAACACTTCTGGAAAATGTAAATTTTCCCCCTTTTTTGCTTTAGGATTTACTTACTTCCAAATATTATTCCAAAGATTCTTGCAAAATCCAGAAGGAATTAGGGCTATGGCAGAGTAAAGGGAAATCACAAAATCTGCATCTTTAATACTTTGCTGTTAAACATGTTAATCACTGTTATGACTACAGATGGATTATAGTGTCAATTATTGTTTATTCCTCTAAAATTCATTCCTCTAAAATGCATTCCAGGAATCCTGTACTGACATTGAAGGTATTTTCTCTCTATATCTTTGTATTTAGATCCTTATAAGAAAAAAACCTAAACAATCCAGGATCTGTTGTATGAATAGTTGCTCTTAGAAGCAGCTGTCAACCTTTCATTTAGAGTATACCAATATGATTACCTTTTTTAATGTTTCTAAATGAAAGCATATAAAATGGACAAATATATAAAATTAGCAGCTGTATTGAGGCAGTCCTGCAAGTAAAGAAGCTTAAAATCAGAAGCAAATCATCCTAGATGTGCTAGCCTCTTTTAAGACTAGAATATAATCTTCCTAGTCACTCCTGTGCAATTTTAAATATTTCTCCAAACCATAAAGATAATTCATAGTTTCCTTAATGTGTGCAGCTAAGTATAATTTCTGTTCAAAATTGTAATAGGTTCAAAATTCCAAATACCTTCCAAATCCCAGAGTTTTGCTTCCCTCTGAAATATGTATTAGCTGTATTCAAGTGCCCATCCAATCAAAGCCTCAGACAAAGTAGATAAATCTTAATTACTAAGAGGCAAGACTGCTCTACAAAATCATTTCTGTGAGAAATCTTCTAAGTTCACTTCTATTAAAAACTTGAAATACTCTTCAAAATCTGACATCTCAGGTGTGAAGCTCATTCAGAGCCATCAGGTGGTGTAGCCATTATTTGCCTGGCAGCACCTATCACAACCTGACCCTGTTGGGTTGTTTTGGATGTTAGATTGGTCTGACTGAAAAATTTAATCACCTCTATAGTTGGGGCATTAGGGAGAAATAAGAGAAGAACTGATGCAAAAACCTCAGGTAGGTTTTCACAGTGTTTGGTAACAAGAAGACCAATAATTTCTGAGTAATAATGTGTGCCTCACTTGGAATTTTGTTCCAATACTGTGTGCATATTACTGTGTGCACCCTACCTTCACCATATCTGGACTGTTGACTGAAGAAATTACCCTCTATATTACAGCCAGATAGAGCTTCTTGATGCTGAAAAACTGTCTTTAGTTCACAGAGTCCATCAAAGTCCACCAAAGTTTCGTAAAGGAGCATGAAGCTCCCCTGCCCAGTATAGTGTAGAATAATCTTAGAATAAGCATTTCCACAACCATTTTCTTCCAATTTTTTCCAGTTGCTCATGAAGCCATTGAAGCCATTATTAATTTCTCTTCCCCGCCCCCCCTCCCCCCTGCCAGTAGCTTACCTTTTTATTGCTGACCAGTCTGTTAGTCTTGGGTGAGGGCAGAACCCCTGCAACAGCAGAATCCTCATGTCAGCACCATTTCCTTTCTTCATGTTGCTTAAACCCAGCAAACTGTGGATCCTTCAATTAATGTGGTGGCACTTACTGTGCCCTGCTGTTTCATTTCTGCACTGCATACAGTGTTGCAGTAAGAAATTGTCTATTTGCAGGATTTGTGAAAGTCCTGTCTGATTCAGACATCAGGAGTCCTTTTGTTTATACAGCTAAAGTACTGTCCTTTCTGGTTTCAAGTTAGCTGACTGCAGCTCGTTTCTTGATGAAAGTCTGATGTTGTCTGCTCTTTCATGCTCCTTGTAGGGAAATTCAACTTAATCAGTTACCTTTACCAGTGTTTCTTATGTGTTTCTCTCTGTTGTTTGTATTAAACTCCTTGTTCTTCTTTTGAGCTCAGGAATAAAGGTCACACTGGGCATATGCAGATGACCAGTGAATACCTCAAGCTGTGTTAAGGGGATCTCAGTTATTTCAAATTGTTCTTTTTTATCAATTTTTCATTTCTATTTGTCTTTGCTAGAGAGTTAATGAAATCTCTTCCCTTCCTGTCTGCCATCTTCCATGCTCACGGGGTACAAGGAATCCCTTGACACCTTGTCTCAGTGTATGAGGTGTAATAATTGTGAAAGAGGGAATAACATCTTCTTCTGTTGTGTTATGCCTCTGGGCTCAGCCTACAATCACTTTACTGGCATGTATTAAATCTAATGAAATCTCAGTGTTCTTCAGTCTTGTGGGAATGATATTCACAATATGAATATATTGTAAGTTCCTTATCCATTAAACAGAACTAACACTCTTGTAGAATTGCACTTAATAAAAATGTGTGATTTCCTGTGGTACTCACATGAGTTTCCCCTGGAACCTGAATTACTCCTTACTGAATGAGATACTATACTATATAATAACCTGGGAAAATCTCTATGATGCTTTTAAATTATCTTTCCCAACACAATCTTTCTAGCAAGTGTGGCTTACAAAATTGTATCCTGCTGAGTTCTGCTTCTTGTATAATCTTTTTCTGTAGTGGGAAGCTCTGAAGCTGTTCTGCTGTTCAACAGTTTTCACTCATTTTCCACTGACCACCTTACATGTACTTGTGCTCTCAGCCTAGGATTAAATGCTTCCAGGTGTCACTGCAGCAAGGCTTGTGATTTTGTAGATTAGTTGAATTCATTTTCAGGTTATCTGTTAACAATATATGTTTGAACCTTCACATGTTAACATTGAAAATTGAGTGAAAACAAAGGTGTTCTTTTGGCTTGTGTGGTGGTTTGACCTCAGCCAGCATCTAAGCCCTACGCAGCCACTTGCTCACTCCCTGCATTGGGATGGGGGAAAGAATTGGAGAAGTGAGAAAATTCATTGCTTGGGACAAAACCAGCTTAAAAGGAAAAGCAAAAGCTGTGTGCACAAGCAAAGCAAAACAAGGGTTTTAGTCACCACTTTCTGTGAGCAGGGAGGTGTTCAGCAATCCCCAGGAAAGCCAGGTTGCATCGTGCTTAACACTTACTTGGGAAGACAGGAGGGGCTATGGCGTCCTCTCTTCCTTCTTCTTCCCCCAGAATATATATATATACTGAGCATGAAGTCATGGTATGGAGCATTCCTTGGGTCATTTGGGGTCTGTTGTCCTGCCTGTGCCTCCTCCCAGCTTCTTGTGCACCCCTAGCCTCCTTGCTGGTAGGGTGTAGTGATATGCAGGCAGGGCCTTGGTGCTGTGTAAGTACTGTTCAGCAATAGCTAAAACATCCCTTTGTTATCAAAAGTGTTTCCTGCAACTGTCAAAAAAATAGGCCTATACCATCTACTATAAAGTAGCAGCCCAAACCTTGCTAATATTGCTAACACAAACTGTACTTGTCTTGGCAAGAAAAGTGAGAGATCTCTACTGTCTGCCTTCTGTACTGATTTAATATCCAAATACCACACAATTCTTCACTTAGTTTGTTACCAACTTTCTGTGCTTTTTAATTTATAATAAGCATTAAGGTCATTAGCCAGAAACATCTGCAACCATCCATCTAAATGCTTCTTTTACTTGCCACTATATGTATATGTCTCTGGAGATCAGCCAGGTATTCAACTGAAGTAAAAAATCTTTTAATCTTAGTTTTTGTTTTGTAAGATTTACTTGCTTTGAAAAGGTCAGACTTTCTCATTACTTCGCTTTTGTGGGGTTTTTTTTTGTGTCTGAAATCCAAGCACATGAGTTCATGCAGATGACCCACAGCAATATATTCCCTTGATAAGAAATGCTAATAAGAAATCATAACCTGTTCAGGGAATTGCCAGTGTTTGCAAGGGCCACACTGGGAAAGTGTTTCCTTCTCAGACTCTGACTCAACTAAGCATGTGTGTCTATGTATGAGACTTCAGCATTTCCATCTGGGGAGAGCTGAGAATGGGAAACTAATTCCAAGGAGTCCTTGCTCTCTGTTTCTCATCTTCAGCCACTCTGGATGTACCAGGTGTTATCTTTAACTGAAGAGACAGAGTTGGCATTTTGGATATTAAGTTCTGGTGGTTAAAATAAAGAGATAGTTGTGTTACCCAGTCAGCTTGGATTCTCTTTTTTATGCTTTTTACTCTTAAACTATTTTTATGTCTCACTTTATCTCTGTTTTAAATAACTTGAATCATATCCCTCAGTGATATGAGGTCTTAGATTGTTACGTTCTCAAAATACTTCACAAAGTGTTACCAATGAACAAGAAATGGATTCCCATCCCACAGAAATTTTCAACATATCAAAACATTTCCCTGCACTGAATCAGGACAAAAATCAAAGCAAGAATTGGGGAAAAATTGGTTTAGAACATTCATTTCAGTTCTGTAATTTGACTACCTTATATTTCAGTTTCAGTCATTTTAACTTCTCCCTGCAATTTTTTGAATCAGGAAACTGAAAGTTCTTATTTTAAACAGTAGTTATAAAATGTTGCAGCAGTGCCTTTTTAAAATACTGTGTTTGAAAATCTCTGCTGAAGCCTTATTTTTCTTACGAGCACCTTGGTTTTGAAAATTTGCCTTTTTCACTTAGAAATAAAAAGTTTTATAGGGAAACTCACGTTTAATTCTGAAAGGTTTCTTTGTCAACACTGAGTGTTGATGGGTGGAGGGGTCCATCTAGTTGCTTGCCCGTGTGACTGGTGCCATTCAAGGTGCCATCAGGTATCTTACTTTGCCCTGTGCTGCCACTACCCAGGTGAGAGCATCCTGATGGTCTTACAGACTCAAATACCCTACAACAGCTCATTTGCCATCACCTTGAACCACTGAATTTATTCCAGAGAAACTTTGTCATGGAAGAGTGATGGTTGGGATTTCAGCAGTGCCAGTGATGGGTACATGATTTCTGTTCTTCCAGCCTGAGTTAACTCACTGTTTCATTTCTCAGCCTACTGAGGTATTTGAAAGTACATATAGCTTTTGGTGTTAAGCTTTCCTGAAAGTAATTCTGTAAAGCTTTGCAGTGGGAGAGATTAAGAAAAAAAGCAGATAGCAAATCATTTGCCTCAATTGACTGATTTTATGTGATGCCACTGAATATACAGTCTGTATTTCCTCCTCTGATATCATGTTCTACCTACAGTGAAACTTGTTTTACTGTGCACTGATCACATTAGAGCAGAAGGCTTTATCTCCTGAAGTCTCTTCCCACCTAAATCATTCTATGATTCAAGTTTATCATTGCCACTACATTTTGAATTAATTATTATAGCCTGCTAAGAGGCAAATCACTTAATTTGCTTTTGTGCAAAGCCTTTTAATTTTGTCCTTCCGTCTTCTGTTGTTAGATGTGCTAAAAAAAAGTAATTTTTCCTTAAATCTGTACATGGTTCTATTCTTCTGCCTTGCCGGAGTTCTCCTCTTTTGATTTCCTGGCTTAGTATATAATCAAAGACTATTAATAGATGTCTTCTATATCTAGATGTATGTAGCTTCTTGTAATTTAACTGTATTTTTATGTGGTTTTTGAGGTCTAGTGTCCTCCTGAAATATTAATAAAGAAATTAATCTTCACCACGATAAGAGATAAGAACTGTTTACAAATAAAAGCAAAAAGTGAAAAATTAGATGGTTGAACTTCTTAGTGAAAAGTCATAGCCCATGAGATTCCTGAGAAACCTGCAATGAATTTTTTCCTATTCAGCCATGTGATAGAGTATGGAAGAATGTCAAGAGTTTTCTGAGTGTAAATAGGTGTTTGTGAGTATAATACAAACAAGTATTTGTTACTTGTTACAGAAGTATTCTTTAGTACCAGTTGACATAGTAATAAAAAGACAGATGGAGCTTAAAGTTGATAATGAGGTGATACATGTGATGAAAGCAGTTATAACTCAAATACACAGTGGTGGGTTTTGAAGAAATTATTTTCTCTCAGGAAAGAGACCTGTGGTAAGTGATGTTCTGTAAACATCAGCTCACTGTCTAGACACAGTCAAGCAAGTAAATAAGACAGTAGGGATTAATAGAAAAGGAGCATTTTAAAAAGTATAAAGAGTGTAGAAGAGAGAAGAATTATGCCACTTTTAATCACTGGGAGATATGCCTTCAAAGCACAGAAGCAAGGCTCAGTTTTCTAACCTGAAATACTAGGTAAAAAAACCACAGAAGTGGACAATAAGAAGGATTAAGTACAGTTTCTGTGTAAAGAACAGCAGAATAGATTAGAAATCTTTAACCCAGAGTTCTGTAAAAGCAGGATAAAAGAGGAGTGTTGTTCACTTTCTCTTCCATTCAACTGTAGGTGAGCTGAGTTCTGCAGTGGTACTTTAGTTACAGATGTTCTGTCACTTTATGTGGAGCAGTCACATTGCTTGTATACTCCTTATAATGCAGGATAATAAGCCTCTGAATATTGAAATACTGGGCAGACACCTTCATTGTTCTGTGAGTAATAACTAGGAATAGTTCAGCTTCTTTGTTTCATTTTGAATCCATGGGAGAAGAGAGAAATGTCACTGGCAGAATATGGTATTCACTGCCAGCAGTGTATGGTAGCTTGATACCTTATGGTTACTGGGAAGATGAATCTTGAAAATGTATGTATTTACATCCCAGCAAAAACATCTTCCATTTCATTACTGTGAAAAAGTAGTTGAAAAGGTGTGCAAAATCTGAAATATCAGGAACCTTTCCTTTTCATTTTTAATTACCTGAGATCTTTATTTTGTAAGCAGAGGAAATAAACTACTACCGTTTTTCTGGCTTTGCATAGCTCTTTGCAAAGAAGCCACTGAAAACCCAATGTTATTACCATATTACTGTTCATCAGAAGCAAAAGTGTGAGGCGTCATGTTTGTTCAATGTTTTATGGTCTCAGGATCTGCCCACAAAGAAATCTCAGTTCTTTTTTGCTGAAAATCAAGTCGTAACCAAGTAATCATAACAAGTATGATAATTTTCCTAGTGAGATACAGTATACTAATACTGCCTACCTAGTCATTATGTAATGATCAAGACAAAAAAAAATCTATATAATCCACACAGAGCATAATTAGTTTGCTTCTAGTATTGCATTAGCTAGCTTCTAGTATTGCATGTACCTTGGCTGACACAAGATTCTGATACTTTGTGGAACAAGTCCCGATCAGTCTTTAAGCTGGATGAACACGCTTCTGTATTATGCATCTATAAGGTGCTACAAAAAATCCACCAATGTGTTCCCTCCAATTGTGCATTATCCTGTCAACCTAAGTTTAACTATTTCACATGAACAGTTTCTCACTTGTAAATCAGCAATAAAAGGTTTATTTATACTGCCTTTCAACAAGATTCCCCTTTACCTTATATTTCTTGAAAATTGAACAATGTTGTGTTCAGCACAGTTCATGTTAACCTGTCTGTTCTAGTTTTAGGTCTCTCCTCCTCAGCTTCAGAGATGGTATTTTTTAAATTCCTGAAATAGCTCTTAGCTTTTCCACAAGAGAGCCTTTAGCTCCCGGTCAAAGGAATCAGGTTTGATTGTGGAGGGACATTATGTGGGACACCTCTGCAGCTGAGCAGCATCTCAGGCAGACTGAACACACACTTCATTAGCAGCATTTCACCCAGGGGCTGAGTGCACTATCTGCACAGGCATCTGAGTCCTGCAGACATAATCTTGACAGTAAGAGGACTAAATGGGTTGTTTCAAGTCTTGCTGCCCTGGTCACTGGGCCCTCAAGGCTAGATTCTTATTGTCACTGGAACTGGTTTGTCACAGCAGATGGCCAGGTAGAACAGGATGCATTTTTCCCCAGTTAGATACATACTGAGAGCACACTGGTGGTGCTCTCAACATATAAAGAATAAATAAAAGATCTGCACTACTCTCAGACAAAGCAGAAGAAAAGCAGGAGACTTGTCCTCTCTTTTCCTCTTTTCTCTGTAAAGTAGAAGACTCCTGATAGAAAAGTGCAAGAAAATTTTGCTTCTTTCTAGTCACACCTGGAGAACACCATCCATACAGATCATTCAGACAGTGAATGGAAGACACCAGTTTGGAAGGTGAGCCAGATACCTCTCCTTCAGATTACACAGAAGTTAGCTCCACCTTCTTCTTTTGCAGCAGCAGAAGTTTCTCTGAGAATGAAGACAAATGGAAAGAGAAAACAGATAAACAGAGAAAACAGCAGCAGTGAAGTAGGAAAATGGTGTTTTTTCTAGTGCTTATGTGGAGCTTATCTTCAGTGCAGGAGTAGATCTAATTATTTTCCCAGTGCATCATGGTACCAACATTCAGAGAACCTAAAACCACATGGAAACTTTTTTCTTCTTTTATGGCAGTAAATGCCATGTTTACTTTCTAGTGTCACTCATAGCTCTTTCAGCTGTATGGTTGTCCAGGCATCTCTCCATCTTTGCTGGATCATTGCTGTATGGACAAGTGTTTCCCTGCACACAATTCTGTTCTAAGCAGTGCATATTCCTGTGTGTGCTGGAGGCTCCTTGCAAATGGGTGGGGAGCTGTGAGCCAAGTGTGGTGGCAGAGCAGGGCTCTGTCCCTTCCCCAGCCTCCAAGTCATGCCAGCAAGGTAACCCTTGGAAGCCAGCCCATGTTGACTGTGGCTGTGGAACATCTGGGTGTTGTTTGTAATTCAGTGGAGCAGGCTGATCCATTACACTATTCATAGTGTATAAATGACATTATAGTATTTAGCCAAAAAATGTATTATATATATTCCATATATTATACACCTATTCTACACTATAAATGGTAAGTGGAAAGGAGCAAACCTAATATTTTCTTCAGTACCATGGGCTAGTTTTGCAATGATGTGTACTAGCAGGAGAGAACTGGATTTCACTCTTTGCCCCATTTTAATGCAATCAGTCTAAAATGGTATTCTTACTTGGTATTATCAAAGTAATACTATACCTGAGTTGGGGCAAGTCTCTTGCCATGCTGCCTTGCTTAACTGCACACATACTCCCAAAAACCACCTACCTGAGGACCACCTGTATGGCACCTAAGGCAAAGGGACCACCTGTACCATTACTGAGTGCTTCCCCTTTGCTGATTTCCAGAATGAAATGTCTGCTTTTTCACTGACTGGTGAAATGCTACTTTTGAGAGTTAAGAAGTAGAGGTGATGATAAAGACATGAAGGAAATAATCCTTTCCATCTGTTCCTAAAAATACTAACTTCATACAGTGAATTTCTGTTGATTGAGATAAAGATGTTATTTATAACATTTACTTCAAATGAAAAACAATTTGTAATACCCTATAGGGAAGATGGGGTGTGATTTTACCAGTGTATCACCAAACCCACATGTGGTGTGTTTTGTCCAGTTTGCATATGCATACGTGGTCCATAAATAATGCCAAGAACTGGAGATCTTTCCCATTCATTTTATTTTTATAAACCAGCAGCAGTAAAAGCCATTGTAGCTTTTTAAGAAGTTGCTAGAAGGATACGGTATTTTTAAACTTTGAAGTCCCTATAAATCAAAGCATGTCTTATGTGGAGGTTTTTTCTAAGTAAATGTAAAAAAATGTTCTTTTTATGAGAAATCATTATTTCCTCTTTTGTGAAGCATTTTCTTAAACTAAGGAAAGCTTTGTTACAAAGTCCTCATATGATGATAGTGTGTAAAAAATGTAAAATATAATTTAGGTTGGGATTTTTTTTATAAATTATTTTTCTTTGCTTTATTGCTAATGCAAATGCATTTCAAAATCAAAATAACTTGTTAGAATCCACAGATATTTACACTGCTACTAAGATTGTGTTTTGATTTCTTTGACATGATCCCTGATTGCTGTGAGAAGAATCAGTTCAGTATTTTTGTTCTTAGATTCCCCCTCCTTTGTCTTGCAGCTACTTGTGGCAGATTCCATTAACAATTGCAGTAGGAAATACGAGCCACATCTCATCAGAGGCAATTATATGGGTGTCTAACAAATCAGGTAAAAATAAACTTTCCTCCCAGTGGAATCTCATAAAGCATACTTGTGTTTTCCTCAAATGTATCTTTGGAATTGATCCTAGGTAATTGTTTAGTTGCTCTGCACCCAATTTTAACTGCTTAAAATGAATTGCAAAAAAAACAGAGCTGGGAAGGGAGGGAGGAGGAATGAAGGATGAGCAACGATCTAGATTTATAATATTGCAGAATTTAGATAGTATAATGTAAAGGTTTTACAAAGAAATGTAAAGTGCTAAGTATTTTATATTTGGCAACACATATCAAATAATTGATGAATGCAATTCACTTTTTTGATTGGTGAAAGTTAAATGCAATATTGTATAATGACGTAGATATGATGGGTATGATTGAGTACATTTAGAATTCTGGCATTTTTAACTCAGACCATAGTCTGAACCAGGCCTAAGAAATGGTTGTTGTCATTAAAATTGTCCTTCTTAATCTATCAGAAGTCTTTGTTCTCTCTATTAGATAACCATATGCTGGACCTCAAAAGTGCATTGTTCTGCTTACTACTTATTTTCTTCCTCAGTTCCTGCATGATCATAACAGTAATATGTTGTCTGAAGGAGAGTGAGTGCTAGATACCAGAGTTTTTTTTATCACCTAAGAAAGAAAGCCCACCATAGAAATTTCATAAAATATTTATCTGTTTCCTTAGCTCTTCATGCTAAGTTGTCTGACAGTTTTGGACTAGAATTGAAGAGAGTGAGGGGAGATGTGGGAACTTGAATTATTATATAGAAGGGAAAAGAAGGATACATGCATGTCCTTGACATGTGGGCTGTAGAGGGAGAACTAACCTTTCTTGTAAAATTAGAAAGGTATAGAGATTTCCCTCTAATTAGAAAATTAATAGAAGAGAGGAGAGTCAAACTTGTGTGAGATGTTTCTTCTCTTTTGCAAGTTACTAAAATGTGTTATTCACTTAGAGCTTAGCAGCCAGAAGGACTGGAAATGAATAGTGTGTGGTCAGTACAAATCTGAGTACCCCAGCTTTCTAGTGGTACAAGATACTGTGTTTCTTTTCCCAGATCTTTTGCAGCCTATGAGAAAGTAACATGCTGCTCCTATGATAGAATGATCTAAAAATGTGCCTGCAACCAGAGCAATTTTCATATCTGGGAAATATACTCTAATCAAAGCATATAGGTTCTGCCTCACTTTTCAGAAACTTACTGCTTTGGCCATACTTTTTAACATTAACACTTCCAAAATACGTCAAGACTTGTTTACGCTTTCAGAGTCTGCCTTAATGACCTGCTCTGCTTTTGTCCTTTAGGGCTTGATTGAACTCTCATTGAAATTATTAGAAAGGTTCCCAGTGACTTCAGAGCAAGTTGATCATCCTATCTCATTAGGTTGCACATGCATGCCTCCCTCCCTACACTCCCACCTTCAAAGTTCAGTATATTACTGTTACCTACATAGATGCTTCCTCATTGCCTTTTCCTTGCAGAGTGCTGTGGAGGAACAAGTCCATAAAACTGCTACTCACTCTTTTAAGATCTACTGCTTCTATTGGAATGCCTTCAAGAAATCAACAAATTAATGATGGCCAGTGTGAACAATTATTTTGGGCTGGCTACTATTTAGAAATTAAAGAGGAACCTTTCCGAGTCATCAGTCTCCTGTGTAGCAAATCAATGACACTGTGATCTATTGTCATTATCCTTGTTCTTCCTCATTACTTTCACTCACTCATTCACTTGCTGTGCCTCATTGAAAATGAGACTGTAAACTTATGACTACAGCAAGAATATTCTCTTGCTTCTACTTGTTGTGGTCTAGCTCAGATGAAGAGTTTCTCAACATAAAAATGTCAGTAAGAACATGCCTGAATATATACTCAATGTATGTTTGATTGTACATGCTGCTGTATATTGAGGCTGGTATACATGATTTTGTGATATTCCTGGGAGCTTTTCTGCAGATAGTATGTTTGTTCTATAGGGATAAGGGAGGAATTCTGAGATTCCAAAGGACAATTTCCAGGTTTGATTCTTGTGGACTGGAAGAATTTTGAAGACTTTCTGTTGTGCAGAGGACAGTTTAAGTATTGTGCCAGTGGGTAGTCTTGGAAAAAGTCTGCAAGCTGGAGGTGAAACAAACTGCTCTAGAGGATATTTAGAAGACTGGAAATGGTCACATTTTTCTTCAAGTGAGTGCAAATCAGCTTTGGATGATGGTTTCTGTGTGCTTTTTAGGAAAGAATAAGCAATTCCTTCTTGTTGACTAAACTTGTGGTGAAGGAGCTTCCAGTGTGACTGAAAGAGTGGATAGGAGCTAATGAACAACTCTCTATTGTTCATGATTGTGGTGTGTTGGTCCTGGCTGGACACCAGGCACTCACCAAAGTCACTCTATCTCTCCCCTCTGAAAGTGGAGAGGACAGAGAGAATATAGGAGAGTGTTCATGGGTCTCAGGTCTGAGTTAGAGATCCTTCACCAAGTTCTATCTCAGCAAAGAAGACTTGAAATGGGAATAGGATAATGAGAAGTAAAAACAGACCTTAAAAAGCCTTCCCCTTCTCCCCCCTCCTCCCTGTGTCCCAGCTCTGTCTCCTCTCCCCCACCAGTGTAGGGAGAAGGGAATGGGAATTATGGTCAGTTCATCACGCTTTGTTTCTCCCACTGCTCAGGGACAGGAATCCTTTCCCAGCTCCACCGTGGGGTCCCTCCCTCAAAGTCACAGCCTCCTTTCAGGCACCCACCTGCTTTGGTGTGGGTCTCCTCCATGGTCTGCAGGTGGATCTCTGCATCCCTGTGAATCTCCATGGGTTGCAGGAAGCAGCATCACCATGGGCTGCACCACAGGCTGCAGAGGAATCCCAGCTCTGGTGCCTGGAGCACCTCCTGCCCCTCTTTCTCCACTGAACTTGGTGTCTGCAGGGTTGTTCCTCTCACATGTTTTCACCCCACTCTTCTCTGACCACTATTACACCTGAGCAATAACTTTTTTTCTCTTCTTCTTCTTAAGTATGTTATCACAGAGGCATTGACTACCACTTCCAGTTGGACCCAGCTGCTATTGGCTCTGCTGGACGCGGGAAAAGGTTCTGGCAACTTCTCACAGAAGCCATTTCTGTAGCCTCCCCTCTTGGCTACCAAACCTGGCCATGCAAACCCAACATAGTCATTCTTACTAATCACACACCTAATTTCAGATGCCAAAAGGGAAAAGGCTTCAAGTTCATGATTATCACAGTGATATCTTGGCATATCACTTAAATCTTGCAATAAAATGAACCTTGTCTATAGGTTATCTGAGAGTAATGAAACCACAGCGGTTTTGAAATAGCTACATATAGAAATACATTAAAAAATGTTCCTTTTTTTTGGTGTTATTTCAGATAACAATATCCATCAGGAGTAAACCCCATGTCTTTCTCTAGCTCACCAAGGATAGTTATTTGCTGAAGTAAAAGTCTTTTCCTTTATATACATCCAGAAAGACAAAAGAGAGATTTGTTCATTTTTGCATCTTCTCTGCTGCTGTGTCTGTGACCTCATCAGGGTGTTGTAGGATACCAGTTGGTCTTTTCATGAACAAGGGATATAAGGCTGCTCTCCAGCTTTGTGAGAGCGACATGAATTTAGGATGATTGAGTTTCTGCTGTGTCCTCATCTTGTCTGTCTCTGGCTACATGCCAGAGATAGTGAGCATGCAGGTCGCTGATTGTTCAGTATGCCTGGGCAGAATCGGTTCAGATAACTGCATGTCACAACAATTGCTGGCAACAGCACTGAAGTGAAGGAACACACTGGAAATTACAACTTTGCAGTGTATTTTTGAGTTGTAATTCAGTGTCCTTTGCAGGAAATCCTGTAGGGAGGACAGTGCCAGGCCTTGGGAACTTCTTTGACAAAATGCATAATATCCAAGATGTTTCAAATCTAATATAGCTCTTCCCAAATGTTTGCTGAAGGTATGTGAGCATAATTTTGAAAACTTTTCATTTTCCAAGTGCTTCTGCCAGTCTCTCATCTCCTTACCCAGTGAACCATAGCATTTATGTAACCATACTTCTACTCATTAGTGCATATACCAGCAATCACATGATGGTCCTTTTACTGGGTTCAGTTTGTCTGGTGTGTGAAATGGAGCTGTCTCATTTGCTCTCAGAGTACTGCCCAAATAGGTCACCACCACCTTTTCCCTGTTCACTCCCTATGGCCGTGGATGAGGCTGTTTTGCTTCAAGTGACTGTAAACCAGCCACAAAGGAAACATCTTGTGCCAAACCTTCCTATCCATGCTGAGGTCAGAAACATCAAACTGAGATGGCTGCAGTGTTTTTTGTGCCTCAGTCTTGCAGGTCTGCTGAATGATAAATCTTGCTGGCACTGTGGAAATCATTGGTGTTAAAAGCTTCAGCTCTCTCATATTCCCGGACTTGTTTCTGTCTCTCCTAGATAAGTTGCCTCTTTTGTGGTTGGTATAATGATCTGTGGACATGTAGCCACAGCATTTTGGGATCAGCCCAAAATCGTAGATGGGTAGAAGGCCAAGAACCAGCTTTGAACCCATTCCATCCCTATGACTGCTCAGCAGGGCTTGTGGGAATGTGTTGGTGATTGCTGATGAAGGTGTACTAGGTGTGGAAGCACAGGCTTCCCTGTGCATGTTCCTGCAAATCCAGGCCTGACCTTAACCTCAAGTGAGGAGGTTTAGATAGCATCCACTTCCAGTAGGTGAACAGGGCTTTGAAAAAACACATACTTGCTGTTCCCTGGGAATCACTGTTCTGGTGCTCAGTCTCCAAGTAGGAAACATCTCTGTGCAACTCAGCAAGTGCTGTTGAACTGGCTGACACAGCTTTAGTCTGTCTCCCTGTCCTTTCCATCCCCACCTCCTGTTCATTAACTGATTTTTTATGTTCCAGGGAAATACTCCTTTGATAAACCTCCCTACCTCAGTTAAAGTGACTGCTGTTCAGATTCCTCCTAATATCTCCTCAGGATTGCCATGAGATGGGGGAAAGAAAGTTCAATAGGGCAATTCCCTTCCAACAGCAAGTCCCAATTTACTTTGCCACCTCCTACTAGATAATCTCTACTTTAAGCCACTCAACAGTCTGATCTCCTCCAGGAAGTGTTTTGTAGAAGACAGATGCTTCTGAGCTGGGTCTTGCTGGCTGCCTGCTGGGGCATTAGTTGCAGCTTTAGAAAATATGCTTCCTTTTCTTTTCTGAAACTCAGCTGCTGAACTTTACCTGTATTGCTTCCAGACTCCACTCTTTTTATCTTTTAAAAGTAGGAAGAAGGGAAGCACTGTGAAGAAAGATCAATATACAGGTCCTTCTTTGAGCTTCAGCCAGCCGTGGTGAGGACCAGGGATACAGGACTTGGAATCCTGTGTAATTTTGATAGAGTGAGTCAGAATCATTCCCCTTATTCTTACAGCTGAGTGAAGATCCTAGCAGAAGACTGCTGCTTACATTGTGTATCACCTTAGACATTAGCAGTTCCATCATATAGGAACATTAATGGATGGAAGGGTAATCTGAAGAAAGAGTTATGTGAGATGGAACATGATCATATATCCTGATGTGCTCCATTTACTGTGCTAATCTCTATACCAAAATATTTGCATTCAGCATGGAGCTATGGCAGCATGGCAAGCGAGATAGAACTTTCTCTTCTGCTTTGCCTTATCTCTGTATTAAAGGTTTTGCAAGATTTGCAAAATTTAGCTAAAGCAAGTATAAATGATTGTGAAATTCCTCATGGAACACATTTTTGACAGAAAAATTTTTCTTGATGTTGTTATCAAGAAATTGTGCTACACTTGTGCAGTTATTTATGCCACAAAATGGAGTCAGTGTATGCTAGGGGTTGTATAAAGTGAAGAGTTAAAATAACAGCTGTTATTTTATTATATTAACTGTTAATTATTTGTAACTGTGAGTCTGAAGACTTGAAATGGTAGTAGTACTGTGTTTGGTCCATGCTTTTGGCAGTACTCTCTTGCAGAAGGGTGCTCTTCTCCCAGAGCTTCCTCACGTGCTGGTTTTGATGGAATTGAAGTTGCTGGGAGAGCTCAGAACCTCAAGCCACATGCACCAGCTGGAGGGACTACCTCACACTTTGAGAGCAAACATTTGAGACCCTGATTTTTTTACTCCAAAACAAATCTCGTAAAGTTTAACCATTTCCTCCTAAATGTTTCCTATATGTATGTGGCAAAACTAGAAGTTTTAGAGCAGTGTTACTTTCTGAGGCATCCAGACAAAACATGACAATGGAAAAACACTTTCTGATGGAAGAAGATTTAAAAAAAATCCCTTTAATCTAAAATACAATGGGATATATATTTTAGATGGACTTTTGAGAAGTGAACTAAAACTTTAAAAGATGGACTTCATTCAAAATGAAATCTTTATTGTTGTTTAGAAAGTCATAAATGGTTTAATGTTTAACTCTGAGCTACTACCTTTTCGCTAACTATAATACTTTTAATAGGAAATTAATAAATGTGTTTGTGGTAAGGTGAAAAAGTGGAAACATTACCTAGGTTAATAGAAATGTTTAGTGCCTGTAATTACCAAATGAAAGAATTTATTTTATAGGAAAGCATGAGAACTGACAGACACAAAAATCAAATTCTACTAAATTATGTAGAGCTGTATGAAGCACATGTCCCTTAAAATAGCCACCTCTTTTGTGAGTTGTGAAGGTGTGAAAGATTCAATTCTGTCCTTTATTTAAGGACAAGGTCAATATATGAGTGGTCTTCCTGAAAAGTAGTAGCAACAGGTTGTGGTTGCATTTAAACTGACCAAAACAGCAATGATGCCATTATGCTTTGAAAAGATGCTGTCCTCCTTTATGTGCTGGGGGTGTTGCACAGCTGTTACATGTGAAATAGCTTATTCTGAACTTGTCATACTTAACTGGCAAGTATCATTCAATACTCTGTTGAAGCATCAGTAATTTCCTCACTTTGGAGGTGAAAATATAATACAAATGCTCAAAGAAAATATGATTTTGAAAATTTCCATTTAATGCATTTGTTTACCCAGATATTGTTCAATGTGTGCTGATGGCCTGTTTGGTATGCTTTTAGGGTAGTATTGTAGAGGTACCAAGATTAACCAGTTACAAGTAGCTGCTTTGAGGACTGGTGGTTTTTAAAGGTTAGTTTGCAACCAAAGAGTGTGGGCAGAAAGGTGTACTGCATTAAGGTGGTATAAGGTCACAAAGGAACAGGATTCAAGTCTTCTTTAAAGAGGATGGAGCTAGTTTTGACTTGGACCCAATGAAAAAAGGATTTAAACAGAGGAGCAAGTCTAAGAGTCTGCTTAGGACTGATCTGCACAGACCCTTGTGGAAGAAAGGACACACAAGTGTTACAGCCTTGTTCCAAATCATTGTGTGGCAAAAGCAGTTTAGATGCTTTAACAGTAGGAACACCTGGGAAGTGCACAGAGTTGTAGGACTCAATTCAGATTTTCTCGGTCCTATTTCAGCAGGATATGTTGGATCCTAAATAAGGTGTCTGCTTTGTGCTTTACCACAGATATAGGAGCAATAACAAGTGAATTGAACAGGCAACAACTGAATTATTCTGGGCTTAATATTTTTAATAAGTATATTTTTCAGAGATTTTAATGGTTTCAGAACTACCTAGGAGAAAGAAGAACTTTCTGTTTTAATCCTGCAGTTTTTTTATCTGAATCCATGTGCATAATGCAGGTCCATGAATTTAAACATATAATTATGTGTTTTTAAGATGCAGATGTTGCTGATCTTTGTACTTACTGCACCTTAAAGTAGTAGTTATTTGTGGGTTTGCTGTTAGTCAAGGGAGAAGTGCAACTTTTATCTGTAGCCCTAGTTAACTATTATTTCCTCAGAAATTACTTTTTCTATAAGAAAGATTGAAACAAATCAATTTCTTTAGTAAGCCTATGTACTAGATAGTATGTGTGAATTGTAAAGACCATACTGCTAACTTTTTCCCATTTGCTACCTCCAGGGAATTCAAGCACACAAAAAATTCCGTAATGGAATTACATTTATTGCAAATTTTATATATTTCTTTTTTATTCTTTAAAATAAATTAGAAGGCTATTCCTTCAACAGTGTACAAACTAATTTTATTGGTTGAAAAAAAGTGTTTCTGAATGTTTAGGAGATCTTGTTCATGGTTAATTTTGTCAAAATAATTTACTAGATTGAAGACTTCTTCCAGAAGTGCATGTTGTTGTTTTTCTGTGCATTTCTGTTGTTGAAACTTTGAAATCCATTTTCCTGCAAATGTTGTGGAGTGCCTGACTGCACAAAACCAGTAATAAATTTAGACTTTCAGCCCTAAAGTGATTACTTAAAACAAGGGGAAGGATGAAGAACAGGTTAGGTGATATAAGGTTAATTGGTCTAGCTCTAAAGAGGAGCTTCTCAGTGCTTAGTAGCTAGAAGCTGTACAAGTAGGAGTACTTTAATTTAAAATCCAATGTAAAAACTTAATCAAATACATGCAGAAACACTTAAGAATCAATTTTTTTAATCACAGGTTTACTCTTCTCTCTACGGCACATCCATTGAATTTTTTGAGTTGCAGTTGTAGAAAACCATTTAAGCATGGCCAGAATAAGGGTACCAGACATAAAATGGGTACTTCTTATAAAAATAATATTTGCCAGGAAAGAAAAAGCACACTTGAAGTTCTGTGTGGGTAAAAGGTCCCCATGGGAAAGTCAGTTGGCATCTCTCTACATTAGAACAGATAAAGGAAATTATTAGGAAAACACAGAAAATTAGTCTTTGAATTAATTTTACTGCCTTCACAGATACTTAAAGAAGGATAAAATGTTACAGATGCATCTTTAGAATATTTAAGTTTAAAACGAAGACCCCTTCCTTTCCTTTTTGTTTCCAGAGCACCACAGAATTCCTGCTTTGGAAGAGGCAAGTTGGTTGCTGGGGAACATCAATCAGACTGGCTACTTTAGAGTTAATTATGATATTAGAAATTGGAGGCTGCTGATTAATCAGCTAACAAGGAACCATGAGGTAAGCTCCTCTTCTCATCCCTAAAATCTGCTTTCGTAGATGAACCTTCACTGTTTCATCACCCTAAATGGTTCAATTTTTGTGCTTGCCCCTCACAGGTGATCTCTGTCAGTAACCGAGCAGGCTTGATTGATGATGCGTTCAATCTAGCCAGGTATGTTTTCCTGAAGATCATCTATCCTCATACACATTGCTGCAATAACTCATGCAACCATTAACTCAGCAGTTGAGTGTGTTTCAAAGTTGTGTGTTCTAAACACTCTTTAGTTTCCCCCACCCTTTTTTTTTTTTTTTTTTTTTTTGTATAGCACATAAACATGGTCTGTAGCACTTTCACTACTCTTGATCAATAATTGCCGTAGGGTATTTCCGAATCTGTAGAGATTTGATCAATTTTGCAGCAAGTTCAATTTAACACTTTGCAGATAAATAATCTCTTTCTTCTGTCTCTAATGAGAGTTTTTTCTTCTGTTTCTCCCAGTTGTCCCACTTCTCCTTTCTTTTGCCCGCTGATCCTTGTGCTGTATTTAGTTTGAGATGGAAGACACCTTCAAGCTTCAGTAATTTTTTTACCCTAATGTACTGTTATATCATTTTTCCAGTATCTTTCTTTTCTTATAATCTGCTAGAACAGACTCTTTTTTTCCTCTGTAGTGCTTTTCAAACATAATGGAAAAGCAACTCCATTGAGCATTTTTGGAATTTATGCAACATTTTGTGTTTTATTATAATGAGAGTTAATAATTAACACACACAGTACTGGTTAGGTAGTGCCTTCTTTAAAATGGAGGCAATGGATTGGTTCCCATTTGGAATCCAATATGTTGATAGTGAAAGTGTAAAATGAGAGGAAAATAGTGGGACACTTGTAACTTTTTGATTTTGAGGTCCTGGGAACATAGCATTAGTATAGGGTTTTAATTGCATAATAACAGATTTAATTGCAAAATTGCAAATAATGTGATTTAATTGCATTGTTCAGTCAAAGGTAGCATGAAAAGAATTCCTGAGTTACTGTCTTTACATTTGGCTACAGATGGTCACTGGAGGTGTTTGGGCTTCACAGTGTTGCAGCTCAGTGATGGTCTAGCATCACTGCAGTAAAAGCAGTTGTGTGCCCTACCACTGTGTTCCTGCTGACATAAAGTAGTGATTAGCCCTTACTTAATAGTCCAGAGATGTAGAAGGGAAGGAGATATCATGGGGAGATGTGTATCCATTTGCTTTTGGCACTGCTCTTCATTCTTGCTTTGTGACATCTTCCCAAAAGTGAAGAACTAGAAATAGGTCATTATGTCAGACTTCAGTAGATCATAATTTGTCTACTCTCTCATTAGAGAAATATTGCAGATTATTCTGAAACATCTTGACTATTAGAAGAATGACCAAATGTTGCTTGAAGTTCTAACCTGTTCCAATTTTATTTGATTTTGATGCCTCAGAGAAGCAGTGTGCAGTTACAGTATGTCACCTTCTTTTTCCATGCACTGAATGCAGTCAGAAGTGGATAGACTTCCATGAAAGTCTAGATCCTGAAAAAAGGTGTTTCCTAAGCCAATTTTTGTAGGTGAGTGTTTTTATTTCTGAGTCAGTATTGAGCCACTGCTCTAGGATATCTTGTTCATAGAGTTTATTAAGGTGAGGTCTTGGTTAAAGACCCAACCTGTATTGTCTGGCCACATTTTGTCTACCTAAAAACAACTCAAAAGATTAGATGACTAATGCATTCCCCACTAATTTTCTGAAGTACTTTTATGGGGGTGCTTGGGGATACTTTTTCAGAGGTAACTACACTACAGCCTTGGAAAGTCTTTCACAAGATTTCACACTATAAAAACTTCACTTTCTTTTTTTAATTATGCAAGCAGTAGATTTATGGTCTGTAGTCCAAGAGTAGCAATAAGATATGTGGACCTGGGTAAACTTGCCATGTAGTGTATACTTCTTGTTGATCTTTGTTATGTTATTAATCTATCATCTTCCTATTAAAAAGAAACAAACAAAACAACAAACAATTATAGTGATGCTGAAGTTATTCTGACTTGCTGGCTGACAATATGGTAACTTTTCAGGAAAAGCTTTTTGTTTTCATTTCCCTTCTCCCAAACAGAAAAAAACAAAAGACCAGGAATAGGACTAGGGAGGCAATAAGAGACTCTTAGCAGTGTTTTGAGGGCTGGCCTTGATGTCAAAGCATCAGAACTTCTTCAAATAAGAAAGCAGTTGGAAAAACTCTTGCTGGGACAGGCAGTGGGAATTGAACCCTGCTGCTGCAGTGTGTTGCAGCTTCTCCTGCTGTGTCTGGTGCTTTGATGTGACACAGCAGTGTTCCTAAAACAAGCTCTGAGGGCTATCAGAATAACACAGACTCTCAATTTTCTGGAAGAGTCACTGTTCAAAAGGTGACTGTCAGCCTAAGAGCAGCTTAGCTTTCCCTCTCTTGGCTGCAAGGCACAGTGCAGAAAGTTGCCCCACTTTATTTTGGAGCAGCACCATAGTTGGGTGTCATCTGCCTGATGGGTTCTGTGCTGGTTGAGCCTTGTGTCCAATGCACAGCGAGCAGTTCTCTCTGCCCGTATGATGTTATGGGATGGGGAGATTAAACACATACACTTGTCCCTGACTGTGACAAAATACAAGGTCAGTGACCTTATTGTCCAGATATAGAAGTATAATTTAGTTCAGATCAGATTTCTGATTTCTGGCTGTTTTTAATGGTAATTCAGCCCTCAGTTTTGGTCCCTAGTTGCAGTCATGTGTTATCTTCTTGTCTACAACTATAAGCATGCATGAGAGAGGGAAGAGAACTATGGAATACATACTTCGTTTCTAGTCCCTAGCTATTATTTTTATTGCTAAAATAATGCAAAAATTAAAACATAATTTCTTAACTTCATGCTGATCCTTTCAAAAATTGCTTCTAATGTAAACAGTTCTTTTTACTGTACTGTGGAGACTGTATTTCTTCAAAATGCCCTGTCCTTAGAAACTTCTGAAGTATTTCCTAGTGTGCTCTTGAACTTAATACAGATAATACCAAAAGGTTTTGACTCAATTTTTCCACTACTATAATGGTTTGTCTTAATGTGGTTATTTCTATGTCATTATACTGCTAATTAATTTTGTTTGTGGAACATGTGCAGCTCTTCTCTGTAGTAAAATTTCATAACAATTATATTTGGAGAAAAATGAAAGAAAGTGCTAATAGATATTGTTTTGGAATGGCACTTTTTTTTTTTTTAAGGTATGTTTGATTACATTCCTCTGAAATGTTTATTATCCCTTTACTGTCCAGCATAGTGATTTCTTGAAAATAAACAACATAAATGAATTGATACTACCAAGGAATATTTTAAGCTCTCTAGCTTTTAATTGCATTTTTTTTTCCGTTTTATATTTTATATGGAAATACATTCCTTCATCTTACTTCTTGCTGTATTTTGGTTTATGTAACATCCATCAAGGAGAGTTGAGTAGAATAATAACAAAAGAAAGTTACAATTTGTTTGTTTTTAGATTTTTAAGTGTAATTATTGGCTGCAGTATATGCTTAAGATCTGAAAAGCTGTAGCCCTGGCAGAACATAGCTTATGGCAATTAATGCCTCATGTTCTTGAGCAAGAGTAGCATCTTGACACTCCCTCTTCCCTTCTTAAAGATTATTTATCTTTTGATTTGTATGACGTTTAATAGAATTAAAAACTATGTGGATTCTAGTAAATGAAACTAGTAAAAAATGACTGAGAAAGCCTAGAACCCTCGAGAAGACAAACAGAACTGTGTTTCTCATCTAAGCTTAAACAGAGGGCAGATCAGGCAGCTCTGATAAGCAGTGTTACAATAAATAACAAAGGTCACACTGTTCTGTAAGAGTGTGAGTAACATTGTCAGCTTCTCACATCTTTCTCTTTCCTTAGGATAAGAGGTCAGTTAGTGACTATGTGAGGTGGGATGGCTCCCAATTTACTTTAGGAGTCCCAAAGGTAGATCTGTAAATCTGACATTCTCACCTTGTAGTGCACTGACAGTTAATGGAGAGAAACATGCACCTGACACCTCAAAACCACTTACCACATAAGATAAATTATCCACTTAATGTTAGGAGTGTTGTGTCACCCCTGGTTCTTCCTTGACGGGCTCTTCATAAAATATTTCCCTCATTAAACTGGTTGACTTAATCTAGTATTATGTGAAAGAAATAGGTCTGGTTTATGTTTAATGTTAATCAGTGTTGAATCAGATGTGACTTTGAATATCTCTTTTACTGTCATCTAAAACAGCTATTGTTTCCAGTTCTGTAAGCACTGAATGAGAAAGCATGAAGCGGTGTCGTTGCTAATTGTTTTAGGCTCCAAGGATGGATGACTGTGCTGTCCATTTGCATGCACAGATTAGGGGCAGATTGAGCTATAGTCTCTTCAAATGCAGCCTGCCTCTGTAGGCTTCACTGATATGGAGAGCTGTATCAGAAACGAGCAACAAGAAAAAAATGTACCTTCAAAATTTTCTGTGAACTGACTTCCATGCTGTAGATGGCCTTCATAATCGTTCCCCTCTATCAGAATTTCCTACAGGAAATTCCACCAGGATCCTGGTGCAAATAGATACATGACGAGTTATGATGATTGTTTTCCTGCTGCTGAGCAATTCCTTGTGGCTTGTTTCTTTCCAAGCTGTGAGTTCTGCTGACTCTATAAAACCCAAATCTGAGGGCAAGGGAAAAGGCAGTACCAACCTTCTTTTCAATATACAAATCCAGATTATCTCCCCTGACACAAATTTATCTTTAACAGCTGATGCATTTGACTCCAAGATTGATTCCAGAAGTAAAATATTGAAGTAAGCTAATGCTGACTCGAGGTCACTTTCTCACCAACTTATAGGCAGAAATTAATTTAAAAATTAAGTCATGCTTATTCAGTTATAACCTTTTGGATCTGGAAAATCATGTCTTTAGGACCTCCTATTTTATTGTTTCTTAAAAAATTAATTCCTGACTGTGGAGTCTTGACACTGAGGCAAAAACCAATTTATCCGTTCAGCTACCTGAGGCAGCACCACCCCACATAATGATTAGCTGGTGTTATTTCTGGAAACTGAGAGTTACTTGTAACTAAGTCTATAGTTCATACATTCCATATAAAATCCAGAATTACTGCTGCTAAATTGGAAAAATATTTTCTTTTAATGTCCGGTGGGAATACATGCATAGCAAAACTAAATTATGGAGTTGAAGTGATCTTCATTGCTGTTTTCCTTCATAGAGATGAAGATTTAGTTTCTTGTAGTATTTGAAGTCTTCCAACTTATTTGGGCTAATTGGTTCCATGTTAGACTTGTTTGTGTTACTTCAAGTCCTGTTCACTGTAATGTCGGGAGAAGTCAAGGTATTTGAGGGCCCATGTGAAATGCTGGGTCTGGATAATAAGTAGGTGACAAAGATAAAAATTCTCAGCACAATTAATGTATTTCAAAATCCTTCAAAATTTCAACAGCCACATTCAGGATTGTTGACTTTGTTTTGTTGGGCTATTCAGAAACAGTCATGTAGGATCTGTTTAAATTTGTAAACTGCAGTTTTAGTCTAGCCTTCATCTTTCCTCCTGATTGCATTTTCTAATAGTTCAACTCAGAGGAAAACGAGATGTGTTATGCAGCTGCCTTAATTAGTGCCTCTGAGTACCAGCTGAGGGAGTGAGTATTAGATCAATACTTTGTATCATGCTTGATTAATAGTGGTATAGATTTACTGTTTTAATAAATGAGGCCTCATCTGAATTATTTCAGCAGATGCCATAGTAACTCCCATTCACTGTCAGAAAAATTTTGGCGATGGTTCACTAGCAATTGATTTAGATATGGTTTCCTACAGAAGTGTTTGGTTTCTTTTGACATAAATACTCTCTCAGTGGGCCAAAGTAGCTGTGCCTTTTTTAGAGAAAATAGAAAGTTACAATTATTTTGTAGCCATCATTCATTCCATATCCTGCACATCACAATAAATGACAAATATGTTCTGTGACATATCACAGCATTGATATCTGCTTTATGTGAAGATGTGTATTTCAGCTAACATTTGCATGTGTTCATAACAAGAGGAATCAAAGCAATTCCTGCAAATAAGCACAGTAAAAGTCAATTATGCTTTTGTAGTATATTTTTGTGCATCTGATCCTGTTACATAGCTAAAGGCAGTAAAGCAAATTGTACAGCACATTCCAAGGAAGTGTGCTACAAAAGCATCTTGAAAGATAGAAATGCTTGTTGAGATCAGGGAAGAAGTTGAAGACTCTTCAGCATGTACTAAAAACCAGCCCTGTAGATCTGACTGCAAAGTGTTTAGTGCAGAGGGAAGGTCTTGGTCTAGTCATACCCAGCAAAATTTGCCTAAATTATTTCTGGTACTTCTGACTAATTATAGTGGTAATTGTTTTATCCTGTAAACTACTCTATTCCTAGCCAAACTCAGAGTAACTGTCAGGAAGACTTGACTCTGGTTTCAAGGGAG
This sequence comes from Oenanthe melanoleuca, assembly GCF_029582105.1. Classification (NCBI taxonomy): domain Eukaryota; kingdom Metazoa; phylum Chordata; class Aves; order Passeriformes; family Muscicapidae; genus Oenanthe; species Oenanthe melanoleuca. Next base: position 35,855,353 of record NC_079334.1, on the reverse strand, counting down.
TGACAGAGTTGTTTTTAGCTAATGGTTGTTAACTGATAGTCTTTTTACCACATAGTCTTAGTCTCAGAGTTCAAGCTGATCTCTGAAGTCAGCTTGCTATGGATGTGTCCTTGTTACAGTGCAGCTGCTAGGGGCTGAGGTGTAATGAGTCTGAAATTTGTTTTTGGAGCATTAATTGAACCAGGTCTGAATTATGCTTCGAAGAATACTTGAGTTTGAGGTTAAACAAGGAGTTAATGAGTGGAGCTTGCTGAATACTTCTTTGCAACTTCAAGTACTGGAAACAGAGCTAAGAAGTGCAAATATGGCTTTAGCAATCTGTGTTGGTGGGGCGGGGAAAGTACAGCCTGAAACCTGTGGCATTCTTTGGGGGCACTGGCCTCTCATAACAAGCATACATCAATGCTCCCTGGGACTTCATCTCATTGGCACAGCCCTTTTACTTCCCCACAGCTGCCTGATCAGCCCTAGTCTCTCTCTCCCTCAATTGTCCCGTCTAAACAGGATAGTTTTTGACCCCTTACCCAGAACCTGATTATTTTCCTTTCTGTGGGTCTGACAGGACTAATATGGAGAGCAAAGGATCCTTCTGCTACATTGGTTAAAGTAACAAAAACAACCCACTCTGAGAAGCTGGAGGTACTGATCTAAACACCTTGACTTTCCTAGCATCAGCAACCTTGACTTTCTTAACATCAGCCAAGGTCATAAACCAACTTTTCTAGTTATAAAAGGCAATATTGATGGCTCACTAACATAAAGAAAGAAGTCTGCTATCACAGGCTAGTCACTGCTTTGCCTGCTGTTTTGACCTGACTGCACCATTGCTTCTCAGAAGTGATCCTACTTTTTGAGCTTGTCTGATTGCTGTTGACCAGGATTGTTGTCTAGAGGATGTCTGGCCTTTGTCCATGTATGCTGTGTCTTCTGGAATATTGTAATAGATTAGCTCCTTCCTCTACCCAGAAATGAAGCAGTAAATGACAGGAGAGACTGTATTATGACTAAGGCACAGGGACTGAATAAACCTGGGATGCTGTTTCTGTTGTAGCCTTCCTAGGTGATCTTAGTAAAATCACTTAAATTGTTTGTGCCTTCTTCCTCTGTAAAATGGAAATAAGAAAATAGGTGAGGGTTTAAAAGAATTTCAGATAATATTTTTATTATAAATATGTTAATTGGGACTGTCCTTTAGAAAACGAATATCCAATTCTGTAGATGCTCTGGCAAACACATCTGGGTTGTATGTGTGTGTTCTCAAGATCAGACTTTTGTGCTATCCATATGAAGTTTCTAGCTTTTAAGCACATATTTCACTTGGCTGACTGATATGCAAATTATGAACATTAGACCAGGCAAACAGTGATGAAAAAGTATTGTGCATAATAATAAACTAACTCAATTTTGATTCTGCTCAAACATGCTGTCATAGACACCATCACCTGTTGACAACTTAATGAATAGAAGAGCTGTTTCATTCTACACTTTCCAACAAAAATCACCAAGAAAGAAAATAAATAGCACTTATAATAATTGAGTCATCTGAAATTGATGTCTATTAGCCCCTGAAATACATTCAGATTTCTTTGCTTAATTTAACTCTGTGAATTACATGCTTCTCAAAAATCATGGTTTCATGATGATGAAAAACATGATATACCTTACTGCATAGCCTTAATTTTTAGCAGTAAGATTATTCCTTTTATTCTTGTTTTGCTCCTTTTTAATTCATTTTTCTTTCATTTGGGGAAGAAGAGGAAAGGAGAGAATGTGAACTACAGTTTTTACAAGCATAGAGGGGTTTAGATTTGAGGTTTTTTCTGTTTTCAACAGAGGTGGATAATTCAAATTTATATCAGTCTTTGCTTATGTGGCAACTCTAAAACTGTGCAAGATAATTTAAGCCACATAATACTGTGATAATTGCATTGAATTAGAACTATTCTTTGTAGGATGCTTCAGATGCTCTTGTGTAGAGTTGAATGTCACTTGAAGAGTCCTTAAATATTTTGCATGTGAGAAAACATAATAAGAACCAGGCTTCACTTAAAACTGTCTTACTCTCTGAACCTTCTAATGTTTGAGAGATTGAATGCTAATTAAATGTAGTTCTTAAAATGATCTTGTAAGCAAAAATTTGATGTTGTGTTCATTGAAGAGCAGATAAGCATTCTGCTCCTGTTGATGTGGAAGTCCATAGCTGGCACAGATCATAATGCCTCCATCAAGTCACTTTGGCATCTTAGAAAAACAATGTCCTTACATGGCCCTTCTATAAAGTCAGCTCAATCCTGAAAGGGAAGGATGGGGTAGATTATTCTTTGATACTGGAGATCAAAGGACATTTTTACGGATTGTCCATTAGTTTTCTATGATAAAACATCATTTCTGCAGCTTCTATGGGAACATGGATGCCAGTCATACTAAGGTTTTAATCAATGACTTCTAGCCTTGCAGGAGTTGAAGAGGAAATCTGTGACTACAAGAGTTAATTTCCCAGTTGTATGGGTCACCTTGCTCAAAGCTTTTTTGACATGTCAGGGTTCAACATATATGTTTTTATTCAGCTATCAAGGATTTCCTATTAAAGCACTGTGGGAAAGAATATCCTGAATACATTGATGGAGGCCCCAGTCCTTGACAGGTCTTGAAAAAATGAAAAAGGTATATGTGGATATTCATTGGTGCCAAGTTTCTCTGTGTTATTCTAATCCACATGCTTGACTGTTAAGGTAAAACAATGAATCACTTGTTAAGAATCCTAACTTACTTTAAACTGTCTCGAGGAGTTAATGAGTATAGTCTAATTATTCATATATTGCACACGCACAAAAGCAGAAGTGATGTTAATCTGAGTTGCACATCTGTGTTCTGAAGAGCTGCATTTTACCCCTTCAAAATTACCCAGACAAACAGCTAGTCATGTTTTACACATTTCTAAGAAACAGAAAAGGCAGGGTGAGTTTTAAACCAGCTGCAAGTAAATCACCTCATTTCCATTGTTTCTGTAATGCAGACCAGTTTGCTGCCAGCTTGGATTTTCTAATTTTGATTTAAACACATGACTTATAATGTCTTTGTTGGGTGGTGGGACTAAAGGATTTATGGTGCCCTTGTATGTGAGACTCTCATCACTGTACGGCAACCCTGTCGTTTTTGTGACAGAGTCTGCTTGACTGGTGCTGGATTTATGATAGAAATAATTCAGAACAGAGTAATAATTTTCCCTTGGCAATTACACTACCATTTGGTACTTTGTCCCTAAGGGGAAAATGAATGTGCTGGGATCTGTCCATAAGTTCAGTGGCTCAGTGTAAAGAACAAATCAAGGTCAGAATGCAGTTGAATACACACTGATGTTTCATAATATAATCTAAACCTTCTGCTTTTATCTGAGTCATTAAAAGCTCATGTAATTTAAAGATTATTTTTGATTTCCATGAGACTTTTATTGGGAAATCTTCATGAGGGATATTTCATTACCATGTTCAGTACTTTCTTTTTCTGTTCATTGCCTCTTTTCTCTGTAGCAATGGCCACTGTAGCAACCTCTTCAGTGTAAGCAGGATAGTACCTTGCTAAGCATTGGTGCTTATGATGTTATATAATATTATATGATATGATATTATAAACCACATAATACTTATATATAACTTATGGAAAATCTTTTTTCACCTCTGTCCTTTCATAAAAATGATAGATCACTTTTTCAATACAGTTTGGCAGCAGTCTCCCTTGGCATGAAAAACCTGCTGAACCTAGAAAAACCTGTCTAGAGGTAATTTGTCTAATAACTAAAGCAGATCTTTTTGCCACTCCATGTTCCTGTACTCCTCTTCAGTTTGGCAGGCAGCTGTGAAATCAGGAGCATAGATAGTAAGACAGAACACATGTGGTGCTGTGTTTCTAACACGTGCTCTCGTGTGTAGTGGTGGCTACAGAACAACTGACATGGCGGTAAACTGATGGGAAAATTGATAAAGCAGTGAAGCATTTCAAATGTGATCTTTTTGGTTAAATTTTGCTTTTGTAGTTGTCTGTTTCAAATGACTCAGTATGAGGAAATATGCCTTTTAGAGGGCTTGTAGAGGCAGATTTAAGTCTAGGCTGCTTTCTGTATGACCTGTGATGTCAAATCAAAACTCTCTAATATACTATAAATACTATAAAGAGGGATGTCTGCTTTTTGTACTTTATACTGAAATGCAAACAACTAATCATTTTATATATAACATGAAATGGATCTGTTGGTACTCTTTTATGAATATTTACAGGGCGGAAGATCAGAGCTATGATATTCTTACCTCCTCATGGCAGAGCAGTACTGAAATAGTAGTGTTCCTAGGATATCCATTGGTAGAGGCCTGTATAAACAGAACAAGTTTCTGTCAGGAATGGCACTGGTGAGAATCTACTTTGGGTAAGGAGGCACTAGATGAGTTCTTAAGGCTCTTTTAATTCCAGGTACTGTGGATGAAGTTTTGTAAAGTTTTAAACCTTGCCCTTGAGAAATGTTTTACCTGAACATTCAGTATGCTTTCAGCCACTGTTTATGCATCCACACTGTTTAAGTTAACTATTTTATTTGTTACAATACTTGCCAAAACTATCCCAGGTTCTTCTGTGGAGTTTTTTAATGAAGATATACATGCTTGCTAAGATTCTCAGGTGGCTACTGGAAACATACCTGGAGAAAACTATGCCTGTTTCAGACTAGGCATAAGATCAGACATCACAGTATTTCTGTGCTGTTTATGCTTGTTACCTGGTTTCAGTATAGCTCATAATCAGTTCTTCCCCTAGTGACAGACAATATTTCAATTTTCCTCCAAGATGGCTAGGCTAGAACAGAACCTTGTCTCTTAGCCCTGACTCTCATGCATTTGGACTTTGACAGGCAATATCTGATAGTAACTTTGCTGGACTTAAAGATAGCAATATGATTGATGGCTAAAAAGACACAAGAAAATAACGATTTTTGTCACTGACCTTCCAGTGACTTTCTTGAAAGAGAGAGTAATAAGTCAAGCTGCACGTGTAGAGTACACTCTGTAATACCTTTGAGTGAACATTTCTAGGCAATTATATGACAGGGAAATTATTTTACAGTTTTGCTTTTGATGGGAAGGTTGCTACTTTTAGTAACAACTTTTCTTTTTATTGTTTCTTTTACTTTTCTCTTATTATTGTTATAATAATTGTGGAACATTTCTGTTCAACATTTCCACAAATCTATGTTTTTCCAACAGAGTTCACAGAGATACTCAGAGCAGACTCATTCTCTGTTCTGCCTTCTTTCCTCATTTTGGTTATTGTGCTACTCCATAAATGCATTTGCTGACCAGATCCTATGTAACCATCTTTGAACCTGGTTCTTCCAGGCTAGTGAAGGAGAATCCTAGAATCATGCCAGCACCCTTTGTCTGCTTTGCCATTGTTCAAGTGAGCCCAGTGCATCTTGCTGAATGCAGTATTCCCTGGGAGAGAGGAGTCTTGAAGTCACTCTTAGCACTGGACAAGCTTTTATTGTAAACTAAAAGAGTGTGATTGTATTAAAATGCAAAGGTTAAGAAACCAATTGTTGTGCTTTGTGAAGATGCAGAATATCAGAGCATAGCTCTCCACACAGTCACACTGCTTTATCGAGGTTCTGACTTCTGCTGACCTGGTTGTCCTTGTAGTCCTGTTACCTCCTGGGACACTTCACACAGGTCCTAGATCTGTGATCTGGATTTTAGGACTGCTTATGCATTTTATGGTTCATGGTTTATCTCTTTTATGGTTTGAGGTGAGAGTTTATCCTTATATCCTATTTTCTCAACTATGAATGTAAAAAATTAGCAGCCTTAATGTTTGGCCTTACCCTTACTAAAATATTTTTAAATTTTTTTTTCCCTGAATGAAAATACTCCTCAAGGTATTAAAACTGTAGTACTGTAGTATATATTTAATAATTTATAACATACACATTATATGCCACTTTTTATGCAAAAAAGTGAAACAATAAATGTTCTTACTATCTCTTGACACAAGCTGTTTAATGCCAAATAGTCTAGAAGTGCTGTCTATTTGGAGTAAAAAGTTCATAAACATGACTTAGCAGCTAGGGTAAAAGAACGGGGCTACCAGGTTTTCTGTGTGCATCCATGAAGTAGAATAATGTAAAATATGAAGAACATTCTGTCAAGGAACATAATGTTCCTGAAGGACTGATGCTTTCTTCAGGAAAGTTGCTGTTTTAACTGCCACTGGTTTGAGATATGGATATGTCTCTGCTTAAGTTCTCTCAGAGGTACATCTTAGCATCTGTACTGCCCAGCATGTGCTGACAGAGGAGTTTGACATTATTTGTAGCAGCCATAATCACTTTTCCTCTAAACCATGATCTGAAGTGATGAATTTGTTGTCATTTATATAATTATGACAAGAACCTCTCTTCATCCCCAAGAATCCTTCATCTCCCTTCCTCCCCCTCCCTTCTCATGGGATGGATTGGTTGATGTGTGGTTTGGGGGGGGATTTTGATGATGCTAGTCATAAACTCTTCTATACTCATACCCAGAGAGAGAAAGAGGGTCAGGAGTAAACAGGAAAAAATACAACTTTGCCACAATCTGTTTGTATAAGTTGTACAATACTCTTAGGGAAGCAATAGGAAAAGTCAGAGTCAGGCATAATTGAATAGTCTGATAAATTTGGAAGTTAGAAGCAATGAGTGATGAGAGTGACAGCTGTTGTGAGCAGGATGAGTATCACCATCCAAGAATCATGAATTTGGAACTCATCAGGAAACTCTGAGCTTAGGAACAAGAGATCAATCTCTGAGTTCACTTTTTATGTGTCTTTATGGAGAAGTTAAGCTTAAATAGTAATAATCTGTTTGCTTTGCAGTGTTGATTTCATTTTTGCACTTAGTATAGGTAGATTTAATTTCAAAACATTAATTTAAATGTCCATTAGTGCAGCTATAATAAACAATCTGTCTATTCCTTAAGCAGCATGTTTCCTAGAGTTATTCCTTTTGTTCCTTACTCCACACTTTTTCATGTCAATCAAATTATCAGTAAAAATAATCACAAATTCTATTAGGAACTAATGATGTATATGCAACTTTAAGCTAGTTTACCTCTTTGCTAACATTAACTCCAAGATTTTTAACTTCAGTCAGTCCAGCATGCTTCTGGCTCCATTAATTACATTTAGAAAGCTTTACAAATATTAAGATATAGAACTCATCTTAATGATACTCTGCTGCTTTAGAAACAAAACCTATGAAATGGTGTAACCTTCTATCTTCAGATGCATTGGACCTTGTCCACTGCCTACTCTAAAAGCTTTACCAGTTTCATTTCATGTCTGCTCAGTTCCTCAGTTGGCACAGTGGGCTCTCCAAGTTTTTCGTGCTTGAGTATGTGCTGGAACTAGAGTTGAAAACAGAGCTGATAAAATGTGGACAAAAATGACATGAAGCAGACTGGAGGGTGGGATAGATACTTTTGAAATCTGCTGCATGAACTCACTTCTTTCCTGAGAACATGAAGGGAACAGAGTGTAAATCTTCCAACAGAGAGTGAAAAAAATGAAGGTGTGGTGCACATTGCAAGCAAGCAAGCTATTTCAAGCAGTGAGGCTGTTTTTACATGTTATTACAACAGAGATAAAATTTTATATGAACATGTATTCAATGGTTAATTTCTGTACTAATGTGTGTAATTTTATTTGTTTGCTATGTTTGCATTTCTTCCACATAGATGGAAATTAAAGGAACATTTACCAGTGAAGGAGAAAAACTAGTCTATGAAGCTATATCATACTGTAGCCTATGAAATTGAATTTTGTGCAATCTACCTTGTTGATTTTAACTGTTTAATGAAAGGAGAATCATTATCTCCTCTCTAGGCAGATAGTTAATTCCTTTTGGATTTAAACACCTGCATCAGGAGAAGAGTAGACAATGTGTTTCTGGAAAGTTCACACCCACAGGGTTGCACTTTGTTTCTGCAGTCTGGATAGTGAAGAAAAAGTGCTGTTCTGAAAAAGAAAGTGAGAGCAAAAGCTAAAGCTTGGCATTTTATGTATTTGGTTTTTTAAATAACTTTCAAATGCTTATGTCTGTATTGCATTTTATGTGTAATACTGTAATTTCAAAACCCTTCCTGTATGCCCCCTAAACTCCTTCCCATTCAGGGGGATGTCTTTTATGATTGGAAAAGAATGGGACAAAATTTTAGTTGGTTGGTTTATAAACATCTGAAAAGATCCATAATTTATGTGCAAAATGCTGGAACATCCTGAACCAAAGTGTGTCACTGGAAAAAGTCCTTTCAAAGTTGTGTAAGGTGCATAGAACACAAGGCAGTTCTAAAGGAGAGAGAAAAGAATGAGGTGAATAACTGTAAAACTGAGGCTTCTTCTTCAGCACTAGTTCTTTTTGATTTCTAATGGTCAGTGGAAATGTTTGTCAAGCAAAATGCTGTGGGTTGTTGATTTTATGCAGACAGCTTTCGGTCCTACAAATGAACAAAGCAACACCTTACTTTTTGTTTTGAATATTTTTTTATTTTTTTCCCTTAAAGGCAGTTACTTCTTCATTCATGTCTTTCATAACCACAGGCATCCATTCAAAGTAGGGATAGCTTGTCTGGTTTTCTTTCATGTGTGTTCATGCCTTCATCAAGTCAGTATATTCCTATGTGTTGGGAGAGACTGCAAGTTGCTGGTTTTATATAAGGTTGATTTTATGTCATTAAAGTGTGATGAGTTTATCCTTTTTTTCTGCATTTTAATTTCATTTGGGAAAAAAAGAAGTTGTTTATGCCCCATAGTGAATTTCTTTTGAAAACCAATTAAATGCTAACTTCTTTTATTGTGCAGAGCTGGTTATTTGCCTCAGAATATTCCTTTGGAGATTATGAGGTACCTTTCAGAGGAAAAAGATTTCCTGCCTTGGCATGCTGCCAGCCGAGCTCTTTATCCTCTAGATAAATTGCTGGACCGTACAGAAAACTACAACATCTTCAATGTAAGAGACAAGTCTTCCTCTCTTTCTTCCTCTAGTTCTTCCTTTCCTTCTTCTCCTCACTCTCTCCATCTGTCTGTCCTTCCTGCCTTTCTTCCTTTTGCCTCTTACTCTTCTTATATTACTGCCAAGATTTGAACTATTCCCCAGTCAGATACTTTAAATGACCTAGGGATATTAAATTTCTTCCTAATTACTCTTTATTTAAACATAGCAAGCTTTGGTTCATTTGCATTTGAACAGTGATAACTGTTGTTCGAGGCATATTGACTAGAAGAAGGAAAGGTAATTATCCCTCATGTAAAATGCTATGACAAAGTATTTCACTTAAGAGTCAAAGTATTCTATTGCCAGATTTTCTTTTTTGAGGAGCCCCATGGTGATATTTAAGTGGATGTCCAAGATCAGCAAGAGCAGCAAATATAGGCACAAATGAACAGAATACATCCAACTGAAGCAAAGATTTGTAGTCATTATTTCATCCCAAAATCCGTGGTGAATTCAATGCAGTTACCTTAATTAACAAGAATTAGATCACTCAAAAGCCCATTCATAATTGTGTCCAAAGGGACAGCAGTAATAGCTCACAGTAGATAATTAAAATAGACATGGCAAATATTTAAACATTTACCTGTAGCTACATGGTTTATGAAGTACACAGGATTTGACTGCAGCCAGTGACAATTATGAACTCTTGGGGTTTTTATTCACTATGAATTTTATGTAGTCTACATATTTTCAATGGCCAGCATACAGTTACTTTATGTAATGTTGTAAAGCCTTCAAATGAAGGAGCTTTTTAAAGCCTGAGATACCTAAGGATGCTTTTTTCTTCTTAAGTGTATATTTGTTTGTTTGTATGTGACTGTAGGCACCATGTTCAGAGAGGAGAAAGTTAGAAGTGATTGTATGTATATATGTGGAAGTTAATACATATATAGGTGTATAGATACACACATACATAAACACAGTTACCTGATGGCATGGAAAATTATTTTTTTGAATATATACTAAGGCCTACATGCAAACCAGAGCCATAATGTAAAATACAGTTGAAATAATTTGCATATTTAGTCTGTTATTAACTGCAAAGAAAATTCAACTGAAAATTCTTAGGAGTCTACCATTGCTATTTCACTTTTAAACATGGTTGCATAAAGTAAACACAATTTTAATACATAAAACCAGTAAAATTCACAGCTGGGTTATGTTTCATCACTACTGATGGGAGTTTTGAAAGCCGAGGTGATAGCAGAAGAAATAAAAAGTCCTTTTAGTCACAGAATAACGTATCTGCTAGAGAAAGCTGCAGTATGAATCTTCCTTTGACATATATACATGCCTATGCATCTGTAATAATAAAATAGATGCTCTCTTATGCAGTTCTGTATATCTCAGTTCTCTTTTTCAAATTTGTGAGTTCCACTGGAAAAAGATTATGCTGAATGCAATGACAGTGGTTTTCTTCAAAACTGGTCAGAATATGTAAATATATCCTCTGTGTAAAAAGTAGAAGTCACTAAAATATATCTTGTGCTTGTTTTGTTTCTTAAGCTCACCAGGAGCCTAAACTTAAAGCATAGTGTCATTAAGTGTACAAAGCTTATTTGCAACCACATGGTTATGTATTCTGAAGTCAATTGACTGTACCCACATAACGTTTTTGCCGTGGCTATCGAAATTAAAACAGTGTTCTTTTAAAAGTGAACATGCAAAGTGTAGTCAAGATTGGCCACAAAATAGAAATTAAGCTATTGACACTCTTGTAAGTTTCCAGCTGTGCATTGTAAGTTCAAAGTAGCATGTAATAAATCTTTGAAATTTGTGGATTTTATATTAATAAATTGTCTTCTACTAAGCATCTAATAAAGTAGCTTGTCTAGAGATTGCTTCTTACTATAGCAGTGAAGGAAGATTTTAAGTGGACATGTAGCTTTGCTAAGTCTTTGGAACTGGACATTATTTGAGGGTAAAAAGAGTGGCCAAACCTCACTAGTTAGCAGTATTTCAATTTCAAGTAAAATAAATTATTTTAACATGAAATATACTTTTCTTTTTCTCCTCAGGAGTATATTTTAAGACAAGTGGCATCAATGTATCTGAAGCTTGGATGGCCAACAAACAATTTAAACAAATCACTTGTTCAAGCATCGTACCAACATGAGTACTGTTATATTTACTTTTTTATTGTTTATTTGTGAAATAAAATTATACAAATGCACCCTCCTAAAGTGGTGATTTATGCATGTTTAGCATAAATCAGTGATAATTCCTTAGCTCTGTTGCCCTTCTTTTTTTTCTTTTCTGGGTTGCAAGGAGAGCAGAAAGATGCTGTGAGATGAATTCTTCCTTCTTAAGTTGGGAGAACATGATTTCCTAAGCCCTAACTTAATATCTGACTACACTGTATTTCTAAGAACTTGTACTCATGTGACCACAGTGGTCAGGAAGAGTGCCTAAGTGTAAATGGGGGCTGGTTTTGATCCATGACCTTTCTGCAGTTGTTGCAGGCATTAAACTGACACTGAGATTTTTAAAGCCAGATTGTTTTTGATATGTTGCCCAGCTTCTGGTTGCTGTCATTGTTATAAGAAGTAGTTTTTTCTAAACATTCAAACACATTTGTTAATGCAGCCTTATTGCTTTCTCTGATGTGGGCAGGGAGCTGCGTCGGGAAGTCATCATGCTGGCCTGCAGCTTTGGGAACAAGCACTGTCACCAGCAGGCTGCAACGTTAATCTCTGACTGGATTTCTAGCAATAGGAACAGGTAAGTGGAGCTGAAATGTGTATCTCACATTTCTCCCACTGAGAAGCAGTACAGCTCTTCCCTTCCTGCCTGCCCTGTTGCTGTGCCCTCTTTTGCAAAGGTTTTATTTACAGCAGGAAGCAGAGGTTGCTGGCTGTCATTTAAAATGTCTGTGGAGTTTCAGAATGGATTATTTGTCTTTGCATATATGAGTTGGTGTAGGGGATTCTGACCACTCTTGATAAATTAATGTTGGATAATTTTATACTAGATGATGAGAAGATGGATTTTATGGATGGATTTAAAGAAAGAAAGATGAGTGAGCACCATGATGTCAAACAAACATGTAAGCTCTGTTGGGGTAAGACAGCAGAAGGTGCTAAACATATAAAAAAGTGAGAGAGGTTAGAGACAGAAAGACTGAGAAGTAAGGAAGGAGATATGTTGGAAGGAAATGTTACAAGGTATTTAAGGGTGAAGACTTAAAAATTAATGTGATTCAGGAATACATGAAAAGCTCATGTAAGGTTTCAGAGAGCAGATAATATTAGAGCTGATGCCTTGAGCATTAGCAGCACTGTAGTGGTTTGACAGCAAATATATAAGTTAGGCTGTCAAGACACAGGTTTATTCAGCTGAGGCAAAGGAGCATGGGCCATGGATAGTGTATGAAGTTTATCTTTTAAAGGCAAGTAAGTATCTAGAAATATGAAATAACTGAAATTTCAAATATTTAAGTATGTAGTCATCTATGGACAATGAGTGCAGAGTATAGGTTAAGACCACAACTTCTTTAGAAAGAATAGGGGATTTTCAGATTATGTGAAATATTTGCACTGTACACAGTTGTACATGATATTTTGGTTTAAAAGAGAATATTTTACTTTCAAACACAAAAGAAAAAGATATGAGAAAAATTCTCTTGTTTTTAGTTGCACTCTTGTATTAGCTCAATGAAAGGATCAGATTTCTCTAGCCATAGAAGCAAGCAGGATTTTTCAGAGATTTTTTGGTCTTATTGGTGTTTGTTTGCAATTAATTTATCTCTGTCTGCCTTTGTAATCTTCAAAAATCCTTTATGGGCATACCCAGTTACATAAGTATCCAAATGTCTTAAAACCAGACATGAAGGGAAATTACATTCCTATATGACTTTGAAACTTCTGGGGAAAAAATAGCACAAAACTACGTCTATGTACCTTTAAGTAATATCTGTGTGAGGTGGAAGGTTTTTACTTGTGTAAAGTGATACCAGATATATTTACTATGAAACATATACCCCAGGGTATTATATGAATTCTTATCATAAGCAGCAACAATCAGTATGAAGCTGTTCAAAGAGGCAATTAAAGAGAAAGAATCATTGGAAACAATCTGCAAATGTAATTTACTTAGATATTCATTTGCAAAATTAGTTAATCAAACCTAGCATTACCTATTAGCATGCACAGCAGTAGATTATTCAGTGTTAAAAAAGCTGTCACCATTCAAAGCTACCTGGCTGTGTCTTTCCAATAGGATTAAGAAAGGAGGCATCAGAAAAGAAAAACACAACAAAACACAAGCTTATTGCTTTACGAACAGTAGCAAGAAAGAAAAGGAATAAATTTAAGGAGCTGTCTGAAGATTCATCTTAGCCTTTCAATGGGGCCATTTTTGGTAGCAGAAGATTGTGGTTGCCAGCATATGATGAGTATTATGATAAAAGCACCAGCAGGGCAGAGGAGAATAGCTACTAAGTTAAAGCAATGTGTTTCTCAAAGGAACGGCACAGTTTTGAAAAATGGCTGCAGCAAATAATGTAATTACAGAATAGAGATTGACAGTCAGCTGATAAATAGGGGCACAACTGGCAAAGAAGATAGAGACACACTTTTATTTATTCTTGAAGATTTTAGGATTTGTTCAGCCCCATGCTCCAGAATTTCCCAGTTTTCTCAGACCTATCTCACATCCTGAATGTAACTAATATATGAGCAAAACTCACTTCCTATCTACTTATATTGAAAAAACTTCACAAAGACTACTAGGAATAGCAGCTCAATAAACATAAAGTCAGCTTGTGTTTCACAAATACAGCATTTGTAGGATATGTCAGTATTCTCTCAGGAATGTTGAGATCCTGTTGAATCAGAGCTACCCCATAGCATCTTTACTCAATTTCAGCTAACTTGGACTGGAACCTAAAAGTAAAGCAAGGGGTCTTTTTTCATGCTTTTTTACCAAGAAACTGATGATTCCACCATCAGAATTTAATTAGCATGGTGTTTGAGTCATGCTTCTGCCTCTTTTAGCACTTCAGAGACAATAACTAGCTCAAGTGCAAAGGGCAACCAGATAAGTACAAGATATGTGCAGAGAGCACATCTAAGAGGTGCCATTTTGTATTCTTTCTCATCAATCAAGTGCTTTGCTCAGTTTGGTACCCTTAACAGCTGTTTATGAATTTGCTGCAAACAGCTGCCTCAGAACCTGTAAGATTCCCTCAGAGCTTGTTTCCTCACAAAGAAGGGGAAGCTCCTCTCCTTTGCTGCTCCTCTTTCTCCAGACTTCTCTCGAGAATTGGTGAGAAAAGTTGGTGCAGATACAAAAACTCTGTGTATCCTTGCCCATTCCATTCATTATCAGAAATTACTGTAAATATTCTTGGGTTTGCCATTCCCCCTTCTGAAACAGAACCATGTAATTGACTGATGATTGTAGAAAGCCTGGTTTCGGTGGGTTTGAATAGCCAGAGCATAAAAACAGAGTTCCAGAAAGCTCAGAGATTTTTTATATATAGATTAAATTTGAATGTCACTGTGACAGTAAAAATAAAGGCTAATTTGCAACATTTCCATCCATCCATCCATCCACTCCCAAAAGACTTTATTCTGGAAGATGACACAAATTTTTCAAAGCAGTAGAGACAATGGAATTTGGTTGTGTCTCAAGATTTTAATCAACTGAAAATTAACTCAGTATTAAATTAAAATGTGATATTAAGTATCACATAAGTCATATAAGGGAGGTTTTTGATTCCCTGGAATTTACTGCAGTTAAAGTTGAAATAGCTATTATAGAGAATGTACTTTTAATAATACTGAAGAAATGTTAACATTCATAACTTTTTTAGCAACATTTTTAATCTATGACTTTTTAGATGTTCTTTTGAAATGTTTTTTATGCTTTACTTGTAATATTTAATTTTGGATAAAGTGTTGGGAAGTACAGTAACATCTGACTCTGTTTTACTGGCATATGCTTGCAATTGCTGTGGTTTTTAGTAATTACATTTAATCTGGTAGGTGCAGAAATGAATTATCATCTACTCTTCACAATAAGAAAGTGAAGTAATCGTGATATCAGATACTGTTTGTATTTTGTAATTATATACTCTTTACTGTGCAAATAATTTTCCACTGTTTACAAAGTATAATACTGGTAAATTTTAGCACAAGGAAAGAGGTCGTCTTTGTATTTCCAGTACAGTTTGAAAAAGCCATTAGATTTCCAACTATAGTGCTGCAGATTTTCTTCTGGAATTAGTGAAAAACCCCAAATTATATGTGATCTACATCACTAGCCTCTATACATGAAAGTGGAAGTCAGGCTTCCACAGAGAGGCTGTGAAGACTTGAATTTCTAAAGGGACTTAGGCATTGCTTCATTTTTGGATGCCTGGCTCAGGGCAGAATCAGATGCTCAGAGTTACACTTCCTACAGGGGGATTTAGGGGCCTCTCAAAATGCATCTGGCGGCAGCCACTGTGCTGTGAAGAGCCTCTTAATGTGAGATTCTGAAGTGTGAGTGGGCCCTCTAAGGGTCCAGCACTACAGGTAGTAAGATACCTACATCAAATGAATACATAAATGGCAATTGTAGAGTATGGGGTCCTTGCAAAAGATGCCTTTCAATATTGTCACTAAAGCAGGAAAAGGACTGCTTCTCTTCTTTTCCAGCACAGCTTGCAGTCAAGTTTCTCTTCAGCCATTTCAAACAGTAATGCTGAGATTCCAGCAGTTTGCTGTGCTTCAGTTCAGTGCCTCGGTCCTGTATCTGCCGGTGCAGAAAGCAAACCTGATACCCTGTCTGTGAGGTATTTGGGACAGTACTGAGATACTGCAACACACTTTCCTCCTCTAGCTTCAGCTCAGCCACTGGAATCTATCTCATTAGCAAGAGAAATGATACAGCTCTCCTGTCTAAAGATGAGAGAGCATTCATCTGAGGGAAAAGGGGCTTCAGTACCTGAAATACCAGAAATACTTGTGTGTGAGGGGCTTCAGGTGGTATTGCTCATGGACACTTTTTCAGGGCAAAACACAATGGAAAAGAAAGCATAACTGAGAAATAAATTTGTTTGTACAAGGAGCAAACCAAACACCTAGCATCAGAAGCAGGAGAGACTGTAAGGAGACATCTTATTTTGCTGTTTTAGGAATTGATATATTTTAATCTTTGCATTTTTTAAAAAAAAGGTTATTATTTCTTTCAACTGAAAATCTGAGGATAGACCTCTTGCAGTGTTTTAATCAATGAATTTAAGTATTTTTACTCTTTTAAAATGGCTGATTGCTTGAAGTATTTACTTCTGACTTGATTGTGATATTAAAACAATCATTTTCACTATCTTAAATTGGGATATATGCTGCTCCTGTACTGGAACAATGGAAACCCTAAAAATTTCATGTCAATGTTCAGAAGAATGCAAACAGAGTAGAAAACACACATATAACCATGTTTAAATTTTCCTTGTGGTTTGAAAATGTAGAGTTACTGGGATTCAGTCAACAGCAGCATGTTGTACAAGAGAAGCTACTGTTGGAAAATAAAGATGTTTTCTTCTTCCTTCATTTAACTGAGCTCATCCCTGTGAAGCTTTCATGTGTGAAGAAATACATTATTCACACTCCTTAGATATAACAGCATTGTGGTTCAGCCTAAAAAATTAACAAAATTACCATTCAATGCCTGCCTGAGCTTAATAATCATCCTTGTTAACCCCTTTAACCTTCACTGCATCTATTCTGAAAGAAAAACATGTTTCTAAGAGGATTAGCATTTTCAGACTTCTTGCCTTGGGTAGGTTGAGTAAACATGTATCTCTGAAGTTCAGGAAAGAATGCGTGGAGAGCTGCAATATGTAAACTCCTGACAGGTGACAACAGGGGGGTAATTTTCAAATACACACCATGATGACTTGAAGCATAACTTACCCATAGACATGAGCATGTTTTTGCAAACATCTCTGTGCATGCAGGTACAGTTTCTTCCAGCTACTCTTGTAGCTCATCAGCTACAGATTGCCATGCAGGTTGCATACAGGTTGCTCACTTTTCTGCTGGCAAAATTGACTGTGGATGTATTCTTACTTGGGGCAAATTTAAACAGGATGATGTAAACGTGACTATGTGAGAGAGCTGCTTTGATTTGAGACAGCTGGTTTGCCTTCATCAGGAAAAGAAGTGCTGGTATTCTGAGTCTGTTAGTAGAGGTGTGTTCTGCTGACAGTGGGAGATGATAGTATTGCATCTGACACAGTTATGTGCAGATGTTCTGTGAGATGTTACTGGACCTGTTGGAAGGCCCCAACTAGTCATAGCCACTTTGCTCTGATTTTTAACTTCTTTAGAAATGTAACCATTGCTATTTATTGCTGTCTTTTATATGGAAACAAAGTACCTTAATTAATTGCCTAGAAAACTTAGAGTAAATGCGTTTCACTGATGCTGGTGTCGTATCACTTCGGGGTGATTTTATCTTTAATGCAGTTTTTACTGTTTCTACTATTAATCTTCTGTCACAAGTACTCAGATCAGTTTTGATGATGTTTGCAGTGGGGGGAGTGCAGGCTGCTGCACTGAATTAGGCTAAGCCAGCATCCATTCTATAACCCATAGGTTAATGAAGTTTGCATTTGTCTGTCTTTGTGAATGAGGAGAATTAGAGTCTGATGTACGATTCTGAATGCAAACACAGATATTTTAAAACTGTTCTGGTCTAATCATCCAGATTGTTCCAAGAAATCTTGGAGTGCTTGAGGTGGGGACTCACAGGACCAGTGGGAGCTTCAGACAAGTCCTGTCCTAGCTTCAGATTTTGGCAACAGTTTCAATTTAAGAAATTATTCTGGCCTGCAAATACTAAGAATGGCCTATTTTAATAAAATGAATTATTTATTAAACAGACAGGAGATAACAGACAAAAGAGCTTAATCAGTTACCTACTACACAGTATAAAACTAAAACGAACTACTGGTAGATTACAGCATGACATAAGGCATGCACAACATCAAGGTACCTATATTAAAGCTAGCAAAAGAAATAGTATTGATTAGGACTTACCACTTGTAACTTACCACTGAAATGATGACAATGTACACAGATTCCTTCACTCAATCACCATGGGAGTAACTGGGAGGCAAGCATCCCTCCTCATGGGAAAAACTCCACACATTTCCATGGAAATGTGAATGGAAATTGTGAGTTTGATGTAGTTTTTGTAGTTTGTAAAGTGAGGTGTCTTATCAGTGAGAAATCCAGATTATCGATCTCACTTTGACATTAACGTGTTTATTGGCATTTGGGAGATGCCAGACTCCTGTTAATCCTGTGGTGCCAAAAGAACTCACTACAAGACAGCTATTCCTGTTCCAGATATCTGACTAGTTAACAAACAACAGATAAGCTCTTGTGGGGGGCAAGACGCCCTGCTGCAGGCCAGAGATCACTGAAAAGAGGATAAGAGATGAGCTTTCCTGTTTTATCTATCAAGTCAGAACACATCTGTGTGTTGTTTGCATTACAAGTGAATCACTTCTGGTTGCTAAGTAATATTAAAACAGCCTCATCTAATCTTTCAAAGTGTAATATTGTAGATATGGGCTTTCTCGGTGATTTCTGTTTGCCATTTCACTTCTGTCATGATGCTGTGATGGTTAAGAACATTGGTTAATTCTTTATCATCTTAAGAAGGGTGTAAATAATGGAGTAAATGTCTTCCATCACATAATTTGAAGGACAGTGATAACCAACAAGCTAAATTCGTCAGTCGTCAACTTCCACACTTGTTCATGCAGATTTTGTGTTTCCTCTTCAAGAAATAATGGATTCATGTCCATGCACCTGCCTGAGTTGGCTTACTTGAGTGTGCTTACTTGACTGCACATTTGACAACTCAGTGGAAATGCCCCCAGAAAAACAATTGCAAGCATGTATAGGAGTGTGTTGCATGTCTATAAACAAAACTCCCCATAGATCTGAGGGAGTAGTAATTAACAAATTGCCATTCATTGATTGAAGTAATTTCAGTGAAGTCTGGCTTAGGTGATAAAAAATCAAAAGTTTTCCCAAACAAGCATGTTTTCTTTCCTTTTCTTCCTCCTTTATTTCTGTATCTAATTACTTGTGGTAGATAATTTTATTTCTGTGTTCCACATGGACACAAGTAGTGCTACTGTCTTGCAACAACTTAGAATTTTGCTTAAGTTTAACCGCCTACGTAAGTATTTGTGAGAACATGGCCAACAGGTTAATTACTTTTGTTAGTTTCTTGGAAGAGGCCCTGGGTTCTTTCAAGGGATTGATGCCTAGCAGCTATTTTTGGAAATTGTTAGCAGCAAACATGAAAAAAATGAGAGTTATTTTAATTTTTTTCACACATGAGTGTCTGATAAATGTAAAAAAATAAAGTGAATCCCTTCTTCTGTGTTCGCAGCCCCTAGAAGTTTTAATTACTGAAAAAATCAGGCATAGCTATTCATGCATTTTGAAATGTTTCTGGAGCTCTGCCAGCTAATGTGAGCCGATGTTGCTGAAGTGATTTACTAATTAATAGGTTGTTACAACATTTGAGTAGAATCTTGCACTCAAGTCAATAAAACTTAAGGAGGAAGAAAATACTGTTGAGTGCACCAGTTAATCAAGGACTTAGCACTCTGAAAGACCATCTGGGTCTAAATAGAGAGAACTTCATCTTGCAAAACATAAAACTGGGCATTGTGGGGCACACGGTTCAGGCAATGTTTTTACTGTCTGACTTCTGTGTTTCGCTGCAGTAAAATGACCCTATATGTAGTGATTATGGATTAACAGTAATTAATTTGAAATCCTTAGAATTTAGATAGATTAGTCTCCAAATTCTCATTCAGGGATGATCTCTCCACAACTTTCCAAAACAATTGGTCAGAAACTACCATATTTTTGTTGCAAAAATTGTCCAGAATGGACAAAGGCATATCTACTCAGGGATTAGTGCCATGAGGAAGTACTTAACTTATCACTCAGTAATTAAAATCAGTGTTGAAGAGCTTGACTGGGCTGGTTGCATGTTCACTTGTGGGAGATCTCCAACAAGAATGGGAAGGAGCAATAGCAGTAACCATCACCAGGGATGATGCATTCTCTGCCTGCCTCTGTCAGACCCCTGTGATGCCTGAAACTTAGGAACACAGGACAGGGGCTGTGCACAGCTTTGCCCAGAAACCTTGAGTAGCCACATCCTCAGATAATGTCTCCTGAATTCGAGGTGGGACAGGTGCCTGAATGTCAAGCCCATCACACCTCTGTGCCTCATTTTTCAAGGTGAAGTTCTGCTCTTTCTCTTTAGACTGGATGTGTGCTATGGCAGAGGATCATCCCTTCCTCTTTCTGCACATGCAGCATGAATCCTGAAGTTTGTAATAGAGAATGGGAGTATAAGATTTGGGATTGAAGATTTAAAAAAATAAGTATGTTGCTCTTCTTTATAATAAAATTTATATTACAGATCTGCCAACAAAGTGCTAATACTTCATTCTGGTTTCTTATCAGAGTCTCGTAACCTATTAAACAAGATTATAAATATAGTCATAAAGAAAAATAGACTTAAGTTAGATGTTAAATTGTTGCAAAAATAAGAATAATGTTCCTGATTAATTTTCTTTGTCAAATAGTACCCTAAATGGTGTTGAAACTTGTTACTTAATCAAAGAACTGTCTAAACTGTGTGCATTTACATTTTAAAAAATTAGAACACAATTTCCCCAGAAGATAAATAATTGTGGTCCAATTTTATAAGTGTATCTTCAGTTGTAAGAACATACTTTAAATAGGAGCAAATATGTACCAATTAATTACGACTTAGAACATTATTCTTAGCTCATTGTAGAGCTTTATAATTCACTCTTGAAAAAAAGAAATCCCTGTAAAGGCACAGCATGATTTTAATTAATTTTTTTCTAACTATTTAATTTTTAACTTTTTCTCCCAAATTGTTTAATTTTTAAATGATCTCAGCTAGCTACATCTTTCATTCTCACCATATCTCTAATGCAAGAAAAATAAAGTTAGATAAATTGGATCACTATTCAAATTAAAGTCATTTAAAGTAAAGCTCTTAAACATTTATTTTTATTCTCTCGAAGTATACATCAATCATATAAGCTCTCTAAAAATGAGCAGCCTTGAAGGCACAGATGAGGTTTCACTAACAACAGGATGTGTTCTGCTGTGTTAAACCCAAGCAGTACCAAAATAATGGTGATTTTATCCACTTGATTTGGTTAATACAAGGGGCAAAACATTCACATGCTGATCTAGTGCCTTGGAACTGCAATTTTCCAGGAACCTATAATATTAAAAAAACTGTAGACTGGAGAGATTTCAGATATTTAGATAATGATAGAATATGTGCCCAAAATGACTGGACAAGTGAGAAAGCAAAAGTCCTCACAAGTGACAAAAATTCAATTAGAGGACTTTCTGTAGGGGCAATAGTTAAAGAGAAATTATTTTCATATTTTTGTATGGAATTTTCATTTTCACAAGAGGAACCCCCTTGTCTACAGTGCTGATTACAGGCTTCTCACAGGAGTAGTTTGTAGTGTTTCATGGCTGTACATTTTGTAGTTTCTGAAGGTAAGCCTTTTAAAAGCAATATTTGTGTTCAGTGACTTGGTGTAGGGGCTGATTCTTTTCACATTGTCCTAATTACTTAGTTTATAGGTACAGACCTAAAACTTTCCCTTGGGCAGTTGACTGGATGATAGCAATTAGATCTGCTGCTGCGCTGCCAGTATACTACTACTGATTTGGTGGCAGTAGAGTTTTCTTAGCAAGGAAAATGGTGGCATCCATGCTGTGGTCATGGGATCAGCTCCATCACTTGTCTGAAGGTCTCCTTCCTTCCCAGAGATGCAAATGATCCTGTGCTTACTGACTACACTGCTGCTAAAACCGCTGGTGTTGCCCCTTAGAATGTAAAAAATGGACTAGCTGGGAAAGCCCATTGAATTGATATGTTTTACTGTAAATTTTGAAAGTGAGGAGTGCTGTCCATTGTGGGGTTAGACATCCACTTCTAGGTACATCTGCTGCTGTGTTTGTACTAGCCAAACACAGAGTGACAGTCCTTCCAGCCCACAGCTCCTACCTGAATTAATGGGACAGTGGAACAAATGTTTCGGCTTCTGTGCTTGTATAGGAAACAAAAGCAAGGAAATTGAAACCAGCTGAGACCTTTTCAGAAGAAAACTTTACATATGCACATACTATATATACACTGGGTCTGAATTTGATAATTTAACTGTAGTTTCAGTTGATATTTATTTAGCAGTAAACACAGTTCCCAATCATCTTATGGCAGAGCTGGTTTTGTACTGGTATTATATGTTGAAAAAAAACCCCAGATCTTTCTGTTTCCTTCCCTCCTGACAATATCATGCTTAAATAACATTGTCACAGCACATCCTTTCTTACTTGTATGTTACTATATGAAGATGAAGCACTTTCCAGCACAAGCAAGGAGGAGTTTCTGGCTGCTCAGGTCCTGTTGTAAAACTGTGCAAAGGACAAAAAGAGCAAGAGATTTGGCATAGAGCCCAGCAACAGAGTGATAAGATCCCCTACTAATTTGGAGAGCTTATGTTACCTGTAGGTTATGTGGCACATTATGAGTTGATGAACGACATAACCATACTTTATAGTCTCTTGACAATGTGACAGCATGATGAAGGAAATGGCAAGCATGTGTTACCCTTTAGAAAGCCCATTAGGATGGCCTGGAAAATGTTGATGGCAGTAAAGAGAAGCAAATGTAATTGTAAGAAAAAACATTACTGTTAGACAATAATTTTGAAGTCTCAGAAATGATCCTCCTTTGTATCCAATATCAGGAGGCTGCTTGTTTACCAAAATGCTAATACTGATTTCTCTTGTAGAATCCCTCTCAATGTGAGAGACATTGTCTACTGTACAGGAGTTTCACTGATGGATGAAGATGTATGGGAATTCATTTGGATGAAATTTCATTCTACCACAGCAGTCTCTGAGAAGAAAATACTATTAGAAGCCTTAACTTGCAGTGATGACAGAAACTTGCTCAACAGGTAAAAATATTCTATATTTGTATCTGTTAATAATAATCACTTCAACAGTTACAGATCATCACTTGAGCTTTCATCTAAAGGAAAAGAAATTTCTTTTCAAGTACAGGCTTACTGTCTGTTTAAACCATCTTACACTTTTGCATTAATGCATAGGAAAATTGACACATATTATCATTTCAGTTCCAGATTTTCCTTTGATCTTTGGAAATATATAAAACACTGTAATAATTATTGGTATTTTTTTGTTACCATGTCATTTATTTACCATGTCTTCACCAACTTGATCTTACAGAGTTTATATAAGTGCACAAGTAAAGTTGCACTCAGCTTTTTTTGAAATCTTTTTACACCAAGATTTTTCTGAATCATTAATGTGTTCAGTCTTTGTAATCATAGAAATAAACCATGGAACTCACTTGGAGATTCAAACAATTCAGCAGTGAGCTTTTTTCCACACAAGTTTTCTGATGGGCTGATGTTACACAATGTATTTGTGAAACTAAATGTTCTTGTTTTTCCACTAGACTTTTGAATTTGTCTCTCAACTCAGAAGTTGTCCTGGATCAGGATGCAATTGATGTGATAATCCACGTAGCTCGAAATCCACATGGAAGGGATCTTGCTTGGAAGTTTTTCAGAGAAAAATGGAAAATATTAAATGCTAGGTAAAGATAAAAATTCTTAATTTATTTTAATTTTCTTATCTTATATAATGTGTGTAAGTATTGTATAGGTCTGTGTTTATGTAAATTCCTGAATCTAGTCCATTCTCTTTTAATCCATAAATAGAGAGGTTTTTAAGTATGAAATACCTACATATGAGTCATAAATGCATTTATTCATGGATTATCACACACACACACACAGACATTTGTCTCTTAGCAATCTTAGCAATCTGTATATATATTACTGTATTGTGTCTGTGCTTATGATAATGAATTCTATCTATGTGTCAAGTGCTGTAGTCCTCTTTTTACATAGATAAAAAACAGCAATTCCCAAAGGAATTTATGAAGTCTGATAGAAAAATTAATATTTTCAAAAATATTTCAGCTGTAGAAAAAAAATGCACATTTTGAAATGTTTCAGTTTTCAAAAGGATGTTAATATAGTGTCATCCCCTTTCTTTTCACTCTGTGTTTCAGGTGAGTTTCAAGTAATAGAGGAGCAACATTTTGCATTAGAAATAGATGAACAGAGAGGAGACAAGGTTGCTCCTTACACCTGCTTCTCTTTCTCTTTGCTCCTACTCTAAAGTCCAGTCAACATTTTAAAATCCTTTTTGATGAAGATTCTGATATTAATTCAATGATTGATAAATTTCTGTAGCTCTTTAGGGACAGCCTGAGGGCCTGAAAGATTGCACAGCAGCTCATCTGATACTGACAGATTAAAAAGGACCACAGCTTGGATGAGATTTGGATTCTCAGAGGCAGGTGTCCAAGTTTTTAAGGCTTCCCATGCCAGGTCACACCTTTGGTATTGGCAGGAAAAGCATTGCAGATTTGATCCATTCTGGACTTGTGAGGAGACAACTATTGTACCACAGAATATTTGAAATGGGATATTTAAGATGCTGTATTTAAGCAACTAAATCCCAGTGCCTGGTGAATACAGGTGCAAACTTCCTATAGATTTCACAGTATCAAAGTAAGAGTCAAAGAAACTCAGACACTGAGTTTTAGTTTTCCTAAAAATTCAGAAAATTGTCCATGCTGTTTTGGATGATACTTAGTAGTAGTTTGAGCTGGAATTGGTTTTGGAAATTTATATTGCAGGAGCATACTTTTTTTGAAAGCCATTTCCAAAAAAGCTGTAAGAGTGCTGAAGAGTTTAAAAATTAAGAAATCTCTTCTTTTGGTGTGATTATTCTAGGAACTGGACTTGTACACAAAAAGTGCATGGCAGATGTATTACTATTACACAACCCAGTACAGATAGCAAATAATTTTTCAGGTTCCTCCAGGGATTTATCCAGAGTTTAGGCATAAAGCCATCACAATCTGCATTGCTGCAAACACATATGCTGTAATTGTGTCCTGCCTTAGTAAGTATGTTTATCTGACAACCTGGCTAACACCTGTGATTTTAGATGTGGACAACGCTAAGCAGTGTAGACAAATATTTAACAAACTATGCCACATGCCAAATCTTTTTGGTGTTATGATTTAAAATAATTTAACTTTACCTAGAATTTATTTCACTTGGTTGCAATGCATCACTGTGTAATCTGAATTCATAACAATCAGTAAGGCCTCATCAAAGATCTGATATTGTCCTTTTTTTCTTATGAAAGTAACAGTTTGTCTTCTTGCTCGACACTCTCTTTGTGTTACCTTTATTCAGTGTGATCTCTAAACACAAGTGAAAGCCACCAAAAATATTGTAGCAGTTGATTTTTCTAAATGTGGCATCTGGTTCAGTTTCTTTTCATCACCAAAAGATGCAGTGCAGTGAAATGAAATATTTAATACAAGCTGTACATACATGTTATATATTGAAAATAACATTGTTTTGTCATTATAGATTAGAACCTTTCAGATGAGATTTTGAGATAGAATCAGTCTGATTAATGCTTTGCCCCCTAACTTCAGTGAAACAGTGCCACATGCAAGGTCCTACACCTGGGTCTTGGCAATCCCAGGCACACCCAGAGCTTGGGCAGAGAAACGATTTGAGAGCAGGACTTGGAGGTGATGGTTGATGAAAAACTCAACATGACCTGGCAATGTGCACTCACAGCCCAGAAAGCCAGCCCTGGGCTGCATCTAAAGCAGTGTGGCCAGCAGGCCAGGGAGGGGATTCTGCCCCTCTGCTCTGCTCTGCTCTGGTGAGACCTCACCTGCAGTGCTGAGTGATGCTCAAGTGTCCCCAGAGTTTGAAGGACAGGGAACTGCTGCAGCAAGTCCAGGGGAAGGCCTTAAAGTTGGGAAGAGGACTGGAACACTCCCCTACAAGGACAGGCTGAACAATTTGATAGTGTTCAGCCTAGGGAAGAGAAGGTTGCATGGAGACCTAAGAGCAACATTCCAGTATCTGAAGGGGACCAACCATGAAGCCAGAGGGGGAGTCTTCATCAGGACCTGTAGTGATAGGACAAGGAGGAATGGGTACAAATAGAGGAGATAAATTAGATATTAGGAAGAAATTTTTTTACTGTGAGGGTGGTGAAACACTGGAACTGGTTGTCCAGGGAGGTTGTGAATACCCCATCCCCTGGCAAGGTTCAAAGGCAGCTTGAATTAAGGCCTTGAGCAATCTGCTGAAGGTCTAGCAGGAGGTGTCCCTGCATATGGAGGGGTGAGGCTTGGGACTGGATGATCCTTAAGGTTCATTCAAATCCCTTAATGTTCCATGATTAGGCTTCTGATTTGAACTCACCACACTACTGCATTTTTAAAATATAAGTTTATTGTGGAATTATGGTTCAAGGAGAACGTGCACTTCTTGGAGTAAGTGCCAAGGAGGGTCACAAAGGTGATATGAGGGCTGGAGTATCTGACCTGTGGAGATAGGCTGAGAGAGTTGGGAATGCACAGTCTGGGGAAAAGAAGGCTCTGGAGAGACCTTATAACACCTTCCAGTACCTAAAGGGTCCTTAAAGGAAGGGCTGAAGAGGGACTTTTTACAAGGGCATGTAGTGATAGGACAAGGGGAAAAGGCTACAAACTGAAAGAGGGCAGATTTAGATTAGATAATAGGAAGAATTCCTTTACTGTGAGGGTGGTGAGATAGGACTTTGGGCAACCTGGTCTAGTGAAAGGTGTCCCTGCCCATAGCATGGGGATTAGAACTGGATGATATTTCCAACCCCAGCCATTTTAGGATTCTACGATTCAAGCAGACTTTGTCCCAAGGAATCCTTTTCTACAACTATAATTTATTATTTAATTTGATTCAAAATTAGAATATTTTATGTGAAACAGTAATTTAATAAGGTGATATCTCAGTGTTATCTTCCATTTAATTTAGTATAAAAAGTGTTGATATTTCAGATAGTAAAGTGAAATAGCTGTAGAGGATTAAATTCTAACTCTATTTCCTCTTACTTTTAAACATATCATGTCAAGGAGTTAGAATTGCCACAAAATATTGTTAATCCTTCATATTTTTACATAGTCAATTGTCCATTGTCCAGAACATATTGATCATGTATAAAGTTTTCAAAGTCACTCGTATGATTTACACAGATGACTTAAAAACTGAGGTCCTAACAAGTTTTTAGTAAGAAATCTGTAAGACTAAGACTGCTCCAACTCTGAAGAAGAGAATTGAAAATACTATGCTTGACTTCATGTTACCTGACCATGCACTACCTTGTCTCCTAAAGCATTTTCATCCTGTGAGCACGTGTCTGTGTGTGAAAATTTAATACATCAGCTGCCTGTAAGAATTCCTTCATTCTCAGGTGCTGGATCATTTATCAGCATTTGGGAAGGCATTTATATCTGTCCAAAGGAAATGGACTGTGCTGCCCCTCGAGATTGCACAAGTGCAAAGTCTGTACAAATGTGGGGCACTGGAGGGTTTACATCCACAGAGGGAAAGGTGCAGTGTGTCTCCAGAACATTTCCAGGAAGTTCAGGCATGTAAGGCCCTGGTTCTGGTGTGCCATTGTCTTTCCTGTGAACAGTGAGAAGCTTACACTTGTAAGACCAAAAACTTTTCCTATTTATTCTTATAGGTTTTACACCTGCAAAATACTATTTTGGAAGGTGACATTTCTAGCTTTTTTTTTTTTTGCCAGCAGAGCTTCTATAGAAATTGTAAATGACTGACTTTTTTACCAAGTATACATAATGGGCAGTAATCAGCACAGGTGTGCATGAAGGTGTTATTTTTAGTGGAAGGAATTCTGTTACTTCTTGTTTGCACTTTGGTGGCTACAGTAGACTGTAAGAAAAATAAAATCTCTGCAGCTTTTTTTATGAGGTTGCTTGTCTGAAGTGGATTGGTAACCTTGTCAAAATACCCCATCAAGAGGAGCTTCCAGTTTCCCAAACAGTCAATTATGTCTGAGACTCTAATAATAAAGGGCTTTGTTAGAAAGCCTAAATGTGCTTAAAGTGCCATGAAATCTCTGCTTCCCACAGTTTGCCTCTGGATGTCTGTATATGCCAGTGTGAGTGAAATTTTGGGAAAAGAGATGTACTTGCTGAAATAACCATGAATAATTCATTTATTAGTGGTCAGGGAGTAGGATTTTTGATACCTCTAACAGCATTTTTCCTCACAAGAGCTCAAGATAACAAGCAATATAGCATAAACCTTCCCTAAAACAGGACTTCTCAAGGAGATCCTAGTTCTCTTCCCTCCCCATCTTTCTATACCTATTGCTTTGGCTGTCCTTCTTCTCTTTCTTTCTCTCCTTTGAAAGAACTGTGGCTTAGAGTACCTAAGCATTTAAGGGTAATCAATTTTGGATTAACAGAAGCAGAACAGAAAGCTGTGACTGTGCTAGTTCATTTCACTTTGAATTTTGAAGTCTTTCTATAAATCAGTCTGTAAAAGTGGACGATGAATTGAATTGTTCCCCCAGATGAACATAATCTCAGTCAAGTTTATTGGTAATACTTACACGTGTCTGACAGGAGATCTGGATTCCCTATCTTAAAACCAGTCATGTTCAGGTTAGTTAGATGCTGCTTTGGACATACATGCAGATATAGATAACTATTTGTCAAGTGCCTTTCACTATGTTGAATGACATCTAACTTGACTCCTGGTTTTCAATGGAATTATGCTCTTCATGCTGGAGACTGATAAAAGTCCCAAAACAACAAACCCCACAAACTATTCCAACATGAAATGTAAAACTGAAGGAGTGATCTGGTCAGTAGTGATGTAGTGCTTCATTTGGAGTATTGAAAAAGACTTGTGGAAATACAAGTGAACAGGAGGATTTGAATGGCCAGTTTCAAAGCTGCCTGCTGCCTGCCAAACTGCCTGCCAGAAGTCATTGTTGATTGCTTCTGCATATCCTTTAAATACTCCTTGCCCAAGCTTTCAAATTTTCATTCCAGATTGGTTCTTTGAAATGCTACATTGTGGCCCAGGGGATTTTTTTAGTAGTATTATTCCTATCAGCATTATTTATTTTAATTATCAGGTACTGGAACAAGAAAATTTGATTCAGTTCAGTTTTTGAGAGGCCATTTGTAATGTAGATGAGGTGGATGAATCAAAAATGCAGAGAAGGCTGCAGCACATCAAAAAGTCTGATTTAATGGTGCAGCTTAAAAGGTTCCTCAGGATAATTCTCCATAGTTGCTGCTCTGCTCCTTCATTGGCGCCTGTATTTTGAGCTGTATTTTACAGAATCACAGAATAAACTGAGTTGGAAGGGATCCACAAGGATCATTGAGTTCCACTCCTGGCCCTGCACAGGACCATTCCCAGGAGTCACACCATGTGCCCAAGAGCATTGTCCAAACATTGCTTCAACTCAGACAGGATTGGTGCTTTGAGCAATTCCTTGGGGAGCTGTTCCAGTGCCCAACCACACTCTGGGTGAAGAACCTTTTCCTGCTATCCAACCTAAACCTCCCCTGACACAACTTCAGGCTGTTCCCTCCGTTCCTGCCACTGGGCACCACAGTGTCTGCCTGTTCTTTTCCCCTCATGAGGAACTTGTAGACTGCCATGAGGTCCCCCCTCAGTCTCCTCTGTTCCATTAAGTGGGAGGTGATTTCATCCTCTCCTCTTCTGTAGCACTCATCTGTGCCTGTAGTTAAACTCATTCTGCTTAATAGCATCTGACTTAATAATTACACATATTTCAGCCTAGAAGGTCTCAGTCTAGGTTTTTAGCCTGAAATACCAGTACCCAGTTCCAGTATTCCCTTGATCCTCCAAAATCAGTCCTATGACTTCTCCCTTGCTTACAGAAGATTACTTTCTAATTTTCAGTTGACCTGGCTCTTGCAGTAACTCTCTGTGCATCTTCTTTTTGCCTGTGCAGGTATGGAGAAGCATTATTTATGAATTCAAAGCTTGTCAGTGGGGTCACAGAATTCCTCAATACTGAAGGAGAACTAAGAGAGGTAATTTTTAAATTACTTTTGTCATGTGAGGTTGTATTCATTGCAAGTAGGGAGCAGGGCAGGAACCATTAGTGCTGTCCAGAAACTCTGTTCTCTCTGCTGCTGTCAAAGGCCCAACTGCTTGTGCAGCACCAGCCTGTTGGGCAGCACAAGGATGAGGAGCAGATCATGAAAGCACACAAGTGTGTAGAGGTGGTATCAGGACGGGGGTTGTGCAGGCTGGATATGAAGGTCTTTTTCTCTTGGCTATTGGATGAGAAACTGAAGATGAGATGTTTCTAGCTTCATTAGCATATGCTGTAGAGGGCAGCAATATTTTCCGTGTGAGAAAATCTGCTAACCAAATATGCTGGCCAAATGACACCACAATAATTTGTACTTCTTATTTTGATGGGAAATATTTTTGTTTTAACTTAGCATCTCTCTTGACTGAGGTAGTTATGCAGTTGTGCTACACCCTATTTAGCACCACTCTGTGCTGCTCCAAATGGATAAAATGGCTCGTATTTTCTCTGGTTCTTATCCTTTTTGGTTTTGAGCCCAGGCACAGAGTTGTTGCTGGAAGTCATAATTTAGAAACTGAGGTGAATTTGGTGTCACCTGGAAAAAAAAAATTAACTTATTTACTCATAAGTGTTGCTAAAACCATCTAATTTTGTACAAGTCAATATAACCTGAAATCTATTGTGCATATCAGCCTTGCAATTCTCACTTGAAAAGAACAACAGTAATTGAAAACCTGCCAGCACCAGTGGTTAAAATAATCCAGGTGCTGGTGCTTTACTCTGAGTATACACAAGAACAAAGCAAGAGCCTTTTCAGTCTGCAGAAAAAAAGATCAAAGTTTTGTCATAAGGGAAGGAGTATGTCTCAGGCACTCAAAGACTGTCAAATGCACATCCACTTGCTATTTTCCATTCTCTTCTCACTGTAAGCATCCCTTCATTTTTTCAGCAACTGACCTGTGTTATATAACCAAAAAGGATCTGCACATCAAAATAAAATTAATGTGTTTTGAAGCTTGATGAAACCAAAGGGCATCAGGGCTGCCTTCTGTTGATACTTGCATATAAACCTTAATTAGAAGCAATTCCAGTGTTCCCAGTTTGGTTTCTTAGGTACAAATAAAAGTTTAGAGCAGCCATATATGCATGCAGCAGTTGAGCTGCAGGAGGGAAAGAGGTAATTATATTATTAATGTGATCCAGCAATGACATATCAGTATCTTCCAGTGCAATATGAAGCAACTGCATCACATCTAATTGACAGTTTGCTGTCTTAATACATTTCCTATTAAATCTTTCTACCTGATACTGCATTTACTTCTACATTGATTGTGGAAGTTTTTCCTTGTCCAAATAGCTGACTTATTTGTGTGCACTGGAAATATTTGCCTTCTTTAGTTGCTGCAAATTTAACCTGTTAACTTGTATTTCCAGCTAAAGAACTTTATAAAGAGTTACGAAGGGGGAGCTGCTGTCTCTTTCTCTCGTGCTGTGGAAACAGTGGAAGCCAATGTGCGGTGGCAAAGGCTTTATAAGGAAGAACTGTTCCAGTGGCTAAGAAAATCCTTGACACAGTAAACTCTCTTTTTAGCCAATCATTTAACATGACTCACTGCAAGAGGAAGATGAAACATTTTAAAAGAAAATCATGAAGACAAGATCAGATTGCAGGGATAAGGTTTTTTGTTTTATTTTTTTTTTTCATTGTAGATTTTTCTTTTTACACTGAACTCTTGTGAAATTGTCAAGAAGATTTTCAGAACAGAAGATCATGAATGCTTGTGAAACCCAGTCCTCAATGTACACAACCGAACATGATATTAAGTGGTGCATGTAATTGTAGGAAAAAAACCAAACAAAAAATCCTTCAAAGACTATTTTGTGCATGCTTGTACTGTCTCTGCCTGTATTTTAGCATGCTTATGTATAACAGCCACATTTTGTATGTGAGTTCTGGTTACATCAAAGTTGGGCATTATACAAAGCACAAAGACTCTACGACAATCACGATTTCAATGAACAAAAGGAAAGCAAGGAAAAGGAAATGCAGAAGGCTTCCAGCTTGAGGCGATATGAGATGTAAAATTAACTTTCCCGCTTGCTGCCAGTTTGTCTACCACTCAGATTGTCTCTAAATGATTACAAAGATGCCAGCTCATTTTTTGAGTTTGAGTTGTATCTGCAGTCTTTCTATTCCTATATTTAAATAAGCAGAATATGAGAGGAGAAAGAGAAAAGGGCCAGGAGCGGGGTTAGCGAGGGAAAATGAGAAGGACACATCATCATTGCATTATAATCATATACATTTGTTCACTGCTGATAAGTGAAACAGTGTAGTTTCAACTGTGAACGTGTGCTGGGGCAGGAGCTTTGCGTTAATATCACAGAATCCATGAACCACGTCTTCTCAGCTACTTTGCAAGGCACTGATACTCACAACAGATCACCCAGGTCACCTAGCCTGTGCAGTAGTAAGTTTTGTGCTCACAGTGCACAAGTATTATAAATAAACATAAGATTCAAATGAAAATTAGAAAAAAGGGAGAATATCTTGCATGCAAAGACTTAAAATTACCCAAGAGGGCTGTCTTGCATGTGGTAGACCAGTCTCTGTAGTGATTTATTATGATAGACAGGTCAGATTCTCTATATGGGCAATACTTTTGCAAATATGGAATGTACTATTTATGCCATCATTGAAAAGTGAAATATGGAGAAAGTGAGGGGGTCTACATGTGTTTATTTGTACTGACTGTTACTGAGAATATGGTTTTCTTTCTGTTCCTTTGTACCTCACATAGACTATTGTTCATGAATGACATTTTTCTTAATCATGTTGTTTCTTCTCAATCCTCATTCTGAAAGATCAGTGATACAGTAGAATTGTACAATGACTATCTGCACTCTGGAGCTAAATGCTGAGGATAAAACTGGTGGGTGCCAAATACTTTCTCTTGTGTCTGTAATGTAGAGGAAAGAGCCACAAGAATACAGTTTTCAGGAGTCAGATTGCAGCGGCTTCAGAGGTGGAATGTAGATGTGGGGCAGTGTTTCTTTATCCCATCCCAACCTGTCCCAGCCATCTGCCCACATCTTGGCCATGTACACTGGTAACATGTGGCCCACCAAAGCAGAGAGCAGCCATTCTGTCTGCTTGTTGCCCTCACAAGGCATGGAAGTTACCATGCTTTACCCATGCAGTTGCTTTCCCCAGTAAGTTGTGAATTGAAACATCAGTGTGAAAAGAACCAAACCCAGACATTTCAGATATTTTCAGAGTTGTGTGGAGACAGTATTGTTTTCTGGGCTCTCATTCCCAAGGTATTCTGCTCCTCAGACCCATCCCATAACTGAGCTGTTGCACCTGTCATTGTGTGCCCTTTACTTTCGGAGGGTGTTGTTTGTGGGTTGGGTGCATGAAATCCTTGTGTGGGCATTTGTTCAGCTGCTCAGTGCTGTGTAGCACATTAGCTTGACTCACATAACCAAAAGAAGAGGGAATCCTGTCCTCTTGTACTGTTAACTCTTTGCCTTATAATAGTAAGCCCCAAACCTTTGTGCTATGTTGCAGTGCTAGTGAACCTGCTGCCCGGAGACATTATCATGTTGAAGCTGAGTGAAATCCTCCTCCTCCTTTGTATTTTACCTACCTCACAGGGGTGTTGTGAGGCTTGACTAATGTTAGCAAAGCACTTGAATATCTTCTTATGAAAGGCATTTAAAAGTGAAAAGTATTATTTTATGCGGTTGACCAAACTCAACCTCAATGCCAGTATGTAGCATCACATTTTTAATTTCTACTGAGAAAATTCACATGCAGACTTCTTTTTATAATAAAAAAGCAAGCCAAATACTATTTAATATAACCTCTACCCTGTAATGAAGGCCAAAATTGTGATATTCAAAGAGTGTGCAGAAAGCCAAGCTCTCAAATATGACCTGCTTGGAGGATTTCAGAGAACAGAAGAGTGTGAAATGGTCTGTCCCTTTACAATTTTATTCAGTATTGTTTTTGATGACTTTTCTTTTCCAGAACCACAGATTAAACCACATACCTTGCAAGATGCACATAAAAGTTTCTGGTCTTCCCACTGATAACAGTATATTCCAAAGTCAAAAGTTCATTATAGCCTGTGTGTTTTGCATAGTGCACAGAAATTTCCACTCTTGCTCATTTGGATTTAAGTTCTTGCACATTAAGCTGGTGTTGGATGTAAATTGATATTTTAGTGGCCTTGAGTAACTGGTCTACCACAGATATCAAGTCTCCAGTGTATATATTATACATACCTATTGATGTGTTGCTTATAATTGTTGTATTCTAATAATATTAGTATTATTGCTCTAAGGTTGAACTGGCCTTTCCATTATAATGCTCTGCTATTTTATTTTTTATGGTTTGTATTTTGCTGTTTCACACTGAATCAGGATTAAATCTAAATTGATTAAATCTAAAAAACACTGTTTTCTGCAATATTCAAACATCCTGCATTTTATGTCTTTAGAAAACTTTTTTTTTTTTTTTTAGAAGTTTCACACAGATATGTGTTAAAGAATAGTTAATTCTTCATGGAAAGTTCTAATAGAATCTGCTTAGAAAAATCTGTTTATCGTATTGATTTTCTTTCTCTTTTACCAGTTCTTTTCTTCCCTTGTCCATAAAGGTGGTCCTCAATTTTATGGTTTGGATTGTGATTAGGAAGCCAAATGCTCCACACATTTCAGCATTTTCTAATCCTGTATTTGACTTTGTCCTTTCTAGTGAGAGGAGGTTGTGCAAAATGTGAATGTAGTGTGGACATGGACATAGGTGTCACTTCATAGAGATTTGATGAGGGTAGAATCTCTAATCAGCCTTTGTATGACTCAGGATCCTTTGTAGTTAATTCATATGGCTTCCTAAATCATATAGGAAGGCATATGAATAGACATGATTCTATGCCAGCATAACTAAATAGCTATTGTATTTTTATAAAATTGTCCACTACAGGTATCTGGCCTATTACTTTGTAGCTGGTAGAATTATTCATGTATCCACTGCTAATAGCTGTTAAAATGGTAGTAGCTACTAATAGAGATGAGGGCAGAACACTGTGAAAACATTCTTCTGAAATGACATGTCATTTCTGCTATTACTGGGAGTACTTAGATGTTTATTATGATAAAAAAACCTTCATGTTTTCTCAAGTGCATCTAAATTTGCGACCTTTGATTATCTTATCAGTGAATATAGCAAAAATTCTGATACTACATTGGAAACTGAAGGTGAATTTTCTGTAGTTTTTGGCCTGTTGTATTGTAGATATTTCACTGATCTTTGGAGTACCAAAGGAAAAATGCCCTGATGCAGAAGGGTGCTTTCACAGCAAAGATCCTGAACCATACAATTAAGTTTTTTGTAGTAAGTAATAAGAAATGAAGAGTGTGTGAGTGTGTGTGCATGTGTGTGTGTAAAATCCCCATAGAAATACTTCTCCCATAAAAGTCTAATTATTTGGATAGAATAAAGCAAAGCTAATATTTGTAGTGGAGGGTCCCTTTATTTAGATACCTGTATTAAGAGGTTTTGATTTTCCACATGATCATAAATGATATTGAAAATAGACTTTGAGTTAAATGTGAAACTTTCTCTTTGAGGAGAATGGATGTGGGTTTGGAAACTGCTAATGTATATAAACAGCTTAGCACCACTCTTGCTATGAGTACTCACCATATCAGCTGTCTGCCCTAAGCAGGATATATAGCCACAGTGTCAGTATGAGCATGAAGGAGTAAAAGCACCATCCAGCTGTGGGGCAGCCTGTAGAGAGTCTGTTTGCCCAGCTGTGGATGGAGCAGTCAGAAAACTGCTGGCTGTATCACCTGCCACTGCTGCCAGACCACCTGGGTTAGGAAAGCAGCTGGGAACCACTGAAATGCAGAAAGGATCCATCCAAGACAGAAGGTCCCTTGGCTGAGTATGGCTTGTGGGTGATCTTCAGAAATGAATGTCATTGCCTTGTGCTAGCAGAAAGCAAAGGTCCAGCTAATGAACCTGCATGCTCAGAAAAAACACAAGCCCTGGTCACCCCAGCCGAAAAATGCTGACCAAAATGTTTGCAAAGGTCTGGAATATTACAATGTCCCTTCTTTAGAAGTACTTTTGAACAGTCAAATATTTAATTTTCAAGTATGAATAGGAACACAGACACTCTTTTTCTCTATGATGTTTTTGTTAATATTTGAAAGTGTGCCAGGAATTTATTGGTTTCTTTCCCTAAATACTGGGTTGGAAAGATGTACTAAATTATTTGTGGTAATAATTCTAGTAATAGTGGTAACTGTACTCATCCCATATCAAAGACCAAAAAACAAACTGAAGAAAAAGCAATCAGATGCCTGTGTAAACCTATATGCCTCCAGTGACTGTGCTGCACCCTTTTTGCATACAAAAATGTAAAAAATTGGCCACCTTGTTTCTGATATGACTGCAAGGTTCTGCCAGTCTTAACAGCAGTTCTGAACCTCAGTGAAACCCCTCTGGCTTGATCAAGTAGTCCATGCTGACATGAGTAATTTTGTTTCCAGTAGGAAGGAAGGGGAGAAGGGATTTTTCACTGAAGTAAGGCCACACACCCTCATTGGGCAGAGTTTAAAAATCGAGTATATTTTGAAGAATCTGGTAAAACTTAGTTCTGTCTTGTGTCTTCTGACAGTGGAGGGGGATTCTGAGCTTGATCTCAGAATATGGTAACACAGTTGAGGCTGGAATTTAAAAGACATATGGAGCCAGTTTCATTGAGATGTTTTTAAGGAGAATCACCCACATGAGAAATGCTATGAGTCAGACCAAATGTAATTTCTCAGAAGAAAAGGCGTTTGTATTTGACTGATTTGTAACAAGTGAAGTAAGTGTGACCGTGCCAAACAGAATTTCAGAATGCTTTGCTTATTTCATGTGTACCATTTCCTAAGAACATCAAAGCAGTGTTGGTGGAGAGCACAGGTGAGCAGTTTTGCAAGAGCAGAGGGCCATGCTGCAGCAGGCAGTCATGAGCCAGGAGGCTCTGGCCAGAGTGTCCCAGCGCTTTCTGGACAGCATCACTTGGATTTGCTTGATCAGGATAGCTGTGGTACAGTGGACCAGGCCAGCAGCCAAGATGCTGTCTCAGTTCTTTATCATAAGTTTCATTCCACTTAATGCATTGGTTTCTATGATTTCAAAATAATCTGCAGCCAAACTGGTGGAGGATGTGTGGCCACAGAGCCTCTGCTGGTGCCCAGAGAGGTAGATCCGTTGAAGTGACTGATGTGAATTCCAGCTGAGGATCTACCATTGCTCCCAAAACAGCCCTGGGGGATGGGGGGCAGCTCAGCTGCTGGGCAGGATGTTTTGTGTATTTGTATCTAGGTTTCAGTAGCACATATTGGATGACAAATGTTTTTTGTTTTCCTTTGGCTTTTCATTAGAATAATACTTTGTGATTGGTTCCAATGTGATAAAGCTTTATAATATTTTTGGAGAACTGTAGAATACTGTGAAGAGTGTGGCTACTACCCTCTTTTTCCTGCAAACAATTTATTTCAACAGAGATGGACTTTCCTGGAGTTAGACACTCAGTGAAGAAAGAGCAAACTGACCGTTTCTAATGGAAAAATCATTGTAATTACTGTATAACTACCCTGTATAAAGACAGCTTTATTATATGTGTAAATGTAATCTTGCTATGTTGTTGTTAAGTTTGAGAGACAGTAGGCTTTGGTGTGGGTGAAACATAAAGCCTTATAAAAACAGAGATTGTATCTCCCTGTCTGAAGTTTTACTGAAAGGTGTTCAATTGCTGTATTTTTGCAGAAGATAAATATAAACTGGTTCTCTGAAAACTAACTGCACACACATCAATGATGTAAATGGATCATATTATTGGAAATAAAGGATTGATGATCAATTTCATTATTTTTCCAAAAGATTCCACATGTAGGATCTTTTTTGACACCTTAAGCAAAAAGAAGTCATCCTGCAGAAGTTAATGCTGGTTATAATGGATAAGTCCCTCTGTTAATTCTGACTCAACCTTAAATTAATTCTGAATACTGTAATTAAAAGAACATATTTTTCCATCAGTTTGCAAATCTGTTCTCTTTGGAATTCAGGTTTTTGTCATGTAAGAGGTGTCATGTGAACTCTGTTTAGATACAGTTCACCAATGTTTTCACATAAATGTCTGTTTGCCAGATCAGAATGCCATTTTCATATAGAGAAAATACAGATGATTGTGTGATACCACATTTATCTGTCTAGGTACCATGTGTACATGCATGTATAGCTTCTAGTTCTGGACATTTTGCTTTGAAAAAATATTCATTGGTTATTTGAATTTATAGATCTTATTCAAACAGTTTCAACTCAGCAAGACAGTTGGATGTGAGGCTGTGATGACCAAGACTCAACCATATATATATAAATCTGTAGGCAGTCTCCCTGATGTCTGTGGGATTAATCACACACTTCAAATTAATGTATATTCACTGTAAGCTCCTGCATATGGCTGAACTAGTATTTCTGGAAAATGATTTAGGTTGAAACCTGTTTCTGCATAGGTTTCAGGTGCAGTATATGGTGATATGTTTTTTGCTGAATTTAAAATCACAGAAATTATATAAAGCAAACTACTCTGTCACCTTTTTTCACAGAAAAGGATATATTTTGCATATAGAAAGGAGATGTTTACTGCTTGTCAGTATATCTAAAATGCCACATTGAACAAAGTTTTTCATTTATTGTTTGGAACATTCTAGGCTTTTTGAATAGAAGAAGAATTATTCTTATGATGCTAATTAGTGAATATAGAGCTAATCAGAAATTGAAACCATTAGCCAGGTAAAATGTATGGATTTCTGAGACCAGTGTTTTCTGTTACATGCCTTTAAAAATTATTACATAAATATGGGACCGCTATGTGTTCAACATAAAATTTTTACTCCACTCTGAGGACTAAATGGATTTTTTTTTTTTAAAGAGAAACTTGATCTTGTGTATTTTAAGCAAAACAAGTTTGAATTCTGTCTCAGATAATAAAATTTTGTATAGTAATGTGTAATTCATCACTGTCTTAATTTTCTGACGTGGAAACATAGCTAAGATAAATAATCACCAACCTTTTGATTGTGTTCCCATTTCATTGAGATTACAGTTTAAAAGCTGAGTAGATATGCTGATGTTTTACAATGAAAACTGTGCATGAGAAGGTGTTTTTGGATATGAGTAATTTTTCAAAACATATTAAAATACTAGCACTAGTAGAAAACAGAGAACCAAAGAAAAATACAAAATTTGGGCTTGGGGGTACTGTTAAGCACTTCAAGACTAACAGAACTAAGATTGGAGAAAAGAGCAAAGTCTCTTGTGCTTTTCTAATTATGTAAATTTTGAATAAACAGAAAGATCTTTTCATTGGTAAAAGTGATTTCAACTAGAATGCAGTTCAAATGACTTTTTAATAGAGTCCTTGAATCCAGGCTATTATTTTCCTTTTTTGAAGAACAGTTTTCAGTAACAATGAGATGTGAAATATGTGCAATTATTTACCCATTGGATACAATCATGTTCCCACTGAAGTCAATTGGACCTTTGACATTGACATCACTGTGAATAAAAGCCAGCCCTGTATTTTTCAAAATACAGCTTTCAACGCCAGAATGCCTTTTTTCTTTAGCAATAAAGATGTTTTCTTCTGTATTGCACATCTTAGACTGCTGAAAAGCTGAAGGGAGTTTTTAAGGTTCTGATTTTGCAAAGCACAACAGGCAGCTTTGATGCTTGGAACCAGGTAAGCAGAGCTGAGGCCTAAATTAGTATATTTATAGATATTACTCAGTTTCAACTCAGCAAAACAGTTGGATGTAAGGCAGGATGTGAGGCTGTGATGACCAAGATCCAACTGTATATATATATATAAATCTATAGGCAGTCCCTTACTGTATTATAGAATTTTGACTATGCATATGTCAGCATAGTATGTAAACATAACTTTCATACCCCTTTCTCTCCCTGTGTTCAAGTCTGGACCAGGAGTTCAGCAGGCCTAAGGAGTTGGCTTGGGGGCCAACAGAGAGCTTTCACAGAAGAGGAGAGAGTGGAATGTAAGCTGAAATATGAGAGGCTGGGATGTTCTGCCCCCAGAAGGGCCCTTGCCGCTCTCTTTTCTGCTACATGTCTCTCTCCATGAGTGTTGGATAAGTTGAGACAAAGGACATGACCACCTTGGAAGCATCCCTGGAAGGATGTGAGGAGACAGAAATGGCACTTTCCTCTGAAATTCCACTGCCAGCACATCTGCTAATCAAACATCAGAGAGAATATGCTTGTTTCTTCCCCTGTGTGGCCACTGAAATCAGCAGCACTTCAGTCTGGCTGAGCTGCTTTTAAGTTGAGCATTTTCATACAAGACCAACTGAAGAGCTGTTTATTTCCTCTCAGCTCAGTGTCTTCAGTAGAAGCAGACTTTAAAGGGACCCATTTTCTTTGAAAGCTCCTCAGCTGAGCTGCAGGATGTAAGAGGAAAGGAAGATAGAGCCTTTGGCTTGTAAATTGACTTGGGAGTATTTGCTATCTTAATAACAGAAAATCAGCTTTTGCTGACTAATTTGCTGCTTCCTCCTAATTATAGGAAAAATATATCTAGTTTCTTTAAGCAGCACCTTTAGCATGGAAGCCACCACTTAGAGTTTTACTGCTATCAGAGGCACTCTGCTGCATATTGCTAGGAAAGTGGAAAGAAACTTTTCAGTGGGCTGATGACACTCCCAGCTTTTCTGAGAACTGAGCACATGAACCCCATATTAGTGGAACAGTATTGAGAATGGCATGACTCAGGCTCTCTTAGAGATGGGATGGGAAAATGAGCAGAAAGGTATTTGTGAAAAAAGTGTAGTGAAGGTAAGGCTGAAATTATGTGAATTAATGAGGGTGTGCTTGGGAAATTAAAGCTTCATTATGCTGAAACTTAGTCTTTGAGTTAGCAGCCACATTTACTGTGGCCAAAATCTAATTAAACCAAAAAAACTACTGAATGATTAAAAGGAGACATACTGCACCCTACCAGTGGGGGTTGTTTGCTTTGTGGGGATGATGCCCCACAAAAACTACAGAATCTCCTCTCTACTGTTTGAATTAGCCCACACTCTCCTCTCTCTCTGTGTCAATTTGTCCAAAGCTAACCCATTAGAATCTGGACTAATGGTGCAAGGCTCAGTGAGAGCTGCATCAGCAGGGCTATGGTGGGACTGGATCCTCATGGCACATGTTCCATGTGTCACCTCCTGCCCTGTCTGACATGGTCCTGTTGCTCTGCTTCTCAGGCCACAGCAACTGTAGGAACAGCAGGGAGAGCCTGTGTTTTGTAAGGTTTTGCCTTTGTGTCACCTTGCCTTTTAGCAGTAATAAGAGGGCTGCAGTGAAGAAACCAGGGCAGAAGGATCAAAGGGGCCTTGCTCTTCCATGGTGCTAACCTTTGTGCCCCAATCCACCAAAGTGCCTCACCCCCTGTGGAGCTGCTGGGGCTGAGCAGCAGCATTAGGGCTCAAGCTCTAGTATAGCATTTTCATTATGTAGTGTATTGAACCTGGAGTTAATTACTCATTGTACTGCTAAAGCATTATTTTTAGCAGGTATCATTTTGCTTACTGAACTTTTTCAGGAGTCATTTTGTCTGTTCTACTTACTATCATTTTTGACCTGCTCATTGCAGAAGGTGAGGAAAAAGAGGGAGAGGATAATAAGATGCTATTACATGACATGTCTATTACAGTAATTCATTACATGTGGCACAGAGCTGTTGCCAGTGATAAATGCATGTTCCTGGTACAATTATGAGATGTACCTTGAATTTTTCAACAATAAAACTGTCAAAAGGTTGCAATAGGCACAAGCACAAATGTGAATCTGGCCCTTAAAAAGATGAAATAGCTCACAAGTGATTTTAAGAAATATTATCATTTTCAGAGATGTTCCATGAACTCTTTACAGTTCATAGCAAAAGTGTAGATTGTTTCTGTTGTACAACCATGGATGTAATATCTTTTTCTCATCCCACTCGTGTGCTTGGCTAATTGATGTTTCAAATACATTTCTATGGAGGTTACAGTAATGATGTACAAAATCAGCATATTTTTCCATATATGTATATAAGTGGAAATTAGAGCAGTTCTGTCCATGTAAAATGCCCATGAGGTTTTAGATGGTTGATATCAAGAGTAGATTAAACCTAGCAGATAAGTAACACCAAAGATAGATGTGATGCTCCAAAGGAGAACACTGTGCTGTGGAGAGCAGAGGCATTTTGAGGAGGGGTTTTTCTTGATTGTTTCTGGAGGTCTGTGCAGATAGAGGACAAGAAAAGGAAGGTCCCAAACAAAAGCGAGGCCAAAAAGAAACAAGTGAGGGGAAGGAAAAAGCCAAGACAAAAAAAGCAAGAACTGGGACTATGACTCTG
Source organism: Oenanthe melanoleuca (assembly GCF_029582105.1). NCBI lineage: Eukaryota > Metazoa > Chordata > Aves > Passeriformes > Muscicapidae > Oenanthe > Oenanthe melanoleuca. The sequence continues at coordinate 35,812,718 of NC_079334.1, read as the reverse complement.
GGAAAAGCTTACAGAGCAGGTGCTTAAAGCTAAATTGTGAATAGTGCCATAGTGCCAGACTTCCATAGTACCTTATTGTGCCTGGTTTAGGCTGATGAGCCAGAAGCCTTGGTTAGGATTTCACCCTGTGCACTCTGCAGCTGCAGATTTTTCCCTTTAGTTTTCAACCCAATTAGGCTATAAACTGTACCACGTATCCAGAGTGCTTGTACCATATTAAAATATATTAACTGCTTAGGGGGAGCTCTTGCTTGAACTAAGATTAGTTCACACAATTTAGTAGGAGATAAGTGGTTGACTCAGGAATTTTTTTCTTTTTCAATCTCCTTATTGTAGACCATACTTTTCAGTATCTCCTAGTTCAACCTGGGAAAAATAGATGAAGAAAAAACTAAGGACAAAATACCAAGATCATGGTTCATAAAAGCTCTCTCTGCATTTTTCTGTATGTAATTCATTCTTCTGTGACCTTGCCTAATATAAAAACTTCAAAGGTATGGATGGGGTTTGCATTTTGCTATTTTTGTGTGCACAATAAATTAGCATGGGTAAATATTTAGTTGATATAGCTGCATGGAATTTCTATGGGGGCTAAGTAATCAAAATTATACACACAGTAAGTGAGAAAATGAAGGTCATATTTTAAAAATTGCATGTGCAAATGCAGTTGCAACTTTAAAAGCATTTCACTTATGTTCAGCAATTGTACTTTGTAATTGGGTATAAAATGGTGCTAAATATTTTAAGTGTCTAAATCATTTGTCTAGGCTTATGAAAGGACAGAATTCTACTGCTTCCTCCCTCTGTATATTAGACTTGCAGCTTCTGTTAGAGAGGCTACATTTGAGAAATTGTTGTAAACAACGAAATTTGCTAAAATGAAAGGATTGAGGGAAATGCATCGTGTTAATTTACTCCAGAAACTTGAGCAAATTAAGTGCAGGCATTTACAGACAAGGGGGTAAGCTCAAGTAAACACAGCTTACTCACTTTCAGTCGGGAAAGATTGAGTTTGTCTTCCTAATAAGTCAGTATATTCACTTACACTGCATTGTGCTAGCAACTTCTAATTTGTATCAGAGTTGGTGGCAGAAGAGTTGTATTCAGTGGTCTGAAAGCACAGCTGGGACTTCATGTGTCCTTGAAGTAATGATTCAATTAATGTACTATCCAGTCCTATTTTGGCAGAGCTAGAGAGATTTGAACAGCTGAGACAATGCAGTGCAATGTACTCCTTCCAAAGAGCCTGGTTCCTACAGTGTGTGTCAGATTTGCTAAGTTTAGTTGTCTACTAGATGGATCAGCCTGCATCTGAGCTGGTTGTTGAGGATCCCTTAGTCAACATGGTGCAAAAGCAGCCAATCTCATCATAAAATATGCAACTAATGCAGTAAGGAGGATAGAAATGCTGAATATAATAAATTTTGGTAGTAGGATAATGCACGTAAGAAACACTAAGGCATAACCTGAAGTGAAAGATGAGTTTGTGCCATTTACTGTAAATTAAATTAATAATTGAAGCCCAACTAAGGGAGTTGGACAAAACCTGAATGTAAAAAAGGAACCATCAAGCTAGGAAAGCCTCAGCAGGACTTTTAGATTTTTTTCATAGAGCTCTGTCACTTGTGTTAGATAGGAAGCAATATATACCAATCATAGTATGTTTGAAGATAGACACTGTCTGCTCTGGCAGATGACAATTCTCTGGAATGGATAATTGCTGTGGAGTTGAAAAATTGATTATTTGTTTTAATCTGATTTAAACCCAGATTATTTTTTCCACACCATTATGTGAGATACTTGCTTTTGTTCATCTAATTAGTATGTATTTAGGGCTTGACTGTTTACTGATGATATTGCTCAAGAGCAGACATGGACTAGTCCTTTGGCTAAAACTAGTGCAACTCCAGGAGTGCTCCAAGGGGAGAGAGCAGATGCTATCACTGAGCAAGACTCTGGTTTGCTTTATTCATGAATAATGTAATTTTTTCCTGTGTCTTTGATTGCATGGTAGGGAAGATTTCTGATACAGAAAATTCATTATATTGTACAGGTCTTTGCAGTTTGTAATGTCTTGTGTCATAAAAACAGAAGTAGGTAGTATTTAATCACTATGTAATGGCAAAGATAATTTCTTTACAGTGCAGCCAAGTGGCAGTAAGTTATGATCAAGGTAGCTGTGGAGAGAAAGAAAAGAAAGGAAAGAAAGAAAAGAAAGAAGAGAAAGAAATGAAAGAAAGAAAGAAAGAAAGAAAAGAAAAAGAAAGAAAGAAAAGAAAGAAAAGAATTAAAAGAAAAGAAAGAAAAGAAAGAAAGAAAGAAAGAAAGAAAGAAAGAAAGAAAGAAAGAAAGAAAGAAAGAAAGAAAGAAAGAAAGAGAAAGAAAGAAAGAAAGAAGGAATATAAAACAAACAAAAGAAATGCTCTTGATTGTAAATAAAGGCATTGGACTTAAATGGATTAGCATGCAACTTAAACCTGGTACAGGGAAAGGGCATGAGAGAGCTGAGTAGTCAGTGAAGAAAGATATTGAGAGAGAAGTATGGAAGTGAAACAGAGCAGTGTCAATAATCTGGAAATTGTGTATAAAAATAAATTATTGCCTTTGACCAAGTAAAAAGCAGTTTTAGGCTGCTAAGCATTGTTAGAAAGATGGTAGACAAGTGACAGAAGAGAAATGGAACAATTATTACCTGCTGCTGGGCTTCAGAATATTGGGGTGGCAATACACAACAATTATGTATACTTAAGCAGCCAGAATGCTGCCCTTTAATAACTCTAATATTGATAATTAAGTTGCTAAATAAAAAGTGTTGGGGAAAAAAAGCCTCTTTTGGACTTGGGGAGGACAATGAAAACAAGAGCATTAAATAGCGTGAATTTACCAAGTACAGATCTTACATGAAAAAATAAATGATTGCTCTTTTTTTGATAAAATTGCAAGATTATTGGATGAATTCAAAGAGTAGTTATTTACATTTTCATAAAGCATTTGACAGCAGCTTTCCAAATTAATTAAAATTGACCAGGAAACAAACCTGTTCATATAGAGTGAAGTTGTCTGAAAAACTGTTAACAAAAGATAATGAGGAGTGGCAATCTGTAAGACTTGAGTGAGATATCTAGAGGATGTCTGGGTTTGCTCAAGTTTTAATATCTTCATTAATGATTTCTCAGAAAGGAAGGAAAAAGCAGCCTCTTTATGAAATGTACAGTGTGAGGGACTTGTTAACAACAGTGAGAATTGGGAAAATGTATGAGACCCAAAGCAAAGAATTTTATAATGGATAGGAAATAAGATTCACCTCTAATTTCAGGCTAATTCTTCTAGGAAATGTAATTCACAAGCTCAGTTACTTTGCTATTCAGTAGACCTAAATAATATCAAAGCAACATAGTCTAAAGGAACTGTCAGAGCAAAGCAAGTGCAAGATTGCAATGAGTTGTAGTAGCAAAATGAGCAAGTACCATTATGGGATCACACAGACATAATATCACTGACCAAGGAATCTTTGTCTACCAATTTTGGCTTGACTAGAATTGGATATAGTTTTTAATTCTCAGAAAGAATTTAAGAAATAGGAATGAATTCAGAATGAGAAATAAAAACAAGATTCAAAGAGATGCTAATTGATTCCTCCAATTAGATGTCTCAACTTGTTAATGAGATTCAGTCCTTGGCAAAGAGATTATGAAAATGAAATGTGTCTATGATTTTATATGTAAGTATAAGAGAATTGAAAAATCTCTAGAACAGCCTATGAGTAACCTTAATGCAATAAAGGAGAGGAAGTTTCTATGATTATACCTGAAGATGAATCCTAATACCTATAGGTACTTATAGGAAGAGTATTTGCAAAGTTACCTAGAAGTACTTTATCATTTATGTGTTTAATATTTAAATCTTTACACCAGCTATGATAACATGGGCCTTTAGAGGCAAAAAGAAGCACAAGAGAGAAGTGCTCATAAGTTACCTGTCACAAATTTCATAGAATGGAGGGAGTGAATCTTCCAGGAAGAATAATGGGATGAAAGTAAAAAAGGAAAGCCAGACCCAGGTGAGTGGTCTACCTGTTCAGTGCTTCTATTGCCTCTCAGTCTAAAAATCATTACAAAAGGTGAATCAAAATCAATAGTGGGTCAGATTTACTGCCTAGTCACGTCGTTAAATATCCCCATCTGTTGTCAGTTTGTCTTTAAAAGATGTTTGAAGAACATCAACCACTTTCACTTGCTAGCTGAAAGGTGTGTAGATTGGCATCTGCCACTGGAAATGGATTATACCTACCTGCCAATGGCAGAGTTCCAAAGACCATGCTGTCCTTACAAACAGGAGGATCTGGGATTACTGTCCCTGATATCAGAGCCTAAGATTAGCCCATGATCATTCTTAGCACGGTGACTGCCAGAAGAGACAGCTTTGAGATGAGTAAGTATTGATAAGAAAATGTGAAGATCATAATTTAATTTTGACTTATTCCCATCTTTACCTTTTTGTATGTGTGTGATTGTGGCTATACTTGAAACACTCTTACATGACTGATTTCTAGACCTCAGACTTTCCCAGGAACAAATTGCAGCAGTGTTCAGAACCTCACCCCTTTGGTAATTGAAAGTACTTTGAGCATCTTAAAAATGAGATCTTGATGCACAGATATATCTGGTGACACATTACAATATTGCCCTCTGAAAGTATGTAAGATATTCCTGGCTTGTTGCATATTACATAACATAGCCATTAAATGCAGATTATCTTTCAAAGGAGAGGCAGAGATTAATGAGTCAAACAAAAATGATGAATTAAATGAGCCTGATCAGACACACTTGCAAAATTAGCCAGGAAAGAGTTCTATAGAAACAAGAAATATTAGAGCTAGATTGCTCAAACACAATTTTAAGAAGAGTGGCAATTTATATAAACATACATTATCACATTTTAGTATTCTTATTATATTCTTTTAATTTTCCTGCCAAATGCATAATGCAAAGACATTGCAGGCATTACTCCGCAAACAGAACTTTGGGCAAGAAGAAAAGGTGACTACTTTCTCCTAAATTGAGTACTGAGCCTCTGCTGGACTCTCATCCTGTGCTGGTTCTTCCTGCAATGGGGCTGGAGTCTTCAGTGGGCCTCTGCAAATCCAGAAAAGTCTTCCCTTGCAGTCAGGCCACAGCAGAGCTATAAATCAAAGCCACTGATTTGCTCTTTGTCTTTAGGCAAATCATTTATCCCTAGCAGAATGCAAGTCATTTAGCCTTTGCATAATAATACTTTATCCCCAAGGGATATTGGGAGATCTGAGTGTTGAAAGGTGGGAAAAAGTTCAGAAAGTTTTGGTAGAAGTTGGTTTGGGAATTCAAATTTTTCTTGTTTTAACATGCTGTGATGGGCAGGATGATTTGGTATGTACCACTCCTAATGGCCATTTCCCACTCATATCTGCTGAGATTATCTTGTGTCTTGGCAAGGCTGTCTCTGATGTGGTTGTTATCCAGCTGTCATTGATACTGACCCTGAAACAGAAGATTAACACCTCCCCAACCTCTGGTCCCTGAAGCATTTCATGGGATCCCCACATTTCTGAGGCACATTTACTGACACAGGGCAGTACTGTGGTCCCTCCAGTCCAGCTCACAGCCTGATTCTGTCTGTTTTGTTTTTTTTACTACTCCTCTGTAGTCAGTTTGTCAGCCTAAGGACTGCACTGTTCAAAGGGACTGAGTGGCTGGTACTGCTTTCTCTCCCACAGGTACAAACTAGTCTATTGTCCCAGTCTCACTGGTTGACACAGTTACATTAAGCAGCAATTTAAATTTACCTGTAATTGTTCTGTTTCAAAACTAAAGAAGGGATTTTGTTCTGGAAATCTGGAAATCTGTTTTTTTCTCCAAATCCATCAGTAGGTTGAATAAAAAATATATTTCTGCCTACCAGCTTTGTACAGCCTTCTTGTGGATGTTCCTGGCTGCAGTAACAGTACCTCTGCAAAAATGTACAAACTCTACTTGGTGAAGGCTGTCAAGATGCCTTGCTGACATTACTTCAATTATGATGTCATCTGATAAATGGCTGCATAGTTCAGTGAGATTCCTTTGGTGGGGGAAATCAAGACATTGGCTCCACCAGGCTGAATACAGCCTCTTTATTTAATTTATGTAAATCTCTGAGATCAGTCAAATTCCCAGTGTAAGTTTCTGAAACTCTATCCGTCACCATCATGATGTCTTTATGAGCTGATGCTAATGCTGCTGTTTCTGACTTAAAAGCTAAGAGAAGATGTGAAAATTGATGGATAGATGAATAGCTGCTACCCTGGAGACTTCTTATTCATGATGAAGTTGGGGCTGACAGGTGTCAATAACATCTAGTGTTTGTAAACATTTCCTATATTTATTTTTGTAATAATTCAGTATTTAGCATTAATGTTACAAAATATTGTAAAAGATATGTGATCTAAAGCACTCTACCCACAGCTTGAACCAAAAGTAATCTATTTTCTGAGAATGGGCAATAGGAATCACTGGAGAAAATGAAAATAATTCACATGCTTGATCACTGGCAGAGGCATTAGCCTTGGAGAATGTAACTCTAGCAGAAAGAGGAACATACAAGATCTATGTGTGGCAGTGCTGACTGCAGCACAGTTTAATTGACTTGCATGGTTGACCTTCCCAGATGCCTTCTAATGTGAGGGATTTTCATTGTGCCCTACAAGGAGGATGGAGAGGACACTGAGCAATATCTCTGGAAGAGTCAAAGCAGGGAAACAGTGCTGCCACTGCACTTTCCATCTGCTGGCAAAGGCCTGAAAAAAGAAGTTTTAGCTGCAGGTGGATGGGGGGAGCCCATGCCCAGTATGCTCAGAGAGGCACAGGGCACCAACCAGACTGAGAGAAGATGGATTGGAAAGCAGCTGCTTTAGTACCATCCCTCTCAAGGCTTTTCTTCCTCTCTCCTGCCATCAGCACCTGCCATCAGCTCCTGCTGGTGACTGGTGAGCCTTTGGCTGTGTGTGCAGGCAGAGGAGCTGGTATCAGTCTGTCATTGACACAGGGTGCTGTGGGGAGTTGGGCTTGCTGCTGGCTCTGTCTGCACACTGCCTGCCCAGCCTTAGGGATGGACACCCCTGGAATTTGCCAAATAAAAGAGGTGGAAGAGGTATATTTCTGCTGTGGAAATAGCAGATGACCTTTATTTCTAGTTCACCTTAGCTAATAGTAATTTTTTGACACTTTCATCTGTTACTCACACAATTTTTGGCACTGGTGATTCCCAGGAGTTAATTGGTCCCTACAGCAACCTGAGAAAAAAACCAGGATAATTTTGGGACATACCTATAAAATCTGTGTACATTTTCCCTTGGGAAAGATGAAGACAAGGAAACCCAATGGCAGAGCACCTCTTCCAGAGTTGTGGTGCTCTTTTTCAAGCCAGAGTGTCTTGACAAAGCAGAATAATTTCTGTGGTTAGAGATCTCATGGGAAGAGCAGTGCCGCCTGCTCAGAGAAACACTTCAAAGCACTATCAAAATTATGATAATTCCCTCATTTAAAAACTCTTTCTGGCTTCCTATCAAAGTGTATGCTTACACTGTAGCTACACAAGTGTTATTATAGATAGCTTTAAGCTAACTATGTCACTTTCATAAACGAGCAAATAACTGGATACTTTTCTGCATGCTGCCTTGGAACCAAGGATTTTCAGACTGCTCACAGGCAGTTCTCACGTGATGTTTGCAATCTTTAGCTCATACATCTAGAATAATCTAGTCTAACTTCATACTGTGGTCTTTTTCAAGTTCTTAATTGAATCCTTCTTGTTCCAGAGCCTCTGGGGAAGGCTCATGGCTAGAAGTTACTCTCCTTGAGGACTCACATGCAAATATTATCATTTCAATTAATGCCACTTCTGCTCCAGGGTAAATTCAAAGATATGTTCTTGGGGCTAATCTTCAAGGATGTTCATTCACCTTTTGTGAAGTTCAGAAAAGCCATAGGCCACATTTTCCTTTGGAAAGACCAAGTGGGCCCTTGGATATTTATAGCCTAGATCAGCAAGCAGCTGGTGAAGGCCATGTGTTGCAGTCCAAACTTCCCAAAGGATGGTAAATGTCATTGTAGCTGATGACTTACTGCCTCTTCAAGTGAGGATGATGTTGTGACTGCAGCCATTAAATGTCCACAGTGATTGCCATTACCAGACAGAACCAATTCACCAAAATAATATTATCTACCTCCAAAAGTAATATTTTAGAATACTTAATCACAAGCAACACAGACAGCAATTGTCTTTTAAGCCAAGATGGCATAGGAAAAGTTAATATAGTCATTTTTCTCACATTGTAAGCAGACACATTTAGCAAAGGAAGAATGTAATTTTCTGTCAATAACTTTGATCACGAATTTTTGCTTTCCTTCAAACTCCCATGTTTCTTCAGATCTCCATACTTTTTGTAAAAACTAAGGTTTAATTATAGTATTCTTCTCTGTAAAAGGGCTTTTATGAAAAGAAATCTTGAGCCTTGCAGCACTTCAGCATTATACGCTTACTTTCCATTGTTAGTGTAATTAAACAAGTTGATTTTCCAGAGCCTATGGACACTTTTTTTATTATACATTGCAGGAACTCCACGAGCAGATCCTGCAGAGTTCTTTCTACAGGATTCTCAATGTATTCTCTCCTCTTTCTTTTTCTATATAATGGGACTCTAAGAGAACAGTATTCCACTGCTCTACTTGCATTTTGTTGGGCAAAACCATCATGATATTCAAAAGAACTTGTTAGGCTTGTCCTACTTCTTCCCAACAAAATTAATTGTAAATTTCTGTTTATTCTCTGGAAGCAGAGTTATACAAAACTACTACCATTTAATTTGTGAATTCTAAGAAGAGTGCTCAATCAATATTTATGAAATGATCAGTCCTAATAATGAATATTAGTCAAAATAAGTGGTAGGCCTAAAAATTCTGATTACTAGACATTTAATCAATCAAAAAGCCCACAAAAAACAGAGAGGCAAAATAATGAGTGATTGAAGTACTGCACATGAATTATTTGAATAGTTTAATTAAGCTAAAAGTGATACCAGTTTTTGTCAAGCTTGTCTGCAACAGGATGCTGCCATGCTGAACCTCAAAAATCAAATTTCACATTCTCCATCACATGGTGCAGAAGAAATAAAATGAGATAAATTACAACCTGAAGTGCCAAAGGAAGGCACTGTGGGATAAATGTACCTTCATGTTGTCAAAATACAGCACTGCACATTTTTTCCATCACATTAAAAATGCATACCATAGGAAAAAAAGGGTGTCATCTGGCAGAAATAGATTTCAGGGATCAACTGCTTTAAGGAGAGACAGAATTTGTGCTGCAGTGTGCCACAGTTTGAGTGATCTGAGTCTTGACAGGAGAGAATACAAACACAGTCAGCAGCAGTGGCAATATATTCCACTACTGGTAGAATAACAGAGAGAGAAGCCAAGTGTTTCAGAAGTTCAGGTAGAAGTGTGAATGCATTGCAAATATTTATCATCATGCTACAAAATGAGTTATTTTGGCACACAAATGGGAAAAAACTTGAACCTAGGGAAAATTAAGGTTGAATTTTGGCATCTTGGCTTGTAAAAGGATTGCTATCCTTATAGTTTGTCCATTCTACATTGTAGAAAATTACTTATGGTAAAGCAAAACTGAAGTACTGTCTCTTCAGGTTGAAGTGCCAAAGAGTTGTTCATCATGAGGGCATATACAAGTGAGAACAATGAATTGGTTCAGAATCACATCACATGAAGTATAGGGTGTTAAAATGTGACACAGTGAGTCACTGGCTAAGGCTGACAAGTTGTGTGTGTGTGGGTGTGTGTGAGTTTGGAGCAGCAGCTCTATAGAGACTGGACCTACGCAGCAGGAAATGTGTTTCTGAGTAGCTCAGATCTGCTCCCATGAGCTAAATGCCTGTTGGCTGCTAAAGTGCTCCTTCTGGCTCAGTTTCCTCCAAAAGGAATCCATTTCATTTCATAAGGCAATCATCCATTTCATACGGGCAAGCTTTCCCTTATGGATCCCTCCTATGAATCAAAGAACAATAAAATTTAGGGAAATGATGGGAAATTCTCTTGAAAGGGCTCTCATCATAGGCTGCTTGCATATACAACTGCTTTGAGAAATTAAAGCCATAAAAGGCACAACATACTAGCTGTGATAATAAGGACAAAACTAATCTGTCCCTGATCTTATTCATAGTTACCAGAACAAGAATAATACATATTAAAAGTTGTTTTTAAATTCAAGGATCTAAATCTTTATAGGATATGTAATCACATAAAACCCCCTAAAAATTGATAATAAAAAAAAATTTAAACTTATTTTGATTTCGTATAGAGAGAAGTTTAATATCAAACTTTGATTTTTTATCATGACTGTGCATTGTGAAATTGCATAGCGCACATAGAGTTCAATACTGCAAACAGGGACAGTAAAAAAAGTATATTTGAATTAGTCATCCAGCCTTTTCCTAGTTAAAGGAGAAAAATAGTGTTCATCTGACTGTAATGAGGATATCTACATTAGTCAGGTGGTCATATATGTTTATATGTTTCACCTGTGTGATAATCAGGAAGGTACAGAACAGGTGAATATAGGTATATGATGGGAGATGAATATCAATTACAGTATCCTAAATGTTCAGAATATTTTTTAATCTTACCTTGATGAATCATAAATATGTTTTTCACATAGGCATTACTTGGTGTAAGCCTAATGGACTTCATGATTTTTTTATGTCTATGTCACTGTTTATTTATGCAACATTTTTTGACATATGGTGGTATTAGACCAGTATGGAAACATTACAGAGGGCAGAAAGATTGCATTTATGTCCAAACTATGGCAATATTGTTTTATTATTCACAGTTTTCAAATTAAATCCCCAGATCCATTTTTCCTCACTTAAGCACTTGAAATGAGACATGCAAAACAGTGACTATTTTTTTAGCTGCTGATCCTTTCCATTATATGATTAGGAATGAGATTGTTCTGAATCTTCAAGGAACAGTAATATACCCACTCAGGAATTACCTCCACAATTCACTCTGGATTTGCTCCTTGCTCTCTGGTCAGGAGGTGCTCTCATTCACCTCCAGGAGCAATCTCCATGACTGATACTTCCCTGGATAAGGGCATAGAGGAGACAAAGTCCTGGAGGCCCTTTTTGGAGCTTTCTCATAAAGGATTCAGGAGGAATACATGATGTCAAGGTCAAAAGTGACTCTTCTATGACTGCTGTTAATTTTCCTGAAGATCATACCTCTGAGAGTGATGACAGTTTCTGAAGCTGCTGGTGTTTGAGGGCCTTGCAGAAAATCAACACAGTTCTTCACATCAACAGTGTTCTGTGGTTGTTTTAAAATGTCTGTGTGGGAAATGGTCAACAATTCAACTGGTTTCCAAGAAACCTTCCCATCTTGGATGATAGAGTACAGCCTCCTTTTATCTCCAGGCTGTGTCCACACTGCTAAAAGCATTTGCACCAGGGAATGGTGCCTAGCTCCGAGGCCAAATCACACCTATTTTTATATTCATTCTCATTGTTCTGTAGACTGGTTTCATGTCTCCTGTGGGCTTTGGGTAACATGCTTATGGCTCCAGGAAATAACTGCTTGCTTGCTTTGTTCATCTTATTCTGTTCAAGGAGAACATCTGGAATAATGCAAAATTTGTTCCAGCCTGCCAGGCTGCTCTCATTTTCTTTTCTGTCAGGCTCCCATTAGTGTGCTGTGGGCCCTAGGGCATGGCAGGGAGATGCAGGAGGAGTTTGAGGGGTGCAAGGCCTTTTGAGCTGGTTTGTGAGGGATGAGATAGCCAAAGCTGGCTGATAGTGCTTGTGAACCTGGGGCTATATCCCAACCTGACTCCTGCTCCTGAGTCACTTCAAAGAATGAGTGACCAAAGGCACGGAGATACAGTTTGTGCAAGATCAGGGGGGCCTGGGGTGGTAAATTATCTGACAGCTCTATAACTTTTGAGAAGGAAAAAAATGCAGAAAAAGGCTGATAATTATAACAATTGAAGTGAGTGCTTCAGAAGGACAACAGAGGTACAGCTGTAATGACAAATTATATCATCAAAGTGAGATACATGGAATTAATTTTTGCTTTGATTTGAAGCAGGAGGGCACAGCAAGAAGGTATGCTCTTTTATCCAGCATTATAATTATGCAAAATCATGTTTTAAAGACTCCATGCATTTACACTGGAAAAGATTGACATAATGCAGAAAAAATGTTGCAGGTTTTGGAAAGTGATTATTTCTAGTTTTTGTGTGGTTTTGGTTTGTTCGGGGGTTTTTTGTGTGTTTTTTTGTTTGTTTGTTTGTTAGGTTTTTGTTTGGATTTTTTTTTGCGGGGATTGAGTTTGTTTGCTCATTTGCTTGTTATGCTTTGTTTTGTTTTTCTTTTTAAGTACAATATAATAATTGTATGCATACTAGGAGTATGGAATGCAATTCCACCATTGAACATGAAAAAGCCCACTGATGTATTTACTTTGTTACAGCATACATATTGCTGAGGGATGGGGGATAACTCTATTGTTTTTCTTCTGTATGATGCAATTAAATTTTCTCTTCTGTGCAGTGCAAGTCACAACAGCTTGCCAGTCCTCACTGGAGACTTTGGAAAATTACTAGAATGTCAATATTTACTTCTTTTCTACTAATATGAAGCAAAGCCAAGATCTCCTTGGGTATAAGTGTATGCATGTGTGTATGTCAAGCAATACTCTATACTGTATTAGGGCTAATCAGCTACAGAGTTAAATTTAATATAATTTTCTAAGAGAGCAAACACTGTAAATAAAATGTTTATGCAAGAAGATGAACACAATCTCATCTAAATAGAAAAAAAAGTCAGGATATAAAAATATATAGAATAAGACAGTGACTTTCCCAAAGGAGATGTGAAAGGGAAAGACAGCAATACAGATTAGCCAGTGTTTGTAATTGTATTAGTGTATTTCTTTGCGTGCCAATGAGAGGCTAAGAAGGATGCTCTTTGAGAAGTGATCCTGTTTCCCCTGTAGAATGAGAAATTACAACCACAGCTCTTTAATTTGATACCCTAAGGAGGTTTGAATTTGAGTCCTCTTAGATCAGAAAATCTTAGCATGAGTGGTATTACACTGTAGGAGCAAAGAGGAGGAGATAAAGCAGGGAGGGAAGGGCTATGTACTTAATTTTAATGAAATTATACATGTTGCATTAGACAATGTAGACATGATGGGAAAGTCCAATGCAATTTTTAAAAGCTTTCCAAATGTATTTGACACAGACTTTAATTTTTAATGAAAATATTATGCAAACTACTTTTCTGTTTTATGGATTCAGTATACCTTTAGATAGAGTAGCACTCTTGATTAAAAAGTTTTAATGTTAAAAGGAATCTATGTACCCTAGAAAGATCTAGATAGAATCTTTCTATTACTTGTTTGGGTTATTTTCTTAATATTTTGCATCTTTCCACTTCCTAGTCTTGAAACAGTATCATGGATGTCTTCAGCAATTTTTTTGCAAATATATCTTTTAAAGTGTCTTCGTACTTATTGCCTCTTCCAAACCTCACTGAAGTAATTGCTAGAAGCCCCACTGATTTTGCTGGACTTTAGATTAGATCCTGTACGATCTTGGAAGAGTGCTATAGTATGAATGCCTTAAGACATATACTGTACAACCTATCTAACCTGCAGATATCCAGCAGGATCACACGGTCATACCATGGCAATTGAGGACCAGTAGGTTGGAGCAGAATAACAAATAAATCAAAGTGAAATGATCAGCTGAATGGGACACGTTGTCCTGAGTGAGCAGAAACTTTAAATGAACACGGTTTAAAAGTGTCCTTTTAGAATAGAATTTAAAAATTCTATGGAATGTGTGTGTATATATTTGTACATGTATGATTCTTGTGACATGTGATTTGTTCTTACATAACTCCCATGCCTGCACAAATCCTGTGCCTATCAGACTGGAAGGTCCCTATAATTTTAGACAATTTTTTTTTTCTGATAGAAGTATATTTTACTGAAACAACATATTCTGAAATAGTGTCTGACCTTATGAAGCACAGATTAGTGACCCAAGCAGGGAGAGAGTAATACTTCATGGTCATGCCTCTTAAAATTATGAAAGACGTCTAAAAGAAGAAGTTTGGGTCCTAAAGTAGCAATGGATCTGATAAACACTTTGGTTACAGAAGTACTGCACAGCAGCTCCTTCTGTAGGTGCTCAGAAGCTCCCCTGTCCATATGATGACATTTGTCCTCTTCTGTGTTCCTCTTTGGCTAACAACATCCATGTAGGAAATTTTTACCAGTAACCAGTGTGTTCTGTTTCCTGCCTCCAATTCTGTGCAGCTTTATTGGCCTGCAGTGTATCTGCAGGGAAGAGAGCTGTCTGAAGGGCTTGGGGAAGCTGGGGCTGTCCCTGCCCTTGCCATTCCAGCTCTTGCTCTTCCAACCATGGTAGCCTTGCAGCTCTGTTAGGCATGCTGGCACCCTCCTGTCCCTGGGCTGCCTCAATTGCCCTGCTCTTTCAACCACCTAAGTGGAGCACAAGCCCTGGTGGGCAGCAGCCAGGGAGCCAGAGAGCCAGGAGTGCCATTTTGCCCTTCCTTAGCCAAGTGGAAAGCCAGGAGTTCTGAGCAGTTCTGTGCTTGACAAGAGCACAGCTGACGGTAATGCAGTCCCTTTGCCAAGTTGCTCTTGCCTGAAGCACCATCTGACTTGCCAAACCTTATTTGGATTTTATCTGCATCCTACCTTTTTTTCTGCAGCAAGCTTTTTGGTAGGGGTGGCAACATAATTCAGGGATAAGTAATAATACAGAGGGGAGAGAAGGGGAGACAGAGAGTATGTCTGTAGGTGACAGACAGCTCAGCTGTTCCCATCTTCAGATTGGATGTCACTTATGTTCTCATACCTGAGCATTTTTCCATACTGATCTGACCTGGGAATGAGGTCTGAAGAATAAGAATGGGGCCAGGAAGCACAAGCAAGATGTGTCCAGGACCTGGGTCTGGCAACATTTTGGCAAAATGAATGTAAACACAGCTCTTCAGTGGTCACTGTGATATATAAATTGAGAAAAAGTAGAAAAGAGAGAGAATTAATTCATCGTACAGTGGAGCAGAAAAATCACATCTGTCCTTTATACAAGCCAGTACACCCCATTTATTAATGCACTGACGGGTCTAGGCAATTAACTTCCCTTGACTGGCTTCCCTAGTGTGAGGAAGGAGACAGTATGTTTATCTTGGGAACATATTGATTTCTTTTTTAAAATTCTCAAGTAAATTGCATAATTTTCAATATGTTAGAGACTGGAAGATAAATGCCTGGTCACTTGCAATAATTAAAGGATGAACTTCTCTAAATTCTCGGCTGAAACACCCCTTAAAATGGAAACAAGTGAAAGGCAATTCTGGGTAAATTGTGGTTTGGTTTTTTTAGTCTGCAAATTAAGGTCTAGTTGCAAAACTCCAGGCAGTTCTGTACCCCAGAAAATATATAAAAATTAGCCCCTCACACGTGCAAGTATTAAGAGCATCATATTTGCTGAGACAAGGCAATCCATATGCAGCACTCACCTGAGATTAAAATCCACTAGCCCTAAGGCACTTATTTGTAAAAAAAAATATTTAGGTTATTTCAGTGCCCATTCTTTGTGTTTTGATGTGGAAAAATACGTAACACTAGCTTTTATGTAATGCTTATGCCTTCAACTTGTTAACTCTGCTTCCTCCCTCTCCAAGTCTCTCAGGCTAACTCATCTGCTGTAGTCTAAGCTAAAAGGGAAGAAAGGGCTCAAAAGTTAAGGACTGTCTAAAACTTCAGAGCAAATGACTGTGCTCTACACAAGAAAACTGGATGACTAAGATGTGTTATTACCACCAACATTTTAGAAAGATTTGGCCTTTTTACTGTGAGCCTCCTTATCCGAATTTGATTTACCCTGATGTTTTTCACTTTGAACAGATGGTGAATCAACCTTCCGGGTCTAAGGCTGGCTGGGCTTTTTGAAAAAGATTTAAAATAATAAATAAAAGGATGGATAAAGTGCATCCTCATAGAGAGGCTGTATGAGCAAACACAAAACACAGAGCATGGCTAAGATGAATTGTGAAGTGGAAGCTGCATCTGTCAGGAGCAAGGAGACAGCCAAGGTGCAAGGTGAAAGATGGGATGTTCTCTAGTACAGCCCAGCTCTTCCAACCATCCTGACACTGGTGGTGCCTTACCCTGTGCTTTGCCACTGGCAGTGGGAGTCAGAGGCTTGCCAGCAGCACTAAAATGGCATGGCACTTCTGCCAAGCTGGGGGAGCCAGGCTGATCCCTGCAGGAGCAGGCGGCTTGCAGCATGCTTGTCCAAACCCTTTGGCTTTAATCAAAATCAGGTGGCCTTTCTTTTCTCAAGAACTACTCTGGGGCTTGCAATATCAAGCTCAGGAAATCTGAATTCCAAATGGCATTTGAATGAGCCTCACATGAAAGAGGTAATTTAGGATGAAAGTCAAGAGCAAGTGTTGTTCTAGAGACTGAGATCAGCAGCACAAAAAGTAAGGTCAGGCTGATGGAAAAGGCAATAACAGTAAAAAAATGGAGGCAATAGCAAAGAAATCATAAATCAAGTGGAGACTCATAAAACAAATACTAGGCCAACAAATGAGAATGCCTGAATATAAAACATCAGGAAGAAATGACCTCTGAAGAAAATGTCCTGAAGATGGGAAATAAGACATAGGAAAATTAGCAGGAGGCAAGGACTGGCTAAACCAGAGGAAGAATAGAAGCAGAAAACTCAGGCAGTGAAATTACCATATCTTGAAAAAGAGAACAATGCAGTTTAGTGGGTGGCAGTTAAAACTGTAAATTTTAAAAGCTCATTGTTGATGAGGGGACACCCTGGCAGCTCCAGGGAACAGAGGGCCCCTGCATGGTCCTGCCCCAGCCAGGGCCCGTGCTGAACCCAGGGGATGTGCTGGCCCTAGACCCTGTGCATTTTCCAGGCAGCTCCTGCCAGCTAAGCTCTGTGGAATCTGGCTGGAGTTTAAGGCCAAAATGCTGCTAGTAATCCACTGGAGTGGATGTTTCCACTGGCAGAGAACCACTGGCAATGAATCAAGCAGTCAGTGAATGAAAAATAAGTGCAGCCAGACATTTGATAACAAAAATATTGTCAGAGAGAATCTCCAGCTCATTTAGAGCTGTCTGTTGTTGTGCTCAAGGTGTCTCTGTGTTTCAGGAGCTGGGCAGAAAGCAGAAAACAAGACACACTGCTTCACCAAAGTGTAAATACACCATGGATTTTGATCTATTTCTAGAAACTGCTTTTTTAATGAAAAATTTCAATAATCACCAGGAAGTGCTAGTGAAAACCAGAACTGGATACTGTCAAACACAGGACACTTCTCTGAGCAAGGCAAGGGGTAAATACCTGTTCTGCTTATCTCTGGAGATGTTACAATTTGAGATTGTCCTTCTCAGGTGGGTACCATTACTATTGGGTCAAAAATTAATACTCAGCTCTGCTGTCCACAGTTGCCTGTTCTGTCTCTCTGCCAAAGGCTTCTGGTATTAAGATATCAAGCTATGAACTCCAGTAGCCAAGGTATGGGTTCAGTTTAATCAAGCCTGATTTGTAATCTCCAGTGAAATGTTGAGTTAAGCAGTGATTAAGATGGTCTTAAACCACTTCAGCTATTAGCTTCACTACAAGTGAGGCAGAGCTTTCACACAGTTCTTGACCTGGTGCATATTTTAAATAATTTAAATAATTTAAATCCATATAAAATGGAATAGCACCAACAGAAGATATTGAATAATCTTTGCAAATAGTTATCCTGAAAGAGATTCGTATAAGTATCTCATAGTAAGTGAACTATATTCATAGGGCACCCACATAAATATATGACAGCCTTGTACAAATCTCTGCTAAGTTTTCATGGTTTCACTGTAAGAGTGGTTATTGGCTGTACCAGTATTATTAGCAATTTTCAAAAAAAAAAAAATTGTTAGTTTCTTTCTGATTTTTGGCAGAAAAAAAGGAGAAAAGTTTAAAGGAACAGAAAAATCCCCTGGACATAAATGCATAAATGTTTCAGGACTGGGCTAGTATCCTATTATAGATACACATCCTACTGATAATCAAACTGCTTTTGTAGTACATCTGGTTTGCTTTTCATTCTTACAGACAGATATTTCAGAAAACCTTTCTTTCTTCTGGTTGTTGCTTCCTGTCCTTTGTTTTTGTGCTTTGCTTCTGTTTATTTCACATTTTCCTTCTTTTCCCCATCAGTTGCTTTCTTCTCGTCAGTCATTTTTCTTCCTTCTGTTCTTCTTTCAGCAACATTTCTTCTTTGCAGTGATTCCCTTTTCATCACAAGAGAAATCTGGAAGAGAAGTGGTCGAGGAGTATTTCCTCTGTTTCACCAGAGGCGACTGGCTGACATAGTGACCCATCTCTCAAAGGGACAGAATTGGCCTCCTGAGATGCACATGCTGACTATGTCAGCTCTACTTTTCTTTTGCTATTATTTGCTGTTACATTACAGACTTTTTTTTTTTTTTTTTTTTTTTTTTTTTTCCAGGCAGCCTTGCCTTGGTGTTAAGATTCAGCTTTCCCTTTCCTGCTAATCTTCTATAACACCTTCTTAATCACTTTTAAATGTCTGTCCCTCAGTTTGCCCCTCTACATCACTCTCTGGATCATCTTCCAGCTCCTCCAGCCAGGAGCTCCCCCCTCTAGTCTTGTATCTGGTGGTGTAGATGTGCAGAGAAGACAGCTGATAGTATAGCTGCCCAGTTCAAGCATGGATGAATCCACAGATGTACTGTTTTTTCTGAGTTTGTGTTCTTTAAATAAACAAAACAAAACAAAACAAAACAAAACAAAACAAAACAAAACAAAACAAAACCCAAAAAAAAACCCCAAAAAAACCCCCAAAAAAACCTACCCCAACACCTAAGCAATTGTTACATTAGAGCAAATCCAAATAAAAATACAGAAAATTCAGAATAAGAAACTGGAATGCAAAAGGAAGAGAAATGCCTTCACTAGTGAATAAAACTGCATATATTAGCCTTCTTGTACTTGTCCACACAAACGTATCTAGAGAAATAAATTGTTGTAAAGGCATAAAATTGGTTGAAAAATTGCAGAATACTGATTTTGAGATTGCTTGAGTCAAACGACTTCTAAAGGATCACTTTGTGTTGTCCTCTTTTGTGTAAATTTGTTTAATTTTTCTTTCTATTAATAACAACTGGAGGGAAGAAGAAAATATTGTCATAGCAAATGTGCAGGAGCTCTAATCAGTTCAAGGGTGACTAGTTTTTATTTCTTTCTCTGGCTTTAAATATTTCAGCCATAATGCAATGTGTATGCAGTACTGTAGCTGCCCATCACAACTACAATGTTCTTGCAAACACAGGACAGTGAAATGCAGATCAATACCACAGAGGGGCTATAATCAGCATGCAGATTAATGAACAGAATTGTATGCACCAGGGAACAGTAGAAGAAAGACTAGCTGTGCAATTTAATTGCTGAGTTGCTACTAAATCTCTGCTTTCTATCAATTGCTCTTCATTACAGCTATTGATGCATAGCAGACATAGTTATTCAGAGCTGCTGGGGTTCAAGTGAATTGAAAACCTTAATGAAAAAACCTTGGGATTACTCTGTGCTTCTGAGTCTGTGACAAGATCCAAGAGATTATTCCCATTTTTCTCCTTGAGTAGGATCCTTTGGTAATCCTTTTGCTCAGTAAAACTAGTAAAGTAAATTAATAGTTAAGCAGAAGCTTCCTGGAACAATTTTAAGTCTATCTGTTTCAATGTGCTTTTGAATGAAAGTTCCAACTTTTCATTAGTTCAATTAAGTGAAGTACTATAGAAAATTAGTATAGTCTAGTGGTGGAAATGACCTCTAGTTATGTATTATTTAGCTTAGCTACCTGTAATGAAAGCTTGTTAGCTCCATCAGGCTGTCTTTTTAATGCTTTCTTTGGAGCCTTTTACAGACATATGGCTCAGCAATTCCTGAAGAGGCTGTTCTTCACTTTCACAGGCTCTACTTGGGGGACACTTTCTCACAATGCTCATCCTTAAATTTCCTGCTGCTTCAAATAACTTCTGCTCTTCCCCATCTTTATTCACATCTCTGAGTTGTTAAAATCTTGTTCCTTTGTAGTTATACCCTTTCATGTAGATACTTTATTAAAAACTGTCCCATTCTCTTTTCTTTTCCTTTTTTAAAATGTTTTTTTTTTAATTTTTCTTTAAAATAAAACTGAGTACCATGTTTTCTCCTATTGAAATTACAGCACTGTTAGTTAATTCTATTCCATATTTGTACCCTTTTTTTCTCTTCAGCTAATCCCTGTAGAAGCATGATTTTTAATTACACCTCTCTAAATTCTCTCCTAGCCCCTGGAGGAAAACTAAAGCCCCAGGATGTGATCCTTTAGCTTATTCAACAGAAAATTGCACTGAATTTTTGATGGCCATTATTGCATATTACAAATTCATCTCCAATTGTATGTTTACATAGTAATTTCTCAGCTCTCACATAGTTTGTTTTTTTTAACTCATTGTTTTCCATTTCTCTTCTGTGTTGATTCTCATTTTTTTAATTAATCTTTATCCAATTAAAAAAAAATAAAAGATTAATACTGGCCCAATTTAACTGAGTTTTTGGCACTGGTTTTCTAAGGCAGCTGCATGTAATAAATATATTCAAGGTTCATATATTAATTTACTTTTTTAAACATAATTCCCCAAGTTCTCCATGACCCAAGAATAGAAATCCAAATGTGGAATCTCTGCTAATTCATTGCCTGCTCTTTTCTTTCAAATGTATGGGCAACCAATCAAACACACAGAGCTTTTGCTCATTGTTTTATCATGTTGTGAAACATCTCCACTTTATAAAATTAGCACTGAAAGTACAGGTCAATATAAAACTTTTAGTAAATCTTTGAACAAAGTAATTTGCCATCTTTCCTTTATTATTTGATGTCTTAAGTGCTGGTTAAAGATGTTTTAAGAGGGCACTTCTGTCTCTTCCACTGACTTTCTTCCTGCCACTATTTCTGCATCTATAAATGGGCTCTTATCAATATGTCCTATTCCTTTGCTAGCAGGCTGAAGATCAACCTAGAGACCACTGCCTGGGAAGATCCAGTTTTTATTTTCCCTTTCAAGGTCACTTGGGTCATCTGGGAGTCTCTCTTGCCTCTCTGCAGTCAGAGGTTTGTGAACCAGTGGAAATTCCCCAGCTCTCTCCAGAGCAATCTTTGACCTTTCTGTCACAGCTCCCTTGCTGGCACCTGCAGGCAGCAGGCCATCCTGCTCTCTCTAACTGGGGCACAGATGGCCCAAGCCACGCTCCTCCCTCACTCACTGAAGGAACATCCATGAGATAAATTAGAACAGATGTACAGCAACTTCTTCTCCTGGCATTTACACCACTCTCTGGTCTAATTAATCCTGACATTGTGACCATCGTAATAGGAGCTGCATCAAAGGAATCAAACAGCAGATTGTCCTCTCCATGGCAAATATGCTTGTTTTCCCTGCCAGTGAGACATGATTTTATGTTCCTTTTGCTGTGAGACAAGTTCTTATTTTCTCCTGCTATCTCTAAACTAATAACAATGAGACAAAACACGTGAAGCCCTTACACTGATGTTTGTTCCATTTCCCATGAATGGAAAGCAGATGTATTTAAGAAAAAAACTGTCTGCTTTCACCCATCTCTTCTGATGCAGTATTTCATATCAGAATTCTCATTTGTTTTTCTGGTAATAAGGTAGTGTGCTAACAATTTTGGGTACCTGTTAATAATATATGTGGCAGTTATACATATTTAATACTAAAGGCTGTCTTAAAAGCTACATCCTTATAGGTAATAACCTGCTTATAAAAACACTTTCTTGAATTATTTATACATATTTGGAACAACAAAATCAACTATCTTTTTATAAGGTCAGGCAAACAAGAGCCATTAATAATGCAGTAACCTATCTTGAGACTAAGGTGGCTTAATATTTATTTTTGAATCACATAGGTAAGACAGTTTGCTGCAATATAACTAACCAAGCAAGACTTGTCTATAAAGTGCTCTAATGTGACTACATAGGTTAATAGAAAATTACTAGAAGGATAATGTCTGAAAATATTTTTGCATACAGGGATAATGGAAAAGATTTTTGCAAAAGCCCATCTTTTTCTGTGAAAACTTTACAAGTAAGTAGCACTAACAGAAATGCTATTTTGAAAAATTCACAAAACTCTGCAAAAATTTTAGGTCAATGGTGATAATGAATGTCGCACCGAAAAAAAGTCAGAAACTTATCACAAACTAAGCCCCATACATCATTATAAGTCTTATCTAAATGGACATTACCAAATATAAAAATGCTGATTCTTCATTGTCTTATACACTTTTCCATTGCCTGTAAAGACAGTGTAAATTTCTATCATGAAATTATGGGATTTTCACCTAGTCTCAGCCAAGCATTCTTTATTGCCCTTTATATAATCCCACAAGAAGAGAAGATCATTCTGGACCTGTTCTGTGTGACCAGCCTGGTCTACAAGAAATTTCAGGCTACTTGCAGAATCAGGGTCTCCAGGGTCTTTGCTTTTAGTCATATCTGGTATGGAGAGTACTTCTGCATAAATTGCATAATTGGAAAAGTTCCATGGAGACCAGGTGGTAGCAGCTTTGTATGAATTCAGACCTGTCCTTTCTCTGCCTACTTTGGCTCTGCATTTTGAAGAATTCTGGAGAGGAACAGCCAAAAAGATAGATGCTTTGAAGGGAGCACTGACATTTAGCATCTCTTGTCAATAATAGTTTTACATTATTACCATACACCAAGAATAGGAAATAGCAGGGAACTCTTTTTTTTTTACCTCACTGAGTGATTCCCAAATTCACAAATAGATTTCAATATCAATTCATAAATATCTCCGGACAAAATGCTCCCATGAAAACCTATAAAAATAAATTTTGAATTGGTTTCCAATTCAATGTTAAAGCCATGTGCCTTGTGGCATAAATTTAGTCTTTTTTCATTTATGTAACTGGAGATAATATACAAGGAAAATAGAAAAATTAAGAAAGTGATTTTAGAGAATGTATTTAGATTCAGAAAATAAGTCTCACAGTATCTCAATTTCCCTATCTGAGTGTTTTCTTTCTCCTTTTCATTTAATCCTCAGAAAGCTGTAAAGCCTGATGCACATTGCTATATATTAGGGCTCTCATTTCTTTGAAAATCTTGCAACCAAAGCTTCTGCTGTGAGTATTTTTGCTTTGAGAAAGTCATAAACATCTGTGAACCTGGTGTTCAAGAGAATGGATACAAGAAGAAGATTGAATGAATTTCTGAGCATACTTCTCTTCACCCATCCATGCACATGAGATACTGTCAGTTCTCAAACAGTTGTGTTAGCATTTGTGCACTGTGTTTTTCCAGGGCATGAATGAGCATTCTAGGCTGATTGCATGCTTGGATAGCTCATACTGTATTTCTTCCATTAGCACTTGGTTTATATTAGGACAAACTGATAGCAAGAAAAAATTGCTTCTGCAGTTCCCCTTCATTTTTATTGATAAAAAAATTTGATATATAGAGGAATATTCATGTGGATGGATCTTCAGTGTTATTCCCTTTTCTGTTTGATTTTGTTCCTGACTGGGGTGGGTACAACCTTTTTACCAGAGACAGGTATTAATGGAGCCACTGTTACAGAGAAATCAGCAGTCTGTGAAGAAAACTGCTTCTTCCCAATCAGAGAAGGAAGAGAGCCCCAAATGCTCTGGTCTTTTGGCTGCAAACTTGCCACAAATCTGTGTGGAAATAGATTGCTGTTGTCATTCATATAAGGACTGTGACAAAACTTTGATGTGGGATTTTGATTACACTGTAAGGGCAAACTGGGCTTGATCTAACCCTTACCAATGCTCATCAGATACTTCCAACCAACCCCTGCTGAGTGCTGCACAATGGTTTCTGATCTCTTTTCAGTCAATAATTTAAAGCTTTGCCAAGAATCTTCTGCCTGTTGTTAGTGACTGGAAATACCAGCAGTAGTTTTTGTTGGACATTCTTAGGAACAAGGAGGAGAAAGTGCTGACATTTTGATATCAGCTGAGCCTTTTAAAAAATTCATTGCAGTGGACCAAGAGGGTTAGTTTGGGCTAAGATCTGGGAAAAGGTAATACTTTTTAAGGGGAAATAAAAGAAGTGACTAACTAGAACTTTTAATTTTCTTTGCTTTTTTTTTTTTTTTCCTTTTCTGTATAGTTCTACTACTTGCAGTTGTAATGTCAATCTCTATCATTTAACAATCACCATTTTTAAAATAGCATAACCAGCTAAGTGAGAACCCTCTATCATGTGTTCCAGTAACTCTACCATTGGATGGAATCCTCTTGGTTTGAAGGCACTATTAGTGTCCTGGACCAGCAATACACAAGAATTTATATTTCAGCCTTTGCATTTCTTTGGTTTTTCTCTGCCGTGCTCCCTTTCATGCCCTGTGATGCATCAAATGAATATTCTGTTTGTTCTCTTTACTTCACACATATCAGGGTGTGTGGAAAACTTAGAATTAGTATTTGGTAGTCTACTGGTTTTGAGAGAGAAGCTTGTTAAAACAGGACTTTGGCAAAGGCAAATGGCCACAAATTAATGCTAGATAGTCTGTACTTCAAATAAGAAAAAGGTCCATTTTTTCCCCATAGCAGCTCAGATTCTTTACTACTAATATTGTACAGCTCTCCAAAAGTAATGTTTCCTTGTTATTTGTCAGTGAGTGACCCATGAAAATGTAGATGAACCACACTGAAAGATAAAAAAAGTGGGCTGTAAAGAAAAAATTGGTCTTCCAGGTCAGCAGGAATGAAACATCATTGCTATTGCTATAAGAGAGTGTTTGTAATGAAATCTATTGGCTACTTTAGATATTTAAGATCAATTCACTTCACAGTTCATCATAATAACGATGCATAAGTGACATCTATGACATCTAGGACTGTGATGATGCTGAGAAACTGGGGATAGATGTGGCTCAATCACAAGTTTTGGGGTGTGCATGGCTAAACATTTTACTGATTTGGACAATAACCCATTGTCCTGGGTTTTTTCCCAAATCCTTTCAGAGAAGCAGAGCTAGTGCTTTTTTAATGGTATAATGACTCTTGAGTTGTGATGCCTTTTTTCCCCCCTCATTCCTCTATCATTTGATATTCCACCCAGTGAAGATGTGAGACTGTCCAGGAGAAAAACTCTTACCATGTGTGCATAAAACCCCTATAGGAAATAACAATAAATTAAGAGGGTGCATTTCTTCCCTTCTTATTTTTCTCTTGAGTTTAACCATCCTAATTTTTGGCTGGTTTAGCTCTGCAAGTAGTAGAAGCATCTTGTGTTCCTGTGGATTTATGTCTCTAATTCAGATTCTTGGGTGTTTAGTAGCATGTTGGCTGTAATGGAAATTTTTCCTTAAATTTAGAGCATGGATGGCAACTCTTCCAGTGGGGATTCATTAAAGTCTGATGGGAACTGAGTGTGTGTCTTTCTCATCTTGGAGAGAATCCACAGAGTCTTCCTGTTCTAGTTGCTTGTTTTCCTACATCTTGCAATTTTTAAGGCAGCACTTCTGATATAATGAATCTTCTTTGTTCCAAATGTGGCAATTTATCAAGAGGCTCAAGCACAAACAGGTACAGAGAGAGATAGACAAGAGTGACACAATACAATTCCTTTATTTTGGAAGGCAAATGAAAAAATACATGTTGTATTTTTAGATGTTAATTTCTTCAGCTTCAGCCCCAAATTCTGTTTCTTGGTGTACTTTTCCTGCAGATTATAAAAGTGTTTATATTTATTTTCTTCCTGTCAAAGCAATTCCATTCTATAATCAGGTTCCAGCTCCTGTTTCATTTGACAGACTCAAAAAATTGTTTGGTCTTAATCTGTCAGTGCAAGGTATTTTTATTCCTGACCTGAGATCAACCCAAGCATTTTTTCACATCTTTTTTTACATCTTTTAGTATCTTTCACTGAAAACTTACCAGACACATATACACTATTCTAATATTCTAATATCAGCCTCCCCTTGTTTTGCAAATTTATATTCTGCTTTGATTATGAATGAAATCTTTTAGGGGAAAAAAAAAACAAAGAAAAATGGATCTGAATATTTAGTAATTTTGCAAGATTTTTCAAGTTTCTAGCATAGCCATAGCTCTGATACATTTGTTACAATTGCTGGTTTTAGCAGCCACTGGAGGCTTCAATTGTCTGATGCCTCATAGAGCACTGTTTGTTGTGAATTGTTTAAAATGAACAAAATGTAATAACTTAATGGACAGTAAAAAAAATTGTATTTAGAAGAATGTAATAAGTGCTCTGCTCCCTCCTTTACAAGACAACAATTCAATCCTCCTGTTATCTTAAATGAGATTACAAACCTGAGCTTTAGAGGTGCAAGAACATGTTGCAAGCTTATTCTGTGACTGGGCTGTGCCAGTGCCTGCCTACCAGCTGCTGAATGACCCTGTTGTACACTGCTTTTTCCTGCACAAAGACCCTTCTAAGTCTTAGAAATACTGTACTACGTCTTTGGACACATCTTTCATGATGCTTCAGAAGAATATCTTCATTACAATATAGTTGACATCTTGTCAATATGAATATTTTATAGCTGTTTCTAATCTCTTTATTTACCTCAGGGGACTAACTGTAGTTTTCCTCATCAGTTCTTCTGCTTGATGTAGGTTTTTTTTATTGTAACTCATCATCTTTCAAACTTATTTTGTCTTTTTTCCTCTTGTTGAGCGACTACTACAGGATGTAAGTCTAATCAAAGCTGGCCCTTCGAGCAGCTGTCAACACCAGCTAAGCTTCCAATGTCCATTCAAATCTGTGATTATTTTTAGAAAAAAACAAAGCCAATCCTGAAACTCCCTGGAAAACAATTTATTAGAAAATGTATTTCAAGTATTTCAGCTGTAAAATTTCTGGCAGAAAAACAAGAGGTAGCAGAAGGTTTCTTCTCTTGTGATTTCAAATCTCAGTTGCCATTTTGGTATTTATGTGACCTTCTCTAGAAAGACCAGATGTAGTTTCATGAGGTAAAAGAAGCAAGGAATCTCCCTGCTCTAAAAAATGCAGTGCACCAAGATATATCACTGTTAGCTCTGGTCACCTCTGTTGAGGCTTTCAAGTACAACAGCTCAGGTGGAAGGACAGAATTGTGAAGACCAGCATTCTCAGCCTTCTTGGAGAAAAGCTCTGACCTTCTTTCAAAGTAAGGACAAAAAAAACCCTTTAAAAAGAAGTCGCTAATTTCTTGAATAAGAAGCTGCTGCTTTAATTTAAAACATTGAAAATCTCAACATTTTATTACTCCAGTTTTTCTGTAGGAAACAAAATAAATATTTCATCATCAAGCAATATAGATTTGTGTTGTTCATGTTGCTGTGGCAGCAGCTGTTCTTGTTGCTTTTGATTTATACCTGGGCAGTGTGATGAAATGAGGAGACCACTCTTCCTTTTCTCTGAAAAGCATGCTTATCTACCTGTGAATCATGACTTTTTATGGAGGGAAATGATGCACTCCAATAACTGATGCACTCTAAAAACTCTGATACCAGAGCTGGACTTTTGTGTAGTGTCATGTGTCTCCTCACAGTTATTTCTACTGACACTGACTTTTATGGTTCAGATTTAAGACAGCACTTTCATTAACAATTCTTAAATTTGATCCTTGGCTAGAATTTATATAATGAAAAAAAAAAAAGTAACTACATTACTTAAAGATAAGATTTATTTTCTAACATCTAATTTATTAATCCACACATAATTATTATGCATTTATTGTATTTATAATTTCCTTACTTTGGATGGGTCACACACAGAAATTGGAAAGACACCTTCTCCCACTTTATAGTACAAAACAGTGCGATTGCCTTCTAAGTTCCATTCACAGTTACTTTTTCTAGGGTTTGTTTATTTTTTCTTTTATTTCTACTGCTTTCTTACTGAAAGACTCCAAAGGCCAATCATGTGCAAAGGCCAGCAATGCTATAGCAGCTATAGACAGTAACTAACAAAAATGATGAATTTCTTCTGGACTATTCACTTTGTTCACCTGTTCCTGAATTTATATGCTGGTTGTTTTTTTTTTTTTTTTTGGTAACCATTACTGCTTTTGTTTTTCAACATATTTTGCTTATTGTGATGATGCCACATATGATTTCATAGCTACTGAATTACAATGAAGTTAGGAATGTGTTTGAAGTTGAGGACATGAAGGCCACCTTTGCACCAGAAATGGCTTTCAGAGTGATTATGTTTGTCTCAGGCATTTTATATATTACAACAGGTTTGTTGATGTAGCTAAGCTGATGCAGCTCTTGTAGCAAATGCTTTTTCTGTGTAGACAGCCTGTGCCAGGAAAGGGAGGTGTTGTGCTGCAATTTGTATTTTTTTCCCGATAAAATAAACTATACTGACAATAACATTTTTTTTTTTCCTTTCAAACACAACTGTATAAAGCACTGAGTCAGTGCTTTAATAATCCTCTGCAAGTTATTGTACCAGCACAGAATGATTATAGGTGCACTGGAGCTGGCTGAGGATCAAATACAGTGCCCATAGAAACCTAAGCTCCCAGCAGCATGGACTGACTTTAGTTAAAAAAAAAAATTCTTTTCTGTGGCCTAGACTTTCATGATAAGCAACGCCCCCACTCCCTTTTTTTTTTTTTTTTTTTTTTTTTTTTTTTTTTTTTGCATGGGCTGATGGCAACAGCTTCAACTGTGATGCATGAAAATAAGGTTTATATTTCTGTTCTGGACAGTATAACCAAGTGTCTCAGCTTAGACTTTCTCCCACCCCAAATGAATGTGCTGTTTCAGGTGTTTTGAGGTTCACAAATCTCATTGTTTTGTGACAATGACACGTGAATTGTGATGTGAAGCTGAAAACTATGGGAATAATAAAAAATCTCTGCTCTGCAAAAGTACACTTTCCAATCAACTTCTCTCTATATAAATGGTGTGAAAAGGAACAGAGGAGCTTTCACCATCTCCAGTAGCCTATGTCTTAAAGCTGTGAGGCTTCTTTTATCTCTCATGGTCATGCAACTCCTACACAGCTGGGTTTGGGAATGCTTATGTCCCATAGTGCAGCACAAGATGAAGAAGGATTCTTGAAATCTTTTCTCTTTGGACTAAAGGAATTGATTGTTTGTTTTGACAGTTTTGGTCACTGCAATAAAAGAAAGACAAGCTAGTAGAGGGCATCCAAAGGAGGGCAGCAAAGATGGTGAAGGGTGTTCAGAGGAAGCCCTGTGAGGAGAGGCTGAGGCCATTCAGTCTGTCCAGCCTGGAGAAGAGGACACTGAGAACAGACCTCACTGCAGTTACAACTTCCTTGTGAGGGAAGGAGGAGAGGCTGACACTGGACTCTTCTCTGTGATGCCAAATGACCCGAGGGAATGGCCTGAAGGTGTGTCAGGGGCAGTTTAGGTTGGATATCAGGAAAAGGTTTTCCACCCAGTGTTTGGGCACTGGACCAGGCTCCCCAGGGAAGTGGTCACAGCACCAAACCTGTCTGAGTTGAAGGTGTGCTGGACACATGGTGTGATTCTTGGGAATGTTGCTCTGCAGGGCCAGGAGCTGGACTTGATGATCCCTTCCAACTTAGCTTATTCTGTGATTCTGTCAAACACTGCCACGCAATGAAATCTAGAAAAGAAAAAGGAAGTCATGATGCCATACAAAAAAAAAATATTATTGCTATTGTATAAGCTGTTTAAACAATGGTTGCAAAAATATTAAAGCTCATACATTTCCCTGAAGAAATTTTTGGCAGTACAACATAAAAAAAATATAGTTTATTCTGTGGTGTGAGCAGCCTATATTACCTTTGGAAAAAAAAAACCAAACATATTCTTTGCCTGACAGATTCACTGTGTTTGCATATTCAGGACATATTCAGCCCATCAGTTCTTCCCAGGTAATTATTGGTCACCAGATGTCTACATTACAGTGGTCATAGGAGTGAAAAGGGGTTTCCCTTTACACCATTTCCCTTCATTATGTGACTTTCACACCACTCTGTTTTTGTTCTTTTTATGATCTTTTTGACAGAGGAGATTTTGTCTTATGCTAAATGTTTTGTGTGAGCTAGCTTGAACCAGGTTGAAAAAACCTGATGTATTTTCTACACTGTTTGCTCAGCTCTAGTTTCTGCTCCTTGCTATAATTCTAGTCAGAGAGCAGAAAATACCACTATTTTAACCTTTATTTTGAATGCTGTTAACCTGCAGCTCCTCTTTGTATTTTGTCAGCCACCTCTGAGCAACAGATCAGATTCTATGGGAAGGCACAGAATATTTACAGCTCCATATTGCACAGAACCATATTAGCACATCTGTAGTCTAATTAATCAAACAGAAGTTGCCTGTACTTGTTTCATTCTACTTTTAATCATGATGCTCTTTATAGGTCTAACGCATTAAGAGAATGAGTGCAATCCTTTATTCAGACATGGTGAAGACCAGAATCTCATCAAGTTCACATCACATCAAGAATCACATCAACCACGGGCATCTAGAGTGGTGTTTTGGGGAATTAGGCAATGGCAACAAGGTCAGAGTAAAACCAATAAGTATAATGTAAGTATATTCTGTAAGTGAAGTTATCACAAAGGTATATTAATGTATCAATTCAGATATTTATGCAGTGCACGATTTACATCTAACATGCTATATGATAATTGGAAATAATAATGTCCCTTTCATAATCATATTATAGTTAATCTCTTCTATAATCCATCCTGTTTCCTTTTTCCTCTACTTTACCTTTTTCTCTTGTTTTCATTTTGTCCATTTGTACTGTAGGAATAATTTAAGTGTGTAATAAGTACTTCTCTCCTGAAGTAGTTTCTGCAGATACAGAAGCTTTGAAGTTCTGACTTAAATTATTCATGGACGCAACTAATATTTCTTGAGACAAATCACTCTGAAAACTTTCAAGTTGCAAACACCAAAGTTTTATACATACTCAAACCTTGCCAGATCAATGAACAGTTGTTGGAACTTATTAGTCTGGATAATTTCTGTATTTGCATGATTATTGCTGATGAACTTCAGAAGAGTTCCCTATTTTCTTCCCTGGGTTATGGTCTTTTGAGAATTGGCAATTAAGAAAAAATGGTGGGCTTTGTTCCTGTGGAAGCTTCACAGCAGTCTTGAAGGGGACTTCATACAGAGAAATGCTTCCTTGAGGTTTGAAAACTGGGTCAGAATTGGTCAGAAGATTTTACTTGATCCTTCAGAAGTCCAGATGGTTAAGAAGTGAATGAGAGGAGCCACAGGGAAGCTGTCTCATACTAAATGGACAGGCTGTGAGGCTTCAGGAGACTTAGCAATGGTGGGATTTTTCTGGTGTTTGAGACTATGTGAGATGGAAGAGCCTGCAGTGGCCTTCATCTTGGAGATAGTTTTCAAGGTTCCACTCATAAGAAGTAGAATTCCTAGATGATTTTTTAAAAGTATACGCTCCATAGAGAGAAGTTTCCCAGGTTTTGCCACTTATTTACATGGCCCAGTTAAAGTCAATGATTTCAGAAAATACAAGACAAATTGATAGAAATAATTGTTAGTTTTTGTAATATTTCTGGTGATATGTTTGATTGAAAATATCCAGTGACAAAGATGTCCTGGGCTCTGGCATTGTACCAGGATGAGTGGGACCTGACTGCATAAATCTTTTTGTTCACCATACCAAATGGTTCAGGTGGTACCTCACCCAGAAGAACTGATATTCCACCACTTGTGAAATCTTTTGAGGGTATGGATTTGTCTCCCATCAGGCTATGAAGGGACCATAGCCCAGATTCCCCTGTATTGCAGTAGATGATCTAAATACTGTTTCATGGTGCCAGTAAACATCAATGCATCATCTATTAATTGCTGTTTTCTTTATAAAATTACTTTGATTATTAGTAGCTTAGTACCTTTTAAGAAATATTGGTGAACATGAATACTTAGTGCTAGAATTATAAGGTGAATACAATGCAGTTTCTAATAAGGTGAAAAACCCTTTGTGTAGCATACAACTGCTTTCTGAGTTGTGTTCTTCCCTGAGTTACAAAATGTGCTCTTGAAGTTCTCTGTTGAAAACCGAAATCAGAAAGTTTTACTGTGCCAAATGTGGCAGTTATGTGTCCAAAGATAAGTGGGCAGCAGGACCCCTATAGAAGGGATTAAAAAATTCCACTGACTTTTTTTTCAGAAATGTTCTTCCCAGACAGGGGATGGTTGTGTAGTTACAGCCTCTCAGGCCTAAATTTCTAGGGACCATTTCTTAGTTTCACAATCTTTAACATGTGTAGGTACCTGGAATAAGAAAATATATGGATATAAAATAAACGGTCATTTAAGAATCAGAGTAATGTACTATTTATGTCGAAACAGAGAATAATTAATTTTCAGTCACAACTATACTTGATTATTACTGTACCACTCAAAGAAACCTTTAGGATTCATTAGGATTTCAATATTCTCTCAAAGAGATGAATCTAATAGTATCATCCCTTTACATCTAAAGATGATGTTACCAGACTGTGCTGTTGGCTATAGGATGCTGTATGTAGCAGAGGAAGGAAAGAGAGTGTGATCTTTTAATGACAGCTAAACTGTCTTTTTTACATCCTTTTAGTTTAATTAGGTTTATTAGCTATTCATTATTCACTGTCGCAATACATTACTCTGTATTTGTAATATTCATTTTCCAGGAGACACACATTTTAATCATCAAAGTGCTTTAAAATCAAGCAGAGTAGCAAAAGCTTGGTGAAATTTAGGTACAAGCTGACAAGTTAATGTTTGCTTAAGCATGGGAAAAAACATTTAAAAAGTTGTTTGTGACTGAAGAATAAAAGGCCATTAAAAAAAATGAAAGGCAAAACAATTTGAAACATCTACTACCCTACTCAGACTGCCAAATTCTGAACTAGAGAAGAATACAGTGGTAAAGAGAGGTGCATAGAAACTGTGACACCTCTAATGTTTGCCATTATATTTTTTTGTCTGTAAGAGAATGATCACTAGCTTGTAAATACCAATTACAAGGCAGAATGAATACATTCACAAGGCATTGATATTTTATTTTCCATTAAGTTCATGACCAATAGACTATTTCATATGGAAAATCTATCACAAAAAGCCATACAGCAGAAATATGCAATCTATGTGTGACTAAAGGTGTGTAAAGGCATAATTGAAATTCCTAATAAATAAGTCCTGTCTGATTTGTAACAGTAAGAAAATAGCAACTTTGTAATTTAATGTATATAGGCACAGGTAATCGCATGTAATTGCAAAATCATATTTTCTTTCAACCCTTTTACTACAGTATCTGTATTTTCATCAAGCTTCACTCTTTAACTTTTCTCATTTCCTTTTCATTTGATTTTTGTATAATAGTTTCTTTCATATTTGAAAGAGTCTATTGGCCATCAACAGCAATAGAAGAAATCAGTACTTTATCTAGTCTTTTCTGTACATGATTTTTGGAACTGTTTCCTGCATTTTTGCTGCCAAAAAACCCCAAACTAACTGCAGAATAGTTCGTGGAAGTCATGGGACTGAATGAGATACTTCTGTCTGGCCATAATACACAACAAACAAACAAAATTTATCTAAGTCAGAGCCTCATTTCATGCATCTGTGTTCTACATGGAGAAGGAAGGAAATGGTGTATCTGAGAAGCTGATGCTCAGATGACATGACAGTCTTGCCCAAATATGGGGATGTCATATGAGTTACAACATAGTTTTTTCACCTGATTATTTTAAATATTTTATCAAGAAGTAAAATGCATCCATGCACAATCTCAATATGCACACAAAAAGTATTTCCTGTGTTAGCAAGTTTTATCTGCAGTGGATAGAATGACTCTTAGTTATGTTTATCCACAGTCATTTTGCTTTTAAAAAGCCCAGTAGAGAACTTTAAATCTGATGCAGGGAATGCAAGTTCCAGTCATAGGATTAGCACAACAATTTGTGAAAGGTTTCCAAGAATAAGTAAAAGGCTTCTGGTGGGAATCCCATGATTAGCTCCCTACACTCAGTGCCACAGTGTCCACTGCCATGACTCCCAGAGGGACAATTTAATGAATTATCCTGGTTTGAAGAACCAGTCTGACTTACTTCCTGGTGGAAGGTGAGACCAACTTCCAGTTTCTAAAGGGAAGTTAACCAATTCCAAATCTGTATGAAGATGGAAACCTTGTCAAAACATGCAGGTATCACTGCTTTTTAAATAAGGTTCATGTAGACCACATTTTTGGGTTTGGTAATATAAATTTGTACATTAATTCATAATATAGTTCCTATTGTGCTTTAGGCATGAGTGCTGTACTCTTGTGATGTACATGCTGTGAACTAGCAAATGCTGGCAAGTGACACACTGCTTGTCATTTCATAAGCTTATTCATTTTTCCTTTTCTCTGACTACTGCTGTTTTATACAGCTTTTGGAAAGACTGGCTACTTCCCTGGGAGATGCTTGATCAGAATTGGTGATAAGTGAATTTATAAAAGCAGACACTATTTCTGATGCTAAACATTTTGGATATGCTCTGAGCTGTTTAATGGGCACTCTTGATTAGAATCTCTATTGCAAGCGTGTCTCTTTATTGAGATATTCTTCAGTAAAATAATCTAACAAATCTGCAGCTTGTGGAAAGTTGATAATTTCTACTATGGTGACACACTTATTTCCTGGTTAGTAAGTGCATTATTTACATCATCCTTTAAGATTTATTGCAAAGTCTTCTGATAGTTATTTTAAATTCTGCAGCATGTGGCAAGATTTGAAGTGAATTAATAGAAATTTGCAAGGAATATTTTGTGAAAATTGTGAAATCAGTGTAATCACTGACTTATTGGACTGTATGTATACATACATAAAACTATCCATTTCCATTTGGTTTATATACCTTAGCAATTTCTCAGTAGCACTGAAAGTACAACACCCTTGACCCTAGCCTGTTTTGTGAAAATCTCAGTATTTAAAGTTGGGCATTCTCTTGATCACAGTGTTTTTGACTAGTGAAGTACTAAATGGCCAAGGACTTGACCTCTGACTTGATAGCTTGAGCAATAAAAGCATTCAGAGTGACAGTCTGTGGTCTCAAAGGGGAAAAGGATGGAAGCTCAGGTACTCAAAGTGTATTCCTGCACTTCATTCTGGCACAGCTAAAAGTCTTTGCAGCATTCACTGTGATTCTTCGGTCTCTCTAAACATGCAAGGGAGGGTGGTGGACTCCTTGATTTTTGGTTGGTGTGATATATTGTTTTTAAAATTATTTTTAAAAATTTTGCTTAAGTAGCAGCACTCTGTAAAGTGCATCTGAAGCATTTTTTCCTTAAATATTTATCTGCCCTTTTCAAGTATGACCAAAGTGAAAATATCACAAATCAGTGGGACCTCAAGGTATTTGAAATAATACTGACCTATTTTTAAAAAATAAATTTCAAAAGAAGCTTCTTTGCACCTTTATGAAAATTTTTGTGACTAGCTATGGGCTCACTTAAACTTTTGCTTCCAAACTTTCTCTCTGTAATGAATTCATTAACTTTTAGAAATGCAAAATACTTTGCCCCAAACCCACGAAAAACTACCAGCCTAAGATATTTCATATCCCCAATGATCTACTGCAGTACTAATATTCAGCACTACAACAATTTTTTGACAGAGGAAACTTTTCTGCAAAGAGGAATAAATTATTGCTAAATCTTCTCCTGATTTTTATATATATCATTTCTTGGTTTTGGTGATGGAACACTGTAGGAATGCTGATTAATACATTTCTGTGGGACTACAGTGAAATGAATGCCTTCCTGCAATGAATATGGACATCACATTTCTACTGGGTTGGGTCACTTTTCTATGAGCATGAGGCAGCTGATGCAGAGATAAAAAAGAATGTGGTCTAGCTCATGTCTGCTGGGTGTATGGCCCTTGAAAAATATTGCCTGTTACTAGGACTATCCATTTTTTTTAGATCTCATCTTTAAATACATTTTATGGCAACAACACCTAAGATCTGGAAAGCTGTCTCTGAAGCTAGCCACAGTCTCCTGGGAATTACTGGTGCAGTGGCTCAGCCCACAGCCCCCTCAGGCTGGGCTCTGGGCTCTATTCCCCACAAGCATCACAGCATTTTACTGCTAAACTGCACTCAGGCTGATGAGAATTGTGTGGGTTGTGGAGAAATGGGACATGCAGGGATGTCTGAGAGAGATTTTCTACTTTAGAACTTTTTATTTTGTTAAAAATAATGCATTTCCATGGAAACAAAGCCATATAAAATAAATATAGTTTAGATGTAAATGTTTTTTGTATAGTTGT
Organism: Oenanthe melanoleuca; assembly: GCF_029582105.1. Lineage (NCBI taxonomy): Eukaryota > Metazoa > Chordata > Aves > Passeriformes > Muscicapidae > Oenanthe > Oenanthe melanoleuca. The sequence continues at coordinate 35,776,213 of NC_079334.1, read as the reverse complement.
AATTAACAATGCAGTAATGCAAATAGTACCTGCATGTTCAGGTTAGATATGAACACAGGCTTTGGAGAAGGTTAAAATTTCCAGTGACTTTCATAATTTGCTTTCTTAGAACTGAGCAAACATATCAGGATGCTGATATCAGGAACCTTGTTAAAGCTTGATCTTGTTGCCACTTCAGTGGGAGAAAGACTGGACCCCAGGTAAACTCTTAAGATCACTGTTACCTAGCTTAAATTAATTAACTATCTTCTACCTTCCAGCAGTAGCTACTGTTAGCAATTTCATTTCATTTTCTGAATTGAAATTAGAGTAATGGTAAATTTAAATTTGTCTCTTTTATATGACACTATTTTTGCATCTAATAGGAATATGCTTCTGGCATTTACTATCCTTCCTTTATTACAAGTCTGTCTTCCTTTCATTACAATTTCATTTTTCTTATGGTGACTGTTTTTCATATTTATCACAGTGGTTAAAATTGTATCTGTCACAATCAGCAATCATATAAATTCCTGAAATATTTATTGATCTGTAAGCAACCAGTACAATAAATTTAAAAAATGCTGTTTCTCAAAGGACAGGAATTAATTCAAGTATCTTGGACATAGCCAAAATATTCTTACTGTGGTAAGGATGTTAATTTATCATGCAGTAAATCTTTTGCTTAACTGGTCAATATAAATTATGTACAATAACTATGAATGCAGGTGTAGGCAGTGGTACAACAGAAAAAAAAAAGATCTTCTTTGAAGAACAGTTTTCAGAGTTATTTTAAAACAACAAATTAGAATATTCTACTACTAATGGGTTCCAATAATAAAAAGAGTATAAATCCATAAACTATCTTATTTACTAAAAATGAAACCTATTTCTTTGCTCAGACTGTTTCTTGTTCCAGATTTTATTTTCATCTTCTGTGTTTGAGATTTGTATGAGAAGAAATACAGTGGTTTACCCATTCTAAAATCAGTGTTGACAAATATTAATAGTCAACACAAATAGACTTGGTTTAGCTTTGAAACTGTACTGAAAATTAATTTCCAGAAAATAGGCAAGGTCAATTCTTTCTGGCAAATGTTCCATTAAGAGTCATGCAATTATCCTGCTACCTTGCCTTGTTAGGACATCCTAATTATCCAAGGTCTGTACAGCTCACATAACCAGCCTATTAAGGCATATTTCAGTTTCCTGTAAACTCTACCCCAATAAACCACTGCTATTTTAACCAGAGAGCTATAGAGATGTCCAAACCTTGTGTGTTTGTGAGGAAGGAGAGAGATGAAGCTGTGACTGACCTATTGTGATTGTCTTCATTGACTCAGTGTCTCTCATTTCACCAAGTCTTCCTTGTCCCAATAGCTGAGATTCCTGACAAAGCTGAGACCTGCATTTCCTTGCCACTGGCTGCTTGGCAAGGGATGCTCCCTGCTCCAGATCATCACTCCCATATCCCTAAATAGCTGGGAAGATATTGCTCTAGAGTTGTGTTGAATCACAGGTAAAGTTGAAGAGAAGGTACAGTGCTTGGAGAGCTGTTTCACAGACCTAGAGTAAGTCTCTGAGTACCAGCATATACAGTAGGGCAACAGTCTTGGAAATACCTTTTATATCTCTCTGTTCCCCTGGCTGAAGACAAAATTGCTTGTGACAATTCACCAATGCTCATAAAACAACAAGTTTCCATCCTGAAGTGTTTAAGGAGAGGAGTGAACAGCTCACTTCATCCGTGAAGGAACAGCTGAGGGGAAGGCAGGGCAGTGACAAAATGAGCTATTCCAAAGGAACCACAGAGAAGAGAGACAATTTCTGCTTCTACTGCATATAGCCAAAGTGGCTGCAGCAGTAGCATACAGGTGAGGTGTCACCCACTGCTCTTTGCAGCTTGATGAGGACATGGTCTCCCAGTTCATCAAATGCTGCTTGATATTTTCATTCAAAGGGTTAACATGAAGCAATTTTTGGATATGAGGTCACCTATGGTACAGGGCTGCACCATGCTCTATGCTTTCTGGTTTTTGTTGAGCAGAGGTGTGCATTGCTGTGCTGTTGAAGTACTAAAAATAATTTTATTCACTATTTAGATAGACATTGTGCAGAGTATAAAGCCCCGATTATTTTAACACATGAAATGAAGTTTCCATGTTGCCACCATTCCTTATTTTGCAAAAATGTCATCAGAGAGAGGTGTCTTGGGGGGAAGAGTAGAGCCTGTGAAATCTGTTTGGGACTCCCTTATCTCATTGTTCAATGTCAACAGCTTCTATTTTTTCCCAGCTTTTTCAGTCAGTGACTGAGAAAATTGGTCCAGGACATTCTCCTGGGCCCTGAGTGCAAGTGACATAACGTACCATGCTGATAACTCATTTTTCCTAAAGCAGGAGGATCTCATCCAAGCTGCTTGCTGGGAACAGTTTGGGGCTACTAATGTCTCTTGTCTGGGAAAGCACTGGTTTCAGGAAAGTGCTTGTGAAAGCTGTGTCAAGAAGGGTCTTTAGCAGCAAAATGAGAGCAGCATTTGCAGGGCAATAACTGGGACTGTGTCCTGGCCAGTTGGCTCTCTAGAAGCACAGAAATATCACAGAATATTCTGAGCTGGAAGGGACCCACATGGATCATCAAGTCCAGCTCTCAAGCAAATAGCCCATATGGGAATCAAACACATAACCTTGGCATTATTAGCACCATGCTTTGACCAGCTGAGCTAGAATAGATGTGGCCAAAATGGGTGGAGAGGAATTAGGAAGATGAAGGAGTAGAGTAAAAGAAAAAAAAAAAAAGCTATGAGATACACGTTACTAAATTAGGAGGATGAAGAAGCAGAGTAAAAAACCCTATGAGATACTTATTACTATTTGGAGGTAGGGAGTAGGTAAAGTATTTTGCATTCTGCCTTAGAAGTAAACTGCTTAAGACCTTTAGCTTGGACTGCTAACCCTCTTGGAGCCTTACAAATTTCTGAAAATAATGTAAACTGTACTGTAAATTCTCAAGCACTTAGAAAACCAGTTGTCAAATAATCAAGTAGTACCAATGGCACTACCTCACTCCTGCAATCTGTCTTTATAACATAAAAAGCCCCTGCCATTTCTTCCTAGGGCCCTTTCTCCATACATCAATGGATTTCTACCATACTTTTTACTTTTGCTCCTGAATGGGGTATAACTCCAACAAAAAATCATAGTCTTGTTACATTTTTGAACTGTCCTGGTTCTTAGACATTTATTCAAGTTATTACCATTATCTTTTTGTTTCCTCTTTTTCTACAAACTCTACTACACCAGGCCTTGGTTAGGCTGAATAGCTGACAGGATTTCCTCATACAGCCATGAAAAGAAAATGTCTCAGGCAAGAAATAGCAACGGGGTGTGTAGGTGGCTGAAGGAAGGAAAAAACTCTGACAAAAATAATTACACAAAGTAAAATTATATAGCTCTCATTATTGTGATATTATTGCCCTGCAAACATACCTAAAATTTCAGTTTTTGGTCCTATCATATAGAAAAAAAAAATTTAGGTATTGACTCCTATGTAAGAATTTTTTTCTTGAAGAAAACTATTTTTATCTAAGAGATTAATCATTCTGATATGTCATTTTTTTGTTTGAATCTAGGTGGCCAAATACTAGATTTTTACAATGTCAGTACACGAAGTGGACCATGAACTATTTCTTTGCAGATGTGAGGCAATAGGATCCAGTGACTCACTTCCTTCACAGGAAGGAATTTTTCCCTATACCCAACCTAAATCTTTCAGTTTAAAGCCATTCCCCCTGGTCCTGTCATGTCCTTGTAAAAAGTCCCTCTCCAGCTCTCCTGTAGGTCCCCTGTAGGTACTGAAAGGCTGCTTTGAGGTCTCCCTAGAAAGCTCTTGTCTGAAGGTCTCATAAATCATCTCTTGCTCTATAGGAACAAAATGGGTGTTCATGAGGTTTTATTTATTTTGAAAAGTGCAGTTAAAGGTTCATTTTTTTACCATTTTGGGAATGGCAGCACATTTCATTCTGAGATGCAAAAAACAACTTTATAAAAATATATCCTTTTAGCTGTTTTGGATCACATTAAGTGCTATTTATATCAAAGCAAGATACTTTCCACTGGGTTTGAAAGTAAGACATCTGAAACAAACTGTCAAGAACATATACACATACAATTTAATGAATTTGCTTTGATTCTTTGAACAGAGCAGAAGTGAGCTAACTGTCCCTTTGATGTTGTAAACGATGACAGTGAAGAAATCAGAGGCTGGGTATAGCTGCCATAAAAGACCTCAGCCACTGCCAGGAGCTTACTTCAGGTACTAATTCCTTTTCCTTTGCAAATTACAGAATCAAAAGAGATTAAAAATGAGATGACAAGATAATATCTCATTTTACGCAGCTAATTGAGAACTCAAATGCTCGTAGCAAATACTTTGGCAGAATACAATAAAGATGAAAGGTAAATTATGAAAATATTTAGAACATATAAAATAAATTCTGTCTTTTCCTTGAGTGTGTAAATACCCCATATAAATCAGTAGTCTGCACTGAGTTGCACAGAACCTGTATTTCTCTAGTACCAACTTTCCTCTCCTGTCACCCTTCCAGTCTTCTTTGAAATAACCTTGCAATAAGACACCATCAAAAAATGTCAAACGTTAACAAGTGTGTCCATGGAAACAGTAGGAGCTGATGGAGTCATGTTTACAGTGAGACTGTTGCCTTTAACCCTCCTACAGGCAAGGCTTTTTCCTTAAACCTTCAACAAACTTAGAACATTATAAGGAACATACAAAATAGTATTTGAAGAATTTCAAAAAAGTTCAGGATCGACAGCTGGGCTGGAGAGTCTCTTGGTTCTGCCACAGACTTCCTAACTTCTGTGGGCATGGATAAGTCTCTTCAACATCTCTTTTCCCCTCAGACTTTTTTTATTTTTTTATTTTTTTAATTTTTTCTTTTTTTTTCTTGTCTACCTAGACTACCATTTGAGAAAAAAAACTGTCTCCTATGGTGTATTTGTAACAATGCAGAGCACTTTGGGATTCTGACCTTTAATATCAGCAGGTGTTACTGCAGTGTTAATCTAAATAATAAATATTATAGAAGTACCAATATGTATTTTAAATAGTTTTGGAAAGAATGAAAGTTGTTTTGCTCTTGCTTTAGTAAGGTACAGCCAATGATACTTCCTTTTTCTAAGGCTCTACCCAGCTGAGCAGGGGTAATGATTCACTGCTTCCCTAATATTTTACTTCATTAGACAATTTTAAAACTAAAATACCAAACTAATGAAGGGCTGAGGGTTGAGTAGTGATATGAACTATTGCTATATAATTTTTCTACTATATTACTGAATTTCAGTAACCTTATTCATCTACCACAAGAATCCCACAGACCTCACTGTCACTTTCTGCTGAGGCCATAAATCCATGACAAAGCACATTAGTTTGAGCAGAGAACTCTGTGGGTGTTCAGCATTTGGGATAGACCTGACTTAAACTCCCTCTGGTTAGTGTCTGTTTCAAACAAGTTTAGCTCCAGGTGAGCAAAATAAACAGGGAATCCGGCTAAGAATGGGCTTTCTCTCAGGAATCCATCCCTTTTTGTATCATCTCCAGTGCTTCCTGGGAGCAGACCTCAAATAGAGTTTTTCAAAATATAAGGCATAAAATGCTTTTCAGAAAACAATGCAGTTTGCACTGAAATGCTTGGTAGTTGGAAGTGGTTTCCATTTAAATGCAAAATCAGCCTTTCTGAAAAGAAAAAAAAAAAAAAATCAAAATACTCCACCTGCTCTAAAACCCAAGCCAACAGCAATGCTTCCCTTAATCTATACAAAGCAAATTTGGGAAGTTGTTATATGATCCAGATTACAAGTTCTCATTTATTTCCTTGATGAAATTGAGTTACATTTTATTATTGCTGCATGTGCTACTAGTATAAATTCAATAAACAATACAATTTTTAATTAGCAGGAAATGAAAGACAATGGCATTAGCAAACAAAACTCTAAAACCAGCTCTAAAAATCTGCAGCATATTTTTGTCCTCAGAAGAAAGTTGGATCAAGCATGTTTTTTTTCTGTAAGGTTTATTTGGTGACTCTTTCTAAAAAAAAGGCCTTCTGCATTTTATGCACTTATTTCTCATATAATTTACCCTGTTTTAAAACTAACATGCTTTAAATACTGATTTATACCTCTGAGCTGCAGAATTACATCTCTCAATCTCCTTACCTTTTATTTAAATGCAGGAAAGCCAATCTGATCTATTAGAAGTAGCTTAAAAACCACAAAAAACAAACAAGCAAACAAGCCACCCAGGTTTTAAAAACACTATTATTCTTGAAAATAGTGGTTGTAAAAGGGAAGCAGAAGAAAAGGGGATATTTGATAAAGGAGATGCAGTTTGGACTGAAAGAATGGGCACAAAAAGCCTTCCACATTGCATTTGTACAGTGTCTGTTTCAAGGAAAGAAGGAAGGTTATCAGGGCTGTCCTTGCAGTCTGTAGTGTAAGAGTTACTGTCTTAAAAACACAGCCTGAGACCATCAGCTGTGTTAAATTGTAGTAAGTGATCAGAGTGCTAACAAAACCCACAAACAGCATGTGTCTCTCTTTTGACTGCATTCATGGCTCATGTTTCATTTATTTCACAGATTCAGGAGTGCTAGGAAAAATACAAAGATACTGGGTATTAATTGTTAGCATTTCAGAGGAAATATCACGAAACATTAGGCAGAGAGATTGCTGCAAGCCAAGAAAATGCCATTCACTGCTCTCTGCCAGATCCAAGACCCCTGTGGATGTTACCCAGCCAAGTGCAAATGTGTGATTTTTGCACAGCCTATTAAGATCCTCTCTACTTTTGTTTCCAGATCATGCAATTAAATATGAGGTCAACTTTAATTTAGCTTTTTCAAATTTGGGATTTGAGGTCTTGTCTTGCATGGAGAGAGCCCCAAGAAAGGCCTGTGTGTCTCTGGCTGCCTTGAGAAGGAGCTGCTCACCTGGACCTGCTTCCTCCTGTGCATCCCAAATGGTGCAACACTGGAGAACCAGATGAGGATGCCCTTAATGAGCATGTTCTTCCAGGTCCTGCCCAATGAGCAGATGCACATCCATGAAACATCTACTTTTGGGGATAGTTTGTGAGAGGGACAGGAAATAAGTGATAACCCAGACCCCTCTGTGGTCCTCATCTGGATGACCAATCTGTACCATCTCAGAAAAGGAACCCAACAATAAAATTCATCTGGGTCCATCCACCCTGGATAGAAGGCAGTAGGATTATTTTATAATGTAAAGTAATGGGTAAAATGGTTAAAATAAGGATTTTTAAAATACTTCATTATTTTCTCACTATTTAATATATTTCCTTATTTTCACTCATTTCAATTGGTTCCTTTTCTCTATTATTAAAATTAATTCAGCCATACATACATAAAAAATTTCCCACTGACCTGGGGTGTACTATTTCAAATCTCATCTGATTAAAGCTTTTGTCTTAACCTGTTCTTGGTCTTTACATACATATTTCTCATGAAAATCTACACATTTCTCCTGAAGCACTGCAATATTTAACTTCTTTTGTTTGTTTGTTTTTTCTTGAGACACAAAGAGAAAAGGAGAAGGAAAGGATGTAATTGTCCTTGATATTTCACAGATAATTATTGTACTTAGGAAATTCAAAGTTTTGATATGGAAATTTAGACTTACACTTCCAAATAAAACCGTGGCAAGAGATTAATCTCTACAATTTAAGCAATATGATTAACTAATCCACTCTTTGTGTCTATGTTGGGTATTTTAGCCCAACCATTTGTAATGTAATCTATCATGATAATCAGTAAAATGTGTGTAGTTTGCATAATACTCTAATAAGTGTGTTTGCACACAAAATAAATCCTTAATTGCTGGTTTGAGAAGGTCAACTTTAGCAGTTCTCTATCAGCCTTATTTTGATGAATCAAGGTAATTTATGCACGTAGCTTACTTCTGTGTCTGAATTTATCTTGCATTTTCACTGGCTTTTATTGAAAGAAATCACAGGGCAGTTTTCTGAGACTGGAGTATCTGCTAGGCAGAAGATGGTGAACAGCCACAACCTTCTCCCAGGTGGGAATGGGGCAGAGGGGCAGGTGGCTGCAGATGGCAATCACAGAGCCTGAACTTTGTGTGGTGGGTCAGGACATTCAAAAAAAATACTCTCCAGGAGTGTTTTCTTGAGAGTTTCGTGGGGGGTAAGTGTGTTGTGTGTATTTGAGGACAACAATGGAAACACCATTTCATTTCCCTGTGTAAAAATCTTTCTTTTATGATCAGGACTTTTCTAGGTGAGGGGAGGTAAGCTGAACCCTTCTTCTCAGCTTTAGAGAATCCAAAACACTGACCATAACTGTGGGTCCAACCAGGCAAGCTCTGATACACTCCTGTATACTCTTCTGCAGAGAAAGTTGTTCCTGTAATACTTGGGAATACTTGTGGGTAAGCATATGTTAAGTATCTGTGGCTGTAAGTGTATGTGTAAGTATATGATGGCTGGTGAAGCACAATACAGAACTGAGAACTCATTAAAAATGCTAATTTCCTTTGGTAATGAATAATTCTGAGAAAAGAGAATGATCACTTAGTATACACATACCTGTGCCTTCTTTCAGGAGTTATTCTGCATTCTTTTATATCCAAGAATAATTTTCCTCTGTACTGCCTAAAACCAGAACAATTAATTTACGGTGATTTCAATTACCATTTCCCATGCTGACTAGATTTAAAACAGTATCAGGCCAGTATATACACTAGAGAAATGGCTATTTTCTTTGAGTCTCTGTAGTATCCAGACAGCTGATGCAGATTAGGGAAATTTGAATGAAAAAGACCCTAGAAAACAAAATGGCAAAATGAAAACACACAATATTTTTTTTTTTTTTTTGGTTTTTTTTTTTTTTTTTTTTTTTTTTTTGTGATTGCTGCCCTTCATTTTCTAGTCTACTAGGTCTTTCAATTCCATTGCAGTGCAATTTCATTGCATTTTGTAAGTTTTAACAATAACTGTGAAATATTGTGGGATAAAATCACTAGAAGAGACTGAAGCTATATAACCTGTAGCAGTTTCTCTAGTATGTAGACATCAGGTCAGAGAGCCAAAATGTAGGTTCAGCTGCAGCTGCTTGCCTCAAATTATAACGCTATTCTGAGGAGATGATAAGGATCTTCTTGAAATAAAATAAATTGAATAATTCCCTGACTTTATTATGTGTCCCCAAAGACATAAAAAGCCCTGAAAGAAGGAACAGTTGCAGGAATATTCACAGTTCTCACACTGAGGAAATGGAGCTTTCTGGTGACAGATCAGGCATAGCTTATAGTGAGGACAGAGAGCCTGCTTGGCCACAGAGGGTCCTGACCTAACTTTGAAGAAGTCTGGGGAATGAAAGCACCTTGAAAATCTCTGGGGGAGAGCACCATTCATTTTGGGAAGGCAAAGAGATGATCTCAGTTTTGTCATGAGCTAGTGGACAGGTCCAGTGTGTGGATATGGATACAGTGACCCAGTAGGACCCTTCACAGGAAAAACATGGAGGAATTGTAAACATTTTTCTTTCACTTTGACCTTTTCATACAGTCTCAGCCCTTGGATGTATCTGGCTACAAACATACAGGCACTGTGAGGTCCTTACAATTATGAGCTTCATTAGCTGAAATCCAAGGAGCTAAGATCCAGCCAACAGCAGGAACTCTACTTATGGATGTATAAACATAGAATAAAGTTGTTATGGCAGAGCTGATCCTAAAATGGATAATAATTCTTCAAAGGCTCCAATACAGCAAAGTCAAATATGACTATTATTTTTTGTTTGCAAGAATGCCTTTGGCATTAAGGTGCTAAAATTTAGTGGAATTTAAAAAGTAATGAGTTTAAAGTAGGTTCCTTTTGAAAAATTAGCAAACCTTTCCCTTCTCTTTTCTGGTAATGGAAAAAAACACTATCCACCCTTAAAATCCCCATCATTTACAAAGTTTCATAACATGGCTGTAGACATTGGCTCTGAGGATGAATTTATGCCAGATAACTTCTAAGCCTAGAAACAATTTGGGCTTTGACATGTGAAATAGAGATACCCCAGGGACTTTAATCTTACTCTGAAAAAGCTTTTTTAAGTTTTCTGAAATGTCATGTAGGAAACCCATGTATATGGGAACCAGATTATGACCCAATTATCACCTGTGCAAATCCAGAGTGATTGCACTGAGTTCAGTGGAGATGCTCAGAATTTGAAATTACATCAGCTAGGATCAGAATTTAGCTTGTTGTCTCCTGTGCTAACTTCAGATCTAAATATTCCACCAGAAGCATTGAAAGTTTAATTATATGGCCTTTTTTCCCACTTAAACTCAGGCATTAGGAAAGTAAATCTTCCTTTTTTATGCATTGCTATTTCATAGTGGGGTTTTTTCCTAACAGAAGTGATAGTGTGGAATATAATTTTCTGTTGGCAATTTGTTTTTAATAAGCTCTTTAACATTCCAGCTATTCAAAGCTCCATGAAGCAAAGTTACTGCTGGTTGCACTTTACTCTAAAAGGTAATGATGATTATCAGCTAGGCAGAGTGCTGTAAGATAATTCAGGTAAACTGAAATAGCTAATGTAGATTACAGTGAATTAATTATTTGGAGATGTTCAGCAAAGGATTGTTAAAACTGTACTGTAAGCCCTCTGGGCCAAGAACCAGGCTTTTTTTTCTGTGTTCACATCCCAGGACAACAGGACCCGTGACTGTGACATCTAGGCACACATATTGCAAATTATGAAAATATAACATCCCCAAGCAAATCAATAATGGGTGAATCTGATCTTAGGGTAGTGAAACTGTGTTGTCTTAACAATGTTATACCCTGTTTACAGCAGTGTAACTATAGTGTGCCCCACTATAGGTACTCCCCTGCCCAGCACTTTAGTTTTATTACAGCAATAATGAGCACAGCACAGGACATTTTCAATGGATATTTATTCTACTCTGTCACAGTTTCTGATCTGCTGTGGGAGATGCAGTAGCATTTCTTTAAAATATCAGACAGAACTCTCTTTTGTCTGGCACAGAGGGAAGTATCTGATAATGCCTCCTTCCCTTGGATGCATTATGCTAAGCAGCATTCAAGTGGTTAAATGATCAAGTGTTTTCAACAGCCTCTGGTTTCACCTCAGGCCATCAGTTTTATTCCAACTGGCCATTAATCCTCAGGAAATGCCCTGCAGATAGATGGTTATTGCTTACATACACAGTTAGGGATTTGCAGTGCACTGTGTGCTGGAAGGCAGCAGGGAAGGAGGTAAGAGTTAAAATGCAAGTTAGCTGTAGCAGTGACTTGGGTTTGCTTGTGCACAGGGGTGGAACTCTCTGCCCAGTGCTTTGTGAACATGCTGCAGGAGATTCTACAAGATCACTTCACTTTCTGCTTTTTTTCCTCCTCTTTGCTGCATAGACAAGCTTTCCCAAGACTTCCCAGATGTTGTTTGCCTTTCTCCCCAGGGCTCTGTCAGTTGTCTGTGCACTGGACAAGATGTACCTACAAGTTGCCCATGGCTGACACTGGCCCAGAATTAGTGTGACTGCAGGTGGAGCTGCCTTGCAGCACCTCCACACAACCTGCACTCTTTGGTGCTAGGATGTCTCTTATATAGAGTTTTTTCTTTACATGGGAATAATAATTTCCCTCCACAAAAAATTTGGCCCCACGTTTTTCCATGCAAATTGCAAATTAAGACCTCTAATCCAGACAGTCTTTATCTTTTGAGACAACATCTTGCACAGAGATTTGCTCTGATGCCACAGAACAGTGTGATAGGAACAAGTGATAAAGGACAGAAGGGAGCTATGGGCACAGCAAGTTCTGTCAGTGTGATGGGGATTGGCACAGTAGAAGCAGCTTCTGATTCTTCTCAGCTGAACTCCATAATATTTTCCCCTATAGGTTTGGGCTCTCACAGAGGGGCTTTTGATCCCCTGGTGAAAAGAAGGTGCTGAGTCCCAAGGCTGCAGGCAGGCACAGTGTGCCTGGAAGCATGTCTGTTTTTGGGGATGTGCATGGCCCCACTGAGAGCCAGGACCCTTCCAGGGGTGAAGGATGCTTTGCTGGCCAGTTTGTGCCTGGCACAGGAAGCAGGGCAAAATGCAGTATATTATTCACATGGGCCCAAACTGGATTGGTAATGCCAGAGGGATTCCCTGGTACTTGTCTCAACCTTGCTGCTGATTGCACGGGAAAGCTGAACATCCTGGGAAAATTTTTCAGCATGTATTTCTTTGTTTGATTCCTCAGACCAAAGAAGATTCCAGGTGTTCTCTCCCCTGTCTGCTGTACACAGGAGGGAATTCTGTCCCAGGCCTGAAAATGTACAGAACACTACACAAAAATGTAGGGCTTCTCAGATAACTTTACTTTGTGTGATTACCATTCTGTTCTTCCTTGAGGTTGATCTGAGCCCCTCTAATGGTTATTCACATGGGAGCACATCCAGGGAACAACATTCCTGGACTTCACATCATTTGGTACTGTTTCTCTACTGTAAAATGCTGTGAATATTTAAGGTGTCATAACAAAAGTTTAAACAATATTGCTTTGGCATTTGACCAAAACCAAGTTATATTTACTGGGAAGATTAAAAACCACAGATTTCTCACATTTAATAAGAGATGAAAGAGATAAGATTTTTTTTTCTGTTAAATGTATTCAAAAGTCAGAAAATTACCTAAATTACTGTCACATAATGCAGGACCCACCAATCTCAAATGAGTGAATACAACCAAGTTGTGGCTTAATTTTTCAGTGAAAAGACTGCATATGGACAGAATAAGTTATAACATTTGTCTGGAATGCATATTTTTTCTCTAAGAGCAAGGACTCACAGATATGTTTGAACAAGTATAATGAAAATTTAGATACCTCTAAAACTCCAATCAAAAGTCTTCTTGAATGTTGCTTTTTGAAGGCACTTGGGTGCTTTAGCTTTTATCATGAAAGTTCTAATGGACTTTTACTAGTATCTGGCAGGACATCAAGGTTTCCTGTGTAGATCACACAGAAGACTCAGTTTATGTTTGCTTTCCACAAACACCCCATGGATTTAGGGTGCACATGGAATGCACCTTTCAAAACAGGACCCACTTATACAGAACAATTGTCTTTTTACAATATTAAATGTATTTCTTAATATCAAAGAGGGAAGAGATGGGGCCAGTCCTTCTCCTAATGGGCCATACCTTTCTCAGGGAGGGGCTAACCAGTATCTTGGATGCTCTTCCCTGTTTAGAGATGGCCACTTTTTTCCTAGTCTGTTCACTTTTCAGGAGGTAGGGGTTGTTGTCTTGGTCAATGAACCAGAAGATGGAGCTTCTCAAGTACCCTAAGGAATGGGACTTTTGTATGGGAGCTGGGAGACCTAACCTCAGACCCTAGCCCAACAACAGTACACACAGTTTAAAACAAATAATCCTTAGATAAAGCTGTTGGAATAGAGGCTCAAGTCCTCCCAAAGGATGCTGCCTAACACATCTGAAACAGTGAATCTCTGAGGTCAGCTCAAGGTGCAAGTGCTGCTGGGGAATTCAAACGAGCAGGAAGCATTGGAATGGTGTTGGCACAATGTTTAAGATGTTCTCCTCAGAGATTTTGAAACTCTTCAGGCAGTAAAGTGAACAACCAAGCACAAGGCTATTATGTTGTGAGTGAGGGCACTGACAATTGCTTAACACAAAGTGAGATTTGCTTCCTTCTGCACTGTGTTTTTCACAATCTCTGTTTTTTTGAATGGAAAGGCTTTTCATCCAGTCTCAAGAGGTCAGAAGAGTATGTATTAGTTCTGTAAGTTCCCCCTGGGAGTACCTGAGGAAAGAACATGTATTTAATGGACTAGGGGAATGTTTTGAGCAATTTGGTAGCTCTCAAAATGCTGTTCATCCTTCATGGACACAGTTCTCAGGTTACTCTGCACATCCACCAAGCTGGATGTAGGAGGTCTTATTCTTTCAGAGTCTTAAATGTGGATCATATGTGCAAAGATTAGGGTTCAGTCATATTCACAGTGCTTGCATCCATTTGAAGATGTGAACAGAAAAATACAGTCTATTCCTCTGGTATTAAGCTTCATTGGAGGAACAGTTTTGCATATTAATAAATAGATTTGTGTTCTGCTAACAAAAGTGTTAGCAATAGCCAACATTTATGTTTCTTTAGAGAGGGAAAATGTCCAAAAACTGAACAAAAAGAAGTTGAATTTTGGCTTCACACCATGTGTTTCATGTTGAAACAGTTTCATTCAGAAACTAATCATGAAGTACTTATATATTTTTAAAGTTCTTTTGCAAAAAACCAGTTTGTTTTCCCAAAAATAGTTTTGAAAGAAAAGGTGAAACACTACATTTAACAAATGTAGACATTATTGAAAAGTTTTAATTTGATTTCTCTTTAAAAATTTTTTTAAGAGTTGATCCTTTCTTAAAATGTGAATTTTGAGAAAGGTCGTGTAGTTTTTTTTCCCACTGAAAATCAGTATTGACACAGGAGTTTGAATAGAACTTAATGCTCAGAATTTTCTATAAAAATCTGGGTCTTTTTGAAACTGGAATTAAATTTGTATGCATAAGAAATAATTTGTAAAGAATCGTTTTCTCATGCTGCTGCTGAAATTGCTCGAGTAACTTTCACACAAAGAAAATTTGGACCAAAAAAACCTTGAAAGCATGAGAAACAAAAAGAAGTAATGTTGCCAATCTGTAGAATAACAGTTATTTTCTTAGAACATTTTTCAGATAAGTCTGTTTTTTTTGATCTTCTGCACCAGAACACAATGAGTGAATGGCTTTGCAGCCACTGTCCCAACTGAGAGGGCTGTAGGGTGGAACACCCAATTCAGGGCACACAGTAGAGTCCACATGGAGCCCTAAAGGGATAAGCCCCACCTAAACCTCCCTGCAGGGTGACACAGCCATGGGTTTGAATGCTTGCCCTTAACCCACGTGCACAGATAACTGCCACATCATTTTCTACTGTTCTTAATCTGCAGTGTGTGGTTTGCTGTGATCCTGTCTGAGTTATTTTTAGTGTGCTGAGCTGCACCAAACACTTGTATGTGACAGGACATTAAATCATCAAGAAACCACAAATCTCAAGTTGGCAGGAGTTGTCCTATACTTAAGATTTCTGGTGAAAAATTGAAACCAGAGGCCTAAATGAGTCTCTCAGTGTGCATTCCAGGCAGTAGTGGCTGAGATCTTCAGAGGTTCTGCAGTGATGTATTTAGTTGTCAAGGATTAATGTTTTAAAGGTTTCCTAAGAATAATTAAAATATACAAAGTGCAGATGTAGAGGTCAATAGATATGTTTGAAGTAGTTCATAAGCATGCAAGATCTATTAGAGTTTAAAGGATCAATAATTCTCTTCAGAGCCCATACATATGCATTGACTAGACAGGGAGGACTGTTATTATAGTCTCTGAAATCAATAGCCCACATTTAAGAACTGTATGAAAGGTAGTTTTAAATGTGTATCAGATCAGGCATCACCCTCTTGTTAGAGATCCAGGTATCAAGAATTGGATTGCAGCCAACTCCAAGGTGAGAAAAATCCAGGAGAGGTCTTGTGTCTGATCTTATGGGCTCCTCCAAACATTCTTGGACCAAATGCTAGATGATATGACTATGGCTTTATTGCAGCAGCACTGATGATATTTTTTGACAGTCCCAGTGGGTTCTGAGCACTACCAATTCCCCATTCATATCAGCACTATATATTTTCTCAGCTCTCAAATGCTAGGCAATGTTTAATATCCAGTTATCAATTAGTTTAGAGGTGTCAGCTTTTTCTTGTCAACAAAGTATATCTTATCTTTGAAAAAAAACAAACAATGAAATACAAAACAACTTTCCACCAAAGCTCCAGATAAATTAAATATCATTGGAACCAGACTGCTGTAGCTAAGAAACCTGCTGAATTATCCTGATTCCAGTGGATTTCAGCTACAGGACTGTTAATGTCTGATAGAGGTCTAGCCCTGATATATTTAATTATAAATATTTTCCCCTGAGAAATCTGATTATTCTAGGCAATGCTCCCCAAGAAAGTTATTATCTTGATTTGATCTATTTAAGAAAGGATTTAATCTGTTTAAGAATGAGGTTATGATGAGGCAAGGAGAGGAGGGTATTGCTCCTTTTGTTGAAGCCTGATGTGTTTCTAATTAATTTGCAGAATACCAGATACTGTGGACATGCACATAATGATACAATTACTAAAAATTCAATCATAACAGTACCAACTGACATTCCCACCAGGGCTCCTCTCTGGAGAGTGAGCCCAGGAGAAGGAAAACTCCATGTTCATCCTGTTCAGTTTGACATTAACAGGACACAAGATTACAGGGGTTGAAATGGCTTCACAATGGCTTAAAATGCATATTAAGCATGTACAGAAGACTGAAGAATGCATGTTGTCCAGGGACCAGTCAGCTGGGAAGTAGGAAAAAGAGTAGGAAAAAATGGAGAGAATCTGTGGTTTGGTAATGACTGACCCACATAAATAATCCTGGTCCAGTTCCTGCTTTTCAGGCAGATAGAGACATTAGTTCACATCTTCCTAAGATGATGGTGTCTAACTTGTGTCCAGAGGTGCCAGACATGTGCTCTTGTATTTAAAATGTTTCATGGCAGTACATCATGTCCTCAGAAAGGCATTGAATGTATGAACTGTACTACCTGCACTGGCAAGCCCAGACTGGCCACAGTAAACCTGTCGTGTAGAAAGAAACCATGAGCTCCATCCTGGTCAAGAGGATGTTCCACTTTCATGAGGAAACTGCTTAATTTTTTTACTGTATTGATAAATATTTTGCCTATAAACATTCAGGTCCATCCTCATCCCAGCAAATAAGTCTTAAGGTTATGGTTATCTATCTTTTAATTCCAGAATAGTCCAATATTGCTCACTGATATCCTTTGCATAGGAAGGTCTTCAGTCTAAGTGTGGTTAAAGTCAAGTTTTGGATTACTTATTACTGGGAGTTAGCTGTCAACTCTAATATGCAAAGAAAATCAGAACAGAACCTGACTTTTGAAAACAGTGGTACATCCCGAAAAAAGATAAAAAGATTAAAAAAAACATGCTAAAAGGAAATTTCACAACTTAAATTCTAGCATGCTTCAGGCAATAAAAAATGAATAGATTAAGTATAAAGAGATGGGAGTTTTTCTAAAATCTTTTCCTCTCTTCTCTTCCTGAAGCTCCTTCTATTGCATTTAGAACCTATATTTAAACAGTATATTCTGACATATTGAAATAACTGTGGAAAAAATATCATTCGATATTTCAGTCTCACATGGAATTTTATTTACCTGAAATAAACAGCAATCTTCATTTCTCAATGGCAATTCACCAGAAAAAGTACATAAAGCCTTTTCACTGATAAACTGAACGGATCAGAAAAGAATATTAGTGTCATAAAACTTCAAAAAGCAGAAATGAGGGGATAGGATGAGGGGTGGGATTTGCTAGTTGAAAGGTAGGGCAGAAGGGGAGCTCATAATAAGAGTGGTCTACTTTTATTCTTATTAAGTTGCTGGTAAAAATGAAAAGATAATAATTTTAATAAAGGAGAGGTTGGCTGCAGTCAACCTTTTTTGTCTCAGAGGTGAAATATTAAACAGTCAAATGAGCATGAGAATAATATGGCCCCTATTAAAGTGATTTTAAATTTAAGCATAATTTTTGCTAATACCACTGAGCAATGGGAATAATTAGAATGGTTTCAGTAATGCTGAAGATTTTAATAATTAAAGATGCAAGATTAATTTGAGAAGAGGCATCATTAACCTAAATCAAATATTAGATTTGTTGTAAAGGAGAGAGGGTTTAGCCATAACCACATTTTTCAGATGGGGAATCTCATTAAATACCATGGTTTGCCTTTTACTCTGCACCCACAGGATTTACTTGCATGAATATTAAGTCTCTGTGTATTGAATATAAGCATTTAAATCCCATGATATGGACCAACATTTTTGTACTATGTGAAGTATTAATTGAATAATCTTGTTTTTATATGGATGACAATAGCTAGTTACTTAAAGGTTACCACTTTTTTTTCATGGAAAAGAAGAGTGAAAAGTTCAAGCCTGATCTGGTCGAAACCTTTTTTCTGCCTGAAAATATCTCTCTCTAGGCTCCCTTTATTAATGGCCCAGCTTCTTTTTTTGGATGAACTAAAAAGTATTTTAATGAAAACCAAAGAAACTAGGAAGTGCAGGACAGGATATATACGTGATGCACTAGAAACTGCAATTATCTAACAAGGAAGTTAATTCCTCAGAGAAATAATGAGTAAAGCCCCTTTGTTACTTGGTTGTTAACAAACATTGTGCATTTCTATTGATTAAAATGAAGAAGCTGATAATTAAAGAACACATGATAAAAAAACAAAGTTTTCCCCCATTTATAGGAAAATAGTCCTTCATAAATATTGATTTGGGTATTTTTTTCTACAGTGTGGTGGTTTTCTATAAATATCAGTATCTGATAATGAGCACTTCCACCACTCATTATTTCTTTACTTGCAGAATTTAATGAATAGAAATGCGTTCATTATATGGAAATCTATCTACCTGTTATGCCTTTGATGAAGCCAGCCCCTGAGTTGAAATTTTGTATGCCATTAATGATATGCAAAGAACTCTGTCTTATCTTTAATGATATGCCTGAAGAATTTATCAATGGAATTTATTAGATGTTAATTCATCTTCCATGACTTACTTAGGAAGCAGCATCTCACTTCTCTATCACTTTTTGGAATATTGTTCCTCTGTTATTTTTGTTCCTTTGCCCTTCCCAAAATGATGGAAACATAACCTATTTCTAAAACAGGTTTGAGTTCATTGATTCATAAAAACATGTTCCTTGTCTTGAAAGCTCCTGGGAAATACTGGCTGATTGTAATGAATTTCCCAAGCCTGTGGGCCAGCCAGCTCGAATTTTGACTCAATCAGAATTTTTGATTGGATTTGTTTATTCATTTTTGCATTAGAAAATCAGCTTCTTTCATCTTCAGTGCCACCAAGTGAAAGCTTACACTGAATCAGGCTGGCCTGAATGAATTGTCACTCTGTACTGAGGCAGCACATAGTGCTACATGCCAAGGTGGGCACTTTTGATTCCTGAGCATCTCTGTCTTCACTGGGCTGTTTTGATGGCTGCAGTTCTCCCACCTCTGCACTCTCTGCAGTCTGAACACCAATTGCTCAGTGAAGCTGGACGTTTGTGTCACTGCTGGATGACTTGTGGTAAACAAAATGCCTGCAGTATTTTTGCCTGACTGCAAACTAGTCCCTGCAGTTCCCTGCACAGTCCTGTTGGACTTGGTAAAATAGTACCTGGAGGATGAGCCTTCAACAAGTCCAGGCAGAAAGAGCACAAGATGATTGTCCACTTAGATACTACACAAGTTCTACCTGATTACATATTCCTCGTGCTTTCTTTCTGCTTTTCTCGAGTATAGCTACATACAAGCTGCTCTACCTGGACTTTCCATGTCACTGGCCTGTCAAACCATGTTAGAAGGGAAACTTATAACAAACATGAAAAGGACTACTCTGAGGAAGAGCAAAATAATCCATTTAATTTAAATCTGGTTCAAACAATTTCCTATTCATGTGTAGCTGGATGAAAAATACTGGCCTTAAACTGTAGCTAGCATGTTCAGATTAGATACTAGCAATGGTTTCATCTGCTCCAAGAGAAATGAAATATCGAAATATGCAGGTAAATAAAACCTCTATCTACAAAATTTTGAAAAAGGATGTAAATATCTGTGGAAATTGATTCTGCCTTAGGAAATGAGCCCCTGGCTTGTTTCCTATCGAGCAGGAGGGAAAATGAATATTAAATTAGAGTGTGGTATGCAGGTGTAGAAGGAGGGATTACAGACTATCTGATAAGTCACTGTTGTACTAATTACCAAAGAAGAGGAGCAGCCTTGCCCTTGATGGGTTGCAGCTATGACTAATAAAGATAAATTTAAAAAGTGTGATAAAAGAGGTAGGTTGGCTGGTCAGGGGCATCTTGGAGGAAGAGGACCTGGAGGAGGTAGATGAGCCCTGAGGAAGAAGGAATGATCCAGGGAGACACAAAGAATGAAACAAGGAAAAGAGTTGGTGCAGTAAAAGATCTGCTGTGAGGTCTGATGGAGTCAGAGCTGCTGTTGGTCTCTGCAGTCACAGCTGAGCTGGTGAAAGCTGTTCAGAGTCTGCAAACCAATATTGCAGTCACAGTCCAGCAGGAAACAGCCACAGTCAGAGTCTGCAGCTGAGCCCTGCAGCAGGAGCTTGCTGCAGTCAGAGTCAGGATGGCAAAGCTGTAAAGAATAAACTGGGACACTTCTCATGCTGTTGAGAGTCTGTGCCTTGGCTCATTTATACCCCTGATGAGGGGTCTGCTGCAACTGTTGTAGTCATTCCTTGATAAGGCAGCTAACGTCCAGCTCCTCTCATCTGGAAGTGCCTCTTCGGATTTGGTCCTTTTCCCTATTGTCTGCCTTCATGGGTACCCCCATTCATAGAGTCACCCTGAAAGAAAACTCTGCCTTTTCCTTCTCCCCTAAGAAAGGGAAATGGCTATATGGATCTCCCCTGCACATGCATTCTGGTAGGCAAGTCTCTGTCCCTGCAGTACATTTCTGTACTTAGGTGGTGAGGAGCTGCGTCCCCAGCTGTGTCTCCACCTTTCCTCCCTCTTCCCTTAACCCATATTTTCACTTCCATCATGATCCTGGCCCCTGAAGCAAATACATGCTTTACACCCAAAACAAATGTTGAACTCTTTTTTGGCAGACTCTGAGTGGGTATTTTGCCTCACCCCGTGCAGCTCCCACTCTCATTCACTTCCATGGTGGGTGTTTGGATCAATTAGCACTGATGTTATCTTCCCTGGGGCGACAGGCAGAGCAAGTACTTAGCATGTCCCCCTGGGCATTCTTATTTTTAGCCCCACCTCAGTCACCTTCACTGTTACCAGCAACGACAAACCAGGCATCTGAAACAGCCTCAGCAGCAACTTTTCAGAAGAGACTGCTCGAGATAAGGCTGGAAAGCATCTTCCCTCCCTGCTGTGTTTTGTCCCTGTCAATGACTGAAGAGCAGGCTGATCCAGTGCTGCACACTTTTCTTTCTGAGGTGGTTTTTTTTTTTTTTTTTTTTTTTTAAATATGGAAGCTGACACAGTTTCAGAGATTGTTTCTTCCAAAATTATTCAGGACAGCTCTCAGCTTTAAATCAGATCTGTCAAGTGAAGCCCTCTGTTAAATTTCCTATATGTATGCTAGATTTGGTGTGCTTGACTGACATTCACATGGCTTGGTTTGTTCCTCATGCTTCTATAAGCTTTGTGAAAAATCATAGAATCATTACAGTTGGAAAAGACCTTTAAGATAATCAAATCAAACCATAAACCTAGTCCAAAACTAAGCAATGTCACTAATGATATTGCAGTGAATTTTGAAAATATTATGTTTCTAGAATCAGAAGCAAATTGCTATGAATCAAGATTGCACCATTGAAACTAAAACTGAAGGAAGATCTGGGCTAAAATCTTTACTTAAGGGACTTCCTTTTCCAAGGATTTCATAATTGCTCCAAATTTGTGGGGAGGTGGTTTTATTTCAGTCCTACTGTTCCTTCTCCAAGGATCCAGTAGTTACATTTTCCTGAAAGAAATGGCATCACATAATTTTCCAGTTAATTCTTCAGGTTGCTAATCCTTTAGGGTATCTACATAAATTACAGAGGCCTGGTCCTGGACTCTGAAGACTTCAGATGTAAATTAGAGTAGAGCTTCAGCTCTGCTTTTATAGGTCTCACTGCACATGTGCATGGAAAAGTTCACTATGGAGTGAAGGGTGCTCTGTGGACATTCCAGCTGGCAGGTCAGGGATGTCTGACTTGTGGCACTGAGCCTTAAGGCACTGCTGTGCTCCATCAGCTGCAGTCAACATGGGCTCATGCAGAGATGCCAGTGTCCCCTATGCCAGCTGGGAGAGCTCAGCACCATGCTGTGACTGGGCTGGATGTCTCTTACAGCCTTGCCTGCAAGCCTAAGAGGCCAGGAAACTCTAGAGTGGAAAACCTTGAGCAGAAACTCTCCATCAACATCTTTTACTCAAGATCACAGTTTTGGTACAACCTGCCAGCAGGGAAATTGTGGCTTTGTGCATTGCCTAGAAATTTGCTTTCTCATCAAAACTCAAACAGCTTCTCCTGCCCAAGGAATTTAGCAGGCATTTCAGAAATTACAATGATTTCTGCTGTGAAATGAAGTATGTTTCAGGGATTGGTGTCACCAGCCCTCTTAAAGTGCTGTCTGATGAAGCTCATGTCACTTAGGGTCCAGCTCCTAAATGTGTATTGGGACCCAAACACATAAGTGTATGTAGTGTCTGTTCTTCCCTGCTCTGTTAACTAGATGCTTCATGCAGAATTTTCAAAAGTATGTTGATGTCTGGCTGAGGAGATAAGGTCTATCACTAAAAGTTATTTAGACCTCTAGCTCCCACCAGGCTTAAATTAGGCCTGTAATTATCTCTCTGGAGCTAAGAGAGCATCTTTTGAGTATTTTATTTGAGCACTTCATTAAATTCTGTGGCACCTTTATATCTGTTTATGCTTTTACACACATTTCCATTAGGGTTTATGTGTAGTACAATTGGAAAGATGATATAATATGTCACTTTATCAAAGAGGCAAACAACCTCTTAAACTATGACTCTACTAGTGGACTAAATATTGCACTGTTCCCAGCCTGGTTTTGGCCCATATTTGCTAACTAATTCCCAAACACTTCATGAGAGCTCTTGGAGCCATTTCTGACTCTGTGACTGTTGCATATTGGCACCTTGACCTAAATCTGAGGAAACCTTCAGGTATAGACACAGCCTATTCTGTGCAGATTGGCCTGAAAGGCAGGGAAAATTTTATTTACTGTTGGAAAACTATATTCCTATTTCCCAGTGGCTGCCATTTCAGAAAAGCTTGACACCAACATGTTGTGCATGTGTCACAAGCTTCTGGCAGCATTAAGGCATAAATGGCATGCATTTTTCTCCAACATCTGATAAAAATGCCATAAAATTTCACAGTCCCATAGAGGCTTAAGTTTTCATGTCCAGTAAAACCTAGCACTATTAAACATGATGAGACCATCAGATTTCCTTGTCCTCTGTTGTTCTGGGTCAGTAATACAGTAAAGTAAGTACCTTCCTACATTAAGAGCATGCTTTGTACAGAATGAGAGCTCATTTTTCGGTAAGTTCAGATGGCAGAATATGTTTGCCACCAAATCAAAGCTCCAGAGATCAGTTCAAGGAAACTGCAATTCCAGAATGCTTTTATTTCCCCTCCCTGCCCACTGCAATAGGCAAACTTGGCAGTCAGCTCAAAGAGTTTAACAACACCCAAGCAATAATTATTACTTACCACAACAACAGTAATAATATTTTTATAATACTTTAAATAATTGTCTGAGAAAGGCATATGCCTTAATTACAAAACTACTGCTGGTGCAGAGGTAAAAAACAACCTCATTGTAAATAGCATTTTAGAGGTGACATTTCCTCTTTTTCAATCTATTTTACAGCATTTTGGTGACTTTGCTGCTATTTTGTTTGCTCATCTTCCCATTTGCCAGATGCTAAAGGCAAATTGACTGAAAGCTGTCTCTGTATCTCTATTAGTAAGTAATAATGACCTACAGAAAGAGCTTTATGGGAAAGCATTTTGATGCTGAGGACATGGCACCTTATGATGCATGTTTTGAAGAAGTAGGAAGGAAGGAGTGGGGGTAATTTTGGACTAGCTGTAGGCTGGTCCCATGAAGTGGAAGGCTATTAACTACACTGGAGTGAATCTTCCAGGAGTTCTGGAGGCTGCATGCTCTGAGACTGTTCAACCATGTGAACTTGTCAGAGGGGAGATACTCAGCAATTTTTCTGTACCAATCTCTTCCTCTTCTGGGTTAAAGTACTAAGGTAGATGCACCCTGCTGTCTTGCTACTGTGAGATTAAAACAAAATGAGCACTTCCCAAATGCTACATATTATATTGTAGATAAAAAAATAAGAAAACATTCTGGGTGCAAATTCCATTCATACTTCCTCATACCACTGTTGCATTCAAAACTACTTATGATTGATGGTGTTACACAAGCAAAATAAAAATAAAGCAATTCAAATGACCTTATTAGAAATACATTTGGAAGTCCAAGCTGAGTAGTGAACTGAGTATTAATATTACAATTTTAGATTCATTTTTCTGCTTGCTAACAGCTGAAGAGTAGCAAAAAATGGAGGTGAAATATTTTTGTGCAGATCAGCTAAGCTGATCTGCACTTCTAGTGGAAGCATGGCCATGTGAATGTACCACATTTTCAGGCTGTGCATTTGCTGTTCAAAAGTAAGTGAATCTCCATGAGTTAAGAGCACAGGTCCCTTTCCAGTGGGCAGATCACTGTGTGCAATTAGATGCTAGGTGCTGTCTGGAGATGTGCACAGCAGTAAACAGAGTGCCCAGATGGCTTACTTAGGTTTTTAGGTTTTACTTGGGCTTTCAAGCAGCTTTTCTAAGGCTAGGATTTTGTCCCAGTGTTAGTAAATCTGCCCAAATGCTGACCTTTCCCTTGTGTGGGTTGGTAGACTATAGGCTTTACAGGTGTCATGGCTGTAAGCTCAGTGATATCTCTGCCTGCTGTGTTTTCTGGCAAATGAGTACTGCTGAAAAAGAGAAAACAAAGTATGCTGCTGAGAGAAGAAACCTGTCAGGTTCAACCCAAATCAACCCCTGAAAAATTACTGCTTCCATTTAATATATTTCTAACAGTCTTAGAATCAAAAATCATTCAAGTTGGAAGAGATGTCTCAGGTCATTGAGTCTGACCATTGACCAATACTCCCAGGGTTTCTAGTCATTCTTCCCCAGATCTGCAGAGTTGCATGGGGCTATCATGAGCCAAGTGCAGCCCCTGACTGTGCCTTGCTGAACCCCATAAAACTGATCTCAGCCCATCATCCTGCTGATCCCTCTCCTTGTTTCTCCAAGACTCAAACCCACTGCCATCTGATGACCTGCAGCCATCTCATCACTCACCAGTGCTGCTCTGTGTGCAAAAGGAGATCCATCTGGAAGGAAGCCTGACCCTTCCCTGGCTGGATCACTCCATCCTTCAGGCAGATCAACAGTGACACCCACCTTGGTGTCATCTGCAAACTGGTGAAAGGTGCTTTTGATCCCCTTGCCCAGATTGTTGATAAAGATATTAAGCAGAAGTGGTCTCAGTACTGAGCCCTGGAGAACATCACTTGTGACTGGCCATGAGCTGGCTGTAGCTCTGCTACCTGTGTGCTGAAAGATGAGCTGTTGGAGAGATGACTGGCCTAGCTGAACAAATGTCTGGTAAGTCTCATGGGGAGAAGTTTTGAGAAAAGTATTTTTTGGAAACACTTAAACAATTGTTTCTGGAAAGAAATAGCTCCCCAGAATCTGAAGCTGCCCAGTGAAATTGATCCTTGTCAAACTGGAAACTACTAATAGGCATCTTTTCTCTATAGTCAATCCTCCTGAAGCAGAAATTAGGTCCTTGGGGAAGATTTATATCAGAAATATGAGCTCCTGCAGACCTTTAGGAACTCTAGAAAGCAGCAACATGAAGGTTTTCACATAAAAATTTTGACAGTAGGTGATCAAATCAAATAGACACCTCAGTAACACCTGTCTCCTGGTGAAGAAAAGATGGCAAAAGAGGATTTTATTTTTAATTAAGAAAATATTCTTGATCTTTGTAAACACAAATCTTACATCCAGACACTGAGAGATTTAGAACATATATATCATTACCTGGAATGGAGCCACATCTTGTTTCTTCCGTAAAATTTTAGTTAAAATCACAGTCTGGACTATGGCACATAAAGAAAACAGTAAATCATGGTTAAACCTAGTATTTCAAAAAGACAAAGAGCAAAAATATTTCCGGAGTTGAGCTCTAACAGGTGTTGTGTCTGACTGCACAGTCTGGTTGTCAAGTGAAATAGAGACATAGCTGTTCTCCCAGTGCTGCTGTTTCTGATTTGAGGTCTGACATGGATAGATGAAGGGGCTGACAAAGCACTGTCAAAGCCAGAGCTTCAGATGGTGTGAACTGGCATCATTTCCCTGCCAGCTGCAGAGGTGCTACCTCAGACAAATGCAGAGAATCTCTTCCAATCTGCAAACAAATCAGAGATTTTCTCTGGTTTAATGGCTTCCAATGCCCATGTTGTGGACTGCTCTGTTGTGGCTGCCTGTATAAACCTGAGAAAGTAGACAGAACTGAAAAATGGCACAGCATGAATTTTCTATCAGATGTAAGTGGTGTCACTTTGATTCATGTTTTGAGGGCAATCTTGGCCAGGGAGACATAAAAGGGAACTCGCTGGACATGTAGCAAAGCAGAGCAATCTCTGCTTGCTCAAAAGACTTGCTCAGCCAGGGACACAGGATCAGATGATTTAAGCATCTTCAGCCTCCAATTCAAAGGAGGGTGAGATGTCAGATGGGAAAAATCTTTTAAAGTACAACAAAGGTTTGCCTGTTCTGCTTGGAATACTTTATACATAAGCTTTTTTTCCCTCATTGCGCGATGAACATTTTTAGGATAAAATGTTTATAGTTTTCCTTACAGAGTAAACCTGTGTTCCATGTTTGTATTATGTCTGATTTAAAGACAGGTTTTCAGTATGCATACATTTGCACTGATTCATAACACAGCATTTAAAGAATCCTACCAGTGTCTGATGCACCTACTGCTCTAATTTAACAAACTTACTCTCACTAAATTGCATTTCTTTATAGAGGAGGTGAATGGAGTGTGCAGTAATTTAAAAAAGTTCTTGCTATGAAGTCAGGGACTGTTGCCTTGGTGAAATCACGTATTTTAAAAATAACATTGGGAACCTGAAACATTGGAAAATTGTTTTAGCAAGAAAGGTAATTGACTGAGCTGGTAGTGAATATGGCTGGAACCTGATGGCACTACAAGTATAATTCAAGTAAAATACTGAAGGCAAGGTAAGACTAAGACAGACTATAAGATTTCTGATGTTCCTTAAAATAACTGCTCCTTGCTTTCATTCTGATGGCAATGCTATTGACGTTTTCATATATTTTATCAAATCTGGTATCTTTTCAAACTGAAAAATTCTAGTGTTTTACAAACCAATACTCTTGCTGTGAAATCATTCATGAGTCAGACAATTTAAAGAAAGTGGTGGGAGGAAACTGCTGCAGGCAGTGGATGCCAAAGGATGAGGAAAGATTCAACACTGAAAAGAAAGTAAAAGAGTCTTCATAAAATGATTTCTTACCTCCCAAGCATTCGTTTCATGTCTACTAACTCATGCATTTTCAAAAATAAGTTTTTCTTTTTCCAAAGGTAAACTTACAAAAAAAAAATGGAACAAGCACACAAAAACAGTAGTCAGACAAACGAAACAACTAAACCTGCCCTCAAAAATACCCCAACAAGACAAAGAATTAAAAAGAACCAAGTGGTATTCCACAGCTGGGAGGCCCTGTCAGGACCCACAAGTCATGTTTAGACAGATCTTAGTAGAGAGCTGGAGCTGTGCAGGCTCTTTTTGGGCTGGCTGCACTCCATTGAAACAAGCAGGACTCCTGCCATCAGCTTCCTTCTGCCCTTAGACTGGAGAGGACACAGTTTGTATGGTTTTCCCCACCTCCATTTTCTTCTATAAAAAAGCAGCCAAACTTCTTTCTTCTTTTCAGAGCAAAGGGAGCTGCAAACAATAGGAAAGAATAACTACTAAGAACTAAACAATAACCAGAGGATATCAGTATGTTAAATATAACTGCCATGACTCCCACTTTTGGCAGGAGAATTACCATGTTGGCATCTTTCACACTGTGGGTAAGTAGGTTAAGCTTTGCTGTCTATTTTCAGAAATGTTCAGTCCTACATTCTTCTGGTCACACAGAACCCACTTAAAGATAAGCTTACTTGATAACCACTGGTGAATTTCTGTCAATATTTTCAGGCCTGCAAATACAGCAAAAATTACATATAGACATCTATGTGCACTCTCATATCTACTGTACTGTAATAAATTTTCATCCTGTGAGATCCTTGATACAGGAAAAGGATCAAAGAAACCAAAGTGTTTGGGTTTTAGAGATTGAATGGGGGTAAGGAGCTTGCTACCATCATCCTTGTACAAATTTTGCTGCAATAGTCCAGAAGTCAATGCTGCCAGAGTAAATTAACTGCTGGTGCATATTATCATAAAGTCTGTAAAACTTATTTACTTCTTGACATATGAATAATAAAGCCTGAAGAAGTGACAGTCATTCAAATGGCATTTGAAGATAAGTACACCTCTGTTGGTTTGGTTATTTTTTCTTGAAAACCAGTAATATTTGCATTCTACAAGGTAGGCAGCTTTAACTGGCTGTTTTTTGTCTGTCCTTTAAAATAATTATCCTAAAAGGCAATCACTCTTGATAAGTTGTTCAATTATGGAAGCTGATACACCAGTGTCATTGTTTGAGAAATTTAACAATCTACAGAAGTAACAATACTCATCAAGTAATATTGTGACAGAGTGTGTAGAAGAGAAGTATAGGTTGCATCAGCTTTTCAGTGAATACCAGAGTTTATAATTTTCTGAAGTGTGTAGCTCCTGTGGTTTTGAGGTAATTTATTCTGTCAAGTCTTTTAGGTGAATGAAGTTTTTTTCATTTTTAAGAATAATTTAATAATCTTTCATATATGTTACTATTTTAGTATAAGAATTTAGAGAAATTTTTCTAGTAAAACTCTGCATATTTTCAAAATGGCAACCCCATTTTTATTTTTAAAAGTATTTAAATGAGAGGAGCTTAAGTAATATCAACATTTATGTCAAGGTTTACTGGGGGAGAAAAATGATAGGCTGCATGTTGTAACACAACAGGGGCCATAGGAATGCCTAGAATGAATTTCACAGCTCTTAATGAGAGTAACTCCACTTTGCATAGTTATGCACATGTGTTGAAATAATGTCAGTCATATGCTGACAGATCTTTTTTTTTTTTTTTTTTTTTTTTTGTGATAAGCTTCATTCTGGATATACTTTCAGAAAGTATATTATGTCCTTGCCTTGCTCTCAGCTGTTACATAGGAAAGAACTTCCATAACTTTTAAATAAGTTAAAAAAAAAGTAAACAAAAAGCAAATAACTCAATTTATACTGAGGTTTGTTTTGTAGAACTCTTGAAAAATAAACCATTTCCCCATGGAAAAATTCCTCATCCTTCTGATTCAAGGATTCATTAGAGTCTTGGTTTTTTATCACAGGAAAAGGAAGAGGAAAGCACAAAATCAAAAAGTAGAATTGAATATGTTTCATAAAACGTAGAATTTTTCCAAATTAACTGATGATTAGGATCCCACGTTATCATAATTCTCAAATTCAAAATCAGAATGGAATAGGAAATGGAGGAAAAAGGGGTTGCTGCAGATGGGGAGGAAATACTTAGAGAAGATTGTATATAGAATTCTCTTAAACTAGTCAAAAATCATTTACTGTAGTCCAGCTGTTCATTTCCTTCTTTTTCTTTTAAATTTGGCATGAAAATGAGTTTCTTATTTTTGCAGAGGGTTTTTCTTTTCTCTCTTTTGTTGCTGTTGAGATGAGAATTATCAGATACAGCTGGGGGATTGCTGTGCTTGGGAAGCTGAGAACAGCAAACTTGGGAAAGAAGGAAACAGGATATGGGATGCCAAGAAAATTACATTTCTGTGCCACTAATATGTAGATTTTCAACACATTTTGTTCACTTTAGAAAAGAAAGAAAAGCAAATAAAAATGCTAAGCAAAGACAGATGTTAAATTCTGTATCAGAAAACTATATTTTATTTACTTCGTATTGCCTCTGAGAATTTCATCCGAGTATGAAGTTATGCACCTTCAACCATGAACTGTCAGATAATGGTGCTGTATATGGCTGGATAACTGTCTTGTCCATTTCAAAAGTGGTTTGTTTTCAATGAAATGCAAAATGCTCTTCATGGTTGGGCCTTTTTACTGCTTAACTGTTAAGGCCAGAGTTCATGAAACCATTCCTCTCCAGGACAGCCTGTACATACTTATTAGCTAAACATTTGTAGACAGCAAGATAGAGGAGTAATGATGCAGGAGTTATGCATCTCTTGCAAAAATTGTCCATTTGAACATAGTTAACCATTTAAAATTGTTGAAGGTAAGGTATGAAATAATTTTCTTTGGTACTGAAAAAAATCAGAATTCAAACTGATATGTCCTCATCTCACTCCTCTTCATATAAATCTACAAAGTAGACCCTAAAATCTGAACTACAATTCTTGTCTTTCCTTATAATAACTGAAATAAAATGGATTGAAGGGGTCTGTCTTGTTTAGATAGCCACCTTAGGATTAGATGAGCCTTGCTAGGCTAAAAGTGAAGAGTGAGTGTGATCTATGTCCAAAATTATGAGTAAGATAAAGATGACAACCCATATATTAGTTTATAAAATAAAGATAACAGATGTGGAAATTAAAAATAGAAAATAATGTTGACAAATATGCTGTGAACCTCCTTAACATTTCACAATTCTGGTGAAGTACAAGGCAGAATTAAATTGCTTTTATTACAGACCAGCTGCCTGGTGCCAGTTCCTTCTGGACTGTTCCAGCTGGCAGGATTTGGTTTCATTTCGCTCCACTTGGTCTCTGTCTTCAAACCTTTGCCTTTTCCTAACTGCCTTGCTTGTCTCCTCTACCCACTTGAATAGCTCAATTGCAAGGAATGATGCAAGTCTACTCCTTGCAAGAGAAGTCATTGACATTGTATTTTGCACATAAGTTTTATACTTTTATTTACTGTAAGCTCAAATCTCTCTTAGCTAGATATCTAGACAATTAATTAGAACCAAGGTCAACAGTCACTTCTCGGCCACTCTCTTTTTCATGGGACATGATGATAACATGGGAACATGCTCAACAGACAGCCACAAATTGTCTGTATCCGTGGGTTGAGAAGCCAAGCTGTAATTTGGACTCAGATATATCCCCTGCATGGATTCATTTGAACAAATGTAATCATCTGCAGTGCAGGTGGCAGCACCAAAGCTCGGAGCTTTCCAAGGGTTTCCCTATAAAGCAGACACACAGGACAGCATGCTTCCAGCATACAGTTAATTTGATCTTAAATTAGTCATGTAAACTAGGTCAGGTAGCTCCTGTCTCTAAAGTACCCATTTCTTTCCATGGACTAGGGAGATTAGCTCAGTTGCCTGCACTGAGCTAGTTGAGCCAAAAGTCACTTGAAGAATCAGCAAGAATTGTATTGGGACTCTGCTGGTGGAGGCCTGGAAGGTGCTTAGCTCCAGCTGTTCCGTCTGGAGAATCAGGGTTAGCAGTTGCATGAGCTCTATTAACTTTCCTTTTATGAACAACATAAATCTGTGGTGCAGGTGAATGGTACAGATGTGATGTGGGACTGGGCTTGAGAGACCAGCAGTAACAAAAAGTCCCTCCTGTTGCTAATACCTTCTGATTTTGTACTATTTCCTCTCCTTTTCCTGGTAATCTCATTTCTTGACTTTTTCACATTCCTCCTCCTCTAAGAAACTTTCAGAGGAAGAATTGTTTCCTCTTTATCTATGAGTACACCTTGCAGTGGCTGAGAGATTTGAATGGGCTGGAGTGTTTGATCATTTGGGTTGAGACCTTTCACATGGTGGAGGCTTGTTTCTGTGTTTGGTTTGTTTGTTTTTTTTCTTGGCTAAGCTCTTCTGCTTGGGAAGGTCTAAAGTAAGTAATAAATAGAAGATCTGTTACAAAGTGTTTAAAACTCTAAAAAAGAAAACCAAATGTAATCACGAAGTCATTTAGGAGCTACAAAGGTCTTCTGGTCCCCATGGGCGCTCTGCTTTTTCAAACTCATGCCACCATAACCAAACTTACAGCAACCGTGGTTCATTACACTAAGATAAAAAATAGTATTTTAACTTTTGGATCCAGCTATCTGGCAGTATTTAAAAAACAATTTAAATGTCACTTCTTAAATAAATTATTTGAGATTATTTGGGTGAGCAAGGAGTCTGCATGGTTTATTTCTATTACTATTTTCACAGTTTTTAAATCTGCTGTGTAACAAGTCTGCTAAGAGGGGTGAAAGTGCATTATCCTCCCACTTTTTATTCTGTGTCCCTTAGGGATGACCTTGTTTTTCTTTTCCTACAACTGGTTATTGTCATCAGTATAATCCAAGATCAAAGAAACAGAAGGGAAAGAGTTTTATACTTGTTCCCTCTTGAACTGCTGTGGTTTCCAAAAGGGTTGTTTTTGTAGATGACACCTGAGCTCTGAGTGCACTATCCACTGTTGCATGTCCACATTGCATTTCTGAATCAATGTCCCTCTTCTCTTGTTGAGGGAAAGGGAGTTTTGCAGATAAACCTTGTCTGAAATAATAAAAGTCTGAATGACTATCAGCAGCTAGTTGGACAATAGAGAGTTTTGCCTTTTCTCTTATGTATTCACAAATGATTTAAATTTGTACAATGAACATAATTAAAGAAAACAATAAACTAGCGTTTTAAAAATTATAAGCTGTTGTAATTTTTAAAATGGTTTCACAAAGAATGAGGCTATTTTTTTAATGCTCCAGTAATGAAAGACATGGTCAGATCTGGTTTTTCTAGATATCTTTATATGGGATAGTGAGTGTGTATATACTTTTATGTTTTGTTTCAAAGGACAGCAGGACAACTCACTTCAGCTGCCACATGATGCTAGGAATAGCAAATATTCATAATCTGTTGTTTTTATAGAAGGGCATGACTATTACAGTTAGAAAGGCTTCAAGAAATGTAGTAGTGCCAGGGGGTAAACAAATATGGACAGAGGCCATTACAAATAATTTTTAAACCAAAATAAGGTAGAAAAAGGACATGTTATTGCCCTTATTCTGCAGATGAATAGGCCTAAAACTTTAGCAGGAGATCTGTATTAGATCTTAATCTTATGTCTCTCCCACAAACCTCCCCTTCCCTGACATCTGGTCAGCCCTCTTATGGTGAGAGGACCTGGGCCATGGTGTAGGGAGAGGGCTGCTGCTTTCTGAGCTGCTGTGTCTTGGTGATCTCAATGCCATGCACTGGGAGAAAAGGCACCTGTCTGCTCAGCCCACTGCCAGAGATCCCACTGCAATGAGAGCTGGACTCTAAGACTGTCCCATTGAGCCCTTTGGACACAAAAACCATACCCCTGACCACCAAGGTATTGCCTAAGATGTGAAGACAGAAGGGATTCTGAATTACTGACAGAGGCAAATGTGATTTTCTAAAACCAGCCAACCAAGGCTACAAAGAAACTCTCCCATCCAAGTGGAACTCACCTTCCTCTCCATTTGTCCTCTGCTGTACAAGATCCAACAGAGGGAGAGTGACCTGGTTGTAAACACCTCTTGGAAATATGTGCTGGCACTGGGAGTGCTGGAGCAAAAGCAAAAATATAAAGAAGTGTTAATTTCAAGATTCATTAGGCACAGAGGACATGCTCCTGTTCCCAGAGAAGTTAAGCTCTCACTGATTGTAAAATTCTTATTGGTTGTAGAGGTGCAGGATCAGTCAATGGAGGAAGAATAACTAATGCTGTATGAAAAAAGGAGGCAGAGGCAGAATTTTTTTTTCCAATTTTTAAAGGGACTATTTTCTAAATTCTGAATGTGGCAGAAACTTCAACAGGCAATTAACCTGAATATAGTTGCCATGTAAGTACAAATTTGCCAGGTTTGAGGCCTGAAGCTATCCAATATTTTAATGTGGGTGTCTGTAAAAGAGCATGGAGTCTTCCATCAAGTGTCTAGTCTAATGCACATGCTTTCATGATAATGGCCTAAGGCAAGTATGAAAAATTAGAATTACATTAGGAAAATCTGACCAAACAAAGCCTTGAAAATATTTCAACCAGGAGCTCTTGATTCAGTTTCTCATACATGTTGTACGTTTATTGAAGAGCTCATGTGCAGCATAAAAGCAGTAAAATATCTGCCTGTCAATACCTTTCTACTTATTTGACATTTAAAGACTCTCCTGTTCCATTATTTCTGCTTCACTTCGTGACATTTTTATCAACTTCAACATTAACATGGCAGATTTTACAACTAATACACTTAAAAGGTACAAAGATGTCAGGAACATCAATTATAAAAAAAAAAATTACAGCTCCTGCTGTATCTCAGAGGTAATTAAATGAGCTGTAATTATTAGCCTAGATTCATTAGATTCATTTTCTCATTACCTTCTCAGTTTGGATTATTGTAATTCTTGGTGTGTCTGTCTGCCAAGACAGTGCATTTGCAGCCTTGAATGCAGTCAGAAAGGCAGAGGAAAGAGGACCATTAAAAAGCAAATTATTTAGGTGTTTTGAAATCCCCTGCAAATGAGTTCACTGTTATCTGTTCCTGATAATATTTCCATAATTCCTTGGTGTTTTGTGAATAAGGACCACTATGCTTCCAGGCTGTTGTCACTTCTGGAGGTGTTGATTAAGCAGTGCTACCACTGTGGAGTGGCTTGGTGTGGCAGACCTGATTTGTACAGCCACATGCCAAGCATGCTCATGGCTGGTATCAGAGGCATGCTTGCATCTGTCCTATGGCCCAATTACTTGGAGATTAGAACTAGAGGGGATTTGAATTTAGTAATAAAAGAAGTAAATCAGGGGGTTAAGTGTATGGAAAGTGAGAATATTCCACGCAGACAGTAAGGAAAGGATGCCCAAGAAGCAAAACCCTGTGATAATAGACAACAGCTATGGGACTAGCAGTGTGTTAGATGACATTTAAGTGAATGAAATGTAGTTTCTTAGGCATCATCTAACATGGTATTATCTAAATTTCTGTGTTCCATCAAGTTCCTGGATTACAGCACTATTTTATCCCTGCCTTTAGGGGCATAGCTTTTGCAGAATTCCTCAGGCTGAAAGATGGCTTGACCTTAAAAAATCCCATATAAGACTTATCTGTTGGTGGTTTTTTTGGCTGAGAATCAAATACCAGTCTATTATTAAAATTGCTCAGGCACAATGCCTGTGGTTGGATAAACATTAGCTGTGAAATAAAATGTAAGGTCAAAGAGAACTTTATGGGTTCACCCCCATCATAATCAGGTACATGTACTTTAGATTTTAGCAGTTAAAGAACAATGTTAGTAGAACAGGGAAATTACATTAGCTTTGATGTGCAGTTTCAAGGCATTCCCCCTGGACAACAACAAAGCTGTTTAATTTTTGGAAAAGAAGCCTCATTAGATGTCAATTAAAAAAAAAGAAATCAAACTCCCAATGAATTAATGTTTTGTGTTTATGAACATATCTTTGTGTTCTATATGAACTTTGGAATCTTATCAGAGATGGAGCCAGATCTGATTTTCTCAGAGACAAAGAATGATATTGCCATGAATGGCAGTTGTAGCAAGAACAATCCAAAGGAGATGAAATTAAAATGTTGCCTCAAATATTGTCTGTCCTAGGGCTGTCAGTAAAATGCAAACATTATCTCTGTTCTGTTAAGAATTGAGGGAAGAACTAGAAATCCAATTTCTTTGAATCTCCAGAGAAAGCAAAATCATTCCTTCTGATGCTACTGCATGTGAAAAGCTTCTAAAACAAAAAAATCCCAAATCCAGGTCATAAAAATTAGAAAATCTGATACAGAGACATAAGAGTGGAGCAGCCCACAGTGATGTCGTTGGTCACCTTTACACTCATGAAATAACACCTTACTCAGAAAGTAATCTCATCAAAATGTATAAGAGTGCTCCCACAGTATCCCTTCACCTGATTGTCTGCCAGCTGAAGCTGGCCATTATATTGAGAGAAAACAGAGAGCTGCCTTGGGAGCTCAGAAGGGTCAGACTGACAGTAGTTCACACTGCGTAGTTTAAGTGTCAATCACGCTGCATGGTTATGTCCAAAGAGAGAGGCAGTGGCAAAATTTGACTGCATTTGCTTCTCAACCAAATGTGAGACTTGGTAAAGTTGTGTCTGATTTGATCTTACTCCGGCTTCTAGACAAGAGTGACTTTATAGCCACTTTGCAGGATTCTCCTTTGCAGGGTGGTGTCCTTCGAAACTAAAGGAAATTTTCTCACTAAATTCACTAGGCTTTGGTTCAAGGTCAAAGAGAGGAAAAAACTCGGTTGTTAAGGCAGAAAGGATGACAATGGTCAGGCATCCTGACTTCTTGTAGTGCAAGACATAATTCCACAAATTTTAGATTCAACAAGACAGCAACTTCTGATTAACGCACTTCACATCTTTGAGATATACAATTTTACTATAAAGAATTTGAATGATAGAGAACATGTACCCAATAATTAGTTGATTAGCACTTGGCATTTCATTTCTAGCTTGATTTTGTCCACTATTATTAAATCTCAGCATATTTCATAATGTATAATTTTTCAAAGGGATATCCAGTGCCATAATCATGGTACTTGCATACTGCATTCCCACCCAGTGATGGAGCTGGCAGTAAGAATATCAGAAATAGTCTGAAAAGAGTAAAATATTTGACTTCCCAAAAATATTTTACTGGTGCATTTTGTGTAATGCAATCAGTCCAGCCGTTTGAAGAAGATGACTCTTCAAGGACACAGGTAAAGAGTTCTGTGAATAAACTGCAAATGAAAAATTGATGCAGAAGACAAGTAATGCATAGAAACTCTGCCCTGCATTAATGAGAATGCTGCGAGGTAGCCATAAAGTCACTCTTGTCTAGAAGCTGGCCTAAGATCAAATCAGACTTTACTTTACTAAGTCTCACATTTGGTTGAGAAGCAAATGCAGTAAAAATTTGCCTCAGCCATTGCCTGTCTGCATGCTTATATTTCTGTTCTTTGGATGTGACCATACAGAGTGATTGATACCTTACAATTACGGAGTGTGAACTGCTGTCAAGGGTCTGACCCAACACTCATTGGAATTGACAAGATTGTCCACTGGAATATAACTGGATTGTGAGGACCAATTCCTTAATGGCATTCAGCTGCCTAGCAGAGCATTGGCTATGTGGAAGCTAAATTCTGTGTGATTAAGGCTATGGTTCTGGACTTCCAGTGTCAATGCTGTAGGTGACTGCACCTTGCTCCAGAGAAAACATCTACATCCAATGTAGGAATCATACTGTTATCTTCACTGAATTTTTTGGTTATTTTTATCCATTTGCTGCAATCAGAATCTGTATGCCCAGTTCAGCTAACTATACTTGCATAGGAGACACCTGATGTTAGGTGGCTTGAACCCTACCCTGAGTACCCAGGTTGATTTTGTCAATCTCTAGACACTGGCAGGCACATGCAAGTTTGTCACCTGCAGAGGGTGACTTAGATTGCCAAAAGCATGAATCTTTCATGAGTTGCTTCTCTCTCTCCATTTACAATGTAGGGTGGTAACAGTGACTGGCTGAAGCTAGGGATGTGAATCCTGACTACAGCACTTGAACTTTTGTGTTCATGTGTATGTTTTCACAGCAGTGCCTACTGTGTACTTTAAACAGAACCTTTGCATCACTTGACTCTGTCCTATAAAGATACTAACTAAGCAATATACATTGTTTTATGAAGTCGTGAATGAAAATCCCCAATAGATATTAACCAAGGAAGCTGAAGTGCTTCCTGGTTTCTAATATTTAATACACTTAGCTAGTCATAACTAATTATTCCTTCTTTAGTGTATAAACTGAAATACAGTAACTACATTAATTGTTATAGGAACTTTGAACAACATATTCTACAGAGAGGAGATTTTTAAATAAAACTGAATAATAGCGAACATATAATACAGAATAAAAGTTTGTTTTATCACCAGTTTGGATTTGTTTAGCACTTAAAGGAATATATTCCTGCCAATGTAATATTGCATTCTGCAAAAGGATTGCTAAAAATTAAAATATTTCATTCTCCTCTGCAGCCTTGTTGTAGCAAAGAGGTTTCACAGACTCCTGACTTCTGTGGTGCTGATAGAAATATATTTGTAGTCAAAATATGCCTGGAAAGTGTTCCAGTAGAGATTATAGGGTAGCTGGTGTGCCACTGTCATTTGCTTAATTCAGAGTGGTGCTTGAAAGAGATATTTAATCTGCAGTGGACAGAAGCTGCAATGCTGATACTGAAAATGACATTTAGCAACAATTTCTGATGGCTTTTTCTGAAAGTGGCTTGGGAAAAGCATCTCACTGATACTAGTGGTGCAGTTAAGCTTCTGAATTTTACATAGGAAGATGGTGGAGGGAGAGCTATATTTAGATGAAAGGGATTCACTTCTTTCTAATACCATGCAACCAAAAAATCTGAGGTTCTTCGTTTCAACCCTGACTCAAAATGGTTGATGTTAATTTTTTTAATACTTTCACTGACTTCTCTGGAGACCAGTAAAAAGGCTGCCTAAAGATCAAAAGTCCAGAATTAAATGGTATTTACATGTGTAACAGCCAGTCACTCCATGGAGTGATTTTGCTGATTTTAATTGAAAATTAAGATGCTAAATACTTCTAAAGATCTCAGCTTAAGTGATTTTAAAAAACCCCAAACAACTATAAAAAGTTCTGTGTTAGGTCTGCATGAGTTCTTTTGTCTTAAACATTTGGGTCAATGGTCATACTACTCTTGCATTAAAACAAATATCTTTCACTCCCATCACATCACCTCACTGTGTGTGCATTAAGGGGCAAGTTGGGAGTTTCTAGAAGTCAGAAAAGTAAACTTTTCACCAGCTTGAAATCCAGCCAAAGGTGTTGAAGTACTGACTTCAGATCCCACCTCTATTTCCACCTTCTGCACCCTGTTTGTCATGAAGTCTAACTCATCAGACAGGCTGCAAAACATATCCCCTGGTTAACTTCCTCTGCTCTGAAATTCCAGTGGGCCATAAATGCAAATTCAGTTGTGGATAGTGATAGAGTAGGAGGAAGAGATTTATATAGAATAGGCAGTAAAAAATTCATCAGTAGCTGTAGTGTAAAGAGATTTTATTGAATTCCTGCACAGGAAAGCAAACCTGAGGAAGTGTTGTTAGTAATCCCCTTTGAAGACAGACATGAGATAGTAGGTATGGCATGGAGTTTATTAAGATATCTAGATAAACTCAAGGGAAAAAATGTGAGGAAACAAGTCAGAGTTTGAAGCTTTATAAACACTTATAGTGGTGAGAAAATATTGCAAGAAGTGTTTCAATATATCTGAGAATATTTCTGACTATAACAGGAAGCAGTCTGTGAAAAAAAAGAAAGGTTAAAAAACTATTTCAGACAAGTATTTTCAAAAGCTTTTCATTATTTGATAGCTAGTACTTTGGAGG
Source organism: Oenanthe melanoleuca (assembly GCF_029582105.1). NCBI lineage: Eukaryota > Metazoa > Chordata > Aves > Passeriformes > Muscicapidae > Oenanthe > Oenanthe melanoleuca. Next base: position 35,736,789 of record NC_079334.1, on the reverse strand, counting down.
TTGAAGCCATTAATGTGGTCCACAGAACACCTTGCTGAATAACCTGAAGCTGAAAAACTGAAAATCACACACTGTTGACATATCCTACAGGGGGAATGTGGAATTTCTAGGGTAAAATGTTACAAAAGAAAAAGGAACAAGGGCTCAAAGTCACTGTGACAGAGGATGTGTGTTTGGTTTGCTTTTCAATGAGGCTTGCTGATAGAAAGGAAAGATTTCTGCATGCACAAAGAGGAGGAAGGGCAGGGGATCGGAATAAATTCAAGCGAGTTAGATTTTCAAGAACCAAAGCAATTTCTGTCCAGGCAAAAGAGACAGAAATGAAGATTGATAATGCAGCAATAGAAGCAGGAGCACAGTGCAGAAAGATAGTTATGGATGGTTAAAAGTTTCTAACTACTTACAGATGTCTGTTGCTTGGAAAGCCTATTTTAGGCCCTTAAGCACGTGCTTGATTTTAATGAGATTTATGCTTAGGCTAAATGGTAGGCATGGTTCAAGGACTTTGCTGAACCAGGATCAAAGAGAGAAAACTGTCATTTGATTTAAGTATGGTGATTTTTTTCATATTGCTTCGAATGTATGAGAAGAAATTCCAAATTTTTTTCAGCAGTAACTGTTTAGCAGGAAGATAAAAACCACTCTGACTACAACCTTCATGGTCTGGTTTTCTACATGTGGATATGAGATCAGAATCAGCAGCTAGCTATTAAAGTGTGAAAATGAAGAAGTAGGAAAGCAAACACTGTCACAAATTAGATGAGAAATCTGAAGAAAGGGAATTAAGATGATGCTAGTAAAGGAGATACAGAAGCAGTGTAAGAAGAAATTTTTAATGCATAAGAATATTAAAAATGAACATATTATTAACAGTCCAGACAAAAAGCTAAAAATGAAATCTTACTAACAGTGGGGGGAAGAAAAGAGTTAGTTGTGGACAATTGGGATGTGTATTGGACTGACATGACAAGGATTTGATAGTGTGTGGGACTAGAGGGGTGGTGTCTATGAGCAGTAGCCAAATCCTCATCAATGACTGACAGATCCAGATCCAGGGTGGACCTGCCCTGGCCAAGGCCAAGAACATCAGTGATGATGGTAGTGCCTCTGGGATAACAGCTTTGAGAAGGGAGAAGGAAGAGCTGTGACACAGCAGTCAGAGAGGAGTGAGAATACATGAGAGAAATGAGATTCCCTCAGCCTGTGCTGCAGACCTTGTGGGGCAGGCTGTGTCCCTACAGCTCACAGGACTGCCTGGGTGCAGAGACCCAGCTGCAGCAGCGAGGGACCCTGCTGGAGAAGGGATGCCCAAGCAGGCTGGGAGCTGTGGGCAGCCTGCGCTGAGCAGCTTTGCTGGCAGGACTCGTGAGCCTGTGGGGGACCCACACTGGAGCAGTGTGATCTTAAAAGGCTGCCCCGTGTGAGAGGGATTAACGTTGGATCATCTCAAGAGGAGCTGCTGCCCCTGGAGAAGTTCATGGAAGCCTGTCTCCCGTGGGAAGGACCCCACACTGGAGCAGGGGAGGAGTGCAAGGAGTCCTGCCCCTGAAGAGAAAGCAGTGGCAGAGATAATGTGTGGTGAACCAACCTCAACCCTCATTCTCCATCCTCCTGTGTGCCCTAGGGGGAAGGAGGAAAAGAATTAGTGAGTAAACCTGAGCCTGAGAAGAAGGGATTGGTGAGTTTGAGATTTAGTTTTTATTTCTCATCCTACTCTGATTTAATTAGTAGAGACCTACAATAATGAATTAAATAATTTTTTCCCCAAATCAAGTCTGTTTGGCCTGTGATAGTAATGGGGGACTGATCTCTCCCAGTCCTTATCTTGTCACATAATCCTTTTACTACATTTTCTCTCCTGGAGGAGAGATAGAGGGCCTTTGATGGGTGCATGGTATCCAGCCAGGGTCAATCCACAAAAGGTTGACTCACTGTACAGCATTAACAACATCCAGGGAGATGTTTGTCTCCTGCTGTTGCTCACCCATCAGAATTTCAGCCCTCTCTTCCTTCTTCCTTCACCCTTCTCACTCCCCTAGTACTTTCCTACTTAAAAATATGCAAGAGTAATAAATAATTCATACTCACATTTTCCACCTCTCTTACCACATGCTGTAGATAACTTGGCATGAAAAGGAGAAATGGAAGGCAAATAGGAGAGCAAAGACCAAGACATTTCAACTGTACTCTGTGCTGCAGAGATAGATATATAGATAACTCTGCTGAAATGAGACAACACTATACAACCAACATGAAACATCTCTGCCCAACCTTATTCCCCACTCCCTTTAGGCTGAAGGGTTCTTCTGGCAGTAGGGAGTGTATTTTAGCATGTTTATGCAGCAGCCAGGACTGGAGGGATTTCATATCATTATGATGACTTCAAGTGTTGCCAGAACAAGGGTAATATTGAAAATACTGATAAACAAAACTGTATGTCAGCATTTATTTTATTTGTCTAAACAAAAGAATACAGAAAAGAAACAAAGATGTATGTCCGGTTTTATTTCATCTATCCAAATAAAATAATAATAAAAGGAAACTTCCTACCATCTAATATGCCAGATACATAAACAAACAAAGTATTTAATGTACCCTCCTTGTTACTAGGCAAAACAGTGAGGCCAGCAGCTATTATACATTTTGAAATCACAACCAATTAAGACTAAATAAAAGAATAGTTAGGAATAATCTAAAATTGGTGCTGCCTGAATAATTGGAAACAAGTTTGACCTGGTTTTCCCTGCACATGAACATATACAATGTTCCTAAATTTAGTTAAGCTACAGGTATTTCTACCAGCTACAGTGCTGTATTACTCTACTAAGAGCAGAGACAGTTTATTGTAAAAGAGTACTTCAACTGTAAATCAAAGTGAAATATCTATATAAAATGTTGTGTGTTTACCAGCATTTCTGCAGTAAATACATCATGTCCCTTACGAAAAATAAATACAAAATGTAATTACACAGACTGTTTGTCAACATACCTTTGTGTCTTGAGTTCTTACAAATGCTAATATTGCTCATTCTGCAGAGATGCCCATGTCAGAATTGTCTTACAGGTCTTACCTAAATGCACTGAGCTAGACTTGCAGTGTTCCCATTATTGCTGGCACAAGTGGTAACTTAAGGCTAATGAACCTTGTTCCAGTTTTCTCTGGAAGGTGGGGAGGAGAGAGCTTGTAGAGAACCTCCCAGGTGGTTTATGGAAGCAGGGTTGGCTGACCTGACAGAGGCCAGGAGTCCTTACATGCACTGAGAGCTGCCAAGGTCAGTGAAGGTTCACCTCAGGCAGAACTGCTGGGGCAATGCAAAGGGCTTTGCTGGGAAGTTTGATTACAAGCAAAATAGATGATCTTACTCTGATTCACTCTGCAGGGTTTCCTCCTCTTTAAATTTATTTTTGTAGATTGTATTCTGAGTGTAGCCACAATAGGCAAATAATTTAGGTAATCAGAGTCATCTTGATTGGACCAGGCAAGGGCATTTGAAGTATTGATTGTAGCATCTCTGTGATACAATTAAAGCCAGTAGGCAGAATCCATCCATAAATCTTGGGTGAATTAGAACCATTCTTCTGCCCTTGCTTGAGGATAAACACAGCTTCTTAATGTACCAAAAGTACCTTACTATGCCATTTTGCTGTCAATAGATAATTAGCTGCCAGTGATGTCCATGTAAGAGCTTTCCCCTAAAGAAAATATTCTGCAACTGAAATTGTAGGATAACCAAACCCCCTATTGAGTAATATCCACCTTTCTGTGGGTCCACATTAAGGTCACTGTCTTGTGATGAAATATGCATTTCATTACACTTGATATTTGCCATAATTTCTGAGGCAGCAGTGGACAATATGTGATGGCATCTATTAATTTCCTTGCTTTTAAGTGTTTCTGCCTTGTTACTAGGGAAATAACTAACTAAATTTGGTTTGAATTAGAGTTTTAAATATATTGCAAATGCATAATTTAATATATTCCCACTTGACACTGAAAGGCTGGGAAGACAAAAGATCTGCCTAGGTTGTTTTCTGAGTCACAGCACTTGGACAATGCAAATCTAGACAAAAAGCCAAGGCGTTCAGGGGAATTCTATGGAGAAAAAAATATATTTTTCTTTAGAGACTTCAGAGTATAGCCTATACCAGTCATGTGGGCTCACTTTGTTGGAACAAGGCACTCCAGGGTGTGATGCATCCCAGTTACCTCAGACAACGAGCTAGGCAGTGGGTCTGGACAAGAGTGAGTGAGGCTCAGCTGGGCCAAAGTCTGCACGTTTGCTGTGCCCAGCAGGAAAAAACAATGCTTCCTACAGCACTTAATTGTCTGCAACCTCTGCATAAAAAGTGTGTTTCTCTCTGCTAGGAGACTAAAAGAGTTCTATTGAGAGCAAGTCAGCATTCATGTTGCTTTCTACTAGGCTTGTAACCTTCTTGAGTTTTCATTCCATAAACCTGTGAATATATGGCAAGGATTTAGCCTTTTTAGTATGATTTATTATCATTTAGTTTTCTTTCTGTGTCCTGTCCCCAGTAAAGATCATGGGCACCGCATAAATACTGCAGCCTGGATCCAAAATATGGATTTCTGAAGGAGTAGAAGACTGCAGTAAGAAATAATTTTTGCTTTTGTGATCATTATACCATATTGTAAATGTGCTTGGTAATTTGACAGGGGTGTTGATACTCAAGTGCATCTCTCTGAATTAACATCAGAGCTGTAGTACTGACTTAAGGTGCTTAGTTTCTTGTAGGACACTTAATCTTACACTGATATATATATATATACATATATATATATATATATATATGGAGAGTTCACATCTAAATGCTTTTGGGATGTCACCATACAGGACAGATGATGAAAAAGTATTGTCTGCCTCTCTGGAATCTCTTAGGAATCAAGGAAGAGTGGAAGGAAGTGACTTCTCTCAAAGCTACTCAGGAACTTTGTCAGCAGACAGGGAAATTAAACCTGTATCTGCATCCCAGGGGCCCAGACCACAGTGTGTGAAAGGATGTGGCCACATCTGATCTACCCTCTACATTTGAGCCTATTGCCCACAAATATAGGTGTTGTACCATGTAAGATATAGTAACAACATGCTGCTCATCCCTCAGCTGAGACAACTCCTGTGAACCCTGTTTTACATTTGCCATTTCTATGTGGATGTCCTCAGCCATTTTAGGTAGCATTCTGGGAAAGCAACTGAATCAAGTTCAAAATGTTTAAGGACTAAGCCTAAAATTACTAAGTGGTGGATATGAGCCAGAGAATTAAATATTTGATCGGATTACTTGAAAAGAAATTGAAGAGTGCAGTAATCTAAGCAAATCAACCAAACAGAATTGTCCCTGACTTATAGACCTAATACAAGGGGTTTTTCTAAGAGAAATGTGGAAGAGGGTTTTGTATGAAGTAGACAAATAGGCTTGGATAAATAGCATTTTTTCAATGGAGGAAAAAATTATGATAACCAATTTATGATACCTAATCTTTAAAACCTTTTAGAATCCTTCAGAATCCTCTAAGGTACATTTTCTGACAGCTTGAAGACATTTACTTTACCATTAGTTATTTTTTCTAGAAGCTGTGATCTATATCTCTAAATTGGGTAGTCTTTCCATGATGCTGCTGTCTTTTGCTCAATTAGGAAATTCCTCTGAAATTGTTCTGCATGTAGTAACTAAACTTGACAAAAGGAATCCAACTCTGACTACATTTTGACAGTATAATATTCTGAACCATTTTCCAAGAAAAAAATTCTGTCTTAACTAGGATTATAGCAAGATAGATACTTTGTTATGCAAATGTGCATTTCTGTGCAGACATTATAATCCATGTTGGAGGTTTCCTTGAACTCTAAAGACACTGTATTTTGGATTCACAGAGATATAGCTGAAAAACAAAATAAGCTCTGAGATAGAATTTTTGAGACTGTGTAGAGAGAATTAAGTGGATACCAAAAGTCAGCGATGTCAATGCTCCTAGTATCATTTTGTTTTGCTTGAGAATAAATCCTTCTCAAAGGTACTGGATTATTTTTTTTCTCCTGGATGAATACAAAATTGAGTGTATGTGAAGTTTATTTCCTCCTCTGTATAAAAATCTCTTTCATCATATAAGTTTTACCAATCCTGTTTACAAAATCCAGTTAAAAGAAGTAATCCTAATGGCTTCAGTATGCAGAATATCAGTTTTATGATGTGATCATTGCACACAATCTGCAGCAGCTTTTGTTGTGCAGCTGACCACAAGTTAAATGATTGTGCTCTTCTTTATCTGACCCCAAAGTATTGGTGGCTTTTTTTTGGAGCTATGACTCACTTAGGACATGTATATGAGAGTTCTCTTCAACAATTTATTTCCTTCATAGACTATTTTAAGGATGCCAATATGTATTTTGTCTATATTTCCACAGGCTCTTCCCCTGGAGATCTATGGGACTCCATCTGCTCCAAACAGCTGCCAAATACTTTTGTGAGTGTGCATGTGTGTGACTATGTATAAACAAAAATGCAGTAGTAAGAAAGCCTGAGACTTCTTTGTGGTTGTGATGTCACCTGCATAGTTAGAGTGCAGTGCTTCTCATATTCCTGTGTCTGAAGAAGAGCTATTGCCCTTTCTTTCTCAGCCAATGTAGGGTGCTGAATGTCAGCTATTTGTCCTTGCCTCCCTGTAAATACACAGAGATTTTTATTATTTGTTTATTGTAGGCAGTACTTGATTCTATAATAGAGATGGATAGAGGCTGTGATTGATATTACAATCGTTACAGGGAGGTTGTAGAGAGATGAAATTGCTTCGGGCGCCTTGACAGCTCAGAGTTTCTCTGGATCCGTCAGCTCTGATCTTCAGGTGACTGAGTGAGCTGTTTGAAGGGTGATGTTTCCCTGTCTGAAGCATCCCCACAGTTATGCACACCACAGCTAACTTCAGGTTAATCTGGTGTGACATGGACACATGGTCTTTCCTGAACAGGAAGGCAGTTCAGAGTCTTTAATGATCCGACACAGTGTCCTGCTTGTTCAACTGATACAAGTGGGTGACCCTTTGTGTTTCAATTTCTTTAACATCTTCCTGTTCCTTTAGAGATGCCATTCAATGTAGAGATAGCTTTCCAAAAAGACCTAAAGAAGCTGGGACTAAACTCCCTCACACACTAGTCACAGAGTAGATTTTGTTTGTCTTCAGTATTAGAGAACATGTAACAGAAGATTATTAACACAGATACCTATAAAAAACTAATTATTTAATTTTGGAGAGGCTACAGCATAAATTATTATACAAAAAGAAACCTGTTATATGGCAATATGATCTTTTTTCCAAGTGTGCTTCACGTTATTCAATAATTTTTTCTCTGTTGAAGGCTTTCAGAATTTTGAAAGTGTTTTGACAATACCAAGTTGTTTGACAAACCTGCTCAAAAAAACCCAAAAAACCCTATTTCAATAAAGAGATTTTTTGGCTTAATTCTGAAATCAGTTTCAGCTGATTTCTCCAAAATGAAACACATCTTTCTGAACTAGAAAACAGATCTCAAACCACAGACACGAGTTATGGAGCTTGTACAATCAGTGTGTCTTGTCAAGGATAATAGGTAGGGTTAAAACAAGTCAAAACTAACATTTCATTTAGCATACTCATTTGCTTCTCACGATTTATGGCACTTGTTTTCTTGTCAGCTTTCATTTTGGTTCTGAAATTTTGTTATACATGTTTCCCATATACAATGCTTCTCATCTGAGGAAGCAGGAGGCAATATATAAATATTCATTTTTTGCTGTTTTTGAAAAAAAATCAAAACAACTTCTTGGCAGTTACCAAGAATTCTACACAATTAAAGTACTATGTTATTAGTAACTATTGAATCCTTGAACATCCCTACTAAATAAAACAGTTGGATATTGCTATCTTAATTTCACAAATAAAAATATGAGCTAAAAAGATTAACCTGTGTCCCGATGCAAACATCCAAAACATTTGATTTCAGGGACATGACTATTTCAGGATCAAACAACTACATTGAAACCACCATAATGGTTTCTTCTTTACTGAACTACTGACATTTAAGAAGAGAGACTGAACTTTTTCATTGCATTAAGGTACACTAGCTATTTCAATTAACCTTTTCTTCTTCTAACAGCAAAATCTGCAAAGAAAACTTCCAGCAAGCCAAAGCTAAAATGTGCAGATATGTGTTTTTCTACCTTCCGCCTCAGTACCTAAAGGATAAAACCAATCAGGAATTAAGTTTTCAGAGAGTGTCTTACCCTCATTAGGCACACTTTCTTGAGATCTGTGCATTCATTTGTGATGAGCCAAATGAACTCTAGCAATATTGCTGTTCTGGAGTAACCCAAGCAAGTGCTGATATGCCCAATTCCATTGTTTTTCAGGACACTAATTGGAGATAGTGACACAACTACTTCCCTGAGCAGCCCAGTCCAATCCTTGACAGCCCTTTCTGTGAACAACTTTTTCATAATACCCAGTCTAAACATCCCCTGGTGCAACCTGTGGCCATTTTGACTTGACTTGTCATTCCTTACTTGGGAGAAGAGACTGATCCTCACCTGGCTACAACTGATTTCAAGTAGCTGTAAAGAGCTTTAAGGTCTCCCCTAAGCCTTCTTTTCTACATGCTAAACAATCACAACTCCCTCAACCACTCCTCATAATTCTTGTGCTCCAGGCCCTTTTCCAGCTCTACTGTCCTCCTCTGGATGAGTTTCAGCACCTCAATGCCCTTCCTGTAGTGAGGGACCTAAAAGTGGACTCAGGACTTGAGGTGTGGCCTCACCAGCACTGAGTTCAGAGAGACAATCACTGCCCTGGTCCTGCTGCCCATACTCTTGTTGGTAAGGTCAGGCCATTGGCCTTCTTGGCCACCTGGGCACACGCTGGATCATATTCACCTCCTGTGGGTAGCACTCCCAGGTCCCTTTCTGCTGGGCAGCTTCCCAGGTGCTCCATCTCAAGCCTGTAGTGCTGAATGAGGATATTGTGTTCCTGATGCAGGACTCGTCACTTTGCCTTGTTGAACTCATTGTGTTGGCCTTGGCACATCTATTAAGGCTGCTCAGATCCCTCTGCAGACCCTTCCTACCTCCATCAGATCAACACTCCAACCCAGTCTGATGTCACCAACAAACTGATCAAGGTTATGCTAGAGCCCACTATGCAGATCATCAATGGAGGTATTAAACGGAATGGCCCCAGTATACTGAGTCCAGGGAAACACCACTAGTGATCAGTCACAGCAGGATGTATCTCCATGCACAACCAGCCTCTGGGCCTGTCCATCCAGCCATTTTTTTACCCACTGGGCAGTACACCTGTCAACACCATGGGAAGGCATTTTCTTCTGGAGAATGCTGTAGGAAACCATGTCACAGTCTGTACTGATGTCCAGGTAAATAACATCCACAGCCTTTCATAAATCCACTCAGCAGGTCACCTTGTCGTAATAGGAGAAGAAGCTGGTCAAGCAGGACCTGCCTTTCATACACCCACACTGTGTGAGCCTGGACCCTTGTTGTGCTGTATGTGATGTGTGAGGGCACTCAAGATCATCTGCTCCATGACCTTCCCCAGCACTAAGAAAAGGCTGACAGGTGAGTGGTTTGCCAGATCCTCCTTCCAAGCCTTTTTGTAGATGGATGTCACATTTGTGAAGGAGACTGGGACCTCCTTGGTTAATCAGGGCCTCTGGTGACTGAAGGAAAGTGCCTCAGAGAGCACTTCTGCCTCCTCCTTTGTGGATGGGCCCCATAGACTTGTGTCTGTTCAAATGGTCTAGTGGATCACTCATGATTCCCCCTTGGACTGTGGGGGCTTCATTCTTCTCCCTGTCCCTATCCTCCACCTCAGAGGGCTGGATACTCCCAACACAAATGATCTTGCTACTAAAGACTAAGGCAAATAAGGCATTAAGTAACTCTACGTTTTTCTTATCCTTTGTCACTATATTTCTTCATATATTCAGAAAAGAATGGAGGTTCATCTTAGCCAAATTTTTCTAGCCATGTATTTATAGATTTTTTTTTTTTTCAATTGTGTAGCCAAAACAGCTATAGAAAGAACACAAAAAGCAGAACAATGAATAATTAAGATCTGGGGATTTAGCAAGCTTGGGTTCAACCTGATACTTTTCTATTTCTAGAACTCATGAAGAATGCCCAGACATGTGGCAAGCATGTGACCTCCAACAGTCCCTGAAAAGAGTAGTGGCCTCCTACAGGTTCCCTGTCATAAGCTAGTGTGTCGAAATGCCTCATATGGGGCCTGAGATGAATGTAAAATATCAATGTTTAGGCACCTGAATTTAAATGTCTGTTTCTGAGCGTCACATTTTAACCCCAGCTGGCAACCAAGCCCCATACAGCTGCTCGATTTTTTTTGGACAGAGTTTGCCATTACTAAATCCTGGTTAGAGTTACCCCAGAAAAGAGAAAATAATAAATGCTAAGGAAAATAAAAATGTAAACAGCAGCAGCAAAACATTTGATTAAAAGTAGCTATGTACAATTAAGGCTCTCCAAACAGTCCTGAATATTCTTTTCCATAATAATCTAATGTTTCTTAAGGATTATGGAGATGAATATTTCTCTTTAAAGCTTTTGCAAGCTTTATAATTATAGCATGGTAAGTCTGATCTATTTGTGACAGCAGCTATGGTGTGTTTGACTCAGGAAAATTTAATGCATTTGAGTTTGGTGTTGCTTTCGTCAGAGGAAGTGGCAAATTCAGAACTCCAAAAGTGTGAATGTGTCTTCATACTTGTCAACTTCATCATTACTGCACAATGAACTCAGGTATTTTTATGGACATGCAGAATTATTAATATTTAATCTAAGATGGGTAAATATGTGACATTGTTATTCAGGATACTTCATGATTCCTTTCATTGAAATCCTCCATGATTTCATTGCAGAATTTTAGTGACAGACTCTAAAAAGACAATAATATTACTTGATGCATTAAGTTAGGCATATATTCTAGAGGATGGCTGAGAACTAAAATTTGAAGACTTATCCTGTATTCCTTTAAATACTGCTAATTTCAATACTGTGAATTTTTCATTATATAAGAAATTTTTGTCCTTGGTCACAGACACTGCTAGGTATATCTCATACAGATTTCATTTGTTACACTATAATGCAGCAGTCACACTGATAAATATATTGGCAATATAGTTTTTTGATGGTTTGGTTTTTTTGTTCGGTGTTTTTATGGAATCATGATCAGATATCATTGCTTTACATCAATAGGATTTGCAGAAGCATGTATAGAGTGACTTAATTTCTCATTAATTTCATTAATTTTAAGGGGACATAACTCCAGGACTGACAGTAGGATGAATCCTTAGTAAACCCATTGTAAAATTTATCCACTTTTTTATTTTTTTTTATTTTAACTAGAAAATCATATCTAAATTGAATTTGTAAAATTAGAGAAGGCATTATATGTCCTCTTGAACCTGATAACATTCAGGTTAACTCCATTAACTCCATATCTTTTCATGAGCTTTGCAGAATTTGGTTGGCAATTGTGTAAAGTATCAACCCATTATTCAAAGCTGTTCCTGCCATTGAATCAGTCAAACCTCCTGCTACGAATTCATTCACCTCAGATGAGGACAAGAACCAAGACAGGTCCATTCTAACTCTGTGAACTGACATATTGATCTCATAGTAGCTGACCCATGGTTTATTGGTTTATTTACGTACCAAGTAAGAGGTAAAATATTATGTGAAAACAAAATAACTTTTTATGTTATTTGATCTGTGAGGTAAACTGATCCAGGCCAGCCAGGATCCTGTATTCAGTCCATTTGATGTTTGACATGCAACTGAAAAGCTTACATTTGTAACTGCTTGCCTTAGGCAACCTTTATTTACAATGGAGACAGGCACTTCCAAGGAGTGATTCAGATCTTAGGTGGTGAGATAATGGGAGCACAACATTAAAGTACTGTATCACTAGCCCCTTAAGATAATCAATTTCATGTATTAATTTACAATTAAAATCTCTGCTTTGAAGTTGTTATCTCTAGTTATCTCCCAAGTATTCGTACACCAGGGAAACTATTTATGAAAAATCAACAATGCAGAATATCCAGGCACAATATTAAGGAAATGCAAATAAATCCCAAAATAGGCAGCAAACAAAATAGACACTGAAATACCAAGAAAATAAAATGCCAGCTCAAGAAGCATAATGCCACATGAGCTGCAACTGAAGATGAGGCTTCACAAGGAAGGAATACATGATCTGTCCATAGCCACACCCTTATGGGCAGACATCAAATCTGGGCAGCAGCTGTAAAGGTAATACCTTGAAAGAGAGGCTGCAGAAAACAATGCATTGAGGGAGAGGCTGATCTACTTTCTGCACTAGTTTTGTTGTTTAGTTGGGTTTTTTCTGACTATGAGCTACTGAGCCAAGTGTTAAATAGAACATCTCCCTTTGTTCATGTTCTTTGATTTACAGCTAGCTATTTATTCACACACACATTTAGCAACATAAATTATTTCCTATCAAAAAAAAAGAGTGCTTGCTTAATTTATATATGTGCTGGCTTTTACAGGTTTATAGATAGAAGGGGGAAGAGTGTTTCAGAAATAGATGGTTAATGAAACTTTTGGGTTTAATTCAGGGTAGTTTGCCACCAGAAAATGTCATCTCCTTGGAGATCTTTTTCAGGAAAAAAGAGTTCTGCTTGCTCTATGCTTTTTAGTATCTTGTTATCATTGACCTCATTCACTGTCTGGAAGCTATGAGCTAAATAATGACCAAGTGGCAGAGTGAGCCCAAAGTGAGAAAAGTTTGTTCTTCAAAAGACTGACTGAGAAATAGAACTCCCACCTTAAAGAAAAGTTCTGCATCTTTACTGGAGGTGTCTCAAGCTTCTGTCTCAATGTATTTGCTAGAGTAGAAGCTTGCAAAAAAGACAGACCAGATGTCTACCTTTATGAAAAGTTAGCTGTGGTGGGACACTGCCTACCTGACTGGTTGCCTACCAGTCTTTGCAAGATATTCTAGTATTTCTGACAATTAGGGTTTCTCTGAAATACTCAGCAATGGCACCAGAGGGTTGCATGCTTGTGTAACCCAAATGTTAAGACTAAACATATTATTTCCCTTAAATTAATAATTTGTCATTGTGTAAAAGTAGCAGCAAGTGACATAATGAGTTCTTCTTTTTATTGGGAAAGTTAATTTTCCACCTTTCTTGAAATCAAGTTTGGTTAACAAGTGGTGGTGCAAAAGATGTAGAAAGAAAGAACTGAAAAAATGCACTGACGCAAAACAGCTCTTTATACAAACAGAATTATTCAGGATGAAACACATTTGTTCTATAATGAACAAATCATAAATAACAGCAAAGATGGTCTTAATTTATTACTGAACTGTTCCTCCTGTGCCTGTTCTCTGATCCCATCATTATTCTGCTGGGCCTTTGGTCCAAGCTTCTCCCTGTCCAACTCAAAATTGCTTGATCTCCATCTATGTATGAACTCTACTTTTTGCTCAGAAATAACTACATCAAATTAAGTTTAGCCAGAATGAAGCCTTAAGCAATATGGTATATAAATTATGAACAGCATAAAAGGGCCACATTAAGTGCAGAAGAGCAGGGCAGATTGGTGGAGAGACTCCCTGCCTCTGCATGGCTCAGTCAGAGTAACAAGATTTCTCTTCTGAGGTTCCTGACATGTTTAGGCTTTAGCTTAACTAAAGAAATATTTAGCTTGTCAAAGAGGCTAAATGTGTCTATGCTCAAGTAAGAATGAATGTGTAGACAGAAAACAGTTTGAAGCTGCATACCCCTGTCTGTACTCACTTTGCAAATCTGAATATCAAATAATTGTCACCTACAACTTACCTTTCCACCTTTTAAAACAAATTTCCGTGTATTTAAGATTATGTGATAACTTTAGAACATTATATGATAACTGTTTTGAACACAGGTCAATGTTCTCAACATTTATAAAACACAGACTAGACCTAATAGTTCCTCAAGGAAATGCTCAGGATCTAGAATATTTTGCAAAAAGAGATATGTTCTCATATAAATATATTTTGACTTCTAGAATTATCAGAATTAAAATGTTTTCCCAAATCTCAAAACACTTGGTAAGAAAGAGGTCAGAAAGAAAGGAGGCACGAATGTCTGGAGTTTGAGAGACTTTGCAATAGTGGTGTGCTGCAGTCACAGTTGTAAGCAAAGCAATTTTTCTACTAACAGTGATTTTCATTCTGATACAAACTCACTTTCATTATCCCTAGAACTTGAGGTTTGTGTTAATAGAGAAATGTTTAAGGAATTTAACCTGAATAAAATAAACACTATTTGAAAATAACATCTTTAACTACAAAAGTATATTAATCCTCTTTGAAGAATACTTCATATAAAGCTATTAGCATCACAAAAATAGTAAAACAGCCTACTAAAACCTACTTGTGAATGTTGGAGAAGACCTTCCTTATTTGGCATGACACGGGCTTCTTCTGCTCTGTTTTTCTTTGTGGGCACTGTTACTTTTTATCCTGGAAGTTTAGGTAGAAGTTAATAAGCACATAATTGTCTCATGCTTATTAGTCTATAGAAGTTGTACAAAGTTAGTAAATTTAGAGCTTTGTAGAGTAACAGAGAGGTGAGTGCTACTCCTTTCTTTCATCAGCAGAAGAAAAGTAGTAGACATGGGCCCAGGAAGAAAATTAAGTGTGTCTAAAAAAGTGGTTATAATTGCAGAGCTTTCCACAAAAGACTGAAAGGTTCAGTTTGGTTAAGAATAAAACACATCTCTTCACAGTTTGCTGAGAAGTAGAGTTTATTACATTAATTTACATTAAAAAAGCAAATTCATGTGATGGTAGTATTTAATAGATCTTGTTTTAGTTAATTTGCATATATTCACCTAAAACGATGTGCAAATATTACTGGATTTTTTTTTAATGAGTATGAATTAGACATACATACATATATCTAGATTTGAGCACTCAATACCAGGAGAATCCAGACATCCTAAAATAAATATCATTAGAAAGGTGCAGGAGAAAAATTCCAGAAGTCACATATTACACTCAGAGCAGGGGAATAGGTCTCTCATTTACCATGGAGGAAAATGCTAGACACCTAGTTCTTTTAACCACCCAAGCCTCACATAAAACTACTTTTGAGGAACTATACAGAGCTTTTGACCTTAAGGAAAAAAAAAAAGGCAAAAATCTAAACCTTGTGGCAGCATCTTGCTTTCATCCCATCCAAACACACCTTTGAGTAGTCATTTTCACCCAGTGCTAGGACAATCCTCTCTGACATTTTTAAAGAAAAAATAGCACAGAAAGTCCTGGGAGCAGAGCCCAGCAGAGTAGGACATTACTCTAATCATTATACTGGTTGTTTATTGCTAGTTCTGTTTGGTCCTAAGAACTTTACTTTCTTGGCAGCAGAGTGACTCAATGTTAGCAGAAAATGTCAAATGTTCTCATTTTGAATTACAGTGATGCAGAGCTTTGGAGTAGCAATTTGGCTTGAAACATTCCTAGGATGGCTATGTGAGAATACAGGTACACCATTTCCTTTGGAAGTGCTCTAATTAGAAGTGAGAGAGGCAGCCTCCATCAGTACTGACATTGGTGGTGCTCAGGATTTTTGGTACCTCTGAGGGCTCATGCAGAGCCTTGGCAGTTGTCCACCAACACTAAAATCACAACAGAACTCTAAATCAGAATAATATATCCAAGCAGACAAACCAGATCAGTTGCTTTTTACCATGAATAGTGTCTCAGAAAATTGTAATGGAAACTGAATGCAAGAACATTTCTCTTAGGAGGCAAGGTGGATCTCTACATACACAGCTTTAGGTGTCAAAAGGAACAGTCTTGACTTTTAAAAAGTTTTATTTACTTGTCTCCAGCTGTTACAGCAGTTAAGTCCTGAATATGCTATTTGAGTCAATTCTGTACGTTATATGGGCTGCATCCACAAAGCAGAGTAGTTTTACCCAAGAATATGCAACAATTTCCTATAGTTTAAGTATTACTCTGTAGTTAGTTGGAATGGGAATACTCCTGGGTAGATTTCAGTTTGCTGCTATTACTTTAACACCAGCAATCAGCAAGACCTTCTTTCTCCACAGTTATACTCTGAATGTATTCCCACTTTTCTGCATATCAGCTGGTGCAGTCATGCAATTCAACATATCAGCAATGAAGAGAAAACATATTAAGCAGAATAATTGCTCATTCTTACCTATATTTAAGTACAGGAAGGATTATATTTTAAAACAAAACCATTCTTCACATACATTTTAAAATTAATTTGGTCTTGTATTATATTTTGTGACTTCATACGTTAGCAGAGTCAGTTGAAACCCTATTTGGTAACAATATTACAGATCAGAAATCATCATAATTTTGGTGTATCTTGATATGTATATAAACAAAACATTGATTTAAATCAGTTTTCTTAATTTTTCTGTTTAGATTTCCTTCAGTCAATCTCCTGACTACATTGTTAGTCAAAAGGAACAATAAACTGGGTCTCTGGGAGGAATAAGGATGTTGTGAGAGTTGTTACAATTGCTTTGGATGGCAACTGGAAGTCTCCCTGTCTCACAAAAAAAAAAAACATGAGCTGTAATTTGCTACACAAAACATTTCCAGATTCCAAACCTAACTCAAAGAAAATCTTATGCAGTAAAGTGACTGTAGAAAAGCAGAGTAAATTTCCATTGTTGAATCAACGGATAAGCTGACAATGAAGGAAAACATCTCAAAATACTGCCTAGATAGAGAAGGGTGCTTTTCAGAAAAAGAACAAGAGAGTATAATGATTTATTTTGATCTACTCAAACTAAGAAATGAAACAGCTAAAAAAGGACTTATGTGCAATGGATCCATTTGCAGACACAAGTTACACTCACTCCATAAAGAAATTCCAAAATAATTAGATTTAAAATGGTTTAATTTTTATTTTAGGTTTTCTAATCACCAGCATAGTTGGATGAATATAAAAGGAATATTTTAAACACAGAAAATAGCTCACAAAATTACCCGCAATTGAGGGATGACTGCATATCAATCAATAGATCAAAAAATGAAGAGAAAGACTTCTTCAGAAACAAATGTTAATTTCAACAGCAATTCCCACTGAATATTAAATAATAATATTTTAAAGCGATTAGGGCTTTGTCACAGTACCATTAGGTCACCACAAATAAAATTATGTGAATTCACTGTGGTTTTTTTGAGTAATGAGAGCAGCCAGGAAACAGAGCAATCCATTGATTCAGATCTCATTATGCTGTAATGTGGTTTTTATGTTGAAACCCCAGGCCTTGATGGACAGTCATTAACAGGCATTTCTTTCCCTCTGCAGTGTTCAAGCTTTTCAGCACTTTATTTGTGTCTTTTTTAGAGCACAAAGAGGGAAGAATTCCTTTCCAACAGATGGCACCTGACATATGTATTAAATGTAACAGGTGCACAAAAGCCCCGCTCGTCAGAAGGAGCTTTCTGTCCATTTGAGCATGGGCTGCATATGCACGTGTTTGTTTATCCCTCATGGAGGACAAGAAAGCCATCAAGATGTCAATTGCCTGTTGTTAGATTCATACAGGGACGTGTATGTTCTGAGCACAGGACATTATCACAGTTGGACACAAAAGCCTGTTGTCAGTGATGCGAGAAAGAGAAACAAAGAAAATATGTTTATTTCATCGGAAAGATGAAAGTTTCCATGTGGTTAATGTGTGTTCTGTGCATTGCCAAACAAACTCAGAGAGCATAACAAAGCTGTAATAAAAATGAAATATTTGGTAAAAACAGGTCAAAGATTATGATTTTTATTGAATTTTCTTTTTAATTTAGATTCTGTATTGAAAGATCTCTGGAGTAGAGTCATATGAGTACTTTTCCATTTGCAATTTTTTTTTAATTAAACACTCAGTCTAGTTGTAATTTATATTATATAAGACTAATAATTCCTCTGCTATATAAGAAAACTGAGCTCAGCATATCTTTATTTTCCATAAATTTACTGCTGCCCTTTTCTAAAGGAAGAAATTTGAAGGTAGACTGCTATAAAATTATTAAATTAATCTAGAAATAAGATTTAATATAGGCAGCTGAGAAAATAAGAAGTTTGCACAATGGATCGCCTCTGGGTTTCTTTTTTGCCTGGCTCCTAAGGGACATAAAACTTTGTGAGTGTGCTGTGTATCTTTATGGTACTTCCTGCCCAAATTTTTTGTCAGTGTCTTCACTGGTCCCGAATACTTTTGGTAGTAAAAAACAGAGTAATTTTCAAGAAGTTTCTGAAAATAAATTTGTGAAGAGGTAGAAGTGAAGATCAAACTAATGACCTCCAAGAATAAAAGTCTTTGGTGTGAGCTAGATACCAGAAAAATACTTGGGTGAACATAATGCTTATAGAACCATTTTTTTTTTATCAAGTGCTTTTTGCGTTTTTGACCGGGTATTGGTTTGGGGGTGGTGTTGTGTCTTTGGGGATTTTTATTTGTTTGTTTGGTTTTTGTTTTTGTGTTGTTATTGTTGTTGTTGTTTGGTTCCTTTTTGGTTTTTTTCCTAGATTATATTAAAAGAAAAGAAAAAAATACATGGAAAATTCTGCAAGAGTGCATCTTGTGGAAGAAATATATTTAGTCCTTTATTGATTATGAAAATGCACATTGTAAATACATGGCATTTGTCAGAATATCCAATACTTTGTTTTTAAAGCATTATTAATTTAAGGTGAAAGTTCAGAATGATTGGAAACTGTTTTTTTTTAAAAACTTCTCATGTCTAAGAAATATAAAAGAATGCCTATCCCTGTATTGCTTATATTCAATAGATACTTCAGCTCTTCCTCTGAAAATTACCTTGTAGCTAATAACAGACAATGATTTCTAAATTGCCAGTTCAGGAGAGTGACCCAACATCTGTCATTGAAGCCCATCTCTGAGGAAGGGATAGCCAAGATACTGCAGCCTCCCAGGACTCACAAAAATATTTTTGCTGGTGCTTGTAACCTTTGTATAGTGATCAGGCAGGTGAAATATTCCTATAGGAAGAAACTGACCTACAACTTGATTGCACAAAAGGCAGATGGGGCAGACAACTGTCACAGCTCCAGAGTTTGCCAGGGGATGATAAGAATTCCCCCTCTGAGCAGCCTGGATGCAGTGGGGCACTCACAACCAAGGATGGCAGAGGGAGCCTGCCTGCCTTGTAAGATTAGCTCTGACCTTGTGGCTTTAGCATTTAACTAGGGACAAGAATCACTGAGTTTTCATATCCATCTCCCTCAAAGCATACATTTAATATACATTTCTAACACAAAATTTCTGTTGAATTCCTGAAAGCAAATTCCAGAACCTTGCTGCCACCTCTCATTTTTTTCCACAAGAAATCCCTGTTTGAAGTGCAAAGGCAGCAGACTTGCTCAAAGCTACCCATTTGGCCCATTCTAATGAGCAGCAAGTGGTGACTCTGCTGGACTTCTTGTCATTGCTGGCCCAGTTTTGGTGGGATCACAAATGATTTGGTGTGCAACTACAGCCAGAAAGATGCAGACATACATACATGAATTTAAATACATTCACAATTCACATTCACAGTTTTCAGTCTATGCAGTGATGGGGTCATGAGTCATGTTTTTGCTGTCCCTATTCTCACATATTTTGTTTTTAACATGTGTTCAAAACCCAGAAAAAATATATTTTAATTTGGATCCATTTATTAATGGAATACCGTAATTCACTGGTACATGTTGTGGGCTTTTTTTTCTTTTTCTTTTTCTTTTTCTTTTTCTTTTTCTTTTTCTTTTTCTTTTTCTTTTTCTTTTTCTTTTTCTTTCTTTTTCTTTTTCTTTTTCTTTTTCTTTTTCTTTTTCTTTTTCTTTTTCTTTTTCTTTTTCTTTTTCTTTTTCTTTTTCTTTTTCTTTTTCTTTTTCTTTTTCTTTTTCTTTTTCTTTTTCTTTCTTTTTCTTTTTCTTTTTCTTTTTCTTTTTCTTTTTCTTTTTCTTTTTCTTTTTCTTTTTCTTTTCTTTTTCTTTTTCTTTTTCTTTTTTAAAATTTATTTTTTTATTTTTTTAATCTCAGCACTGTATTTTGTGTCTGTTACAACTCTGGAGTCAATCTAAAATACATGCTGTTATACTAACTTAGACTGCTAGTTCACTCTGTATACATGATTAAATCCTTTTGTAAAAGATTTAAAATATGAAATACAGCAGATCTATATGTTATCAAAATATGCAGGCAATTTCCTTCCCACTGTATTTTCTCAAGTTTTAACTCTGTTATAGCCTTAAATAATATAAGAGGTACAATGATGTCTATTATCACAGACAACAGAAGGGTACTGGTATGATATCTTGCTACAAAATGACATACTATATTAGAAAGTTGTCATGTTTTTATATTCTGATTCAGTTACTGCCTGAGACTTCACATTTTTTCCCTTTCTTTCCAACTTTTCTTCAAAATAGATACCCTACAATGCAAATTGTGCAATTTTAGCATTCGTATCTTGCAGGTAATTGTGTGAGCTTCACAGTGTGATAATTTCAAAGACAACTTATGGAATGGGGTGAGCCAAAATTTTTAGACTGCTTTGCAAGAATAATTGTCCACAGAAGGAAGTAGTAATCTGGAAATACTTGTGGAACATGTGCTATAGCCCAGTTGCTAAATATTCAAGCAGATAAACTTTTTGAAAATTAACAATATTATTGCTTTCAACTTCAAGCTAAAATTTATGGAGTCTCCATATACATTCACTGAGAGATTCTAACCCTTCTCTGCTTTCACATAAATACATGAGATAACTTAGGCTTCAACAGGTAAAAAGACAAAATACCAGGTAGGGTGACAATTTAAAAAATATATGCGAACTAAGTAGTCAATATTGTCATCCATTTTCCTCTAGAGATGTGAGAATATTCAATGTGAACATTTAACTGTATTCATTTCATATATTCATGTCATAGTCTTTAAATCTGTGATGCAGGAAATCCAAGCAGAAGCCATCAATATGTGCCTGGAGAAACCTGTTCCTGCAACAAACGCTGGGAAGTATTTTATGCTTTGTTTCATCATCCAATGCTGACTGTGGTGTAAACAATATTACTAAAGTAGTAGCAACTGTCCAATTTGTGTATGAAAGGAAATTTATACAACTCTTGTTTCTTTGGGGGATGGCATGATGGGAAGAAAGTGATGTGGCAGGGTTCAGGAAGAAGCGATTACCTCTGGGGTGTCCCTAAAGCAGTGGTCTGATGATGACCCTTCAGACCAGACTCCTGGCCCTTCTGTTTTCCAGACCTGTGAATTTGGTGACAGGACCTGCCATTGCAGGCTTGCTCAGGGTTTTGAGGGCCCAGGTGCCGTGGTGGATGCGGGCAGGGGCTGTCCAGGAGGCAGCCATCGTGACAGAAGGGAGCGAAGCGTAGCGCGGCCCTGCTTGCAGCAGCTGCACAAACTGAGCCAGCACAGCCCCAGAACTGAGTCTTTAACCCCATGCTGTGTGAGAGAAGCTTTCCTCCTCCCACTTTACACTGTCTTCCCTGTTGTCAGCCGCTGGGAGAGAATAAGGACCCCCAGGGGCATATTGTGTGCAGGGCATGATGCCCCTTGAAGGTGGCGGTCAGCCCAGGGAGCTGTGCCCTCACTTCACTCTGGCCGTGAGCTTCCAGGGCCCCTCCATCCCTGCTACAGCCTGGAATCTTTGAGAGGGCTTCAACCCTTTCTCTTGCTGCCTGCTATTCATCTCTGTCTTTTCTCAAGAGATTATGAAGACAGATCCGGTATTGTCTTTTATTTCTGAGTATTGGGATGGGTTGTACTGTGCCATCTCCTCTTTACACCAATACTTTTCTCCCTATACAAAGCGTGAAAAAGAGGTGGTCCATAACTACCAGTCTCCTTTATAACAATTCATAGTATTTATTGTTTCTAGTATTGCATGGAATATATTTTTAAAAGTCAACACATACAAGGAAGTGCATTATATTTATGATACTTGTGACATACAGATACTTATGAAATCTGCCTGAAAAAATAACTAATTTCATTCATATTCCTCTATGAAGATTCACAGGTTTGTTGTGTGGTTTCATCCAGAAGTAATATTCATCCTAATAATAAAAATGATTGTCCCCTGTTGCTCTTTTTCAGTAGTTCAGTAGTTCTAGAAATAGGAAAACTTGATGTATAAATGACATTTATCTTAGCTTTAATTTGTGTCAAGTGAGTAAAGGAAGCTTGAAATGTATTAACCTCTTCATTATGTGGGTGACTTTGGTTATGTTCTCATAAAACTAAAACAAAATATCTTTGGATTTCAGTAGATAAAAATTTATAAGTCTGCTTCTTACTCAAATGCACGGATATTATTTCAAACTGTTGATTAATATCTCTTTAAGCAGTTGTTAAGTGTAACCGTGATGAACTGTCAGTAGTTTAATCTGCATCAAATTCAATATATCATTTTTTTCTGTCACAATGGGACATATGGTATCCAATCATAGCTGCTGTGTTTGCTATCTAGGGTTTTATGTCTATTGTTTTCTTTTTATATTCTTCATTTTAGCCCACTATTTGAATAAGAACAGTACTTATAAAAGAGAACATAATAGAAAACAGCAAAGCAACAAGAGAAAAAACTCTATCTTGTTTATAATCAATGTCTTTGTTGTACACTTAATAATATCAAATATATGAGAGGGTAGAGAGCTCTTTCCTTTACTGTTACCACAGTCAGAGGAATGACATTTATAAAATGGCCTTCCTCACTTTGCTGTTTTTATTCACAGAATCACAGAATGGGTGAGGTTGGAAGGGACCACTCTGGGTCATCTGGCCCAAACTCCCCAAAGTAAATTGAGCCCAGGAGTTGCCATGGGTGGGGAGGGCTGTTGGTGCAGGATAATGACAGTGAGAGTGGCTTAATGGAAGGATATGCTCAGTTTCTGCCATGTAGCCTCCACTGTGCTTCATCACTTTCTTGACATGTTTTGACAAATTTGACTTCTAAATGTAGTCCCAGTCTGGAAAAGCAGTTCTGTAGAAATAGCATCATAATGTTCTGCATTTATTGTCTTTGAATTGATTCCAAATTGAAAGTGCTTGTTTTAAGTGGAAGAAAAACAGGATGTTTTTTCAGCTTTGCATCGTCAACCTCAATCTGAACCCATAAATCAAGGCATTCCCATTTAAAACCACACAAAAAGATTATATCTTTTGTCATGACCATTTCTTCATCTTAAAGTTTTAATTCCTTGGTCTCTCAGTGAGAACTGGGCAAATAGTTTGTGACTGCACAGGTAATAACAAGTCTCACCAGGGAGGTTAAATTTTCATTAAATTTTGGTAGGAATTAAAGATCTTAGACACTTGTTTTCTTAACTGAAGTCAGTACATGTGACATGGTATGCACATGGGGAAAATACACACTGTTTTCTACAGTTTCTGAACTGAAGTGCTCTTTAAAATACACACTGGGTAAAAACATCTTTTGACAAATCCTGTGGTTATTTTTCACATAGAGTAGGATTTTTTTGTTGTGAGTTTTGAGTCTTGAGCAGGTGCAATTAGAATTAATCAGGGTTCGTAATTCTCACAATTTGATTTTAAGTTGACTTTTATTAGAAACCTAGCTGCTGAAATGAAAAAAAAAAAAAAAAAAAAAAAAAAAAAGAAGCCACAGAGTCATGACTGTTAAAGAAAAAAAAATGTTTGAAACTCAACGACTAACAGAAAAACGTGAAGATGTAGCACATCTACATGTGCCTACTAACTGAAGGTAGAAAAATGAGATATATTTTTGCTTTTAAACGGCATGATTTCTGAACTATGCTGTTAATCTGGGACCAGTCTCATGACTTATAATGTTTAATACTGACAGTATTCCTCCTGAGCACAGGAGAGAGGGCCAGGTTTTCATGAGGCAATGAGAGTCCCCAGGAAAGCCAGCCTGGGACTGAAACATCTTTTGGCACTGAGTCCTAGGCTGGAGCTGTTGCAAAATATGAAATAGTTGGAATTTTCATGAGAAAGTATTTTTTCTTAATGTTTGATCTTTGTATAATCTTGAGACTAATCAACAAGAAGGCAGATCTAATCCATGAAACACAGAGCAGCTAGCAAGCTCTGAGTGATGCTCATGTGTCAGAAACATAAATTACAGGCTGGTAGAAATGCCTTGCTAATATTTAAAGCAGGACAGGTTTCAAAGCTCTCAGACCTAGTGGAAGGTTAAAAAAGCTGTGAAGAAGGACAGTGGACACAAAAAGTGCAGAATTTATGGGCCACAAGCACATTTGGCAGAACTCCCAAGATATGGCAGAAACTAACAAAGCCAACTCAGCAATGGTGTTGAAATCAGATGAAATGGGGTAAAAGGTGATTCTGGCAGGGGAGATTGTGACCACTGACTCATGGACTGCTGAGCCCAGGTACCCACTGACCCAAAAGAAGAAAAACACAGAGTATGTGAACTAATTATCATGAGAGGTGAGAGAATCATTAACCAATAGAAGACAGAATACTAATTAGTAAGAGAACTATGTAATGGGTAGCCACTAATTTATTTGTTTGCTAAAGTGTATAAATAGCAAATGGTTTTGATAGTTGTGTCATTTATTTGTGGAATACCACCAAGCAGCCAGGTTTTTGCAACTCTGAAATAAATAATCAGTGTCGTTATTGAGTGTGTAATTATTAGCTTGTTGCACACTGGATAATGAATCCAATTTTTGTGGACAACAGAGCCATTTCTATTTTATTGATGTGACTTGCCAGAAGTCACTAAAAAGGGTTCTAACACTCTAAATTGCTAGAATACAATTAATAAGGCAGAAAAAGTAATGCTATGAACACAGAAAAATCAGATCTATTAGATGCCACACTAAAAAAAGAGCTTAAATGCCTCTTCACAGACACTGTGTTCTCTGTGTGTTGGTCTTCTCCTCATGCTTTCCTAACTGACATGTATTGGTAGCTTTCTGGACCAAAGCAAATCTTCACTGTTCTTTTCAGGTTCCAGAAAAGTCTTCTCTTCCTTGCCTAGGTTGGTTTTTGCTCCTCATGCCAGACATCTGCCACACTTGCTGGGGCAATTTCTCTGTGCTTGAGATCCTTGTTTCTGTCCAAAAGGTTTTTGCTAGAACAATGCAAACAATAGTACTGCCTCCCACCTGCTGGCCATGTTACCTTTAATGGTATTTTTATTTCTTTGTAGGCTATTAATAGTTTAAATATATCTTGCAATACTTGGAAGCAATGGAGGCATTTGAGATATGTTTTTTTTATCATGATAAAAAGTAAAAATGTCTCCTGAAGAAGATGTTCTCTTTCTGAGATGAATATTTTGAAAGCAAACATCAGAAGCTGTCCCATGCTAACACTGGCTACACATGAACACCTCTACAACTGTCCTTTCATTTCTATACCTCATGATGGAGTGAATCTAATCAAGTAGTAAGTAAAAAGGGATGTATATCAATACCTAATGCTTCAGGGTATCTATCATCACTAAAACAAAGAAATTACATGCATTTATGCCTTTTGACATCAATTATTCTATTGGGAATTATCATACCATAAATATGTAAATTATATGCGATTTCCAGTAATTGTTATGAAAATGAAAGGTAAGATGCATATTAGCATCCTTAGCAATATGTTATGATATGAATGAATATTAATCCTGAGATCTATGAATTCTTTGCATTAAAAAACATAAAGAAAAGGTTCAAAACCAGAACCTTCACAAATATCTAAATTTATTTTGTTTTCACCACTGTTGAGGTGAAACAGGAACATACTTTCAAATAAATTCCATAATACATGGTCAATGAGAATACATTCTATCTACTGCATAAAAGCCTATTTTTTTTATGCAGTGGCTGTCAATATATGATGAGACTCATCTGTGAAATTCAAATCTTCAGCTGCTTCCAAACTGTTTTGAACTTTAAATTCAGGTTTTTGTTGTGGGAACTGACAATGGTGTTTCAAACTGAGAGATTGTTCTTTCCTCTAGCATTCAAAGATTTCAAATCCAGTATTTCAAGCTCCACTTTGCAAGCTAAAATTAAATGTAGTAAGTGACTAGTGACATTTTATGTTTGTGGCAGATATATTTGCAAGAGTGATAAAAAATGCCTATCATTTTGCAATAAAACACTTGTGCTACAAGTAAGAAAGCAAAATACCTCCCAACTTGAAAATGATCATATTCGTTATTCAATAATTATCTTTATATACTTATTATTATAGTTAGAAAATTTTAGCTTGCACAAAAAATAGGCATTAAAATGAAAGAATATATTTTTCAAGGTTCTGTTTAAAGAGCACATAAGTAAATAGTCTTATAGATTCTAAAATTTTTTAATGCAAAGTAAAGATGATATTATCTCCCATTGCCAGTTTAAAACAATTTTTTTTTGTGGAGAGAATGGTATTGTAAATATGGTTTGAAATTAAATACTTTTTAAGTAATTGCATTTTGAATGTCTTACTGTAGACACAACACTTCCTAATTACTTTTGCATTGCACCTTCCTATATTAATCTGTATTTCTTTTTTGCTCCTTTTTTAACAAATAATTTAGTCATGGGAAGTAATAGAGCTATAATTGAGTCAGCACTTATCTGACATAAACAGAATTGCTACTCATTTTTGTTATCCAATCTGTCAGCTGTCCTGTCATCTTCCCTTCATTTTGATTTTGTCAGACTCAAATCTGGTTAACACCTGGGCATTTTGCTTCATGAAGAACAAATACTTAGATTCTGCTTTGCTGGATTATGGCTTTAGCCTGTGTCTTCTTCATTTAGACTATGTATTCCAAGCTTATAGAATAGTGATAAAATATAGGGAAAAAGGTGAAACAAATTAATGCTTAGGAGAGAAGATGAGAGATTTTTCTAAGTTACCTGTACTTGTGTCATACTGGATAGACATCTGTCTGTTTATGAGCACTCATAAACTTCCAGCAATGGAAAATTCACAGGATTTGTTCCTTGGTTAATCAGTCTTCTGAGTCGGACACTTGTCTAAAAACTAATCTAAATCTCTCTAGTCACCAATCACTTCTTGTGCTTGTCCCATTGATATGGAGACCAGAGTACTCCTTACTGTTCAAAGATTCTAATGATTCTAAGATTCTAAGATTTGTTGAATGTCATTCTAAATCCTCCCACTTTTATTTTGCAGAATAAGTAGAAAAAATTTATTAAAAATTTCCTTAGAACTTGCACTTTTAGATTACCACTACCTCTTGATCTGACCTGGACCTCCACTCAAATTAATGAATGTTTGTCTGGAAGAGTGGAGCCCAAAAGTGGACACAGAATTTCAGCTGCAGTCCTACCAATGCTAAATGAAAGTGAAGGTTATATTCTGCATCTTCTATATAAAATATACTCTGGTTTGTCTGCCCTTGTTTGACTTTTACCCTTTTTGCAGTAACACAGCTCTGTTGACAATGATTTTCGTGAGGCACCCTGATATGTTTTTGTAGAGGAGAGACTTTATTACTTATTTTGCAAAGTCTTGCATTCACAGGGCTGATTGGTTTTTTTCCAAGCATGGAACTTATCACTTGTCCTGATCCTGGGTTTCCATATCCTTTCTTTAGACCATTTGCGCACCTAATCCTGCTGTACATCAGCTCCCTGACAAGTTAATAGGATGTGTATGGTAGGTTAGCAAAGCCTTGCACAGAATGCAGGCCAATCCCCTCATTACTTCTGTGAGCAAAGCACTCCTCTTCCAAAAGCCAGGCATTCTGAGAAACCTAATCAAGAATAATGCTGGTAGAAGGTGAAGAATTCTCTTGCATTAAATACTATGTATCCATTGAATAGTAAGTCAGAAACAGCAATAAAAATTGTCTTCCCTAAGCAGGTTCTCTTTATTCAAAAGGAGTACTCTTTGTAGAGGAGAAAAAAGAGAAATTAATTAATTCAGGAAGACTTCAGCAGTCTGTTATCCTTCAAATGACACCAAAAGAGAAGTTAGAAATCATGTGCAAACAATTCCACCTCAGGTCTCAGAGACAGTATATGAAAAAATTTTCTCCTTCAATTCATTTCCAGACTACAGAAAGTAAGATGAGCAGATAGAAATAGGGTGATTCTGGCAGGACATTTAGTTTTCATTCAATTCCCATTAACTCAGGAGGTGAAATCCCAGAGTACTGGAAGACAAGGGACATCTACAATAGATTGCCACAGAATCAAATAGCCTAAGCAGGCAGGCAGGCAGTCCTGTGCTATGCTGATCTCCTGAAATGACCCTGCCCCTTCTCTACTTTATAAAAGACACAACTAGTCCCATTTGCTCAACAGGAAGGATTGTTTGTTTGGGACATTTTTAATCTTCAGTACCTCAGATACAGGACTAACACTTCATGTAGCTAGTTGCATGTTTTAATGATATCACACTCACACACAGATATTATTTATTTTGGTCAGTTACAGCTATGCTCAGATGGAAGAATAAATGAAGCTCCTGCCTCAGACTGTGTAAACTTAAATCAGGTCTGTGAAGATCAAAAATATATTTCCCATCTTGGATCAGAGAGCCACTGAGGTGATTGAGGCTGCTGACAAGACTTAGCATGCAACGCAGCTTTGTAAAGTTTTGCAGGAGTGGGGCATGAAACAGCAGTGAGGGAGTTAAAATGTCCTGGAGTAAAGACTTGGTAACAAAGACTTTATGAGGCTTTATAGATAACAGATCATGTACATGTCCTAAACTAGAATGATCTGTTTCCTGCTCTTAAGGGCAGCAGGTTGCATTGTTCCTCTTCCTCTGAATATCAGCAGTACTGTTTACTTACCCAAACACAAAGAGGTGCTGTCTGTGTCCAGGCAGAGGGGTTAGGGCATCCTCTGCTTTCATTTGTCACCCTTTGTACATCTCCTCACCACTAGCTGTCTCAATGTGAAATTTTAACCTCACTGAGTCCATATGTCCTATACAGACCTATATGTCCTATGTGCATCTTTTGGTCTTTCAGTGAATACTGAAGATGACAGCCATGATGCTCTTTTCTTGAAACTGGGCAGGGGGGAAAGTGAGACATTTTGAGCTGAAAAACCTCCTCTAATGTGGTTTTGAACATTCTCATAAGGTAGTTTATACTTTAAAAATTTATAGAAAATAAACATTGAATGTAGGCACTAAGCAAAATCCTTCAGACACAAATACAATTTGAAAGCAATTCAAATGCTAAAATACATTTATATAAAGACTGAAGCATTCTGAGTTCTTGGCAGTAATTTATGGACAACAGAAAAGACAAAGTTCTTCAAATAGACTGTAGAATGTATTATTTTTTTTAGTATAAACTTGGTGTAGAAAAAATAAGCAAGATTGCTGGCATTTTTCAATAGCAATAACTAGTGGTTATTGTTTTTTTTATTAATTATTAGTGGTTTAGCTATACTAAAACATTTATTTTCCCAACACTTAATTGTGAGTTAAATGGCTAAGAAAAATAGAGGTTAATGTTGATTTATTTTTCAATGTTTACTAAAACACACGTTTTTTGTATTCTACCTTTATTGTCTCAGGAAGAAAATATGTGTGCAAAATTCAGATTTGTTTGGAAGGTAAATGTATTTGAAGTTTGTTTCCTTATAATTTATTTTACACAGTTTGATGGCTTAATGTCAAATTAAGCCTATGGAAGTCGCTAATGCTGTGCGACATCTCAAAAGTAATGAACTGTATCACAATTCCTAATGTGGTCCTGGCTGATTAAGAATGTTTACTCCTTCTTGGCAATTTTGAAATGTCTGTTTAGTGAAAGATTCATGGTGTTGTGATACTTATCCTCATGGAAACATGATTTAGCCTAATAGAATTTATTGCATGTAGCTTTTATGGGTTAGATTTCAGAGTATTTGCTTCAGCTTATGTGTGATTTAAGATCTAGTGTTAGTGGACTTGATACTCAGCAGGATAGGATGATGGTATTAAAAGAATAACAGATGACATTTAGTACACATTTTAATTTTGCTGGTCTTGTGTTCTGTCACAACAAGTGTAGAAAGCCATCTTTATAATAATCTTGCCCTGTATCAACTAAACTTTGATTTCTGAATCATTCAAAATAGAATTGTCTGTTAATTTTTCAATGTGGATAAAATTAATTGGTTAATTTTCAACACACACTTCTAGTTACTGATGATACAGTAAAATAACCCTAAAGTTACTATTAAAATTGAGTTTAACAACAATGAGGATTTGTCTAATACTAACATGAAAATAAGCAGCATACCCTTATATTTCCAGAAAAAAAGAACTTTTCTTAAAGGCCATGTACTGAATAAAATTGCATATGCAGTTAAACTCTGTGTGTGCTAAGAAATTACTTTTAAAATCTGAGCATTGCCACTAAAAATCTAATTGCTTCCAAGCTCCCCAAATTGGGATTTCATCCATAGTGTGTTGCAAGAGCGACTTCACTGTGATTTCTCTCTACTCCTCACTAGATTTTCATTTTCAATTCACAACTCTCCCACCACCTCTTTTCCAAATTCCCCACCAGACTGCTGGGAGACTTGTGCACTATTTCAGTGCAGAACAGTGTGCCACTTGCACTGCTCTGGGGCTGTAGTGCGTGCCTCCTGGAGCATGGACAAATTGTGCACTTTCCAGAAGTACTTTGTTTCAGGTTTTATTGCGTTTACAAGCCCATTCTGCAAAGTGCTGGACTTTATCATCATGCAGGGCTGTTTTTTTCCCTCCTGTCTGTGTTTAGAGTCTTGCAAGCTCTCCAGTGAGACATGCCAGAATGAAATGATAAATTAAATTGAAAGTTTTGGAGACTGAATGCTTTGCCCAAAACAGACTAAATATGCATCCAAAAAGGAAAATGTTTAAAAAGATCATTAAAATTGGCCACCATCCTGTGGGACTGGAAAGTGGCAAATGTGTCTGTGTTGTGGAACCATGTGGATTTCATCCAAGAGAGAGCAGATCACTGAACTGTATTTTGGAATCAGTTAAAATGGCTGAAATAAATAAAAGGCTAATTATTACCTACCTGCTGGAAAAACCATGGTATAGTATTTTACAGGTGGGACAAATACTAGTCAGTTCATTTGCCTGAATACTAGAATTAGAACATTTTCATACAGAAACTGATATATGTGAGGATGATTTTCTTTGCAATTGTCGAAATAGTTATTGGAAATAAGCTGTATGTTTAAAATCTATCAACAAATAAAGTTTAGTAAGGAAAGTGTAGGTAATTTAACCTGTAACTGGGCAGTGTCAGACTGGTACACACTGCCATAAGGCTCTTTCCAGCATCTTGTGCTTTACCATCAGTTTTTTACACCTTAGTATTAGTATTAGTATTAGTATTAATATTAGTATTAGTATTAGTATTAGTATTAGTATTAGTATTAGTATTAGTATTAGTATTAGTATTAGTATTAGTATTTGTATTTGTATTAAAACAAAGGAAATAAAAAATGAATACAATTATAATTAATATTATCCTAAATATAATAAAATATAATAAAATATCATAATATAGGACAACTTGGCTGTAGAAATAAAAACATGAGTCTTACCCTCACATGAAGAAAAGTCAAGTTGTTGAAACGTCTATTGTCTGTGAATGTCAAACAACTTTTCATATTGTGGCAGATATGGTGAAGTGGAAAAGGGCCATAAGCATTCACACTTCAGCATGCAATCAAACCCCTTAAATGAAAGAACTTGTGGAAATATAGGTGTCTGGGAAACAGTTTACAGGATAATAGAGTCTTCATGTTTTGGAAACATCCGTGATTAACTGCTAATAAAGACAGGATACTGAGCTGAATAGATCACTGGGCTGACCAAGCATGAACATTTATGTATTACTATATTCCACTGTATTTTGCAATAATTGTCACATACTGGTGCTCAAGAAAGAAATCTAATGGAGTGACAGTGATAATATGAGCTTTTGGTTGTACTTCTAGTATCTTATAATATTCTTATATATGGGCTATATAGGCATATTCTTAAGCCAAGTATTATTCTGGTTTTAAAATTTAAACTAAGTTAGGGCTCTTATTTCCTCATTTGGATGCTCCTAGCAAAAGAGAGCAGTAACTGTGAAAGATGAATGCCTCAGGCTGTGCATGTGCCAAATGTAATAGAAAGAATAAATTATTTTAATGCTTCTATTTGCTGGACAATCCAAGCATTGTAGGACATTCTCCTGATACTAGCAATCCTTCCTATTTATGGTAGGCAGCCTGGAACAGAAAGTGAAGTGTACCTGTGTCATCTTCATAAGACATAATTTTGTGATATTGCAGTGAATACTGCTGGAATAGAAAATAAAAAAATGAATTCAGAAGTCCCTTGACATTATTTTTCATTAGCTGTATTTCTACATAAAATCATTAAAATGGTTCATCACTGGGAAATGGGCACTCTTTTTCTGAAACAGAATATTGCAATATTAAAAAACCTATCAGTTGTGTCAGAAGTTAACAACCAATTTGCCAGATGTCTGCAATGATAACCCTTCATGAACAGGGAGTTCATCTCAGTGCTGTGATACCAATATTAGTATTAATATCAGGTTTTAAATGATGGGTAATTTGTATCTATTAGTCAAAAAGAAGACATGTATTTTCTGAATTATTATTATCAGGCACAACTTTACTTCTAAATTATATAGTTTGATTTAAAACTGTAGAGAGCTGTTAAGGTACATAATTGAGCAGATATTTAGTCTGAAATATAGGAAGTTTTTATACCATTAAAACATAAAGGTTTCACTCAGTCATTATTAGTACTTCCACAGCAGGCTCCAGAAGGACAAAGAGGCACAACACAAACAGTTTGCCACAGAAGTATACCAACAACACATCCAGTGTGAGATCAGGGATACTATCTGCAAAACACACAAATGAAGAAAAAAACGATAAATTAAATATTTCCCATAACATTTCTGAAACAGCCCACATCCTAGATTGTAACCAATGGACTAGTATAAGAGACAAAAATACAAGATAGGACAAAGGGGAATGATTTTAAACTGAAAGAGGTAAGATTTAGATTAGGTATTATGTAGGGAAGTTCCTTAGGTAGAAGTTCCTTACTCAGAGGGTAGTGAGGCACTGAAACAGATTCCCCAGAGAAGTTGTGAGAGTTGTTGTCCCTGGAAGTTCAAGGCTGACTGAATGGGACCCTGAGCCACATGCTCTCATAGGTGGCATCCATGCCCTTGGTGGGGAAAGATGTGAGAATTAGAACATTTTTAAGGGCCTTTCCAACCCAAACCATTCTGTGACATGCATAAAGGCTATAATAAAAAGAGTGGTAATTCAATATGACAAATACTGCATATGTTTTGGAAACAGTTCAAGGTATCAGTGAAAAATAGAGAAAACTCACAGTGAGATGGTGCAGGTAGCTAATGATGCCAGAATGGGATTTGGGGATAGCCCAGGTGAAATCCCTAGCTGGGATGTTGTGCACTCCAGAAGCCTGGAAATCTGTACCCTACAATATGCTACAACATCCCAGAAGAAGAACATTTTGTTCATTAGAAAACAGATATGGGATGAAATGAAAAAGTCTTCTGTATTCCAAAGTGATCCTTTCTTATGGAAACACTACTGAACTACATCATTGGGCATTTCATTTGGTCCTCTCCAGTGAAAAGAAACATAGAGAAAATAAAGACTTTTGAAAGGTAGTGATCAGAATGCCTGAAAATAATTTGGAGCCTTCTAATAGAAATATTGCCTATAACCATCCCATTCTCAAAACAGGTTCCCATGCATCAGTCTTGGGGGAGTGACTTCACTGCAAAGCACATTTTTTATGATTCCTCTTCAAGCTGGGACATATTTTCTCAGTATCAACATCTCATTGGCTCTCCCACTCTAGCTATGTTCATCTTTTGATGTTGGTATGAGACAAGAAATGCCAGCAAAACTAGTAAAATGTGATTATGCACCTTATATTTTTAACACACTTCTGAGAACATCTAAGTAATGTAAAAAGAAATTGAAAATTCCTGTTCTGTTGGATGGATGACAGGATAAATTGTCAATAGGTCCTTCCTGTGCAAAAAGTGCCAGAGCAATGTGCCAAAACAGACCACATGCCATAGGTGATGCTCCTATTATCCCATTTAATGCAGGATAGAATATACTTACTTGGTTCACCCTGCAAGAAACATGGACTGTGTTGCATTATAAATAAATCATATTAGCTAGAAATAACTGCAAAACAGTACTTGCAGACTTTTCACCAGAGAGATTAGAGTAGTTAACGTCTGAAGAGGAAGATTTGGAAGCATATTGTAGAGTTATGCAGATCACAGAATTGCTTAATGTTAGCCAAGGTTTCTGCAGCAGACTGTAGAAAATAGTCTGTCTGTAGAAAATTGTCTATCACTAGCTATGTGATTGTAGTCCAGGACAAATACATATTCATAGCAGTTCTTCCAATGCTTTTCATCCTTCTTCTTGCATTTCCATTGGCATTTCTCAGAGCATCTCCCTTCCTATAGAGTATTTAACGCAGAACTACTGAGGCTTGAATCTATCTACCTCTCTGCCCTTCCAGACTGAAAGAATCTGAAGCTTTCCTTCCCCCCAAGGGGATCAAGAAGGCCTCAAGTATTGCTGTGGATGTCTGCTTATTGCACAGGCCATTGCCTTTTCCCTCCAGGTAGCCTAAAGGAAACCTGCATGCACCTTGACATCCTGCAAATAAAGAAGGAGTGCTCACACTCTTCAACCATTACTGGAAATCACTTTAGTAAGCATAATGGATCAAAGAAAGAAGAGCACTTGAAGGGGAAAAAGCCACAAAGAAACCCCTTGCCAGAAATAAAAATGGGTCGTGTTTGTAGAGACAGAAAAAGGAAATATTTTCCTATGGGATTCTTCTGACTTTAATCCTTATCTCTTGGGTTGCTTGTGTTTGGTTTTTTCCTTTGTCTCCCATGCCAAACAGATTCAGTCTGTTAGCTGCAGATTAAATTGCCTGTATGTTTCTTGCCCTACCAAGCTGCCACTGCTGTTATAATGGCCCACAGGTGAATAAGCTTCATTCCAATTTGTTTGCTAGATGCAGCATTCTCTGAGGAAACAATTCTGAGATTGCATGCACTTTGTAAAGCCAGTGGATTGACTTCAGATGACAGCTTCTGGGTGAACTGATTGCCTACAAATGAAATGAGCAAAAGGGTCTAGCTCTCTGCCCTGTGGCTCTTTTCTAAATATTTCTCTGCTGATATTGAAGAGTTAGAAGCAACAACCTGTCACTTAGAAAAAAGCACATGCTCTTGATTCACAGGAGGTACAAAGAGTATTATTTGGAAGATTAGCAAGGAAAACAGACAAAAGTCAATATGAAAAGAAAGAGGGCTTTTTTTTTTTTTTTTTGCAGGTTTTGTTGGGAGACAGTCACACAGTTGACTGCATTGGACAAAAAACGTGGTTCACTTTCATGAAACAATGCAATGGATGAGGTTGGATGGGAGCTCTGGAGATCCATTTAGAGCAGAGTGCTCAGAACAGGATCTGGTCATTGTTTGGATATCTCCAGGGCTGGAGATTCCACAACCTCTGTAGGAAATCTGTGCCAGTGTTCAACCACCATATGAGAAATAGAATTTTTTGTTATGTTTAAGTGTAATTCCCCTTATTTTGGTTTGTGACTGTTGCCTCCTGTTGCTGGGCACCACTGGGAGGAGTTTGTCTGTATACTATTTACTCAACCCTATCAGGATTTATGATTTACATTGATGTGATCCCTCTGCATTTCCTCCCAGGAGAGATGATCCCACCCCTTAATCATCCTAAAGGCCCTTGACTAGTGTCTCTCCAGTAGGTGCATATTTCTCACGTCCTGAGGAGCTCATCTCTGAACTTTGACACTCACTTGCACTGCTGGCTCATGGTCAGCTTGGTGCCCATTAGGAATCCCAGGGTGTTTTGTTCAAACTTGCTTTCAAGCCTTCCAGTTCCCAGCCTGTTCTGGTACCTGGAGTTATTTCTGTTCAGGTGCAGGGCTTTGCACTTCTCCTTGATGAATTTCATGAGTTTCTGTCAGCCCATTTCTTCAGCCTTTTGAAGTAATTCTGGATGGCAGCACAACCCTTTGGTGTATCAGTCATTCTTCCCAGCTTTGAATCACCTGCAAACTTTTTGAAGGTGTACTCTGTCCCATCCTCCAAGTGATTAATGAAAATGCTGAAAGGGATTTCTCCTAGTATTGACTCCTGGGGTGAAGGAAATAAATTTAAAATCTGTAAAATCTTCAATTAAGCTGATTAAAATATTGGACTTTATTAAACTAAATTTGTCTCATAAAATACTCTAAGATTATAAAAATAATTATTGTTATCTTCAATATCAAAATTTTCCTGTTCAATACTCTCCCTTTTATTTTTTCTAAAAATATTTGCAGAATTGATTCTTATTAGAGTCAGGAAGGAAAACATATGTCAAAAACCTCAGCAGTTGTGAAATAAAAGTTTCATACCATTCAGGTCAGTTCTATATGGATAAAAGAAATTTTGAAAAAGTTCCTGGGTTACAAATCACCAATAAGTGATGGTGGGTATTGCTTTACTCAAAAGAGCTTCCTTTATGAAGGCTAACAATAAAGTATTGAGATTGAGAGTGAAAAGTAGTGATGCAAAAAAACCTGTCTATCTGAAGAGTCACAGTCTGTTGAAAGGGTCATTTTGATTTCAGGTTACTCCTATTTCATGACAATCAACATGTTTTTAATCAAAATTGAACACTGCAGCAAGTCAAGTTTCATTTTTATTGTTCCATGTAAATACATTGAAAAATTGTCAATATAAACAATTGTAAGACAGAACCACTCATATAAACCCTGTTTTGTTTCTGCTCTGAAGACAGACTATCATTGAGTCACAATTTGTGGTAATCATCTTTTACATTTAGTGCTGATTTTTGCAAGATACTTGAAATAACTTGCGGAAGCTACTGCTCAGCAGTTTCCACAGGCAATCATTCTAACATAAATAACTAGGTTAAAATAAATTTTCAGAAGCAGGGGGGTGATTAGAGTGGCACTATTTTTAAACTGGTGATAGCTAAGAATTGTCATATCTAAGGTGTGTAGATAGCTGCAGATATTTTGGATGTGCCAAGTACGCATATCCAAGCTCATGCTGGAGTATTCTGCACTAGTACACTGCATCCAGTTGTGATATTATGAGGCATGAAGCAACAGCCAAAAGTATGATCTCACCTTGGGGCTACTTTTGACCAATACATTTGAAAACTAAGGACTGAGTTTTTAGCCATCCAATGAAATTTCCAGAAAATGTGTAGAACTGTTAGCTATGGACATTTTTTTTTATTTAGCCATACAATAGTACAATATTTTACTCTCATTGCACTGAAGTAGACTTTTTCAGAGTTTTAGCAAACAACCTGTATGTTTATCAGTTCTGACCTTTAGGAGCCTTGATGGTAGAACAGTGTAATACTGTAAATAATTTTTAAGCCTAGTTTTACAACAACTTTATGGTTGTAAACTTCTAATTTTAGTAAAGATCTGTAATATTGAGCTTGTAGCCTGTTTTTTTTGAGAAGCATTATTTTAGTTCAGTTCTATGCTTGACAAAGGCATCATATTTCAAAGCATATTTGCAGAGATAAGAGTCAATATTTTGCTCCTTGTGGCATCTATTCCATCCATGTGAAGAAATAGAGTGTAACATTTCACAGCTGAAAGAGGAGCAATACACATAATAGAAAATAAGCAACTTAATGTGCTGTGCAGTACAATTTTCATTGTTAAGTGTGAAACATTGCATGACCTAAGAGAATGGAGGGAAGCATGAGTAATGTCAAAATGAAGGGGACCCAAGACTTAAAGGCAAATGTCTCTATCTGAAACACTATATTCCAAATTAAATATTCAAATCAAAGTCACTCTGTGGGCACAATGAACCTTTTCTTTCTTCTTGTTTTTGAGGGACTTTTAAGCTTTTTAAAAAAAATTGTTTTGAAGCTTTCTCAGGATCACTGCTCACCTTGGATAGAAAAAACAAAAGCAGGAATGTTAAGCTAGATCTCAAACCTGTAATAAATGGAGGTAGCTGTGAACACATCTACAAAAATGTTTTCTTGTTTCTAATGATGGGACACATTCAGCACATTTCTTTATCTTCTATTTTGTGGTGTATCTGGCTCATGAAAACAATGTTCACAATAGCACTGACAGATGAAAAAGGTAGAATAAAAAAAAGTATCTATGCCTCAGCTACTAACACATATTCAGGATCAATGATTTTTATTTTGTGGATAGCCATCTTTTAGGATTTGACTCTGAGATACAGATTTCCTTCATATTAATCCCTACAAAACCTTTGGATGCTAAGGGCTTTTGGCTACTGCTGACCTAAGAGGAGATAATATACTTTGCAGAAGGACACATGCAGGTATGCTGTCTTTCTTTATATAAGACAATTTGTTGTCCCAAACAAAAAATAATGTTAGAGGTGGAAATAGGATGAAAATGTGACTTCCCATGACACTCATCAGAAGCTCTCTGTAGCTTTGAAAATCAGCAGACACAGAGGTCTAAGCTCTATGTCTAAGGTACCTTAATGGAGATGTTCATAATTTAACCCTCAAATCTTTACCTGTAATTTTTCACAGCTCAGCACCTCCAGCTGTGCAAACAAGCTGTGCATAACTAAATCATCTGGCTATAGCCCTGGAGAGAGGAGTAGATAATGGCAAGTAGGATTTCATGGCCAGCATCAACCGGTGACAAAATTGGCTCTCTTTGCTTATAAAGCCTCTGTGATGATCAAACTCAATGATGGCAATTAGAGAGTTATTTGTTAATTCAGACTGAGCAGTTATAATTGCTTTGTTGCTCTTTTCTCAATTTTTTCCAATGTAATAGTTTTGGATACTGTGTGGGGAAATGCTTTTTTGCAGACTTGAAAACACCGTTGCAGATGAAAACTTCTTGAATTTATTCTGGTGGTGACAGCAAGAATAAGATGGCTTGCTTCCAAATAATTTGCCACACATAAGATGTTTCATTTGTCCCATCTTATTCTTTCCCTCCTCTTCTTTTTGTAATCACAGCACTTCATATCTGCAGACTCCTCTGCCTAATGCTGTTGGATGATCTTTGTCACAAAGATCATCTTTATGAGATGATCACATGCTTTATGGGATAAGATTTTGTGAGCCTGATGTTTGCTCAATAACTCAGGCATGCTTTTCTAAAAATACTGTTCTGCTTTTTAGATGTCTTCCATTTATTGTTGAATTGTTCTTGGTCTCATCCTTAGGAAGATTCCCCAAACACTGACAAACAATTTTCATCTTTCTCTCAGAAAAATTGTGCTCGGTGGCACAGATTTGCTGTGCAAATTTAGACATATGTGAGGTTATGTAAAGTGAGACATGGGCATATGTTTGCAGGACTGGAGCTCTGGTTTGTGCTAGAGGCATGATATGGCTAAAATTCAAAATCTGGACACTTATAAATACACAAAAAAACAGGGCTTATTAGGGTAAAGAATGAAGTTTTCTAATAGTCATGTATGTGAAACATACTTTAAATGTAGTAACTAGAATTGGGAAAAGCCATGATTATTCCTTTTTTGTCCTAACTTGAAGTAAACCTTTGATTACACTCATTAAGAGCAGAAAATGACATACCTGTGCATAAAACAACCATCTAAGATGGGCATCAATTAAAAATTATTTTTCTTTCTTATGAAATAAAATTTGTTACCTTGAGTGATTTGTTTTGGTTATTACATACTTTATTGCATAAATACCCCATGAAAATAATAATCAAATCAAGTATTTATTAATTTTTTTTAATAGGCAAGTTTTTCTACTCTTTCCATGATGATGGGCATAAGCATTTTTGATTTTGGTATATTGATCCATATTTTCCTTTTATTTACCTTCCTCACTTCATGATAACTGCAGTTTTTGGAGGAGGATTATTTTATACAGAGTTGAGGTTTTCCTCCACCAATAAGTTGTGCACAGCACAGACAGCACAGCGAGGTCATGCTAAAGTCGTGACTCACAGGGCTGTCTCTCCTAACACTTTCACCAGGGAAAAACATGTTTTTTCAGGTTCAAAACTTTGTTTGATCTTTGGAAAATCTAATGTCTCTAGATCAAGACCTTGTTAGTATCAACAAGAGGCTTCCATAAAGTGATTAGGGGTATATTCCTGTCCCTAATAACAAATTTCTATTGGCAAAAATACTTGCTGTGGGAATGGATTGAAGGCTGTAGCCAAAGTATTTGTAATAGAAAATCTGCACTTAGTGCCCTTTGGGTTTAAAGAGGGGAAGAGTTCAGCTTGGTCTTCTTTTGATTTACAATCTTCTTGGGGAAATTGCAAAGAAAGGAAGGAAACAATAATTTAAAACTAAGGTGACACCAGCTAGAGAGAGAAAGGAAAGAAAGCTATAGACACAAGCACTGTGAAAAGATAAAAAAAAAAAAAAGAGAAGGGAGTACTTAAAAATGTTCATATCAGAACAATTTTCTTTGTAGATTCAATTTTATCTTTTTGAAGATTCCTTTTTCTCCCATTGCAAACCCTGGTAGTATACAGCAAAGCCTACTGCAGACACCTCTCATGGCTAACATGGCTTGACTAACAAATGGATTGTAAACTGATGCCAAGATCCATTTGTATGTCAAAATATCAGGCATAAGGTATTTGATATGACTTGTGGTGGACTGTGATGGGACACTAACATTTCTCATGCAATGTACCCTCCCAGTGGCATAATTTTGCAGAAGTTAATGTGTAATATGGCCATATGTTGTGTCTCACTGAATCAAGATAAATTGGAATGCAACATGCAGCAATCACAGTTTTACATTGTGCAGTTGCAATATAGATAAAATTGCTACCAGTTTACACTTAAGCATGAAGTATAGATATACCAAGTTGTGTCATACTGTCAGGACAGGACAGACATTCATCAGCTTCAGAGATTTGAGATTTCAAATTGTCTTGCCTTGTCTATTCTCCTGAAAACAAAAACAAAAGGTATTATACTTGATTTCAAAGCTCTTGAATTTTATAGAATCAAGATATGGTCTGTGTTACTAATTCTTCCAAAGGCACTTTCCAGTTCTGTTTCACCAGCTCGGATTTCAAATGCATCCAAAGTCCTAGGTGTGAAAACAAACATTCAAATACATCCCTTAAAGCCAGGAAAAAAATAATTTATTTGACTATTAGGTTGCTCTTCTGTGAATCAATCAGTGTAGTTTGACTGAAACTGGCAGAGTGACTCTGATTTCCCTGACATATATAAGCAATGTTCTTGCTGTTAATTGCTCATGCTTAAGTCATTTTAGACATGCCTTTTTATTCTTAGAATTCCTGCCCTGTACAGGTTTTTTTGGCA
The DNA here is from genome assembly GCF_029582105.1 of Oenanthe melanoleuca. Taxonomy (NCBI): domain Eukaryota; kingdom Metazoa; phylum Chordata; class Aves; order Passeriformes; family Muscicapidae; genus Oenanthe; species Oenanthe melanoleuca. The sequence continues at coordinate 35,695,328 of NC_079334.1, read as the reverse complement.
TTGACTAGTTACTGATTTCAACTGTTCTTAGACACCCCTGTGTTATATGGTGAAGGCAAAAAAGTCCTTATTATGGACTCTTGCACTTTCTGTATCTTCTCCTATTGTTCTGCTGCAATGCATATTTGCTTAAGAAGGAAAAACACAACAGAACCTTTAACTGAATTTAACTAGAGCATCATAAGAATCATGTGCCTCAGCCAAATAACTTAATTTATTGTATTATTGCCTTCTTCATATACTTTTTTTAATATTTCTGTCATCTGTACCTGCCCATCTGTTTGTTGCCGTTGGGCTAAAATTATAATGAAAATCAATATTCCAAATATTTTATTAAACTTTAGCAGGTCAGTGTTTCCTTTTTGATATTAAATTGAAATACCTGCAAACACCTTTAATTTACAAGTTAATTTACTCATATAAGTAATCTCATTGAGTTCAAAAGAATCAAACTGCATTATCAGTCATTTGATTTTAAAGTAAAGGCTAGAAAAAACAAAAACTTTTTTCAGTGAGGATGGGAAAACACTGAAACACTTTTTGCATCCATGATTGTACAGTCTTAATTTATCCTCATACATGAACTTTTGTAGATAGTATGCCAGAGATTGTATGCTATTTCTAAACATGGATAAAATTTCTGTAGTGTTAAGACAATGCACTAATTCAATAATAACAGCCATCAAAACACACAGAGATTAAAGGTGCTCAGAGTGGAAAAAAAATGGGCTGGATAGTTGATAAATTATTTTTCCATTTCTGTGCAAATGCAGTTCACCTACAGCATTTGAAAAAGTGCTTGTGAATCTGCTTATGCCATAAAGTATCTTCTGCTCAGAAACTAGCCTGATAAAGAGACATCAAAAATGTCAAAAGCTTATGAATGTCGCTGAACCTTCAATTCTATATTTGCACATTTCTTTTTCCCTATCCTCTATTAAGCACCTGAGCCATAAGAAACACTTCTTGAAGCTAAAGGGAAAACCAAACCAGTAAAAAGGGAACCTCATGCTCCAGAGGGCAAACCATATGCAGCATTTGCTCTGAAATTTGGACAAGTGAGGGATGTATATGTGATGAAGGATTGCCATAGGGCAGATTTACTTTCTTACTACCCATTCTGTCACTGCTCTGAAATACTTTTGCAGTGATGGTATAAAAAATGCAGCCATGTAGCACACAGCATCTGATCTACTCTGACTCTGGGTTGGGGGCATACCAATCAACAACTAGTTACTGTTTTTCAATGTTTTAAACAAACCAAAGGGGAATTCTAACATACTCATTTCAATAAAAGGTCTTATCCTCAGTCAATATATAAATTTGATGGAGTTTTTTTGGCATAGTTCTCTGAGACTTTAGATCATTACTTCTAAAATATTAGAGCAGAACTTAGAGCTAGTGTAAATCAGTGAAACTCCACTGGCTTCAGCAGAATCACTCCAGTTTTTGTTGGCTGAGGATATTGGTCTTTATGTAAATACAGAGTGCTTGATTGATTTCTATATTGCATTGGCTTTCCATGAGGAATTAAATTGTTTTAAACTAAAGCTGCTCTGTTACAAGGGTAGAGCAGCAGGGAGTGATGAATTAGACCCCAAGTACTCATGAGGGATCTGGTCAGCTCGTCAGAGAAAGTTTTTTCTTATATGAGTGCTCATTATGGTGCTCTCCCTATGGCTGTGCTGAGAGTGAAGTAGTCTGTGACACCAGCACACACTGATCATGAAATGCCTTGATCAGCTCCTGTGCAGGTGAGATTGAACACGGGTACCATGCTGCTCCTATGTTGTTCCCTGAGGCCTCCCTTGGGAAAGCACCTGGTCTAGAAATTCCCACCAGCACCTGCATTGCAGGCTGTTGGCATGTTCATGGAAAACTTTAGTTATGCTTGCTTCCACATGGCACAGAACTTCATAAGAAGTATGTACCAGCATTCTCTGTTGCTCCTATAACTCTATTCCAAAGCTTAGTCAAGGTGAAAGTCCCAGCTCCTTCAGCTGCCCATCAGTCACAGCCTGGGATGAGATTTTCTCTGAAATTCCCAGGTCTTGGATCAAGGGTCAGGGGCACTGAACCTGCATCCACACTTCTGTAGGCTACAGCATTATGAATGCACAACTCTTACTTGCCTGGTGGGGTTGTGGTTTATTCCTAGCCACATGTCAGCTGCTTCCAAGAAGTGAAAGGCTACTTTGATTGCACCATCAGGAGCTTCCATCTGTCTGGCAGGGACACCTGACCTTGATCTGGAAGGTGGTTGTGCTCTCTCCCAGGAGCGTGGAAAAATGATTTCTACAAATCATTGCAGAGCAGACTGAAATTCACAAGTAAATTATTTTTGTAATTGGAGGGTTTGTGCAGCAGAACAACATTTGTACAACCTAATATTTACCCTTGGGAACTGCTGTAGAGATGTAATGTACCCAGGAGACATGCTGTCTGGTCCACCATAAACATGGTAAACCTATGAGTGAGAGGCAATATTCCTCATTAGGCTCAATGCTTTATTCATAACATAAAATAAATAACAACAGGCTGCTGTTTGCAAATTTGACATCCTTCTATTTGAAGAAAATGAGGTGTACATCACTGATCACCCAGAGATCTCCAATCTCATTTGTGGTGGAATGGGAATTTCCAACTGGATGACTACAAGTTGCTATAAATTGTATATGTGTCAATATGTGCAAACAATATTTTTTTAAGCTGGGAGACTACAGAAGACTGGTCAGCCCAAAGGGCTTTTGATCAGGTGTGAGGAGTTTGGATGTGACAATTATAGCTCTGGAGGACACATGAGTGAGTCACTGGGACATGACATTCCCCATGGCATTGTGGGCTGTGACTTGCCTGAGCTCCTCTACCCCAGACATGGTTGTTGCTGTTGCTGGCCATCTACATTATTATAGTGTTTGTCAGTGAGAACATTTCTGCTGCATCCCCACTGGACTGCACTCAGGACACCCAGGAGAACGATTAAAAGGAAAGCTTGTGTTGCTGAGACACCTTCTGGCACCAGGGATATTTTCAGAGGCACTGTGACAACAAAGTATGGATAAAACCAGTCTTCTTCCAGTGTGAAGCCCACTTGTCCCTTGCTGAGCCTTTTCCTTCCTTGTCCATTGCTGTCATTGCAAGACAGCAAAGGCCACAGGCACATCTTCCACCAGCCTTGCTGATCCAGAGCTGCCACTTGAAGCTGTCACTGACAACCAGAATCAGAGCAGCTTTCAGGAGACTTAAATTGATAATGATCAGAATCCAGCTCAAGATAAGGAGTTACAAGGCAAGGTTTGTGTCACTCCTGCCACCCATCTGTGTTTGTACAATGAGAGCTGAACTGCAGTTCAGCTCAGCCAAATGAAAGACATGGCTTAGATAGTAATTCTGCTGTTGCTTATTTAGAGAAGACTGGTTTATTTATTTTAATTTATTTTAGGTACATTTAATACTTGGAAAAAATTTCTTCTGCAGAGTTTGTAATATTGTTTACCTTACGACATGTGATGTTTGTGCTTTAATCTGTATTCAAAATTACTCCTCTCTATCGATTAAAGGCCCCATCTGTCAGTCACTCTGCTCTGAAAATCCCACTGATTTCAAAGGGATTTGGTGAAGAAGCATGATAGTTCTATAAACCCATTTTCAGGGGTTGGTGAAAGTTGGATAAAATCGGACGTTGTGTTTTCCAGTAGAAATTACGTGGTTCTTATGGTTCTGACTGAGTAAAATAAAGTATGAAATTAAACTGACAATGAAAATAAGGGGAATAATATCTATATATGACCCAGTAACTAAAACAAAGAGTCCTTTATAGTCACCTGTTAGGGTATATGTACTTGGTCTAGGAACTTGTATTGTGCCATAGGAGCCTTAGGCTGAATATTTGATCCCCTAACTCAGGGTGACAGTGCAGGGAACCTGTAAATGTGCAAAAATCTAAGAGTTCAATGATCCTTGCACTTGCTCAGTTTTCCCTCTCCATTCTCAGATTAAAAGATTTACTGCCAGGACATCTTATTTTTGCTGCAATTTTTAAGCTAACAGAACAGACTGAAAAAGACAGTTGTCATTGTAAAATCCCCTTAAAGTTTTATTAGCAGAAAGAAAAGGAAACCTCACAGGTATAATTTCAATACATATCACTATGACACATCTCCCTTTTTCTAACAGAGCATCTTTCTAATTTGATATTTTTTTACCCAGAAATAAAATAATCTTGGCTTAAATATATGTTCATCCTGAAGATTCTCCTCCTACCTACCAGTATCAAGCCAAGGGATAAGAAACTGTTTCATAAAGAAATGCATCTGACATTGATTGGCATTAAGTTGTTTTTTTTAGCTGGTGGTAATAGAATGACAAACCTTTGATGATTGAACAGTCATTTTTAGTATGGAACCTAATTAACAAACCAAATGTACTTATATTCAAGTATTTTGGAAAGATAACACCAGTCACAAGTGTTAAATACCTGTTTTGCTTTTCTTTGCTTACTCATGCATTTATTGGACACTTGCTACAGCATTTTATCTAAAATTAGGTCCACAGTAATTTAGGCAGGCATATCTTATGTGAGAGATTCTATAGAAGACCTTAAATCATAGTGACAGCCATTAGAAATTGCTTAAATGAAAAACATTTCTGAACAATTTTAGGCCTTATAATGGAGCTTTTTAAAGGATTAAAAAACTCCCACTTTGTGTAAGGATTTTTGAATGGTCCTTACTTTCCAGAAATAAGAGTGCACAAAAGCTGAAGACCCTCTATAGATCCTGCTTTGTACACAGTACTCCTTCTTGTACTTTAACTCAACCTGAGCTTGTCAGCAGATAATTTATACTATTTGGAGTTTCCAAACTCTTGATCTCGTCAACTCTGAATTCAGTACTACTGAAAAATAATTCAGTAACTAAGGACATGATGCACAGCTTGCTCCATGCTTAGCTTAAAACTTTAAAATCCTCAGGTTTTTCAGCACCTTCTATACACACTGAGAAAGGTGGGCTTCTCAGGAGTGACCTAAAGGACCTCAGTTAGCAAGTAGTGGTTGAAAGTCCATGAATTCTGAAGATGAAAGACTTTTCAGTCTCTAAGCATCAAAATGTCCAAAGCCAGAAGTTCAGGACTTCACCTAGAGCTACTGAACAAATAGAATGTTTTGCATTTGCTCTTATTGCTCTTACATCAGCCTGTCTCTCCATTTTTGTCCATTCATGTCATGTTTTCTGTAGAAGGTGGTGTGTTATGAAGAAAAAAATTCCTGGAGGTGAGAGTTGTACATCATGGATACTGGCAGGGCTTTATTGTTGTGGTGCATCTCTCCAGCTCTGTTTAGAGGCAGCCTGAGAATTATTTCAGGGATCTGAATTTCTGCTTTGTGTATTTTTGACACCTATTTTTATTATCTTGAGCTCTTTTATTAGAGTCACGATTATATTTAATATGCAATTTATTTGATTTTATATTAATTTTTAAAAATTGTTATATTGCAGAAAATTAGAAAAAGACACGACTTATAGAGGGAAGAAATGGAAACATCTAACATGTTAATATACAGTTATATACAGTTAATAATTTATATAATTTTTGCAATTATAAATAATATATAATACAATATGCACCTGTATTTTCAGTCTTTGGTATGGTACCTTATATCTTTGAGATTCTCTGAGGTGCTGTATATATTGCAGGCTGCACAGAGCAGCTCTGCATCACTTTCCTTTGGTAAAACCTAGTCCTCAAGCTTCTTTTCTGCCTGAACTTCTTCACTTTGACTCTGTTCTTCATGTTTTACTCTTATATCAGTCACTGGTGTTAAACCTTTTTAACAAAAAGGGGTGTCTTCATGGGGAAAAGGCCCAGATTTTAGTTTGAGTTTGTATTGTTAGATGGCTATGTCATTGCAGATTTAACCTATTGGTCTTCTCTGTGTGCTCTTTTCATTATGCTTAAAAGAAATAGACAATAGTCCTACTTTTAATAGCATTTATCTAAACTTTCCTCTCAATTTCCAAAAAACATAAGGCCATTAAGAACTTAGATTCAAGAGGTGTAGTCCTATAACTTACCAGGACCCAGTACAGAACAAACTGGTAGAGCAGGCTTTTATAAAATCCTTCAAATAATTTTGATAGTCTTTTTTTAACAATTTGACCATGTTTGTCTTGGACCTGGAAAAGTATACAAAATATAACAAATTTTTGCAAATTTTTAAAACTTGTTTCTCATATGTTCTAACTGTGGCTTGTGTCATATCTTGCAAGTATGGATTTGTACATAAAATCAATTTTGTAATGGCTGTGTTTTTCATCTTTATACTTCAGCTAAGTGGGAATCATAATCCAAAATCAATATGTATTTTCAACCATATAGAAAAATGTCTATTTGAACTTTGGATGATTTATAAAGTTTCCTTGTACTTATATGCAGTATGTATAACATTTTTTAGTTTCATTTTGATGTGAATGCCATTTTTTGAAAGTGTCACTATTATACTAGCATTTTATTTATATAACTTCTCAGCTTGTCAAGAATATGCTTTTTTTCCTTTTTGTAATCTATCAAAGCCTACCTGAAAGCATGAATCCCTTAAGTGAGACCTTGAGCAATCTGCTCAGTTCTTATGTAATACTAGGTGATTATGGCATATTCTTGGAAAATACAAATAATTTTATAGGGGAGCCTTATTTGGAAGTCAGAACTACATCTGCCCACCTTTAATGTAGTAGGTGTGCATGGGGAATAAACCAAGAAACACAAAGTTGCTCTTAAGAACTTTGCACCTTTGAAATACATTTAGGGTGGCATAGGAACAGCTGGCTGGGTTTATCTACAGATAAATTCAAAGGGTGAATTCTGGGGTGACAGACTGGCAAGGCCTTTGGAAAGCTAGCCTGATTGTCTAAGTTGGAAAGCAGTAGAGGTAAAGCTCCTTGACAGGAAGACCTTCCCAGGAGCCCAGCACACTGCAGAGGCTCAGTGCAAGGTGAAAGCACTGTGTCAAATGCAGGACACCAGCCAGGGCTCGGGCACTTTGTCCATCTGGGAGGAGTCCTGCTGCCCCAGGAGCACCATGGTGCTCAAATTGGGGCTGAAGCAGTGGCTAGGGGCTGTATTTGTACAGCCTGTGTGTGAGGGTGGACTGTTATACAGAAACTGCTACCCACCACTACAGTCAGCCTGGTTAGTAAACAAATGTTAAATTGTGTAGGATGGGGTGCTGTGGCTTTACCCCACCTCTAAACCCTGTTGTAACTAACATCTTTATTATTCTGCAGTTCCACTTGGCCCTTTGTCATTTCTACTTTTCATCTCATCAGCCTTCTGCCTCTGCACTATAATCCCTCTCAGTGAGATTTAAGTCTGATACACTTCCAGCCCTACAATGTGTGTTCCATCTCTGCAACAATTCAAGATTTTTTTTTTTTTTTTGTTTTTCCTAAATAGGGAGCATTAATCTTGTGACTTATCTGAATGTCTGAATGTTTCTTGTCCACACCTGTAAATAAAACTATTTTAACTTTAAAATATTTTTTGAATTTTTAGACGTAACATTAACTTGTGCATAAGCAATGGAAACATGGAATGAGTTCTCTCACTTTCAGACTAACCAAAGGATGTTGAAACATGCACTATTCTCACAAATTCTTTTTTCCCTTAGGAGGTTTCTGATTTTATATGTCAAATTTTAGATTTCCTTGAATATAATGTTCTTCTGAAAGGCTGTACTTTATTTCATTATGCTTCTTGTTCTCTTGTCTTTATTAGGTTTTTATGTTTTTTATTTGCTCTGGTTATTTCTATGGTCTGAGACATATTGGCAAAAAATTGCCCCTGTCCCCACTCCAATATTATAAGCTTATCTCTTTATTATGTAAATCCAATGCTTTTCTTTTTCTTAGTGTGCATTTCTTACAGATTTTGACAGGCATCTGATTCCTGTCACATTCTAATCTGAGGTTAAGGATTTGTTGAAGATTTCAGAAGAGTCTATTTGTCTTAACACTCTCAAATATGTACTACATGAATCCACTTCTTGAATTACAATGCTTGCTAAATTTCAATAACATAATATGTTAACTGTCTTGCCCTTTCTGATTTAACTGTTGGTTTTTAAATTAATCTCATATTCTGCAATGTTAAAATGAGAAAACCTGCCTTATCCCATTTTTTCAGTGTTTCCTCTTGGCTTCATAAAGACAAAACTATATTGCTTGAACCATTTCAGCCATCTGCTATACTCCTGGAGAGCTTCAGCCTCTTTAGATTGTGAAATTCATGCTCCACATTGTCCAATTATTCCTCTTCTATTGCAATGTTACATAAGTCACTCTTTTTTTTTTTTTTAACCTTTACTCCTGATACAATGCTGTAATTAGACAGTGACTGGAGAGAATTCTGTCTTAGAAATTATATACTCCAAGTATATATATAAGTAAAATTGGTCAAATATTACGTGTCCCAAAATGACGAAGGATTACTCAATCATCTAGATCTGATTTAATTACTTGAGCTAATTCTTAGAATATTGTCAGAACCTTTTAAAGATATCTACAGTGTTTACTAGCCAAATCCAATAAATGTCTAATGCAGTTACAGTTAATTGGTAGGAAATGATAACACAGACTCACTGTTTTCTTTTAATGTTATATCTGCTGGCAGTGGGTACAGCTGCCTCTCTTTAATCCTACTCTGTTAAACTGACTGAGAAAAGCCACAAAGCTCCAGAGAGACTTTATTTCAATCCCCTCCTTATTTGAGGAATTTCAGACTTTTTTGTTCTGATGATGAGAATGCTGGTAAGATCAGCCCAAATATCTTGGCCTCAGCAACGTGTTAAGAGAGAAATCTGGAGTTTAGTTAGGATGAATGAAAAATCATATTCACTTTTCTCTACAGAAGCACCCTTTACTGACTAATATTGAGATAGCCTTATGATGTAAGAAATACTTCTACATATATTTATATTAACATTAACAGACAAAAGGAGTGAATGCAAAGCAAAAAGTATGAGGAAGAATAATTTTGCAGCCTACTATGGTAAGCAGCTGCTGCTTAAATAGATTCCAGTGAAATTATTTGACAAATATTTGCTGTTCATTGGAATGAATTTAGTTTGAAAACAAAAATTTTAATGAGCACCTTTATCCTAACTACTTTGAAGGCAGGATTTTTCTTAACTACATGCTTAAAACCAACCTAATTTACATTCACAATTTGCATGTAGGGACTAATAGAAAAAAGAAAAATAAAAATGAAAAAAGAAAAGAAGATGACCAGTGTGGTTTAAATAGTTAGCACAGAATCATGGAATGGGTCAGACAGCCTCTCTGGGCAACCTGTTCCAGAGCTCAGTCACTCACACAGTTAAGAAATTCTTCCTCAAGTTCAGATGGAGCTTCCTGTGCATCAGTTTCTGCCCCTTGCCTCTTGTCCTAGAGCTTGGCACCAGTGAGAAGAGCCTGGAAACCTCCCCTTGACACGTTGACTCCTCCCTTACACACATTCATGAAGTTCATTGCCTGCTGCCTCTTTGTGAGGTTATAATCTTTTTAATTCAAAACTCCTAAACAAAGACAATTCACATAAAGGCAGATTCACAGTGCTGAAAGTGCCAAAACATTCTTCCATACATCTTCCATGCAAGAAACTGTAACAATTATGCTATAATTGCTAGATAACTAAACATTTATGTGTATATAATTATATTGTAATTTTTAGCTACAGATGTGTACAGAATGCAGAGTGATATTATATGCAATTATATCATTTATTCTACAATTATCTCATAGATTTATGTAGCCTGTGAACTGCCATCATAGAAATTACCAAATCATGTGGATGTTTAAAAACAAAAATGGCAAATTTTGTAACAGTGAAGAATGATAAAAGCAGTTTGTGAAAATGCAAATTAAGTTTTATCTTAGCAAATTGTTTTTTCTCAAGAATTTGTTTTCTGAAAGTTTTAAAATACAGGTAGAAAGAATATTAATGCAACAATAGAGTCCATATAAGGAAACAACAAATATACACATTGTTGTCAATATAGTCAATATAGAAAGGAGAATATGAGAACTTAATAGACTGAGATCTATAAGCTGTGCAATTTTTCCTCAGTGAGCACATAGTACATTTAAATCTAAATATATATGAGGAAGTAGAAGCCTTTCAGTAGGCAAAAATGTCAAGTGTTGTGTGGAAGAAGCAAACAAACAAATATATTTTTCCTATCTTCAAATATTTATCCCTCATACAGCCCTATCTCAGAGAGCACAATAAGGCTGTGATTTTGTGAACATTGGTTTGTGAACTTCAAATTCTTGACCACATTTGGTAAAATTATATCCTCTCTTTTTACACAGTTTTCACACCCTGTTTTGCTTTTTCTCTTGTTGCTGGCATCCTCCTTTTTGGGGTTTCCAAGGATCTTTTTCCTCTTGATGAAAGTTGAGAGGAAAAAGACTCTTCTCAAAGTGGCAAAAAGGACAAAATTCTTGCAAGTTAGTCTCCAGAAAGGAAAGAATTCATACCTACTTGACTCTTCAACTCATGCTAATCTCAGAAATTCTGAAGCTTTAAGTATTACATACAGTGTAAACTGGGACTTTTCCTCTGGGGAAAGTCACAGTTGATTGAAAACAAGAACATAATTTAAAATGCCAAAGTAAAGGCTTTTGCTTTCATTTTCAAACACATTTTTGAGGAAAGTGAATTTGATTTAGAAAAACTTTTAAAAAAACTTATTACAATTTTTATGCTTGCAGTCAGTTAAGTTTGCATCGGCAAGATGCATTGAAATGTCTTCCTTTGGCTTTATAAATTCAGTTTGAGTGATAAAAAAATAATGTGCTCTAGACTTAAAAATGTCTAATATGAAACAGTTTCAAATAAAAGTACAAAAACCACCAAGGATAAACTAGGTTTGTTTCTAACTCTGACAGCTGGAAAATAAGGCACAGCTAATGTAAAATATTTCTAAGACATAAATAAAAGAAAAAAGACCTTTGAGCAGGTTAAAAGCTCAGAGCTAAAATTCCTTAGCTAAACTCTGAATTTCAGACTTTTCTATGCATTGTGCTCCCATTAGAGCCCATGTTCTTCAAGTTCACTTTGATTTGTGAGAAGTTTTAATTGGTATGTGCTGTTTGTAACAAACAAGTTAATGAGCAGTGTTGTCACTTCAAAAAATGATGGATGAAGGGACAGAGGGTGGGAACTGGGAGATAATAAATGAATAAATAGACAGGTTCCTCTCTACTTAGCAGTATTTACACTTAAAATAAACAAGGTTTTGTGATAGTGGCAGCTGAGGTGAGATGGTTTGTCCAAAGCCATACCCTAAATGCATTCTTTAAGTCTCTGCTAGCTGGAAGAGTTCAGAGTTTTCTCTCTACTGTTTTCTTCTATCATCAAATGTAATATAATGACCCTTGAGTTAAATAGATAGCAGTTCTTGATTTAAAGGGATGACAATCTGCTAAAAGGCAAAATTTTGAAGTATAATTAGGCAATACCAGTCAAGAAAATACTCCTCAGGAACAAAATATAAGTTAGTAGTAACTAACGACCTAAGATACTGTAAAGGTAGCTGCTTATTTTCTCCTAGAAATCAATTTATGATTCGATTAGTGTCACAGTCATGCAGAGTCAATTATATTAGCACTCTTATGAATGAGTCATATTCTTTGTATTTTAATATATTGCTCTAACTATTTTAAGAAAATAAAGACTGCTTATTGGCCAGCTAGATAACTTACCTTGTCTTTTATCAGTCTCTACATCTCAGAAGATAAGGGTAGAATAATGCAGTTACAGCGATTATTTCTGAGTCAGAGGGAGGGTGTAGTCAAAAAACAAGCATTTAATCTTCATAGCTAGAAAAGTTAAGATGGATAATATAGTTTCTCTTGTTTTTCCCATACTCAAAGGCTCAGTCTGGCTTAAAAACTGCTTGCATTAAGAGTGAAATGGTTCACTAGTCTGTGCTACTGTCTTGTCCTTAGAAAGTTTCACATGCCTGCCTTTTGCTGCCTCATTTGGCTCTAGTCCATCATTTCATGGGATCCTATAGTCTGGAGAGGCCCAGGAGCCAAAAATACTCAGTACCAGACCAAAATGTAAAGTTGCTCTCTCTGAGCAAATATATCTTGGATTTCAACCAAAAGATAAATTTGACCTATCTTTTGATAAGTGAGGAAGATATGCACTGGTTCCTTGGGAAATCCCTATTGACAGGCTAGTCCTCAATTTCCAGTGAATCAGAACTCCACCTAAATCTTTAAAGCGAATCTTTCAGAATAGGAGCTGCTGGCATTTTCCTCTTATCTCCCCAAATTCAGATTTAGCCCTGATAAAAGCTTCAGCAACAAGGATAGAAGAATTTTCAGGCCATACAAAAGTAGGCACATCTGGCTGAAGGTATAAGGCACAAGGTCTTCTGAGGGTGGCAGTACAGTCACAGGCAGTCTCTTGGCTATTTCTGATGGATCACTGGAAAACATGCATATAACAAATACTTTTTTGAAGAGAGGTTGGATTGTCACAAGGAAAGGCAGGGATATCCCAAAATCAATATATTTTTCTTCTGCTGCTTCCTGTGCCACTTCATAACCAGTACACTGGCCATTGTAGAAATCTTCCCTTTGCCTCTTGACTTTCTATTGTGGATTCAGGTCTAGTCCTTTGTCCTTGAAATAACAAGACTGAGGAAGTCTCAAGAGCCTTTAAGATTTGGTGTGAAAATCATGTGGATACAAAGACTAACTCTCTAAGGACAAAATCTAAGATTTCTACTTGTCTACAGAGATAGTTCAACAACTCAAAAAAGATATCCAGACACAGCAAGGACAAGAACAAATTTTGGAACATCATATTTTTATGTAGAAATCAGAGAAGAATTCAACCTGCAACAAGGAACCTCAGGTTTTTATGTGAAATTTAAGAGCTTCTCTGCTGTTTTGGTGGCTGAATTCTTATACAATTCACAATCAGCAGACAGCATGAGTGGTGAGCCATGACATTTGAACATAAAGACATAGACTGGATAGAGACCAATGCAAAATGCAGAGCATTTCATTAAAAAATAAATTCCATCAATATAGTTTAAAATCATATTTGTTTAAGATTTTACACCAGCTTGAACTGATTGTGGCTCTGGAGCTACCCAGAGCTTGCTGAAAAAGTGGTTTAGTTTCAAACTAGAAAGGAACATTTCTGGGTAAAAAGAAGAAGCATTTTATTACATACTGTTGAACTGTTGCAGCCAGACTGAATGTTGATTAATTGTCCAAAGTATTTTTTTTCTGTCTCTCCAATAAAGCACATTACAGTTGGCAGAGAGATGGAGGACCAGCCTGCTGGATGGAGTGAATGTAGACATTGACAGGTTCACATTTCTTCACTGGCATGACAAAATCAATATGCTATTTCCCATTCTTAAATATGACCAAGAAAAGGCAATGTATTATCAAGAAACTTCTAGATGCAGAGGGAAGTAAATAAAAGAATCCTACCATATTTCACTAACCATAAGCTTTAGAGGCATTTCAGTAGAATCTGCACAGTACCAAGGCAGTGCCAGGCAGAGATGGCTCTGCTGCCTCCTGAAACCCTGTCAAGTATTGCCACAGTGTACTGTGGCTTGGCTAGTGAGCTGTGTGGAGAGGGCTGGGTGTGTTTGCAGCACCAGTGTCTGTCCCACAGCTGTCTGTGTGCTGCTCAGGGTGCCCAAGCTGTCCCATTCAGACCCTCTGAAACCCCTCCACCCAACAAAGGCAGTATTTTCAGACCTAATTACTTATGTTTGTGTGAATCTGCCTGTGAACATCGGTGAAGCTCCATCATTATCCTCCTCCAATACCCTCATTAAAACTCTCCTTCACCAGGATGCCTAAAAAATGCCTCCAAAAAGCTTGTCAGCAGTTAATCTCTGTGTGTTCTGAAATAGCTGCTTGTCATGGTGGCTCTGATGTCCCACTGGCTCCATGCATTTACTCTGCATCCCTTCCTTGGCCTGTGGTAAGGTTGAAGACCTGTGGGGCTGAGAACTACCTTTAATTCACTGAATTAAACCCCCACAGGAAAACATTTCTTTTGGATTTCCTGAAAAATTGGAGATTTTTAGGGTAATGTCAGAAAGGATGCTTTAAAGAACTCACTCTGCTTGGTTAACCAAGAAATTGACTGAGAGACAACATAACTAGTGTAAATAAGGTTCCTTCAGGGAAAGAATATACAAAGGGCTCTTTAGCAGAAAAAGACAGAAACAAGGAATAATGTCTAGCAGTTAAAAAGAAAATTTATACTAGAAATAAACTACCAATTTTTAACAGTCAGGGTGGTCAAGCAGTGGGACAAAGTGGTGAGGAGAAGAAAAGCTGCTGTCTCATGATACCGGGAGAAGAATGCAGTTCAGAATTGTCTGCATTACCCTGCCCAGGTCATGCACTGCTAGAATTGGAAGGAATACAACAGCCACTGATACACAGGAGGTCAGCCCAGATGATCTTATCTGGTCCCATCTAGTTTTATGAGTCTGAAAGAAGTGGTTGACAGCAATGTGAGGACTTCCAAGATGCTGGATTCACCTAAATGGTTGATACTATTCACAAGTGGAAGGAAGGACACATGGTATGTCTGTGTGCAGTTTTGCTTACCTATTTAAAACTGCTGGGCTTGCTTTCTTTCAGATTTCAGGTGAAATATTGACTGCATAATATAACCACCATTATCTGCAATGAGGAGAGAGTAAGGTAAGAAAACTAGATTATTATTTTCCAAGGGGAAAACACACAACAAGTCTAGGTACCCAGTGTTGCTCTAAATTATTTATAGCATCTATTAGTGGAGCAGGGGAAGCTTTGTAAAGTGCAAATGAGCCAATTGCTATGACTTTTATATGCAAAACAAAATACCTAAAAGAGTAGTCAAATTCTAAATTTAAACAGTTTACAGTCAGGTTAGTAAAATAGTTTGCACCAGCCTCCCTAAGCAGATTCTTAAAATCTTTATATTTAAAGAAAACTTGGACTAAAAAATCTTCCAGAAAGCTTCTTTTTGGTTATTGTGCCTGTTGCTTATAGATAATGCCAGTTTATTGCTTTAAATAGTCAACAACCATAAGCATTTAAAATGCTGAATTTTTGTGCAGAGGACATCTTACCATGCTCCTCACGCAGTTAGCCCTGGATTGTTTGAGAGCTTAGATTGCATCACTGAACTATTTAATAAAGAAGTGACCTTAGCAGTGGCGTGCATTTACACTAAAAGTTCAGAATTAAGGGATCTACAAAGGTAATGAGAAAATGGTTACTCCAGCCTACACACTGAAATCTCCAGGGGCTCCTACATGCAGCAGTAATATTGCAGATGGATAAGTCTCTCATTTCTTCTTTGGAGTTTCTAATAAAACCAAGGTTGAAAAGCAGTGCTGCAAGAGAAGAAAATATTTGTGAAATTTATTTGTTTTTATTAAAGAGTCATATCCCTTAGGTTCTTGAAAGAAGCTTGTTCAGATAAAAGCAAATTGTAGGAAAATAAAATAATGTTCCACCTGTGCTCGATGAAAAAGACTGATGTAGTACAGTATTTCAGTCATTCTGAATCCATCTTCTCAATCATCCTTTACTGTGAAAGAAGAAAGAAACATCTCCAGATCAACAGTACTCATTTTTTTTGGTGGATGAGTGATGCCTTCCCAAAAGAACCATAGACATGAACTAGAATTTGAGAACAAAGCCGTGGGATGGAGACTAGCAAAAATTGACAAAATGAAGTCTGTCCTGACATTAGTTACTAGATTTAAAATGTCAAGACCATTTTCTTTGAGTTATATCAGACTTGAATTTCACTTAACTAGGTGGAGCTCTCCTCACCTCTGTTTCCAATCAGATTAATCTATAGTAATTGCTAGTGTTACTTTGATTATCCACTAGAATATATATATATGACTTCAATCAGGCACTAGTAGAACTGTAAATAAATGATAAAAATACTGGGCACATTTAGGGAAATTAATTGTAGCAAAGCAATGGATTATAGACTGCAAAATAAAATAGGGCTCCCAGCATGAGAAGTTTTTGTTTTTAATGCTTAATTTATTACTTCTTGCTGTTCAAGCAGAAGGCATACTAATTTCCCTGTAAACATGCTGATCAATAGTTAGATAAAGCAGTGAATACAGTTTTATCAAACTTTATAGGGCTATAAAACAGGTTTGACTAAAAAGCTGAGAAATAAAAATAGTAAACAAAAACTATCACAGTAATTACTTACAGGCTGAAAACTGCTTCCTTCCATACCCCCCAAACTAATAAAAGACATTTTTGCCCGGAATACAGAGTAAGGTTTGTATTGATTCATCTACTGCTACTTTCATTTGTCATTACAATTAAGCCTTTTCAATAAGCCAGCTCTGCTTTAAATAACATGAAATGGTGATAGGCCCCAAAAGATTGATTTCCTGGAATTGGTTTACCTAAGCCTTTGCCTGATTGATCTGCCCACAGATCTACCCATGGCTCTCTGCTTTTCTTCCAGACCAGAACTCTTCTTGTAGATGAGAAGAGAGCTACTCAATACCTGTGTCCCTTCAAATTCTGCTTATAATGCTTTTGTCATAAAGGAGGGAGTATGGGAAGAGGCCATAAAACAGAGGCATCCTGTAGCTAGTGAAATAACTTATTTTCTGAATCCTCCCAAACCAGCACAGGTTCTAAGGCAATCTGTAACTCTGGAAAATCAAAACTCCTGGGTTTCTGCAGGGACTGGGAATTGACTGCAAAGGCATGCCAAGAAGTAAATTGTGCAGGCATTTAATTTCTAGATCTTACTGCTACAGGTTTTACCACCTAAAAACAATCTTTGCTTTAAGGAGTTCTGCTGCTCTATTACATATAATCCAAACATTTAAAATTATCCCAAACCTTGCCTAGTGCTGCCTGCACCTTTATGGACTTTATTTTCTTGTCATGCAGTGTTTTTAATCAAACTGTCTCTCTTTATGTTGACAGTTTTGTTCTTGTTGTCTGATAAATTTTTATCTCCTCCAAAATATTCTCATCAAGAACTTTTGTCTTTCCGAGAAATTCTTCTACACAAGAAGGAAATAATATTTGTCACAGCTGACTTCAAGGAACTTTATTTGATATTTAAACAGCGATTCAGAAAATGGTCATTAACCTTTGGAAGTTTTAAACCTTTGATATTTGAAAAGTCAGATTTTACTGGCCTAAGAAGCAATCCAATTCTTAAGGACAGATAGGTGAGGCAAAGCAAATCATAGACTCATGGTAAGACTGATAAAGGAAAAAGCATAGGCTCAAAAGCAGGCTATATGGTGTTGATAAAACTGTTGCTGAATTATCAATTTGTCTCCAGCAGTTACTTCAAAATCAAATCTTTTAAGATGGGGTCAAATTCTAATCCTTCCTCTCTCAAATCTGAGCAATTCCCATTGAAATCACCTCTTCCTATATCTGGCAGAATTTGACACTTTCTTTTCAAGTGAAGCTGGGAATCCTACTTCACTGAAGGCAGGGATTCCTATTTAGAAAATAGCAATCTTTATCTTCCTTTCAACCAGTAATAGCTATAGGTAACTCTCCCTGGTGTACCAGAACACAGCATGAAATCCATTACATGTGTTAATATTGCTTTTTTTAAGCCTACTGGCATTTCAGCAGCTAAGTCTAAAACATCCAGACTTTGGAGGTATTTTTATTATACCCATTTTATGCAAAAATATAAACATTTTATTGTAATCCATGAATATTGCTCTCTTTCTGCTAAATTACACACACACACGCACACACGCATATATATATACACACATGCAAATATATGTATAAAATGATCTTAAATTCAAATAAACACTCAAAGGGGCATTTTTAAAAATATTTCCCAACTTCTGAAATAATTTCAAAAGACTGCTACAGTTGGCTCAAGTTTGTCTCCTTTTTTTGGGTATCATCTGCTTTGTTTGTGTTCTTCATCAGTTTAAATGACTGACATCTATCTGTGTCCTCACTCTAGTGCTTGACTGGCACAGATTGCACCTCTGATGATATCTGCACATAGAATATTAAGCATGAGGAAACAAAGGAAACAGCAACTACATGAACTGGAGAAAATCTATCCACAAAATGATAGCACCATAAAGTGAATTAAAAGGAATCATAACTTCACAACAAACTCAAAATTAATAGGAGCCATTTTAAAATGGACATGAGAGTGAAAACGAAATAAAAACCCAAGCCACATAAAGTATCAGCCTGTCTGCAGAGGGAATTTAAGCAATGCATATGAGTATTTTGAATAGAAATTAGAGAGTCAAATTATAGAACTGTGCCAGACATGCTTGATGTGAGATAAGACAAACAATGACTTTTTGTGGTGCATGATTTCAAACATGCAGACATCTGCTCCTGGGACTGCAGTCAGAAATATGTTGCCATGATCACCTGCTAAGCTGTGTTTGTCATGGAAATCCTCACCCCATCATTCCAGTATGCAGCTGAGTGTAGATTTAAAGGGGAGAAGAGAAAATAAATCCAATCTTTCCTGTCAGGGTAATGCCATCTGTATGCTTTTTTTGCTGGAAACTGGTCCTGCTGTGTCATGGTTCTGCATGGACTCATTGCTGAGCTTCATCACTGCTGCATCTCAGGTGATATGCAAATATTAATTAAATTGAAAATAGTGAGAAAAAAAAAGAGTCAAGGAGATTACATTGTAGATTCTCAGCACAGAAATGCCTGAAGAAATGTGAAATTTTTATAGTAAAATATACTAAGTATTTCAAGTGCTTGAGCATGGCAAAAATGATTATTAATGCTTCTCTTCCAGGGCATTAGGTGCTACAAAAAATACTTAAGAAAAATCTCTTCTTACCAAAAAGAATTTATTTTGGTTGCTTTTTTTTTCAATTTTCTTAGTCCTGTATCTGATTCATACAACACTTATATTAGAAATTTTTACATTTACCATATCTGCAGCTAAAGGATAGCTGAATCAACACACAGATTTTCACAGCTATTGTTCCTTCTCATTTAATTTCCTTCGTGGTTTTCACACTTGTAATTTCAAGACATACAAGATGAAGGAAATTGCAGTCACACAATGGATGTTTGAGCTGGACATTGGTAAGTGGTGATATTATGTTCTTACATCTTTGACATCTCCCAGTGTTACTGCAATCATGGAAACAAATGTTACCTTTTTCTACAGTGAGAAGCTGATCATGGTTTCTTGACATAATAATAAAAACACCATGCAACAGGCAAATTACTTAGGTTTTCAGCAAAAATGAACACAATTGAAAAGACCTGATTCCATGCATCACAGCCTTTTTAGTATTTATAGCCCTATTCAATGTACTTTAATGTGGTTCTATCAAAATCAAAACATCCAGACATTTCTATAGTACTTTTATTTTTACATTGATTGATGCATATTAGGGATACAGTGTATGGTTTGCTGTAAATCCAGTTCCTGCAAAACAAGACCCTCTAAAGCTCAGCTCATGAGGTTCATTGATTCATGTTGTTCCTCTTGTTAATGATATTGTACATAGCAGGACTTTGCACCCACTGGATGACATTCCTAGGTGGGAAATCATGCCATCAGCCCAGTGGGGAATTTTCTTGGGAATTAAAGCTGTTGCTGAAACTTTTATATTCAGAACTAAAACACAAACACAATGGGGCAGCTTTTTTGAGACCAGGATAAAGGTAGAGTTGGGAAATGATGACTTTTCTTAGGTTTTGTGGGTTTTGTTTGGTTTGTTTCTAGTTTGTTTCTGGGGGTCACTAGAAATCCTGTTCTTTTTCTTTAGTTTGGTTTCAGTTCAAATTATTTCTTAAACAATTTTTTTTTTTTTTTTTTTCCCAAGGGAGGAACCAGCAAAGCAAAAAAAAGGAACAAAATTACTTTGCACATGGATGGAAGAGAAAACTGAATATCTACAGGCTGTTTTTTTTTTGTTTGTTTTGGTTTTATTTGAGTTTTTTTGGGGTTTTTTTTGTTTGTTTGTTTTGGTTTCGGGTTTTTTGGGGGTTTTTTTTGCTTGCCTGTTTGTTTTTTTGTTTTTTGTTTTGTTTTGTTTTGTTTTGTTTTGTTTTGTTTTGTTTTGTTTTTGTTTTGTTTTGTTTTGTTTTGGTTGGTTGGTTGGTTGGCTGTTTTTTTTTTTTTCTTTTTTAATTTTTTATTTTGGCAAATACTCAAAAAAAAAAAAAGATAATCCAAGCAACACCATTTATGAACTGGAAGAAGACCATTGGAAGCACATTTGTCTCTGAGATAAACCCTGTAGAGAAAAGTTTGGATTTTCTCTGAAAAGAGCATTTCTATTTTTATCTGAACATTACACCTGAACATATTGAATGAATACTAGAAAAAGAAGGGAATGACTGTAAATCTCTTCCAGATTAAATCCAGATATGGATACTAGGATTAGAAATATAAACCCAAATCTATTCTGCTGAGGTCAAAAATTTTTTTGGGTCAAGGCCCTGGACTAAGGATGCCATTTAACCTTAAGAGCTTTGGTAGTTCTTTGAATACTTCACCTGAAATTTCAGAGTTCCAAGTCCATGGCTGTAGCTGAGGATTCCTTTCTAACACCAGGAGATCAAACTTGCCCATGTTAAAGTAACTCTTTAAGATCTTTGGAGCTTCAGATTTCCCTAGCAAGATGTGAAATGTTTCGACAGAAAAGCTTGTCTTCAGGTTAACAGAACTGAAAACTTTTATTTTTCTCTTTCTCATCTTTCTGTAGCTCTTTTTCTCTGTCTGTCTCTCTCAAAGCTTCTGAATTTTTGTCTTTCTTAAACTATGGCTCCCTGTCTTCCTACCTCTTCCATAGTTTTCTTTCATGCATGCCTTTACATTACTTCCACTTCACTACATTTTTTTTTCACAGAATGGAGTACAAAAACCACCCTCTCATTTTTTTTTAGTCTGTTCTTAGCTTTAAGGTTTTGGCTGATGTTGAGTAGTGATGACAGCCTGAAATCAGGGCAGGTTGTATTGGCAGCCATTGGAAGAGCCAGTGCAGGTGCAGGAGGTAGCAGGACACATTTGGCATGTGCTGCATGGCCCTCTGCTGCAATGGTCCTGGGGCAGTGACTGAGAAGAGGGATATTTTACAGCTCTGTAAGACTTTCATATGTAAACCTCAAGTCTCTTTCCTTGGAAACTGGAGTATGAGCTCCACAAGAAACTTTTCTTTTTTTTTTTTAATTTGTCAAATTTAGATGAAATTCAAAATTAAGATTTTACAGAGCCTCTTGTGAATCAAGAAGGATTCTACAAGAAGCAGCCAAGCTCCATAGTGTGGCAGGAAGGCAGTCTCATACAGGTGAGACACCATAATGTGGATTCAGCTATAGCAGGAGGGGAACCAGGGCAGTAGATCAGAATTCCAGTCTCCAGGTGGAACAGCATAGATGTGTCAAGAGTACGTGAAGATGGTTCTGGTCTAAAATTCTCCAACACTTCCCATGTATTCCTACCAGTGAAAGCAATATATAAATGTATGAAAAGCACCTGCCTCTCTGTCTGACCTGCTAGAATTGATGTGATGAACAGATAGCTCATTTAATTTTACATTTTCCTGGATGAAAACTAGAAGAGAATGATGAAAATGAGGAGCCCTTTTTAATCTTGTTTCCTCCTTTCTGGGTTGACACTGGGGAAACAAAGGAACTGAATGATCTCTATAATCCAACTGCAGAAAGTATCAATGAGACTGTAAATTTTAGTGACAGACAAGAGGGCATTGAAAGGAAAGAAGCTTAACTACCAAAATGATAAATACCTTTTAAAATACATCTTTAAACATGTAAGAAAAATAGACAAGGGGAATGTAAAATAAAAGTTGTAGGTGTGGAAATATTTAAAAAAATATCCATTTAATAAAAACATTCCATATAGTTTGCTTGTTACAGCTCCACTTTCCATTCTTTTTGCAAAACTCAAACTCCTCAGAAAGCTGAAGGGGAAAGAAGCATTTTAGTGTATGTCTCCAAATGATTAATGTAGCAGTCATGTTCCCTCTCATCTGTTCAAGACCACTTGCACATCTATAGAAATTGGGCATGAGGTGTGCTGAAGCATATTAAAATCCCTTCTTCTACTACTATTGTATTGAATAATTTTTTCCTGCTCTTACTTTTGTACCACTTACATTTGAGAAAGTAGGCAATTTTGCTGCTATCACATACAGCCTGAGGCAAAAGTGTCAAATAAGTTTCATTCAGAAATATCTTTTAAGATAATTATTTATTTTCCTTTGGAACAGCTTAAAGACAGCTTTTTAGGAAAATGAATTGTTTTCCACATTTTTTGCTTGTCTAGCCTTGACTATTCTCTGTTTAAGATGAATAATACATTACCTATCCAAGAATCAAGGGGCTGGAGATGAAAAGTTCCTGTTAGATCTTATAGCTTATCTCTCTCTAAAATCAGGATTGTTTCTTCCAGCACCTGTTTTTGAGATGCTGCACAAAGGCCTTTTTTACCCCTTTCAGTTTCAGCCAGATCCTCAACTTCTCTGCAGTACTTGCCACTGGAGGAACACCATTGACATCCTAGAAACTTCAACCAGCTTCAGTTCAATTATGTTAATTGCCTTTGAAATATGAACAGCTGGGAAATTCTTTATTTTGCAAGTTGTGGGGAGGATATTACTGTCTGTCACTCTAAGGTTTCACCCATGTTTCCAGAGTCCAGCTGTGCCTGAGATAAAAGTCAGCAAAGTTGGGATTTAAAGAAACTAAATGGTTTTGCTTGACCTACATAGTGAAACTCTCCAATGACCTCAGTGACAAAATGCCTGGGCAGGAAAACAACACTCTCACAGAAATGTACAGCTGAGACCAGAGATCACCCAGTCTGGCTCAAAGCAGGAGCATCTAGATCAGGTTGCTCAGGATTGTTTCCTGCCTGTGTTTGGATTTCTTCAAGAGCAGAGACTTCACAACCTCTCTGAGAAACTTGTTCTTAACCACCCTAGAGTGAAAACGTACCTCCTAATCTTTAAATTAAATTTTCTGCATGTTAGTTTGTGACCACTGCCTCTTGTCCTGTCACTGGACACAACTGAGCAACACCTGGGACCAGCTTCTTTATTCCCTGCCCCCACCAGGCATGTATCCCTGGGCACAGGCCTCCAGCTCCATTTTGCAGCAGGCCCATGCTTTGCCTTTTTTCCTACTGATTGACTTGTAGAAGCCCTTCATATCCCCTGTCACAATCAACTTCACAATTTTCAGCTCCTGTTTAACCACATGCTATTTGCCTGGTGAGATAACAGGCTGAGCAGATTCTGGATAAACATGCTTGCTTCCCAAGCAGGAAACAAAACCAACAATGGTTTCAACTATCCTGTATTCTAGGCAGGAGGCTAGGTTGAACTTTATTTCAAATTGGAACTTTTGTCCTCATGGTCCTATCAGAAATAGATCTATATTGTGCATTGCCCAAGTGAAGTTCATTGAAGAGATATGTCTAAAATAAGATCGACTAGAAGATAAAATGGTAGAAGCAATAAAAAGAATGCATTTCCTACTGAGGTTTATTTTTTGGCATTTCTCAAATAAAAGCAAAAAAAAAAAAAAAAATTTTTGCAGTGAGGCTATTTAAGGGTTGTATTACTACATTAAATGGAGTGCTAGCTCCAGAATGATTCCCTCTTTTGAATGTAAAGGCTGTTAAATAGCAAATTCTTAGCCAAGGATGGTATTTCTTGTTTTCATTGGTTTCGTTAACACCTGTCAATAATTCCTTGAAAAGAAGCAATTATTTATCTTAATTCTGTATAATTTTCCTGTTTACAATAATTGTTCTCTTTAGAAAGGATATTTTAGGAAGGATTTTTTTCCCTCGATTCCTTGAGAAGAAAAAGTTAATTTCAACAAAATAAGAGAATAAATGTATGTACAGATAGAAAATGCATTATAGCATATATATACTCTCTATCTCTTTCTCCTCCTTCCTTTTCCCCCTGAATATGCTACATATATAACCTTACTGGATCACCCAGTTCAGAACTAAAATTTTCAGTTTCAATTCTGCTTACAGTTTTATGTAAGTGATTTTTAAAAAATTTTTATGCATTTTTTATGTTTTACCTGCTGGAAATTGATAATTTGGATTAGTCTGACAGTAATCACCAAAGCCATTTTACAGCTGTTTGCACCAGCAGAAATTTTGGCCCTCACTGCAAAATCTTTACTCAAAAAGAAAGGCTGACTCTCAGCAATTCTTAGTTCTGATTGAATATACAGGTTGAATATATGTTCAAGCTGCACTTGAGCAGTAAGTGACAAAAGGGATTTTCTGGCAAGTATTTATGGACCATATTTTTGGATTTCTGTCTTAGTTTCTTCCACAATACAATGGCTTTGTGAGATTAATTTCAAATTAGTGTTTAGAGTAGCTAATAAGATAAATTGAATCATTTTTGACACAGAATATTCAAACACAAACTCAACCTCATTAAAAATGTAGCTGCACAGTGATGCATTGTAAAGCAAATGGATCTGAACAGAA
Source organism: Oenanthe melanoleuca (assembly GCF_029582105.1). Lineage (NCBI taxonomy): Eukaryota > Metazoa > Chordata > Aves > Passeriformes > Muscicapidae > Oenanthe > Oenanthe melanoleuca. Next base: position 35,670,773 of record NC_079334.1, on the reverse strand, counting down.
TGTCATGAAAACATCTATCACTTCAATTTTCATGTTCTATTACTATTCTTTTTCCCAAAATAATTAGATGTGTAGAGTTTTCTGTTTGCTTGAATACTTCTGGGATGTTGGACTTTTTTGCTACTCCTCTAGGATCTAACATGTACATCTAGCAAGGATGACCATACACTTAAAGAGTTAATATTTCTTTGCTATTCATTAATCACCTGGCTAGGGAAAAGTCAGACATTGCAGCTGGCAGTAACTGAGCCTCTATAATGTGAGTCAGGGACCAACTGGACATTGTGAATGAGGAGTAAATAAAATAAATGGCTGATAAGCTATCAGTCTATAGTTTAAGTATCTGTAACCTCCATTTTCCCAGTCTTTCTCCTTTGGGCTCATAACTTTGCCTGTCTGTACAATCTTTACAAACCACAAAGCATTCATTTTGCTTTGCAAATATACCCAAATGGAAGAGTATTTTGCAGACAAAAAATATTGTAAGGTAATTTTATTGTCTTTTCCTTCTATAGGTGGGTTTAACTTTTTAAACAAGTCATGTATAAACTATAAGAATTAACTTAGGCATGGAGAATCATTCACAAGCTAGTAAATGGTTATGAGAGAAACAGCCTATGGATACAGAGCATGAAAAATTGAAAAAGAAATGAGGAATTAAACTCTATTATTTCTTTTATTCCTTGGGAGCATGAGTTGCAGCTATGCTAATGGTTAGATCAGCAGCATTTAGAGGAGCAAAATGATAATGGATCCACATGACTGCTATGATAACACTCAGCATACTGAATAATTACAGAGACATTGGTAGCATGTTGAGCTTCCCAGTGAATGTAATTAATATGGTCAGGGCCTCATTTACTCACTGAAGCACACCAAAGCTTAAATCTGGAACAAGGGCCCCTGTTTCTGCAAGGTTCTATAGTGAAAATTGTGGTGATTACACAGCCACTCCAGAACAGAGCAACAAAATGAGAGAAAAGGAATTAGGATGCAAAATCAGTGTTTAGCCAAAACACTTTCAAACCTCTTGTTCCATGAAATTGTAGTCTTAATGCTTTTAATAAAGGCTTATGCTTCCTTTCCAGCAAAGATACACTGATTTATCTTAGATATAGTTTGCAGCAACCCTGAGAAGTAGCAGCAGCAGTATGTGAATCATTGCAGCATTTATCGTGTGATAAATAGTCAAAGCTAGTGAGAACATTTGCTGGTATTTTTGATTATTTGTTTTGGGTTTTTTAAATGTGATGTCAAAGGTGTGGTTCCTTCTATTTGTCTTTTGTGCCAGATCTTCTTACAGCCACGAACTGAATTCATCTGAATTCTGAGTTATTCAGTCCGTCAGTTTATGGATGAAGAACTCCACAACTCGGGGTCTTTTTTTCCTCCCTGATTTTGGTGATTTTCCTTTTCCCCACAGCCAGTCCTGGCAGCTCCCTGTTGGCAGAGCTGGCTGCCCTGCCCCAGCACCCACCAGTCCCTCCTGCAGTGCTGAAACCTCTCTCCTCTCCCAGTAACCTCCTGCCAGTGGATGTTCTTTATTAAACAGACACCAGCTTCAATTAGATTAGATGAAACAAGATTTACTAGACACAAGCAAGGGAAAACAGAGGGAAAATCGAAGTAAGTGAATGTAAACAAAATAAATCATAACCAACATCTAGACAGACTAGCCAGTTAGACTAAAACTCATAATTGCAAGATATTGATTGAGTAGGACTAAAAATCTTATATATCCTTGATATTTTTTGGGCTATTTTCAATAGCCATTTGAGTTTGACAGCTCAAAAGTCCTCTCGACAGAGCTAAGGTGTTTTTTTCCTATGATGGTTATTTCTTCAGGGTTTTCCTCCCCCTTCAGTATTCCTGGGCCAGTAACTTTATTTTCTTATCTGATAATGCTCACTTAGAGCATCACATACTTTAGATTGAAACTGATATGTTACAATATATAATATTAATATATTATTAATATTTCAGTATGTATCAATATAGTAATATGAATATATATATAATATGCTGTTAATATTTTAGTAATATTTATATCAGTGCCAAGGTTTATGCACAGCTCACAGCAGTACAAAGGTAACCTGTAATGCAAGGGGACATTTCCCCTCCCCAGGGCTCCAGAAGGTGCACATGCTGCCCTTATGGTAGAACAGTGTCAGCACATCTCAGAACAAAGCACTGCAAAAACCTCCTGAGGACAAATTTTTGTGTCTTATGTTATATTCTTGGGCAGACTGACATGCCCTGTGTTAGCCTAATAGAATTAGACATTTTGGAGGTTAATAAACATGGATTCAGTTCCTCTTCTGCCAATGGTCTTCTGCCTTGTCTCAGGGTGAAGATGTCGTTGTGAAGCCTGACCTGTGGAGCACATCAGAGTATGTGCAGAACTCAAAAACCAATTTAAAAACCTTTCATGAGAAGTGAAATAGGAAAAGAACTATAACTAAACAACACAAAAATTTAGTTCATCAGTTATAAGTTTTGGGAACTAATGAGAAGATTTAGGTAATAGGCACAAGACACCCCTCCCAGTGAGAGAAAATTGAAATATTTTACACAATATGAATGTATAAAAAGTTTGCTTATTATCAACTAACTCAAGGAGAGGAAACCACAATTGATTTTATATTTTTCCTATGCTGCTTATCTTCCATCCAATTGTTGATTATTTGGATCAGTTAACCCTGATGTACCATTTGGCTGTAATAAGCTTCATAGCATTTTTTCAATTAAGAAAAATAATCACTTCTGGTCCTTAATTTTAAATGCTATCTCTCAACAAAAATATCATTTATCTAACTCAAAACTAATATGTCACATAGTTTTGGATTCATAGAAATATCAATTCCTAGTCTGCTACCATTTCCCATTTGAATGCTTAGTTCAGAGAAATGAGAGTAAATACCTGCACTTGCAGTTAAGTATGTTGGACTTGTGTTTCAATTCCTGTTCTCATAAAACTCTTTTATTGAGGTTCTCTTTCCTGGCCACAATTTTAACATCACTTGCTGCTAATCAGTTCAAGATCCATCATATAATCTAATCTGGAATAAACTGGGAAGAGTAACAGTTAGATTAAAAAAAAATACATAAGGATGTTATTTTTAAAATACCTTAAATTTTGTTCCTATATAATACTGGAGTTGAATTTTGGGAAGTGTTTTTGACAAAATTTTTGACCTGTGGAAAGAAGGGATAATTTTCATAAGAGATGAGGCAAACTGGCCAGTATCATAAGTGATGATGATGGGAAAGGGGTTCTGGAGGCTGGTTTGGATTTATAGTTGAGCATCCACACAGTATTTTTGAGGTCACAATGCACTTCATTTCTGTTTATGTTAGTGGCAGATAACAGACACAAAACAGAAGCTGTATGTGGAAACAGCCTGTTGAGCCCACACCAAGGAAGGTGTGATGATATTTGGTTCACCTTCATGTCTAACCTCAGAGCCTGTCTGAGGCTCTCTGCATCTGTCTGCTCTGTTATCCCTTTCTGTGATCTTCATCAGTGTTCCCTCCCAGGCTGAGCCTCATTGCCCCCTCATAAGGATAATTCTATTCTCCTGGTCTCACTGCCTGGCATAACCTGGGGTACAGGCATCCATCCATGAGGAATGATTCCTGGCTTATTTTCAGGACCATTGCCAAGCTAGAAAAGCAAAATGGCCAGCTCAAAACTGCTTATTGATTAATTGTTAGAGGAATATCATCAAGTGTGACAACATTAACTTCTGTTTAGTGCCTCTGTGGATTGTTTAAACCAGGATAATATCCTGTTAACATGGTACTTCCAAGTTATTAATGACTCTGTGCACTTAAAGGCTGGTGGTGAAGCTGAAGGGGATCATTCAAGGAGATCATTAACACCTTGCCTAAAAGGCCAACACAAGGCTTTATGGTTGTAAATTTTTTTACAAGATAGAGATTATATTTATAAAATATATCCTTGCAATATTCTATGCCTTCTCCATTTTTAAAATATTTTATTTGCTATTAATAGAATCAATTGACCAATTGAAAAAAAAAATTAATACCTAGTGTATTCCACTGAGTACTTTTTTCTTTTTTCCCAGCAGGAAAAATGATTTTTTATCACACATGGAAGCCATCAGTATGATTTTTTAAAAAAATAAATAATAGAGTGAGTCCTGGTCTTACAGTGCTGTAAGTAAGAGGTAGCTTCACTGAATTCAGTGTCTACATTGGTATAATGTGTCAAAGAAAAGTATGACTTCAGGACTCTTGGTGCTCTGATCAGAAGCATTTGAGGTTTTGACCCTGTATTTAATCAAGCACTTTAACACAAGTAAACAAGCAACAAGTAAAAGAAAAATATCAGCCAACAAGAATAATGGTAACTGACCTCTAATTCAGAGTCCTCCAAAGAACTCTAAAACCAGACACTTTTTGCAGCAGTGTAGTGCTGAAATACCCCAGCTTCCAAATGAGAGAGCTGGAAGGAAATGCATCACAACGGCATGTTTTGGCTCTGTGGCATGTGTGCAGCAGCCAACTCTGAGAACTGGAGTAGATGTGGATCTCAGACAACTGGCAGGAAAGCAAGATCCACCAAGATTTGGAGGTGAAAAATCCACCAGGATTTGGAGGTGAAGTAGCAGAAGTCTGATGCTCATGTTTTTTCTGATCTTGCTCCACATCATTAAAACTTTACAAATAAGGAAGTTGAGAACAAAAAGAGTTTTAAACAGCTTGGAAATCAGAGAATATTTGGCCACATTCAGGCTTAGATGTTAACATAAGTGATTTTTAATGAACCATAAAAGCTATTTTTAATTTATGTCTTTTAATTATACTCAGTGAATTTCCTTTGTGGATTCATGATGTGGGAGAAGAGGCAGAGGGCTATCTTTTATTGATTGAAGTGAGGTGTTTGCTCCTCATTCTGACTAGAAGCCCATCAGAAACTGGCCAGAAAAGAACATTGGGATTGCTTCCTCTGGCTGCATGTCACACACTATATTCTCATTGAAGTTGAAATAGGAACATGCTTCAATTTGGATCTGACTTCACGGAGCTTTAAGTTTCATCTAGAGGAGTTTGGTGTCCCTTTGTCCACTTTGTGGGATTTTCCTGTTTCAGCTTGTGTCCCTTGTCTCACTGAGAAGAATCCCACTATCCTATCCTGTTAATCCCACTCCCATCACTTACACACTTGAACAAGATTCCCCTGAGCCTTCCCCTCTTCAGGCAGAACAAACCCACATCTCTCACCCTTTTCTCATAGGAGAAATGATGCTCCAATCCCTTGAACATTTTACTGGCCTTATCTGGACAGTTTTCTCTGATGTGTCTCTTACAGCAAGGAGACCAGAACTGGGCACAGTAACCTGCATGTGGCCTCACCAGTGCCACAAAGGGGGAAGAATCCCCTCCCTCAGTTTGCTGGGGCCTCTTCCCAATGCAGCCCAGGAGGATGCTGACCTTCTCCACAAGGACAGGTTGCTGGCTCATGATCAGCTTGTGCACCAGGACAACCAGATCCTTTCTGGAAAGCTGCTTTCCAGCTTGTTAGCTCCCATCTTGGGCTGGTGCCTGGGGTTATTCCTCCCAAAGTGCTGGGCTTTGCATTTCTGGCTGATGAACTTGAGTAAGTTTCTCTCAGTCCATTTCTCCAACCCCCTGTGGTCCCTCTAAACAGCAGCACAGCCATGGGTACTTACTGTTAGATCAACTTCTTTCCAATCAGTCCAGTTTAAAAAGATGTTGCCTGGTCATTATTTATTACATAACCGCTCAGACCTTGATATTTAGGAACTGTTCTAAGAGGATTCTGTATATGTTAATTTGCTTTGTAGTTCACTGATAAAAATACTGAGCAACACAGAGAAAACTTTCAGGAAATATGGCAAATAGTTTAAAGATGCATGAAAAGTCATATGGACTCACTTTTTATCCTTTCCTCTCAAACTGAATTTGGAAGAGAGGGCAGTTTTCACTTCTGGAAGGACAGAGATTCAAAAAGGAAAAAGAAACAACGATCTTTTCAAAGATCTGATTGTTCAGCTGTAGAAAACTGTGTAGCACAAACATAATGAAAGGACAATTGGAAACTGCGGTTATATTATTTTGCTACTGTTTTTAAATAACTTGAATTATTTTAGATACTAGCTAATCTGGATATTAGCACCCAAATAATTTCATTTTTCTTTATGACTTCTGTCAACTTCTTTCCTCATTAGCCCAAATTATTTTATGCTTCATTTTCTTTCCTAAGGCAATTCTCCAGTGTCTCCAGAGACCATATAGAAATGGGGAGAAAGGATTTACACATGGTACAGGACTGTTTCCACTTTAAATTATGTGGGTTTTTTTTTCCAGGGTATATTTGGTATGGATGGCAAATTGTGCTGTTGCCATAATACTTAGGAAGATTTCCTTAGGTGCTATAACACTACAGTTAGTAATATCACCTTATATTTAGGAACAAAGCACAGTATATAAAGTCTAGAAAGGGCAATCAAGGTTATTTCCCTTGACAAGTCAGTTGTTCTCATATTTTGTTTGACTGCTGAGCTAAAACATACAGTTTAAAAGAGGTAAATCTTCCTACAGTTTGCCTAAATCCTTTTTCAACAAAAATCCTAAAACAGGAATATTGCCATGCAGAAAACTCTCTTCTATACTTCTCTTATCAGTTTATGTGGCTAGTTTTCTATTTGCTTTCAAAAGGCATGTTTTACATGTGCACATTTCTGTCTGTGTACGTTTTTTATATATGCATATGTATTCGTGTATGTATGTACATATGCAAATATTACCTGACTTTTCAGACTTCTCATTTTAGTATTTAAAGTGGTTTTTGTTTGTATAGAAGACTATGAAATAGATGCTGATCATTAATATTGATAGATGCTAAGAGGATTTGTACATCCAAGAAGCTCTTTCTTTTAATTTTAGTGTTGCTTTTTTTTTTTTGGTGCAGATTAAAGTTCAGATACTTATTCTGTCACCTTCATGTGTTTCTTTACTACACTTGACATCACTGTCAACCAAGATACTGGATCAAGATCTGTTAAAGGCCCCTGAAATTTAAGACCTGACAGTCATCTCTTCCATCTCCATGTCATGGCCCTTACCACTCATCACTAATACATAATATCCCTTTTCTCAGCAACCTAGAAATTTTTCAGTTCCTTCCCACACACTGATCCAATTCCAAATATGGTGGTAAAAAATCTCCCAAATCTGGTTTACAGCTTGGAGGTTAAGATACTTAGAAAGATATGCTTCATCCTTTGCAGGCTAACTATGATGTGTTAAACAACTAGGGATAGAGGAAGGGTAGGGCTAGCAGCATGTCCAGCATCCACATTATAAAGGAAAAGAGCAAGCACTTCCCTGATCATTTTTAAGAAGAGCAGATCAGTTTACTTATTGAAGAAATATGTGAATGGGACTCTTCTTTCAGCTCAGAATAAGGTACCTGAAAGGCAGAATTTTTTATGTGTTCAAGTGCACATTCTATTGACTCACTAGCTCCATAGGTTAAATATGTCAGAGCCCATTTTTTGATACTTTATTTTTTATTGGAAATCTAGATGGTCAACAGATGTCTTAGACTGCATTCAAGATTTCCCCTTCTAAAATGGTCACAGATCTTAGCAAGAAAATATTATCATTTTTGTATCATTTTTTTCAAGAAAAATTATTATAATTTTTATCAAATACTATCTTGTCATGGTTAGTTTGAACCTAGCACAATTATCTGTCTGCTTGTAACAAGAATCAGATATTGTTTTACACAACTGTTTTCAGTAAAACAATTACATACGAGATACATACTCATGTTTTGATTGAAAATGTAGAAATAAAATAAACAAATATACTAGCAATGGAAATACATGTGAGAAAATACTTCTGGTTTTAAAATTAGAGAATGAAAAGACTATACAAATCCAACACAAAATAGTATAAATTGCATTGAATGTTCTCATTTTTCTTCTGGATTTGATTCTATATTTTACCTCTGTACACACTATAAATCATTATACTTGTGGTATTCATAGCTTTGACATAAATGGGCAACACATTTGAAAGACAGACAATTCCCCCTTTGATTAATTCACTGGTCCGTTTACTCATTCACAGGCAAACTTACTGCATTCAAACAATTTCACACTCTCACCATGAAATAATTTGTCACAGGGCCTGCACTGACTCAAAATTCAGCTTTTTATTTATTTTTTTTTTTTTTTTTTATCCATGCGTTTGTACTAAACTGGTAGGCAGATGACCTGTACAACTTTTATAACGTGTCCTTGGAAGTGATGAGCATTCTGGGTCCTACACAGCACAAGTGACAGCAGAAATATGACTTGCAGATTTGGAGCCAAAGTCTCTGGAGTGGCTGAGCGAGCCCCTGACTCAGCTCTGCTGTCAGTTTCAGAGCATCACTGCCAAATCAGGCATCGCTGCCAAAGGGCAGCCTCCAGGAGGCCTCCATGGGATGTTGTTGTGTGGCTAAAAGCCTCTGGGGTGAGACACCTTACTTGTTGAGGGACTTGGTTTTACCTGGGAGTCAAGTCAGATCTACAGGTTCACTGCTACTCAGCTGGATTTCAGTGGCAGTGTGTTTTCCACACGTGTTATGATGTGAGTATAAGCACTGAGAAATCACCTGCTGGGATGACCCCCAGTTGCAGCCAGTCTGAGGGGTCCTGTCACAGCTCTTTCACATCCTTCCTCACTGAAGCTACAAGAAGCACCATAGAAGCTGCTGCACAAGGCCCTGTTCACACAATTGTTATTCTGTGTTCACTGCTGAGCAGTATGATTGGCATAAGTTACAGAAGGCTGAGTCCCAATGATGTGCAGTGTGCTGCTTTGAAAACATGGTGTGTAGAGTGTTTAGCAATGTAAACATATGGTACTGCAGTCACTGCTGTGCCATATGGGGATGTGTAGAGCTCTCTTCCTTAGCAGATAGTGCCAGGAACACATCTGTATGAACTCATCAACAGTGGGCATTGTCAGCTCTGTTTCTTTACACCTTTTTGAGCACCACTAGTTTCTGTGCTTCTTTTTCAGTGTAGATTGAGTAGGAGAAATTCACTGGAGATTTTCCAATTAAAAGATAAGATAATTGGAAGAATTTTAGATTTGTCTTAGGTGGCATTTTCTTACCATGGATAATAGCTTTGCTTTCTCTATCAAAGTTTAAAAGAATCTAGTGCAAGACACAAACAAGTCTCTGAGCTGTGACTACCTCCTGTTTGTAATTACCAACAAAATAGAGAAAATCACAGATTCTCTATTTCCTGCAGTGTTACTAAAGGAACATCATAATCTTTTAAAAAAACATAGGGATTTCTGAATCTTAAAGAAAAATTATAGATAACACACCAAAATTAGGTGTCTTCATGATAGCTTTTAACTCAAAAATCCTTTTAAATTATACACTTTGTTTTGTTGTGGTGAGATTTTTCACAACTGAACAATGATTAAAGCATTTTCCCAAAGCTGTTCCAAGGCTGCTGCAAAGGTCTGTGGCAACTTCTTTTGTACTTTCTGTCTGAGGAACAAAAAAAGTGAAAAAATTTACACCCCCTCTGCTTTTACTGGTTTGCAAAAGTCTTTATTTTACTACATGTTTACTGTATGTTAAACATTCCTGATACATTTGTTGCTTTGCACTTCTTTTCCTCCTTGTAATTAAACTAATTGGAGAATTAATCAATGTCGTCTGTAACCCTGAATGACAACTGATATTAATGAAGGAGGTTGCTCATAGTCCAAGCTTGGCAGGGTAAGAAGAGAAGTCTATATTCTGCAGATGGAAAGCCAATTAAAACTGTGAAGTTAGGGTGGTACAGATTGGAATAGAAATGAGCTTTCTGAAAAATATAAACTCCTGGTTGCCTTTTGAAAGGTAAAATGCCACCTGCAGCCTGGAAATCACAGGAAAAAAATTCCTTTTTGTTGCTTCACACTCTATTGCAATTAGATTGCTAAATTCATCAATCCCTTCCTAAATTTTAGAGAAATAGTCTCTCTGGTCAAAATATTGACAGTAAAGTAAACTGAAGAGATGAAATGACTGTGGATCTCTGTTTCAACAGTTCCACTGCTGTGAGGCATTCTGTTTATGGCAATGAACACTATCAAGTTGTAGTAACTGTTACTCTAGTTAATAAAACCTAAGTAAATCATATAAAGCACATAAAGGACAAACTGCAGGGACCAATTTACCTCTGTTGGTGGAAATTACATCTCCTATGCCAGTAGGATGCCATCCCTTAGGAGCAGGGGGTGAAGAATTCATTACCAGGGAATGGAGAATACCAACTGTTTTCATCTGTTGCCTCAGTGAGGATTTACAGGGTGGCAGCAAAATATGTGAGTTGGGATATTCACCCCACCCCAAGTCCACTTGTTTTTCAATGCACTATTTCTTTTCTCTGTCTGTACTTTGCTTCTATACTTTCTATTTTTGTTATATATATATATATGTATATATATGGCCTGACTCAAAAGACTCACACATTCACAGCTTTGTGCTTGCTTTACAATCAAGTATCTTACTTACCTCTTCTCCATGTTACTTATCCCAACCTGCCCTGTTGAGTGCATTAACATTAAAATACATAAAAAGAAGGATCTTGTATCTATTAAGTGCTTCATACAAGCCTCCCTGTCTTGCCAAGGAAAGTGTTAATCTATTGTTTGTGCAGAGAATAGATGAGAGCCTTCAGCATCACAAGAAGAGTCGATGTAAACTGAAATACTACAATATTTGTGATATCTTATTGCCATTTATACCAGATTGTGGAGAAAGGTTCTGTGTAGCCCACATTTCAGCCTAGAATTTGAGTTTACAGATTTTTTTCTAGCATCAGAAGTATCATTTCAGAGTGGTGTTCTTTAAGATGTGTGAGAGGTAAAATACAAAAAGAAAAGCAGATGACCATGCAGTTAAAATAATTTCCTTTGTTAGCCTGAAGTAAATTTAAATTAAGAAGGATTAACAAAATGTATGAGATTAGGCCAGAGAATGAAAATAAAGTGGGCTATCCCAGTTCAACACTGAGCAGAGCTTCCCTGTGTTATGGAAGAAGGATTCTTTTTCTTTCAGGAAATTCTTGTAATAAAAAGCATTGAGCCATTAGGCACAAAATGCATGATTACCTTGCCCTGTATGCTTATTGCTAATGGAAGGACTAGAGAAAAAAAGCTTTCTCTGCAGTTGAAAACTTACAGTTTCCTCCTGGCTTCAGAGTGTTTTTGCTGGTTTACATTTCCAGACAGTCCAGCTTACTAAATTATGAGTAAGAGACAAGCTGAACTCTTGCAAAGTAAAGGATTCATGTAAATTTGCTTGTAAATTAGGAGGAAAAAAGCCCCAGATAGTCCTGAAACAAGAAGCTTAAATAAGAGGGTGATGGGAGTCAGAGGTATAGGTGTCAGAGGTATTAGCATTTTAGTCTGTGCCTGTATTGCAAACATCTCATGGCTTCCAGGGACAAACTTTCAGCCTAGGAGCCTCCTGACTGTATCCTGGGAAAAACCTGAAATGTATGTTTTTGCTTACAGGCATGTTGGGGCAAGAATAAAAGCAGCTCCTGGGAGATCCAGTTGGATTTTGCCAGTTGGGAAGGTAATAGCAGGTGCAGCCTGATAGATTTGACATAAACTCCTTGCCAAAACACAATTGTGCCCCATCAGCAGGTTTCAATAAAATGTGTGATCTGGAGTCAGGCACATCTGCATCCCTCTATTTATATATCAGGAGCTGAGCATCTCAGACTGGCATCAAAAATGTGACAAAAGCATCGTCCTGGGAAGTAAGTACTGAGTGACTGGAGGAGACACTGCAAGGGTTAAACTTTGGAGCTCTGGATCTTTGCTTAAAATTCACAAATTTGTTCTATTTTCTGGAGGTAAGCAGGAAACTTACACAAAGGAGAAATACAAGGAATTAAAGGAAAAGAAGTGGGGGAAGATTTTGCAGTCTCATTCTGAGTAGGAGTTTTAATGCAGATGTCTGACCTTGCTAGAGACTTCACGAAGGATTCCTTTATAAAGTGTTTCAGAGAGTTGGAGGAAGTGAAGCTAAATCTTTTTCTCCTTGATTCTGCTACTCTAAATATTAAAAGAGACAAGTGGGTGGTGATACTGAACATGGTGATTAGGGTACTGAACACTCTCCCTGTGGGCTATCCTCCTGCAATATATATGCAAGCATCTGGCACAAACTGCAATACTGCCACAGCCTTTCAGTGGCTGTGAAAAGGTCCATTACAACTCTGAAGTTATAAACTGGGATTAGATGCCTAAATAGAAGGTAGATGCCTAGACTATTTTTTGTGCCTAGTGTTGACTACAACCTTTGACCTGTAAAAAACATGTTAAGTATGAGCATTTGCAACTTTTATTTACAAAATGTTGGAAAGAAGTGAGATTAAAAAGGGAAAAGAGACATCAAGAAGAGAAAATCATGAAAGGAAAAGGAAAGTGATGCTCTCACCACCAGCCAAGTTTCATTCTATCTTGTACTGTGTATCACAAAGTACAGTTAATGTCTTTGGCCCAATTCTTTGCCTTGAGGAGATGCCAGAAAGCTATTTGTACTGGCAGAATAGTCCACACAGTCACTCCAAAGTGTGTGTCTTTCCATTCTACATGAATTTTGATAAATTCTGAGCTTGGCATTCAGATGCCCACTAGGCAAAACAAATTGCTTTCCAGGTCTGGGAAGCATATTATACCAGTTATTGTAAAGCAGCTCATATCATATGCATTCTCAACTGTCCTCTAACTATTCCAGAGGAATTCCACAGTAGTTGCAGTAGTATTCAAAGCCAGGAGAAAAAACCTAAATCTACTGCTAATCCTTTGCCAAAGTTGTCATATATTGTACTTTCAGCATCACAAAAAAATAGCCAAGGGGGAAGAACATCTATGAAAATGTGAATAAATATAGAAAGTGACTGATCTAAGCCTTTTTTACAATTAAAAGTGAAGTGTTCTTTTACCTTGATTCACATATTTATTCCACAATAACTTCTACACTGTTGTTACATTATAGATCTCTTATGAGACAGTGCTACACAGAGTTTACAAAACAAACTTTATCACTGACACTAGACCTCTGCCCAGGCAGAGACACATAAACAATAATGGAATTCTGTCCTGAGATGGATCTGCAGGATCAAGTTTAGAATCAAGACCACACTTAACAAGTAAATTACTAATAAGCATAGAAAATAGCAAAGAATTTCAGAGAAGGGAACAGACAGCAGCTATCTAGTTACAGCCAAATTTGTTTAGGTCTGATAAATGTAAATATGGATTTGTATGTAAAAGCTCTTAGAACTGGACTATAGTATGCATGATATTTCTTACAGCACCTGAACACTTGCCTGTGCTATGTACAATTGACATTTTTCTTTGAGAGTTTTCATTTATCCTTTATTTAATACTGTTGAAATACTACAAAGCTACATCAGGCCCAAATGACAAGATAAGCAGAGCAATCAATTGTTGGAAACGTATTGCAGCATTTAATACTATTGCTATCTATGGCCATGATTTGTTAAGGGTTTTTTAGCTGAATGTATTTTGATTACCATAATTCAAAGCATGAGAGTTAGAGCCCAGATAATTACAATTGAAGAGCAGGAGATAAAAAATTAAAAATGACATTCCCTCTGACAAGCAAATATTAGCTAAAAGTCAGGCAGAGACTGTATTTTGAAATTTAATTTTGTTACAGAAGGAAAAGAAAGACGACTGAACCAGGTCACCCTCACTACCTTTACTTAAGGCTCTTAAAAGGTATAGATTTTACAGCTAAGTTAAGAAAATACTCCAGTCTAAATCTATTCTGTGTTGAGGCAGCAACCTAGTCTGAATTGCTGTGTTGTGAATGAATCACTTCAAAATGACAACTTAGCATAAAAAAGAAATTTTAAAAGAAAGAAACAGTTGCTTTCTTTACCTCTTCAGGGATATTGTTGAATATATTATTCTCCTTCTCTGTCTCAGATGGTTAGGTTGGCATTGACAGGGATCAAACATACAGTATACAAAAGGAGGAGAGATCAGTGAGGTATTTAGCCTAGAAAACTCAATTTGTCATAATTCTCAGGCTATTTTTTTGATCAAAACAGTTACAGAAATCAATCTGCTATGACCCTTTAGGGTCTTAAAATAATGTTTTTTAAACCCTCTGTGGTTTGTAGGAAAACAGTAGTAAAACAATAGTGTCCCTTGTTAAAAAAATCCTCTGAACATTGGACAGCCATCCAGCAGTGCATACTGATTTATGTCTGTAGTAACTATTCTACTAATCACATAATGCTGCTGTTAGCCCACTTGTGCTCCTATAAGAGCACAAGTAAGCAAAAAACACTCATTTTTTCCTTTTTCCTCTGAATGCCCTACAATGACCCACAAGTCTTCCTAATACCAGGTCGTGTTTTCACTACTTTTATTCAGTATGTACATTAGGTGTCTATTGAATATTAAGGGACTTTTTAGATTGCAGTCCTGTTAGATATTTTATGTCTCCACTCCCTGGACTAAATCTTTCTTTGAAATAACCTGCTTGCAATGTGGACAGGACAGAACTACAAACACAAACGCAGAAAGTGTAATGAGAAATATTTTGAGGTGTAACTGTAATAATTTTTATTTTCCTAAATGAAACACATTAATTAATTAATATACTGTCCAGAAAAATTTCAGTCATGTTCTTTTTGCACTTTAGCCTGCTTCTGAGATCTCTGAAGGTAGTAATTTCATGTATGTTTCCCATTTGAATCAGATTAAAAGGCAACCTGTGGTTTGTCTGTCTCTTGAGGTGGAAACTTTATGTTAGTGTATCTGCTGGGAGTACTGAAATATAAGATTGACTCTTTTTGATGGACATTAATGCTGTAAACAATAAAGAACAAATAACATCATTGCTTCTCTTGTGTCACTTCTGATTTTGGGAGCAATTGAAAGTAAATACCTAAAATTCAGAAAAAGACCTATTAATTTGTTTTTCATTTTTATAAGTACTAGGTACACAGTTAGAGTTACATTCTGTAAGCAGAGGGTCAGAGGATGTCTAGATCAGCAGGCAGGGCACAATGGTGCTGCATCATAAAATTGTTATTGGCTGAGAACCTGATATTCACACAGAATCAGTTTCAGTCTTTTGCCTCAGGCCAGCTTTAGTCCAAACCCGTGGCCTGAGTGTCCATCAGCAGTCCAAGCATATTTCATGTGCCATGGAAGAGTGTCTTTCTGACTTTGTTTTGGTCAAAAGTGGTCTCTTCTGCACACTCTGCACTTGTTCATGATGTGAGCCCAAGGGTGAGAAGTGGTTCTGACTGATCAATTCCAGGGAGCAGTCATGCACCAAAAAACAAATGGTCAGCACCCTAAGCAGGAGTATAGCTTCATATGTTTCCAGTTCCTCCAGTTTATGTTAAAATTGATTTGGGTTAAAAATCTGTTCACTGGCACTGCCTGGTAAATGGTTTTCAAATTGTATGCACATTTTCATGTTCCTTTCAGATGTTCAATCTTTAGAGAAAATGTTTTGTTTTTATTGCTGTGGTTTTGTTTGGGATTTTTGTTGTTATTTTGTGGTTTTGTATAAAATGTAGCGTCAGCATAAAATACACTATTTTTTTCTCAGAGAAATTCCCACAATTTTCATGTCCTAAGCTTAATATCTCAGAGCTCCTTAGGCAGGAAGTGAAACTGAAAAAGGATTAGAAAAGATTATTCAGATGTATATAGAGAACTGGTATCAACACTGAGCTTTTCTTTTTGTTATGTGCCATGACTCAGTGATGAAATTCACAACTTTTTTGTACTGTTTTCTCTGCATGCTGAAGAAAACTGCAATCAATATTTTCCTATATGTCATTATCAGGAGACAAGTCATATGAAGAATGCAATTAGCCTGTAATTATCAGGTGATAATGAAAACCACATTCAATATCTTGCCTCCTTTGAAAGTTACAGTTACGCTGTGAAAGAAAATGAGACAAGAAACAGCGTTTAGTGCCGTGCTGTCAAAATGGTGACTAAGATTCTAAATACTTTATGAAGTAGTTGTTGACAGCTAAAAATAATTGACAAGTATTGCATTATCAATTAATTGAAAGGTCGTCTAAGCAGATGAATGAACACTATTAGCGATTACTTAATTACAAATCCAAAAAGCAGATGAGATGAAGGGATCAGTTAGTTAGGGGGATTAATAAGGAATGAAAATACAGATTTAGGTGATGAGAGAATACTGGATCTTGGAAATGAGAAAATTCAAGGAAGGCTCTGTCCTTTTGAAATCATTCAGTCTTTTGCATATAAAGCATGTATTCATACAGTGCAAATTATGGCCAGAGGAAGTAACTGAGGCCAGGAATTAATAGGATTTGAATGCAGTTTGACAGGTCTGTTGATATGAAGAATATCCCATTATCCTTGTTAATGCTAATTAAATTATGCAGAAGTGTTATTAAACCTCAAGCTTGAAGCCCACCTTTAATTATTTTTGATCAGGAGGAGACTTGTGCAGCAGCAAATTAACCTTAAATTGGCTTACTTAGAGGTCTTTGAACTCTTCTTTGCAACATCTTCTTGCAGTGCCCTTTCATAGAGGAATTTGAATTTTGAGCCAGAGGGTGGTTCTGGCGATTTTTGTTCTTTCTACTGGTTCTTCTCCATAAGTTTAGGATGAAGTCCTTGAGAAGCCATGTGTGCTAGGATGGATTTTTAACACCAGCATTAGGTAAAATATGCCCTGGTGCTCTCAAGAAGATGGAGCTTGTTAATTACCTGCTACATGAATGGAGTGCTTCACATTTTAACAGGTGTTCCCTCAGGTCTAAGCTATTCATCAAAGCACCTAATAAGGAGATAGAAAGTGCTGTGATCTTATTACACCAGGTACTATGAGCATTAGAATTAATGTCATTGAAGATATTATTACTATTGTTACACAGCAGCCAATACAAACTGAAACTAATGTTATTTTACAAGCTGGGGAAGGGCCTTCCTCCTCCTCCCAGGGCCTTCCCGTGTTCCCTTGTTCTATAAAAAACACCAGTCTGTTTACCTAATATTTTCTATGTTTAGTCTTATATTTTTGAAAGCTGGCACATTTAGGCAAAGACTATTAAGTTGTCTAGGAAGAAAACAAATGTTTGTGTTTGGTAAAACACAGTAAAAGTTCACTGTTAAATTGGCTATTCCCTACAATCTGCAGTTTTTCAAGCTCTCTGTGGAGAGGATAGCAACTCTGATTTTAATTTCGACATCAAATTCTTATGCAATCATTTTTTCTTACTGAATTTTAAATGAAATCTTCTGATTAGTATAATTTATTAACTTGTTTGAAAACAAGATGATAAAATGTACACATTAGCATAATTTAAAATATAATCTCTGCATGCACATAGCATCTATTTCTGATATTTTGGCTATATGTCACAATGCTGGTGATGTCAGTATTTAAACCACAGTGTGGAATATGTTTGAGTAGGGATGACTTTGACAGAGGCAGAAATAACAGAAGCACTTTTTTCTTGCTGTACTCTGTCTTCCACTCTATCCTGTATCATAAAATAGAATCATAGGATAGTTTAGGTCAGAAAAGACCTTTAAGATAATCAAGTCCAACTGTTAACGTGACACTGTCATGTTCACTGCTGAACTATGTCCCTAGTGCTACATCTTGATGTTTTTTGAACATTTCCAGGGATGGTAACTTGAACAATTTCCTGGACAGCCTGTTCAAATGCTTGACATCTTTTCATAAAGAAATTTTTCCTAATGTTTAATCCAAACCTCCTCTGGCCTGATGTCATTTTCATTTGTCCTATTACTTGTTACCTGAGATAAGAGACTGGCACACACCTGGCTACAATCTAATTTTTGATCTAATTTTCATTTTAGAGAATAATAAGGTCTCCTTGACCCTCCTTTTCTCCAGACTAAACAACCCCAGCTCCCTCAGCTACTCCCCATCAGATTTTTGCTCCAGACTATTCACCAACTTTATTGCTCTTCTCTGAGCAGTACATTCCATCACTTCAAGGTCTTTCTTGTAGTGAGGAGCCTCAAACTGAACAAGGAATTCAAGATGTGGCCAGCCAGCAGTGCCAAGAAGAGGGGAACAATCACTGCTATGGTCTACTGGCCACACTGCTGCTGACACTGTCCCAGATGCACTGGCCTTCTTGGCCACCTGAGCACACTGCTAGATTATGTTCAGCTGCTGTTGATCAGCACCCCAGGTCCTTTTTTGCCAGGTGGCTTCTCAGTCACTCTGCCCCAGACTGTAGGACTGCTTGGGGTTTTTGTGACACAAGTGTAGGACCTGGCACTTTGTCACATCCTGTTGTTCTTAGCCCATCAACGCAGCCTGTCCAGATTCCTCTCCTGACACTCCATCAGATCAACACTTCCACCCATCTTACTGTCATCTGTGAAATTACAGAAGGTGCACTCGATCCCCCTTGTCAAGATCATCAGTAAAGATGGTAAACATGACTGATCCCAATACTGAGCTCTGGGGAACATCTCTAGTGATGGGTGATCAGCTGGGCATGTCTCCATTCACCACCACTCTCTAGGTCCATCTGGCCAGCAAATCAGCCAGTTTTTTACCCAGAAAACAGAGCACCTGTCCAGATCCTGAGTAGCCAATATCTCAGGAGAATGCCGTGGGAAAAGGTGTCAAAAGTCCAGACTGCCATCCACAGCGTTTTCCTGATCCATTCTGTGAGTCTCCTTGTCATAGGTGGAGATGAGGCAGGTCAAGCAGGACGCCCATGCTGTCTGGGCATGATCCCCTGGTTGTCCTCTGTGTTACATGTGATGGCACTCAAGATGATCTGCTCTATGACCTTTGCAGGCACTGAGGTCAGGCTGACACACCTGTAGTTCTGTGGATCCTTCTTATGGTCCTTTCAGCAGATGATTATCGTATTTGTGAACCTCCGGGCAGCTTTACCTCCCTGGTTAGCCAGGACTGCTGTTTATTGATTGAGTGGCTTTATGAGAACCTCTTCCAGCTCTTTTGTTTCCCAAAGGGTACCATTCATTATCCCACTGTTGCAAAATCAGATGTAGAAACCTTTAGGACGTGCTGCTCTCCTGAAGAAGGAGCAGAAATAATTAGTCCCTCTCTGCTTCATGTGAAACCACAGGCAATCTTCAATGGCTGACATAGTATGACTTGTCTTCATCCCCAGTGTACAGGGGGACCTAATAATGAACCATAAATGATAGTGGTAGACAGCAACTGTTACTCCCTTTATCAGACTAATTACCCCATGTGTGAAAATTGAAATTAGGAACCAGACCCTGAATAGCAGCTCAGCTGTGCAAGATTCAGCACAGAAGTAAAAAATGGCTTCAAGCCATTTGTATTTTCTCTGTGTTTGGGATGATCCATATTCTTGTTAGGCATCACAATCTGAGTTGTGTTCAATGAAATTTAGAAACACAGCTTGATTTTTTGACAATTAATCATTTCAGCAACCTTTTCAGATATTATCTATGGACTAAATGTTATCTCTGTGTATTTAATGAATTTTTTGGTGAATATTCAATTTGTAAAAACAAGTCTAAGCTTGCCTATAGGACAGGAACAAGTATAACAGAACAAATTTTCATACCTGAACACTGTGAATATGTCTTCTATCTTAGTTGTGTTAGACATATTTTCTCATAAGGCAACATGATTTTGATTCACCCACAGGTATAATGTATATGTCTTTGAAAATAATTTGTGGATGCAGTCTGGAAATATCTGTGATTAAAGCTTTTGCAAGCAATTAGGAAGATATATTGGAAATTTATCCGGATCCCTTCATGATGCATGTTAAGTCATGTAACTAAGACTAATTATAGAATCCTAGAATAGTTTGGGTTATAACAGACCTTAAGATCACCTAGTTCCAATCCCCCTGCCAGGGACAGGGACACCTTTCACTAGTCCAGGTTGCTGAGAGTCCCATCCAACCTGGCCTTAAACACTTTCAGGAATGGAGCATCCACAGCTTCTGTGGGCAATATGTTCTAGTGCCTCACCAGTCTCACAATTAAGAATTTCTCATTGATATCTAATCAAGTTATTGCCCTTAAGTCTGAAACCATTCCCCCTTGTTCTATCTCTACATGCTCTTGTAAATATTCTCTCTCCATCTTCCTTGCAGGGTCCCTTCAGGTGTTGGAGGGCCACAATTAGATGACTACAAAGGCTTCTCTTTTCCAGGCTGAACAATCACAATTCTACAGGCTTTTCCTCAAAGGAGACCTTTCTTCAATCCTTCTAATCATCTTGGTGGCCCTCCTCCAGGCTGGGCTCCAACAAGTTGCTCCACAGGTCCTTTCAGTGCTGGGAACCTCGGATCAGGATGCAGCTCTCCAGGAAGGGGTCTCAACAGAGCAGAGAAGAGCAGAGCAGAGCAGAGGGGCAGAATCCCCTTCCTTACCCTGCTAGCCTCACTGCTTTGGATGTAGCCCAGGACAAGTTTGGCTTTCTGGGGTGCAAGTGCACACTACAGGATCATGTCCAGCCGGTCATCCACCACACTCCCAAGTTGTTCTCAGCAGGGATGCTCTCCATCTGTGCATCATCCCCCTTCTTGTACTGATACTGAAGATTGCTGTGAGACAGTTCAGCACCTCTCATTTGGTCTTACAAGGTTCCCATGTGGCCACTTGTTGAGGTTGTCCAGGTGCCTCTGAGAGGCATCCAATCCTTCAGGTGTGTCAACCTCACTGTAGCTTGGGCACTGGTCCCAATACACACCTTAATGCTTTGCTTAGTTCTAAGAACAGATTTCTGCTGAAGGAAGTTTTGGTCTTCTTCTGGAGTCCTGTAAAGTGTTTGAATGGGTCCCTCCCAACATCCTTCTCTCTAAATTGGAGAAAGATGGAGCTGATTGGTGGACTAATAAGTGGATGAGGAATTGGATGAATGGGTACATTTAGAGGGTAATGGACAATGTCTGAGTCCCAACGGACATCAGGGACAAGTAGTGTCCCTCAGGGTTCAATATTGGTACCAGTGCTATTTAATATCTTCAGTAATTACATGAAGGGATTGAGTACACCCTTGGCAAATTTGCATATGACACCAAGCTGAGTGATGTGGTATTTTATCACAGAATCATGGAGTAGATGTGGTTGGAAGAGGCCTCTGGAGATCACCTGGTCCAACTTCCAGCAGGTTTACCTACAGCAGGTTGTACATTATTGAGTCCAGGTGGGTTTTGAATATCTCCAGAGAAGGAAACTCCATAACATCTGTGGGCAGCCTCTTCCAGAAGCTTTTCCTTGTATTTAGATGGAGCTTCCTGTGTTTCAGTTTGGGCTTGTTGCCCCTTGTCCTTTTGCTGGGTACCACCAAAAAGAGTATGGCCCCATTCTCTTGACACCCATCCTTATGATAACTTATTTATGTCTTCACATAAAATCCTCCACTTTGTAATCTCTTTCCAGTATTCCTATAAACCTTCAAATTTTAACTGTAACAAAAATACCAGAAATCTTTTAACTAAATAGGAAACAGTAGAAACCCTGTGCAGTGCTCAAAACACAACCATTCACATAGATTGTCCTATTGCACAGGGCTTTTATACTGAGCATAATTAGCTCTCATGTGACAAGATTTCCTTTGTCTTGTACCATTGGGATGCTGCGCGGGAGTGGAAAACTAATAAGAGTATTTCCTTTTGGAAGAGGAGCAGTAGCTATGCCTGTACCAATTACACAACTTAGGAGCAAATACATGGGAGCCCAGGGACCCCTGGGCTTTTTGAAAAGGAGCAACCAGGGTTGCCAGCACAGTGTGCACAGAGAGGGGAGACTCCTCCTTTCATCCAGGCTAGACCTTCAAGGTGAATTGATTGGAATTCAAATCTACTGACAGATATATGATATTGACCTATATTTCTCTAAGGTTCTTTCTTTTGTGGTATTTCTTGCAACACAGCCAGAGTGAAAATTAGCATGGCAAGAGAGTCCTCTATTTCCTTCAGGCCAAATGAAAATCTAAAGGGTCACATCTATATATGAGAAAATCCCATAAAGTAATCCAACAAAAGTGAGCATCTTTACCCCTCTGTTCTTCTGATAAATATTTAAAGGAAAATCTTGAACAAAACTCCCCATGTACATATTTTTTACTTTACAATTTATTCTTGCATTTCAAGATTGAAATAGCTTTCCATTTAGGAAGCAACAAGAAGTTTAAAAAAGAAATCAGCAATAGTTGGAAAACCTAAAGATAGTCTTAGATAACTAATTTAAGATTGTCTTCCAATGTGACACCATGTCTAAGAGAAGGAACTCTTTATTTCTTTGGTAGAGCCCTTTAGATTCACAGATGAAATAAAAAGGATTTGAAAAATATTTAGCTGTAGAAGTACGTGAATATCTAGCAGGGAGAGTTGGCCTCTTTTACAGTAGTATGTGCCTGATTTTTAAAAAGTATGTTAAAGACAAAAGAGATAAATATGAGCTTCCAAGAAGATCTGAGAAATGTATAATGCAATGACTATTTCAATAATCTTGGTCTACTATTTCATTTCTTCCAGAGAAGACTAATAGGTGACTTGACCACTGTTCAGAGATATTTATCTAGGCAACAATATTCTTACAGTTACCTTCTGTAATGTAATACAATAAAAAGCCTTGTTTGAAGCCTGAAGCTAGTTACATTATGACTATAGTAACTGACATCTTTTAAAAAGAAGGTAATCATTGCATGAATATTTTCCTGAAGTTATTCTGTTGTATTGCTTTGAAATGGCTAAGCGGGAATTTCTCTTATGATTAGAAAAGTTGACACAGGTCTGTTATCTAACACTGGAAATGGAGAGTTATTCTCCTAGCAGAACAGGGTTATGGTAATTCCTGAGCAGGTTGCTGGGAGCTAAATATCAATTCAATTTTCTTTATGCCTCGATTTGTGTTTAAACCAATCTTTATTTTGAACAGCCATGAAGACAATATTTGTCTCAAAGTTCACAGGTGTATGCAGCACAACAAAGTATCGCTGTGTTCTGGACTTGTAAAATTAACCATGAGAAATACTAATTATTGATGATGTTACAATGTTTGCTAAAGTGAATATGTCCCTCTGCTTTCATAGCCTATTTTATCCATGGTTCTTGGATAAAATATTCTTCATTACAGTAAAGACTCATTTATCTTTCAAAATGACTCCTGTTCTTTATTTGTATTACAGCTTTGGCCAGATCATCTATCCTCAACAGTTTTAGAAAGCCAAGAGGAATGCATAGCTGTTAGAAAATCGAGTGAAAATTCATTTGGAAGGGAATGACCTCTCCTCTTATACAGTTGTGATGAAAAACGGTTCAGATAGAAGATCTGTCTGTAATAATATTTTTCATAAAATCCAGGTACAAAATGAACATATGTGATATCTTGACTATCTAAAACTTTGATCGTGTTTCATAACTGTTGGATTAAAATATTCACATAATGACAAATAAGGATATAAAGCAGTAGCACATTATGAAAGCTCCTTCTTTTGGTGTTTTGGAATTTCTTTTACTGCTTAGTTGAAATGTCCTAAAATTCCTAGTATCATCTAAGCATTTTGCTTTTGAGACTTATGTTACTCTGATGACACTTTAGAAAATCCTTCAATATAACAAAGTGCAGATAAATTTATTCCTTTGCAAGTACTGAGATTTTTTCTGTATATATTTTTTTACTGTGAGACAAAGCAGTTACAAATTTTCTTATGCAAATGTGTGAGAATTCACACTTTCCACTGATTAAAGAAAATTGTTTTTCATTAATAAAACTCAGTATATTCTACTAAGAAACACATCAGTGATGAAACTAGACTTTCATCCGTTTAATTTCTAATGGTGTGTAAAATATTCATTTATTCTCGAAGTATTATTTCCCTTATTTTAATAAAAATTGAGAAGAAAAGCTGGTATTCTTTTAAAAAGGATGGAACTAAATATTTTCCTATCAGGTGTAAACTGCTTTTACTTAGTCTTACAGATGAAAACCTATAATCTTTAATACTTTTATAAGAAAATAAACAAAATATGGAACAATTTAATGTATTGCATATTAAATGCTTACCACTCAACTTCTGGATGGATCTTTTGTCTTATGTGCAATATCATTTTAAGGAACTTGCTCACCCCAAGGTGAAAACTTTTAACAGGAGTTTTTAAGAACTTCAAATTGCCTGTTGAAGAACTTAGAGTTTGCCAAAAGGCTCTTTTGACAAAAATTCCTGTTAAGGCAGAGAGCAAAATGCGTCTCCCTTGAAATAAAAGAATTTAGAAATGTTCAAGTATAAGAGTCCAGAGAAACTGAATAGTTGCTTCTTCTGTCTGACTTCAATTGTATGTCATTATCTTTATTTTCCTCCTGAATCACCTATGCCCTTAAATTTGACAGTGGAAGAGACAAGTTGACCTCTTTGACTTTGATCAGAGAATCCCCTTCCAGAAGAGAGCTCATGAAGGGTATCAATATTCTCTTCCCTTCTCCTAACAGGCAAAATGAGCTCTCCAATGTGGAGAACATATTTATAAATTTTCTGTGATCTGTTACAGAGTGTCTGTAAAAGCAAATCTGCCAAAACGTTACAACTAGTTATTTATAGCGTAATTCTTAAAAGTGGACGATTGGAAGGTACTTCCAAGACTAAGAAGTAATTGACATCAAATACAGAAGAGTCTGCAGAAAGTACATGTATGAGCCTTCAGAGTTTCCCAAGTTTTCCATAGGTTCAAGTTTCCTAAGCACAAATAACCTAAAAAGTAGCACAATGTCTGAAAAAGAGGTTGCAGTCTACCTAGCAGCAGGAGCAAATATATTGGAGGCAGAAATCCTGATGATCCTACCCACAGCTAAAATACTTACACCAAGTGTGATTGCAATTTAATTGATAATCAAAATTTGTCCATAACAAAGGAGAACAATTATTGGTAATCTGGCCCTGTAGGCAAGGAGAAATCAAGAACAATTATGTTGTAGGCCAACAGTTTGCTCTGATGTCCCTAGGCAGCCACTTCATTCAGAATGGACTAAGAGAGAAGTTCTGGAAGACGAATTTTTGAAACAACTTTATGGGAAAGATTATTTCTGTAAAACCATGAGCTGTTCATTTTCTTTAGAAAAGAAACTGTTTTTCTAAGAGCCTTTAAAAGACACAAATGTTTTCTCCAGCTATCTTTTTGGCTTCAGTCTTTCTAAGAGCCACAATTAAACAACTCTTAAAGAACTTGGACCCTTAGTATTCCTCTGGTGCTTTGACTCTTTTGTTCCAGTCTGGAAGAGACATGGACAGGGTTTTACGAGCAATAATTAAAACTAGAGATATGGTGAAATTCCACCCTGAGGTATCTAAGCCTAGATGTCTAGATGTAGACTAGGTGTCCAGGTTTTCTTTATAGGCACTGAAGACTCGTGTCATATAGACATCGAATGCTTTTTGTAAAGTTCTGAAGCCTGTGAAATATCTGTATAGGGCTGACAGGTATGACACAGGAGCCACAGTACCCCAATGTCCTTGTGGACTTGCAGCATGAGACCAGGGAAATCATACTCTCTGGGGCTTGCTTGTGGAAATCTGAATGGAGCCAATGTCAGCTAATACCATCAAAAGCCTCTATAAAGCTGTTTTGCAAACCTTTATGTAGACCTTTATGTATATCTGATTAAACTGGGCATTATCTGCAGGTTTCATCCATAGGTCAACACAGACACTTTTGAGCAGATTAATACAAAGAATACTGTTCACAAACACATGAATTAGCTACTTGGTTTTCCTACAAAAAGCAACACCAAATTCTGTGGTTTGATCCTTTCGATAAGTGAATTTAGGAGCTGGCAGATAGTATAGAAATAAATTTGCCCTGCCTTAGGTGTCTGTGCACCAGTAGAGAGTATTATCTTTACTATAGTTCATTAGAAAAGCTAGGGTTTCAGTACAGGAATTGTTTACCTCAGTATCAGACCCTGCTGCCACATGAAACGAGGCAAGGTATCTGAGAGTCTAAAGGGCCTCCAAAACACTTGTGTCCTTTTAGACCGACAGGTAAGTCTGAGGGGAAAGTCCTAATCAATAATACAGTGCTATGTGCTTATTTGTGGACAACTTAATTATCCTTCTAGTTGATCCATGAAGTGTTTGCCCTGAGATGGGTTATTTTTAGATAGACACATACTTCTGGTAAAATGCAGCCTTACAGCTGTTTGATTTTGCTGTAAAAAGATGACTGTGCACTGAAATACATCCCTCATCAGATTCTTGGCTTTTGATTTTGACTTTGGTGATTTTATGGTTTAAAAAGGATGAACAAGAAAATCGTGAAGATTAAAGCTGTTTGCGAGGTCTATTAGAACTCTAAAATAATAATCAACCAGTTTTGGCATGACATATCTGCAGAATACTCATGCTAAGGTGAGTGTTGCTCCTTTTTGAACTGAGTGAGTCATTAGACAGTTTGATTATTTATACTTAGCTACAGCTGGGGGCTCCAGCTTTGGGACTTGACTTTACTTCTAGAGGCAGACAGTGCCATTCTTTTCCCTAAGGAGTTTTAAGTCTAAATACACAGGACAGACAAAAGTGGGCAGAGAAGGAGCATATGAGAAATGAGTCTACTTCTTCAAGACATAGATATAAAAGCCTGTTTCATCTGCTTCAAGTGACATGTTCTGCAAGATCAACACTCCTCACTGCCCATGAGGCATTACAGAAGCTGCAGAAGGAGAGTTGCCCAAATTTTCCTGTAATTTAGTTCTGCTTGCTAAGTCTTACAACTGCTAAGGATTATACCACATGGTTGATATCCAATCCTGGTGGAAAACAAATTTAAAAAAAAAGTTAATCCCAATAGAAAACTTCACATTGTACCTTAAAAGAGATAGTGTAAACTTCAATGCTTTTTTTGCTTCTAGAGCTCAGAGGATAACTTTGTTTATGCAGCTGTAACAAGAACTCTGCTGAGATGACAGTAAATAATGCTGTCTACTCTGAAATAATAAAATGACAATGTATCCAGAGCCACTGTGAAATGTTTATGGAAAAAATTCCATTAAATTTCTTGGAAGTATCATAAATGAATATTTATTTTTAATGTTTCCTATTTAAGTTTTTTTAATTTTTAAATCATTTTTCCTGATATCATTAAATGAATAAATAGAACTAAATGGAAAGAATAACAAACAACTAGGTAAAATATTTTCATTATGCAAACACCAAATCCTAGTAAATATTTGTATTAACTTACTAAACTCATAAGATAAAATGTAAGACAAATGTGTGTTTCATGCCACTGTAATTCCCTACAGTGCCCCTTTATGCTGGGTTTAAGTGTAGGATGGGCTATCTTGAATCCAAAAGATGAAATTTCTAGAATATTCAACTGTTTTGTGTACCTTACTAATCCTGTTTTATTGTGTCAACATTTCTGTGATAGTCACTATTTTCCAGGGGTTTACAACACAGATATGAAGATTTATTCTGTGCTGAAAACATATTTTATCATTTCATGCAGACAGGCATTTTATGTACTTAAAGGTTACCATATGTTTTATGCTGTATGAAAAATGCAGTATAAATTCAATATAAAACAAGATATTTATTCTTAAGTGTAGGTTTTTAAAAGTTTTATTAGAATCAAAGAGTCCATACTTATGCACACAAAAAAATTATAGTAAATACTTAAACCAGATGTAGTGCAGTTTTTGCATCGTAAACTAGTAACTCAAGCTAACTGAGCTTGAGCTAGTCTGAGAGTAGGGGGGTCTGGTGGTGAGTGAAGATAAAAAACAAGAAAAAGGACTGTAAATAGCATTGTGTTCTATGGTGTTTACTCCTACTGCAAGTCATGAGGCTGTCCTCTGGACAGGGCTCAGGTTTCCAAGATTTGGCCAAGAATTTTACATGCCAATAAGAGAAATATTGGAATTACCAAGTAAGGACTGGATTTTGTAATCTCTGCACACTTGGATTTGACATTTTATCTTTGCTTTAATTGTGCAAAGAAGGCAAGACATCTGCCCTAAAAGTAGACATTAAATTTAGCATAGGAAGCACTATATTCCAGCATCATAGCAAGCAGCAAGAACTTGGTGTATGGAAGAAATTTTCAGAAGAAAATTCAGATGAGCTAATTATCAGGAAAGAACAGAAGAACTCATTTGATTCACCAAGATGACTTCCTATTGTAAGGATCCAAAGAGGAGAAAAAATGACCTATCTAAATTGATGACACAGTAAATTTTAGTTCTTTGCATATAGACACCATTATCAAAAAAGAGGAGGTGGGTATGGAGGGACAGCCACAGCAGGTTTCACAATAGGAATATTCTGTGTGTAACTTCAATAGAGACTCAATTCAGCCAGTCAACTACATTTTCCTAAGTGCCAGTTCCTTCCATAATGTAATTAAAAATACTTGTCATTGACACTGAGGATTGTAAGAGCAGGGGAAAGAGTAATATGAAAGGGAGATCAGCCCTCCAATAACAATAGTCAAGGGGAAATAAAAGAAAATCCTCACAGTCATTATTTCAAGAAAAAAATGCCCAAAATTGAACATTCCAAGTGAGATATAGAAGTTTTCCTTTTCTGATTCTTTGACAGCTGCAAAGTTCAGCTTTACACAAGTAAATTTCACTAGATTAATTAACAAGAGGAAAGGAAAAGTACAAATCCCCTAGTTGTTACTCTTCAGGTTTATTTGCAGCTGGTGGTAACCCGATTCTGTTACTGAAAATACAGCATCAAAAAGTTCTGTAATGTGAAATAAAAATCTTCCAATAGAGAGGAATGTTGAGTTTGTTGCTCACATTCTTCAATCAAGAGAGGCCTAGAAGAAACCCTAAGACACAGCAGGGTGAGAGGCTGCTATAATGTTTATTCATGTGTGTATGTTACATTAGAATTGTGTTTCCACTTTTGCAAAGATTGTTACCATTTGATTAAGGAAAATACTAATGATAATCCTTTAAAAAGAGTACTGGTGGGTATTTAGTGTTTCTGGTCCAGGATTTTCTTTGCTCTCTTTGGAAGAATTCAAATAAAAGTGGATTATAAATGGAGTCTAGAATTCTTGCAAAAGCAGATAAATTTTAAAATCCTAACTCTGAAGTGTTTTTATTCTAGCAAGCTACATGTGTCCACATAGGGTATTCTAGCATAAGACTTGTCAGTGGAGAGACAGACCACAAAATCATTAATAATATTTTATTGACATGGTTTTATTTTGTCCTAATGTTGCAGGTGTTGCAGGAGAACACGTTGTAGGAGGCTTGCATTGAAAGAACACTCTCTAAATGGAAAGAACAAAAACATCATTATGCTCTTAGACAAAAGCACCAAAATAATCACCTCAGGTCTCAGCTTCCCAGTGATCAGTTTTTCAAACATCCAGTGACTGATAACATTTCTTCATTTATCCCTTTTTACCACCAAACCTTGCTCCTATGTCTGTTAAAGGGCCAAAAGATAGTTTCAGCCATCTTGTCCAACTGCAACATGGTACTTTTCAAAGCACCTAACTTCTATAAGGATTTTTTGTGTATTTTAAACTGTCATGCTGCAGGCTATAGGGACTGAGGGAGCATCAGACTGGTGACCTGTCACTAGTGGGGTTCTGCAGGGCTCCATCTTAGGCTCTGTGCTCTTCAACACCTTCATAAGCAGCTTTGGAGCAGGACTGGAAGGGATACTGAGCAAATTCACAGATGACACAAAAGCTGTAAAGAGCACCTGACTCCCTTGAGGGCAGGAGGGCCCTGCAGAGACTCCACAGATCAGGGATCTGGGCAATCACCAACCACATGAAGTTCAGGGAGGGAAAGTTCTGGATTCTGCCCTGGGACAGGACAGCCCTGGATGGAAGGACAGACTGGGGAGTGAGAGGCTGGAGAGCAGAGCCTGGAAAGGGACCTGGGGGTCCTGGTCCATGGCAAGTTGAACAGAGCCAGCAGTGCCCTGGAGCCAGGAGGGACAGCCCTGTCCTGGGGGCATCAGGGACAGCAGCACAGCCAGGCAAGGGAGGGGATTGTCCCCTCTGCTCTGAGCTGGGGCAGCCTCACCTCCAGTGCTGGGGCAGGCTTGGGTGCCACAATATAAAAAAGATGTTAAATTATTAGAGTGACCAAAGGAGGGCAACTAAGATGGTGAAGGGGCTTGAGGGGAAGGCTCATCAGGAGCAGCTGAGACCTGTTCAGCCTGGAGGAGACTGAGGGGAGACCTCATGGCAGCTACAACTTCCTCATGAGGGGAGAGGAGGGGCTGACACTGATCTCTTCTCTGTGCTGACCAGTGACAGGGTGAGAGGGAATGGCCTGAAGTTGTGTCAGGGGAGGTTTAGGTTGGATATGAGGAAAAGGTTCTTATTCTGTGATTCATACACAGGGAAATGCTCTACTGGCTGTACAATCTCTTTTTCAATTCCCTGGGATAAGGAACTACTTCCATAGTAGTTTGTTTTGGCAAAATGCAAAATAAATGCCAATAAAATAGTGGTGATTAGGAGGCTATTTTATTGAAGTTTTCATTCTAGGTCAGACCTGCGTCAGGATGGTGAGAAAAACAGATCACTGAGTAATTTACAAGAGGGAGAAAGGTGAAGATAAATTATTTTTTACTGATGGAAGAGAAACAGCAGATTTGCAACCTGTATTTTGACAATATGAGTGAAATGTACTCATTTGGCTTTGAGCAAGAGGTATTGCCAGTGTAATTTTCAAACTGACACTTTTATTCTATTCTGATTGGTGTTTTTTGAGCTCCTGTCATGTAAGTTTTCCTACTGACAGTTTGCCACAGGAAAAAAGTGGAGAGCATAGACTTCTGCTATGTCTGAATGTGTCTGATCTGGAAATTGAACACATTTGTGCATTATATGAGAAAAAGACATGAATGGTCCAGGAATATTACTTCTGTCCTTTCAATATGTATCTTTTCAGATGTTATATATTTCTGATAATGTGAAAATTCAGTGTATTATAAATTTAGTTTGCCAAGCTATTTTTTTTTAGTTCTTGCAATTCATGTCTATAAAACAGGAGAAGCAGGACCTCTGTCAGATCCTTGGATGCTGAAAATTGACAAAGATCTGTTGAATTCAGTGGTGGTAAGCTGATTTACCACATCAGAATGCTGGCCAAAATTTACAGCAGGAAATGCTGGAAGACCATGCTCCCTCTGTATTTCATGGGGAAAGATGAATAGTTTAAAAACCTGGTGATTTACTGAAATCAGTGCTACAGACTGTGTCTTTGACATGTGTTAACTGTAAGGTCATAGGGATGGTGGAACATGCAAGCAGTGCCAAACAGGAAAGTTTCCATCTTTCACAATACTTGGTTCTGTGCCAAGATGACCTCCACACCATTTGTAACAGTTTGTAAGAAACCTATGAAATATCATCTGACCATAATAGCTACGGAAGTCTGAGAAGATGCACCTAAGGTATGGAAGATGCAGTTGTGAAATCCTTGTTTAAATCTTCTCAAAGAATAACCTCCCTAGCTCATCCTGGAATTTTTCAGTGTATCAGAATCAGCCTTTTGCTTGAGTAATACCTTAGAAGATTATTTAACACAATCCTCCTATGAAATGAATCACAATTACAGCAGGCTGCTTAGAACTGTTTCCAATTGGGTTTTGAGTATTTCTAAGCATAGACATGTTACAGACATTCAGTAACCTGTTGTCAGAATGAAAAAAAAATTATACTTTCAAACGAAATTCCATTTATGTTTAAATGGAATTTTGTTTATTTCAGTTTCTGTCCACTGCCTCTTGATCTGGGTGTCACTGAGAAGACTCTGATTCTGGCCTGTTTTCTTGCCCCCATCAATTACTTACATCAAAGAGATCCCTCTCTTTCTTCCCTTCAGGCTGAACAGTTCCTAATGTCTCAGACTTTTCTGACAGGACAGATGCTCCAGTCCCTTTAACAGCTTAGTGGTCTTTCATTTGCCTAATTCCATGTTTCTCTTGCAGCAAGGAGACCAGACCTGGACACAGTGTACTTCACATGTGGCCTCACCAGTGCCAACTCTCTTCCCAGTGCTGCCCAGGAGGCTGTTTGCCTTCTTCACAAGGACAGGTTGCTGGCTCATGGTCCACCAGGACAACCAGTTCCTTTTCTGGAAAGCTGCTTTCTAGCTGGTCATACCTCTGCTTGCAGTTAGTCCTCCCAAGGTGCTGGGCACTGCTTTTCCCCTTCATGAAGCTCCCACTGACCCATTCCTTCAGCCTGTCCTATAATGGCAGCACAATTGTCTAGAGCATCAGCCACTGCTACCAGTTTTGTCTAGATTTGGAGTTTACAATGCCCTGTTTGCTAATGAAGATGTTGTTTTTGAGCTTTTGGACCCAGTGTTGGTATTGGACTACACTACTGTCAAGTGGCCACCAGCTGCTTTTTATATCACTGGTCAGCTTTTGAGCCAAGCAATTCAGCTAGCTTTCTGTCCACCTCACTGGCCACTTATCTTGTCTGTGCTTCATCAGATTCAAGAAGATATAATAGGAAAAATCCCGTTTTCCAGGAGAGGAGACCTCCAGTTTTGAAAGATATCAAATTGCATCATGATTATCTGTCAACCACTTCAATACTATTTCTGTGAAAATGAGGATATTAAGCTTACTTAATTTTCTATCCAATCTTCTTTTTTGATATTCAGTTAATGAATGCAAAACATACCCACTCACATACTTAAAGGAAATGTTTTAAAACCTGTGCAAAACTTGGGAGGCCAGAAGTAGCACTGTAAATCTTTAAGATAATTTCCCAGTTCAGGATCACTGCTTGACAAATGACAAATGTATTAATACCCTGGTATTAAAGAACTTCATTTGCAATAGTGACAAAAGAATGAAACCAAATTTAATATTTTTTTTCTTTTCCAAGATTCCTAATTATGGTGTGAAAACATGGTTATTTTTGACCAATCTTATGCACATCTTCTCCAAAAAAATCAGTCTCAGAAGAGGTCACTTTGTGTTTCTAATTCCAGACTTTTATTAGCCTGGGAAAAAATGAGAGCAAGTGCAGAATTCCATAAAGGAAGTTATTGCATCATTAAGTAGGGAGCAACATCTCAGAATGTCAAGGATGTTTGTAAGACCTCTCATAATTAGTTATCTAAGCAGCTCTGGATTGCATCCTTATAATGTGATTGTATTATTCTGCTCATTAAAAAAAAGGCCTATGTAATGCCATAACTGTGATGGACCACTGTCCTAATAGGACAATTATTTCAGTAAGTATTGCAAAGCATCATAACCTTGCTGCTGGCTTTTGTAGGATTATACACACGTTTTTATATTTCACTGTAAATTATAACATCTCACCCATTCTCATACAAATACATATTTGTATATGTATTTAGTTGGCTACTGTGAAAGTTATTGGTTCATTGCTTCCATGATGATTTGCTTCCATGTCTCCAAAATATTAGTTTTATCATAGAATTATTAAGGTTGGAAGAGATCTTTAAAAGCACCAAACTTTGCTACTTCTGTGCAAGGATGTTATATTTGTTGGTGTCAGAAGTAAAATCTGTATACAATGAAATTCTAAGCTACTCAAGCTGCACTTCCAAGTATTCAGACACCATTACAAGTGCCCTAAATTCCCTGAGTGACATTGCTCAGTAATACATTAGGGGCAAAAAAAAAATATATATATAAGGTAAAAAGACAATTGAAATAGAGTTTATTAGCATGGAAACATATTCTGTTAACATGAAGTGCTTTCAAATCTGTTTAAAATGAAAGTAATCCTAAAACAGTAACACAACAAATGAAAGAAGTGCATTGCAAAATAAATCCTTGTATTATAAATGACAAGCTGAAAAAAAAAGAGTGACAGCCACAAGAGAATGTCACTAATTCCAGTTATTGAGAAGAAATTCTGATTATGAAATTGAAGTTACATATTCATCCATGAGAGTATAAGAAAAAAAATAAACTTGTTTTTAAATGTCATATTTAGGCTTTTATATTTTGCTGTGATATAAATAGGTCTTCAGAGAATTTCTCTTAGTGATTAGTGAGGCAAGCTTTCAGGATTCAACTAATTTAAATTTATTAAATGTAAATTAATTTCATGAGTCTCTGCTATCGGAAATGAAAAAGGAGGGATAGGATAGGATAGGATAGGATAGGATAGGATAGGATAGGATAGGATAGGATAGGATAGGATAGGATAGGATAGGATAGGATAGGATAGGATAGGATAGGATAGGATAGGATAGGATAGGATAGGATAGGATAGGG
Source organism: Oenanthe melanoleuca (assembly GCF_029582105.1). Classification (NCBI taxonomy): domain Eukaryota; kingdom Metazoa; phylum Chordata; class Aves; order Passeriformes; family Muscicapidae; genus Oenanthe; species Oenanthe melanoleuca. The sequence continues at coordinate 35,636,473 of NC_079334.1, read as the reverse complement.
TAAGGTAGAATAGAATAGAATAGAATAGAATAGAATAGAATAGAATAGAATAGAATAGAATAGAATAGAATAGAATAGAATAGAATAGAATAGAATAGAATAGAATAGAATAGAATAGAATAGAATAGAATAGAATAGAATGAGGGAGGAGTGGACTAACAGGCAGAACAGTTAAACAGCAGGTGAGATAAATTCTTACATATTATATGGTTTCCCTATACTATCCAGTAGGCTTTTTGCAGATATTTTTTTGGTTCTTTTTATTCCTTTTGGTTTTTTGTTGGTCAGACTGTTTGTCAGACAGAAGTCATCCCCACTTACTGAGAACCCCAATGAGAAACTTGTTTTTTGAAGGTAACTAAAGTGACAGGTAATCTCTCAACAGAACAGAAATCTCATCATCAAAAAAATCCACTAATGAGAATTAAATTATTGAATTAATCAAAACCTTTTCAGTAAAGTCAAATAAATTATATATTATGTGTTCAAAATTCCTTATGAAGGATACCTGCACACAATCTGAAGGTATTGTTTCAAAAAGTTATTGCAATCAAGCTGCAAAGCAAAATCTAGTAATTATAATCCCATTAAAATGATACATTTAATATATAAGTTCTTCCTTCCAGAATCTCTTTTTTGTTTGCTTGTTTGTTTGTTTCATTGGTTGTTTTTTTTATGGACCAGGGTGAAGAGAACCTGCTAATCATCTAGCATTCAGAAAATAATCCATTCTGGTGCTCAAAGAAAAGATCAATAATATGATGGAATTATTGTATGATCTGTTATTGAAGCTGCCCCAATTATATATATTTGAATGTATATTCATCTCACTGTTTCAGGATGATTTTAGCCAGTCTTCTCCTAAATAGATATTGAAATTCCTGACTCTGGGTGCCCATCTTCTGATGTTGTCCAATGTTCCTCTTTTTGATCCTTGACAAATTTTATGCTCCTGATTCTTCTGAAATTTCCAGAAATTTGTTCAATTGAATTGACAACTTCTGATCTAAGTGCTTTTCTCTGAAAATTGATATCTGTTCTTTACTGCTAGCTTCTTATTTTCATTATTAATGAGCAGCAAAAAATCCAGGGATCTTTTACTTAAAATTTGTTCCTACTTCTGTTTGAAAACCTCATTTTTAAAAGTCAAAGGTGGAGTATTTCTGCAGTCTTTCAGTCCTCTTGAGGTCCTTTGTTCTCTCTATAGTACATTGACAAGGGAACTCTATGCCAAGTAAATGCAATTTTTTCTCCTGAAATGTTCTTCTAAACGGTTATAATATTCCTTTCACATCTTTTAAATTGATTTAGCTCCAAAAAGATCAGTGGAAGACTATGTGAGGCTCTACTGCATTATTAGTTTCTTCCTTAAGAAAGTAAGCAGCACATTCATTCTGTTTGTACTTTTCCAAGCTTTTTTTTCTGTCTAACCTTCTAGCAGACTATTTACCTTACTAATCTATAGTGTTTTGTTTGTGATGATGCTATCAGCACATTACTGCATAGAAATAAAGCATTTGAAAGCTCCTGGAATAACTTTGTAGCAAGAAACCTACATAGTAGGAAGAAATGCAGCTTTTCATTACATAATATCATTCAGATTATTGTTCTCATGTCCATTATTCTCATATACAGAAAAAGGACTATGTAATTAAAAAAGAAATAAAAGACACTTTCCATTGTGAACAATTTTCATTTGAAGTTGGTGGCAAGCCTGCTTCAGAATGAGATAAAGCCAAAAGAGATGGATGAAAATGACATTGATATTATGTGGTTAGGGTACACTATCTTTGCTAGAGATAATCTATCAGAGCCAGGAAGGACAAGAGGAGAGGGAAAGATTGTGGCAATTGTTGTTTTTTAATAGTATTTGTAGCTGGAATTGTCTTCTTGATTTTTTTAATTTCTAGGAGTTGTCTTCATTCTTATCACAAGCCACAGATTCTGCAGTTTTTAGCAGCAGATCCCAGACCTCCATGACAGCATTCCTTCTTTCTTATCACAGCAAACATCACTATTTCTTATTAGTCTGAAAGAGAGAAAAACTGTCTGTCAATGAGATTTCATCTCCAGCTCCCCCAGTTCACGTAAACATTGGCTTCTTTCCAGGTGGTGCCACAGCTCAGGAAGTTTTTCAGTGCTTAAGTTAGCCTAAACCCCAGTGTTCCCAGAAGAAAAAATATTCTAAATTCAGCCCCTGTATTTGCTAGAAGTATCCAGCCAAGGTAAAATTGACTAATTTCTGAAGCAGATTCGTGAAACAGATTCAGCTTTGGTGAAGATGCCAGCTCTTTCCCTGAGCAGCTGTGTTGGACTCACAGGTTTCCAACTGTGGGACAATTCAGCCTGCACCTCTTCCCTAGGGCTGGACTCTCATGATAGTTCCCAGTTTCCAGTCTCTGTGCAGACCTGCCAGAAATCCAATCATCAAATTATATCATCTGCTTTAGACCTGTCTAAATCTTATTTAATTAAACTTTTCACGCCTAACCAGCCAGCATTCTATAAAAAAGCATAAACAACCAACAAAAAAATGCAAAACCAAACAAGAAACAAAAAAGAACTTTACCAGTGCTGTCAGCAGAATCTCGGAGAGGAATTATGGCATCTTACAAAAATCATCACTTATTTGTTGGTTTTGACACTGGTGTACAAAAATTGCAGAAAGGACTCAAATATTTTCTGAGAAGAAAATGTCTAATATTTAATGTACTACAAAACATAAAAACATAGGCTTGTTATTTTCAAGGATAGAACCTCTACTCTCAAAAAAATGTCAGGATAAAAAAAAAATAGGAGATTTTAATATGAATGGAGAGAGTCAGCTGGAGGAAGTAATGGATATCCTAATATAAATACAAATCTATAAGACACCGATGAAATTACATAAAGGTCATATACTGCAAGGTCCCAAGTCATCTGTTTTTCTTGTCATCCAGCTCTCTTGAATTCTCTACTTTTTAATTGTACCAAATATGTTATCACTACTGTCCAGTAGTGGGGATACAATTTTTTTTCTGAGTTAGCTGTCATTAGAGAAATCCAGTTTAATAAAAAACCCCTGAAATATAGGATTTTTCTTAATTGTATGCAATTAAAATTCAAAATGTTTTTAGAATAACCTCTGACATAAGGGGGAATTTATTTGCATTTGTTGTCTTTTATGTCCTTTGTCCAAATATTGTGGTAGAACAATGTGACACCAGACAATTCATAGATATTTTGTAATTCTGTAAGCAAACTAATAATAGGAAGTTCATAGTACCTAAATCCATTTAAATAACAAACACAAATGAACAAAACTAATTGAGAAGTTTCTCACAGAGTAATAAATCAGTTGAATACAGGACAACCAGTAGCTTAGTGGATGTAGTTATCTGGAAGAAACAACTTCTGTTTCCCTCATATTTGTTCTAGTGGCAGCTGAAATTGAGAGTCAACTGTCTCAGTGCACTACACACCCAAAATGCTGCTGAACTAATAGAGGTACCAAAATTGTGGTATAACTCATAACTACCAAAGACTGTCCCAAGTAGATTTCAGAAAATTATTTAAGGGAAAAAAAGAAAAAAGTCCCAGAGGTACTATGACTATTCATTAAGGTAAAAATATCACAACAGAAATACAGGGTACTTTTGAGGCACAAGCCTTATACTGCCATAGAATTATAGAATCATAGACTGGCCTGAGTTGAAGTTCAACTCCTGGCTTTGCACAGGATCACCCCCAGAATCAGACCATGTGTCTGAGAGTTGTCCCAGCTCTTGACCTCTGGCAGACTTGGTGCCATGATGGATTCCCTGGGGACACTGGGAAGTAATCTTCCAGCCTACAGAAGAGATTTAGCCATATCTGAAATTAGAATTAAAAATGGAGAAAAAAAAGGCAGCTCAAGCTAATAACACAGATTTATAATATAGAATAAAGGCACCCATTAATTACTTGGCTGAAGAAGGAGTGTTGTGTCCATTTCTGGGCAGAGAGACGTGGAGCTCATTGTCCATGAGCTGAAAGGCAACCAAGATGATTCAAGGACCTCACCAATGTCTTTCAATATTGAAGGCAGGGTATCAAGAGAAGGTTTCCAGGCTCTTCTCAGCAGTACCCAGCAACAGGACAAGAGGCAACAGGCAGAAACTGATGCACAGGAGGTTCCACCTGAACATGAGGAAGAACTTCTTTACTGTGTGAGTGGCTGAGTATTGGAACAGGTTGCCCAGAGAGGCTGTGGAGTCTCCCTCACTGGAGATATTTGGGAACTGGATGCAATCCTGAGCCATGTGCTCTAAGCTTGTGCTTGAGCAGGGAGGTTAGACCAGCTGACCCACTGTGGTCCTTTCCAATCTGATCCATTCTGTGATTCTGTGTATTTAGAAGAAAATACACAGAAACCATGCCTAGTATGGCCATACTGTTACTGTTACATACCTTGAGTAGGTCTGCAAGATAAATATCCATAGTTAAAATGTATTTACTGTGAGTAGTTTGTTTGACTTGAACAGGACTACCCACTATAGCACGTAGTGCAGGGCTGAGCACATCCTGGTGTCTTGGCTGATCTGAGGCTTCCTAGTGTAAACAGCTACTTGGATTTCAGTAAAGTAAAACTTGTAATAAAAATCTATTCAGTAAAAGCAGAAAAAAATCCCTAAGGATAGACATTCTGTTTTACTATCTGAGTACAAGCTTATAAGATAATATGTGCCAGAAGATTATCCAGCCTTATGGTGCTGCAGATGGAATAACTCTTTAAGTTCTCCTAGCTGTAGAGCTGAACCTGCATATTCTCTGGGACATCTCTTCTGTGACTCAATGGAGCTTGGAACAACACTTGCTTCTTGCAGAATGGCTCTGTGTGATGGAAATGGTGCAGGCAGGAGTAAGCCACATTTCTGAGAAGCTAACACAATTGTTATGGGGTTCTGTTACTCTCCAGACTCTTGAGGGTAAGAGCAGTCGCCCTTCTGAGATGCTTGCACTGAAACTCAATGTTTTCCTTGAGGATCCATATGTAGGATGACAATCTAAATAGTTTCAGCAGTCTGGTGGTGTCAGAGCAGATCTGCTTTTTCCTTTCTTAGCTATTTCCTCTGATATCAATGAGTTTGCATGTTACACCTCATAGCTAAAAGTCTAGACTTTTAGCCAGTAATAAGCAATGAACTCGGCAAATGCATGAGGGAGCTGTTCCTAAATGTCCTTTGCTCCTAACAACTTCAGTGAGGGCTCTGCCAGGAATTGTGAAGGAACAACAAAGCTATTTCTTTTTCATAGACATTAATAAGGGTTGGCTAAGAGTGTGCTGCTTTTTATGCTTTGTACTTTAATGAATCATTCAGTAATGGCTCACACATATCTAAAAATTTAAGTTGATGGCTTTCTAATTCAGAAAAGTAATTTTAAATCTCATTTGGAGGTTTTCACAGTATCTATCATTGGTGAATTGTAATAATTCAATGCATTCTGCAGCCTGTGCACAGTATTGGAAATTAATATTTTCTTTCAACTGTCTTCTAATAGAGGCACAATCAAGGTTCCTGATACAGAATACATTCTTGGTCTTTTCTCTGAGGAATCTGAGTTGCTCTTCTTCTACCAGATAATTTACACTAAATAACATGAGATGAAGCATAAATCAATTGATTTTCAAATGCATGAACTTAAGGTGATTTTTTTTCAAACACATCTCAGAGTTCCTTTTCCTTTGAAGAAACTAAAAGTATATTGTATTCCAGTAATGTTTTGAAGGAAAAGAGTGTCTAGCTTTGTTTAGTAAAATAAATACTTGAATCCAACTGGAACTTTGTAGCATTATTAGTGAAATAGTTTAGGGCATCTGGAGCCTGAGAATTCTGAATAGGAGGAAAGGAAGAAAAGTAGTCCAAGTCCTAGATGCACTATTGACCAAAACTTTATATTATGCATGTTTATTCTGTCAGATCCATTACTTCTGCAATACAAATCCAAGACTATTATAAAGAATTTGGAGTCCCTTATTCTACATTTGTTTCAGCCAGCTGGTAACTTTTACTATATTGCTGACCACATCTACTGGGTTCTGTGTAGGAAGGAAGACACATCTTGTCAGAACATGAATTAGGACCAGACTTCAGAAAAAAGAAACCTCTTTTTTGGATTTGGGGCTTAATAATCAACTTGGCTCTCAGTTCAGCAACCAATTTTCTTTAGTACTTGATTGGCAAAAATCCCTTTCCCAGCCTTTTAAAAGTCAGAAATATGCATTATCCTAACTAGCTCGACATTTTCCATGTGTAATTAAACACTCCTTTGATACACGTAGAGAAAATGTCATAACTATACTTAGGATTATAGGTTAACAGCCTGTACAATTTAATTTAAAAAAATGAAGGTGTATTACTTTTTCTAAAAAATTGGTCCCAGGTTGGAACTTTATATATACCAACTTTCATGCCAGAGTGATTTTTTTTTTAAAGAGACAAGATAACAGCCCCTCAGAAACATTGTTTTTAAAACTGAACTCCTTCCACAGCTTTGAAGTTCTGGTTGACTTACACATACAGGTATAGGGAAGAGTGTCTGTTGTGCACTCTATTAAATTTTTACAGCTGCTTGTATGTTCAAGTGTACACACATAGCAGCATTTTCATGTAAATCCTTCCCCCTCCCAGGGCATCTTTCCTCATGAAATAAATGTCTAAAATAACATTGCTACATTGTATGTTTATTAAATTGAAAAAATAAAGCCTTCCTCCAAACTTCCTATTCAACTTGCATTTTAAAGCAAAATTGTACTTTGGACATTTTATTCTGCTTCAGTTTTTTAGTCCAAATTTGCTAAAGCTTGAAAATTAAACAACGAGTACATGAAGAGTACAGATATGGATCAATGAAGAGCTAAATCCAGAGCATGTTCCCATTATTCTGTCTTATTTTTGCAGCTAAGGAGACATAGCAGCCTAAGCAAACTCTGAAAGGCCATGGTGAGTGGCATAGAGAGCCATGGTACTACCTGAGATTAGAAGGAATTTTATGTGTCTGAACTGCTGTAACACAGGGCCTTGGATGTATGAACAGAAGATTCATTAGCTATTCTGTTCTGAGCTTAGTGCTAAAGCCCATCTGTCTTGGTGTGTTTTGTATTTCTCAGCATTTGTCAAGTCCCTGCCACTGGCACCTAGCTGGAAAGTAAAAACTGAGGAGCTGCAATCTCTAAAAAAGGCTCTCATTTACCACTCACACTTTTTAACGAATTATTTTGTGAATGAATTTTGTGAATTACCTTTTTTGAAGGTAATTCACAAATGATGATGAGTGGTTTATCCCAAACATAAACCAAGAACAGTTTTCCTTCTTTTTCCACATCACAGTAACCCTTGTTGACTTATGTGTTTTCAGTGTATATGAGGAACAAGATGAGCCAGAAAATAGAATATCTTTTTTAAAAAAGTAATATTTCTAAATAATGACTTAGCCAAAGCCCACGTTGCAACACATGCAAATAATTTGTGAAAACTGGCAAACCAGTTTTATAGGGAATCACTGGGAAATGAATTACTGTAATGGACAGTGATTCCTGTGCGGTATACACAGGAGTCCTTTCTATCCCTCTCCCTGCTAATATTTGATATTCAGGAAACACAGCCAGTTAAAAACAACTGCTTCTGTAATTGGCAGATACTGCTTGATTTGGAAGTCTTGCTACTAACAGGTTTGCATTTGTTTAACATAGAGCTGGATTGTGTCAAAAAGCAGCCCATCAAATGACAAGCATTGTCTTGTGCAAAGCATTCTGTGCTTTGTAATTATTTAACAGAACAGGAAGTAATTTGATGATGACAATATATTGTACTGCATAATGACATGACAGCTCACTTGGTAAAGAAAAATTTCAGACTACTTACACTCTAATGCAATCAATTAGAAATATTAATTATATTCTATTATTAATGTTAGGTATGCATGTGTATGTGCATATATGGCTTGTAAAATGTGCATTTTAATTGTTATTCCGCTATGACTATGTGAATCAGTTTGGATCAGCTATTAATAAATAATCATGTAGAACTATAGCCTTCTTTCTTCAACCCAGAGGAGAGGAAGCCTCACAAATAAAATCTGTAAAGTGAAGGTAGGTAAAATTAATGTAATTTATAATATTTCTTGTAATCATTACTATGCTATGTCATTTTGAAGACTTATAGCAATTTTTATTGTGAAAATTAGGTGTTGTGGCTTTTTGCTCTTTTAATCCTGACTATACTAATAATAGCTCATGATGTAAATTAGATTTCCATAACAATTTCTCTACTCTTATTCAGAAAAACACATAAATTAAAAAATAAGAATTAGAAATCTATTGAAGTAGAGGGGTCTTGTGAGAGGAAGCAAAGGCTTGCTAAGACTGAAGTACAGATAATCAATTCAGGACACCAGCCCAAAGTTTTCTGAGAAGAGAGTGCTTCTGTAGGAGTCAATAGTCCAAATATGACAAAGAATGTGTGAATGACTTCTTTACTTCTGGCCTAAAACTGGAAATATGAAAGAGGTTTCAGAAGAGAATGGCATGCAGTTAAAAGTCACCCTTTGCAATGAACAAGTGTGGGTGTCTAGTGGATTGCTGTGTGTTGGCAAGGCAAAAAGAGAACAAAGTTTCAAAAGAGCCTTCAATGGTGAAAGAAAAGCACAGTTTTGATTCAGGATCCAGTCCTAAATTATATTTTGGGGCTCTATCCAGATTTATATATGAAGAGAATCACAGAATGGGTCAGGTTGGAACAGACCACAGTAGGTCAGCTAGTCCAACCTCCCTGCTCAAGCAGGGTCATACCAGAGCACAGGATTGCATCCAGTTCCCAAATATCTCCAGAAAGGGAGACTCCACAGCCTCTCTGGGCAACCTGTTCCAATATTCAGCCACTCACACAGTAAAGAAGTTCTACCTCATATTCAGGTGGAACTTGCTGTGCATCAGTTTCTGCCTGTTGCCTCGTCCTGTTGCTGGGCACTGCTGAGAAGAGCCTGGAAACCTTCTCTTGATACCCTGCCTTCAGATACTGAGAGACAGAGGCCTCTCCTTTGAGGCTGAGCAAGCCCAGCTCCCTCAGTCTCTCCTCTTAAGAGAGATGCTCCATTCCACTAATCATTTTAGCTGTCTTTTGCTGGACCCATCCTGGAACCTCACGTCGTTCCTGTACTGAGGATGCCAGAACTGGACTCTACACTCCCAATGTGGTCTCTCTAGGGCTGAGCAGAAGTGCAGGACCAGCTCCCTCACCCTGCTGGCAATGCTCTTCCTATTGTGCTTTCTAAGGCTATCACATATCAGAAAAATGTTCTTCAAGAAATCTGCTATCAGTCATGGCCAATGGCACATCATGAATGGGATTGCTCTTTTCATATCACAGAAACTCTCACAGGAGTAGTATACGGAATTATTTTCTTTCCTGCAATATCTCAATTATACTGGTAGGCTGTTTGCTCAAATCTGGCTTCATAACAAATATGTGTGAATATCAACACAGATTGAATGGGCACTTTTACAGCCAATAATGTTCTGTGACTGAATAATTGCATGATAATGAATATGATGAATTCCTGTGACAGTATCATTAAAAAGGTCTCTTGACTATATAATTTGACAAGTAAATATGTAATTGATCTACTTCGTGAAAAACATAATTTTTTAAAATTTGTACTTCTTACTGAAGGTATGTAAAGTTCAGGAAATTGCTTAAGAAAAGTTTATTTTTAACAAGAAAAGAGTATTTATATTTCTCAGAATTTCAGTCCTAGAACATCATGGTAGCCAGATAAAATCTGTCTTTTCTTGGAATTATCCAGATAATCTCTTTTGCAAATAGAGAAAATCCCTTTTCTCATGAAACTTTTTGGCTGCAGCTACTGAGACACCAGCACTGAGACAGCAGTCAGCTGTGGTGTTTTCATCATCTCAGGTGCTTCAAGGCAGCAAGAGCAGGGAAGCTCAGTGCAGCACTCTTCTGTGTGCTTGACAGAGCCTGGAGTGAGAAATGTTCCCTGTGAGAGAGGGGTCTCTTTTTGGTCAGATCAAAGGACCCCTGAATTTTCAAGGCTGTTGTCTGAGAAGAGCCCTTAACAAATGCCTGGGGAAGAGTAACAAGACAGAGCAAACACCAGCAGGAGCTGCACTGTGTGTCCTCCTACCAGCCAGTGCAGGGGCACCTCCTGAGTCAGGAGTGGATTTTTGTACCTAGCTGCCCTCAAGCACGGTAATGAGTCTGCAGACCATAGAATAGCTGCATTGACCAATACTCTTGGCAAACTCACACAATGTTCCCCATAATCCATGGCTTATTATTTCTCTAACACCAAAACTTTTTTACACTCCTAGTTTTTAGGAAAAATAATTATTTGTTTAAAATAAATATAATTTTAAAGTAATTTTCTTATAATATGTATTTTTTTATTCTGTCCAAAATACTGTGTACTGGCATTTTATGGACATGCCTTAGATAGGAAGGTAAAATATTTTTCTATCCGTATAACTGCAGTGAGAGTGAGTTTATTAGTTTTTATTTTGTGCTGTTGAAACTTCTGTGTAGAATGCATTTTTAAGGTGCGTATGAATAGAAAAGTCCAGTATAAAAAGTGAAAAGTGAATAAGGAATGACAAAGTCACTCTAAGGATTTCAGGTAGAACTCAGAATAGCCTAATAAAAAATCACAGCTTTGCCTGCTTTTTCCTATTGCTTTGAAACTTTTTAAAAAATTAATTTGTAACATAGCTAATAATATTCTTTGGTAAAATTGAATCCCCGGATTTTCAGTGTTTTGGGTTATTTTTCTGCTGAAGAACTCTGAGTCTGAAGCAGGAATCTTTGTGTGTCCCATAAGAGCAAGGCTCTGCACTGCTGGATTTCAGGACAATACTGTTAGTGAAGTCCCTGCTGACAGCCACATCTTGTATTACAGCTGAATTCTTCTTTGTCTCAATGATGGCTCTTGAGTTTACAGCATCAGTAAATTTCAAGAGGGTACTCAAGTTTTGGTGACAAGAAAATGAATGAAGACTTTTAAAGGTACTCTCTTGATAGCTGGATGGAGCTTTTCTTAGAGGGTTGATAGCTTGCAAAATATTCTATATATGCTGTTTACTGTACTTGAAGAGAAAAAGAGAAGTAAATGCTTGGGATGACTGAAAATATTGTATTTACTCTCCTATTGCATACATGGCTCACCTGAGAATCTTCATTTTAAACACACAGTATAGTGCTGGCCCATAAACTGGGTTCTTAATCTATAGAATTTCATACATTGCTACAGGAACTGAGCTCGGGCTATTATATATAATATGCCCTTCTAGGAAGAATGCAGTTTTTCAAAGGAGGATAAGTTGTTTTGTGGAAGTCTTACAGAGCAATAATTTTTACTGTATAAATGATCACTTGGAGTGTGAGTCAAATCTGTAAAACAGTTCCTGTTATACAAAATTTGACCAGGTGACAATTTTTTTTTTCCTGGGTGTTCTTCAGATACACTAATACATACCTCAAGATATATATGGAAATCTCTCATTAAATCTTCAAAAGATTAGGTTAGCTGACCCAGCTTTTGTCTTTCACAGTACTATTCAATGTGGATCTTGTTTATGAGGGGTTAGTGAAGAATTATCTTTACAAGGTAGTGATCCATCAAATATTCTGTGCATAATGTCCCAGTGAGTCTTTTTTAAAAGATTATGCATAAAGTTCAAACCACTTGGAACTTGCTCTGCTCTGAAATATTTGCTTTTGTCCCCTTTACATTTCACAGGTCCAGTGTCTCCTTTGTTATATGCAGAGTATGGCTTCTAAGTGTCTTTTTTGGTGTAATGCTTTCTCTCTTTTGTCTGTTTCAGAGATATATTTGGGCTTTCTACCTGACAGCAACCTTTTTCTAGTGGGCTTGTAGCTAATCATGAGAGGAGTGCCTGTACACAACAGGACAAGAGGATGGCAAATTAGCAACACTGTCCTGTATTTAGTGAGGAAAAAAATCCAAGTATAAACAGGGAAAGCTTTTACATTCTGAAATAGGTAGAGAATTCCCTTTCATTTTTGATGCATTGCTAAGACTGTGGTAATAGACTTCAGTTCCTCAGCACTAGCCTTGGCTAGCAGTGAATGTTTCTAGATGCCAAGGAATTTGTCCAACTGCTCACATAAATAGGAGCTGTTTAATTTATTCCTACTTATTTTATTTATCTTTCTGCAGCCCCATCATGCCTTGATTCTGAGCTTTCCTTGGGTAGTGGAGACTGCCAGAAGGAACTGAGTTGCAGTCTGATATTGAATATAAAGCATTAAGAGAAAGGGAAACAAATGATTTCTCATTGAAAGAAATAAATCTCCTCTTCCTTCTGGTGTTTGTTTAGCTACATGAGTCTGTGGGGCTATTGAGTGCCTACCCTTTTCTCCTTGTTATCCTGTGTCCCAAAACACATTGACTTGCATCCATGGTGCAGCACCATCATTCCTCTGAGTACAGTCTACTGACCTACACCAGTGAAGAGACTCAACCTTTCAGCTTTGCTTATTGTAATAATAAAATTATTACATTAATTTGGCATTTTTGTGCAGCATTTTGCTTCTTGAAGATAAGTGAAATAAGTGAAGAGGACAACATTTTTGTATTGAGCTCAAGACAAAACATAGGTTTAATTAGTCCCTGAAAGCTAGATTTAATTCTGCAAGCCCTTTGTCCTCTGAGTGAGTACTAGCAGTTGTTCCATTGCCTACATTCTCTCAGTTGACAGTACAATGACCTAAATCATGAAGGGTTTTAAGAAATTAAATACATATCGAAATTACTACCCGTTCAGATTAGCAAGTAAATTTTTTTACAAAACAAAACAACTCAGTCAAAACAAAAAGCCCCAATAAATTAGTGAACATATCTTGGTACTGTGCTGTGGAATCTTATGGATAAAGAGTAGGAAAATCAATAAAGGAAAAACAAGTAAAATGAAGCTATAGAAACCACATTAGCTTTTACATATGTCAAAGTTTAGCATAACTCCTTCCTTATGTAGAGTTACAACTCTTCTTCTGAAGTGAGTCAATAGCCCATTCTAATAAAAAAATGAGCCTGGCATATCCATGCCAGCTGTAAAGTGCTGCTTTACAGAGAGTCATGTCAAAGGGATCAGACTTGTAGCTTTGAACACCAACAGAAAGACACTGAACCAGAATTAGTCATCAAATTCTCAACTGAAGGCAATAGAGAGCAGTGAGTACATTTAGAAAACAGTTTATCTGGACTATTTTAGGTGTTCTGCTTAGGATGAAATTAATTCTTAAATATCCCTGTATCTTCTCACTTACTCTAAAGTGAAATGAGTCACACTCATTATGCCTACTTATGTGAAGTTCATTACAGCTTTCCTGGTTTACAAATACTTTAAAACTCCTTCACTCTGCCATTGCATTATAAAAATGATGACCCGAACAACCAACTCACTGAAATAATTTATCAGCACTGATAAAATAAGGTATTAATAATGCAGTTTGAATGTTAGAAATATGTCTAAGTCTCAAAATTTCCTTTTGCTTTTTCCCTGTATTTTATAGTTCTCAATGAATATTCAGTGAATGACTAATAATTGTTAAAAAAAATAACACCTTGCCTCTCAAAATAAAAAAATATTTACAGAAGAACACTGAAGCATTATGCTTATTACTGTCATTAAAGTCCAGATTCAAAATAGTCATAGAATCATGAAATGATAGAGTGGTTTGAGTTAGAAGGGGACTTAGAAGGTCTAGATGTAATTCCACCTTCTCTGCCTTGGGCAGGGACAACTTCCACTTGACCAGTTTGCTCAAAGCCCCATCCAGCCTGACCTTGAACACCTCCAGAGATGGGGCATCCACCAATTCCTTGGAAAACCTGTTCCAGTACCTTACCACCCTTATAGTAAAGAATTTTTCCTAATATTTAATCTCAACCTACTGTCTTTCAATTTGGGTCCATTCTCCCTTGTCCTGCCACTAATGTAAATAGGCTCTCTCCATCTTTCCTGCAAGTTTCCTTCAGGTACTGGAAGGCTGCAATTAGGTCACCCCAAAGCCCTCTCTTTTCAAGGCTGAGCATATTTGACATAGTATTTTTGGAGGTGAAAATGAAGTACCAAGTATGCATTGCCAGCCTCTTGAACCAGCTACAAGAAAACTGTCAGAAAGGACACAATTTCTGTCTATTGCCCAGAGTATAAACCATCACAATAGCATTTATTCAGAGAGAGAAACTAATTGATTTGACTTCAAACAAAAGGATAAATGATCTGGAGTGATGGTTTGGCTTGCTACACTTAAGAAGAATATTCAGTCTATGAACACACTGCCATGCTATTTATATACAGACAGGTAGTTCTTCAGGCACTGCACTGATGTGAAAGACCACTACATACAAGACTAAGGTTGATTTGCTTCTATTATGATGAAGGTCTTTGAAGGTGTGCTTTACATCATTACAATGTCAGAATTTCATTCAGCCTCAGATCAAAGAGATTCAGATATGTTCTTTTGATAATTGTGTTGGGCTGAATTTTACTCTTGGAAACTGTGTGTGTTTAGTTATGGTTGACTTCTGTGTCTAAGGCAAAATAGCCAATTTGTGGCTATGGAGTTGCATAGGTCATTTAAGCAGCTGAAATATGGCTCATATGCTGGAACCACATCCTGCCACTGCAGCACTCTGTACTGGCATGCAGACTGCTGCTTGCACTACAGCCTGGCTGCAGGGGGAAGCAAGCCAGCAAGGCAGCTCCAAAAGTCACTGTTAGCTCCCAGGGACCACCTGTACTCTCAGTCCATATCCATGTAATCCCTGAAGTGATGGGGAACTACTGTCAGTCAGCAATGATCCTCCCTCTTATCCATTTCCCCTCAGAATATCAAAACCAGAAGCTGCTGCAGTTAAGAGCTAGGATGTGGAGTGATGTTTTAATCTTATAATCACCAGAATAGCTGCTGTTAATATTTGAAAAAAATCATAAAGAGATATATGAAAATAATAAAAAGTCAAAATTTAAATTATTTATTTAAAAGCTTGAACAAGTTAGTTGGATTTTTTTTGCATCTCCAGTTTTTTTATCAGGAAAAAATTTTTTTTTTTCCTTCTCTTCTGATTTTAGACATCTGTAAAAAATATATAATTATAAATGAGCCAAGTAAGTAGCTAGAACCTGATTTTAGGAAGTTTTTATCATCGCAGTTTCCTACATTATAATTTTTAATATATGATGATAATCAGTGTATCTGTTGATCATCAGGTCAATGAACAACAGATGCATCTTTTCCTCATAAAATTGAAGTGCAGAAGTGCAGATAATGAGGAAAATATCTTTTAGAATTGTATTTCTGTTCAAAATAGAGATAAGCTCACCTTTTTGTGTTAAAATCAATAGGTTTTCTAATGTTAGAAATATTTCTGTTTATTTAATTCTTACAAATGCCCATCCAAGCTGTTTTCAGAGAGATTCAAAGACAAGGCAGTCAGCCTTTCATTTCTTTGTACTGAATGCACTTTCCCACCCACCAAGATTCAGCAAACAACCTGCTTTACTCATCTCTTTTATCTTTATATACCACTGTGTATTCTCTGTGCACTATTGTTGAGAAAATGGCCTATAAATTCTAGTTCCAGTGTTTTAATTACTGAGAGTCTACAGATTCTCACAGTCCAATAAAGATCCCTTGGACTTGCCTAAATTTTATTGGTATGGCTCACAATATAACAGAAATATGTCTGTTCCACCTTCATTCCCCTTATTTATACACAAATTATATATATGATATTCCAAAATATTTAAAAAGTATGCTGGCTTTTTTTCACTTCAATTTGCTGAACAGTGTCAAGTGGAGATAAAAATGAGGACAAAAAAATAAAAGATCATGCAGAACAAAAAGCCTCATTTATCAAGTCAGAAAATCCAGTCCTCTTAAAGCTGCTATTATGCCATTTCTAAGCTAGTTCTCATATTTAAGTACCAAAAGGTCATTTTCTTGAGTACTATCTGAAGTCTCATCTTTTAATCTTGACTGTAAATTTTTATGGGTATTTAACCTGTGCCAAGAATGTGACATTTAAATCAGCAGAGGTTTCTTATTTTGATCCCCTTCTTGTACAGCTTTTACAAGAAGTACCTTAAAGCATTAGTGTCACACATTCCTCATGTGAGAGGGAGACTGGCAAATTTATGAGGGCATATACACTCTCAGGCAGCAATTGATTGCCATTAAAATGGTTAAAGTATGTTCACACAGATGTGGAATTCAGACTGAGCAGACTGTACAGCTGAACTGCTCTCCCAAATAGTTCATTTTAAAGCTGTTATTATACATTCTTGTTCTGATTTCAAAGAGTTTGATGTACAGCAGTAGATTTATTGTTTTGGATGGTTTTGTAAATCTTACACATATAGGAACTCTATGCATAGTTCTATTTTAATATAGCTAGGAATAAAAAAAAAAAGCAGGAAAAAAGCCCTGTCTGTTTTTTATCATTTTCTTATTTCAAAATATCTTCAAGCATTTTACAAGCATAAAACAACACTGAGAAAAGTGCTTTAAGGCTGATTGCTTTTAACAATCCTACAGGCAGAGAAATGCAGACCCAGGAAACTCCATAATTTTTGTCAAGAGCGGAGAAGATGTGGCAGCTCATATTTCACTGCAGTCTAGCAAGTTGAGAGTACACCTCTTCTCTGGCACTCCTGAGAAGTCTATGACAAAGCCAAGAAAGCCTCTGGCTTTTTTTCAGAGCTGCTAGTTTAAGCTGCTTTAAAACCCTCTCCTGTATGTGCATAGTATGTCCATGTGTATAACAGCTACCCTCCAAACCCCCTATAAACAGCTGCATTGAAGGATGCACAGAGGAGGATTTGGGAGAGGCCAGTATGGCAAAGCAGAACTTCTACTATATGACAAGTTTATGTCTTTCCTTTCTACACAGATTCCCAGATTTTAAACTAGCAGGTGCCGTGTGATAATCTGGCCTGATTTTTTACTGAGACGTTCCAGCTCATCAATAGGAATTTTAGAGCTGGAGTAATGATCTAAGCTGGAACTGGAATCCTCCTAAACCATCTGTGTCAGAGGCTGCTGGAGCTGAACATAACACTTAGAGGTCTGATGAATGCATGGACGTGTCATCCCACAATATGGAACCCTGAAGGACCATACGGAGTACTCAGTCATTAGGCAAAAGAAGACATTCTGGCTTAAAACCTCCTTTTTGTTTTTTTGTTTTGTTCTGGTATGTTCCCTCAATCCCAGCTGGAACTGTGATTGCTGGGTGCCCTACAAGGAAAAATCCCCAAACCTGAGTCAAGATACCTAAGGTAAGATTCATTGTACATGTCTATATCTGGGCATGTCACCTAATCTCCCTTCAAAATCAATGAAGAGACATAAGCACTTACATGATGTGACTGATTACAGCATGAAGCTGGTGTCTGAAATATGTCAGCTGAATCACAGCTTTTTTATTTTCCCTGATTATAAAAGGAACATAAGATGAGTCACCTAGATTCAGACATCTGCATTGGAGACTTTTGGTTAGGTGGGTTGAATCCCACTCTCAGATTCTTCTGAGGCTTGTCAGACTAATTTCTGACGAATTTAATATGTGCAGATGAGCAGAATTGTCACCTTCCATGTATTAGAAGCAGAGAGGAACCCATCTCTGAACACAGGAAACTAACATGGACAGTTGTCTTTTGCATTCAGTGAAGAAGATGATTGGCAGGTCAAAGTAAAACATTTGGAAAGCTTATTTTCCCAATGTTCCTGTAACAGAGGGACTACAGCCTGCATATTAACTGTGATGAATGACATGTTGCCATTCACTCATTGACAGAAATAAGAATTACACATGTGTGTTTCCATATAGGATAGACAGAAAACACCTAAAATTCCTATGGAAAAAGAATCCTGATTTCTCTGAGATCTAAAGAAAAAAATAACCAAAACTGCACAAAATGAAACTCCTAAAAAAATAAAGTTAAATTTCTTTTACCATAAATTGATACCTATACAAATTACACATGGCTTGATGCTTCTGTGGAATTCACTAGAACTTTTTTGCACCTATGACAGCACTCTGGTTATTAGAAATGTTTTCCAATATCACAAGCATTTCAGCACCGACTTTGCTGACTTACCTCCCATTTGTTTCCATTCCTGTGTTTTGTCACAAATTTATAGCATCTCTATGACACTAAATTTTTCAGCACTGGGTAATATGAAGTGGCTTTTAGCACATCTATTAATTTTCTGCCATCTTTTTCATTTCCTATATTTTATTTGACATATTAGATTATTTATGAACTGCTTCTTATTGACATTTACTTTAATCTTGTTTATTTCTCTGTTTTACTTTAATTTAGGAAAGAGCTCAGCTGGTCAGGTCTAAAGGTACCTATGCCAAATTCTTATGAACATACATCAAGACAGCTGCCTTTCAGCCACAGAGTAATAGATGCAAGTAAATGGATAACAAATAATCTAGTCAATAGGGTAGATTCTCTTTTTCCTCACATTTATTGAGCAAATAACATGTCAAAACCATAATATCCTGCAGATTTATGGGTTTGGAAATTCAAAAAGTGCTGCTTGACCAATAGTGGCTTGTTAAGTTATTCCTGTTCCTTTGCTCAATAGGCAAGCTCAGTTTTCCCCAGGCCTGCATTTCCCCTCTTGTCCCTGGTGTGCAGGGAGCAAAGCTGCACTTTAATTCGGACAGATGGCTGCAGCACAGGTTGCTGCAGTTCATGCCTTTAGCCCCAGACACGTTCATTCAATAACTGAGGTGGTGCTTTTATATAAACACAGTGTAGCACAGAGGCTTCTGAGGGCAAAGCTGAGGCTGGATTTCAATGATTCCTCAGAGATGCTACTCTGAAAACTATTTTCCGTGTACTTTTCTGGAAATGAAGTGGAGCCTTTGTGAAGAAACAGTGCAACACAGAAGGAAAATAGCTAAAGTAAATCAACCCCTTGTTTTAAAAAAAATCATCAGAGTCAGTTTTTGCACAATTGGAGTAATTCCAGTATGGGTCTTGTTATTGCAGAATGGAATCAATTGCTTCAAAAAGACCCCAAATACCTGTTTTATAAAAAAAAATAAATAAAACTTCTGATTTCTTTGTAAGGATTCAAATACATTAAAATATATAACCCTATTTTTTGTATTAATTGAAAAGAATGATTGAAGGGAGTCTTGGAGCTGCATTGCAAAGATCTGCTTTTAACTTGTAGTCTAAGGGATGGAGTGTGCCATCTTATGAAAAGGCTGATGTTTTCTGTGAGACTTCCAGCTGGGTAACAAAAATAAACAACTGCATATGATACAAGAGTTTTGATGTTCCATGTTTCAGTCCTGTGTCCCACAGACTGTGCTAACAAAGGGACTGGCAGGAGAATTTGAGCAGTTTGGGTTGAGATGACCATGGTATGATATTTGAAAACATGGTATGGTTGTGTGTTTGTAAAAGGAAGAGAAGGAGAGGTGAGATATTGTGCATCTGGTGGATTAATTGTTGTCATTGATGAACTGACAAATGTGTAGGTACTCCAAATAAAAGGTTTGAATACATGCTATTGTTGTTTTACAGCACAAATCAAATAAGAGATATGTTTCATAGCTTTCAGAGGCCAGAACTCTGTAATTCTAAATTCTTATAAACAAATATCTAGCCATTTATTTTCTGGGTTAATTTTTTTAATTTACTTTTTATTTTCCTAAAAAAAGAGGAAGAAGAAATAGTTAAGAGACATTTTTACTCTCTCTTTATTTGCATTCTAAATTCTAGTTTTGACATTTGATTTGTTTCAGTGAGAATGATGATGTGGCCAAAAACAATGATGCTGTCTGCATGGGCATTTTCTTGGTTGTATAACCTCATTGCCTTTCTGTCCATTACCTTCTCTCACAACAAGCAGCACCTGATGCCCTGCTGTAGCCAGCTGTGCCCACTTTGTGCCTGCCTGCTCTGGCCCAGTCCTGGTACCCCATAATACCCTGCCCTCGAGACACAGCTCTTTATTCTGATTGTTAATCCCAGATCACAAATACCAGCCTTGAAACAATAGTTTTCTTCTTTTCTCGTGATGGATGTTCTCATTTTCTATCTGGTGTGCCAGTGCCTGAAAATGCATACCATGTGCTAATCTACACCTGAAAGGCTTTTTGGAGGTAATATCTTTTACAAGATGGAAAGCAGAACTCAGATAACTGCAGCATTTCAACTCTTACAAAGGCTTTAAAAGTAAAAACATTGATCTGATCTGCACTTTTTGTGTTCTCATGCAAGAGTTGCAGCATCTATCATGGTATGTAATTTAAATAGGGAGACTTTATCTCAGGGAAGCCCTATTTATATGACATCAGAATTTGAACTGGAAACCTTCCAAATGATTGGTTCTCTCAAAGCCACCAAATTTAATGGGAAGCCAGTAAGTTTTTTATAATGTATAAAACATCAGCCTTTAAACAAAGAGGATTGCTAATGTAGCTGGCTTTGCCAAAATTTCAGCTGGCCCATATCCAGCTGACTCACCTCTCAGGGCAAACATACCCCAGTAATGATTATATGTGTCAACACTGCAAAATTGTGGACACCTATCTAGGGTAATTAAGATGAGGTTGTTCGCAGCATTATCTACAGCTACTGAAAATTTAGAGGCATGTCATAGGAAATAATGTGTCACTCTGAGCCTGTACAACCTAAAAGGGAAGGTTCTGCACTCATGAACAATTCCATAGCACTGAAGCCTTTATTATCCTCTGAATATGTTCCATGTTGAAGCCCACAGAACCTTCCTGAAATGAGGGCTATAGAAGTGCCATCACCTTTGTGCTTGGATAACTGTCTGCTAATTGGTGAAAGCTTCAATTAGCTTTCTGCCACTTCTGTAATGAAAGCAGAAGCATGGACTTAGATCTAAAGTAAAACTGACTTATAAAATCATTTAATAATATAAAAATTATGCTTAAACTAATTGAATAATATAGACAATGAATAAAATCTGATTAAATATATTTTATTCTGTTACTTTTCCTGTTCCTATGTCAGTCTCATTTAGAATATTTGTTGTATTCTTTTCCATTATTATATGCTATCTAATTTTGAAGTACTTTATGATCTGCAAGAAACTTCAGAGTTGTAAAAAGCTGTTAATTGAATATTTCACCACTTTTATATCAATTTATTTAAAAAATCATATAATTTCTTATTAAATCACTTAGCTAATGACTTTCATTTGTTAACCACTCATCATCACATTAAAGCATCTTCTTGCTGAATAAAGTCAATTTTTTAAGAAGTGTTTCTAACTAGCTTGTAGATAAATAAAAAGATCATGCCAGTTTTCAGAGAATAAACTTAACATAACTGAAACTTAAAACAAAGTTCCTAACATTTCTGTTTAGTTTTTTACCCTAGCATATATTTTTCATTTCTACTACCAAAAGAACTCCAAAAATACAGGTAGGATATTTTCACAAGCCATGCTCGTGTTTTTCTAACAGTGGGGAAAGTGAATCCTCCAAAGCCTCCACTGTGAACAAAACCAAAAAGTGATGGCAAACAGTGCAGCAATTGCACTATTAAATGTTTACTTATTTGACACCAAAGTAGCTTTATGATCTTTGCACCTCATCTGGAGCGCTGAGTGATACCAGAGAGTCTGAAGGGTTGTGGCTATTGGAATTCATTTGGCAAAATGATTTCTGTTTCAAGGTTATCTAAGTTTCCATTAACAGTAACTGAAGCAAATGAGATATGGCAAAGGAAAAGATCAAACTTTCATCCCTACACTAACAGCTAAAATCAGAAACAAAATTAAAATTAGAGTTTCTTGATTTTTTTGCTTTTGTTTTTGTTTTTGTCTGCACTTACTAAAGAGTAGAATCCAAAACCTGAGAGAGGCACGATACTAACCAACACACTGAGCAGCACCTTAAACCAGCACATGCACAGCCAAGGAGGCTAACCAGCAAGAAATACTGAGCAAAATCAGACAGTTGAAAGTTGTCCCCAGTTTCAGATCTCAGAGAGGAAATGCAATAGATTTTTGATACTTTTCCAACTGGTTGCTCCCTGACTGAGAAATCATTCTAGTCTTTTAATCTTGGTTGAGAGAAACATTTGAGCAATTGGAGAGCCAAACCCAGTTTCAGCCTATAAACAAAGCAAAGTCTGTGAGTTTTCACATGCCACCAGCAAGTTCCTCAAGCATTGATGTGAGGGGAAGGGATCATTCCTGATCCTGCTTCAGATGCATTACTGCCCCTTCCAGTCCAGCTGTTGTGCTGTGGTGCAGAAAATTAGCCTAGCTGTTTTCAGCTGTACTATAGCCAGAGAAAGAAAAATATCAAGAGGATGACTACTGCATATCTGCTGGTTAAGATGTGTAAATGGAAGGTGCAGTACTGGGTTTGAGCTCTCCAAGAAGCCTTCGTGCATTTTAGACTGGCTTGCCAGATTTAGACAGACATTTAGAAATACTTTGCAGTGAAACAAAACCAGAGATCTTCCAACTCCTGAACAAATGTCCTACTTCCCAACAAATAGGGTCTGAGTTTTACTTTCAGGGTAGGACAAAGCAAAGCAGGACACACAAGTCAGCTGAGAGCAAAACAAATAGCAGCATCATTCACTGCAGCTTCCTCATCCTCTTCTGAAGCATTTCATGAATGGTAAATGGTTTCAAAGGGACAGATGGCAGTGGGATGTTCTGTCTACCATGTGGGATTGGCCTCTAAGCATGACAGGGCATATAAGGCATTTCCCATTTATAACTGACTCTAGCAGCAGTCAGGTGAATGTTTTTTGGATCATATCTTTTTGCATTGCAACTTAATTACCCTCGAAGAAGCTCAAGTTTAGAAAAGCTCAGCTTTAGCCCAACTCTAGACCTGGTTCTTAAAGGTACACTTGTACCTAGATACAGTGCTCCAATTTTTTTGAAAACTGAACAAGTTTTGGTTGTTAGTGTCTAGACGGATTTTGAGAGAGCTTGTGTATAAATAGAGGACATTTGAATTTAATAGTACTTTAAGTAATACAATCTGCAAAAATTGAGATATTGTGGTCAAACCTATCCATATTAAATATTTCCTCTGCCAACTTGGTGAATATTCGTCCAAGTAAATAGCTTGGAAAAATTAATTGACCCATGAGGAGTTGTCATGTAAAATTTTTATGCTAGATTCAGAGTTAGAAACTAGGAAATAAAGAGTTTGCTGTTTCTTTTTAAGGGCAAATATAATGTATTCATGAGTCAGTGAAGTGCCAGAATAATAAACCAGTTGTCAAAGAAGGAATATTACTTATTTGGATTGGGAAGCTGTGGATTGTTTGTCTTAATCTAAAATTCTTAACAGCACCTGACCGTTAATTGAGGACATGGAACATGTGCAAGTTAAAATGAAATGAAACTGCTCCATATTAAACATTTTAACAAACTTATACTACTGTTGAAAGCAGAGTTGAGTTAATGATTGGGTTTTTGTCAATGAATGAAAAGAAATGAGATCCATTTAGATCAACAAGATATAGATTCGTGTAATCCTATTGCATTTTTGCCTTACTAGGGAGATTAGAAAGGGAAGCTCAGTCTCACTGATATCTTAATAAAAACTTTTGGGAGACCTAATTAAAATGGATACACTATTTAAAAGAAATAAGAATAGGATCAGAATTTGAAAATAATTCATAGTATGTGGACAGTTACTTTCCAGAGCAAGGATGAATAGCCATTTTAGGAAAAAGAGGGAGCCAGCCAACTATTGTGCCTATTGTTCATGCTCCACTTAAGGGGATATCTACTCACAGGTTTTGGCTGGGAAAAAATTCCTTCATAAAAAGAAAAATAAGAATTGAAAAGCCCTCAGAAACCTATAATGAAACCTAAAATTTATTAGATATCTCCCACAGAAAGAAAACCAGATAATACTGGAAAATGAGTCTGGCAGGCTCAGACAAGGTCGTTAAAGAGGTGCCAAAAACCTTTGCTGGATACCCTGATCCCATAGCCCAGAAGTTTTGTTCACAGTTTGGGCCAAACTCTGATTTCCTCCTATTTTATGGGTTGTCAGAACATTGGCAAACATGACAGCTAGGAGCTATTATCCTTTCATTTTTAAAGAAATAGGATATGACAGTTCCTTTTATCACATTGATTATATTTTTCTCCTTTTCTGTAACAAAAGGAAGTGCTTTTACTTTCAGACCTGATGGTGTCAAAATAATCTTGGATATTTTAGTTAAAGAGGAAAAGGTGCTAAGATGAGTGCATATAGCCCTAGGAAAAGTTTTTACAAACTTTGCATATATATGTCCTTCATTAAATATTACAGTAAAAATTCTTTCAAACTATAAATTATACAGACTCACAGACTCTCATAGTGTATGTTACTCAGGTACCTATACCTAATTTTAAAATAATTTGGATCACAGCAAAAAATCATTTTCTAGCACTCATTTAAGTTTTAATAGGGTTTTTATTTAAATAGCTCTGCAAATTCTGTCATTTTATAAGAAGCTAAAATCAAGGCCTGTGAAGGAGATGGAAAATATTGTATTGCTCTGGGATATATGCTGCTTTGGGAGATGATTTGTTCTCTAGTGATATCTTATTCTTGTCTCACTGCACACAGTCAGCTACTGCACTTCTTCCCCTGAGGATGCCAGAGTTACTCACTCACATCCATCCAATGTCCTCTGTGCTCTGGTACTGATCACAACAATAATTAATGGCAGCTACTTCACTGAAGTGTTCATGTTGCCATGATCAGCCTATTCAGGTATTCATCAGAAACTTATCTGACCAGACCTAGCTAAAAAGGATCTGTAAATTGAAGGCTTGTAATTGCTGTTAGCTATAGAAACTAACTCCCTGACAGATGCTATCAGACAGCAGAATAATCAGCTTCAAACAGAAATCTCTTGAAACTATTAAAATTTTTCTGGTTTATGCTTTGAATAAGGGAAATATATTAACCTATCTTAATAAGTAATATTTACTCCTTATAAACATCATGTTCCTGTGTCCACAAAGCAAAAAGAAAAGAATCTGGTCCCTAGTACCATTCAGGAAAATACCTAGTTACAGCATGATTGTATATTTAAGTAAAACATTATTCTTTGTGCAAAAATTTGGAAAGCTCTGTTCTCCAGGTTACAACATTTAATACTTAGAATTCTTACTCTATTGCTCCCACTTGCTGTCCACTGTCTGCTGCTGGCACTCGGGAGGTGTCACAAGATCTAGAGATGCACTTTGACAGAGATGCTTCCAGTATTATCATTGGATTTCAGTTTATTTATTCCTTTGAAAAATTTACTAATTTCAGCTTTCACTAGTGAATAGACACAGATAATCTCTTTAGAGTCTACTAAATCAGTGCTGCCACTGGACATAGGCAGCTCATAAATTATTAAAAGTGTCTGAGGGAGCTGGGGGGTATTTGGTCTGTAGAGAAGGAGGCTCTGGGAGAACTTATCACTCTCTGCAAGGACCTCAAAAGTCCAGGTGGGGGTTGGGAACTTCTGTTAAATACCAAGAGGAATTGACCTCAATTTGCACCATGGGATGTTTAGATTAGATATTAAGAGAAATTTCTTTACCAGAAGGGTGATCAGGCATTGGAATATACTGCCCAGGGCGATGGTTGAGTCACCATCCCTGGAGGTATTTAAAATATGTGTAGATGTGGCCCCTGGAGACATGGTTTAGTAGAAGATTTGGCTGTTAATCACTATATAAATGTCACCTGGAGGTTACTTTATTTCTCTGAAAAGGACTTTTAAAAGAATTTTTTCAAAAACATTTTAAAAGCCTGGGAAAAAACCTTCAAAACCTCCCCACCTTATCTATTTATAGCATTTAATTTACTCTTTTAAACATGGTTTAACAGGCAAGGCACAATTTGCTGCCAAAATGTACACTAATTTGTGCTATTAAAGCAAAGAACATTTGAGCCCTACATTCACCTTGCTTCTGGCCAGCCATAACCTCCACCCCTTTCCTACATCTTTGTGCTCTCTTTTCTGGTTCCTCAGAGCACATATTTCACTATGGGAATGTTTGCCTGGGTAGCACTGCTGACTGCAATGGTTGGGGAAAAGCTGGAAGGACAAAGGGGAGAAAGTAATATACAGCTTGCTGAACCAAAAAAAGAATGGTCTGGTGTCAGAGAAAGTTATAATGGTTCCATCACCAGATCTAACTCTCCTGCTTTGACTAATTTCTGATTTTTGGTTTTACCTCTAAAGTTTCCCCCCCACCCATTATTATTTTTGTAAAATTTAGAATAGCAGTTCTTCAGATGATTATCTTCCTTCTATTTTCAAACTCTTGCAAAAAAAATTTAAGCAAAATCTTTTCAACCAATGCACTAAATTGTCTCTACTGCCAATAGTAACTTACATAAATAAACTGTAGAATATTTTCTTCATTGGGCATCATTGTGGGAGTAATTGTGCTAGAATACAGTTTTTATATAATCTGACCTCTGCACTTAAGAAGTTCAGTTGTCATTGCAAGCTGCAGGTGATTATATATAGTGAATTGGAATCAATAAAACATAAGTCCTCTGATATGTTCTATCCTTTTAATTATTTCCCTCAACAAAGTCAATTTTGTATAAAAGAAGCAGAATATCTTAACTACTTATGTCTCCAGGGGTTTTTTTTGTTGCTTAGATTACAAAAGTATCAATAGGTAGAAGAGTAATTTTGCATTTTGTACTACTCTTTGTTCTTTATTCTGTCTAAGATATTATGGACATTTTATACAGGCAATACCACTCCTGCTACTCACTTTCAAGGATAAAATTATTTCAGCTTGAACTTTATGCAAACTGAGATGCATGAACCAGGAGATTACATTCAAGGTTAAAAATGTAAGTATGGAATTCATAATTATCTCCAGAGATATAATTACTTGATGAGGAGAGGTGTTTTAATTGTGTCCTAGATAAGGATTGCATATAACTCCTGTGTTCAAAGCTGCAGATAGAACAATGAAATTGTATAAACTAAAGAAAAGGAACTACCCAGTCCCCTGAAAATTTCAGAAATTCTTTTCATATACATAGAACATAATTCTCTTTCACTACCTTTGGCTTAAAAATAATTCTGAGAAAATGCCCTGAGCCACCCAACATTTAATTTTCATTTTTATGTTTCCAAACTAAACAACTCTTTCATGGTAACACATTGCAATGAGTCCTCACACAACTAGAATTCAAGATAGGAAATTTTGTTAAATGAAAAATATAATTTGCTTTAATGCTTTTCCTATTTTAAACCCTGTCTGTATCCATGTATTTCTCCTTTCTCAATATGTTCTGTTTCAGGTGGATATCCAGGGAAGCTCTCTCTAGAATGAAAGGGAGAATTCAGTTTATATATATATATATATTTTTTTTTTAATTTTCTTTTTTTTTTAAATGAATTTTCTAACCTTAAACTATGAAAACTATACTTTTGAAAAGCTCATACACTCTGGAAACAATAAATGTGCTCTTGTGTTTGCAAAGAGTGTTAAAAGTAAAAAATAGTCAGTCTTGTGAAAATTTCCTCTCTCTCTGTTTCAACCAGAGAGACAACACAAAACATAATAATTTGACAACAGTATTTTCAATTGTTTTCAGTCTTTTTACAGAATACTAGTGAAATGCTCAACCAAACAAAAACAGCAAGTAAAGGGAGGACTGCAGAAAATGTATAGAAAAATTAATGGCATGTCTAACTTAGTTTTTCTCTATCCTGCTTTTATCTGCCTTTTTTCTAGATTCAAACTACATTGATTGTAAAGCCTTTCATACCTATTTCCTTAGACAAACCATTTCATTAGTCAGCATAGCCAATTATGTCTGTGAGCTCCAGTGAGATGAATGGGGGTGGTACCAAGCAATAGGACAAGGGGCAATGGGCAGAAAATGATGCACTGAAAGTTCCACCTGAACTGGAACAGATTGCCCAGGGAGGTTCTGGACTCTCCCTCACATTCAAGAACCATCTGGACACAATCCTGTGCAATGTTGAGTTGGAGGTTGGACCAGCTGACCCACTGTGGCTCCTCCCAGCCTGGAATCCAAAATTTTCATGAATTAATGATTGAATGATTGAAAATAAAGGATTCTTATTCCTACACATCATTACCCATTTTTCTACCACACATAAAAATAAATAAATAAATTCATCAAAATGCCATGGTGCACCAATTAATTCCATTATTTAGCTGTATATTTATTAGTTTTACATTTTTTCCTTTCAAATTAGTTTCTCTTTATTATTTTCATTTGGAAAAGATAGAATAGAAAATTTTTGTTCTGTTTTCCTGGAACAATATTTAGTAGCTTATTACAGTTTTTGCAGTCTCAGTCTTTCCAAAACTCTTAACATTTTATGCAACAATAAAGAATCTGTAGCTTCAGTTTCAACTGAGAAATTACAATGAAAAACTATTTTCTCTAACTTTGTTTTACTGTGTTGCCTTTAACACTATTTCTTGGTTTGTTACTATTTTATAATTCTTGAAAATATAAATGTATGCACCTATGGTTACCCTTGCTTTGTCTGTAATGCTGAATAGGAAGGGTTCAGGTGTTGATTTCTGCCCTCAACACCAAGCGGAATGTGTGAGATGATATCTGAGAGCCTTCCAAACTTGTCACATCCATTGTGTATTCATCCTGTAGTGAAATAGGTAGAGGGGTTCACAAGACCATGGAAGAGAGAGCTAAAAATTAAATAGTGCATATAACTATGGGTTCCACAAGCCAGCTCAATTCCAGGACCTGTTATTTATCTTTACAGCCATTGCCACATACTTATGGAATGGAGAGCTTGCAGTGTGTATGTGAGAGCCTACAGGCTGAGATGCATGCTGAATGTCAATCTGAGGTGAGAGCACTTGAAAAAGAGATGGGAAGTAAATGAAGGTTTTTCTTTTAAAGTGATTTCCAGCAGAGATCTTTATAGCTAATCCACTACTTCCCACAATAAATACCTAACTAAGATAACTGGGAACTTAGAAGGTGTACTACTATACCACAAGATGGATGATAAATATATTATCCAAATAATTAGTAAAAACAATTGTGTAATGAAATCAAACCAACAATTTATATGACTAAAAATGTGGGTTGGCTCAAGGGGATGGATGAAATCCTGCTATTTTAAGGAATTTTTCACAGTAGTTAAATCATTATGTACTTGGAAATAGTGGATCTGAATACCAGAGTAATACTCTATGCATATTGTGTGTTAATGTGTATGTGATAGGAATATGGGAAGAGTGTGAAGGGTTTTTTTCTGTACAAGGTTTTAAATAGATTCTTTGTAAAACCTTCAAAGCTCAAGATAGAAAGACTAGTAACATGTAAGAGTAACCCTTAGGAAATTATTCATTAAAGGGCTTTTCTGTCCTGGGTGTTTATGATAATGAAAACACAACAGTCACAATTAATCGTGGAGACTACAACTGAGATGTCACCACTGGATATATAGAAACAAACAAAGAAAAGAAAAGCAAGCTTGAAGTTAATCAAGAGAGGACAGAAAAATAAATGAAGTGTGAGACATATTTAAGTATCAGAAACATTTTCCATAGTGTGGATTTGCTAAGAAAACTTAATCATTACTGGGGCTACACCCCAGGCATACACTTGAGACTAAATAATGAGCACATTTAGTCAATGAAACAAGTGAAAATAAGGTTTCCTCAAGGGAAGAGACAGGAAATCTATTTCTTCCCAGCAAAATGATAAATAACCTACCATTAATGTCCCAATGGAAAATGCTACAGAAAGGTCATAATGTAATAGCTTATTCCTGGTTTTCCAATGAATGGGAAAAGAAAAATTATAACTATGTAGATAGATAGATATAGATATAGATATAGATATAGATATAGATATAGATATAGATATAGATATAGATATAGATATAGATAGATATAGATGATATAGATATAGATATAGATAGATGATATAGATAGATATAGATGATATAGATATAGATAGATATAAAAAACTTGGAACAAAACAAGCTAAAAAAATAGAAAACCCAAGAGGAAAAAGAAAAGCTGTGTATACAAGATTTTATAATAATCTCTTGCCATAAAAGCATAGTATCTCAGTGAAATTGTTGGCACTGCCACTCTGCCCTCTGTAAAGTACAATTGCTTCTTATTTCAAAAAGAAATGGTTATTACTTCAATAAAACTAGCCTGAAAATTAGAAGTCTTTCCTGTACTTTAAAGCAAGTTTGATTACAGAATAGCCTTCCCAAAGAAGCAATGAGTAGAGCCAGCTTCATTGGTTTCCAAAGGTTTGCAATAAATTTTCTGAACAGGACTGGTTCCAGGGTTCCTCAGCCTCTCATTTGAAGAAGTTTTTGCACCAATGGTGGGGCAATCATTTTGCTGTAACGATTGTTCCTATGAACTAAATGCCCTGACAGAAGCTTTAAAATACAGTCCCCTGTACAAAGAGGAAAAATAGAAAAGGCAGAAATCCTTGAGCTTAGTTTTACAAAAATGCAGGTGGAGCACATAGTCACGAGAGAACTCACATTTTCAGATTTGAAAAGGAGAAGGAAGACATCATTACTGGGGGGGAAAAGACAGTACAAAGAGTTCAATTTTCAGAGAAGTGTGGCAGTAATTATAGCAGCCAGAATACAGTGAAGCTGACCTCATAGACAATGCCCTTGCTAGCACTGCTAATTATATCACTTGCAATGGTGTTACAGGAACTATGATAATTCACTCAGCGTGATGCATTCAAGAGAATTTTTTCTAACTTTACATTGTACCAGCTTTAACCTGAGGAAAAGGGACATCTTGCAGTTTAAGTGAACTGCCCAGTGAAATAGGAATGGCTAATTTCTCTATAATTACCAAGAAAAATCTCAGGTAAAAGGTTTTGTTATTTTAACTTTGGCAGACATAGGTCTAGACATGTGGTTTCTACAAAGCAATTTTTCCATCCCAGTACCCAACTCTTGTACTCTTGTAGGCACTTAACAGCATACTTTCACAAGAGATGTTGGTTATTGCCTTGGTGCATAAAGAAAATTAGCCATTTAGCTAGGAACAAGCAAGAAAAAAAAAGTTTATTAAAATTAATTTCCACAATACACTTGGACATCCATGAATCAATGCACTTTTGAAGAATGCTGCTCTCACATCAAATGCTTGACCAAGACTAATTGTTATTCTCTCTTTCCTACACATAGGTTTTGTTATGAAAAAGCGTATGTCCTATTAAATGAGATGCAGAGAGACTGAAGCCTCTGAGGAGCTCTTGAGGACCTTATGCTG
The DNA here is from genome assembly GCF_029582105.1 of Oenanthe melanoleuca. Classification (NCBI taxonomy): domain Eukaryota; kingdom Metazoa; phylum Chordata; class Aves; order Passeriformes; family Muscicapidae; genus Oenanthe; species Oenanthe melanoleuca. Next base: position 35,605,133 of record NC_079334.1, on the reverse strand, counting down.
ATAATATAGATGCTAAAATCTTCATCCCACCATCTGTCCAAAGATTAAAGTGCCTGAAAACTCCAAGAGGCAAGCATAGGAAGACTGTTTACAAGTTTAGGTACTATATTCTTAGTATTTAATTTCCTCCCAACCAACTAGACCAACTAGTCTACAATGAAGCTGATAGAAGGAGAGGCAGATCCTTAACTTAACTACTTACATTCTCCAGTATTTATATTAGTTTAAACTGACATAGGAAGTGAACCTGAATGAACAGCAGTGTTTAACATTACATTACCTTTAACAGAGGGCCAGTGTATGCCACTCCAGTCCTACCTTGCTCCTTTTTGTAAGCTCAGCTTACTGCTGAAGCCCACAGCTTGCCCTGAATTATGCAGACCATCAGCTCCTTGAAACTGGACTTTAAAATAGATGACCTAAACTATCTCCTGGAAATTAAAAGCAGCAGACTGGGATAGTGGGAGGACTATCAAAATCTGACAGTCATATAACCTTATCCTAAAACACCAGACTGAAAACTCCATGGCTTTAGGAACTATTTTTAACCATGTCTGTATGTGTAAAGCCTCACAGACTGCTTGTAGCAATTCACCTGAGACAAATTTAGAATCATAGAACAGCTTGGGTAGGAAGGGAGACCCTAAAGATCATCTAATTCCGACCACCCCACAACAGGCAGAGATAGTATCCACTATATCAGGTTGCCCAGGGCCTCACCCAGTCTGGCCTTAGGGATATTTCAGGGATGGGGCATCCACAACTTCTATGGGAAACTGGTTCTAGTGCCTCACCAGCCTCTGAGTAAAGAATTTCCTTTGAACTTCTAGTGTAAATGTCCCCTCTTTTAGTTTAAAACCATTTTCCTTTGTCCTGTCAATATCTGCCCATGTCAAAAGTCACTCTCCCTCCCTTTTATAAGCTCCTTTTAGTAACTGGAAGGCTGCTAACATTTTCCTTGGAATCTTCTCCAGGCTGAAAACCACAAACTCTCTAAGCCTTTCTTCATAGGAGAGGTGCTGAAAAAAACTAAGAGGTCAGAAAAGAAAAGGTGAGGCGGATTTTTTTGCTCACTGAAAAGCTCAGGAGGTGGTGGGTTGGACTCCAGCAGTCCCTCAGCCCCCTCCTTGCCAACCCCACAGCTGATCTCACAGGCAGACCAGAAAGCACCTGGTCTGCAGCCAGTAGTATAACTCATAGTTTGTGGGCAACATACTCTACAGAGCATTTCTGAAAATGTTATGACTTGATCTCTTCAGTTGCTTTGGCTCCAAGTATCTCATTACCCAGGTCAGAGCTTTGATGAAGGATCAACCTAAATGTGGCAGGATGATGACATTGCCCTTTTTATAGGCAAGTAGAAGAGAGTTTCTAGTAGGCTGAATTGAATATACTAAAGTTTTTTTTTCCCAGCGTAACATGACAGAATAATGTAAAAAAAGCTGAAGAGCAAAGTTTTAGATTATGCTGATAACATTTTTTTTATTTTCCTAATGAACTTTTCATGCTGTACTGCATAGCAAGAAACAACATATGTTCTGTGAGCTCCAACTGTTCTCCACCTACCTTCTTTCCCACAACAAAATCTAAGTAGGTAAAATGTAGAGCTATTTCACTTATACATATCACATATTTTGGAAATTAACCTAATCTTAGACCCAAAGTGTGGTGTTGAAGCTTTTGTTGAATTCTGGAACTTTTAGTGAATGACTTCTTTCTGAGGTTATCTGCTGCATACATCTTGTTCCACTTTACTCATAAAAGAGCAGAATGTTCTAAGTGTAATTTGAGCACCAAAACATTTTGTATTTCTGTCGTAAATAAAGGTCTCCTAATGATATCAAACAGTAGAGATATATCAGAGATTGTTCCAACAACAGTTGCTTTACTAGAAGCTTTGCCAAATAGGTTTCACTGAGGAAGATAGCTTTATTCTGTTGACAGAAAACTGGGTCTTCTCTAATGTTGAATGGTGCAAAAGAAAAATAGAGTTAGTGCTTTGGGACTTGACTGGACCTCTCAAATTATTTATAAACTGTGCATATAACTGTGTCTGCACAGTTGGATAAAATTCTCATGTAGAGAGTAGATTTGCATTCTCCTGCTCAGACATGACTAGAACAGATTTTTCAGAATCCATCTTGGTTTCAATCATGTTGTGATTATTACTTTCAGTCAGTGGAAACTTCCAGGACAAAAAGTCTTGATAAAACAATCACTGAAAATTTATCAAAATCTGAAGTTTTCCTTATCGGGGAAAAAAATAAAATAAAAAAAAAATTATAAAAATGTCATCAAGTGTACATTAAGCATAAAAATTAAGCTTGAAAATTAGAAACTCTTTAGAGATAATAATTTTCACAGATGGGAAATCTGTCCTGCAGACATTCAACCAGGCATTTATGTGGAGAGAAAGACAAGCTTTCCTCCTGGTTAAGGAGATTCTTGAGAATCTCTGAACTGTATTGCAATTCTCGTTTTGCAATGATGCAGTCACTGAAACACAGTTTTTCCAAGGAAATTATAAACATGAAGAATCTCTTTAGAAGAAAAATGTATCTCTTGATACTTCATGCATCCTCTCAAATTCTTTCAAGTTTGTTGCATGTGTTTGCTTTCTAAGATGCATAAAAATAAATTGAAATATTTGTCTATTATTTTAGAACCATGGAGCAGTTTTTCTCAACTACCTCAGCTCTACGTGCATGTCATGCATTACCTGTCTCTGCCTGTAACTGCATTATTCACCACAACTTTTAAATTCTTTTATCACATCTTACAGTAATGGTCTGAATAATTTTTCCTTTTATTTCTCTAGTTCTACTTTGACTGTTAAGACATGTTTATGGTGTTTGCTTGAGTTACTTTTGTAATTTTTTGTCTACAGTTTTGAATGCACCTTTTTATGTTATGAAATGAAATGGATTTATCATTAGAAAATATGTATGATGCTTATGTTATCATTAATTATAGTCTCACGTTGAAAAAGGCTTTTGTATATAAGTTGGTAGCAAAGGTTGGTATTGAAAAAACTCTTGCTATTCAAACTGAAGTCCATAAAAGACAATTTCTAAACTCTTGTTATACTTCAGGTTTATTCAAAAATATTAACATGAAATGTGCAAAACTGACAAACTTACATGCCTTGTCTTCCAAACAGAAAGTTCTTTGATGCCTACTTAATAGACAGTCAAATTTAAAAGTCAGGAAAATATAAATATCTGTTCATCTTTCCTTGGATTTTATCAGTATGGCACAAATGTATTTCAATTAAGGGAGTATATTCATGTGAGTAAGCATATGTAAGATACTATACTGCTAAAAATACTTGATGATGGGCATTTAGGCTTCTCTGTAATATAATGAATACATCTTGTCATTATGAAGTGCTCAGTGGATATCTTTGTGCATTATAATTATAGCTCTATGTTCCCATTGGACAGCTCATATAGAAATGATTCCTGGTTAGAAATGGCTGCTATATTAAAGTGAAATGCAGGCACACTTCAGAAATAGCAAGACTTCTAGGAGGTAAAGGTGAAGTTACAGCCGTGATATGTTTTTAAATTCTTTGGTCACTTTCTATGTAATTGTGTTGTTATGACACTGGTTTGCAGCAGCCTGTTTGTGGTTGGGAAATGTGAGGAAGTTTCCTGCTCATGTTAGCAATTGCTCCTCTGCAAAATAGATGGTAATAGCCAATCACAACAATAGATTTTTCTCTACAGTTTTATATCAAAGCCATTTCTTTTTAATTACTTTTATTCTTGTTCTTCATTGAAAGTAATTGTGAAACATCAGGCCAGTTACAGTATAAACCAAAGAGACATTAATCTACTATGTCTATTTTATTGTCTTACTCTTATCATTTTTCCCTAACTATTTTTAGACAGATTTTAAGTGAACAGTAGTCACTAAGGATCTCATCCAGTATTTGGGGGTGTCAAGGAGAAGAATTCCGTGTGATTTAGAAAAACACCTTTCTAGTAGAAGTCATTCATTTATTAATGTCAGTAATAATTACTGGGATATTTTGAAGAGATCTATACACTTGAAAATTTTAGGAAGATGCCTCTTACATTACAAAGGCTACCTCCTTTATGCTGAAACTGCTGATTTATTGAGGTTAGATGTCTCCTTTGATGCAACACTTGCACATTCGTCATTTCTGTGTAGGACAAATGAACTTTCTGTACTTGTCAATATACAAACAGCTTTTCTGTCTGTCAAATAATGTCCCACTGCTTCTGGCAATATGTACTTTCAGCATTATGGAACCATATAAGAAAATTTGATGGTCAAATCTGTTAAATTCTATTGAAGCTGTCATTGTCATTGTTTTAGTCCCCTTCCCCTTCCTCCTCCTCTTCTTGTTCTGACAAAACAGAAGTACTCAATATCCTCAGTCAGTGCTGTTTTATTTCATACTAGAGGTAAACCTGTTTCTCCTTTGGTACTAAATCTATATGAAAATCTCCACAATTTCAGAGTTTGATTTTTAATAATGGAATCTGCTTGGCTAAAAATAGTAAACAGGCTCTCCATCTAATATATGAGAAAGGTTAAATATCTAGTGTTGCCTACATTTGAAAAAACTCCAAAAAGCAGGAACAATCCCACAGTGTGTTGAATGAGCATCCCCCTACATTAGGCAGCTGAGATGTGTGAAGACAGTAAGACATTTGAAATCTCACAGCTCTCTGTGGTTCTCAGTGTTTTGAGCAGGGAGTCATTTCACTGGAGACATGTGCCTTGAGTCTCTTCCCCAAGGTAGGTGTTTGTGCCCTCTGCTTTTCCTCCTCAAATTCAGCTATTTTTGTCTTCCTAAGTATATCTGAAAAAAGAGAAACTAGTCAGGTTAAGAGCAATATTCAAGGACAGAAGAGGTTCAGTTTCATTTTTGCCCAGATCTGGCTTTGAATCTCTTGGCAAATAGAGTGGAAACAAGTTTTTTAAAGTTTGGTTGAAAAGTTGGAAATACATTTCTTTTCAAATTGGTGCTAGATCTTTGGGCAGTATTTACATGCTGAAGATCTTTCAAAAGCTCTTTACAAAGCTTTCTGCTGCTATAATTCAACATTAATCTTAATGACATTTCATTTCCTACCTTGTTTAATGTTAATAAAAAGCCACAACACATTATGTTCTCAATTCACTGGAATGAATAACCTGTAATATACATTTATGTCTCCTACTGATCCATATGGTTTGTACCCTAAAACAATTATAAGCCTGATAATGCTAGATGTAACAAAAAACCATATTTTTAGCGTTCATCTATTTTAATACCTTTACAACTTTTCCTTTAATTTCCTTTAGACTTGTTGAGTCGCATTTTTTCCTTATGAAGGTGAGTGGCTTCTCAAATGGCACACTTCTCTGTACTTTTCTGAATATTTATCTGGCTTAATTTTAGAAATATTAAACCTGTAGGCATTTCCATGTACCTACCTATTAATTCCAATAAAACAGGACATGATTTCTTAAAATTATTAGGATGTTAATTCATCCTAGTATAGTAGTCCTCTCTAGAGTCTCCATTTAATAAGAAAATCTATCACATCTATTAATAAAAGATTCTGGAATTAAAGTAAACCGTCCTGATGTCCAAAGCCCTAGATGGCATAGGCAATTTTCAGAAAAGAGGAAAACAAAGAGGGTAGGATTTTTATGGCAGGATCTTAAAAGGTTAATTAATCATACAGAAATCATTATAATCTTAGTGAAGCTGCCTTATGGCCTCCTCTGTGTTCTCAATACTATAAACAAACAGATCCTATTTAGCAACCTTTAAGAACTTTTTCCTTTTGTAAGCCTTCAAAGTAAAGGCACTTGAAAAATGAAGTAATGACTGCCATTCTAACTGGCATGACTGGGTCATTCTAACCTATTACCTTCCTGTTGGGAAGATGTCTTTAATGGTCTACACCTAAAGTAGCAATCCCTATCTCTTTTTACAGTCAGTGGGGAGAAGCAGGTGCTTCTAAGCAACAATTCTTCTCATCCTGAGGTAGACATCTGAGGTTAGCAAGGTCAATCATATACTGTTAGGGTTTATTTCTTTCCACTGACAGTAAAGAGATCTAATGTTACCTCTTTCAGAGGTTAATGTAGATGCTGTGGAATAGTTCAAAGAGCTTCTGTCTGATTTGCTGCTTTATCTTTCTATTTCCACTGCAGTTTATACACTGATAAAATCTCATTAGTTGTTTGTTGTTCTGTCACTTCTGTTCACCTACAGCTTCACACTAACATACTGCCAGAATTTAATTCTGCAGGATTTTCTATTCTTAAAGCTATGATTCCTGGAATTTAAGGAATTTTACCTCCAGTTAAAAGGATTCTTGTCAAACGCAAAATTGATGGGCTAAATTTTAGGACTCAACATTAAATGAAGTACCAATAAAACCCATTTAATTAAATTGTCTCACCTTTATGTTCATTTAACTGTAGTTCTGCATTGTAACTGAGATTTGATTAACATAGTAAGAGTGGTAGTTTCTGTGACTGATAGTTAAACTGAATGATTTATTTGAAGTTTATGACATGGTGAGATGCTAAACTAATTAATAGCAATTATTTTATCTTTTAGAAGACCTTTCTAAAATGAGGCTTACAATGAACTCTCTAAACAATTTATCATTATTCTGTGGCTCAAATTAGCCCAAGATTATACTAATTATAATGCCACTCCACTTACACTCAAGCATCATAAAGAAATGGATGTTTGTCAATTTTGTCTATGTCTCCCTAAGACTGACTTTAGAATTTATAAAAGGGATGGTTACAACTTTGGCTTCAGCAACGTACACTGGTGAAGCAGTAATTTTTAAATTTTTTTTTTTTATTTCATTAAAACTGCTTAATTTTGAAGAAAGAAGGCAATTCAGTATTTTTACCAGAAATAAAAGCACATGCAGACATTAGCTGTCAGTTCAGAAATGTCATTCAAACAGCTAAAAGCTTTGCAAATTCCAGTTCCATAACATATATTCCACAGTCACCTCATTCTGAAACAATCACATTAATCTCAGCCATAACTACATATCACTGAAGTGTCATTTAAGATAATGGTCCAGGCACCCTTTTTAGTCAATAAGAGAATGAGAGATCTCTAGACAGCTACTAATCTTTAGATACCATACTTAAAATAGGATGCATTGCCCCTCTTAGAAGTCTACCCACTGCATGCAAAGGAAACTCTTGATAAACACCTAAACCTCTGTGAGATGGAAGGAGTGTTTTGGTTCTGAGGATGCACATATGCAACCAACAGCATCTGAGGCAAGGTTAAGTATATGAGATGGAAGGTTCAATATTAACTTGCACAATCTGCAGCCTTTTAAAGTGGTACTCTAAAGACTGGTGCAGATATTATCTAAAGTTGTATTTGACCATGTGGCCTTATAGTCTGTAAAGAGGAACATTTCCTTTTTTTTAAAATTTTTCCTACAACATGATTAGTCCCAAAAGAGACAGTAGAGTGAGTTTTCTCTGGAGGCAACTATCTTTTGTCAATGAGAGATCCAAAATATAGGCAGATGTGGGCAATTACACAGACAATGAATACAGTTGGGTGAAACCTTAAGGTTTTTAATATATATAATAAAGGTAATTACTGTGACTGTAGACAGTGCTGTTTGAGACAGAACTTGGCTAAGATGATCTGTCTTAAACATAACCTTAAGTCCAGATATTCAGAGAATTAAGTGCTCAAAATACAAGCAGATATGGTGCTTAGGGACATGGATTATTGGTGGACCCAGCAGTGATAGGTAAACCATTGATCTGAGAGGCCTTTTCCAGCCCTAATGATTCCAAGATTCCAATGTGCTTCACAGAACAATTGATTATTGTGAATAATGGGCTACAAAAAACTAATTTCCCTTACCACTTACACATGAAATAAGTGTATTTGCACTCTATGGTGTAGGAAAACATCTGGGTTCTATGTTTGTTTAAGTATTAGGTTTCTGGCACGTATTAATATGAAAAAGGTAGAAATAGCCTTTGTATTGGACCATAAACTGTAGGCTGAAGTAAGCTTTGGGACTTGCCTTGATTTAAGAAAATTCCAGTGTGCTTGAGAAATGTAGTTATTTATTACAGTTTTCTGTCTGGAGCATTAGGTGATATGTTGCACTTATAGGAGCCAGTCCATTGAACAAAGAAGAGAGTGAGATTTTTGAGCTCAGTCTTTATATTTTGCAGAAGGCAGGAATGTCAGGTCTTACATTTCTCAGGTTCTTACCTTATGGTGAACACACTTTTTAGGGTTCTGTCCCAGTCCCAATTTTGTAAAGAGTAATGATTCACAGACACAGACAAGCTACAAAGTAGTTAACAAGAAGGTTTTGAAATAAGAGAATAGATGCTAAGTTGTATTCAGTGAAGTTAGAAAAAAATGTATATAGAACACTCTTCTCAGTTAAATTATTTTCAATTCTAAAAGAATGTGTCTTCCTGAGATATGTGTCGGTGTTAGTAGGAATAGATTAACTTACTGATTTTAAAATTCTAAGAATATATTAATTTATGGGCGATAATATCACATTCCCAGTCACTAAGTTCTGCCAAATAAAACAAAGACAACATGTCAGTGTTGTCTTGTAGAGATTAGAAAATTGTGCTATATAATTAGCATTTTAATAACTAGTTAACCCAACATTCATTCCTTTAATAAATATAAACTGATAGAACTAAGTGGGTGGAATCTATTGTACCTAATCTAAACACACAATTTATAGCAAACTTTTAGGGGCCTCTTAGGTCATTCACAATAAAACAAAATTTTTCAATTATCAGGAGGGATGAGTATGTCTAGTGCAGATATAAATGCTGGCAAACACATCTGCCTCTGGAGACCTTAGAGTCTGATCTGCTGACTATGAATATAAAAGTTGTGAATCCTCTATAAAGACTCTGAACTTTAAAAGTGCTTTGGTTGTGAGAAGAAGGGACAGATGCTACATATAGGGTATACTTACATTTACTCCTTACCAAAGAGAGAGCAAGAAGGATAAATGATAACTGCCCTAAAATATTTTAATGGCTGTTGGAATTCAAGGAGTGTTGTGGCACAATTTCCTCCTTGATCTGTTTCCTCAGTGATGTTCAGGTGCTCAGGAAGGTAGTTCATTACTCAAGGAAGCATCCTTTTAATCATTAGTCCATAGTGATTACATTTCTAGAAATGCAGTATAGAAATATGTGAAATACCTCTCTGGAGTAAGTTTAAACTGGCAAATTCCTGTGAAAGACTCATATACAATAATTACTGCTGCTATCAGTTAATATTACATGTAGAATTTAATAATATTTAGAAATGAGGGAAATTGGTCAAAGAGCATTTAAAAAATCAATATTTTTTATTGATTTTAGTTTTTTCCACTGTGGAGAACCATTAAATACCTATCATGAAGAAAAGATTTAAGAATTTGATTCACATTGTACTGAATCGGTTTGGATGCCTGAAAGTTTAACATTTTGTCACTGATGAAAACTTCCCAGACTTTTTAGATGATTCTGAAATACTAAAATCACTCTCTCTGCAAAAAAATGTTATCAACATAATGAAGGCACTCAATACAAAGAAGGGGTTTGAGTCATTGGTGGTTTTCAAATCTGGTTTTCAGGCACAATTTCAAAGACAGCTTGAAAGACAACAATTACTGTATCCTTGGATAATACTATTTAAGTGATTCATTTCCCCCCCCCCTATTTAAATGAAACCAAATTTATCTTTAAATCAGTTAACCTAAACACTACAGTAGAACTTTACAAATTCCATAGAACTCACTTTTAAACAAAGTGATCTTGATTACACAGAATAAAAATCATTAAATTACAAATAGTGTAGCACAATAACCTTTGGGATGCTTTATGTTGCATTCTAAAAGCAGTAGGTGGAAAAATGAGATAGGAATTCCAAAAGAATTTGAGTAAGAAAGGAGAAAACTTTCATGTCTCATTCTATGAGAAGCTATTGAAATTTAATGCATTACAACCACAACCACAGTAAAACTGCAGCAGAATGTATTCTATTTGTGCTTCCTTTTCAATTAACTCCCTGTGGACTTGCTGAAATCAGTCTCTTTAACTCTTTCTATCTTCTGCATGAAAGTCACCATTGCAAAGCTTTTCTGCTTCTTTAGAGTTTGTCACTTCTAATAGAATAATAAGCAAATTCCAACTAGTAGGTTTTTTGATGTAACTGCCTCTTCTTTGTATTTTTCATTATTATGATTTCATTGAAAACATTGGTGGTCTTGAAAGTGTTCCACTTTTTTCAGTAGAGATCTTTCCCAGATTCACTTTTCTGTACCTACAAAACTGAATTTTAGAAATAATTTTGTGTGCATATTTCAGTGCATTGACTTTGCAGGCATCTCATAGTGCTATCCAGCTTATGGACTCTACTCATCAAATGTTTCATTGGGGTACTACAGATAATAGTTTCAAGATAAACACAAAGCAAATTAAATTTCTATGTCTGAAGGACTTAGTTTCTCAGATTGGTGATCAGAAATGAAGGTATAGTGCAATGAAAATGCTATTATTTATCAGTCATCAGTCAAACTTCAGTGGACATGACACATTTTATCTGTGCTGTAGTTGGATAGAAAGGTAGCTTTCAAGGGACTTGAAGTTAGCATTTCAAATTCCCTTCAGACTAAGACACACTGTGGTCCACAACTCCTCTTATGAAAGAAGTGGTCTCACTACATGATTAGTGTAGCAGTATTCTGCAAATTAATTTGGTATTGCTTCTCTGCAGCAGATGGGATATCAGGCACTATGGAATGCTCTAGGCTGGCTTTCAGCTGCTACTCTAAAAGAGTGTTCATAAATTCTGTATTATACCTGTCACCCCTGTATGAATGTCTCAGATATCCAAAAGCTTTTCAGATAGATGAAAGCTGAGGTATTTGGCTTAGCAAAGGACAGGATTCAGCTGGTCATGGACATCAGTAAAACATTTGTAGACAAGGAGCTTTAGCATGTCTTGTGCACTTGAAACAATGTGGGTAATTTTTCTTGGCATCAGAGTCTTAAATTTTGTATAAATATCCTTTTTGACACTTTATGTTTATTATGTGTCTGCCTTGACTTTCAGCTACATGTCCTTGAAGAGAGAAGCATATCTGAAAAAGAAAACCATAGATTTTAAAACATTGACCCCTGAATTGGCTGTTCCTAATGTTTTAGAATACATTCTTCTAGCTTTCAGATCCAGATAACATTCTTTTTCTTCCTTTCCTTATATATGTCAAAGAAAAAAACCTCATTTTCTGTTAATAAAACTGAATTGTGACAATTTCACTGTCATATTTTTTTACTTTAAACCATGGATCTTCTGTGATTGATATGAAACTAATAGGACATGGATAATTAGGGTGTTGTATTAATCACTGGAGGAGTGATTAAGGCAAAAAAAGGCTAATTTCACAGTTTATCCGTGACACAAAATTCTCAAAAATGTTATTTATATTGCTGGAAATATTCCTTGTTATTTTATTTTTCCTGTAGAACAAAGTAATAAGAAAGATTAATAGTGGCTCTCAGATGGCCTATAATTTATTCTTTTAATCAAAAAGTAAATACAGACTATTATAAAACTCAATTCTTGAAAAACCCCTAACATTTTACAGGATAAAAAGCAGATCTAAGCAGAATTCTTCCTGTCTGCTACTACTGTTGCATCTGAAAAACAAACCCTTAATGTTTAATAGACCCAGTGCAGGAAATGAAGACTGTGTCTGACTTTTCTATTGTTTTTCTCTCAGCAGTAGAAAGAAAGTCTAAATAACCTGTTTCTGCTAAACATTGCTGGGCTCCCATGGTGGAACTTGAAGAATCCTGTGGGTCTTCCTGTGTTTTTACCACATATTTTATACATGTTTTATGAAGCCAGCTGTTGAGTGCAATCTTATCTCTACTTAACATAAGGAGTTCTTCTGCCCCCTGCCACTGCTGCCCAGAAGAAGCATTTATTTTTGTGAACATTCACTGCCATTTTCTTGCTTATTATAGCATCCTTCAAGAAGAGAAGCATTACAACTCAATTTAGTAGAAGACGTCCAATAATAGTCACATAAAGTGCCTGAAGAGATGAACATCTCCTGCAACAAAAAGCAGTTCTTTTGTCAGAGGGGCTGCAGTCTGAAGGGCTGTTCATGTCCAGACCATTGGAAAAATGCAGGTCAAAGCAGCTGCCCATGCATTCAGCAGTTTGGGCACCATTCATTGCCACTGCTTCCCACTAACAGCCAAAGGTTGAACGAGGTACAAGAGGAAAATGAGACCAGTGTTTCTGTTGTGATGCCTTCACCTATGACCAATTTTTCAAACATTTTGTTGTTAAAACCATGCCCATGCTTAAAAAAGAAAATAATCCTTTTTAGGAGTATACAAAGGAGGAGAAAGAAAAATGTACACATAGAGGAAACATCCTCATGAGATACCAAGATGGGGCATTGTAGTTTCAAGCTAACAACTCCATTCTGCAAATGTAAATAAATGTATAGTAGTGCTAGAATAGATTCATCAAACCCATTCAAATCCCTATTAAACACCCATTTGCACCCTATAATCCTGCTGCAGGACTGTGAGTATTCCACTGGTGGAGCAGGTGGATCTCAGTTCTCACTCATTCACAAAACCTGACTACATTAGTTGTCTGAGTTAACTTGTATTTTATCTTCATTGGCTGTTAAAAGGCAGAATAGGGAGAGAGTAAAAATTAGTCTAGATGAAAGTCTAGATGAGTCTAGAGGAAAAAATTAGCTACAGCAAAAATGCCTTTATTTGTAATGAAATATATACCAGCACTTGTTTAATTTTCTCACAGCTGAATACAAAGCCACGTTGCACATTGGGTGAAGATGTATTTATAGTTTTGTTTTGATGTTTATTATTAGAACAAAACAAATACACACAATTATTGGGTTTTATGGAGCACACAATAAACAGTGCAATTTGTAAAACTGTGCATTAATGGTCATCATTTCATATTAATACGTAACTTCTTCCTTAACATTTAAAACCAAAGTTTTATTTTGTTAATAAATACAAGCTAGAATATAAGATATATACCAACACTTCAGGTACACAGCAGGAGAAGGAAGCTGTTGTTATTGGCACATTTTGTCCTTGCCTATTTACAGGTCCTTTGAGTACCTTGTAGAGGCAGTTGTTGAAAAGTGGTCTTCATGAATGGACCTATGGAACATGAACTTTGTCTCATGTAACTGTTCACCTATAAATTAAATCATCTCCCAAAGCCAGCAGGAGAAGATTAGTAGTGGGAAGTACCCCTGTGAATTGACCACCTAGGGACTGGGTGGCTCACACTATTTCACTTTCAGGCAGCACTGGGTGAAATAAACCCAAGGTACATTAAATACAGATGGAAATTCTGTTCAACTTCTACTAACTTTGAGATTATATGTTTCATCAAACAACTTCTAATTCAATACAGACACAAATCATAGCAGTAAACTAGGTGCCAGCATTTTTACCAAATTTATATCAGCTAAGAACTTTGGGAGCTATATGGGACAGATATATACAGCACACGCATTTATGAGTTCAAAATTCTCCTGCAACCAACAGCCACAGAAAAAAAATCCCACAAAAACAGAATCAAGGACTACAAAATCAGCAAAACCAAAAGGAAAGAGTCAGAGCCTGAGTGAACACATAAAAACTGTTGCATGGTCAGCCATTAAGGTAGCAATGGTCACAGCAACATCAAGAACAAGACCTGTCCCTGATGCTGTTCTGGAGTATTTAACAAATATTATTCACTCTTATGTCATAGCCAGTATCCAGAAAAAGGTGATCCATTAACAATTGCATGTACTTTTCTCTGCAGTTTCGAAAAGAGGTTGCAGGGCTGCTGTTTTCTGATTTCAAAAATTTCAAAAGATTCAGAAAACTTTGCAAACTCTTGTCTTCTGAAGGCTGAGAAGGATACAAAACTTTAAAAACTGATTTCTTCCCTTTTTTACCTTTTTTAAGATTCCATCTACTTTCTCTTCCTCACACCTCCTCCCTCCTCCCTGCTTCCCCACCCAAAAAGAAAAAAAGTTTCCTATTTTTTATGCAAGCATTTGGATGTGATTTATGTCATAGCAGCTGCTCTCAAGCTCAAGCTGACATATAGACCACAATATGACATAAATCCTAAATGGCAAACATATAACTGCTGCATTTAGCTTGTATTGAACTGTTGATTTCACATGGATGCTATAAAAAAGGAACACCCCTTCTGGCAGATAGGAATTTTTATATTAATCCTCCTTTTTTTTTTTTCCACCTGCAGTCCAGATTTGAGAATCTGTTGAAATCTTTTTTATTGTTCACTTGGTTTTGCTTTTCCTGCAGCTTGGTTTCTTATTTTCAGGGACATTTCTTTCTGTCATTGTAACATTGTCAGTTTGTTCTCAAAGCCAAGAGTCCAACAGACATCCCTTCCCACCATCTCCTCTGATATTAAATCAAATGGCCCAGAACAGTTCAGTCATTGTGGTAAAGGAATAATAAAATTTCTACTGTACAAGGTATTCAGGAAATGATAAGACATCAATGGGTGCTTAAACATGTGCTTTGTACTCTGGAAAAAAACCTGAGATCTCTGATGGCACAAGGTAAAATTTAATAAAACAAGTAATGAAAGAACACAGTCAACAGAAAAATGAGAATCTAATTCTTGGTGATATTTAAGTGCAAGTCATGAATTTTTCTATATAGGGAGTTCAAAGGAACTGAGAAAGAAGTGTAGAAAACCAGGTCAATCACTCAGCCGACCCCTTCCTTCAGGTTTGTACTGAAGGGAAATCTTCATTCTAAAGCCAGCACCAGGTATTTTAAATCTCTATTTTTTTTCATTTTTATGACTTCATAGTTGACAATGATACCAATGAGAACAACCGAATACTGCTTGGATATTTTTTTGTTTGTTATTATTTACCCAGGGAAAATCTATTTAAAATTCATCCTCCTGTTTCAAAGTTTTTCTATAAGTATATCTGAAAGTTAATAGGGAGGCTTTAAATTTTAGCATGCTGGATAAAACATAATGAAATGGCTAAAATCAATAAACAGAATGAGATGGTCATTGCTATTTCAAACTTGTTTTTTCAAATTGACAGTTGTTAAACCTTTTTGAACTAAATTGAGACACAAAGTGAATGACATACCATGACTAGGGCTTATCACATGACCAGGATTTTCTTTATAGGGTCCTGTGAATTTTGCTGTGGTTTGTAAGCAAAACTTGAATGCTGTAGTATTGTATCAAAAAAGATACTCTTTGAAGGTAGTACAAGAAAAAAGTTGGTTAGCTTGTTTTTTTAGTGACAAGCCAAACTTTAAAAATATGATTTAAATATTTTCAGCTAAATACTGGGAGGAAAATATTTTCCATAAATCAAAATATTAGTGGGCATTGGTAAATGTTAATATCCTTGTTTCTGCTATCTGGGCTTTAGAAAAGAGTTCCTATTATTGTTTGTAAATCTATAGTACCAATAAATTTTTTTCTGAAAATGTAAAATTTTTTACCTTCTCATCATTTCTGCATTATTAATGGCCTCCAAAGAATTAGTTAGCTTAGAGAAAAAGGCCTAAATTACCCCAAAATAGAGTATAATTTTCTTAGGTGAAAATGCCTGCCTGCAGGACAGGGAACGATAAACCTCTAGGGCTGTGCTGTGTATCTGTATGTGTGTCTGTGCATTCCCAGAGGAGGCTCAGGTGGAATGATGAGAGAGGGATGCTGGTTCATGGAAGTCCATTTGGCCCCAGGCTCTGCTGCTCTCTCTCCAGCCTGCAGGAACAGCATGGCTCTGTGGGAGCTCTGTATCCTGCAGTTTAGGCAGCGGGTTGGAAGGATCAAGTGAAGCACCTGGAGGCCTCCAGGCTTCTTTTGCATACAGCTTGATTACTGACTTCATGCCAACGAAATGAGTTTCACCTGTGGATTGTAGTGCATCTTATCCAAATGGATGTTTTAGACTGTTAATCTATCTTTTTAATCCTTCTATAACATTGTTACCTGCAGAATCCCTGAAAAGCCTGTCTTACATACTGCAAGGAAGTGAATTCTTTGTTCTTTTTTTGACTCCTCTTTAAAGACAGTGGTGAAAGTGAATGACAATAAGGCATAGGAGGATATTTTCAATTTCCCTTTAGCTGAATTCTCTTGGGGCTCAGAAACACGCAGCATTTAATCACCACCCATGATTTACAAAACACTGTGAGTATGCTCAGGGTAAGTGAATGAAAGAGTTTTGCTTGTTGCATTGAGGCAGAGAAAAACACTCTGCATGGGGCTGGTACATAAACACTAAGACTAAGTCATGTCACTGAATCAAGAGCCTCTTAACAACCTGCATAGTCAGGCAAAGGCTGCACTTAGCACCTGCTACAGATCCACAAGCTCTTGGTGCTCCCAAGCTCACCAGTGCACAGTGTCAAGGCCAACAGGTGAGCTTCTGTCTGAGAGCTGGCTTTCCCACAGAGCTGGAGGTTTTAAGGCAAATTCCTGAAGATAACAGCAAGGAAAGATGAGCTAATATAAATGCAACGAGGCAGTCAGGTTCAGGTAATATTCATTGCCTGGATAATTTATAGTTTTCAGCTTTTCTCAACATTACTGACATACCAGACTTCAGAAACTGTATTATGCCATAGGCTGCCATGGGTGCAATGCAATTTGCACAGAACACGAAAGAAAAATTGCAAAGTGTTTCAATATTGTAAGTTTTATTTTAACTTTGTCTTCACACTAGTTTATAGGAGTTAATCCCTATCCTCATTTCTAATGGACAAAGATTAATTGGTCCTCTTTATCAGAACATTTGGTGATTAGGAATGTTCTTCTCTCACATGTATCGTCCATCACAGAGTGTAGCCGCTCAATAAAAAGATGTGCTCCAAACCAGAGCATCCATTTTTCAATATAGCAAGGGACAGCAACAGGTTACTGCTTTTGTAAAGCTATTACTTTTACTGCCAACATGTCTGCTGCTAGAAGCTGTCTCATTAGACAGGATAAATAGGAACAGCATAAGAAAATTTGACCAAGCAAGAAATTAGATTCTATTATTTACCTATATATACCTAAACACAACAGGCAAACATATGTGCACACACATACAAGGCAGTGTGACTGAAAGAATAATCATAACAACACTGGTACAGTACACAGGTGAATATTTCATCTATGAAACAGAAATAATTGTTATCTGAATACAGACAATTTGATAATGTAAACATAACAACACTCCTATCAGAGACATTTAAGTAAACCATTAAGCAAAAATATCCAGGACTGGAGTGGTTCTTCTTGACTGGGTGCTGGGTGCCCACTAAGCTGCTCTATCACTTGCACTTCTCAGTTGGACAAGGGATGGAAAATAAAACTGAAAATAATAGGTTGAAATAACATAATTTACTAAAGGAAAAATAGCAGGCTGTGTATGCAAAAGAAAGGAAAAAGAA
Organism: Oenanthe melanoleuca; assembly: GCF_029582105.1. Classification (NCBI taxonomy): domain Eukaryota; kingdom Metazoa; phylum Chordata; class Aves; order Passeriformes; family Muscicapidae; genus Oenanthe; species Oenanthe melanoleuca. Next base: position 35,587,625 of record NC_079334.1, on the reverse strand, counting down.
ATTACATAGTTTTCTAGTTTCCGTCAGCAAATGATTTTAAGCCAGGAAGCAGGTCTGCAACATGCATAGCAGCTGCTCTGGAAGGCAAACATAATTAATGAATTCCTTCTTCCTCTTTCTCTTACAGCTGAAACTAGGTACCTAAACCAGCTTTATACTCAGCATACAGATTAACCACTGCTAACTACTATTCCCTGTCAGTCCACAGAAATTATTTTCCCATTCCATGGACCTTTTCCACCCCTCCATGATCAAAACCAGCCATGATTTAGGCTCCATTCCATCAAGACAGGTGATCAGGACAGGAGAAGCAGCACAGCACCATCCTGGCCTGGTCATCATCATACTCTCCCTTGGTTCATGTTATTCCTGCCACTTTACTTCCTGAACATAGAACAGATTGTTTTTTCCCCAGAGTTAAATCTCCTTGAGATGTACACCAGGTCTCCCCATCCTTCTGCATTACCCACCAGGTAACTCAGCTTTTGAGCAAGGACAATCCCACATCTGCATTTTCCTTTTCCAGTGGGAGGAGAAAGCCACACTGTCTTTCCCAGCCACTTCCCTATGTGTAGCACAGAGACCTTATTTCCTCCCATGATACGCAGGAGGCCTGTTTTGGGTGGAGCCAGGGGGGTTTGCAGTTCCTCTGGTGGTAAGCAACCAAGTGGCTTCTGCTAAATTTGTGTCCCACTCCTTCCTTCCCCATTCCTAATGCTCTCAACATGGTTTTTAGCAGTCCTTTATATCTCTCAGCCTTTCCAAAGGCTTGTGGGTGATAGGGGGTGTGCCATATTCACTCAATGCCATTTCTTTATTTATTTTGGGCATGTTTGGGAGGGGAAAATATAGAAAAAGAGAAACAGATTTCTTAAGAAAATTAAAAATTAAAGTGATATTAAATAACATTGTAGTTGTGTCATTTCATTATGAAGTCCTGAAGAAGGCTCTGGGATGTAAAAATAAACTAGAAAATATGAGGAGTAATTGATTTCCCTGTAAAAGCTAGTTTAATCATGTAATTTCCTCAGCGACAGAGGCATTAGAATTGTAATTCCTGAGGGTACACAGATGAAGGAGTGAAGTGAGCCAGCACTGAAGTTCTGGCTTGGGTTGTCACTCATAATTAAGTTTACAAGTGCCTGGTTTGATTGCGTGTGGAGCAATGGTTCAATCTGCTTTAAGTATTTATCCAACAAAAGAGTTTTCTCTGTACAAGGTCTTTAGGAACTGAGAACTATCAAGTTAGGCTTGTGTCTTCAATTATTTTTCTGACCTCTGATTTCACTGTATGCAAATATAGACAGTTTTACATAAGTATAAAGTAGCAGGATAAATTAGTAGGCTTACACTGTAATCTGAATTTTCCCACTTAGAACAATATTTGTGTATATGTATATGTTGTATATGAAAGCATGTTCATGCACAAATACATTAATCTGTCTGTACAAACATGTACTTCCTCCCCTCCCATTCATTTCTCTTTTGTTTCTGGTAGTATTCACATCTAAGTTGTTCTTGCAAGAAGCATGGGAAACACAGTCTGCAAATTCTGCCACCTTCATAATCATGTTTACATAGCTCTTAAGAGCATTACAAAAGAAACTACAATAAAAAACACAACTTCCCTCAATGGATAAGATAAGAGCTATCTAGGTCACTTTTTTGGAGCACAATTTCTATCCAGTGTAATGGGAACTAGAAACCTGGGCCAATTCTAAAACAGTGGCTGCAACTTCATGTCAAGGAAGGGCAGTTACCTGGAAAGCAAAAGCAAAGTAGTGATAGCATCTCTATTCATGAAAGATGTGCTTAATGCTGTTAATACTACGGGATTATATTTATATCTTTTGTATTTCAATTTTTGTGAAGAACTTGACCAGGATCTCAGTTAAACTCCAATATGAAAGTCATTATACTTGTGGGTTATTATTTGCAATTTTACAGTTGCATTTCTCTCTGATACAGGGGGATTGTGTAATACTTGATTTGTTTGAGTTCAGACTGTCATTTTTCTTTTTTACTTTTCTTTGTACTACATTCCAATTTCAGTTCCACAGTATCAGAAACTGTGGGATTTTCTCAAGAGACAGAGCTCTGGATACTGTAAGGCTTTGCAGACACTGGATTGTTCAATCATAAAGAGGGCAAATCTGTAATGGGAAGATGCTTAGGAAGCCAGTGGATATTAAAGCTTTGTCTACTCAGTTGCTGTAACCTGTGTTTGCTTGGCAGGAATTCATACATCTCCTCTATTACTATTCTTACATTATACCTTTCATTCATTCTGTCTCTACAAATTCTGTATTGCAAACCAGTGTTATTCAGTTTCATCTGAGTTTCTTGGAGCAGTTGTCAGAGCAGCAGGGGACCACTGTATGATGAATTAACTTCCATGGAAATAAATATAGTAGCTTGGTGTTTAAAGGTGAGATTTATTCAATGGAAGAACATAAATACTTGCCAGGTGGTACTTTGACAGAGGTTAGCTTTTTGTAGTGCAGAAAGATCTCTGTAGTTTTTGCACCCAGCAGCAGTGATGGTGGGAAGCTGTGATGTCAGGAAGCAGTAGGAGAGGGATTGCTCCACAAAGCAGGACTGGGGTCCCTCTGGGGATCCCCAATGGGCTCAGCAGGGCTGGGCTGGGCACAGTGCTGGGGTCCCAGCCTGAGCCTGCCCTGGGCTCCTTGGCTTGCAAGTGAGGCTGCCCTGACAGGCTGTTTGGGCTCATGCAGCCCTCCAGGTGCTGTCACACAGACCAACAGATTGTTTGCAAAATAAAGAAAATTTCTCAAAAAATGAATACATTTATTAACCACTAGATTTAACCACCATCTCATTCCACCAGTTAAAGCATTAAGCTATATAAGGTAATGATAACCTGAACAAATAAGTTCAAGTTCAAATATTTGTTGATGTATATTCTAATAGGTTTGATAGGCAAAAACTAAAGAGAAACTTTAGATTATATTGGTTCCTAGAACTGTTTACAAGAGGGTAGTTTTATTTACTAAATACATTACCAGCTTTCATTGCAGCAATTCTTTAAAATTTCTTTGGTCTTCTCATCTAACAACTTTTATAAAAAGCAATGCCACTGCAGTTTTCCTCCTACAAAATACAATATTTGATCAGCTTGCAAAATACTGCCTGTAATATTTCAAAACGCATCAACCTTTCCAAAATGATTTTTTCCAGGCTGAAAATGCAAATGCTGATGACATGCTATTAGAAGGAAACTTTATGCCTCACATTTATAGCTAGCTACAGTAGGGTGTAACCATTTTAAGGATTAAGATCCCATACAAACACATTAAATTAAAATGTAAAGCCGATTTGTGGCTGTGCTTATGATGGCAATTATTTCTTCCACTTATTTGCTAAAATCCAGACAACAAATACAGCAGTCCACTTAATCTAATGCTCAATTAGCAAGGCAATACCATCCTTGCCAGCATCTCTGTGGGCAGGCATGAGGAAAAGGCAAGAAGGACATTCTGAGCATCATACTCAAGCCTTGTCACTGAATTAGTGCTGCAGAGGTTTTGGGCACTTTTCTGAAACAGGGCAAGTTCATACAATCATGGTCCATGAAATATGTGACTACAATTATTCAAGGGGAAGAATTAATTTCCATATGAAATTGTTGTTGTAATTTTAATGTTTCCAAATAGTTGAAAGAAAAGATAAAGAAATTTTATATTAGACTTAATATTTAAAATCAGATTTCTTGCAGGTGTTCAGGTTTTTTTACCAGATATTGACCAGAGATGAGAAGGTATTTATGTTGCTGCCACAGATAACCAAATGAAAAATGTATTTTACATTGTATAAAGATGTAAAACCATCATGAAAAAAATCTAAATTTCCCAGGGGCGACTTTTTTATAATAAATTTAATCCATGACTGTTCCTATTTCTCTGACATTGTTTGCACTGCATTATAAATTCTCTTTCTCCCTGCAGGCATCAAAATTTGATTAATTTTGAATTTTTACACAAACAGGTATTTATGTTTGTCACTGTTCTTATCATGAATAAATATGGCACATTTTTTTCCTTTTATGGTATTAAAATATGACTAAGAGCTGGCAAAGATATTTTTGCAATTTTTCTGTCAGTAATTTGTTGTGCTTTTACATGTAAATTCCTCTTCCCTTATGTTACAGTGGTATATATGAAATACTCTGTTAGAGACATTTTTTCCCACATGCTTTTAAAACCTTTTTTTTTTTTTTGAGTCAAGAAATTATTCTCACTTTCAATTCAAGTTGAAACATCTTGGATCTTCTTGGATGTGTGCAAGATTTTGGCTACATCTGCTGTCTCCCATTATTCACTCTTATGTTTGCCTATTGCTTCTCTTCCAATACTGAGATTAGAAGGACAAAGAGAAAAATGGTGCAAAAACCTTCTGGTTATGAGTGATACCTGAATAATTCATGAGGAAACACTTCCTGCAATAAAATGCAGTGGTCAGACCTTTAATCCTCAGAAGATCCCCACTGTTCTCAGGGAATCTGAGAATCTGAACTTCAGATTCTGGAAGGGTTTATTATCATCACTCATTACATTTGAATAGATTGTCTAAATTCAGATAAATATCTGAGGTTTCATCTGCTACTCTGAACTAAATAAGGTGTCAGATCTAGTTGGATTTGACCATTATTGCTAATTACCTTTTTTTAATTATCACATTAAAAAGGGCATGATAGAGCTGTTTTGCCAAGCAACTTTTTGTTTCTTTAGGTTGCTGTGACCCTGTGCATCCTATCTGGGTGAAAAAATGTTATGTTTGGTAGAGCTTTATTATGGTTTTTGAAATGTTATGTTATTGTCCAGCTGGAAGAACTAATTCCTGAAATTAAAGCAACTTTTAAAATAGCATAATATAGAAATTCTTGGTGTATATATTGTTAAATAGATTTGTTTTACAAAAAAAAAGTCAATCAAGTCATGATGCAAAAATTCTCCTTCAGCTATCATACAGAGTATCACTGGTAATTATTTTCCATACAGTACAAACAAGACAAGTTTTTTTTCCCTGTTTCCAGATGGCAAAGATAGAAGGTAATTGAAATGATGAGCAAGCTACAGCACACATAAAAAAAATAGTAAACAAGCCATATTTTATGAGAGCATCATTAGTGATTTAAAGGTAAAGCAGCCTTTGAGAAACTAATGATTGGTAATTGTCAAGTATTTGTACTGACTAACTACCTTCAAAACATGCTGTAAAGACTTAGGAATATATTATATTATCTATAACCTCCAGAAAGATTAAATATTTTGACACATAAAAAATAAAAAAGATAAAAGTTAATTATCTACAGTTTTGTGTTACAGGGGACAGAAATAGATGTGCAGGTTCATATTTTGTTGCATTCTGGGAGCTGTTAGGAGGTTTGATCTGACCAGGAATATATTCTGACCAGGAAACAGGATGCCTGAAAATCATAGTGTTTAGATCCCTAAGACAGTGTGGTGCACACATTTATTCAGGAAACCTGCTGTTGGTTTCTCAGTTACTTTCCTGCAAGGTCTTTCTCCTGTTATTTAATGCAAAGCTGCATTTCTTCCCCTCTTTGTCCAACTCCATAGTACTTCAGTAACATGGATTCTGGTTTAAAAACTTGAAAAAAAAAGTAGTACTCAGCAGCATAGAGCTCACAAGGTGCAATTAGACTAGCTCCATTATCTTTTGTAGCAGCTGAGGATCTAGCCCAAGCCATTTATTACCTTCATCAGGCCATAAATTACTTTGGACCCATATGTTTACATGATTGACAAGGGTTTTGCACAGAAGTAAAAGTACTCTGCAGATACCATTTCACCCCAAACATGGGCATGTAAAGTCACAGGTACTCATAACAGAAATGTTTGCCCCAGGTCTTCCATGCTCCTGCTGTTGTTTTGGGTGTTAAATGGAGTAAAGAACAGCAGCAATTCAATGTATCTTTTACAGTGTTCACCCATTTTCCCAGCTATTTAATGTCTCTGGGTTAAGGAAGTTCCCACCTGCCCAGGGCACATAACAGCTGTGAAGAACACAGCATTGCTCAAGACTCACAAGACAAGAGAAAGATGCTGTGAAAATATCATCCCAGCCTTGTAAAAATGTTCCAATTATTCTTATCTGTAGAAAGCAAACCACCAAAAACAACAGCTTATTTTCTTACTCAACAGGGTGACTCTGGAATATTTGGAGAGCTTCAGGAAACTTCTAGAAATGAGGGATGCTGTTCCATGAGAGAAAGAGTCTCATTGATATACAAGAGAACCATAGGGGAAGAGAGAATTAGCCACAATTTCTCAGATATTAGAGGAAAAGATCAGGGGAAGAAAAGAGGTATAATTGCAGAGTGAGGCTTTCCTGTACAAGGGCACAAGCAGATGCACTAGTAGCTCAGGTGGAAAACATTTTCAATCAGCACAACTTCTTGCCTTCTATTTCTTTCTCCTTCCTCCCTCACAGCATCTGCCTCCAGGATGACTAATCCCAAATTTCTGACTGCAGGACTGCAGTGTGACTGATCAAAAACACTGCTCAGGCACCTGTACCTCCTTCTTAGCTGGCTTTGTAAATGACAAGGCTGGACTTTTTAATCCTGTTCCTGATAACCAAACATGGTACCAAAATATTTGTTTCTCTAGGATTGCTCAATATCCACCTAAAGACAGGTTAATGAATCAAAGAAATGAGCCAGGAAAGCAAGACCATGAGCTGTTTGTTCTCTGAGGCCAAGAAGCCATGACATGACATATGTACATTGTGCCTGAGTCTCCCCTGTGCTCTGCTCATTCTTCCTGTGGTGATAGATCATGAATAATTTTTAGTTACTCTTTTTGCAGTTCAAAGGTCATGAAATGATGTGAGAACACCAACATATGTCATACTCACCAGAGTGAAATGTGATGCTTGCTGTAAATTCTTGTTGAGCTGAACAAATACAGCAGACCATGTGTCAGGGAACTCATACACTCTTGTAATGTAATCACCTTAACTCTGGCAATCAGGCTAAATTTAGACTCAAAAAGTGTTGGCTAACAAGGCCTTAAATTTTACAGTATAAAAGGAGCGGGCTCAGAAGTCACAACATGGTCATAGATATAGAAAGACTGAAGGACATCAAGCAGAAGATCACAATAGCTCACCCTCATCCCTGAAGTTTCAAGGAATTAGAGACTGCTCCCTGGAATTGCTCCATTTGGACTTATCACAAGATGAGGGAAATAAAGGATTCTAATAGTCTCTAGGATCTCCACATTTCCCAGCTCGGCTTTTCATTGGAATGCATGAGCTTGAACCAGAAAATTGTTAAAGAGAAGTTCCCATAGCTTGACAAGTCCTCCAACACAGCAAGTATAAATAAAAAGTTCAGAGGAGAGGTGGAAATTTGACTTTAATTTTACAAATATTTAGGCATTTGTTCTATCCTGCAACCCACTAACAGACTTCATAAACCATGAAGGTAGGGAAGGCAGGTTAGCAAACTTTTCTGAATAAAAGTAAAAGTTTCATCATCAACATCTACATTGTTTGTGGTGACAAATCAGTCTTTCTGCAAAAATTAAAACAAATTAGTTCTCCTATAAAAATACCTTTGCCATTTATTCTCCTAGTGTGCATTAGGAAGGGTTTTCTTCTTGCCAGACAGCTTCCAGTTCAAGTCTTGCACTGCAAAATAATAGAAATGTAGTTTTGCCAATGCAATTAGATAACTCCACTCTTGTGTGCCAAAACATAATGAGATTTTTGAATTTTAGAGTTTTGCAGTTTGCAGCAACAGAATATTTTTCACTGTACCAACAACAGCTGATCTGTCTCTGCCAAACTGGGCAGCAAGTGCCAGTGTGGCAATGGTCACATTCCAGTGAAAGGACAATGAATTCTCACAGTGGGCTGGCTCCACGAGCCAGAGGAGCCTTGCACAGTGGTGCAGTTTGCAATTCCTGTTTTCATCTTGAAGGCAGTAGCTGTTGATCAGCTTCACACACTTAAAGGAAAGGGAAGGAAAGAGATCCTAAAGAAAGTCCCTTCTGAATCAGCACCTCTGCTTCTGCTGTTTCCTTGCTGTTCCTCTCTTTTCATTCTCTTGGTGCAGCTGCAGCTGGGAAAGAAAATGTGAATGTAACTGCTGCTGCTGCAAGAATTGCAGCCAAAAACTATTGATTAGTGCAGAAATTGCAAAGTTGCAGCTGTCCAGATAAATATATCTATCTATGCTCAAATCTAAGCTCCACAGCAATGACAGATGGTTTTCCTGTCATTAGGGCTGCCATATTTCAGACTATGATTTTTCAGAAGGAAATAGCTGTGACTGAGCAGCTATTTGCCAAGAATTCCTGGACAAATAATAGAAGTGCTCAAAATCCTGAATGATAAAACTTCCATTTGGAAATGACAGTGTCATGGAAAACCTAGACACATGGCAGCCTTATCTCAGATGGTGGCTTAAGAATATTAGAAAGACTCACTTTGGCTACCCAGCAACAGATGCATCCTGGGCTGAGAGAGAGGAATGATGAGGATTTTAGAACTTTTCCCCAGATGCAAAACATAATGGCTTCTAGTTGGTTTTCAATAAATACAATATCATCTATTTAAATGAGCACAAAGCCTGGAAACAACATAAAAGAGTTTGAGATATTACTCACATTATTTAATGCTTAATATGGATGAAGTATCACTGTGGGGAGTAATAACTTATTATGTAGGATTTATCCCATGTGAAAATTACCTATCTAGTCACAGCTGGTCCCTTTCTCCTCAATATTTAAGGCAAAGAAAATTCCTTTAAGATAGAGATCCACTCTATACTGAAGCAAGTGTCTGAAACAGAAGAGAGAAGTTTCTCTGCTCTTTTTAAAGGAGTGAATTATACTTGACAGTTCATACAATGGAATAATTCTAATTGTTCTTACTTAAAGGTGTCTAGACAAATTTTCTGGTTTTGACTGCTATAGTGTTCAGCAAAATGATCAAAGTACATAGACATGTGCCAAACTTGGCTTTCAATACAGTTGGCTTTCTGGTAGCAAAGACAAGAATTAACACACTCATATAATATGTTATCCCTGATTAACCTTTCAATAATATCTAGATCTCAGGAGAAGAGTAGTAAAAGGAATATATTTTTGAGTGAGGGATAGCAATTAACTGTGTATGGACAAATATTCTCATTACTGAAGTGAAGTTCCAGCTTCTCATAAAACTATCTTAAAGAAATAAGAGGTGAATGTACATACATCATCTGCTGGACTAAGAAAGAGTTTGAAATATCTCACACATATTGCAATAGGCAAGGAATCTAATTTTTTCAAATTATCTGATTTTCTTTTTGTGTCTAAGTGTGAGGCTAATTTTAAGTGATTGTAATAACATCAGACAAGATTTCTCTCTGTAGCAGTTTGATTATCTTACCCATAATACTTTTAATTAGCCCTTCCCTTCCCTTCCCTTCCCTTCCCTTCCCTTCCCTTCCCTTCCCTTCCCTTCCCTTCCCTTCCCTTCCCTTCCCTTCCCTTCCCTTCCCTTCCCTTCCCTTCCCTTCCCTTCCCTTCCCTTCCCTTCCCTTCCCTTCCCTTCCCTTCCCTTCCCTTCCCTTCCCTTCCCTTCCCTTCCCTTCCCTTCCCTTCCCTTCCCTTCCCTTCCCTTCCCTTCCCTTCCCTTCCCTTCCCTTCCCTTCCCTTCCCTTCCCTTCCCTTCCCTTCCCTTCCCTTCCCAGCTTGGCTGAAAGGAACATTTGAAAACCAATAGCTAATTTAGTTCCTTTTCAAGATAATTTCAGGACTGACCTTTCACATCTTTCATGAAAAGACAAAATTGTAAATCATAGTATTAGATAATTTACTAGAATTCTAAGTTTCTTAGTTTATAGTGATGAAATGCTAATTAGACATGGTTATGGATAATACAGCCAATTTTAAAAATTAAGTATTTCACATTGGTCTCTCTGGATGTCTTAATTACTATTTAATTCTTTACATATTTATATGTACAGAAATTTTTCAGTTTCTTAACTGAATGTTTGCCATGGGTTTGGGACAGTGTAAGTAATGTTTAATTAAAAGCCAAAATATAAATTTCTACAAACACCTCTTTTTCTATGCTGAAACTGACTCCAGAAAAGCAACTTTTTTCCCCTATCTAAATGACTAGTATTGGCTGACAAGTTAAAATTTCATTGCAATTGTTTTTTGGAGTCTAGTGTTAGCTTGAAATGGTTGTTCTGCAGCATCTTGAACAGCTGTAGTTTCATTCAGTGGTACATTCCCACAAAAACAGAACAATTGTTTAAATTACACTAGCTACTTCACTGCTGAACAACTTTGCTAAGTAACAGCCCTGCTTGCTCAAAAATATAGAAAAGATGTAGCCATTTCTTGTGGTTAAATTTTTCAACTTCCTTAACCTAGAAAAAGCTCCAAGGTTTCCCTCAGAACAGCTTCCATGTGTAGCTATGCTTTGCCATCACACAATTTTGGAAAGCCTTAGAATTTCTAACAAGCTCAATAAATTTGATAACATGTTTAAATTAAGATTTTTTTAGCTTAATATGTAATCTGATTGTAGCTCATGTGTATTTGTTGCTATCCAAAAGTATCAGTGTATCAGTGTTCTTTAGAATTTATCAGCAAATAATTATTTCTTGTTACATCACCTGATCTGAATCCAAAGGATCATGTATTTACATCTCTAGGTCAACAGGAAAAAAAAAAAAAAATTGGGGTAAGTATTGGGTGTGTTTAATGTATTTGGGTTCCCATATGTTTTACATTTGGTGTCTTGTGGTTTTAACTGCTTAGAAGCTGCACTTTACAGCTATTGTGTGAAAATTGGGTGGAAGGGGTGCAATTAAAATTTTTACCATATGTCAGGATAACGTGTCCTTTGTCCAAAATTTCCCATGAACTTGAACACCATTGTTCTTTGTTACCTATGTTTAGAAACCTCACTGGACACCTTATAAATAGGACAAGCAATGGAATTTAGAAATCAAATAAACATGTGGATGATATTGCATAAAACTACTCAAGGAAACAAGAGCAATGAATTCTCTAAATGTGAATTTCTCCAAACAGTTTTCTTTTTGAAAGTTTTTATGGATAATTTGTCAGAGAACAGATATTTAAATTAAGTCCAAGTTTTCTGGATCGTTATTAATTATACTTCTAATATGTCTAACTTGTGGTGTAGGGAAAACCTCTCTAAGGTAGCACTTTAAATGATGCATATTTTAATACAGACTTACAAATGATCTAAGAACAAGGCTCCAACAAGTTTTTTTCCTCAAATTCAAATCTAGAATCCACAATCCAAATATTTTACACAGACCTGTACCATCAAAACATCTTTATAAACATATTTTTTATAGAAAAATGTTGTGTTTTGAGTCATGTATCAAATATAACCTTGTATTTCTGAAGTGGTCTAAGATGTAGTTTATTGAGCATCTTAGAATAAGAAAAAAGCAAGTTGTATAAGAACATCTAATTGAATCCAAATTGTACTAATGGCACTACACAATGGCACCTATCTCTGTATTGTACGTTTAATTTTATCTAAACTGCAGTGCAGTATGGAAGAAATGAAAATCCCAAACTACTCACACTTCACCCACCCAGGAAATAAGAGATATAAAAAAGCATGTATTTTTTTAAGGCATTAGGTCATAACAACATTACTATTTAAGAGATTTTTATTAAGAGTTTATAATTCAGTTTGGCACTGACCCTGGATTTCAGTTCAGCTCTTTAATATTCAGTTGCCACTATGTCCAAATCTGCCTCCTCTGCCTATTTTACTTCCACTAGTGCCTTATGCTGTGAATCAGCATCTCAAATTACCAGTAAGGCAGAACCATGCTATAATGGTTCTCTTCTCCTATGGATCTTTCCCTGTTATTATTATTACTACTGGTATTTATTTAAGGCTACATCAGTTTACCATATGTGTCATACCAAGCAGCAGAGTGTAAACTGATTGGAAAGATTAGATTTTGTTCATTACAAGCAGGGATATTACTCTGCAGACACTCTAGAAATTGTGTTTTCTAGCCAGTTTTTGTTCCAAACTCATTTTAGGGAACATTAAAGCATATGGCAATTTGAGATATGTATGTGCCTTTCTTGCATTTAAAAAACAATCTCCAGGGAGAAAAAACAAATGCAGCAGCTAATTTTGAAAACTGTAGGGGCAAATCTCAGTGACAGTTTCAAATAGAAATTATTTTTTCAAGTTCTCTTTAGTTATGGGTGCAACTATTAGCTTTGTCTGTATATACTGCCTTGTATCCAGTATGCCTGAAAACAGAGTAAAACTGCAATATTTCTACTAAAAGTATAAAACTTCTAGAAAAACTGGTGAGATACAAATTAGATGGGTGGTCTGCAAGATGGGTAGGAAACTGGCTGACAGGTCATGGTCATCAATGTTCAGCCTCTTCATAAATGATCTGGGGGATGGAACTGACAGCACTGTCACCATGTTTGGTGATGGCAAACTGGGAGGTGAGGTGGAAAGAACAGAAGGGAAAACCATCTTAGAAAGAAACCTGGAACAGTGGGCTAGCAAGAAGATTAACACACAGAAGTGTGAAGTCCTACATCTGCCACAAAATAAGCAAATAGCAAATTATCAAATAGCTAATTACAGAGGAGCAGCCTTGCTGCAAGGGACCTGGGCATCCTGGTGAACAACAAGCTGAAAATGGGTCAGCAGTGTGCTGACATATGTGCTGCAGCAATGAAGGTAAAAATCACATCCTGGGCTGCATCTCCAGGGCATTACTGGCTGAGATGGAAATGCAATCATCCCACTCTGCTCTGTGCTTGTCAGGTTGCACCTGGAGTACTGTGTCCATTCATGGTCCCCACAATTCAAGAATGATGTGGACAGAATGGAAGGGATCCAAAAGAGAGCCAAGAAGATGATCAAAGAACCTGCCCCATGAGGAAAGATGGGAGGAGTTTGGTCTTTAATCCCCAGAGAAGAGAAGTACTTTTAGATACTGTGTTTTCTGTCCAGTAGTGAAGACAAAGAAAAGTTACTCGGCCATGTACTGAAAAGTATCTTAGAATAAATAAAAAGCATCAAGTAGATCAAATGTATCCTAAACTTCTCAAAATTAAAAAAATCCCTTACATATTAATGTATTTTTTTAAAAAATCAGACATGAAAGACTGGCCAGTGCTGTCAGAAATTTTTCTTTTATATCCCACCTCTATAAGACAGGTTTTCTATTTTCATAAGAGTAACTGACAGCACATTGTTTCTCTTAAAAATAATATTTTCCTAATACTTAATGTGAATAAAAGGGGTCTCAGAATTTTGTAGACTAACCTCAGACAATATTTGAGATGCTCTAGGACACTTAACATAAGGAAGTTAAGTGGTTTTGAGAGTACTTTTAGATACTGTGTTTTCTGTCCAGTAGTGAAGACAAAGAAAAGTTACTCTTGTGCTTGACTTACAAATACTGATAAGTGCTAAAACTTGTCTTGTACTGTGTGTAAATATTATCCAAAGGCCAGACCATGCAGCCAACATGAAATATTTTCTATTGGTACCCTAATTATTATTAATCTTCTGGTTTTCTTCTTTAAGAAAATAGCATCTGTACAGCTGTTTTTCCACAATTTATGACTGTAGAAGTAGGTCTTCGAATATTTCAAGGTTTTAAGGAAATAATTTCAGGTTGAAAATTTTTAAAAAATAATTTTTACTATGATCATTACTCTTTTGAAGTAGAAAAAAATTGATGTCCAGTATTTTTTTCTTTCATTTTTTAAATTTATTGTTGCTCTTATACTCTGTTTGCCATGAGGATCCCTCATTAAGGCTATTCACAGAGTAGAGTGTTAGTCAGCTGGGCTAATGAAATCCTAGTGAAGTAATTGTAAGTTATTTGTTTAGACTGACTGTGACCAGGATCAGCAAAATTTGCACCTAAGTTATCTCACAAGACTCATTCAGGAAATCTGTGGCACAGTTCAGGAGAGACTGTGAAAGCTGCTAACCTCACAGAAATGTCCCTTGTGTGTAGCCCTGCCAGGGTGTACAGCCAGAGGGGTCAAGCTATATCACTTTTTAGTAATTAACTTTTGAATAGAGCTTTGGGAGTACAAAGTGCTTCTCAAGTGCTATAATTATCATTTCCCTATATAGCAGCATAATTTAATTGCAAAGCATGAAGTAAGGAAGTAATATTGACCAAACATTTAGCACTTGGTTATAGAAATTATTGCTGGAGACTATAAAGTAAATTGGATTTCAGATGAAGCCTGCTGGTTTATTGTATATTTTTCAAAGTTTGGCTGTCTCTAGATTACAGACTGAGAAATCTATATATCACCTCCAGGAAAGAGACAAACCATGTTTTATAAAGCTCAGTGATTGTTACAAATGAACATGTTGCTCAGCAACCAGGTGAGTGGACTTGTGATGGTAACTTTTCCTTTAAATTTTCTATATTATTTTCCAAGTGCTTCTGTTGTGACCCTTTCTTCACTTTGGTGTGTTACCCCTTCTTTTCCAGCTGTTTTGAACACATTCTACCATATTGCTCTATTTTTATACATGGAAGAGATGCAAGATGGTCTGACAAAAATTATGTCATAATTGAATTCTCACAATTGTGATGTTTCCTAATTATCTTCTCATTTCTGTACAGATTGTAAGTAAGGATACCCAAAGATTTTGAAGGGTACTCTTGGAGGCCAGCGTGTTAGGAAGGTTTTCCAAAATTTCCTTGGGAAAACTGCCCGTAATGGTCCAAATGAATCTGCATGGGATGCTATTGAGAAGATGGAGCTTCAGGCTGCCATCCCTCCTGGCTTCTAAGAAGTCTGGATTACAGAATTGCTATTTAAGGGACTTTACTCCCTCCCAACTTCTCCACCATTGCTTTATATTATCTGGTTTGCCTTAGTAACAATTTGGATCACTGCATGGCAGCATCTCCCAGGGGTTGTCAGAGATTTCACACCTCTTCATATTCTGTTTTATGATCCACATACAAAAAAAATTAAAAAGTGCGATTAAGTGCTTCTTTTTAACAAGATGCTAATTAAATTCTGTAATATTTGGATATTCTGATGATCCTTGGGCTAAAAGGACATCTAAGACAGCTACTCTTTCAGAGGCATCATGTATTCTGACTATCTGTGATGTGCTCTACACACTGTTCAAGCTGGAAGACTGGTTTATGAAAAAATGCTGTTGAGAACATTATATTGTTATATATTATATATATGTTATATATATATATATGTTATATATATATATATATATTATATATATGTTGATAAAAGTATAATGTTTAAAATATTTAAAAGAATATCTGAAACAAAAGAGTTAATAAAATACCATTCTCTGGTGTAAGCATTTAGATGAAGTCTGAATTCAATATTTTCTACCATGAACTTTTCTGCTGTTCTTGTTCTGTTCTGATATTGGATATCAACTTTTTTATTTTTCTACTTAAGTCCTGAGGACTGCCATTTTGAAAAGGAAGTATACAGGCTGAGTGAAGAATTGACTGAGAGCAGCTGTGTAGAGAAGAACTTGGGGTGATGGTTGATGAAAAATTCAACATGAGCCATCAGAGTGTGTTCACAGCCCAGAAAGCCAGCCCTGGGCTGCATCTAAAGCAGTGTGGCCAGCAGGTCAGGGAGGGGATTCTGCCCCTCTGCTCTGCTCTGCTCTGGTGAGACCTCACCTGCAGTGCTGTGTGATGCTCAAGTGTCCCCAGAGTTTGAAGGACAGGGAACTGCTGCAGCAAGTGCAGAGAGGGGCAAGGAGTGGGCAAAAGGACAGAAGCACCTTCCCTATGAAGACAGGCTGAGGAAGTCAGGAGTCAGTCTCAGTCTGGAGAAGAGAAGGTTGCATGGAGACCTCAAAACAACAGCCCAGTATCTGAAGTGAGCATACCAGAAAAGCAGAGAGCCTCTTCACCAGGAATTGTTATGATAAGACAAGGGTGAATGGCTCCAGATTGGAAGAGAAAATGTTTAAATTAGATAACAGGAAGAAATCCTTTACTGTGAGGATAGTGAGACACTGGAATTGATCAGGTTGCTCAGAGCAGTTGTGGGTGCCCCAACCCTGGCAGTGTTCAAGGCCAGGCTGGATGGAGCACTGAGCAGCCTGGAACAGTGGAAGAAGTCCTTGCCCATGGAGGTAGGTAACCATCAAGGTCCCTTCCAAACCCAACCATTCTATGATTATACTATCTTTTTGCAGGAGTGACTGCTGACAATATCATGCACCCATGTTAAATACTGATGTATACCAAATTATAGTTTGCTTCTGGAAACATTGCTGGCCTACAGACAAAGTACAGATATTCTATTGATTCCAGAGGTATGTTGTTAGATTCTGTAGATTCTGCAATCCTGAAGAATAAATCTAATCTGAATCTTAATCCATGCATGTAAAGCAATGTTTGGAAAAACAAGGGGTTAAGTTGCAGGTGACCAAGGTTAAATTCAGTAACAGAATAGTCACTCCCAAACATATCATCATCAACTTGCAAAATTTTATTTGATAGTTGCCAGGCTTTACCTGTAAGAATATAATAGAAATATGTATATATGGGTATATCTCTCTCTCTCTCTCTCTCAATCTCTCTCTCTCTCCCTTCCTTCCTGCCCTCCCCCCAAAAAATTAATGGGAGGGTCCTGAAGAGAATCAGTCCTCTGATTTGAGGAACTGCACTGTAGGGAATGCCAACAGGACTAAGCAGGTAACTTAAATGGTGACATGATCTTGTTTTATATGTAGAAATCAGAATGTTTATAAACAAGAACTCTGACTATCAAATGCTTTCCATCCTCCACCCCATCACCACCCAAACCTCCCTTACCCTTGTTTCAGATGTAAACAGAAGACTTTATTCTAAGGAAAGGAGTCACTCAATACTAATTGTAATTGTTGTGCAAACCAGACTAGTATCAGTAATATTTTGGTGAATTCAAATAAACACATAAGTGATCATGCTGTGTCTGAAATGTTGAAAAGAAAGTCTCTCACACTATGTTTTGAAAAAGCACAACAGGGCTGGGGATAGAATCCAGAAACCACTGCTGTCCCAGTTTAGATGTCCAAGTCTTTGAGGCTTATAATGTTTTATTACGAATTCTAAAAAATACATTGAACACTCTGCGAGGAGAGGAAACACTGAAATTAAACACCAGTTCACAAAGGAGATTGCAATTTTTGAGGCTGCAAGGAGGCAAGAGATGTCTTGGCAACATTCTCACTGCAATCATTGCATTTGATGTGGGAGAAGGAAGCAGTGGCAAGGTGAGTAGTAAGTTAACAGTATAAGAGGAATACTAAACTAATACATGTCACATTCCATAGCAGTAAGACTGACATTCTTGACACTTCCCCTCCTGGGACTTGCTGCTGTGCACATGCACACCCACTGTGATTCATAGATTTCATGTGATTTTAATAGGATTATACCTTACATTACACTTAAATGCAGATTTCTATTCCTCTTTCATGGTTCATTGTAGCTGATCTTCAGGGCTTAATAGTATATTTGCAGACACTTCTAAATGCCTATGTGATTCCCTCTAAACTTGAAACAGCTAGGCTTTTCTCTCCAGAAAGAACATAACCTTTCCTATTTCCAGTTTTATTGTGACTATAAAGTTAATTTCATTTAATGAAATTTTACAGCTAGAGTTATTCACCATGACTACTGCCATGTGTCTTTACTTCCAGCATTTCACCCTGCCTTGATACTGTCTCTTTAATAGAGAGCTCCTGTTTTGCTAATGCATCTAGTGATGAGAGAGGAAGAGACCTGTGGAAAGGTTTTGCCATTCACATGCAGACTGAAGCTCCCAGAGTGTTTACTGCTTTTACAAGTGACAGTAATCTTTCTCACATTTGCTGTGCCAATAATGAAGCCTTTATTAACACCCCACCCTCTTTATAGACTTCATAGAAGCAGATGCTCCATCTGCTTAAATATTTGAAAAGTTGCTCATAAAGTAACATTTATAAACATGTTCATGAGTACATCTGGAAAGAACAGTGTGGATGCAGCACCATCTCACATTACTATAATAAAGCAGTAGGAATAGTCCTGATTTCAATATTGTTATTTTCCTTGGTGGAAGGTGGATTCATAAGAAAATAATGGCTAAATTTGGGTGCCTAAGCAAGATGTGAGTATTTGTAATTTCTGTCACAGCAGTTTGTTTTACACCACATCCAAGTCCTGAACTGATGCATTTAAGAGGCTTGCTCATGGTCTCCTTGGTTATTTGGATATTTGGGCTAAACTCTGAGCCACTTGAGGAGTAATGCACTATGTAGTTGCATATTCAAGGCAAAAAGGCTTATGTGTGTGCCTTTTTACCTTTGTAAGAAGGTAGCAAAAGTCCTCTTTAAGACAAGGTTAATGGCTGTAGAGGTGGTATTTCTAAACACACCTTTATGATTTTGTAAGAAAACACTAATAATGAACTGTATGAGGTATGAGACCTGCTAGTATATACTGATCCACACTTGGATGTCTGATTTGTCCCATGGTTTTCTTTAAGCCTGAGAGATATTTGTCATGTTCTTAAGCCTGGACATTTGTAAAGGTCTGCTGTGTTTAACCTGGCAGGCAGCTAAACACCACACAGTTGTTTGCTCACTCTCCCCCAGTGGGATGGGAGAGACAAACAGAAAAATAGTTAAAATTCATGGGTTAAGTTAAATACAATTTGACAGGACAGAAAAAGAAGGGAATGGTCCTTTTCCTTCACAAAGCTCTTCTGTGTATGTCATACTGCAGTTAAACCACTCGACTTTTATAGGTTTGCAGACTATTTTCAGTTGGAAAAGAACTTTAAGATCATTGAGCACAACTGTTAACCAAGCACTACCAGTTCACTGCTAAACCCTGTGCCTAAGCACCACATCTTTTAAATACCTCCAGGGATGGTGACTCAAACACTTCCCTAGTAAGGCTGTTTCAATTTGGACCTTTACTCCAAACTGGCTGAATGTTTCTCCAAGGAGAGCTCACAGTCTATTTCAGCACTGCTCTCTGGGTAACCACACGTACAAGAAAAAGGCAAAAATAAGTAGTTAGATCTCCTCCTAGAGCAAAGAAAAATTTAGGAAGTAAAAGTCATAAAGACAGAAGTATTGCATTTTTTTTTTTTCTCAGAAAGTAAGAAAATGAAGTGGAATTATTAGCCATTTTTATGATTTTCTCTCATCTCAAATTGGAAAGTATTTTTGAGCTGGATTTGTCACGCCTAGTCAAGCACGAGTCTGGCAGGTTAGTTCTGCTGCAGAAGCCTGTAGCAGACAGATCATGAATGCTGTATTCCTGATCCTGGCAGACATCTGCATCTTCATGGACATTCTGGCTTCAACAATAGAAACCAACCTTTTGTTCAAGGCTCACAGAATGACTGTGGTCAGGAAGGACCCATGAAGACTGTGAAATCCACCTCCCTGTACAAAGCAGCGTCAGCTAGAGCAGCATCACCTTTGAGGCTCTTTTCTGGACCTGTACCAGAATTTCCATGTCACTCTTCTGCTGAGGGGCCCAGGACCTGACCCAGTACTCCAGGTGTGTGACCCACCAATATCACACAGAGAGGAAAGATCTTTGACCTCATCAGTGATTTTAGAAGCCTTAATATTGATCTATTAAACTGAAAATTATTTTTTATTTTGGATTTCAAAAATAAATATTTATTTCACCCAGACTCTCAGTGATTTTCTTTCTCATTAAGAGGGAAGGATTATAATTAGGGCAGATAGAAGTAAAAAAATCTACACTGGATATACAAGGTTATGTTTGTGCTATGAATGCATTGCAAGTATTTATCTATGTTTTTACTTAGTAGCTGTAGAGCCATAGAGACATGTATTCATTCCATCCCAAATAATTCCTGAGGCTAAATACATTGACTTTAGCAACATTTCTGTGGTTACCTCCAAGATTAATTTTTCCTCTTTAACTGATAATTAGGAAATATTATGACTTTATTTAATTTTTTTATTCTAATGTATTCAATTTCTGACATTGTTTTTCATCACTTAATCAAATAAAAACATATGAGTTCTGATCCTATGTAAGTATATACAGCATCTCCTGCATGGTGTGGTCTCTTAGTTCCAGTTGTGCCAAATAAGATGTCTCAGGAGTAACTGTGGGATCTCTGGGATATACCCACAGTCAGAACTTGGTGTATTGACTTGAGAAGCAGCTTTGTCCTTACTTGTGAAAATCATCTGATGTTTCATCCAAGTGGAAAATACAGGTTTTAATTCTGTCAAGTTTCAGAAGCTAGAAGCTGTATATCCAGTTCAGCAAAGTATTTAAGCACATAATTAAGCAGATCTCTTTGGTTCATAATTTGATTACATTTATGTACTAAAGTGTTGGATTGAATTAATCTAGGAATTCTAGAAATGGGCCCTGCCTCCACTTAAATATACATGGATTTTCTGCTACTAGGAGCTGCCTAAGAAAGAACAAGAAGAAAAGTTTTCCTCACTATTTTGCCCAGATGCACAAAATACTTATGTGAAAGAGTGATTTCTGTACATGTGTGGTACATACATTTATCTTTTGAAAGTAGGAATAAATGTGAAACAAAATTGTCATTTGAAGACAATAAAAAATAGAACATCATATTAGCAAAAGAAACAGTAGTAATCAATATGACCTTATGACAGGATAATTTGATTTCATTAATTTGATATCTATTTTTATCAGATTACAGGATTGATAAAAGATAATGGAATTGCTATTACTTATTCAGGCTTCTATCATACTATTGTTCCTACTAACTATTGCCAAATCATTGAAGCGTATATGAAGACATAAAACAATTTTTAAAATTACTTTTTCAAATTAGAAAACCTCAGAAGTCTGGAAACCTGTGTTTACAAGACTGTCAGTCCTTGTGCAACAATGGGACAGGGTCAGATATCAGGTACAACAAGTAATGTCCAGGATTTGCCTTTTTAAACCTGGACTGTTTGCCCTGGCAGTAGGCTGAAGGTGGAAAACATAGCTTCATGCCCTGTCCACTTCTACTTCTGCAGAAGCAGAAGCACCACCTGGTGCAGAGCCATAGAAGAAAGAAGTCACTGCAGGGCAAACACTTGAGATACTACAGCTACAAATGTGGTTGGAAGTGAAATGGAGCTGTGAGACAAAACAGGGTACATCATCATATATATATATATATATATCAGAATGAACACTTAAATTTAGCAAATTTGTGTTTGTTCTCATGCCTGCCCTCTAGTCTCTTGGTATCTTCTAAGAAGTATTCCATAACAGGCAAATTGTAACACCAGCTGACCAAGGAGCACATAGGGAGCAAGTGGGGATATGTTTTCACCTTCGCTTGGGCAGAAAGTATTTTTTTCTGTAGAAGTCCATAAAATAAACTATCTCTGTTAAAAGTGAAAAAGCTTCCTTTTATCAGCCTATGGAAGAGCATACACTGAAGTGTGGTTAACCAGGCTAGCACTGGAGATATGCCAGGTATCTTGCCTATCCCTATGAGGTTTGTCCCTCTGGATCACGTCTAGATTTGAAAATTACCCAAATCAGGTTCGTAATTCCCTCTTCCTCTTTTCTTTCCTGGGAAATCCTGGCTGGGATTGTGGATGCTGGGAATATGAGAGTGATGTTTGGTGTGTCCAGGTGACACAATTGCTGCTGTGCATCTCCAGTTCTGACAGGGAAGGCTTGCCCAGTGCCCTGGTCATCTCTGCAAGCATCCATCTCACCATCTGCATGCACCTGAGTCAGCCTGTGCCTTGGCCATGACTCCAGCACACCTTCACTATTCATGCACAGTTGTCACTTCCCTGAGATATCCAGAAATCCTGACAAAAGGTAACGTTATTTTTCTGCACATATTCCATTTCCAGATGGTAGCAGACAACATATTTGGCACAAAATTACTGTACATTGGTCTCAGGGGACTGGAACGGGTCTTTGAGCTTAGTACTTTGGGGACTAGGAGGAAATCTACTTCTACTGGCTAAAATTTTCTCATTTTTCCTTTTACAATGAGGTTGTCCTCTAACGCCTGGTGAATTTCACTGCTGTACTTCACAGTTTGGTGGCTTTGAAATGGAAAATGTTGGGAAGCCAGAGGCTGTGTTGCCAAAGCAGCCAGCTAAAAATATTGGCACAGCCAAAAGACAGGTATAATTCTAAAACAAAATGGATTTTCAGCACTATGAATATGGAGTTTGAATATGGACATGTTCAGGATGTCTTAATGGGATTTGACTTGGACAAAATTATTTGAATATGGATGATATTCAGAGGACTGACATCTGATTTTCTGACCATTTCTTATGCATAGTATGAACATATTTTAAGTTTATCTCATTTGGGTATTCTCTACACTTAACCCTTTACTATCCCTGACCTACTCTTTTAGAGTTTCTGGAAGCCTTTTGTCACTATGTATTGGAAACAGAAAATATAGGAATCAAGTACATTGCTATTAAGTTCTTATCTTAAAAATGAGAGTGGTTTGCTTACAATAAAATAAGAGAATGTATAGCAATTTCTAGTTGATATATGTTCAAAAGACTTATTGTGTGGAAAAAAAGAGCAGATTTTGATTTTAAATCATCAATCAAAACCTTAATTATTTTCTCCATCTCACCAATGCACACATTGACATGTACATGTGTCTTTGTGAGGTCATTTCAAGTGATTCATCCTTCTTATATACAAGAAAATGTATTTCTGTGAGCATTTGTCACTGTTATGACCCAAACCCTTCCAAATGGTCACATTTGGGCAATGAGTGAAATCTCATAAACATTTGACCAATCCCTTCTGCCATTCCCATTTCTTTAATAAATTCTGTGATTTTCAGAAAAATATAACAAAGTAAATGAGAAGAAAGCATGAGCTGCCTGGCATAATTTCAGCAGGTTATCAAACAGCAGTCACCCAGTAATTCAGACACTTAGGACTAAAGAGTTTTTGGTTAATTACAGGGATTTTTGGCATGTAATTGTACTCTAATCTCACGAAAATTTGTCCCCTGGAGTAGAGATATCTAAATATTGAGGTTTATTTTTCAGAGAACTGAATGGTGATAAAAGTAAAAAAAACAGAAAAGTCTACTTTAATGCTATCTTAGGTAATTAGTAGGTATAATACTCCTCCTCTAAAGCAAAGTCAAAGTCAAAACACAGAAAATGATTTAACACTATTTTCTCTGAAACTGTGCCCCCAGAGTATTTCATCATGTTATGTGCTAAAATGATGCTAGACTTAATGGGTAATGAAGCAGAGATTCCAGATTTGTAAAATGAAGCTTTACTTTAGCCCAAATATACTTGCAAGGGTACAATTCTTCCTGTATAAATAAAATTATTGAACTTCAAATCATTAAAGGTAATGTATTTTTATTCTCATTTGGATCTTACTGTTGGCAACAAAATATATTTTTCTTCTTGTCACTTATAAAAAAAAATAGTTTGTAAAAGAAATGCATCATAATTTTTGTGAATTTTGCCAGTATTCTTGACTTCACATTATGAAAAAATGTTCAAGCTTGGAGAAAAATAAAAAACTTTCATTCTAGGATATGTGTTAGAGAAATCTGAGACATTTCAGTAAGGGAAAGTCTTTGAGGAGTGCTCCAATGCCTATATTCTACTTTTCTCAATTTAAGAAAGAAACATGACAGGGAACATTATATTTCTGTACTGTACAGAGATCCCTCAAACAAGTCAGGGGTCTGAATATCAAATATGTTAATCTTATTAAAGAAAATTACATCCTGCAACTGTTTGATGTGACTTGCTGTGAAGCAGTTTATCATAAATGTGAAAAAGGCTGTTTCTTTAAATACAAAGAGAGACATATTTGACATATTGGAAAGAGCAAGATCTGTATAGTACCTAAATATAAAACTGACTATGAAGTGAGGATCTGCTAACAGGTAGCAAGGACATAGTTATTCCTGTTCTAATTATATTCTGTGCTATTCAAAGAAGAAATTTGGAATCAGTTGATTATGTCTGAAACAGGCTAAAGAGAACTTGATTAGTCTTAGAAGTATTCATATTTTCCATGGTCAAAATCAGTGTTTGAAGCTTATGGTTTAGTCACTGAAAGGAAGGAATCAGCAAAGGAGAATCTCAGCTTGTCTTGTGGAAGTGTGAATCTATGATCTTTATCCTTAAGAAAGCAGCCTAGGAAAAATTAATGAACTGTCACACATAGCATAGTGTGGCTGAAGCATTGTTTTTCCCAACTGCAGATTCCCTTTACAGCTCCCTAAGTGTCTCTTTTGCAATGAAAGAAAAACATGTCTCCAGATCTCTGAGTTAGGAGGAAACCCAACAGGTTATACTTCTGGAGGGCTGGGACACTCAGTCATTCAAAAGGATTATAACAAACTTCCTGACCTGTGACTGTCCCTTTTGCACAAACCTTCTTTGAGCTTTGGGGAAAACTAAGTTTGTCTAAGTGACCGTTGACTTTGTGCTAGTACAAACTCTGTTTCTTCACAGGAAAGCCAGACAGGAAACTCAAGCAATTTTTCAGGTTACTGCTACATGTATTAATTTATGTAGTATTTGAACTACAGCTGTGTTCTGACCCCGAAGTCCACTGTCTCAGCTCTGTCTCTGAAGATACAAGCAACTTGTCCTCTGACATGTACTAATTTAGCATAATCTGTCATAGTTCCTAATCTATCTAATTCCAAAAGTTATTGATCTACACTAGCCTCCAAACAATACCTTGTGCCTGGGCAAACCCTAGTCAACACAGCTCAAAAATGTTCCTAGGACCAAGCTAACAGTTTGAACAATCTTCAGACAGGGCTCAAGCTTAACGAGTTAGCCCTGTTTAGTTTATCAGTAGAGAAAAACATGAAATGAATCATTTATAATGGATGTTTCCTTTGATGATCTTTTGTCTGATCTGGAACTGATTGCTAAAGGTGAATTGTTGCCAAGTTTGACTGAGAGCTGCACAAGCTGCAAAAGAGTTATGGCAGAAAATCCTTTTATTTTTTTGTTATTGGACAGTTTCATAGACAAGCACGGTTTACCCAAAGTGCCAGAAAGAAAATCTCTTATTCATTAGTCATCATTAGGTTACTCACCCACATAAATTCTTGTCTATAAATTGGTTATCATTCTTCAAACAACAACTTTTGCTGTCCCCAGTTATCCTAGACTAAATGTCTTAGCTGAAGACTTGGGAGAAAATTCTCATCCTTAATACGTGTCGTGGTTCAGTGTAGGTTTGGTTTTAGCTGGGGAGTCCATGACCTGCGAAAGTAGAAAGTGAAGTAACCAGAGTTAAAATACAGGGTCACTGAAGCTGTAGCAGAATTATTTTTTTTCCCTTCAAATATATATCTGCACTTCCAAATTTTTATACATAGTTTCTGCTGTGATTCCTAGAGACAGGATTACACTGTGTCTGAATGATTATAGCATATCTGAAGAGTTCCAAAACTTGAAAGTCTCTCATTATAAGTGTGCTGTCATACATATTTGATACATAATCTGATAAAGGCAGCCACCTGCCCTTGTTGAAAAGTCCCTTTTTTGGGGGATGGTATAAAGATCATGTAAAGCAGCACACCAAATTTCTGCAGCAGTACCCTCTGTTACACCCGAAGGAACACCAGGGAATATAGCTACCATTATTTGCCCTGGTTAAGCATGCACTTTCTGAATATATTATTGTGAAGCTACCTTTTGAACTTTTCCTCCAAGGATTCTTTGGAGAATAAGTCTTCAAAAAATCAGTTCTCTTTTTCCCTGGTGTTTGTCCAGATCTGGACCACAAACCTATATATAACTAGAAATTCTTTGGAAAGCTTCAGACAAGCACCCATTCAACAGTGTTTGATAAATGCAACCTCTTTAAAACCTGTACTCAATAAATCCCACTGCAAACATCAGGTTATTTTTTTCATCCTCTGAACAGGTATCCCCCTAGGCCTTAAAAATACTGCAGAAATATTTTATGTGATTCATGTGTCACACTGGGTTTGTGTAGGATTAATTTGTAGGAGGTGAAATTGCAGCCCTTCTCTGAGCTTGAGGTCATTTCATATGAAAACTTATAACACCAGGCCCAGATATGAGGGCTGCACAATTTTTGTGTTTAATGAACACACTAGATTCCAAAATAGAGCTCAGTGGAAAGAAAGATTTCACACTGATTTCAAAAGTGATTGCAGCTCTGTGTGTTATCTCACATAAATAACTGTGCTCTTCCTACAACATGGCACAGCCCTGGCTAGTGCATCATCCCTTATCTGGGCACAGCATTCTGGCACCATTTGGTAACAAATGCACTTCTGAGCTACACCAAGCACTTTTCTGGTGCCAAAACCTTATGGATGCAATTCCTTTCAGCCTCTCAAGCCCACAGATATTGCTCCTATAGACATGGCTTCCTTTTTATCCTACCTTTAACTGCAGGACTTCCAGGAAGTAAAAAGAGACCTAATCTGGCAAGGGTCAAGTAATTCCAGATGCAGTGGGCAGTGTCAGGTTTATGAGAGAAAAAGCTCTGCTGATCAGCTTGGGTTTATTCTCTCCCTACTTAGGCCTCACAACCCAAATTTATAACTATTCTTAGCAAGTGGAGGGCCAAATGGGCTTTCCATATAGGACCAATATATCTTCTCTCTCAGGCACTTTTGTACCACTTTACAGAAGGAGAACAGCCAACTACAAAGCTTACATTCCAGCCAGATATCAAGATCAATATTAATTTCTGAGCATTTCAGGCACATTTTGGGCTTTAATCCTGGCACCTTTTCTCCCTTCTGAGTGCACAAGTCTCAATAATCATCATAAACCTTGGATCTGATACTTCAGTTTACTGAGATCCTACTTCCCCATACATCCCTTCAGAAATCCCACCACAGCTGTTTTGAGCTTCCTAATTGACCCAGTCTGGCAGCACAACAGGAGGAAAGACTTAAGAAAAGGTTTCTGAATTACAGTCACTGTTGGTTTTAAAAGCTCAATGTGCCCATAAGTCTTTGAAATGATGCAGCCTTGACTTGTCCCCTGTGGTAGGTCTCACCTCTTCTAACAGTCTAAAGTAGAGGCTGATTTTTCTGACAATGGAAGTTTTTGCCTCATCCTTCCCCTTCAGAGATTTCTTTCAAAACCCACTACATAGTTCACAGAGAGCATCTGCTCTTTGACATGCACAGACACTTTTTTTGAAAGTCTCCAGTCTGTTTAGCTGGGTTTATGTAGACCCAGTGAAATGAGTATAGCACAGGCATTGGTTATTGAGGAATATCCAAAACCAAGAGTCAGTCTTAGCTTTCTCTTTAAAATCTCCAACACTATTTCTCTTGAAAGTTATGTTGGAAAATAAAAAAAAACCTGGTCGTGTCACAGCTGGGATACTTCTGCAATACAAAAAGCATCATCAGGGAAATAGCCCATAAAATGGAGAATAAAGCAAAAAGGAACCTTAACTTTATATAGTTGTTTGCCAAATCTTGTATGGAACTTGTACTTTTATTTTCTTTCTTTGACCACAGATAATCTACTTGATGTTATTTAAAAGCATGTAGTGCCTGGTCTCAGCTGCTGTGCATTCTTTCTATCTCTGTTGTCTCTCAGAGCTTTATAGTAGCCAGCAAATTACAACAAGCAATAATTATCCTGTTAAGAGAGCTTTCAAGTATTCATGACTTCCCCTAAAGAAAAGAGAGATGCAGAGATGTATATCCCTTTAAAGTACAGTTAGGGAAATGATAGAGGTTCAAGAACACCATTTCACAACTGGAAAAGTCAGAACTACTGGTAACAGGAAAAAAAAAACCATAATGTTTTCTTGTCTCTTGCTTTGAAACAGATATTTGCCAAACTGGTGAGAAAAACCCTTCCATTAAATCCAAAGCAGTTATACACTGTTTCTCTTCTAGGATGCACCAGGGAACCACCAAGCAGTCCCTCTGATTAGAATGGGACTATGAAAATGAGAGTAGGGACTTTATTTAGTGCCTTAAACATGCAGGTAGGGATATTTAGGAGCTCAAATGAGGAAAATGCTGATTTAGGTAACTACTGGCTGAGGAGTAGTTAGACCTCTTAATGATCATGTGGTGTGTAAGGAAAGGCATATAGAATGGAGCTGTTTACTTTAAAAGTCTTTTTAATATTCTGAAGTCCTAAGGTATTTTTGAAAAGTATTTTTCAGTCTGGTGAGCAATTATTTTTCTAGATATTGTGTGGCTTGTTATGATCAGAAAAAGGGCAGAAAAACTCAGAAATTACATCTCTATGGTCGTGGTGCTCATAGTTTCTCTGGGAGTGTTCCTTTTAACAAAACCATGGATACAAGTACTAGAGAGGGAGAATAGTCTCCAGAGAGCTTCCTTGCACAGAAGAGTTAAAAATACACTGAATAACTTCTACGAACTGTATAAGGGATATCAAAAATCTAGATGGGGCTTATTTAAAATTGTGATAAGCCCATTGACCCACTTGAGGTTATATTTAGATGAGAACTGCTGCAAAAAGCTGTTCTGGGATCCATGTTTGGAGCTCTTTTTCTTCACTCTCAAAGATGAACAAAAATCTTGAGAGATTAAAGTAAATGTATTTTGGATCACTGAAAGCAGTATTTTGGTTTCTAAGTGCCTCTTTTAATTTTTTAACCCCAGTAATAGTTTAAAAAAGCAGGTTTTTAAATATGTGATTTTTTTTTTATAACAACACCAAAAACTTTTGCAAAGAGATTAATTCCAATAGGTTGTCTTTCCCTATAACATTTCAGTTCAAGTTGGTAAGTGGGTATTTTGTTGTATTTTATTTATTTATTTATTTTACAGAAAGAACCTTCTGTCAAAATATTTCCAGCAAGCTTTCCAACTGACCAACCCAATTACAATTAGTTGCAGCCTTATACAACTTAGACTGATATTGTTCCTAGCTCTACAATTGAGGTATTGGGAGTCTTAAATTGTTTTGCTTGGATTACTGTCTTGAACTAGATGCATAGTTCCAAATTTTGCCTCTTCTAGAAGAAAGTAATTTTATTTTTATTGTCTGTTACCTGCATTGAGCATGCACTCAGTTTTTCAGAGAAAGTGCTGTGTAAATAACTTAATGTGTTGTCTTAATAACTAAGGTGATTGCCAAGATCTGATATATCTAGCACAGTACCCAAAGGGTAGTTAGCAAATTGATTTCAATAAACTAAAATTAAAAAAAGTTTTCATTTTATTTTCAGATATAATATACTTGCTGTCAAGAAAAGAGAACAGAGTTTGTTGTACTTTATCTATGTTATTCCCTCAGTTTATGCTGTGTTTTTCCACTTATTTCTCTAGTTTCTGCTAACCAGTATCACTGCTGTTTTCCTTTCCAGCTCTTTTCCTTTCCACCTGCATTTTGTGTTGCATTTGGATGCTTGATGTGGCATTTTGTTCTGCCTTTATAACTAATGCTTAATCAATTTATCTCCTTCACTTATAATCAGTGTGACAGGCTGACTTGGCACCCTGATTTGTTTATAAACTTGCAATCTTCTAATTAGAATCACATAGCAAAATGGTTCAAAAACATTCTGCAGAGACAAAATATGTAAACTGAGTGTGACCTCTATGGATATATTAGCAAATAAGGATGATATTTAATTATTTTTTGTATGAGACAAGTTTTGGTTACGGTTTGAGATCTGGACCAAACTCAGTCTTATCAGTTCTTGTGCAGGATAAGCAAGAGGGATTCCTTGCTGCTGGGGGAAGTTGATAAAATTTATTGTTATATGGCAGAGAGCTTTCTTAATTATTTCAATTAGTTTCCCTGATGAAGAAACTTTCAGGTAATGTGACTCTAGGCCTCTGTTGTATTGGAGTACCAAATACTTCATCCAAAGACTGAAATTAGCCAGCAGGCATGGTGTTTGAGGTGAAAGCAGATGTTTCCCAAAAGCTAAACCTGGAAATCAGTTTGCACTTATGCAAATATTGATAAACTGATATCCACAGAATTACATATGTGTTTGGATACATGTTAGAAATACAGCAAAACAGAGGAGAAAAAAAAATATAAACATTAATTTGAAGAGTCAATTAACCTGGCAAAAACTGCAGATAGACTGAAGCTTGAAGATAGACTTTATTATCTCAGTCAAGATTTTCAGAGTCTGAGTTTCACCTTTGCATCTCTATATTTCTCTTACAACATTATTCTTTATTGTTCTACAGAACTTTCCTTTCAACTCTAAAAATGGCTAGAAATGCTATTCCTCTGTTGTTTTGTAAGCCATTTTTTGTAAGAATCTTGGTTCTCTTTCGTATATGAGAGTTACTAAATTCCATATCACATTAATTGATTACAGTTTCTCAGTCCAGTCTGAAGTGCCTCTGTACATGAAATCTTCCACTCTACAGCATTCTCTGCTGTATTGTGCCTGCCAGGTTGCTGGCAACCCTCTTCTCATAGTCTCTAAATCTAGATGAAGATATCCTGGCCATGGTAGAGAAGTTGGACTAGATAACATTTAAACATCCCTTCCCACCCAAATTTTTCTATGATTCTATGTAGTGTCCAGCATTTTGACATTTCTTACAATGGTGACTTTTAAGAGATGGCCAATCTAGTTAATAGTTTTTGGTAATGAAAGTTTGTTAGTGCCCAACAGAAGGCTACTTTTATAAAATTAAGAATATCAAGGGAATCTGTGTTGTGTCCATCAGCTGAAACAAACAAACAAACAATAAACAAAGGAACCCCTAAAATCTGCTGTTTCCTCTTCTCACGATTTTTTCCTCCATCCAAACAAAGTGTAACCCAATCTGATTAAAGGAATCCACTTCTTGTTATCCTTATACCAGTCTGAACCCTCTGCTATGACCTGGCCTGGGAGAGGAGGGTGAGAGGGAAATAACTGTACAAAAGCCTGTACAGAAAAGACTGTACTGGTACCCAGCCTCTCCTGAAGGTGCTTGTATGTTGAATGGAGACCAGCCTGGGGTAGCAAATATTACATCACTGGACAAAGCATTGGGAGCAGCTGCTGTCACTTATTCAGGGTCTCAGGACATCAGACAGGGAAAACAGCAGGGAAAGAAAGGATGTGTTATGCCACCCATTCATCAAATCTTTTCATTCTCTGTAGTGAGAACTCCATGGAAAAATCTAAATATCCAGTAAAGAAATATTAAATTGGTTTTTGCTACCTTGTTGCCTTTAGAAGCACTCACAAAATAAAGGGTCTAGAACTTGTATTTAGCTAAACTTCCTTTGCACATGTTTAAGATGATTTTGTTCCTTACATATAAAGGTCCTTAGTGTAATTCCTAATTAAATTTCCCTATTTTTGTAGGTGTTATTTCTACCCTCAAAAGCTGCTAATTTTTAAAAGATATACCCAAGATGTTTTCTGAATATGTATTTTTCTAATCTGTATTTTACCTACTACTTAAAAGATGCAATTTTACTTGTTACTTTCATTCTATAGTGTTTATATCTCTGTCTTTCTTGGGCAGGGAATGACAAGAAAACCAAATTCATAATTTCTTCAGGTAATGCTTTGTCCAGACAGGAAAACTGAGAAGTTAGAAAATGGTATGCTAAAGATTTAAGAAGAACAAAGAGAACACAGCCTGCATTATTTTCCACTGAATATCTTTTCCACAGTGTTAAAAACACTGGACTTGATTCAGATTCAAAGCAATTATAGCTTAATTTAATAAATGAGGAAGAAGAAGATGATTATCAATTGCTGGGGAAGAAGCCAATTTTTTTTCAGTCATCTTGGCATGCAAAGCAGAAACTAAAATTGACTGCAAAGAAGACACACAGACAATTCTGTAGCTATCCTAAGTCATGTTTTCAAAGAATAAGTATGATTTGAAGTACTTCTTTCAAGAATTATATATTTTGTTGTTCATGATATCTACAAAACCAGATACTGGGATGAGTATTAAGAAAAATCAAAACAGTACAGGAATAAGAAATCATCTCAAGTGCTAACCTGTTTATAGGTGGCTGTTAACTAGGACATAGTATCTGATGGAAGGAGTGTGTAGTGAAAATAGTTAATCACCTCAAAAACATATGGTTTTTTTCCTATTAAACATCTTCTTACTATTTTTGAAATGTATCTTGGCATTTTCCCAGTTATGCATTTACATATAGCTTTTTTAGAAATCTAGTTCCTAAAGGCATGTAAATAGTCAAGGAGTTTAGAAATTATTTCCAATATAAATAGTATTTTTCTGTGCAATGCTTAGTAAATATTGATTTTATAGCAATACTGTATAAAAACTAGTGGTCTAATTGAAAAAAAAAAAAAAGCGGGCTTGGGTTGGCACACATTGTTCTAATCTTATAGCAAGTATTGTTGAAGATGCAGAAACCTTGGAATTTTAAAGTAGTCATATATACAGCACAATATATGCTTGTACACTGTAGAGAGTGCAGCTGTTGTAAATGTGTTACAAAGCTGTCCAGTCTCTGATGAATACCAAGCTATTCTCCACCAGTCAGACTGCATGTTTACAATACTCAATACATCTGGCTGACTTTAATTGCATTAGCTTTGCTGCACCAGAGGTGGCATAACTTTCATGTGAGCTAATTAGATTTGCTCAATTTAAACAGACACATTAATGCAGCTCAGCAAGGCTCAATTAAATCTGTTTCCAAAGCAAAGGCACTGTTTGAAGCATTGTGGGTAATGCTATGCAAATTGCCATATTGGCAGAGAAGTTGAGTGAGTTGTTTGCAATGCCTATTGGCACAATGAAAGTTTCTCCAGTTGGATTGTGAAGTCTAAAACAGCAAGACATGTGTTCTACATCCTCTTTCTTGGGGCTCTTCAAAATGGTGCATCTGCCTTTCCAAGTGAAGGAGGTGATTTGTGAGTTTGTTTAGAAAAAGGACACCTTAAGATTTCATCCCAACCATTGTGCCCACTGATTTGTGTTTTATATTCTTTCTCTTACTGAGGCAACAGCAGAACCTAATAATAATACATCTTCATAATGGGATTTCAGAACAATTGTATGTTCCTGGTGTTTGAAACTTATTACACTTACCATTACTCTTACCTTTGGCTAGTGCTCAAGCATAACTATCTATCAATTCATTTTTTTCACTTATGTACTGTGACCCAAAGTGCTTAGCCTTGCAGGTTTACTTCTGAAGGGAAAGTCACTAAAAGAATGCAACAAGGATGCCAGCAGCCTGTCACTAGGACCACTTTTCATTTTGGCATCCTAGAGATTGTTTCTCCCCACAAAATCGGGAAAAGAGAGGATCCTTTATGGGAACTCAAGTGAGATAAGCCTGCCCAAACTGATGTTGTATTTTCTTCTTCGAAATAAGGCATACTTATAGCAAAATAAGTAGTGTAAAATTGACCATGTTCTTTGAAGTTAAGGTTTTTTTCGTAGCTAGGCCAAAAGCACTTGTATCTCCTCTAGTGGCAGCTTCCTTTATACCCATATGAATAAAGTGCACTTTTCCCAAATGGAAGATCAGCTAATTAAGCCACTAGATGACCTTGTTTCCAGCACAACATTGCTGGAAGATATTGCAATTAAGGGGATCACAGTAAAAGTAACCCTTTTATTTTAATGCTCCTGGTTGGATGCATGAAAGGCACACCATATGCCTGTTCAAGTGTTCTCAAAGGTGTGTTATGGACTGCTTTAATGGTTTGTGTTGTTCTGATGAGACATTTATGGAGAGGTTGATTGGCAAAAGAAGGCTCCAAAACAGGTCCTTCAGGATTTTGTAACAAATATGAAAACCTATGGTCTGTAGGGTCCTTGGTGTGACCGTTAGTGTATTGTGTATGCAGTTCCTCAACATTTTGTGTGGGGATTTTTAACCTCCTCCACTGTTTTTATGGCTCTATAGAAAAATTGCTTTTTTTGAAGGAAAAGATTGTAGGTTTGTTAAGATTTTCTTGACTTTTTCATGACTTTGAAGGGGATTTAAGAGGAGGGAGAGTATCCTCTACTGGCCAGAGAATAGGGCTCATGAGCTTAAAATCAACAATTTGTGTAAATAAAAGATGTAGCTTAAGCTATAAAATCAGAGCAACATTAGAGGTAGCAGCCAATTATTGAATCCCACTGTCTCATATTTTCAATACTTATACACAGTTATGCCTTATTACTGGAGTAGTAATCACAGTAAATTAAAAATACTCTGACACCAAGAGGCTCTCTAAAGAATGAAAATCAGCAGTTTTATTAAACAATGTATAGAAGTTACAGCCATGATGGTGACAGACAAACCAATATGAAGCAGATTGCTCTATGATTAGCCAAATGCACTGGACAATTATATTCAACACATCAATCATAAATAGGAAAGAAAATCCATTTGCCATGTACTTTAGCAGATTCTGTGTTCAGCAGCATATCCAGCTTGGCTTTAACTTTGGTTGAATTTTCCATTCATATTCTCAGAAGTCATACGTTTCATTCTCAAACTGTAGATTTTGCTGAAATAAATGTTTTGAATGGAAAAATAGTATTTTTTACAAGCTTTTGGTCAGAATTTCTTGAACTCCTTCCCTCAACTTGATTTGTATTTATAACACTGACATCTGGCACTCCACTCTGTTCTCACTGTCCTGCCTGGCAGCTCTCCAGGAATACATATCCAGGCTATAATGTTTTCAGAACTTTTGCTGTCACTTCCACCTTGGGGCTTTTGCCCTAAGTGATGAAGTAAGTATTGGAAAAATGTAGAATAAACCCCTTATACAACCCTGCCAAAAAACTGATTAACTCATGTTGCCCTTGCTTGCTTTTATTGTTTTGTTTGTTTGTTTTTAATTTTAAATCTCTTCTGTAAAACAATTTAAATTTACTTCATTGACCATAATAATTTGTGGATTTCAGTTAAACAGTGAAAACTGTTTCAGTTTTCCTTTCCTAGTTTGGTGATTTATTTAGTGACTTTGCCTTCTAAACTGCCCCTAGAATAAAAGTTTTGAAATATTCTTTTGGTATTGTAGGTTCCAGTGTTCAGATTTCAGATACAGCAGCAACTGCTGATGAGTCAATACCCTGAAAACAAAATACATTCTCTGAAAACCTAAAAGTTAGCTTGAGGTAAATATGTAATTAAAATTTAATAAAGATGGGCAAGAGCAAGAAGCTTGTGAATTAGATGTGCTCATGTAATTGGCACTCAATATCACTCCTGAATATTTTTCTGTTCAACAGGAAAGTTTAAAATATTTTAAATAATTTTAAAATATGGTTTTAGTAATAAGGTTCAAATTACTTCTTAAATTTATTTTCTTTCTGTCTAAAATGTCATGTTTAATGTGTAAAGAATAGTCCTTTACAAAAGTTTCACACACAATACATGAAACCTAACTGCAGAAGGTGAGTTTGCTTATGTTTTTTACACAGCAAAATACTCATTCTGGAATAGTTTCAGGGACAACATTTGGGATAAAAGGCAGCTTTATTGCATTTTATGTTCTTAATTCTGAACTTTTAAACTAAATTTAAACATTTAAACTACATACCTTTTTAACAAAAAATGACCTTTAACTAAAGTATTACCAGCTGGAAGCATTATAATTATAATACTTGTTTATTAATATGAGTTATAATGCTTAAAACTACTCTTGCAGTTATAGAAAAGTCAATTAGGGCAACACTCTAGAGAATACACTCTAAAAGGATAAAATGCAGCAATAATAATAATAATAATAATAATAATAATAATAATAATAATAATAATAACTTTCATCCAGAAGGATTCAAAATTAGATTATGGGGCTGACATGGTGCCTCCATGTTTAAAGGCTCAGAGTACCTCTGTTTGATACCAGTGATTATATGATTGACTCTTCATGTTCCAATAAATATTTTCCACTATAAGTTGAGTTCATGCCCTCTCTCTTTTAAGGGGAAAAAGAGGATGAAAGCATTTGAGATGAAAAACCGTTTAAAACAGGCAAGCACTTTTGGGTCAAGGAAACTTTAGAAATTTTGCCTCTCTACAGTTGAATTTTTTTTAACATGTCTTTGAAAGAGGATTATCGAGAAGTTTTGTGTTGCACCAGATTTCTTTTCTATAACTATGAAAGAAAATGTCCTTGGAACAGTGTTAACCTAACCAAAGATACAACTTCAATATGCTTGTCTATCACATCATTTGGAGAGAAATTTCTGTGAAGAACCTCCATATGTTTTCTCCATTCCTTTTCTGTTCTAAAAATTTTTCAGATATCTGTGGATTTTCTCTTGTGTCATTGCACTGGTGCCTATTTCAATTGCTCAACAAAATTTCTACATAGTACAGAAATGTGTCTTTATATAATGATGCCATTCCTTTTTTGATATTGAATCACAGCACATTGACCTGCTCTTTTGATATCAGCTCCCCTTTTCATGTTATTACACAGAAGGTCAAGAACTTACATGCTACTCTGGTATTTACACATGGAAAAGATGGGTAAAGGGAGGTTTTAGAGTAAGACTGGCCAAGGTACAAATAGATCCAATGACTTGATTAAATCAGACAAAAGTTCAAGCAGGAAGTACAACTACACATTGAACAGGCTTCTCAAGGGAGATTACAATGCACTTTTCAATACAAGATAAGTTTTAAGTTCTGGCAGTAATACTGTTTCTGAGGATGCTTGCCACTTGTGGTCAGGCAAGTTGATCACATCAATCACTTCTGATCTCCAGGTCTGTTCATATGCAAACCCTCCAACTTGCCATGGTCCAAGTGTGCTGCATCATACTTAGAATTGTCTCAGAAAGAAGCATTTATGGCAGCTAGGCAACTCCTCATTCAACAAATATGAAATGCAGTGGAGATTCTTTTCACATTCTATAGAGGAACCTACGTTTTTTCATAATTCTTTATTCAGACACAAATTTAAATCACTTTTCTGGGAGAACAATACATTAAAGTTGGATTTGATGAAAAAAAAAAAGTCTTCAAAATTAAAATAATAATTTTAGGAGCTGTATCTTTGTGAAGCCTTTTAAAAATGTGTGTGCTTTGATGGTATTCCATTACTGTTCTTGGTATACTGTCAATAGCAGAAAACTCAACATCTTCAAGTGCAAGAATAGCATCATTACCATTTTGATACTTTTATTATCTCCTTTTTTTGTAAATCTAGTGAAATAAAGGAAATAATTTTGTTCCTCTGAAATCAAGGATTCTATTGATATCTAATTGTTTTCTATTTTGTAAGCCACTTTGTTGTATTCTATATCATATTTGGTTTATTATAGTGTTTTAAAAAAACTAGCTGATATATTTAAAAAGTGCAACATTGTATTTTAAATTCAATTTTCACAATGTAACAGATGAAATTTTACTGAGTGAGTACTAATTAGTTTGTTGGTTTTGTCTATTTTTTAAGTGATATAAGCTATCCAGAACTAGAAAAATTAAGTATTTTGCTTTTTTTTATGTTTTTTTTACTGCTGTGGCAGTCAGAACAGCCTAAAATTTAGGACTAATGGGAAGGTATTTGGATTGGTGACCATGCAACATGAAACCAAAAGAAGCCAGACTGAACAATAATAATAATTAAAATATTTATGTATTTATTTATTTATTTATGACCTGGTTACAGAACCCTGAGCCTAAAAGCCTGTATGGTTTCATATGAAATTTTCCCCTCTGAAAGCATAAGGGAGAAATTTTGGGCTAAGTAATTTTCTTTTTTATCTGTATGTGTAGATGGCATATCTGGAACCTTTGGAGAGGTGAGTTAAATACACTTTCTCGTGTACTGTGCCTCCCTTTTCAAAGTGTTTGTTGTGAGGTATTTTGCTTGCAGAAGCACATCTTGAGTTGGTGTCTATTTGCATTGGCCTTTTCTGGATCTAGTGCCACAAGCCTGCTCCTAAAATCTGTTGGGATCAATATGACATATGCTACATATCCCCTTAAGATGTGTAGAAATTCTGTGAAAGCTAATTTAAGAAACCATGAATATGGGAAATTTTATCTACTACAGTGGTTAAAAAAGATAAAAGTTTACGTATAGATGTAACATTTCATGTAGTGTGTGTGATTCAGGAACTCACATATGCTATGATAGCGTGTGTAATTATTGAAAGCAGCTGATTTTGCTAACTGAAAGCAGTTAACTGGGTGCAGATGTGCTCCAACTGCATGCACATAAACAAATTCTGTTTGGAGGAGTGGAGGCATTTAGACCCAATTACCATGAACAGTTCAATTTCCAAAATTTCACAGAAAAATAGAATCCATCATGGTAGAAAGAAGCATTCCCCAAAGAATCATTGTTGTGATGATTCACATAACTTGCTTTCAGAGACAACAGTTGTGCAAGTGCCAGATTCAATGAATCTCGAATGTTAAATGTACACTTGAGAGTTTCTAAAGACTGTGTTAGCACTTTAAGACAATTTGCTATGTATATGAGTGTATAAAGGAAGTCTCATTTGCACAGACTCATTCTCTGATAAATGGACTACACCAATTATGCATTATGCTTTTGGAGACACTTTTCTTTAATATTAATTATGATTTTGATATAACACAGCAAATGTCTCCTGGCCTCTAGACAACCTAACTATTTTAGAAAAGAACATAATTTGTAGAGTAATACAGTTTCAGTAAATTGAATGCCATTAAATTATTGCAATAATGTATAGTATGGAAAATTACAATTTTGCTAACAGTTGCATAAATGTAAGTTTCATCCTAGAAGTTTTACCATTCATTTTGTGAGAAAAGCTACTACAAATATTTAAAGGAAAAATGGCCATCTTTTTAATGTCAGGTGATGTGTTATGCTAGAGGCTATTTATTCTTGTGAGTGGTTCCACAAGAATTAAAAGGTCTACCATCAGAAGTAAGTTCATAATGATAAGGACCACCTCCAACAATACTGTTCCTTGCATATTTCAAATTGAATATTCCAATTTGCAAGATGTCAAGTTGCTAAGTATTTTCTCACTCATGTTGTGTCCTTATTGCACAAGAGATATGCCAGATTCTCTGAATGCTGCAAATCTTTTACCACTCTAAATGCGTTCAATGACTTTGTTAGGACATAAGCTTCAAAGAGAACTCAGAAAATTCCCTAAATACTCTGCAAATGAAGAGAGAGAGATTTGAGGTTGCTTAGGTTGAGGTAAACTAAATTCATCTTGCATATGTTCCAGAATGCAGGCCTGTTTGCTGAGGAAAATCTTTTCAAAGTAAAGCTGCTGCAATTTTTTTTATATATATTTCATGAGAAATGCCTTAAATCAATGCCTCATCAGATTTTAGGACAAGATCTCTGAATTACATTTATATGTTTGTTACAAATTCAAACTACGGTATTTCAAGTGGCAAGTTACTATCTTAAAAATCATGGCTAGATGCCTTTGTGTGGAACAGAATGCAATTGGACAAACACAAGTTATGTCATTATTAATAACAGTATCAAACAGATAATATGGGACATGCTGCAGTGATACCAGTCCATCATATGTTACTATTTAAAACTACAAAATATTTTCCAAAACAGCCAACATGAATTATTCATAATTTCATTTTTTCTTGACTTTTATGCTAGTATCAGCAGTATATGCCCAGAAGCTGGAGAGGGATCGAAGGTCAGCAGGAGAGCACCTGAAGAGCAGCACAGAGGAATTCCAGCCACTCCAGCCAGTGAGTTGGCTTCATAGGGAGGTCCAACTTAAATGGCTCTATGCAAACGCACACAGCACAGGGAATAAACAAGCAGAGTTAGAGATGTGCACATGCCTGCAGGGTCACACTCTTATTGGAACCATGGAGACATGGTGACTGGAGTGCTGGGACGGAATGATGAATGATCCAGGCTCTTTTTGAAGGACAGGCAGGGGAGATGAGGACAGCAGAACACTGTGCAATACTTGCTGAACTTTCTTCTGGGTGAAAAGGAGATAATCTCCTGGCACACCTTTTTCCTTTCAAGTTCTGGATTTATACTGACCAAAAATTTCTGAGTCCTCTGTGCAGTGTTGTCACATTCAGTGAACCAGCCACATGTTATATTGAATGAATAAAGCCAATATTCTGCTACTCTTAGCCTCATGAGTGATCCTTGCTAACATAATCCTCATAGGCTAAATGCATACATGCAAGCAAAATTTGCATTCCTTACATGCCTGTCTGGGTTATTTGACTGTGCCTCCATGCCTTTGAATTAGTCTTTGTCTACCATCAAGGAAAACCTAGTGTAACAGAAGTTGCCCAAAACTCCATAATGAAGTACTTTGTTCATTGACTTATGGCTTTGCCAAGCTACCAGATAAGCTCAGTACCTTTGCTGAACTCTGTTTATTTGCAAAACTATATTTATTAGATATTCTTAGTGTGTAACCTGGTGTTTAAACCAGTTTTATTAGTTGCAAACCTTAGAAGCTGCAGTACTTCAGAACAGGGAACATGGGAACATGGGAACACGAACTTCGAAAGACAATTTGCTTTCATCTCATGAGCTTCTTTTCTCTTTCTTTCATACAGAAACAAAAGTCCTATTTGGTTAAATGATGAGCCCTTAAAATGATCCTTTCATAACTACAGTAAGTCTTTTTTAATCTGGCAGTCAGTTTCTGCTGTCTTCTTTGATAGAGAGCTTGCCCCTTTTCTTTGTAGCCTGCACAGATAAGAAGACTGTCTCCAGGAGCAAATGAATATGCTCCACCTGAGAACTGTAGAGATGGAATAGGGCAGTATTTGAAGGAGTAGGAGGTCATAGAATCTGATTCCTTTGCACTGCAGTGAATAGAGACCAGCATTCCTGAGTCTCCAAGATTTGCTCTGATTATTGAAGAGGCGTGGGACCATGGCACAGCATTGTCAGTGACTGTAGGGATAATATCACATTCCATCATGCCTGGTAACACCTGGAGGAGACTGCAGTTTCAAAAGATGGAATCAATATTTTTCCAGTTGGTGGTTGAACACCCTTTAGCTGATGAGGACCCTGAGACAGGGTGCACTTCCTACCCCAGTGTGCTACAGCGTTGTCTTGGTGCTGGCATTTTGTGCTCTGCATTCAAGGCAGGACTAAAACAAGACTGAGATTTTAGGGGGGGGCTAACAGGAAAAATTAGCAGCAGAACCCATTGATGTGTGTTTTTTAAGTACCTCTATTTTTAGTACATAAGCACAGCAATTTTTAATTTTTTTTCCCTCCATTTTGCCCACACTTCATTCATTTTACAGTGTAGAATGAACTGTTAATAAAACAGGTCATGCACTGCAAGAGGCCTTCATGGGACCTCTGTCTCTTCTACTGCAGAATTTGTGAGCTGGGTGGTTTATCAGGTGGTGTCACAGAGTTTTCCCTGTTCCTTCATTGCACACTCCTGCCTAGTACTGTGATTTTTGGAAACTTGTACTTGACTATGAACTGTAACTGTAGGTTAATAACTACCTCAGTTATTTCTGAAATCTATACTTTCCTGTCTCGTCTTAGTTTAAATTGATCAGTAAATTCAAAAATGGACAAATGTGACTATGTGTGTGCACAGACAGGAACAAAAACAAGTTTTAGAAAATTAGGCTAAAATGGTTTCCTGGTTTTGATCATTTACTGCTACTTTTGTAAAATCAGGTTGTAGTTTTGCCTTTAAAAGAAATAAAGAGAAGCTTACATTAATTGAAATTACTTTGATTTTGGTTACCCAAAAGTGATTTTTGATGCTCAGAAGAGTTTGGGTCAAGATTGACAAATCAGGTCAATAAGAACTCTGCTTGTATATAAAGTGTAAAAATTTAGTCTTAAATTAAAGACTACATTTTTGTCTCAATTCAATATATTCTAGTTTCCAATTAATAAAACGTGAAGAATACTACTATCTTTAGTGTTTTTAGAGAAATGTCATAAAGAAAAAAACATATATTTCATATAAAGGAAAATGAAAAACCAGGGTCAAATATCCACTTGCCCACAAATATCCAAAACATATTCAAATATCCCCTTCATAGAAAAACTGACTTTTCTGAGGACCAAAAAAACTTAAAATTCAAAAAAAACTACATTTTTCATTCTTCCTGTAGGAAATTATGTATTATCAAGAAAGATGCCTGCATTGTCATTCAAGTATACAAAAACAGAGGGACTGAATTTAACTAAACCAACAGTTTCTAACTCCTGAGTATTTGAATTTATAATCTACTCAATATTTTCACACAGCACTTTTTTTTTTTTTTTTTTTTTTTTTTAAAGTATTATCTATAAACAGCCCAATTCTGCCAGATTTGGAAGAGTATCTAGCAGCACAGAGGATTTGTATCATTGGGCTCCAGCAGAAAAATCACTTTTCCAAAACATTTTGGAGTTGCATACATTTACATAAAATTTTAGAAACAGATAAACTGATATTTACATTCAACCAGAGGCTTGGAGGAAGTTAGTCACGAAAGATTTTTCTTATTTTGAAAACCTAAGCTAGTTTTCAACAGTTTTAAAAAGTAAAAATTTGTGTATGGCCCTACGTGCAAAATAAATATGAAAAAGGTTTAATTTTTAGCAAAATGTTCTTCATATAAGCAGTATAATGTATATCCCAGTGATTATTTTATTATACTTACATTTAAAGTTGTAAGAACAATGCTAATGGA
This sequence comes from Oenanthe melanoleuca, assembly GCF_029582105.1. Lineage (NCBI taxonomy): Eukaryota > Metazoa > Chordata > Aves > Passeriformes > Muscicapidae > Oenanthe > Oenanthe melanoleuca. Next base: position 35,545,013 of record NC_079334.1, on the reverse strand, counting down.
CAAAAATTAATTTATAAGTTAATATAGCATAACACTTTTTTCAATACTATTATTGTAGGAGAAGAGGAAATTGTTGTAAGAAAATAAGGTGCCTGGGGCTTGAAGTTCAAACATTGTATGAAGCAGAAAACAAATTATCTGACTGGAGAAGATGGCAGCACAGAGTGTGAGCACTGATACCTGTGAGTTCTTTTCTATAAGCAATACTTGGATTGAATAAATGTCTCATACTGTCAAATCTCACTACTGTGAGTGTTTTATATGCCCCATTCTAGACTGTGCAACATATTGAGGTTAATGGCCAATACAGTCACTATTCCTTATGCAGGAAATGACTTTATTTTCATCTTTAGGTTCTCTGAGGAGTAACATAAGCATAAAGCATATAAGAAATATAGTTCTATTAGAGGACTTAACTAAATTATGAGCTTTGAAGTAGAAAGGCTGCCAGATCTGTAGGGTGATGCCTTCTATATTTTTAAATGTAACAAAACTATAAAGCTGCAGATTTCTTTCTAAAAGGTTAAACCAAAAATTCACAGCTGCCTACCTCAATAAAACACAAAAGTAATAAACAAATTATATAAATATTTCATGTGAGAAAACAGGTGTTCCTAAAATTTGGGCGTTTCAGGATAAGCAAACTTTGAAAGGAAAAAACTCTTTCAAAATCTTCTTAAAATGGCTTCATTCCTCCAACATATTTATATGAAAAAATGTTATGACAACCACACAAGAGGATGATGACAGGACTTTTGAAGTAACATTTACACCAGTAGATTATTATAGCCAGTGTTCCTATATTTGTATGCAAATGCCAGTTGAACTACCTTGGAATTCCATAACTTCTTGTTAATTTCTAATACAATAATTTTCTTAATAATTTCTAAACAAAATACAGCATAACAGCAGGAAATAGAATTTCTCCATGCTTTCATTTTTATTAATTTTTGTATCAAATAAGTCCCAGGCCCTTCAACTAATTACTAAAGATTTGAATGTTCCTTTGTAATCCTTTTTTGCATCATTTAGTAGTGAATGTCATTTACAGTTTTGTATCTAGACCCCATAAAAAAAAATTTAAAACTACCTCTATATTCAGGCACAAGGAAATTTTACAGAGTGGTTATTGGCATTGCTTCTGTTTAGCCTACTGTTCTTAAAACAGGTAGTTGTAGCAATACAATAGTAAGCAGCACTAACCAAATTGGACACTGGTGTGTGTCAGGAAGAGGTAGTCAGCAGACAGTCCTAGCTGTCCTATCTAAAATAAAAACTGCATATAATATTTTCCATAATTGGAATCCTTCATGGATTTGTTTTGGTTTTGTTTTGTTTTGTTTCGTGTGTGTCAGTTGATGCATGTCCCATTCTAACCAAAACAAACATATTTCTGGCCAAATAAGAGTCCACACTGTTTTCTGAACTACACTCCTTGTCTTTTAAGAGACACTAAAATTTCACTTTTCAGCCTTCTGCATAATGCAGGAAACATCTGAAACATAATTAAGTTTCTGTTATACTCTGGAAAAGGGCCTTTTGTTGCCAAAAGAAGTAAATAGGCAAAAGACACCTGTGATAAAACCTCATACTTTAACAGTAGCTTAAATCTGAGTCAAACTACACAAGTTTTGTGTGTATTATTCAGGAATAAGAAAGTGTACATGAATTATTTATTCAGCACCAACTCCTGCAGCAGTATCTAAGCTTTGGAAGGTATAACCTCCATGACTCTGCATGGGAGATGTGAAACATGGGCAGTGTTAAACATTCCTGCCAGCAGTGCAGAAGGAATGTCCTTTCACGAGAGATCCTGGGGAGAAACAATCCCTCCCCTTGCAGCAGCAGCAGGGTGCAATAAATCCCTCAACACACAGCACCTGGCATTCTGGCACCTGTGCAAGTGACTCTGAGCCCCCTCAGCACAAGGGAGACCCTGAAGGCAACACCCATCAAAAATACTTATGTCACTGTGGCAAAGATTCCCAATTCAATTCATTTTGATGAGAAAATAAAAGAAAAAGGAAAAAAAAATTAACATTTTAGTCTTGCATTCATACCACAAGCTAAGTAACTAAATATTTTTTGCATCATATGAATTATGTATTTAAAGGAGTATTTAAGAAAGAATAAATATGGATGTTTAGATTAACTTACATAGTGATGACAGTATTAATATGACACAGATCCTTTTGAGTAAATGGGTCAAAAGTGTCTCATGGCTGTACTTAGTAGTTCTAATTATCATCACAGTTCCAACTAAAGTCCCTGAAAACTGTGTGGACTTTTCCATTATTTGTACACAGCAAACATTTTATTTTTCTTTTAAGCTGTCAATTTTCACTTTCAGTGGCAAACTGGTTATCCTGGGGCTTAGTGAGGCTGTGCTGAATAAACGTGTCAATGAAATGTGATATCCAGTTGAAACAGCAAGATGGAATATAAATAACAATTTTAAAATTTTATGAAATTATGATACACCTACCCTGCAAAAACAAATGAACTAACTAATTAGCTAACTAATTAACTAAGGCAGTCCTGGCTTCTTTCTTGTGCTGTTCAGTCACTACCTCATCCTTATTCTTTACACAATCCCACCATATGCAGAAGGCTCCCCAACAGTCTTCTGAGCAATTGTTGTAAGTGGATAGTAAGAAGAAAATGTTATGTTTTCACTCATCAATATTCTCTCAGTGTTGGGGATTTACTCAGTTAGACCTTGTTAGATAAGAGAAGAATATTAAATATTATGGATGGAAACAGGTGCACTCTTGATCCTAGGATAATTTTAATTGATGCAGATCGGGGAGTTGAAGGATAGAGAAATCTTTTTCTGTGTTCTTTAATTTTGTTCTGTAACTTAACTGTGGGAATCTATATCTTAAAAAGCCTTGAAAGAAATTATGCCAAGTGTATTTACTTTATTCTTACTATAAAACACATCCAAGTAGTCCTAAAACATATTTATTTAACACAATCTTGTTTTTACTACCACTCTGACTGGGAGCCAAAATAGAGTAGATTTGCTTTCTTTTACTTTTCACCAGATATTTACATAGCCAGCCTATTTTAGAAATTTTTTCACATTGATTTGTAAGGAAAAACAGTTTGCCCTGATATTATTTATGGTACAGAAATGGGAGGAGAGATTGCAGCAAAATCTCTAAACTCTGTGATGTGATTAATTTATTTTTTCCACAATATATTTTCATATCTTCTCTGTAAACATTGGTTATTTATTGCTTAATAATTTAGGCATTATGAAGGTATGGAAGGAGAGTGTTAATACTGCCCAACTACTGGTTTGCAATTTAATTTACTTTAATAACCTGCTCAGTTATTTGGCTAGTCTTCAGAGGACATAAATTAGTCTCCTGCTCTCAGTTGCATCCTGAAAGTGCCCATCCATGTGCTGACTACAAAGGGAGCCCTGGGAGACCAGCTGCCAGCTTAGTTGCCTGAATCTACATGATGCAATTGAGCTCCTCTTGAAGTCAAAGGAAAGACTGATTTAAATTTGCCTGACAATATGTTTGTTTACAAATGCTAACTTGTCCCACAGGTGATATAAAAATTATTGACATAGCTGCAATAGCCATATAATGCTTCCCAAAGGCAATCAGGAATTCTGGAGATTGCAGGTATGCATGTAACAAAAAGCCAGTAGATATGATTTTGTTTATTAGTTTTCTGAATTAGAGTAAACAATAAAAGTCATAGAAAAATAAGAACTGAAGGAGCCTCAAGAACATCATTTAGACTTTTCTTCTGCCCCAGGTCAGTCACATTGTGACAGATGCTATTCCTGTCATGGACTACCCTTGACAAACTGCCTGAGCTGTCTTTAAAAAGGTTCAAAGATTAAGGCTCCAGAATTTCTCCAGTCAAATTATTCCAGTCACTCATTATCCATGCTAGTTGAAAGCTTTTTCTGCTCCTTGACTTGAATCCCTCTTGGTGCAGTTAGTATCCACTACTAGCTATCATGCCTACTATGACATGTAGGGAACAATTATTTCTTTACTTTTGCAATAGTCTTTTCCTTGCTTCAATTTAATGTGGCAATTTTTCAGTACAGGCAGAAGCAAAAATGTTGGTAAATACCATCAGACATCTCAGTATCATATGGCAACATCCTTCCAAACCAGGGAGTAACAGATGAGCATCTCTGCCCTTCTTTTTATGACTAAAAGACTGGAATGAGTTTTCAGGATATCTGATGTTTATTACAACTCTCCTCTATCTTAAATTTTGATGTCTAATTTCTATTACTATGTGTTCTATCCTTTCAGTAATCTGGCTTAATTTCCATTTCCTTTACACCTAAAATGCCAAGTACTGAGGACATAGATAAAGAAACCCTTTGTCTGTTGATGTTATGTACTGAGCCAATATTAAAATGCTTTAAAGAAAAGGAGTACCTTACCTCCCAGCCCTGTAAGTGAACTTGATCCTGAAGGCTCTGGCTGGCATACTCTATCTGCATGGCCCCAAAAATGAGGAAGAATGATAACCCTGCTTGTTTTAGCACAAATTGTGACTGAAGTATCTATTAATCTTTTTAAATCATGACAGAAAGTGAAATGGAGATTTTGAGCTCTGTTTTAGAGGTGAATTTTGAAGACTGGTTTTCCTCTTAGTATGTTGTTACCTGTTAGGACAAAGTTTTTTTACAGAAGTCTTGAGGAAGAAACTGAAACTTCCAGGGTTTTGGTTCTAAAGACATTTCACATGTGGTGGCAGTTTGTACCAGATTGTTTGCAGAAGTTCTACAAAGCCAGAATCTGATTTGGTCATTGTTAATTATTTTATTAAAAATAGTTTCTAACTTGAAATGATGCTCAATCCTTGCATGAATTTAAGGAGCATGCCTTCAATACTGCAATGAACAATATTTTGAAGCACCCTGGTTATGCACAGAATAGCCACCATCTTGGATTGTGATGACCTTGTAGCTGTAGCAAACTCATCACAGACAGAAACTGTGAAATAGTACAGGAAAGGAAAGAATCTTAGGCAGCAAGATTTCTTGAATGTTTTAAAAGAATAGGGAACAACATGTTCATATAAGGTCAAAAAACCCCAAAATAACAACAGCAAAAAACCACACACACACACACACACACACACACACACACACAAACAAACCAAAAAACAAGGAAAAAAGCCCCCAAAACAACACCCCCCCCCCCGCCAGAATCCCCCCAAAAGCCCCCAGAAACCTCAAAAAACCCCATTAAAAAACCCAACCTCCCCCCTGCCAAAAAAAATAAAAAAATAAAAAAAAAAAAACAAACCACAGAACCCCCAGAGCTGGCATAAACACCTACTTTGCCTGAAGCCAAAAGTCTGCTGCACTCATGCCTTGTCTCAGACCACATTTAGCTTGTTTCCATGGAGGGGGGTGTTTTCAGGCTCTCCACTGTCACAAGCCAAACCACTGAAAACATCAGCATCAGCCACATCCTCAAGCACCAAAGGTGCAATCCAGGTTTAGACAGGCCCACACAGAATATTTTCCACAGCCAGAATGCTCCTTAATCTTGGCAGCTGGCAAAACCAAATTTCTGAAGATAGCTCTTCCATGCAGATTTTGAATTAAAATATCACTGTTTTCAGTTTGTCAGCTTGAAGACAGCCCTAGACATGGACATGACTATCTAATGCTTGTTTTACATTCAGAGATATATGAATAGATACCTGAGTAACAGAAAATCTTGAATGCAATATTTGAATAGAAATGTTAAAGATGCAATCTTAACTGTAGCACTGCATTTAGACACCCAAATGGTAGAAAAATTGGCATAAATCACAGGGACAAAGACAAATGATGTCACACCAGAGGGGGAAGTGTGAGCTGAGAAACCTAGAGTAGGTTTATTTACTCAGAGGGCAAATAAAGCAGCAGGAAGATTTACAGGGCACTATCATAATAGCAATTGATTAATGAAATGAATATATATGGTATAAGGTTTTCCTTGCCATTTCATTGGAATTAAATATCCTTTTCTTCAGCCTTTCTAGGTTTGTTACATAGTGCTATTAGCTGGCATCCCCATGCCAGGATTTATCTGCACACTTCATTATTTGAGAGCTGACTATATTGAGTACTGACTCTAGCCTTGGGCAGGAACAGCTTTTGGGACCTACCAGGCTGAGATTTGTGGCACTTCGTGTGCTCTTCCTTACCAATTGAGCAGGAAAGATGAATTTAGCTGTGCACTTTGAAATACACAGAGCAATCTTAATGATCTCATCTGTGTGACAAGCCTTTCTGGTTACCTGCTAATTTATGTTGTGAACCAAGACCTTCAGATAAATTGGATTTTAGTGTAAATAAATAAGAGATGGCTGTCATTGAGCAGTCTTGATTACTTATCTTGCTAAAAGCCATCAGTCCCATGTTGAATTCATTTCAAGCAATAAGCTATTTCCATCCTGGCTTTTATCTTCCCACTGGGCCACCTTTTATTATAAGTTCTTATTGCAAGCTGGCAACGTGTCACATATGAATGAAAACTGATGAGATCAGGATGAGAATAAGCTGGGTACCTCAATTAAAGTTTGATTTTAATAGCCCTCTTTAGGTAACTTTTCAAAAGCACTATCCTAGCCTTTATTAGAATTGGCAGAGTCTATCAAAAAAGCAGGTTATTCACCTCTTCATGTTCATCACCCAGGCACAATAAAGATATGTAGGATAGCAGAGGTGAACAAATGGAACTGTGCATGTTCAGAGACACTGCAGAAATTCAGGTTTCCATAAAGTCAACTCAATCAGTTAAAAAAGTTTCCTGATCACACTTCTGAGCCTCTACTGAGTGAGCAGCTAAGGCTGCAGTTTGAATACAAATTATGGACTAATCACCAACTAATGGATACAGCTTTCTTTTCACAAGATAAGATACACATAGGTTCTTTATTAATTTCTTTTCTATGGTTCTTCAAACTTTACTAAATTCTCAGATTTTTTTTTTTTTTTCAAAGATCTTATTTTGAGAAAATATGAAAGTAAAAGGTAAAGAGAATTGACTTTTAAAAGTTAGGTTAACATCTAGGTTAATTTTTTTTTTTTTGGTACATATATTTCTTCATGTGTAAGTTGAAGACTGAGCACTTATAGGCAGATTTATTAAATAATGCAGGCAGCTTTAAATTTTTTTTTTATTAAATCCCAATTTTTTTTTTCTGCAGTCTCCTGTATTTGAATATTTTAAATTTTATAATATTAGTGCTTCCTATCTTTCCTTTTCTGTTGTGACATTAAAGTCACAATGACTGGAAAGTGAACAGATTTTACAGTACTGGAAGACATGAAAATAGTTGAATAAGAGGCAATAATAAGATTGCATTATTTCACTGCAAATAATATTTTTATTTATAAATAATTAATATGTCACTGAAAATAGATATAGTGCCCACATTTTCCTTATAAACCTGTTATCAGTTCTCCTGTAACAAAACCACGTGTTTAATCTCTAGGTATCTCTTATCTTTGACACTTCTAGACCTTTTTGCAATAGTCATGTAAAATAACAATATCACTGCTCATCTTAATAAAAGAAATTTGAATTATGAAATAAAAATTAGAACTAGAACTGAGCCTTCAAACAAATGCCTTCAGATGCTTCAAGTTCTGAAATGATCCCGTTGTCAAAATGGTAGAGATACAAGGCTTAAAATATTCAAACTAAATTAATTAATCTCTTTAAAAAGCTTACTTGAAGCCTCAAATAAAGTGATGTTTCCTGATGTTTCATTTAGGAATGTCCTGTTATCTACCCCACAGCTACTCAGTCACAGAGCTGTCTCTGATGATAAATCCAGCTGGAATTTTTTGGTTTGATTTTGGTTTGTTCTAAATACATTAAAATAAAATCTTCTTTGCTAATTTAGAAAATTATGTTCTCTGCTGGAAATATTCAAATAGGATTCACAGCAGTTTGATTTGAAACAGATTCTTCGTGTGCAACATTAGCCTAATGTTTTTTGTTTGTTTTTTAACAAAGTAAGATTAAGATTAAATAATTACAATTTGAATATCAGCACACATTTTTCATGTCAACTATTTGTCATTTGATTGACAGGCCTACCATAAAAATGTCAGATTTAATGATGAATTAATTTAAAACCACATATTTTCACAGTTATGTATTGTCTATATTAGCAAATAATTTAAATGCAAATGCACCAACCAATAAGACTGTACACTTTCATTTTCTAAAGTGATAAGAAGTGTCTCATGGTGACTACTAAATCAGAAAAAGTATTAAAAGAAAAGGAATTTCATGATATATTTATCACTCTTCTATACATCAAAGTTATATAAAATATGTTACATACACGTGGAGATTTTTCCCTGTATTCAAGCTACCCTGAAAAAATGTGCAAGGATTAATACAGTATCATTAATAATACCATCAACCAAAAGCTCTATTAAAAGCAGAAAAGGAATGTTATTTTCACATAAAAAAATCAATTATGATTTAATTCAGTCAGAAATTATTTAATGACATTTTCTCATTGATGTGAAAATACATTTGCTTTCTGAAATCGTGCTAATTTTTTCAAAGGAGTCAGAACAAAATAAGAGATAGACTCAAAAATTCATCCTTTCTTGACATTAGTGGTATGAAATGTTTTAATGTTAGTGTAGAAATTATTCTTAAGTTCAGCACTGTGTTATGCTTTGATTATGTTGAAAGAAAATGCTTTGTTCCAAAACCAATCATAGCATGCATTTTTTAAGGCAATACATAAAGCAATATATTTATGGAGTTTTGAAAAAGAAATCATTTGAAAAATCATTTGGAAGAAGAAATAGAATTGAGCTTTCTTTTATTTATCTGTGCACTGTGTGCCTTCCCAAATACTCAAGTATATTTTTGCTGTCTGCACCCTGCTCTGAAGTTACATTTTGTTGAATATTTGAGGAATTGAGGAACGAGAATCTCTCAGCACAGTGCAAGGTCCCACACACACACACTCCCTGTAACAATGTTCCTGGAGTCAGTGAGTCAGGGGTCTCTCTGAGTTCTTCAGAGAGAAATCAGAGTGCAGGGATTGAATTTAAGCCTTTGGAGGGATTGAAGTATATTAAGCCACTCACACATAAAGTAGACATTTAAGTAGAAGTAAGTTAGTAAGTTTTAGGATGTTCTAATGCTTTTAGTAAGTGAATGGTCTGGATTCCACAGTAGTAGCTCTAGTTCTAGTGAAAGCTGAAACATACTGATATCTTCAATAGAGGCTCCAGGCCCACAGCTGAAGACAGGGCTCAGTCATAACAGAGCTATAGTAAGAATATTGCTTGCATTTCTTAGATAGAACAAGACAGATCATATGCATAGTGTTATACATAACTAGTGAGCTAAGAAACTGGAATTCTAATAGGTTAAGGAGTGGTGGTCTGAGCTTGCATCTTAGCTTGTTGGAAAAATCCTATATAAGAGTATGTATTGGGGAGAGTTGCTGCTTTTAGCCATTCTGGCTTTTAGCCATTTGCTTACTGCTATTGCTAGCTGCTTTGCCATTGCTTTTTGCTATTGCCTGTGGAGACTGATGTTCTTTGTAATAAAGTGTGCTTTGTAATAAATAACCTTTTTAACTATTAGCTGCTTTGCTTATTTAGAGCTCTGGAGTTGGTGCCATAGAGCACTGGAGGTCGAGAACCTCACAAAGGTTTTGTTGCAGTTCAAATCACAACTTTGCTTTCACCGTGTTGAGCAGCTCATCCAGAGGAAGAATCTTTGCTGAGCTATTGGCATTGAACAGAGGATCTTACCCAAACCTGCTCATATGTATTTCCTCACCACTGGGAAACTCCTGCTTGATCTTTACAGGCTTTTTTTTTCACATTCTTTAAACATGTCCAAACTGGCTTAGTCCATTCATGCTGATTTGACAACTGGAATAAAATATATTGTTTTTCTTTATTACACTTTGTATCAGCTTCAAATGAGCTCATAGGCATTCTTAGCATTACTGGAGAGCTTAGTGAGATAATGGTTTTAAAATCTTCAACAAACCAGTATCCAGAAGATAATACACTTCATAAAACCACTGACTTCATCTTACCACTGTTTAAATCCCTCTAGCACTTAGAGAAATTGGTGTCATTTTTTTCCAATAAAATAACATTTGTAAGGTGTTAAAAGTTCATTTTAAAGTACTGTTGATGTAGTTCACAGGAATTTGCCTTAATAGCTTTTGTAATCCCTGGGTGAAAAAGCAGACCATTTGCTTTAGCAGATTATCTGTTTGGTTGGGGTTTTTTTCCAAATAGAAAGCTGTGGAAGGGATTTAGTTTACTGACAAAGCAAAAAAGTAAAGTAATTTCATTAACTATGTTAATTTGGATTTCCCTAGGAAAAAAAATCCCAAACTATAGTTTATTACATTTTCAATTACAATTAATCTATTTTTGAAATTCTAATTAAATGCCTGAGTGACAAAAATATTGTTTGGGTTTGTGATTTTCTTTAAAGAGAGAAGTGTAATATACATTTTATGTTTTCCAAATTTGAAGCTACTTAGCAGATTCTATCACAGAATTACATTCCTGATACTGGGCTTGAAATACAGCATTTATTACTTTATTTTGAGAACATAATATTTTTAACATAAAGTTTTTCTTTCAGGGTCCTTTCTGGGAGAAGTGAAAATGTGTGGGAAAAATAGTCTACTTTGATCTTTTTGCTTAACATATTCACAGTGCATCAAAACCATGTAAACTTCCTGCTATTCAGATTATAGTTTGGCCTTTTGAACTTTTGCAGACTTCTTGCAAATTGCCAGCTGTAAGGGCTCCTTCATGAGAAAATCTCTCATTCAGGAAATTGGGCTCAGGGATGTAGGGTATGCAAAATACTTGCTTAGAAGGAAAAGGCAGTAGGGAATCACCTCACTACATATAAGTTCTGTACTGGTACTCTTAACAAAGCTGCTCCTGATGAAATAAAATGTGATTCTTTCACCTCAATCTGTTTTTAAGGAAGATTTTTGGCAGAAACATTAGATGCATAGAGGATAATTACACACCATGATCAGAATTTATGTAATTTCCACTCTAAGACATAGGGAATTGCAAAGAGAAAGGATTATTCACACTTACATTTCTTTTGTATGTAAGTTTTGAAGAGAGATTTATATAAGAAAAGACCAAAACATAAAAAGTACAATAGGAGTGGAAGAAAAACAGGCCTGATCCATACATGTCAGGCTAGAAGTTCAAGTGCTTGATCTCACAAGCACATACCCATAGGAGTTCTGTTATATACAATAATGTCAGCCATTGCATGAGACAAAATACTGATTCATAATTCCATAATAATTTCTAGTGTTGAAAAGACAAAGACAATCATTAAAACACATCTTGCTAACAAATATAGCAAATAAAAAGAATTATCAGTGAATTTCTGGAGGGGATATAAAACAGTCATCTTTTCAGACAGATCCATCAGTGAGCATGGCTTCCTCATATTGAAATTGATTCCAGAAATTGAAAAGTTTCATTGATATGTTCAAATGGATACATTATGCACTACTGCTTCCCTCATCAGCTTGTTGCTGAGCCAAGACAGAGTTGCTTTGTGTCTCTGAATTACCAGATCTCTGATTTATTTTAAGGCAGTAAGTTCCCAAGCTTGGAGAAGTCAGTAGATGCCTCAGTACTATGGATCTGCAGTATCTTACAGGTTTTCTGGTGCTATCATCTTTGTGACAACAAATATTAATTTATTGAGGCATCTTAGCAATTCTTTGTAATCTTGTGACAATAGTGTACTATATAGCCTTCTAATGAAAATAAGATCTGCATCTTAGGCTTTTGAAAACTCTCATGAGGAGAGGGAAATTAGTATTTTTTTTCTTAATGCAAAGATGTTTGATAGCCTGCTTCTTTGCAAATCCTTTGTGTCTACAAAACCATGTCCTTGTGGATAAAAAAAAAAAGAGGAAGAAATCTTATTTGAATATAGTTTGAAGTATCTTTGCCTATGTCAAATTGTGTCCTGTGAAAAAGCCAAAACTACTTCAAAATCTATCACAGTCTGATGATGTATGCCCTGTAGCACTGAAAAGAATGTGCAAACTGGGCTTTTTTAAAAGCATGAGAAGGGCAGCTGTCCATCTTTCATTAAGGGAACACAGAAAGATATTTTATAGATTTTAGTCAGTTGAACCAGGCTGTGCACACATTTCTGCCCCTGTACAAGGCAGTATCTAGTGACTCCCATACTCACCTGCCTCTTCCCCTTGCCTCTAAGGGAATCCCACCTGTGCTACCAGTACCACCATGATCAGATTCTGGGGCTGTGAGTTTCTTCAAGGGTTATGCCAATATCACTGCATTTCTGTCAGCAGCATCTGAGAAACCTTGAAATGTGTTCTGTTCAGGGAGATGTCTTCAGTAAGACCTGTAATACTAACAATACTGCTTAGGCAGAGTAACTTTGGGGAAGAAATTTTGTTTGTGTGCAGCAGAAGTTCTAAATCTGAGACAGAGTGGCAGGGTGTATGTGTATTCTTGGAGTATGGCTCCTGTTAATCATGTGGGAAACAGCACATTTTTTGAATGTTAGAGTTTAATTCCCAAGAGAGCCATTGCAGCATTTGTGTATTCCCACAGGCTTTCCTGCTTGGAAGGCAAACCAGTTTGCAATACTTATTCATATTTTAATTGATCTCATGAATTCCAATTTGCAGAAGAATGTGTGTCAGGTCTATATTTGGCAGGATAAAAATTTTATTGCAGTCCTTTGAGGGTGATCACAAAAATCAATGTTACAATTGCAGGCTGCAAGATGTGTAAATTTAACTTTCCAAAATTGTATTTGCTACCTTTTTGCAGTGAATGAGCAAGAAACCAGAAGAGAGTTTATGGCTACCTAGGTGCAAAAGGAAGAGGCCCTGTAAGAAAAGATAAAAAAGATAACTTATTCAACTGACTGAAGATTGATTCTTTTAATGAGAATAAAGGCCAAATATGTGTTGGCATCATTGATCCTGGGATTTAGGATTTGTTTGTAAATATTTAAATATAAATACATAATTTTTTTTGCCTTCTGAGTTTGTGCATTGATTTTATGTTTGTTATTTCCATTGTCCTCACAGGTTTTCCTTAAGAATCCATTTGTCCATTCAATGCTTTGCTCAGTCAGAAGGAAGAAAATATTAAGAAAGTGAAGTCAAATTGATAATAACTGTTCACTGCACCTTGGGAATATAGGATCTGCCAAACTTTGCCTTTTTCCAATTTTGCACATCACTTTGGCACTCCTTTTTTCTTTATGTTGTACACAGGCACCACTTTGTTGCAGCTCACAAAAACAATCCAGTGCCCCTTGATGCAAGCTGAGGTACATATCTTAAGTGCATTTTCTTTAGTGCTTCATTGGCATTTGTTCTTGTCACTCAGTGGAATAATATGACATGAACAAATGACAGTGTGCTTCCTGCTTGCTAAATACAAAATGGTCTGCACACAGCCAAGAGAACTCGTGCTTGTTTTGTTTTTGAAAGTGCTTTGTGGAAAATTAAATGCTAGTGAGAGACAGCATTTCTTTAACTATTTTCTGATTTAATGTAGACCAGGCAGACCTCCTGGGAAAAGCAAATCAATCTTTCTATTTCTTTTTCTTGTAATATATTTATGAATTTTTTAGCCTTTTCATACAACAAAAAGAGACAGATACAAATAGAATTCATATAACATGAAATAGATAACTCTGTATCATTGATATGCAAAAGGAGCACTGCCATAAAAAACAATCCTCAGAAATATGAAACAAGCAAGTCTGTACTGTGAAAAAAGTAGTGTAGCAGTGATTAACATCATAATTGTGTAGGTTGTGGGTAATTCACTGCGTAGGTTGCATTTTACCAGTAAAAAACTTGAAATAGAGCAAGCTAATATTTCTAATTTGCATTTAAATACTTTCTATAAAACAAACAGTCATGCAATTAATACCTGGGGGAATACATCATTGTAAATACTCTACTTAGATAATACCAGAGTACTTATAATACAGATGATACCTGTTTTTATTAACTGCATCCAAAAGAATAGCAAAATCCTTGTGATCATTTATCTCTTTGCTTCCTAAAATTCTTAGCTTCTTTTCAGTAAATTTTTATGGAATTTCATTGGGAATTAAATCAATGAGATTTAACAGCAGCCAGATATGATTATTGTAGCCCAGGAAAATGGCAGGCACACAAGCTCAAAATAATCTACATTCAAAGGTCATTAAATTTGTAGTGGTGACTACCTATTTTTTGAGTGGAAATATGCAATTTCCCTTGGAAGTTATGTTCCTGATAGGCATTTCTGATACATTGCTTTTCATGTCTAATAAGCTTAGATTTTACTTTGCAACAGTGTGAAAACCTAGTTTGTAGAGGAGATGAGACTGTGTGAATTTGCAACCCAGAAGCAATTCTTTCACTGCTGAAAAATCATTCATACATCCAGAAAACACTACAGAAATCTAATGGAGACTTCCTAGATGCTAATTTGTTAGTATGGAAAAAATTAAGCCTACTTATTATGTGCCATGTATCCTAACATAATCATAATGAACACTGTGAATTAGACTGTGATGGAAAATGCTCAGTACGTGTAGCTAGAACTTTAGGAAATTGTTTACTTTGGGAAAACAACTGCATTCTGGGCTAGGCTTTGTTTCATTTTTTGACAGAAAGCCTCAGGCAGCTGAGAGACTAAAACAAAATAGCAACTGTGATCACTACCTTCAACCAACCTTCTCCCCTGTGGGATGTTTCACAACAAGGAGAGGCTGTTTTTATAGCTGCTTGCTGGCATTTGGGAGGCAGAGCATTTGTAAAATGTTCCCATTCCCCTCACAGAGATGAGGAAGGAAAAGTGGCCATTCTCTTTTATTCAGGGTGTGAGATGTCAGCATGACCTGTGCTGTTCTTGTCAGGTCCCTGTGCATGTGTGAACAGAGAGCAGTGTACAGAGAGCAGGGCACTGATAGAATGCCTTGGGGTGGACATTAAAACCCTCTAGTTACAGCCCCCCCTGCTATGGGCAGGGACACCATCCACTAGATCAGGCAGCTCAGAGCCCCATCCCACCTGGCCTTGAACACTTCCAGAGGTGGGACATCCACCACTTCTCTGGGAAACCTGTTCCTGTGCCTTACCACCCTCACAGTAAAAAGCTTCTTCCTAATATCTAATCTAAACCTGCTCTTTCTCAGTTTGAAGCCATTCTGCTTTGTCCTGTCTCTACATGCCCTTGTAAAAACTTTCTTTCCATCTCTCTGGGAGGCTCCCTTCAGATGCTGGAAGGCTGTTAAAAAGTCTCCTTTCTCTTCTGTCTGAAAACTCCAACTCTCCTACAAAAAGCATCTCCTATTGTGGTCATTCCAACAAAGTGTTAATACATTAGCACCAAGGCAAGACAGCACAAAACCATTTTACACATTTTAGCATTTCCATTATAAAATATTCATGTGATTTCTAATTCACCTTTTATATGATGGAAAAATAAATTATATCACATTTGCATCTCAGTCTGAATGTTCACAATCCCTCAGAATACTTTCTCACTCTTGCTAGATCTGAATTTCTGAGAGCTGCTTTGGATATTTAGGAGGAAAAAAACCCCTTTTAATCACAAAATAGACATCCTCAGAATTTTGTAAATTCTGGTTGTATAACTATTCATTTAATAGTTGCATAGCAGTGATTTATACACAATTATTCTACACAAAGTCAGACTTTCTACAGAAAACACATAATTGTTCTGGAGAAAATAAAAACTTTAATAAAAAATAAAAAACAAAAACTAAAAAAATAAAAACTGGAGAAAATAAAAACAAATTATTCCAGTCACGTCATCTGCAAATTTATCTGTAAATATGTCTCAAACCAGGGTCCTCTATTCTCAAGATGTTTCATTCTTCCACTGAATTTTTTCTAACCTGAGCAGTGAAATGTACCCAGATTTTACTTTAATGGACAATAAGTTGATGCAGAGAGAAACTAGGCATAATTAAGCCCTGCATTTTTAATAATTTTCCCTTCATATCTTCACTCCCAAACCATTCTTTTTCATCTGTTGATTTTCCATTCCATTGCTGTCTGGCTGCAATTTGAACATTATCTGAGATAAGAGTGAAAGGTTTTTCTTGTGATAGTTCCATGAAGCCAAACACTGACTCATTTCTTCTGTATATCAAAGTCTGAAATAGATCAAATAAAACCAGTCTGAGAAATATTTCACTCTCTCTTTTCTCCTCTCTTGGAGACGTTGATTTATGTCTCTTGGGAAAAAAAAATATCCTGCTCTCCCATCCATGGTGCTGACACATTGGTCTTGTCACTGCACAGTGACTGATAATAATAATAGTTGAAATCACTTTCAGATATACTCATGACCAACTATGGTCTAAACTGAACCCGAAACATTGTTCATGCTATAATTGCCAGAGGAAAATGGTCTTCAATGGATTCTGTTGCTGCTGTTTTGTTGGAGTTTTTTTAATGTCCCTCTCTGAACTGTGCAATAAAACAGTAAGAAGACCTTGCTAGTGACAACCATGTCAGGACATTCATGTCTAATTCAGATTTACCTGACAATTTTGAGACACAGAGATTTATGTATCTATATAGAGTTGTACCTCTGGGTATAGCTAAATAATTGCATTTCAGAGTTTTTCTCTCATCTGTAAGAAAATGATCCATGATTTGACCCTTCACAGGATCCCATGTTTGTATTCTGAGCATTTTTTATTTGTGCCTTTGGTGATTTTTAGCCTTGCTGTCATGCTGATTATTGTGTATACAGAGGCTTTAGTAAAGCATTTAGATAGATGTGACCAATAAAGCACCAGCCAAAACTAGACCCCTTTAGGAAGACTGGAGGTCAGCAGAGGTGTATTGTCTTACAGACTGTTAGGATGACAATCTCAAGACAGCTCTTGGCAAATAATATTTTCAAGATACTATTAGAATGAAGGTAAACTTTAAACAGCAGTGGAAGTGCCAAAGCCTGAACAGACAAGGGACTGGTTATGAGTACCCCTTAGTCAGTCTTAATAATAATAATAATGCAGGAGAATAAGGGTGCTTTTGTGTTTAAAAATGTGGATATAGGCACAGAAATCTGAGACTTAACTTACTCCAGGCATGCCTTTCACTTCCAAACATGATTTAATGGTACTTTTCTAACAGTAATATAAAATAACTGTACTCAGTCTCCAGCTTAAAATTGGAACTGGCTATTAAGAGAACTGAAAAGCCTCTCATTTAACAGTTGACTTGGAGTGTTTTGTTTATTTAAAAGACCAAAAGAGAGGCTGAGAAGGATTATGACTATTGTCTCTGAATACCTTTCTGTGCTAAACTGCAGTGTGAGCAAAAATTGCTTAAATTAATATATTATTCCTGTAAAAGGGCTCCTGAGCACTGGAGTGAGATAGAGTCATGCTGGGAATACTCTTGTGCTCATAGCACTGAGGTTGTGGAACAAAGTTCCTCAGAAGGAGGAGCAGTAAAAATTTTATTAGTTCTTAGATAATTTATGAAAGGTATAGAACACCTATAGGACTCAATTCTTCACCATGACAAAGCATGGGATTTACAAACTTTTAAATTCTTCTACCTGTGGTCCAGACAGAGCAGCACAGAGAAGAAAGCTGATCAAAGGAGGTGATTGTCCTGCTCTCTGTGCTCTGGTGCAGCATCACCTTGAGGACTCTGTGAAGTTTTGGGTGCAGAATTCAAGAAAGATATAAAAATATTAGAGATTGGCCAAAGGGGGTGAAGGGTCTGGAGGGGAAGCTGTATGAAGAGTGGCTGAGATCACTTGGTCTGCTCAGCTGGAGGAGAGGAGACTGAAGGGAGCCCTCCTTACAGCTACAACTTCCTCGTGATGGGAAGGAGGGACAGGCACTGATTTCACTCTGGTGGCTGGTGATGGGACCCAGAATGAGGCTGAGTCAGGGGAAACTTACCTTAAATATCACAAAAAGGTTCTTACCACAGAGGGGTCTGGGCACTAGGACAGCCTCCCTGGAGAAATGGTCACAGCACACACTCCTGGCAGAGCTCAAGAAGCATTTGGACAATGATCTTGGGCATGTTGAGGGTGTTCCTGTGCAGGGTCAGGTACTGGCCTTGGATGATCCTTGTGGGTCCCTTCCACTCAGAATATTCTATAATTTTTTGATTCTGTGAGCCTCTAACTAAGACTTTGTCATCACCCTCTATGATTTCAGAGCAATCAAAATGCTTCTATTTCTAGTGCTGTTAACCTGACATATTTTATTGATACTAAATTTGGTTTAAAATAAAACAGCATATGCAGAGCTAAGATCAGCTGTTATTCCAATTGTTTATGAGATGAAGAGGTAACTGTAGTCTTGGAGACACAGTTATCCAGGAGGCACAAGGAGCCATGAAGTTTAAAATTAAAAATAGCCTGCCATTGAAGTGTGATGAAGTTATAACAGCTTTATGGCCATTTCTCCAGTAGGCTGCCTTTGCTTTACAGGCCTTGGTGTGCCATTAAATTCACTATGAAAAGCAAGCTGGGAAATAGCAGAGAAATTTCATGTCAATAAATAAATGGGGAATTAAAATTGTTCCTTGTGAGGGAGTCAAAGGATTTGGTTAATAACAATATTAATCTTTTTCTAATTCTGCTTTCTTCTTTCCCAGCTAGGATATCGATGTAGTCTTATTTTGATGAAACATTTGCTGGCAGTAGGAAATGTAAAGAAAGCAGATTAGCATTATGTACTGCAAACACTATGGTTTTCAGTGCTTTTATACCTTAAAAATATCAGTGAGGAAAAAACAAATCAATCTGAATTCCCAGGGAGTATGGTAATGCCCAGATTCAGGAGAATCGTTAAGTCAAAGCTTTTCTATTAACTCTGACATGCAAAATTAAATTTTGCCCATACAAAACCTACTATATTTCTTGCTGCTGAGGCATACCAGTTTTTCTAATATAAAATATCAAATACATGCAGAAAGACTCTGGAAAAAAAACAAAGAACCAGTCTCAGTCCATTGTGAGGTGACTAGAGCATAGGTTGCTTCTGGGCATTAATAGAAGCTAAACCCCAACCCTTAACAGCCCCAGCCCTGTAGGCTTCAGCTCTATAGATGTGCTCTGTGGTCCCAGTTTGTTACTGCCTAAGCTTGGGGATTTGCCCTGGGATCCTAGAGTGGCTGACAATTTTTCAGCTTGACTTTAATATTATTTTAAATCACTAAAATAATTAATTTTAAGAAATTCTTCATGCTTTGTTTTTGCTGTAAGGGATTTTTCTAGATGGGTTTAGTGAAGCTTACCAAGCTTTAGTTTTTAAGAAGAAAATGGCAGTCTGCATCCAAGGCTTTTCTGTGCATCACAAACATTTGTCTCTGGCACTTGACAAATGAGGGTGTTACTGAAGAAGGCTTGAGAAAAGGAGAGTTTTGAAGACAGACAGCTAATTGATAATCCAATTTGCTCATGCTCAAGAAAGATTTTCTTCAGCCAGTCACTTTTTGCACAAAGCTTGTCATGCATTTAACAAAAAGATTCCCAAAAAGATAAATCATTTATCTTGTTTTATATTACTTTATTGATTTTATGCTATACCATATCAAATGTTATGATTACAGTTTGAAAAACATCACATCCCTGTGGCTTGAAAAAGGAATTCTTGAATGTCCTCCAACAAGATAAAGTACATTGTTGAAATTATACTGATTGAAAAAGATTTCTGAAGGCAAGAGATTATCCAAGTTAGCAAGCAATTTAGCAAATTAGTGTAGAATTTCAGTAAGCATCCAGATTAAATCAGTGGGGAATTCTGTATCATAACTGTGGTGAAAAAACTTTTTATATCCTCATAGTTTTGACCCTTCAAATGATCACCTACTCTCATGAGAGTACAGTTAAGACAATGTCATGTAATTGTGAGATATCTGCACTAAAAAGGGACAACAGTGGTTCCTGTTAGTGTTCTGCTTCTGTTATTAGTTTCTATATTACTCTGAATGAAAAGCTGTGATTAACAGGTCCATGAGTTGATATTTCACTGTGTAAAATCCAGGATGCATCTGGCATTGCCTATGCTGTGATAGGTCTTTGGCAACAGTCCTTCTTGTCTTTTACAGATGAAAATGGATAGGAGCATCACATGGATGAAGTTGTCTGTGACACCTGTGCAAGGTAGCTGCAGGCTGGGAAATCATCTCTTGTGCTGAAGAGTGAGAGAGGGGAAAGATAAATACTGAGACACAGACAATGTCTCCCTCTGTCACAAAGGTCGTTAAACAGTATTGATGAACTGTACTTTTGGATCCCTCAAAATAATGATAATTTCAAATTCCTAAAGCAACTAGAGTTCATAGTAGGCATGCAACAAACCTGGGGTTCAAGGTGATAGTTACTTATTTTCAAACAAGACAGATATTTGTATAGAGACCAGAATTTACAATGTGTGATATTACTTGTGCCTACATTGCATTTCATTTCTGATGGCAATGAATCAACTTTGGATACCTCTGCAGTGCAAAAGAGAACACTGACTACCATGCCTTCTATAGGTATGTACCAGGAGCAGATTTCAGATTTAAAAACCACCAAACAAACTAAATACCCCAAAAAACACTCCTAAACTTTGTGGAAACAATGGACAGAAAACCTAGTGTCTTTCTTACAAAAGTAAGGGAATTTTATTTTGTAGGGTGGAAGACACGTAAATTCAAGGCTTTATCACAATTTTGAATCATATTTAAAATAATCACATCTATCAATAATCTGTCCACTGTAAGACAGGACCCTAGACCAAGAGACAGGAGGCTGCCTGGAAGGAGGTAATTTAGTCATGTAGATAAAGGGTTTGTGCTGTGCCATTATTCCCAAATGTAGATAAAGCCATAGAGAGATTTTAGCCTATCACATACTATTGATTGGCATCACACTTGGCAAAACACTGCAGTCCCCTGTTAAATTCAATATGTCTGACTTCTTCATTGCCTCTTCTCAATATGGAAACTGACAATTTTTTAAATGAAATATAAATGGTCATTTAATATGAAGTTAATATTTTAATTGATATAGTTAGCTATGTGTTTCTACTAAGGGACAATTAGCCAGTACATTGCATATTTTGTGTCTTCCAGTGTTTGCTGTGAGTAATAACTAATTATAAAGAAGAATAAAATAGAGTCTCTCTTCTTCATATATTCTGTTCTACTACAATAGACATGGGGATTTGAAGATTAATTTTAATGTACCTACCACAACAGAAAAATTGATTAAATAAGTTATTTCTTTATATTGGAAGGATCAATTATATAATGAAGCAAATTCTTCTGCAATACTTATTGATCTTCTCAAGGTTTTTCTGTGCCAAAAATAAAAAAGTTTTTGTTCTAAATTTCCTTCAATTGCTTTTACTGGGTTATTTTCTTCAAATTATTGGCTAATCAACAAGTAACACAGTCTATAATTAAAACCAAACTGAACTAAATCAACAAACACAAACAAAATTATTATTTATTGTCTCTATTTTCTTTTCTTTAAAAAATGCAAACACCCACCTTTCTTAAGTACAAATTTTGCTTGATGTGAAAAAAACCTTACAATGTCTTTTTAAAAATACAAGGGTGTTTTTATGGAAATCTTTTTTAATTCTGGTACTTTAGTCAGTAAGAAAAATACCTTTAGAAAAATATTTTTAGTTCAGCACAGAAAGATATGACCTAAAAGGAAACGATTACAGCTCATTGAAAGATTTCCACCAGTGGTACTTTAGTCTTATACGCTTCCAGGATTATTACAGTGGTGATAATGACTTAATCACAACTAAATTTAGCTTGAGTTGTTATGTTTCAAATAACAGAATGCAAGATAGATCTTTTGCAAAGCTGCTTGCATATTGATATAGATTTCAAAGCAGCCCCTGTTCTGTAAATATACCTTTTAGAAGTTAGCAGAATACAAGCTCAGAGAGTACTTAGCACTCTGCCTCCTACTCTGTCTTTTAAATGTACAAAGCACAATAGTAGATAAAATGTTATAGCTATTTATATTTTGGAAGGATAGTACCTGATGACTGGAAAATAGAAAAAAATGGTACTGAGAAGGTAAAAAAGTGATATAAGCAAAAATGAGTCTATTAAGTTGACCTCAATACTGAGAAGACATTTTTGAAACCAAGAACAATCAAGGATGGAGGTCATTGAGAAGTGGTAAAGTGAGATAAATTGAAATGCTGACTGTCAAAGGTGAATGATGTTTCATTAATGTTAACTCTTTTCTGCTAAAATGATAAATTTCTTAGATGGAATTAATTCAGTGAACTTCATCTGTATCAATTAAAGTAAATATCTTTTGCTGTGTTTTTCAATACTATATTACTGTCTATGGTGGAAAGTAAAGGATTGATAAAAGAACTAGGAATTGTATGAGAAACTGCCTAAGAAAGCTGTGAACAAATACAAGTTTGTAGGGTTTTGTGATGTGGGAGTCCTTGGCACTGCCAAGATGACCAAAATGCTGTACAAGAAGGGTCAAATGTCCTTTCTGACTGAAGGATTAGAAAATTGATGACATAAAGTGCAAAAATCTCACAGTCCAAACACTTCTAGTCTGAAGTAATTATTAAATAGCAAGAAATAAAGGAGGAGAAAGAGATCTATCTGTTTTGAGTGATCATATAACAACTATGAACCATTAATATGAAACAGTTTTGAAAAAACATAATGAAATTCAAAGATGGAGTAATTGAAATAATTGTAGGGTCAGAGGTGGGAATGGTCATTTTACAAGATATTGGTAAAATTTTGCTCCCTTCTAATTTACCAGTAATTTGGAACACATTCTAGAAGAGGTTAGTAAAGTGATCTGAGCACTGAAATAACAGTATTGTAAAGAAACATTAAAAGAGATTAGTTTATTTGGCCCACTTTGACAAAATAAGGTTAATATATTATATGACAATTCTTCATATTTGAAGCAAACAGAGGGAAACAAAACAATTTTTGAAACGAAACTTAATGTTGTAGAAGACCAAATGTTTAAAAATTAGTTGAGAATTAATTTGATTGAAAGATTAAATATGACTCCTAAATTTCCAAAGAGCAACATTTTGAAAAGCTAGTAGCAACAAGCAGAAATTTCTCCTTTTCCTCTTACTTTTTGTTTAGTTCATAAGCGTAGGGGAAAGAGCATATAACCAAAAGGTATACCTAAATATACACATTTGGTTATGCAAATTAAATTTCTGACATGAAACTACAGGCATCTAATGTGTTTATATCTCCAAGGGGATCTGAAAGAAGATAGTTAATGAATTATCTTCTTTTTGTTCTTGTAAGGGTTCCATGTTTCAGAACTTCTGAATTTCTGTTGAACCAGCAAGGTCCATCTGACCCTGGAAGTCACTTTGCCCTTCAGCTCCCTTGGTTGTGCTTTTTGTCCTTGGGAAACAGGAGACTACAGCTGAGTGCAGGAAATAGATAGAGGGAACCTATTGTCCTTTGCACACTGTATTTCCTCAGCCTTCTGGTATTTATGTTCATATGGCCATGACTGCACCAAACACTAACAAAAGGTGTTGAAATGGAAGATAGAAGGAAGAACTGGGATTATTCTTCATCTCTAGTTCAGAACGTGCTTTATACTTATTTCAAATAATTTTGTTTAAGGTATTCCTTGCTATTGCAGACACTTAGGACATTGGATCATGGTGGAACATGCCTTTGAATCCAAGTGATATTTTCCTATATTACACAATGCCTGCAGATTTTTTACCTTTTTACAGGAGCTTAAAGTTAGTGAACTTGTGTCTTGGAAAGCATTTTTATGACCAGTGATTCCTATCACATTCTGTGGCCTTTCTGAGGTATCCAGAATAACAATTGTGATGGTAGACACATGGGCTTTAGAAGTCAAGTCTTCCCTTTACCTTCTGTGACATTTTCAATTCTGTTTTAAAGATGCCAACTTGCTTTTAAATTCATGAATTTTATAATTTAAGAAATGGAATCCAACTCTACTAGTTGGATTTTGCTTTTCTTTCAAGGAGTTTTCAAGAGTCTAGAGCAGTCCAGAACAATATCTGGAGAAGATTTCTAAGCAAATTTTACTTCATGTATTGATTTGGTACTGTGACAATGGTGTCATCAGCTTATTCAGATATGAAAAATCCTAACATTTCTTTTTCTTCTGAGAAATTGCCTCTCTACAATAACTGCAAGGTGGATGCTGGATTCCAGGCTAAGGTTAGATGACAGACATTTGTGTCTCAGCTTTAGTTGCAGAAACTCAAATCCTAAGTACTGTTCAAAACTAATCAAGTCCACTTTATCAAGCCAGTAATGTTATTAGATCAAAAAGTTAATGAGTATTAAAAATGAAAATATATAGAAAAAGTTTTTCAAAATTTTAAGAGATTTGTCAGCAATTTATTTGTACCTGTTTATATGGTTACAGCCTCAGACCATAAGATATAAAAGTATTTCTGTCTCCTATTGATTAGAAAACCAGCAAGTGACTCTTGATTTGAATGAGCTGACTTGAAGTTCAAATTTCTCATTCAGTGACAAAGTATAATTCTGAGTACAAAAAAATTAATTAGATTTTACAAATTACTGTATAGTGCAATATCACTTAATCTTAGAGATAAGCTGTTTTAAATGAATCATAGCCTTTTTGCTTAAAAGAGGAAAATCAAGGAGAAAAATGACAGCACTAATGTGAAATTCTTTCTGATTTTGATGATGAATTTCAGCACTCTTCTCTGCTAGTTATTGTGGAATGGCAACATGGCATTCAGCAGCACAAAGACTGAGTTGTTTCTCACCACGTTCACATGCAATTTTGGATGCCCAGTATAGTTTTCACAATATAGAATTATAGAAGACTCTATAGATGTTTGAGTCACTTGGCTGAAACACACACACAAATGTGCCACGAAAAAACCTCATCAAACCAAACATCTTCAGAAGGATGAAATAATTGTGATGGCTTTTAGAACATGAGTGAGAGCAGCTAGGGAAGGATCAGGCCCTGTGGCTGACTGAGGGCAACTACTCTAAAATACTGCTTCAGGGGAATAAAATCCTATTTCTTTTGTTGTTATTGCCATTTGGCTGAAGAAGAATTCACAAAGGAATTATTTTAACTGAAAGGCATAATATTTTTTATTGCTTTTGCCTTAAAAACAATTTAAACAATTTTTATTGAAGCAACTTTACTTTCCCATATACATACAAATATTTATTCTCCTCAGCTCTCAAGAGCTTATTGATTTCTGTTGCCTTGCTTTCTTTTTGCTTCTAACACAACTCTTTGTCTTGCATTTTATCAAAAGAAAAAACCTTTGGAAAATTTGACAAGCTAGCACACTACTGCCTAGTCTGCCTACAGTATTCTTTAGGGATAAAGACATTTTGTGTTGTGTTTAGAGATTCTGTCTTCATAACACTGCTGTATTTGAAATTTTCAGTGCCTTAAGTAGCTGATTGATAGTAATTACCTGTATAATATACACTGGGGCTTGGCTATTGCATATGTAACTCTCTCAGCACAGCAAGTGCTGGTATGAAGGGGTTGAGAGGCTGTGGTTAGAAGTAGCTGTACCTGAGTCCCGTGTGGGGCTTCTGTCCCTTTCCACATCGTGTTTCCCTTCCTGGCCCTGCTACTTTTGCAAAAAAAAGCAGGCTGAGAACATTGCATTCTATGTAGAAATCAGTGACCACAGCTCCTGGTCTGTCAGCAGCTCTGAGATGAAGCCATAAGCAGTGGTAGTCACTGATGGAAAGAATAATCATTAGATGTGAGCACAAACCCAAGCTTAATCTTGGACACTTGGATCATACCATGGCACTCAAGTGTATAAATTACATGGTACTTGTGCTGAGCCAAAATAAGCCAAATTTTTTTCATTATTGAAGATTATAGCCTTTTTTCTATTCCTTAGCTTGGTGTTTAGACTAGAAATCTTTTATGTTCTTGATCATCCTAGAATAGCTAACACATTTTTACTCTCTACATGAACAATTCCAGCTAGAAAAAAATCCCTGTTAGAAGCTGAATAATAAGCAGGTTTGGTAGAATCTGGTATATCTGCAGTGTCTTGGTCTCACTTTTATTTCTTGCAAAAGCAGAGAAGAGGAGAGGATTGATAAGAAGATTTCTGTTTTCTTCAGAAAAGTTATAGTTGTTTTCGGTAGCAATAGTGCTTTTCACTAAAGAAAAAAGATTATTTCCTAGCAGACATTAACTTGTGTCATGAGGATAATTATCTTTTCTTAAATGTGAGAAATGTTTGGATTTGTGGCTAGCTAAATCTGTCAATGCTTGCAAAAGAGTTCAGTGTGATTTACAGGAGAATACCAAGCCTTCAGAGTTCAGTATCTCTCTATTGTGAAAAAATGCCTTTTGAAAGCCAGCATAATCCCTATGAGCAATCTTCTTAAGAAAACTTTGGCAATGTATTCCTGGCCTGAATTCTTCTCTGGCATGAATGATACAGCCCACGTAGATGATTCTTTGTTACCAAATACCTATAGACTATAAACTATGCAAAACAGAAGCAAGCATAATGTATGACAAAAAATAACCCATATTTTCAAAGTAAATTATAGTTTGGTTCAGCAAGATGAAGCCAAATTAATCACTGCTTTTTGGAATACTAGCTTGTCTAAAGTTTAGAAAGAACTTGAGATCTAAATCTTTAAATTTATCTGAAATTATGCATCTATATACATTCTAGGCTGAAAGCAATTAATTTGAAAACATTCTGGACTATTGCAGTTGTTCAGAGAGCACTTTGGAGAAGGAAAGATGCTCTCCATGACACTCATGAGTCATTTTTTTCTTCAGAAGTGTTACCATTGGTGGTGAGAAGCAATTATAATATCCAGCTAAGATACTTACTAATCTTCCCTAAAAATACCACTGTCCTCTGGTCATTGTTCATTCTGACACAGTCCCTGCTCAGATGAGATTGGTACTTTAGCAAGCAAGAGTAAACCTGTGTTTCACTCTCTTGAAAGCTTTGTGCAGTTACTGTGCAGGAAGTTTTACTTCTGTACAGTACAGCTCTTCCTGAGCACATATAAAAATGACACTGCACAGCATAACAAAAGAACTCTTTCTCATTTTCAGCAGTGCAACAGCTAAGTGGAGAGAAGCTGAGCATTGTAAATTCAGCTAGATGTGAATTCACATAGTTCTAAGACAAAAATGTAGGGCATATTTATTGCACTGGTGAATTCATTCCAGAGGTAAAACAATTACTAAATCCATAATGTTGACATAAATAACTGATTTTTCTTCCAACCTTACAGCAGAAAAATATCTACCCAAGGGCCCATTTTAAAGTCAATCTAGAAATATCACAAGGGGATTATTAGCAAGAGAAGGATGGGATTTTTTTGCTGATCTGTGTATCACCAGAAAGTCACTTCAGTAATTAAGTGTTTGCATCTAGAATCTGTACCTTAAAAACCTTTAAGTTAATTTCTATTTGTATCTCATTTTGAAAACTGCAATTTTTCCTGCCCAAGCAACTTTGCTTCTGTCTGGTATTGTACTCATGAACCAGCAGACCTGTTTGATAATTTATCTTGAAAATTTTGATGTAGTACAGGCTAAGAGAGTAAGCAGGTGGATACTTTTTAGTCTCGCATTTGGATACTTTAATCTTCCTATAGCAGTGCTGCTTAGAGGTGTGATGGTTTTTTTGGGGGGGGGATTTTTATGAGGAAAAAACAATTATTTAAATTAAGGACATAAACACCCAGTAATTACAGATAAAACAGATACCTTTAGGAAGCGAACACATATCACTTAATCTGCATCCTGATGCTCAGTTACTGAAATAATCTCTGAAATATGACAGATTAGAAATGTACAAGTTACTGTGTTTTCCCTACCTTTAACCTTTGTGGCATACAGGAAAACAAAATCTCTCTATTAGAAGATAAAAATGGAGACCATCAATGACAAAAAAAAAGGAAATTTAACTCTAAGAGTTATTTTCCTTACAGGAAATAGAACAGGAAGATTGTTTATTATCTGAATAGATTATCAGAAGAAAATATTTTAAAGGCACATCTCAAGTACATGCCTGAACTTTTAATATTTCTGCTAGAAATAGACAATTATCTTGTTCCTCAAACAAAATTCTAAAATAAATTTTAAAATATAGAAATTCACTAGAATTAAAATTGTACTATCAACAGTTAAGGCTGAAGGGGCAGACCAGGTGTTGCCCCTTCTCTGGCACTGAGTTGTAGACTGATTTAATAGAGACACTTTAAAAACACCTTTTATCATATTAAGTGGTCAAATTTTTCAGTGCAGGTCAAGCTCTTATTATTATTATGCCTGCTTCTCCTATGTTTTTATGATATGTATTCAGTTTAAAGAAGAAAATGACAAGCTGTCAGGTGACCATATCCTTTATTTTCTTACCAAAGTCTCATAACTGCTCCTTCTGCCCTCTAAGTGATAAAGTCAGACATAGAAATATTGGCAATATGTTCAGAAACACAAGTATTTTTTTTATTAGAGAGCCCCTCTAGAAAATATAAGCTATATTATTTTTAGCAATTACAGCATTTTTTGCCCCCAGCTAGATGCACTCACTTATGTCATTACAGATGATGGAGATAAATGAGCATTGTGCCAGAATCTGCCCCCAGTGCCCAATCTTTTTCAGTTTCTACTTTCCTTTGTATCTCTCTTTCTATTGCCTTGCATACTCTGTGTTTGGTTCTTCTTTGCTCTTTTGCAAGGAGAGTACAAATAAGGTGAATAAGGTGTAACACATTAGCATATCTGATCAGAATGCTAAATATGTAACAGCTCAGCTATAAATGACTACAGAAATAGAAATGTAACAGAAATCAGTGCTTTTGTTTTTGTGGCAGTGTGATTTAGGACCCAGATTTATTGCAGTGAGCCATGAAGGTAAGTAATCAATAAGAACAGTATGCTAACTCTGGTAAGAAGATCAGGCTGCAGCAAAAGCTCAAGATTTTTCTGGTTTCCCATGGAAGGTCTGCCAGTCCCATCACTGCATTATCCTCCCTGAATTCTGCACAGTAACAGGAAGAGAATATGCAGTACTCACAAAACAAATGAACTTTAAAACACCACAGAAATGAGCATAATGGTGTCATATGAGAAAGTTCTCCACTTTCTCCACCTGCTCTAAAACAATGAGATTAAAATGAATTATAATTTCCTGGAACAGGATCTCTAATCTGCATGAAGAACTCTTGTATTCCCAACAATGCAGTGCAGTTGAAAAGCAGAATTAGAAGAATTGTTTTCTGTCTTGTTGTGTCTCTTCCTATCCTGATAACATTACATTTTGTGAGAAGGAAGAAGAGGAAAATATTTGAGATATTTGAGCATAAAATAAAACACTAAAAATCTTAATTTTACAGACTGAACGAAGGAGAAAATATTTTTTAAGACTGCTAGGTTTTGGTATATAGTAAATATACTGTATTCTTGAAGTGCTGCTTTAACCTGATATTTGGCTGCTTTCAGCACAGTTCACAATTCAGGAAAACAGCATGAATGGCACAACACTCCTTCACCTCACATCAGGCCACTACATTGACAGAAGGGATTTGGAGAAAAAAACACAAATTTAAATTCCTGGATGTGCAGGTTTGTACATGAACCCTGAAATCAAAGAAAGTTAGAGGTATGTATGGGGAATAACTCATAAAATTTCCTTATACTTGAATATTCTGTATGGGTGTGCATCCCATACAGAGGTTGACACCAAAGAACAACACTCATCAGAGGTGGAAAAAATGAGCATGAGAATGAGCAGAAGTATCCTTCAACATAAATAATCCATATTTCCTTCAAACCTTTGCACAATTTTTTTCAATCCAATATCCCATCCCTTACTTTTAAATTGCTTGGGGCAATTTCTTAAGTGAGCTTCATGTTACATAACTTGTCAAATGACTCATGGAAGGTGTGCATGGATCAGAGGTGGGGCTGAACCTGCTATATTTCAGATGGTATACTGAGCAGTAT
Source organism: Oenanthe melanoleuca (assembly GCF_029582105.1). Classification (NCBI taxonomy): domain Eukaryota; kingdom Metazoa; phylum Chordata; class Aves; order Passeriformes; family Muscicapidae; genus Oenanthe; species Oenanthe melanoleuca. The sequence goes on along the minus strand of NC_079334.1, from coordinate 35,514,961 downwards.
TGTGGGGTTGGATATATCCTGTTTAGAGTTAAAATAAACACTGACATACTAGGAGGGGAAAGATGTGCCATTGTCACATACAGAAATAAAGTTGTATTATAGGAATATCCACTTTAAAAGAAACAAAAGAAAAAAAAAAAGAAGAGAAGAAAAAACACATCTTCCGTTGTTTACCTCAACTGTATTTGGAATAACATCATATCACATCTTTGTTGCAGAATAGGACTAGGTTTCAAAAATTAGCTACTTGAAAAGAAAGGCCAGAAGCCTCTGGAATAAATTAAGGAAATTCAGCTTCTACATTTAATTGGTGTACATTCAAATGCAACCTTCGTCTAAAGGACAGGATTTTCTGTTTCATTGTCAGTTGCTTCCTGTCTTTTAGTGAATCTCATCACTGTTTTTCTGGTTTTCTTGTTCCTGCACAAAATGTGCAGCTGCTTCCGAGAGAATTAAATTACATATGCAACTATAGTGAATGATGATAATGGGGATGAGATGAGTGAGTTGCTTTGATGTTTTCATGCAATCATTTATACAAGCAAATTTTACATTTAACTGGGTTCCCCATAGTTTTAGCAGTGGTGTTTGCCAAAGAGCACTTTTTAAAGTAGATAAAGCATTAAAAAATTATAAAACTCTTTGAAAAATATTTAGCTGGATGCCTATAGAGAGGGAAGTGATTAAAATTTAAAAACAAAACAAAAAACCCCAGGAAAGATTACATTTCTAATTTTGAAAAATTTCCCATATAGACTAAAAAAACCCCAAAACCCACAGTTATGAAAGTATCACATTTTCAAATTGAAAAGTTCAGTTTTCTCTTGGAATAGCTTCACATGTAATCTAATAAAGTATACAAAGCTCTTAATGAAAATAGGATGTTTCCAATTTATAAAAATTTGCATATTTCTGTTATATAAATAAATCTTAGGAACATATTTGGTTCACAATAAATTCTTAAATAACACTTGAAATCTATACTTGAAGCATCAAAGTATTTAAAATATTGATTCTTTTTTCTGAGAAAGTGATTTCCTACCAGTGCAAATCTTCTGCAAATGTGAAAATAAATTGTAATGCTTCTCAGTCCTGGACACTAAGTGGTATCCCTTGAAAGAAAGATAGTTCATTGCTGATAGGACAAGACAACAGGAACTTTCCTAACACAAAACTTGACAGCAAGTAGAAGGTCTTCTATTCTTCAGTCTCTTCCCTAATCCTTTTCCTACCATTGCCCCTCTCTGTAGTAGGTGAGTGCCAACAGAACCATGGGAACTTGCCTTTGAGTTCATCTGAATTATCTTCTAAAATTCACTGCACTTCAGGGCTTACCAATATTTTGCAACACTGTCTGCAGTGCAGGACTGAAAAGTCTTTTAAGGAAAGGTAGTGAGGCACAATTTTGCACTGAATAAGGAGCAGAGCAGAGATACATTAGCCCTAGAGCATTCCAGGGAATTACCTGCAATTCAGAAATGTCTAAATCTAGTTTTCCTATTTCTATCTAATAGGGAATAATTTTCCGTAGCTTATTTATAAGGAAAATATTTTCTTTTCTTCCCTTTATTGAATTTTAACTGTGCCAACTGCCAAAACAGGACAACAAATTTCTATTCTTTTAGTCTTTGGTTGCTGGACTTCACAAGCTTTTTTTTCCTTTCCTTTTTTTGTCTTTTTTTTAAAAGAGAAAATTAAATTATACTTCTTTCTGATTAACTACAGAATTACCAATGTAGTAAATAGGAATATCAGTGAATTAATGTATGTTCTCGTGTATGCAGACATACCAAGCAGCAGAAGCAACAACTCTGTCTCATATCTTATATAACTTCCTTCTTAATCACTCTACCTTCCATTTTATGATTCCTCATAAAGTCCATGAGATGGAAAGCAGAAATGCAACACACAAATCAGTGTACTCCTGCTCTGGGTACCTCTGCTCAGCATGAGAGAAGATCTGGTTTTATTGCTGCTTCTTCCACATGGGCATTGCAGATAGAGGAGAGCATGGGAAATTGCTCCTTTTTAAACTCCAGCAGAACAGAACAGCTCCATTCTCTCCAGCAAATGATGCAGCCCAATGAGACAGAATTGCTGCTACACATCACAGCCTCTTTATCCAGAAGTGCTTTTGTTTTTAATTCCAGCAGTGATCAGATGGAAAATACCCACGCGCATTTCCCATGCCAAGCTCTGGAACCCAAATCTGACTCCTGGCAGCTCCCTCTGGGTCCCACCCATGTTCTTGGATCACTGAGGGGCAATGTTTTGGCATGAGAACAGGGAGAGGGGAAGTCAGAGCAGGCAGATGGATGCAGATGCCCAGGGCTGTGGGTCCCGACGCCAGTCCGTCCTTTTCGTGGGTGGGCAGGCAGCGCCTCGAGTGCCAGACATTTCACATGGAAGGAAAGGCAGTCTGACCAAGCAGCACTCCCTGAACAACCAGCTAGACCTGAACCTGGGGTGGGCATGTTCAGAATTCCCTGATGTTCTCTAGGAATGCAGTGTACAAAGTGTTAGCTTTACATGGGCTGCTCTGTGCAGAGACTAAATGATGTCACTCTCGTGTTCATAGGTTGGTGCTACAGGCAAAGCAAGCACGACCTTTAGGGCATTGTCCCTTGTGTTGATCCTTGTAGGGTGAGGAATGCAAAGCCAGGCATATTTGCACCACCCTTCGGTATCTAAATTCAGTAACTGTTAAAAATAGCTTCAATATGAACATGAAATTGCACCAAAAGAATCTCAGTTCCCATTCTCTGCAGGTCCATTGAGCCCCACTGGTGGGTCACAGCAGGATTTTCTTTCCAGAACACAGACTCAGGACAGGAGCCAAAACAGGAGCCTCAAGTGGAGGTGTTTTTATGTTATTAATAACAATCTCAGAGTGGATTTCTTTTTCATAAGATTCTTTTAATCTCTTGATTTTGTGATATGATAAAAGGCTTTGGGACAGTTTTGTTCAAACACTGAAATGTTGTCATATCTGAGGTTATCCAGTATAGAGTTCTTGGGAATGTGCACATATGCTGCATACACTATTTTACTGTAACCAAGGATTTTTAATAATTATTAATCCATATTACTTACTTGTTCAAGAGTTTTAAGTGCTTCTGAGTTTTATGAAGGTTTTCAGATAATTTCAGATAATTTGTGTAGCAGTTAAATCAGAGATCACTAACACAAGGAAAAACTAATTTGATTAAAACAGCTTATACCAGTGTGGCTTTTTTATGGTGGGAGGTAAGGCTAGTAACCTTCTTGTAATGTCAGAGAGGTAATTATAGCTTGTCAGTTGTGTCAGCACATACTGCTTTTTATTGTTCTTTTTCTTTCGTCCTAAACCTTTTTTTAATCTTATTTATCAGATATATTTGCAAAGTAACATGGCAGCTAAAGAACCATTTCAACCTTGAGCTGCATAAAGCAGAGATATTTATGCCTCACATGGAGCAGGAAGATAATAGACCCTATCTGTATAGTGACAATGAAGGTAGAATATTGCACTGAGACTTTTAGACACCTTATTTCTTGAAAAATGCAGACAAACTGCATGGAGTTCAGAGAAAAACAATGGATAATAATCATGAAGATGGAGAGATTGCTACATAAGGAAAGATTAAAAGAGACTCAGCACTCAGCAGTAGCAAAAAAACCCCTTCTTTTTTTGAAGATACAGTTGCCAAACCTTATATATAAATATAAACCTGCATGTATATAACTACCATAACATTAATGGTATTTTCCATTTCATGTAGCAATGGCAAACAAAATGTGGTTTTTTTCAGACTGGAAGTTAGAGAGCAGGCAATTCAGGAGCTACTGTGGGCACCAGAGTGAACTTCAGCAGGAAGACAAGATGTCTTTCCTCCATCACACCATGTTAGTTAATCTGCAAAAAGCTATTACACTGGTCCAACTCATCCCCCAAATAACCTAGAACTTCGTGCAAGCTTCACTCAAGCAAGCTATAATGCAAATTTAATATAGCATTAATATTTTACTGAGTAATTTCATATCCCAGTTCCCAGTAACTGTTTAGAGCTCAAAAATAGATAAAAGACATCATACTGGCTTCTTGAATGAACACTCTTCTTCTGCCCTAACATCAAGCTTAAATCAACCAGGCAGTCAATTCTGAGATAACCCTGGCAAAGGTTTATGCCTTTGCCCAACAGCTGAGGCGAATGTTTAAATTTGCTTTGCTACCTCTTTTGAGGAGTTAGTCCAGTCTTGCTACCTTTGCAGCCATTGACAAATTGCAAGGGCTCTGAATGGACTCAGGCAGCTCAGGCAGGACAGTTATGTGGGATGGAGCAAGGTCTGAACTTCAAGCAAAATATATCCAAAATGAACAAGTATATACAGTTATATACTTCATCAGGTGTGTTTTTCTCTAATCTGTTTAAACATATTTCCAATTTCTTCTGATATATGAGACAAATTGAAAAATGCTGTGTTATCTTTCTTGCATGAGAGTCCACAACTAATGTCACAACCTTGTATAAATGAGCCCTGGTTTTAGGGAAGAGGATAGTCTGTTTAAAGGGTTTGAGTTTGAAATTATTACTCTTTCTGGGTCTTAACATCTGAGAGGCCTGGAATCTATAACAGATACAAGTCCCTCATCTGCAGATTTATGCTCTGTGACATAAATCAGAACAGCTCATTGAATTTCATGAAAGGACACTGATTTTACATTTGGTTTCAGCTGAACTTGAGTATTTAAAATGACAAATATGTTGGGGAAGTGACTCATGAGAATTATCTAGTGAAAATGAAGCTGTTTACTGCACCTTTAAAACAGAAATGATGGTGACACATGCCACAGATTTTGTGTTACAGATAAGGAAGTAAGGGAGATTTAAATGAGACAGCAAATCACTTCATCCTTAACTGGGCACTGAATGCAGAGTTCCAGTGGTGAAAGTGGAATTGTGTCAAAATCACTGTCCTGTGCTCTGTGCTGTAGCTAAATTGTCACTTCAAACACAGAAATCTGATTAAATCTGTACTGTCAAAACAGTAGCTGAGGGTGTGTATTTGAAATGAGAAAATACACACTGTTGCTTGCAGGTTTCTTTGTTTCTTAAAGATTGGGAAAAACGGTGTGAAGGAAATAGAATGCTGAAATTTTAGATTACCTCTGGGAACTCTATTACTTGGCAATTGATATGTTTCTCATCTCCTAGAAATAATTATGTATTCAGGCCCCTCAGTTAAATTGGCACATTAAGAGTTCTGACTTAGTGTCATAGCTGTAAAGCAGAAACCCTGCAAGCCAGTGGCAGGTCTGCCCTCTGGGTCCCACCCTGTGGGGTGTCCAAAGGCGTGGGGGAGATGCTGGTGGCCATGCTGGGTCAGAAGGGGGGTCACTCTCAGGTTTGGGCTCAGGTGCAGTGCTCCTTGCAGGGCATCCTTGTGCACTGAGTAGGACAGCTTGAGCAGTGGCCTCTGGGCGGGCTGAGGAGCTGTCCCACTGATGTCAGCATGTGTACGTGGCTCTCGGTTGGAGACAGAGCTAATCACATCAAACACGGAGCAGGAAGATAATGAGGGGATGAGTGCTCCCCTTTGGACTGAGAGAGTGGGAAACAGAGAAGCTTTTCCATTGTATATTCATCCCCCAGTAGATGCAATGAAAGCAGGGGAGCAGGTTCACACTGAATGGCTTCTGGCAGAGGAGCTTTCATGTGCTGAAATAACAAGCGGGTACAGAAGAACCACCCTGCAGAGCAGTGTCTTTGAGGGCCCTGAGGCAGGTGCAGCCAAATCCCAGCATCACAACCTGCTGCCTGCTCCTCCTCCCTGGCCTCACACAGCTGCAGAGGCAGACCCTCCTTCTGGCAGCTGCCACCACGGTGAGAAACACAAGCTGGGAGATGCAAGGCATGTAAGCGTGCCCAATGCACTTTGTATCAGGCAGCCTGATTTTTGTGCTGTCAAAGGACAAGTAGGTCAGCTTGAAGAAGGGGTAGGAGTGTTGAAGAGCAAGGCAGTTAGGGGCAGGAGGTAGGAAAAAGTTTGCTTCACTGCAGAAAACATGGCTGAAGTGGCTGCATGCATTTCCAATCACTCATATCACATAAATATGTTCTTGAGAAGAAAAAGAGTCAAGAAGGTCTGTGATAAGATGAAAAAGGAATAATGAATCTGTCTCATACAGGGCAACTGAAAGGCTTAGTCTTCTTTAGCCTGAAGGCTGAGAAGAGATATGGTATCTTTTTATAAGTGCATCACTGGAGAAAACATCAAGGTAGGAGAAAGGCTGAGAATCTCTAAATTGGCTGGGAGCCTAAACCTAACCAACAAAGCAGTAAGGTTCCTGCTGTGGGAATAATAGGGTAAAAAACCCCTTTGCCTTGTCAGAAATGAGGGCCAATAAATATACAATGTCATGCCTTTATTAGAACTCTGTTCTTGAAAACAAAGGAGGCTGTGCAGCTTTCAGTGCATTGCAAAGAATCACTAAAAAAGGTGGGAGTAAACAGGTGCATGTTGTAGACCACCACTGTATTTTCTATGAGACACCAAATAGCCTGAAACTTCTGAAAAACCTCTGGACCTGGCACAGCTAATGACATTGAAACCTTACACAGGTGACAGGTACCTCTCATAGTAACCACAGAAGTTTTGCCTACATGAAGAGCATAGAATTAGATGTTCTATTCTATAAAAGGGGAAGGAGTGTATTTCAATTATTTAGTCTTTCTTTGGTTATTCAAGTAATTGCCAGTTGCAAAGATTAACATATGGAGCCAGCTGTGCCACAGTGCAGGTTTCAGAGTTGAATAATAAACTGAGGTCACTGCATTCTAAGGATCATAGAATACTATTTCCCTGCTCTCTGTATTTGCAGCAATAGTTTGGATTGAGGAATTGTGCTCTGATAAGAAGATACTATGTTAATTACAAGATTTGGCTACTTATGAAATATATCATCACAATACGCAAGAGACATTAGTGTTCTTTTTAATTAATATAGGCTTTTTTTTCTTTTTAATTAATATGGGGAATGTAATTGATGGAAGCTGCATCAAGAGAGTGAGTTAGGCTTCAGCTGTTTACTAGTGGACTCAGGGTTTAATGTTTAAATGAGCTGTTTTGTGGCCAACATCACTCAGAGCACTGAGAATCAGGTGTAGTTTCAGTGTGGTTGCAAGTAAAACTGAGGTTTATGATATGTTGCACCATCTGAACCTGGTCCATGCTATTTTGGCATTCAAGGCAGGCAGTTCACACTCACAAGTTGAGACTTTTCTGTATAAATCTTCCATTAACAGTTACTCATCATACAAATCCTGCTAATGCCTCTGGATCCACCTGTGTCTTTTCAATGAAGGCTGGTCTAGGCTGCCAGATTGGGATGTAGCTGTTTTGTGTCCTCAGAGCACACCAAATCTTCTAGTCTTTACTCCTTTCAGTTCAATAAGGACTGCATCTAACTAAATGGAAGGATTTGAATATATTTATTTTCTTTCTAATTTCCTTTCATTCAAGCACTCTGATCATTATACTGGGATCTCACACTAGGGTTCATCAAAAACCATACACAATATTCATACATATTTTGCTATGCTTTTAGATTTAAAGTTCAATATTTGCCTTATCTTAATGAGGGAGATTCTGTGCTTGCAGTCACAAGCAAACTTCATTTCTTTATTTTATATGCTTCCTCAGTATCAATCCTGATGTTTTCTTCAGCACTTCAGAGTCCTTTCCTCTCACTGAAAAATTTTATTTCAGGACACCTTCATATCCAGGACATTATAATTCCATTTATTCTCAGGAGATGAAGGATCTCTTTCCATTCTGGTGGTGACCCAGGTACTACATTTCCATTGTCCTCTTCAGTTTGTCTCTGCAAATGTCCTGACACATCCCAGCACATTTGACAACAATTTTCTGGTACGTGCTTAAGTAGTCAGTCTCACTAAAAAGCTCTTCTTGTAGACCACAGAATTTTTAATGAAATCCCACCATGTAGGAGAGGTTTTAAAACAGTAGAAAGAGAGGAAAGGGTGTGCCTTTCCTTCTCATGCATTTTACAGATTCCTTGGAGAGACAGCTCCACATCCAAGGGACAAACACTTGATATCTGCTTTCACTTGATGAAATGAAACTCGTGGTGCTGCTAAAACCACTGGTGCCCCTCATCCTGGGTGCTTCAGCTGTAACCTACAATTATTTCCCTACAATTATTTCCCTACAATTATTTCCCTTCCTTTGCTTGCCACAGTAACACGGGTGCATCTTGGCAGAGAGGGATCTCAATCATCACTGGAGGAGGAAGAAATTTATCTTCTCACAGCCTTCCTCTGCCTTGGCAGAAGTATGGCACAGTAGTGGGAAGTAAAACTGATCTATCTTAACAACACTTTATTAGTACGGCTCCTACAGCATCTTGATGCAGAGGAAGTAATATTCCTTATACGTTAATAGAGTTGAAAATATTAAGAGCTCAGCATTCATCATTTAAAGTGCCATTTGACTTTCTAAATACAGGAGGATGTTGTGGTTATTGCAAGTAGTGGGGTGCTGGCTAAAGGATTTTAATGGTGCCTATTATAAGAGAGAAAAAGCAGTGAGCCATTTTTATCAGGCATAAAAGCAAGTGGAGCGCCTGATAGTTTCCACATTAGACCCAAGTGCTGGGGGAAAAAATGATCTAGTGAAAAATGCTCATGCTGAAATATACAAAGTCCAAAATTTTCCATCTTATATTCAGTTCCTGTGACATCTTTTAATGAGAATCTCTGATACATGAGAATATGTCAGGAGACTTCAATCTTGCACTTAATAAGAAAGCTGAAGAAAGCTTCCCCCCAAAAATTCTGGAATTAATCTTAACTCTCAAACAAGTCACTCTTTACATTTTTCAGTACACTGTTTGCAGTACAACAGATATTTTCATTTTAAAAGTGTAATCATCTAAATCATGAAGGGAATTCATTTATAAAAAAGGCAAAAGTATAACAAATGATCTGCCTTCTTACTTTCCAGCTTAATATGTTCAATAAGTCAGAAGTCCTTGTGTGAATTCAGAAAGCAGAAAAGAATATATTTCTGTAAACCTTTTGCACAGGACACATTTTTCCATGGAAGTACCTGCAAGGTGATTACCTCCTGTAGTTTCATGTCTCATTTACCAAGGCCTTCAAAATAAATTAGGAGAAAGGTGTTTTCTGCCACTCCATTAATACACATAACAAATTTTGTTGTCTAGTACAGTCCTTATATTTGCCCATATGTAAAATGCTTTAAGTGCTCTGTCAAGCATTTGGGTTTTGCTGAAATGTGGTCTAAGCAGGGAGTAAAGAACTGCAGGTCAGAAGATGTACAGAAAAATGTGAAGGACCAAGATGGCAAGTTCAGTTTTAAATCTACTGTGAATCCTTGACATTTTTTTTCAGGTCTTCAGATGACACATTTTTCAACTTTATAAGTACCTTTCTATGGATTAACAGCAAGTTATATCTTCTGAGAATCTGCATAATATGCACATTTAGCATCCCTCAAATAAAAGAAAAAGCTATTTTTAGTTGTCATCAGGGACCTTTGTATAATTTTTCATTGTGACTGACTGTGCTCTGCTCCTTGATTGTTTACAGAGAGTGGAAGCTATTTTAAATGACATGGGTTGGGTCCAAATTATGTTGTACACCTCTATGTTTTTTAGTTGGTTAATCTACAAGATAATCAGACAGCTCTATTTTAAAGAAATCAAGAGATTTTATTAGGGGAAGGCTGTCTCAAATCTGGGGGTTGCAAACATTTTGAGTTTGGAAGAGAAACTAGAAATAAGTAAAACAGACCTCTGAAACTCACTCTCCAAAGGGTTGAGAAAATTTTGCTGGGGACTGATAACCCCTACTCTTATCTATCTTAAATAAGACTATTCAAGGTGCAGAAGAGATTCTGCTCTTATAGCTATGTAAAATACAGCAGTTGCATGCAGCATTAAACCTGCAATTAAATATTGCAGTATCATCTCTGATGTATGTATTGACAGCTGCAGAGTACTTAGAGCAATCACAACATATAAGAACTCTTGAATGAGCTGATGTGCAGAGTAATCAAAATGACTGACCTGGCAATACAATATGGGGGTATCATTGGCTTCAAAGGGGAAACCATGGTGTTCAATTAGGCTAATTAGCTGTGCAGAAAAATGTCCAGGCTAATTAACTTTGGCAGAGTGCTGTTTGAATAAGACTGTACTGCTCTGGGAGCCTAGTTACTGTTTCTGTGATAAGCAGACACAAGGTCTGCTTAATATTTATGATTCATTAGCTTTTATATATCTGGCTGCCAGGAGCTTATATGTCCAGGGAATTTGTTCCACTGCTCTAAGGGTGTGTACTATGCAGTATCCAGAGGCTCCCATTACAAATGACAGGCTGATCTACTCCACACCAGGACCTTCATTCGGAGTGTGGTCTGACCAAGCAAACCAATTCTGAAAGATCCATGAAGGACAATGCCTAAAATCAGTTGATATCTACCTAGAGCTACACAAACTTAAGAAATTTATAAAGGGATCTGAATCTTCATCCTCAGTTTTTTGGGGAGGAAGTTAAATCTAAAAGAGACTTGAATGTCCTGCCTGGATTTCAGACCTTCCCACTTGGAAGTTGAACTTCTTTCCAACTTTGAGCATTCCTTCATTCTTGGAATATATTGCTGTAGTTATGGGCCACAAGTAATCCTTCAGAACAACTATTATACTATGTAACAGAGTACAATTTGATGTGAATATTTTTTCTTTCTCTAGCTATTGTGTGGTGTAGATAATGGGTAGTTTTGTTACTGTCAGACAAGCGGTTTCCCCTCTAGAAGATCTCTTTCTGCTCTCAGAAATTCATTCCCTGGATTACTTTCTTCTTGCAGGCTGAACCCTAGTAAAACTGAAATGTCAAATTCTAGCAAGCAGAGACGATATTTTATCAGGCACTTACATCACAGTGACTGAGTAAAACTGAATCAAGTATATTTTTCTTTTTTCTTGCAGATTGTTGGCAATTTTCTATTAAGAAAGGCTAAAGATGATCATAAATGTTGAACAGACTTTACAGCTACCCACAAACAATGAGGACAGCAACAGACTGGTTGGCAAGAGCTGGAAAAGACCATTATGGGCATGCAGGTCAGCCTTCTGTCAGTGCACGACTGCTCTCTACATTTCATGGGCTAGAGAGGTAAAATTGTAAGGGGAAATAATGATTTGCCTTGCATTTCTGAAAACAACAGAAGTATTACATTTATTTGTTAGGTCTCTGACTCTGCAAGTTTCGGTGCACTGACCTGGTTTCATTTAAGGTGAGTTCTACCCAGACTATCACCAACAGAGCTCCATAGAAATGTTAAGACAAAGGATGTTACTGCTTGAAAGTGAGAAAATATGAATATTTCAAGAATTTCTCTTTCCAAGGAAACAAAAGAAAGATGTGTACAGCACTGTGTCCGTGTTCCCATTTTCCATGCTCCCATTATGCTCCTGAGAAGCTGCATGGTGTAGGCATATGAAGACCAGTATTATGAGGTCTCACAGCCACTTTATTGTTCAGAATTGCCAGGAATTCCAGATATCCTGGTTCTCTTGATTTATATCATGAACTTGTCAGCCTTGGAGACTCTTGGCTATTGGAATCCACAATAGAAACCCAGGATACAACCTTTACCCCATGGATGCTTGAAATATTCCTTAGTGATGCCTGGGACAAACATGCAATTGTTTCTGGTACATTTCCATATAAACACAGGAGTTGGTGGGCTGGTAACTAGAAAAAATATTTTTGTTTTTTAAATTTTCTGAATTACAAATTAAATCCTGCCATTTTAATGGCATTTTAATTCAATAACCTCCAAGACAATGTACTGGGAAACTGAGAATGTGGATTGAAGCAAGAGAATGAGTCTTGGAAAGCAGGAATTCATAGAAGAGCTTAGATAGCTCAACAGGACCACCTTATATATTTTCATGACAGGAAATACTAAATAAAACTTTTCATTTAAATAAAGGGGGAAGATGAAGCAGAATTTAGGTAAAAGTCATCTGATCAAACCAAACTCATCCAGAATTCAGGCATGAAGCCTGAACTGGTCATCTTGGTTCATAATAAAGGGACTCAGAGGGACAAACACAGCATACAAAATTTGAGTATAATGACCTACTGGAAGCTTTCAGGGACTGAAGAGAGAAGCAGAACAATTACTGTACACAGGGAGTCATACACTAAGCTCACCAGTTCTCCACTGCCTTATCTATCTTGGGATGATACCAAATATACAGACTTTCTGCAGACATCCAAGTTCTTTTCAAAGTGCTGTGTGAGATGTGTCAGAATCTCTGGTTTTGGAGTTGCCAGAGGAAACAATCTGTCACTGAACTTTAAATTTCTAATTCAGCATAAATGTAGAGAGAAAATATGACTAAGGCCATGTACAAAAAGGGTTTTGTAGTATATCAAAAGTACATGGTATTGCAGCTTCACTCTTGAGTGAAATATAGTGCTATTGGTAGAGTTCAAGCTGGATCACCTGGCTGTTCTTTCTACCTTTAAATTCTGTCTAAAAATTACAAGGCAGAACAGCTCTGTTAGAGCCACCAGAAACACTTTCTGAAATGGAATTTTGCTCATCAGGTAGTCTGAGAGGTCAATCTTATGCATTTTTTGAATGATAGATATAGAAAATGTTGGGCTGCAATCTTTGAAAATTTTTAGCCACTGCCATTAATTTTAAGGGTAAACAGGTCAACAGGTTGGGCAGGGGATGTGCACTTCTGGGTTTGTCTCTTTGACACATATGGAGCAAGAAATTAAAAATGAAACCAGAACCATTTAGAACAAAATTCATTCTTTTAGGATCAATATGCAATTCCACTTGAAATGCCTTACTCTCAGTAATATGCATTTTGCAATGTATTATCTCAATAAATACTCTTGGGGGTCTGAGTATGTAGCTTTTGGGGATTTCTTCTCTTAAGTACAACAGCTTGATTTTTGATTCATGTATAGAATATTGTTATTCATTCTATGAATTACATTGCACATTTCATACCAAATAAGTACTTAAAATGCTGCCTTCTGTCTAGGCCATGGGAAAACTGATTCAAGTATTGTCTCTTAATTGGTGAAAAAACCTCATACAATGAGGTATAAAAAACACTGTAATGAAATATTGCAGAGGTGGAAGATGATTAGTAAGGAGAGATATTAAATGTCTTGTCAGAATAATGACATAATATAATTTACTACCATCAACCCAAATAGTCATGTCAACCACTGCAAGCCACCAATCATTCAAAAAAGAAAAAAATATAGAGAAGAGACAGAATAACCAAAGAAAAGAATCTGACTCAGTTTTTAGCATAAACATTTATATTGAAAAGCTCTATTTTCTTGGGGACTCCAGCAAATAAGCTTCAATAAAATTTTGAAAAGTAGAATTTTCCTTTGAACTTGCTTTTATTTGGTCTTGTAAAGTAGGTGAGAACATATAGACCACTTCAAGGAGACTAACTACATTTACCAATGTAAGAAAAGGATAATAATTAATGAAATTAGTGAAAATGTGGAAATTTTTCATTCAGGATAAAGTGTGTATTATTATTATTATTGTTATTATTATTGTTACTACTTTACAAAAGTGACCAGGGCAGGACTTTGCAAGGACTGTGCATGAAAATCCTTCTTTTGACCTGCTCAAAGAGAATTCCAGGCCAGACTGGAATACTTGCCCCCAACATGAGAAGGGCATAAACCTGCTGGAGTTTATTAAATAATAGAAAAACTTGCTCTACCAGAAGGTCCGTAGCTTGTCCCAACAGAAATGAACATTCAGACTTTCTGTAATCTATTAAGGATACATTCCAAATGCAAAGCAAAATATGCATCCTGACCCTACTTCTAGGCATTCTTGTGTTGCAGCCACTGTTCATAACATCTTTACTGCATGAAAATATAGAGAGTGGTGCCTATACATCCTATAAATCATAAGTTTCATCCCTATTCTGTACTGGTTGCAAGTGAAAGGTGACATTGCAAGTGAAAGGTGACATTGTGCAACAAAGAATTTTCTTGTAGAAGTTTAGAGGTTTTTCAAGTACCCAGAGGTCCATGCTGAAGAATTATTGACATTAATTTTGTTTGGATTTTTTTTTTCATTTATTTTTCCCTTAATACCTGTTTTCTTAAAAATAAAGAGGTCTCTTTTGTTCTGGTCAGCAATTCCTTAGAGATTCTAATTAAGTCTTGTCCATTACAGCCTATTAGATGCATTAGATGGTGTTAAAAAGCAATTTGGTTTCCTTCCCCAGTCCATGCCAGCATGCTTACTCAATTACTTCCACAGAGCTTTAAAGATGAAATTTTCAAAAGCATCAGCATTGGCAAAATGCTGTTTTCAGTAAGTCAGCGGTCATCACATTGACTTCAAATCTACAAGAAACAAAATAGCAGATGTCCTTGTGTCTTTAAAGACCCAAAGCTGTCTAAATTATGGGAGAGCACTGTAATACATTACAGCAATACCACTAAGCTAATTAGTTGCTGCTTTCAGTGGCTTCTTGTGTCAATATAATTCAATTCCTTGAGAGCCTCTTTCCCATTCTGGTTTTGGGGAGTAATGGAGACATTTTTATTATAACTGACACTGGCAATGAGATTTCAGAGCTAACTTTATGAACCTAATTTCTTTTTTTCTTTTTTTTCCTCTAGAAACACTACTTTTAGAGATAAAAAAACAAATATTGGAACTTATGAACCTGTCCATCAGGGTGGAAATGAAAGTAGAAACAGACACAGAACACCACAAACTATTCTACATTTAATAATTTACAAAACATAAAAGAAAAAGTAAACAGCCATGACTGGAGATATCTTACTGCAAAATATGGAAAGCTGTATCCCAATGCTTGTCTGAGTGTCAGGGGTATTGTTCTTCTGAATGTCCTTTGGTTTCCTCCTTTTTTTTTTTTTTTTTTTTTTTTTTTTTTTAGGTTAAATACCATTGTGAGATGTTTTTCTCACACAGTTTTAAGTCTCAATATGTGAATATATTATTCCATCTTTAATGATGGAATTAAGAGACACAGAACCTTGGTTTCATATTATGAATATTTTTACTGTTAGTATTTTAAAGCAAAACAGCCACATTCCTGATAACCATTGTTAGAGACTAGAGCTAGGTCTTGTTCAGGTGGAATCCAATATATAAGATAAACTGAATTTCATAGTTCTGTAATGTTCCTAAGAAAGGCTTCAGAAGAGAGAGCAGATTATTGTTATGGCTCCTGGGAAGAAACTCAGACCCCTCACTCAGCCCCTTATTGCTGTTAAGCTTTCTAGGCAGTCACTTCTTTGTGGATTTAATAAATACCAACAAATCAACTAATTTTTGTGTCCAAGTGGCAAAGAATAAGCTCTCCAAAGGGCTGAAAAGTATTAATCACATATATTTAAGTAAGAGAAGAGAGACATATTTCCCCATCTTGGCTCCACTGATGATTCATTACAACAGCTCATATCCAAACCTTGGAGTCCTCTTTTAACCACTCCTTGTAGGCTGGTGAATCAGCACATCACTGAAAGTTGTGTCTGGCTATGCTGATATGTGAAATGCAGCAGCAGACAAACCAACATGGGCTGTGGCAGCTCCTCAACCCTTGCAGGGTGTCCCCTGGCAGCACAGGGATCTCCTGGCACAGCCTCAGGTGGGCACTGCTCCCTCCCTGAGCCCAGGGAAGCAGCTGAGACTAAAGTGTGAGGCAGCCCAATGCCGTGTAACCTGTGGTTATATGTGATTTACAAAGCTGGAAGAACAATCTTGTTAAGAGGAAAACAAGGAAATAAAGACAAAATAGCTACTCAATAATAGGTACGAGGTGTTAGGCAGTGTGCCAGTTCCTTTCCATCTGTATTCAGCATCTGTTGACTTTTGCACATCTTTTTGTGTTTTCAGCACTTCTCATTGATTGTAGATTTAGATGCTGTGATTTCTACCAAGTAGGATACCAGAAAATTGTCAAAATATTTGCAGTCAAATGCACATCCCTTCAAAATTCCACAGCCTTTAATCTTCGAAGCTTACAGGCAGAGAAGAAAATGAAATATTGCTTAGATTGACAATTTTAATTAGAAAAAGAAAAGGTGCATTTTGAGTGCAATATGAAGATGTTTATATTAAAACTTTTAGATTGGTTGATACTGGGATTAGAATATTCCAAACCTAATGCTTTTATCTTTATACCTGTTCAATCAATCAGCAACAAAGGTTGAACTCTATAGAGTCACTCAAGCTCAAGCTAAAGGTAAAGAATTAATATAAAATTAAGTTAAAAATGGGAGAAAGGTAGGGAAGACTCCATTGTAACTACTGTGGTCAGACAACAGGCTGAACCTGTTTTCTCCCCCACAAGGACAGCTCTTGGGTAAGAATACCAATCTGTGTGTGCTGAATACACTTGCTGGGGATTAGAACTTGTCTGTGTATTGTTTGAATGTGTTTTTGCAGTCAGATAACATCACCAACAATTCTCAAACCTTAACCTCTGACAATTTTATATTAATAAAGAGTGTTACTCTGTAGACTGTTAGTGAAAGTCCTTCAGGAGTGCTGGCAGTCACGGGCAGCAGGTGACTCAAATAAAGTGGAAGATCCAGTGAGGGGTCATAAAGTGGGCCAAGGGCTGAAACCTCTTATATTATGGCTGTGTATTCCTAATTAAATCAGTTGAACCACCCTCCAGTCCAGCAGGACTGTTCAGTGAAAGGTCCCCATAGCAGGACCCTGACAGACTTGATCAGGCACAAGGGTCTTGGCTTACTCAAATACAATGGGTTAAAGAAATCTCCCCTTTTCATCTGACATGTGTTTCAGATTTTTCAAGGTTGATCAATGAAATTACTTTTTTTCCCAGCCTGGAGGGAAGATAAATTGGTTTTTGGTGATAGGAAAACTAAATGAGATGAGAAATATTTCTACATCTACAGTAAAGACAGACAGGACAAAAATAAATTGACATGGTGCCTAGATTGCAGTGAACATTATAGCACTTAAATGATAAAGCAAAGGAAAAGCTTAAGGGAAGACAGTAAGAGACTATTCTGGTGAATATACTCTTGAAGGAGATGGAGTGACTTTTCTGTGTGTTTTTTTTTTTTTAAGTAATTATATAAATACAGTAAAAGAAAATGCAGAAGAATCAGGCGGTTAGAGTATGGACACAGAAATTAAGGATCTGGTGCACTTAATAAGCAAGCTCAACAGGGAAAATCCAGCAAGTATTTTTCCTCAGGTCTTATTTCTTCCTTCTTAAGCTTTTAATGATTTGTTGCTTTTGTTTCCTGTCTATAAGGCTGAGAAAGGACCTCGGTGAGATTTAAAGTCCCTGCAGATTTTCCTGCTGGCTCCTAAACTGAGAATAAGTACAATATTCCCAGGCTTATCCAGCTCTGCTTTAGAAACCATTTGTAATCCACACAAGAGCAGTAAAGAAGAAACATATACCGTATTATTACTGGGATAATTGCTGCCTGGCTAATCTCAAATTTCATTGCTTCTGGGCTGCTTTTCTTATTAGCTGTGAATGTTTATAATTTCAAGTGATTGTATAAGTCCTTCTTGCCTCATCTAGCTCCTCTGCAGAAGGAACAGTTGTCCTTGACTTTAAAGCATGATATATCCTGCTTCATTTACAATACATCCAAATCCACTCTAAACAGTCTTTCTGCTTCTTGGTGAGGTGCCAGTGATTCTGAACATTCAGATCCTGCCAGCTATTGCTATTGTCAACAGCCAACTTTCAGCAGGACAGATATGCTGCAAAGCTTTGAAGTAGTTGATCAGCTATGCTCAAGTGACCGCTGTTCCCTGTATGGATGGAGCTTGGATTCACTGCACACACTTCTCATTTAAGTACAAAGTCAAAGACTGAGATCTGAGAAATGTCTCTGTTAATCACAAAAGATGAAAACAAGGTCTACTTTCTGTTGCTTACATATGTCACTAACATCCTCTAGCACACCATCAGCCCCTATTTCCTCTTCCCAGAGGAGAGCAGACACTGTGCTGCTTATTTCCCCCAATTTAATGCACCTGTTTTGATAAACCTGCATTCAGGAATCCTTTCTCTCAGGTGAGTCCCTTAATCACCAGTCTGAAAATTTTTCTGTTTCTTACTTTCTAGGGCAATTTATATTTAATTATTCTAAAATTGCCAAAGTTCCAGATGGAAGGGTGCCTATCCCTTCCCTTCCCTTCCCTTCCCTTCCCTTCCCTTCCCTTCCCTTCCCTTCCCTTCCCTTCCCTTCCCTTCCCTTCCCTTCCCTTCCCTTCCCTTCCCTTCCCTTCCCTTCCCTTCCCTTCCCTTCCCTTCCCTTCCCTTCCCTTCCCTTCCCTTCCCTTCCCTTCCCTTCCCTTCCCTTCCCTTCCCTTCCCTTCCCTTCCCTCATGCCTGTACTGCAAAATGCTGGACTAATTATCACAACAAAGTTCTCATCTTCTTAATTGCATCTAAATGTTCACTACTGCTCTAATTACTCAGCAGTGGGGATTTTAGACATATTTTGGGAAGTGTGATAAATATTTACAAATTTTCATGTGTCTGACAGTTCTTCCAGAGAAGAGCAGAGAAGAGCAGTATTTTCTACTGGAAACAGTTTGGAGAAGGATTGTCTTTAAACTCACTAATTTTAAGTATTCAGGTGCTTTGCTGGTTTGAAAACAAACAGTAACAAGCAAAGGAAATGCATTCCTGAGGGGAGGTGTGTCTGTGAGTACTCCGACATTGAAAATTCAGACTTCTATTTACTTTCTCCTTTTTTTTCCCTCTTGTACACAAAAATTCTAAAATTTAGTGGCACTAAGATGGTTCTCCCAGTTTTCTTTTATGTATTTTTACCTATTTTAGCTCCTAGGAGCTAAAGGTTTGTCTATTTTTTCATGTATTTTAGTCCCATCTTGTCAATGCTATCCTCCTCTAGTGGAAGTATTTATTCAGAATCCTTTGACAGGAGGCTCTAAAGATGTGGATGTCAGGGGAAGCTGAAGCATCACCATAGCATTATGCAAAAATGTCTATTGTAATATAAATCCCTATGCCAGAGCAATTTTAGCCTCTCATTTAGTCACTTATACAAGATGTGCTATAATCACGGTGAAGGCATAACTTATTGTTGCACTGATAGATTCCATACAATCAGTGCCTTGTAAAATATGATGAAAATCAAGTTTTATTCTGGCAATTCAGCCTTACATGACAATAGAGAAACTGGTCCCTTAAATCCTCAGTCCTTTCTGTTTCTGCTGGCTGAATCTGCTTTTCCCAGAGGTTTTGAGATGCAGCCAAGCAACATCCACTGTCCTTCTCAGGAGCCATTCTCCATCTGACTAACAGAGCATCAGCTGGCTCCCTGACCCTTGCTGAAGAATTCCCCCGATGAATCTGAGAGAATGAGTCCCAAAAAACTCCAGCCCACCATAAAACAGCATTAATTTTTCTCTTGTGAAAAGGGAGGGCCACAGATGCCAAGCTGGGGAAGGTCTTTGAGAAGTGCACCTCCTTCTTTGGCAAGCTCCCTGTGCTCCTGTCCTGGCACCACAGCAGCCACTGCTGGCTCACACCCAGCTGTCTCTGCCTGCTGGTTTTGCTCACCTTCCACCTGAGGCTTCCATCTATCTTCCCAAGGCTGGATCTCCAAGATACAAGACCAAGACATCTTCTGTAACCTCGCACCCTGAAACAAGCTTTTTGTGCCAATAAAAAATGATGCATTTTCATAACATTCCTGGCCTCATTTCAGGGAAGGAACTTGCTATTTTTAGGACCTGTCCTTTGGCTTCAGGAAGACATACAGCAGCCTCTGCTCTGTTCTTATGAAACAGCTTGACTCCAATAAAAGATGCCAGGTAGAATGATTAAAGCAGTGTGTGGATGCTCCAGGTCTCCTCCTCAGCCTTCTCAAAGGATTGAGGGGCACTACAGCATTCCTTCACAGACCTACCCTGCCTTGCCATCAATATTTTGCTGCATTCAGTTTAATTACGTGCAGCATTTTCTGCTGTTCAAAATACAAACTTCTTGAGCCGAAACTCAATTCTTTTCATATCATAAAATCATGCTTTGCATAATAAACATCTAGAGAAAAATATCTGAAGGTTTTCATACATCAGAGAAGTGATTTAGAGGATGCTTTTTGTGACATTATTACTATAAAGTTAGGATAAAAAGTGAGTTCAACATTTAACAAATCTCATGAAGTTTGAGGTCATTCTGATGTATCATAGAAGTGAGTTCTAAAATCATGGACCCATTACTGGCTTTCTGCACATAAATTTCACTTTTAAGATGAACAACTGTATTGTTATAGCCATGGGATATCACAACCACACATCAAACAAGTGACTTTGTAATTTAGGTCAACACCACTGAAGGATTTCAAGATTAATTGAGGACAGGCAGAACATTGTCTTTGGATGCTTTTTTTTTTTAAGACTACAAGCAGAAATGTTGTGATATCAATCATCCAGAAGAATCCCACACGGAGGTATAATTTTTAGCTGACTAACAAATCCTTCAAAAGCCATGAACACTTTTGTCACACTAATGGGACAGTGCTACCTAATGATTCAAATGAGACATGCACCAAAAAAAATTAAAGACATAAATGAGCACTAGTATGCTAAGTCAAAACAGGTGAAAACACATTATTTGTGTTTATAGCATCACCAAGACATGCCAGCAGTATATGTTTTTGTTTTAAAAGTCCCTTGACTCATTGAGGTGGGTTGACCTTGGCTGGGCACCAGATGCCCAACAAACTGCTCCATCACACCCTTCTCAGCTGGAGAGGGGAGAGGAAATAAGGCAGAAAACAATGCACAGGTCATGATAAGGCAGTTTAGTAAGCTGAAAGTGAAAGGTTGTGGGCACACAAAAGGAGGGAAAAAAAAAATCTTTACTTTCCCATTAGCAAGTGATGTCTGGGAACCTGCACTTCCACACATGCAGCAGTTGCTCAAGAAGGCAAACTTTGCAAATAATGAATGCTCCTCACTTACAACTCCATCTACTTAACTTTTTAATTTGAGCAGAGTGCATATGATAAGGAAAATCTCTTAGGTCGATTGAGGCCAGTGGTCCCAGCTGTGTCCCCTCCCCAAGTTGTGCTCACCCCCAGCCTACTGTTCAAGGAGTAGGGGAAGAATGTTGGAGAGACATTGCTGATGTTGTGCCAGCACTTCCCAGCAGCAGCTAAAACCCCAGGGTGGTATCAATATCTTCCTATTTGCCAATACCAAACACAGCACTGTGAGGGCTGCTATGGGGAAAATTAACTACATCCCACACAGACCAGATACACTCATTTAGAAATCATCTACACAAGGCATTTCACAGAGAAATTGTGAAGAATATTTGTAGTTGGAAATGAAAGCTGATATGTCTTTGTGATTCAGGTCACATCATCAGGAGAACATAGCATCTGCACACTTTGTTTTCAAGGTGAAGGCAACACTGTGTTCTAGACCCATTTATGAGGAAAAAAAACCCCATTCAGTCCTAAAACAAACACCTCTTTAGAGCCAATGAATTTCAATGTACTCTAGGGAAAGGAAAAAGCTACTCTCACACTTATTTTAAATCACAAGAGTAAGCTGAAAATCTTCAGCTCCACCTGATACCATTTTTTCTCAAATATTTAAGTAATTGGTAACCTGATGACACTTGTGTGTCATTTAAACAAGCATTACATTTTTCTGTGGCTATTTTTCTCCTGAAAAAAAAAATCCTTAATGGTTTGGCCTTTATCAAGACCAAATGCAATTACAGAAGGAGACACCATATGTCCAAGAATCTTGAGTTATTGTTGGGAAAAAATGGCATTTCTTCAAGTTGTGCGACAGGTTGTAGGAGGTTGAATAACATGGTCAAACATTTAGAATTTGTTTGGCTGAAAGAGAGAATGACACTGTTGGAGAAAAAAAAAATCTGTCTTTCCCATCACTTTTAATTAACTCAGAACAATGAACCAACAATTAATGTGTGACTTAACAGCATGACTTGAAATTGATAAGAACATAGATATTTAAAGTCTGGCTGAGTTTTTGTCTTTCATGTCCACAGTTACTTGTTTACAACAGAAATGGACAGTATTCAGCTTTTATTTATAGTCATATTAAAAACAGCAAGCCTAATTCTGGTGTTCTGTTGCCATGCCTGTGATATGAGTAAGGCAGACCCAGAAAAACTTGCTGAGAATTTTTATTTTTTTTTTAATGCATGTCCCTGAGATACTTTTGCATGGCACAGGATCAATACACCAACCCTAATCTGCTGTTGTGTAGTAAGTGATCAGTTAAAACATGTGAGACTGTTGATGCTCTCTGGGACACCCTGGATTGCTAAGGGTCTAGGCATATGGTTTTTTACCTAATTTTTGACACAAGCCATACCATAGCCCTATACCCTGAAAGGATACTGCAGTCATGCTACTTTCCCAGAATACTCTTCCAGAAAATTGAGGAGATTTCAACTCCCAGAATAGTAACCTTTTTAGGCTAATCATAAAATCACAGAAGGGTTTGGGTTTGAAGGGACCCTAGAGATCCAGTCTCCACATATTGGATAGAGACACCTACCACTAGAACAGGTTGCTCAGAGCCCTATCCTGTCCTTGAACACCTTCAGGGGTGCAGCATGCACAACTTCTCTGTTCCAGTGTTCATTGGAACATCACCACCATCATAATAAAGAATTTCTTTCTAATAGCTACTATAAACCAACTCCTGGTATAAAGAAAATTACCCATTATAGGACCATTACATCACTTTGTAAGGAGTCCCTCTCTTCCCAGAGCCTTCTCTTCTCCAGGCTGGAAATGACCTTGGGAGATTTCTATTTCGATGATTCATCTGTCATTTTTGAACCTATGTAAGGATTACAATTGGATTTTGGAAATAAAACAGATGTCAGTTCTGTTCTGGAGACACAGCCTTGAGAACAGTTTGCAAATGGCTCTGGGCTACTCTCTGGCTTGCACCAAAAGCCACTAAATTCTCCCAAATGTGAAAGCATGGCCAGAACATGAACACATAAGGAACTCAAGAGTGTTTATTTTCTGACCTCGACTGGCAATCCCAGAACAGGCTGAATAGGTTTTTGAACAATATAATCCAGAATGTAGAATATGCAGAAATTTGATCTGACATAATCCTTATGCTTAATATTGTCAGTAATGGTATCAATAATGAAAAAAAAAAGTCAGAAGACTCTAATGTTTTGTTATTTGGAGCAGAGACAGGCTCGGGAGGCCAAATAGTACTAAAAATGACCTGGGATCCCATGCCAGTAAAGAAAAATTATATTCTTCCCTCCTATATCAGACGGCTATGTGGATGAAAAATTTTCTTGTGCAATTCTCTGTAAAAGAAAAACATGGCCAGAGAAGACCACTTTCAAAAAAGTCTTGATGGATAACACCTTTTCTCTAATTCAGTCAAAGCAAGGTCCTTGCTGCAGTGTGGCATGTGCTTAGGGTCACTTTTCAGTGTATTAGTGCAAGTGCAGTCACTCATCCTTTTTACTGAAGCTTCATTTACACAGAAAGCTAATTTCAGGTTTTGCTTTTACAGGAGGACTAATTCCTTAATGACACAGTGCTTCATACATGCTCATCAGTGAAACAAGAGGAGGGTTTTGCTGCTATTTTCTCCTTCATAACACACAAGAAGAGTGAAATTCATCCTACCAAATGCATATATCTACAATGAAGTGTATACCTCTGAACTCACTCCCTCTTTTAACCAATGAAGAAAAATAAGCACTTTCTGTGTATCAATAATCTTAACTTAAAGTCTGAAACAAATGTGGTGCCCTGTAAATGCATTTGGCTTTTTCTCTCCACTGAGCCTCGCCTGATAAGATGTCTATGGTCTAGAAATGAATAATAGTGGAAAGTCATCCAGACCACTTGTTTTCAGTCTCATTTAATGTACAAATTCAGGGTAAGGAAGCCAAAGAAAACATGAGTTTAAGGTGTACCCACAGGAAACTAGTACCTTCCTTTCACCAGTTTCCAAGTTCTGCACTGGATTTTGCAGAACTAATTGGTGATACCATGGTATCCTAGTTCTTATTTACCATCAAGCACTTTGACAGCTAGAACACACTGAGGTATCAGTTGTCTCATCCCTCTGTTATGTTATTGATGAGACCAGGTAGCAAACATTTTTCTCCCACTCTGCCAACATTACAACAGTGTCACCACTCTGCACTGTACTACTCTAGTAGTACAAATCCAAACAGGTATCATGTATCTGTATCAGACAGTGATAGGATAGTTCCTTCTCTGGGACCCTGCATTACATAATTTGTGGTAATGCTAGACACAATGACAAGCCTGAATAAAGCAAATGATTCCCCATGACTAAGACAGATTTCTCTTATAAAATGCCTTAATTGAAATTATTGTATAGAAAGATTTGCAGCATTTTTCTTAGTATTTTGGAAGAGCCTTCATCACTATGCCAGCTATTAGTATAAAGCTTCTTTAGTCTTTAGTTCTAATAGATTTCCTGGGTTAACTTGGGAAATGCTAATTTGTTTATCAATCATCAACAACTATTTTATTGCCAACAGATTTCTAAGCCAAATAATATTCTAAGATGTCTTACATCTGCATCTGTGAAGGAGTAATAGGTAGCCTGGTTAATCTTTTCAAGATCAAGGACTTTACTGAAATACAAAGGTTGAAGTTAATAAAAAATAATTGCTTACATTTTATAGACAAGTTTGAACTCATTGATGCTGATAATATCAGTTTAGTAAGAGAGCATAATAGCAAATTTCAATGTAGTAGTCAAAACTATATGGACTAGTCTAATGAGTGGAGTTAAATTAAATATCTAATTTTCAGTCAGATGGTTTTCTGTTTTACTAATATAATCTTTAAATAAATTTAAATAAATATTTTTCTTTTAGCTTAGCTTCCCAACGGAGATAAAGAGTGCTTTAGGACCGTACAAATTGCTCCCAAATGTTTTCATGCACCATACTGAAGTTTCTTTCAATATGTTTTTTAACATTTTTAAAACTTCCTCTACTGAGAACTAAATTCTCTAAGTGTGATTGTTTCAATGACTCAAATCTAGTTACTACATTCAGTTACAAAAATACTATGGTCTCTCTTCATATACAAATTTTGCCTAGCAAATATAACTTTTTAAATCTAAGACCTAAGATGGATTCAGTGCTAAATACCTACATTAAAATTCTTGTTCATCTCTGCACATGTATTTGCACTTTTATTTTTATATCTGTTCCAATTGTCGTTGCTAATTTTAATGTGTTTGAAGGATGATATTTTATATGTTGGGAAAAGAGTAGAGTAAGTTCAACTTCCCTTACAACTTTTGTTTTAAACAAAGATTTTTGACTATATTGTAGCAAAATATTTCTTAAATTGCTTTCATAAAACACTATTTGTTCTGTAAATATTTTTGTGAATCTGATGTGCTTTTCTCCTCTTTTTCATCTTCCTTTGCTGCCTTTTGCTCTTCACTGCCCTCTTTTTGTTGTGCTTGTTGACACAATTTATCTACATCTATGTGAGAACACAGCTGTTTTGAAAATTTTGCCCCAGTTTGGGTACTGGAGTCTTTTGAAATTATGCCCTAAGGTAAAACTGGGCCATTGCTAATTAGCTCGGCATGTAATTACACATACAATTTTTAAAAAATTAAAAAAAAAAAGTAAAAGGGTCTATTTATTATATATATATAAATTACAAAATTTTCTTCTTATCAGCCTCTTCCCTTACCTGGCTCAAATCCCAGCTTCTTGCTAGACAAGGGTTGAATTGTGGTGGCCATTCTCTGGTGCTCACACCCTCTGCACCTGGGCTGTTGCCTTGCACACTGTCAGCAAAACTCCCACTGCTTTTGCAAATGCTTAATTGTTTGAGCCTTTAACCCCTAACATTTCAATCTCTCACATAGGTAAAAGAGAAATAAGATTATATTTAAATAAGGAACATCTGACTAAATCAGTATCTTTATTCAGAAAGCAAGGGGACATTTTCATTCCCTGGAAAGTTTGCTTTAAAAAAATCACATGCTATCAAAATTGGATTTGGTGCTAAATATTATGAGACTATGTGACATCCTTGGAATAATAAATTAGCTAGACATTCTGACTCCTGCCCTCACCTCCTCTCTGCCCCATAGATACTCACCTTTGACTGGCTGTCATTTTGCACACTGACAAGAGTTATTAACTCTGCTGATCACAGGTTGTTTGCAGAATACAATATACCCCTATTTTATCCAGAAGTGGATAGTGAAAAGGTTGTGCATAGTAGGTTTATAGAGTCTAAAGAAGATTCTGCTCCACATTATCAGTTCTACAGAAAAATACTTCCATGAGTATCACAGTGCTGCTGTTTTTTCTGTAACTTTTAGTGATTCTGCTTTTTAGTCCCTTTATGAGCCGTGGCTCTCAGATACTTTTTTATTTCACTAGAATCATTACAGGCCTACTATGCACCAATAGTACTTTTATCTTCTATGAGTGTACTATTTCTATAATACACATAAAGTTCCAAGTAGAAATCTAAACCACCTATTGGCAATTTAACAATTCTGAAGGTGTGCATTTATGAATAGACATTTTACTAACAATCTAGGATTCAATTGCAGCTTGGTCACAAACTCTCAAGGTGAAAAAGCACAGAATTGCAGCTGCTGCCAGAGCAGAATACAAACAAAATTGTCAGTAGTTTGGATTCCTCTTTCTGTTGTTAGCTTCCTTTTTGTTTTAGAAAAGACAAAGCATGGAACTAAACACTTCTCTAGTTATATTCCTGGTTCAGTCTTGCATGGTGGCACACTGAAAGCCCAGTTTCACAGAACCACAGGATGGATAAGTTTGGAAGGAGCCACAGTGGGTCATCTGGTCCAGCCTCCCTGTTCGAGCAGGGTCATCAAAAGCACATTGCACAGGATTTCATCCAGACTGTTCTTGAGTATCTCCAGTGAGGAAGACTCCAGAACCTCTCTGGACAGTGCACGGTCATCTGCAGAGTAAAGAAGTTCTTCCTGATGGAAGAAGGTGAAGTTCAGGTGGAAATTCCCCTGCACCAGTTTCTGCAGATTTTCTGTTGTCCTGCTGCTGGGTACCACTGAGAAGAGCCTGGCTTCATCTTCTTGACACTCTCCCTTCAGATAGTCATGGACGTTGATGAGATTCCCTCTCAGTCACCTCTTCCTGAGGTTGAACAGGTCTCAGCCTTTCCTCATAGGAGAAACACTCCAGTCCCTTGATCATTTTGCTGACTTACAGAATTTAAACAGAGCTATGGGTCAGGATGAATCCTTGTAAGAAAAAGGAGGGATTTCTAAGAACAGCTTCCTGTATCTTGTGACCCAACAGGTGGCAGTTCTTCCTTCACTTAGTAAGCTGGGAGCCATGAGTAAAAAAAAATTGTTAATACAGCGAAACGCCGATGCAACCTGTCCTAAGAAAAAGAAATGGATTCTACACCAATGAGCCTGTATAGATTTTAAATGTCTTCATGGAAAAATAACTCAGCATAACTGCTCAGTGTGCTTCTATAACAAAATCAGGCTAGTGCAAAAAAAAAAAAAAAATAAGCAAGTGAAAAGAAGTGACTTGACTTAGATAAAAATTTAATAGAATATTGTGTACCATTCTGGCATGCTTGCTTTCAAGGGGATTTTGCACAAGCTGCAGCATGACAGATTTTGTACTGTTCTGAGCTGAGCTATTCAGAAATGCATAATAAGAAGTTATTATTTGCTTGTTTTCAAAGTTAGAAAATTGAAAGAAAACAATTTTTATAGTATCAAGCCCTCTGTTGTTATTGTGTGTCTTGTACAGTAATCTGGGCAGTAAACTCTGCTCATTATTATTCTGAAAGCCTGTCACAAGCTGGGAAATAGCTTACACACAGATGAATGACAAGATCTATAGGTCTCAACTGCTTTTGGTCTTGAGGTAATACAAAGATTATCAAAATGCATGGAAAGGATGCTTGTGACTATAGCATTACAAAGTTCTAACACATGGAATAAATTTAATAAGCCAGTAAGTTTCAGATGCAGCTCAGCCACACAGGCCATGAGAATATGAATGACATTCCTAAATTTTTAGTATCTTAAGAGAATCATTGTTTCATGACCAGGCAAAAAAAATGACTAGAGTGGCCATCTAAAAGATCTGGATTTGCTTTGGTTCACCATAAAGGTAAAGTAATATGTTTAAGTGCCTAAATATTCTTGTAATACTACACTGATAGTGTAATAAGCATGAAATATAATAAGCATGAGTGGCTAAAACTGAAAGCCAGAAAATTTAAAATTCAAAATTTATCTTTAAATTTAAAGCCTTAGCAATCAATCACTGGAACAGACAATCAAATGAGGCTAACAGATACTTTGCTCTTTCTTATGGTCATTCAAGAAGAAGACAGATTTTTACTAAGATACAGTTTTAACCTTAAGTTAAATTATTGTGGCAATAGCAGAATTAAAGACCAAATATTCTATTTCCAGCTTCTTCCATTGATAATCCTGATATTGCACTTAGTACAGAGCTGATTGTGCCATCAAAATGCAATGAAGGGGGTAATGAAAGGAGTGATTGCTATGACTAGAAGTCAAAAAGGCTAGACTAGATCATGGTTTGCACTTAGGTGGAGTGGATGGATTTTGCTTCTGTTTGTTAAAGCAGATGAGTACATAAAATGTCTGAATTTTGCACAACACCAGAGATAAAATCATTTAATATTTTAAAAATCTGTAACTTCTGGTCATCCTTTTCCTCCAAATACATTAATGTCTCTGACCTTCTGCTTCAGCACATTAATGCACTGTTAATTAAGACAGTATTGCACTTTATGCAGAGATTCTTTTCAATTCCATTCATTTGAATCCAATTACATTTTTAATAGCATTAACTTGAAGGTCAATACTTTTTCTTTGGCATAGACTTTTAAATCCTTGATAATGGGATGTCAGTTTGCAGAGCAGGGAGGGGCAGCAAAAAAAGCTGTTTGCAAATAATGCCATTTCCATACCAAACGTGTTGAATTTATCAGCTGCATAATACAGCTCCTTTTTCAATACTTTACAGTGCTGTTCTGTAGAGCCTGCTGAAATTTATCAGTGCCATGTGCCCACAGGCAACTCAGGGCCAGGTTTGTAGGAAGAGAGGTGTCAAATATCACACCTGCTAGTGAGAAGTTAATTATCACAGTTTAAAGAGCACATCCCAGAAGATAATCCTGCTTGCTCTCATAACCTGTTGACATTCCTTTCTGTGGTCTTCTTTTGCCACTTCATAAAGCCTCTAAGCTTTACACAGAGGTGAAGGGTTTATTTTTCTTAAATTTTAAGATGTCTCATGAACAGCTAGTCTTCCAGTTGTGAATCTATAATCCACAGTAATTTAAGTTTATTTATTCCAATAAAAAAGGCCAGCCAGTCATTTGAAAGGTAGTGCATTTGAGCAATGCTATTATTTTTATACTGATATTTTGAGGACAGTGTACTGTCATCCCTGTTTCAAAGACACCCTTTTCATTTTGAGCCATTACTGAAGCATCCAAAAGGTTCTGTTTCCCCAAGCAGAAAAACACAATGCTCTCAGCACAAACAACACCTCTTTTGATTATTGCTATAGAAACGAAGCCATGCAAACCTTTTTGTGTGCATATCTGTAGACACAGGTATGTGTGCATGCTTTTAAAGGGAAAGGACCCCACGTAATCTCATATGAAGGGGCTGATAATTCGGAGATTTTTGTGAAAATTACCCCAAAAAATGATAATAAAGATCCTGCTGAGGAGAAAAATACTGAAAAAACCATGTGCATATTTCAGAAATAGTGTGGAATTTCATGGAGCTGTGCCACCCTTTTATGGTGAACAGTCTTTACTACAGCATAGCCTGATTGCCAGGCCAGTAAACAGCATGGGTCTGACTTTGTAATTGATTTTTGTTTTTGTTTGGTTTGGGGGTGTTTCTGTTTGGCTTTGTTGCTGGTGGGTCAGAGAGAGGAAGAAGAAGGTCGCGAGAAAGGAAATGTTTTTACAAAGATGCCGATGCTAATCTCTCTAAAGTGTATATTAGATTCTTACCACAGGCACCAAAATTCACATTTTAGAAAGGGAGCTCACTATTTTGCCTGAAAATAACCCTGACCCTGTTTTAACCAGCTTGAGAGAATCTGCAGGGTCAAACACTTGAAGTGATATTTTCCCAGCACACATTTTTATATCTAGAGAGTTTTTCTATATTGCTTTGGCAAGACAGGTCTTGTTTACAGGGAGAGTTTGTCTAAGCATAGGCAAAGCTGTCAAAATAAAATATCATCTGTGAAATGAGGCCTGACAAAAGATTTTATGATCACCTGGAGTGCATCAGTGAGTCCGAAGACATAATCTGAAAAAGGAATATCTGAAGATGGGGAGAAAGGAACTGATGAGGAAGCATCTAGTATAATCTAAGGAACAGTCCTGATCCTTTCTGGAAACACTACATCCAGGTGCAGAAATGAATGATGTAGAATCATAAGGAAGGCAAAGGAAAACCAAAAACCACCAAAAATTTGATGAAAGGGAAATGCCTGATGTTAAACACAAAAATTCTGTTATGCTATCAGAGCCTAAAGGTGAGGCAGGACTCAGGGATAATCCTGTAGCTCAGGATCCTGACAATAAAGGAAAGGTCCTTTCCAGAAAATGAAATCACAATGGCAGCTTTCAACATCTACAGAAATAGAGACTGAGCTTTTACTTGACTTAGTGTTTAGAAATGTTTGAAATGGTATAGGGTTGGTAGATGACAGGATACATGGCAAATAAGAGGAACTATAGAGAATAGAAATATTGGCAGAGTGGAGGGTGGTGTGGAAACAAAGAGATGAGTTTATCAGAACACAGCATGAGTGAATTATTACATTTACCAGAAGAACACATCAAAGATTGGTGGCTTTGTCTTAGGGGTGTTGACCACAGTGCCTCATTATTCCTGTTATCACCTAACTTCAGCCAAGTTTAAGAGTTTTTGTTTCAGCTTTTGCAACCATAAGTCTGTTATAAAATCCAGAAAACTCTTGTGATTGCAGTAAGGTCAGGATCCAACCTAATAAACAAATCTTGCAATTATTTCTAACACTAAGCAGAGCATCCTTAAGAGCACCCACCTCTTATTCTGTATGGCCAGGAAGGGGACCTGAGCTAGGAGGACTCATGGATCAGAGGTAACATAGCTCCTCATAAACTCATATTCAATGCATTAGGCAGAAGTCAACCCATGGCATATACAGCCTATAATCTGTTTAGCATATTCAAAATTGAATTAAGTAATCATATTAATCTAGATTTATTTGTTAAAAGAAAAAATGTAATACATATTAAGAGTAGTTTCATTAAGAAAAAAATCAATAATAATAACAATGTAGTTAAAATTGAAGGACACATGTTGAGATTTTGTCCCTTCTTGATGTTGTGCTCATCCTTCCACTGCTCCAGTTGGTATTTCCATAGTGCTGGAGATGGTGTTACAATAAGATGTCACCCTCTGATGTCTCATCAGGAGGCATTTGGTGTTACAAGTCTCTTCTTTTGCCTCTCTCTAGGATTCACATAGGGAAATTCTTATACATTTGACAGTATGCTTTTACACCCTTGCTCTTCATTGATCTGTAGCTGCATATTGCATCTGCATTAACTAAATGTGGTAACTTTTGTGTACTATCTGTTTTCTTCTTTTTCATTTTGTTGTGAAAAGTCACTTTTGTCCATCTTGAGGAATGCATTCCTTCAGCTGACCATTGTTGAGATGTTTATAAGCATGGAGTCTTCTGTACCAAGTCTATATTTCATCTCTTACCATTCCATGCCTGCACCTCCCTCATGCCACACATATCCCACAGTCTCACTTCTCAAAGCTTCTCCTACCATAGGAAAGCTTCTGCCATGCCCACATTTCTTGTTACTTCTTTGTTAGAGGTGACAACATACAAAGATAAACAGAACAAAAACAAACTCCCCTTAGACACCTGGTCAAATATAAAAAATTATGTTGGAGTTTAGTAAAACAAAGCTGCAGGCAGGTCAAGAAAAACTCAGTAAGAGTGGACTTGACAGATTTGTCCCCAGGCCTTGCAAACTCTGTTCAGTGTTTATTGCTTTTACTAGCAAGGGCAAGGCCTTGTTACAAACTGACCATGTTATGAACTTTTATGGAAAGTTGGATTTATTCCTGTTAGAATTTCTTCAAGCTTTCTACTTCAAGAATCTACAGCTTTCCCAGCTGAGAAAGTAGAAATGTACAGCAGCTGAACTCGATCTAGTTTATAGTATTGTGTTGGAATGTAGACTCAGATCTTTTGTCCAAGATCCATAAAGGGCACCAACTCTTCTCATCACCTTTACCTGTGGCTCTCCATAACAGAAATACTTTGTTGCCTCTTCAATCCCGCTTTTGCTTTTTTATCCATACAGGTGTATCTTGTTTCCCAAAATGCCCCAGGTAACAGAAGAATAGAATATTTCATATCAATTCGATACAAACATCCTTTATTGTGAGATTACTTCTTTCTTCTGCATTAGGAGCCAAAAAAAGTCTATGTTTTTCGTTTCTTCTCCTACCAAAGTTCAGGTATTTTTAAGCTCTGATTAATTTCAGTTTAAGCTTCAACTATTAGTGAAGGGCACCAAACACTTCTCTATTTCATGTCTTCAGTTTCTTTAGATTTTGTGCAGAAATGATGATTTCGGCATATGGACTAGAAAATGTAAACAATTTATTCTCCATTTAATCCTAATGCACAATGTTCCTGCAAACAGATGTTGTTCACTATTCTTTCTCTGGAGTCAATGACCTTTCTTCTAATCCTTTCCTGCAACTCGTTCTGGATTTAAAAAACTTTGAAATTGCTGCCTCACCAACTCAGAGCTTCAAGCACTATGAAATGCTACTGCTGTAACACAGCATTAATGTTGATAGTGGAGCTGATGATAAAACAGATTCTTTTTCTCCTGACAAGGAGTTTCAGGTAGAAAACTTTTGTATGGTTGGATGGTTGTGTTTTTCAGACAATAGATCAATATTTTTCCTGACTATAATTAGAAGTGATATTTTCTTAAGGTGAATGTTGATTTGAATAAGACCATCTTCTTAACTGGAAAATCTTCACAGTAAAATTATTATGACAATGAGTTTATACATTTTTGCTGCTTTTATTTATGCCAGAGCACCTCTGTGGGTTGGTTGTCAAGGTTTTGGGTGGCTTCTGTGAGGAAAAGCAGAACCAATGCCAGCCAACACTGTGAACCCATGGGGGACCCATGACACATGTATGACACATGCCACCAAATTTGTGAGAATCTGAACCATCATCCACAAGGCAGCTTCTGAGTATATTATTTTATCATTTCCTTATTTCTCTGAGTCTCTTCCCACCAGAAGATGCTATCAGTACAAGAGACTCATATTACCAGGATTTTAAGGATGCTTTAATTTTCCTTGGTAAAATGTATGATGGTGAGACTGACTAACTACTGGCAAAATTGTGTTCATCTTCAACCTAAATGAATTGAATAACAGGAAATAAACACACAAACCCACCCACCAATCAAAAAGACATTATTTTAATTCAGAATATCTTCCTTGGATTTAAAGACTCATAACTAAATAACCATTAGGAGACCCTAAATCTGGCTCCAATTTTTTTTTAAATTTTGATTTGCTATGTTTAACTTACCAAAATCATAGATGAGTACACCTCAGAAGCCTGCACCATGTAATAACCTTTAACACAAAGCTTCAACATTTGCTGTAGAAAGGTGCTGCTTTAGGGCTCTCTCCTACTTTATATATCTACAGACAGTATAATTTCAAGAAGCATTTTATGTGCAGTTTTGTTGAGATGGAAAAACCTCATAGTAAAATGCATTTTTGCAATAGCTTAAAATAATGTATTATGAAGCAAAGACCATATGACAAGAGATTTGATTTGCAAATGTGTAACTGTAAAAAAGAAAAAAAATAGGCCTTTGTTTGGGTTTTATTTAAAAATTCTTGTTTGAAGCTAGTGCTTTTTGGCTGAGATTTGTTTTGGAATAAAAAAAGCAATGATGTACATCATTTTAGGAAGAGGATTTCCTAATGGTTAGGCTAGCCTAAAGGTTTCAAAATCCCTGAATAATTAACAAGTACTTGCAGGAAGTAGCTCTACAAGGAGTTGATCCACTAAAGGAGGTTTGGTCAGCCTTAATAAAGGCAGGGACCTTGGAGGGTGATTGCAAGTCAAGTAGAACACTGAAACAAGGACAGAAAGGGAAATAGCAGACTCAAGTTGATTGCCATCCCCTAGTGAACCTTGCAGGAGAGAGACCTCATCTGGTTCTGCCCCTCCCAGCATCATTCCTGCTGTAAGCACTTCATCAAAATTCTTTTAATTATATTCCTCTGTGGAAAGAAACTGTGTCATCCAAGCTGGTGGAGAAGCTCAAAATACTACATGAATGTTAATTGATCTTAGGTTTCAACATTTGTTCTCTGAGTTAAGTGCTCTGAGTTTATTTAATTTCAAATCTCAGGTTTTACATCCAGTACTCAGGCTTGTTGATTCAGTTTTTCAATGTGACACTGCTCAAGATTACACTTAGCAAGACCTACATGTATTGTAAGCAAATTTGTAATGTATGTATGTGTCTCCTAATTTCTCTCATATGAAGAAAATATCCTATTCTTTGAGCTCCAGGCATTCTGGCTGTTTCAAGATCCTGACAGTGTAACTTTCTTTGTTTGAACTTTGTGATTCTTGTTTGGTGGACACATCTTGGCAAAATGTCTATACACTCTGGAAGTTTGCACACACCCATATCAGCAACTTATGGCTAACAAAATTCTGAAAAATGGGATAGTCCTGTGATTGACTTCTTATTTCCATTCCTTATGAAGTAGGCAACAAACTAGAAGCTAAATGAAATGAAGCATCTTCTCCATTTTTCTGTGCATTCTCTTCTGTAAGTTTCAGTAAAGCACAGTAATGAGTGATTTACTTGATTAACTTGTGAAATAGCTAGCATAAATGGCTAGTTAGCTATACTTAATGTATTGATAAAAGTAGGGTTCCAAGACATCTCTTCTGTGAAAGACCTACAGTTATTTCTGAAATGATTAATTCTGAGATATTTCTAATGTCATGTATATACAGAAGTAATAGAGCTGCTAAAGAAAATAGTGTGAAGAAAAGACCTTGACCCAAATTCATCCCTGGGGTCATTTCAACAATTAGAGAAGAGTCATGCTAGGAATAAAGCTGACCCCCCATTTTAAATCTCAGGGAATTCAAAGGCAGTAGAAAAGACTTAGCAAAATTACAGATGTTATTTAAATATGGTGTGATTCAAGAGGATGTGAACATATTCTCAAGTGTTGCATTAATGGGATGGAGCTCCAGACCTTGCACAGAATAAGAACTTCCATGGCTATGAGTATGTGACAGTTTATTGAGGAGGTATCCAATACTGTGATGAATATCAGAAAACTAAAGGGTCATCTGAGCATGTCTAAGAGCAAACCAAAGATAATATAACTTTGAAATTGTTTGTAACAGGCAGAGTTAGATATTACAGATGCAATCCCAAAGAAGATACCATTTTAAATGCTTCAGAAATATTTTGTGTGCTTTCTCTTTGACTGATCTTGCATATAGGCAGGATAGAAGGTTTTAAGGAAGCATTAGAGTTTGAAAGATTCTCATGGGGACTCAAAATGTGGAAAGTGAAAAACAGTAAGGGATTTTTGTGAGGAGCAAATTGGAGAGTGCAAGGTACAACAATTCAAGTTTTCTTTCATTGTTTGCATGAGGAAAAGCATAGGGCAAGGAAGAGGCAGATATCTCTCAAGCTCTCTGATGAAGTGCAGATCTCTTGTAGATATTTTATTCAGACATACCTTCTGCTAGATATTTACTTAGTCCTGATGAGCATGTCTAGGAGTTGTGGTTTGCTTTGTGTCTCCAGTTTGGCAGCAGCAATCAGCCAGCAGCAGAGGCTTGTCCCCTGCAGCTCAGTGCCCATCACTGCCCAGGGCTGGCCACTCTGCTGCTGAGTGTCCCAAAGGAGCCTGTTTAATCCACCCTTTGTTTGGCCTGGCAAACATGACTGCTTCCCTCCAATTGCTGCAGAAGGTGGGTCCCAGCCAAAAAGCACAGCAGTTGGCACATTGCTCATGCATCATCCTCTTGCCAGAAAAACATTGCATTTTTCTGGCCTGACCTTTCCCCCCACCATTTTTCCCTCTTTTAGAAATTATTTTGAATTTCTACTCTGTCTGCACCTTACTGACAAGCTTCATAAAAAAAATCTCACACACCCTATTTCAGCCCTCATGCTGGAGAAATCCCTTCTGGGACAGGAAACCATTCCCCAGTCACTAAACATACCTCTTAAAGGCATGGAAGAGGTTGCATTTCTTATTTATAGAGCCTGATACCAGTTTCTAAAGAATTTTGCCAGTGGTTTCAAACCAGTGCACAAAAAAATAGATTTCTACAAACTTAGATCAAATGGGAGAAAAAGAGTACTGGAACAAAGCAAGACTATGACAAAATCCAGTAATGATGGGAACCTCAGTTACTTCAGATGTAAGAAATTTCATATACATACAGCTGAAAAATAGCTGGAAAAGCTGGTGTTTTATCTTGACCCCTGTAAGGCATTGAACAACTTAATCCTTCAATTATTAGAGTTTTTCTTCCTCATAATTACTAAGCAGCAGTGCCAGTGCCATGACACTTACTGCAGTGAGGTTCAATATAACCAGAGAAACTACATAAGAGAAGACTGTACAATTATCTATTTATCCAAAGGGCATGATGAAAGAGGCAATGTAGACCCTGTATTCCAGAGTAAAAGTGTAGGATGGGTGGATAAAACAATCTGCAACTGATGAGATCTTCTGGTATAATTAATTTCTGGGTCAAACTGAACATATCATGACTCTAAACAAGTTTAAGTGAACCTTTTTCAATATATAGAGGGTTTTAGAGATTATTCTTTTCAGAAAATCACATGTAAAATTCTGCTACTTGCTCCCCATTTGACATACCTGAAATAGGATTTTCTATTTATTCTGTAAGAAAGAAATTCTAAAGAATGATGAAAGTTCCACAGAATGTTTGCTCTTGATGAACTATTTTATGAAAAACTGCTCAATTGGAACCTGAAAAAAACATACATTAATATAGACAGGAGTTGCACAGTAATGTTCAAAAATAAATTCCTATCTCTTATAACAAGATACAATAAACTGTGGTTCAGAAATACAAACAAATCCAGAAGTCAATCCAAAATGAAACCTACAGACACTGATGTAGAGAAAAGGAGAATTACAGAAGACTCTCTCTCTGAATGTCTGTTAGCTTGAAGTTGAAGATATGTAAAAAATGCTGCCCAGGCACAGCAGGCATGTCAGAAGTGACCATTAAAAAGATCTCAGATAATTAAGTATTCTCTTCCCCTTGACAGAGGTGATGAATGTGAATGAATGACCTGCCTGATATTACTTGATCTGAAAGAGTCCAGAGCTGCCTGCTGAGCTATCAGTTATTAGTGGATGTCATGCACAAAACCAGGATCAAAATGCATCACCCTTCTTCATCATAGAGTTCTACTGAGAGAATTTAAAATGTATTTGCCTCCAAATACCTCAGATACTCCCATTCTAACATATTATATATAGCTTTTTTATAAGTAGTGAATAGCCTACTGATTAAAGTTATTTGGTGACACACTAAAAGTTGTGATACAAATCTGGAGTTACTTCTTTAAAAAAATGGGATATTCTGGCTACTCCATATACTGGAAAAAAAATTCTAAGTATTTTAATAAAATTCCTATTCATGCTTCTCCTACAAATCCTTAGCATTTTGTTGTGCTGAAGAGAAAATAAAAACACAGCATTTCAAGGAATCATATAAAAAAATATGGGAAAAGATTTGATGTCAAATGGAAAAGCTTTTGGATTTATGTGTACAATTTCCCATTTGAAATTCTATTTAGCCATCTTTTGTTCATTCTGGAAAGAACTGCATAAAATGTGTTGCTTTTATTTGTCTTTCACTGAAACAATTAAACACTTGCATTATAGAATGAAAAGGAAAAAGTACAATTCATTTTCACTTCACAGAGAAAGTTGAAGATTTAAATCTATGGACTGTCTCTTAAATAGTCTGCATGTTTAAAATATGGCTCTTGCATATTTTGGACAAAATTTATGTGTCAATATACTATTCACCAAAACAGATAGAAGACCATTCTGCAGAAAGAAATGGCTGGTGGTAGAAATGTCCAATAAATATCTAGGAACTGAAAATAGCAAGAACATTTTTTATGCACAATGCAGGACATTTTATGAGGCAAAGTTTTTGTAACATATACAGAATTTCACACTAAGAATTACACACTATTTGCCCCTTACTGTTAATGAAAGCTGTTCATATCACTCCCTGCATGTTACACTGAAAGTAGTTTGCTCCCCCAGGTCTAGAAATTAAAACAAATTTGGTATTATAGACTTTCAACTGATTTAGAACTGAGAGATAAATGAATGTTTAACACACAGGCATTGCAAGTCACATTGGATGCCTGATCTTAAAACCCACTGAAGTCTGTGGGAAGCTTTCCATTGCTTTAAATGGGCTTCAGATCAGGCTCCCAGGGGGTCACTTGGCAAAGCCACAGTTAAAACATCTGACAGTGTTTGTATTACAAGCGTCCACTTTCACAGGGCTATAATCTCACTCATAAATATTCACCCTGGATTCAGCTCTCACCATATTCTCTAGACCAGTTTTCAAAAGTGGGTTTGATAGTTCATAAATTATTATCTGCACAGGTTGCATTCTTTTAATGGGAATACACATATGGCTCCTTAGAGACTATTTATTCATGTATATAATATATATGTGTGTGAGTGCTTGCATACTGAATGCAGAAACACGAGCTGAACAACTCAGCACACTGAGGAGATGTTTGCCTCCACAGCAGCCTTGGAGCCTCTCCCCATTTTTTTGTTACATGAACACTTTGACCACCCCTGTGTGACAGTGCCCCTCCACTCCAGCTGCCCTCTGATATTTAAAGAAATTTTGCCCCCTAAAGACACCTGTATTCAAGTGTGCATCAGAGTGAGCTCCTCTGGCTCCCACAGCAGGCAAAGGAGACCAGCTCAATGCAGTGTATCACACCCAGGGTGAATCATCCAAGCCTGAGACACCAGATAGCAAACTGCTCCCTAGCCTCCATGGATGTATTGACTAGATCTTCACTGGTTATAAGGGTGAAGTGGATTGACCCTGGCTGGATGGCAGATAACCTCCAAAGCTGTGTTATCCCTTCCCTCCTCAGCTGGGCAGAGGAGAGAAAATATAACAAAGGACACATGGGTCAAAATAAAGAGAGGGAGAGACCACTCACCTGTTACCATTATGAGCAAAATAGGCTTGACTCAGGAAATTAACTTCAGTTTGTTACCAATAAAATCAAAGTAGGATAATGAGAAATAATAATAATAAAAGCAAAACACCTTCCCCTCACCGCTCTCTTTTTCCTAGGATCCACTTCATTCCCAGTTTTCTCTATCTTCTCCCTCAGCAGTGCATTTGAATGGGGAATAAGGGCTGTCATCAGTTCATCACATGTCTCTGCTGCTCGCTCCTCAAGGTCAGGACTCCTCACCTGATCCACTGTGGGGTCTTCCATGGGGGATCTCTGCTTCTCTATGGGTCTCCAGGGACTGGAGGGTCACATCCTTCGTCACCACAGGCTGCACCATGGGCTGCAGGGGAATCTCTGCTCTGGCACCTGGAGCACCTCCTCTCATCCTTTCTGCCCTGACCTTGGTGTCTGCAGTGTTTTTTTGCTCTCCCACAGTCTCTCTACCAGCTGCAGCTGCTCTTTTTTAGAAATCTGCTGTCCAAGAGACTCTACCACTGCCACAGATGGACTCAGCCCTGGCCAGTGGCAGGTCCATCTTGATGCTGGCTGGAATTATCTTTGTGGGACATGGGGCAGCTTCTGGAAGAAGCCACCCCTTCAGCCCCCCACTCTCCTCCACCCCTTCCCTCTGCTCCCAAAACCTGGCTATGCAAAACCAATACACTATAATGGGATCCTAGAAAATTAGTTCACAGCTTTAATTTATGTTTTAATCTTGAATGGACTTCCAGCAGTGAAGTTTGCCTCTGTTGCCAGAAAACTGACTGGAGCTGTTCACACTCATTGTAAAGAGGAGCAAATAAGTGAAAAACAGTGCAGTGATTAAGGTTTTATCCTGTTCTCCAGTGCCCATGTTTTTGTGAATTACTGCTGTCCCATCCTCTTCACTTCACAGGGATCATTTCCAGGGAGCAGTGTGTTGTTGTTGTTTCAGTTCTGACACACATTTTGTAAAGCAACTGCTTTGGATGATGGAGTCCAAAACTTATAATCCTCCAGTCTCAGAGCAAGAGTAATGATCTGCTGAATCTGAGGATGTGGGATAATCAGGTCTGATAACCTGTGTCAAGAATGGACACCCACCATGCAACAGTACCTTGACCCTGAGAGGGCACCTGAGTCTCAGAGGGAATAGAAGAATTGTTCAATTTCTGCAGAGCAAGCTGTGCCATCTTCTTGGCAGATATGCCCCCTCTGAGTTGCAGAGTCCTACTCCTTTAGGAGTCTCCTCTAAATTGAGGAGGGCATCCAGGAGCAGTGACTGCCTGCTGAATGGAGAATAGCTGCCCAAGGGTGTGCTGTCTCTCAGGGGTAGACCAGGACCAGGTCACCTCAGCTGTCTGCCCTGGCCCAGAATCACTTGGCAGATTGACCGTTCAGAACGTGGTGAGGTGCTCACACAGCCTGTGCAGCTCAGCTTTGGGAGCAAGTAGCCAGCTGCCATAGTGCAGGGGTGGCAGATCCACTCCAGACACCAGCCTGCAGCTCTGGCACGCTGCCATCATCCTGTCCCTCCGGACACAGCTTGCCCTGTGTTGTCCTGTAGTGGATTGCCAGGATGAGCTGAAGGGGAAATGCAGTAAATTAAGCCTGGCTGTGAGACACCTACACAGCTCAGGAGATATGGCCATTGTTAAAACAGAAGCATCACTGGATCCAGCCTTAATTTATTCCCTCAGTCAAGAATGGA
The DNA here is from genome assembly GCF_029582105.1 of Oenanthe melanoleuca. Lineage (NCBI taxonomy): Eukaryota > Metazoa > Chordata > Aves > Passeriformes > Muscicapidae > Oenanthe > Oenanthe melanoleuca. Next base: position 35,473,732 of record NC_079334.1, on the reverse strand, counting down.
TGACTTGGGTTTCTTTGTCACATTTTGTTATAAGCAATCACCTTCTTCCAAAATGCTTTGGCATCAGCTGTTTTATTGATACAGTGGCATATTGACAAGAACAAGTAGATGTGCCATATGAGTATATGTATATATATATCAGGACCTATATGAACACTTTCCAGATACATCCTTCAAGATCTTTTTCTCTTTCATGTCTCACTAACTCTGTCCCTGGGATTAAACTACCATCTTGCCTCCTCAGTCAATTCTGGGAACACACATTAGCATAAAATTGCATGACCTGTGCTTTTGTCACCTAGCTGGTTAAATGAGGTACGTATTAGTTTAATTGCAAATCTTTGAGGGAACAGCCTTGAAGTACACACCTTGGGCTGTGTAAATTCTCAAGGTTTTATGCTCTTTATAGCCTTTCAGTGATGGCTGTAACAATGACTTTGAATTGACTGACAGTAGTATGAGCTGTACAGCAAAAATTAAATGTTGCAAAAACCATTTTATTGTTTTATTTTAAAGCTGATTGCTGGGTAAAATTTAAATATTTAATGTAAACATACTTTCATTCTTAGATACATATGGCAATTGAAATCTAAAAAGTTGAAAAGTCTAAATATCCCTTATGGAAAGTAGGCTCAAAGTTGTGGAGGGCAGGGTTTGATTTACTGTTTTGCTTCACTTTAGTTTTGGCCTTTCCATGAAGGAAAAAATGTAGATGATAGTCCTCTACAGAAAATTAGAGGCAGAAAGCACACTTATATGATTTCAGAGACCTCATGCTTAATGCAATAGATGATATTGTACTCTGCGTGATTAAGCAAAAACAACCCTGAGCATCTCTAGTGCTTACACAGTGCTATCCATTCTGCATCAGCCAATGGTTTAATCAACTGTGACTACAGCCAGACAGTAAACATATGTTACTCCTCCCTCAAGAAGCAGTAGATCTACCCTTGTTTGTTGAGTCAAGTGTAGTGTGCTCTCCAACATTATTAGCCAGTCACCCATGCTTTTAAATACAGAGAAGATCTATTTGCTTGCAGAGAGAACTGGGAATACTTACAGGGTAGAGAAGAGACCTGAAGAAGAAAGGTGGCAATTACCCACCTGAGAATGGGAATTATTTTCTAGCCTGTAACTATACTGTTAGATTTTTACAAGAACAGTTTTGCCAAGAAAGCAGCGCCTTGTTTTGCTCCCAGAAGCACAGCCTGCTGAAAACTACACTGTGTAGCAATAAAGCCATTGATACACTGGTGCTGTAACATCATTTTCTGGGAAGTCACTTGCTTGAGGGCATGTTTCTCAGCATGGCACTACAAAGCTGTGGTTACTTTTGGTGATATGAGTATTACATATAAATGCACTCAGCATGCAACAAACTAACCACAAAGAAGACAGACAGGTTTGTTCTCCTTCAGTATTTTTCTTTTTTTTCCTTCTTAGTGTTTCTCTAGTGCACAGAGGTGCTTGATGCTCCCTTATTGCACAGTTTGTACTCCTTTCCCAGCTGCTTCTAAATACAGTGTCACTTAATTAGTGGCTATGCCATAAACAGACTATGAGTAGGGTTTTCCATGGCTTGTACAGCTAACTCACAATAATTATAGGTTATATCCCTGCAGTGGATGCCATGTCCTGCATTTAAATCTAACACTTCTGGCACTCAAGGACATGCTAGAAAGCGGTGAGGTTCTTATGACACACCAAATACTGGGACCACACAGTCTGTCCTTTCTTCTGCAGTACTTTTAGTAGTGGTGGCTTTACCCTCTTGTTCTTTGGAGCAAGAGATGGAGGCTTTTCTCACAATTTCCCTGAGAAACGAGGAGAGAAAACTGTTAAAACTGAATCTGCATTTTTATCAGACTCACAAGCCCTGTTAAATTCCAGTTGCTGCAATATTTCAGAGATGTGTTACCATTTTCCTGTCTTGACCATTTTCCTCTTGACCATAGCTAGGATCTGTATTTGTCAGAGATTGGAAGAGCAGTCATACTCTTGTGCCTGTGAAATGTGAACTTCAGTCTCTACCCTCAAAGGTACTCAGTCCTGCACTGTGATTTTTCTTGTGGTTGCTCAGAGGAAAGTGGAGACTGCAGCTCCATAACTCAAACGTCATCTTAAAAAATGGTCTTTATAAGTGTCATATGCCAGGAGATTTTCCTTGATTGCTCTTTTGGTTTAGCCTGTAAGGTGAGGTTTTTCAGCCTCAATCTCTGTGGAGTAATTGAGCAAATCCTCCTGAAAACCATCTCCAAAGATATTAAGAACAATAAGATGATTGAGAGTAGAACAGCATGGATTTACAGAGCGGAAATCATGCTTGACCAATCTAAAAGTCTTTTGTAATGGAATTATTATCTTAGTGAATGAAGGGAGACCCATGGATATTGTTTATCTTGAATTCAGGAATGATTTCAAGGATGCTTAACATCCTTCTAGACAAATGGATGAAGTACAGACTAAATACAGGCACAGTGAAGGAGAATGAAAAATAACTGCTGACCTCAAAATGTTGTGAGCAGTGGTACAAAGTCCAGCTTGAAACCAGTCACAGGTGGTATACCCTAGGGGTCAATACTGTGAGGAATACATCAGCAGGTTTGCAGGTGATGCAAAATTGCAGTGTGGAGTGGCTGATGTGCCAGATCACTGTCCTGCCTTTCTGAGGAACCTTGAAGGGCTGGAGAAATGGGACAGCAGAAAACTCGTGAAGTTCATCACTGGGAAACACAAAGCTCTGTAGCTGGGGAGGAATCATCTCATGGGCTGGTGCTCACTGTGGGGCACCTGACTGGAAACCAGCTTTATGAGAAAAGGCATGAGGGTCCTGGTGGTGGAGACCAAGCCAGCAATGCATTCTCACAGCAAAGCAGTTGGGGAAAGCTGGGGAGTTGAGGAAGAATGATTTCCTATGTGAGGAGGAATGTTGCCAGCAGTTCAAGGGAGGTGATCCTTTCCTTCTGCTCAGCCCCAGTGGGACACAGGTAAAGTGCTGAGTCCATTCCTGGGATCCTCAGTACAAGCAGGATACAGAGATACTGAAACAGGTCCAGTGAAGAGGCACAAAAGTGTTTAAAGCATGGAGCATCTGATACAACATTGTTACTATTCTTCAGCCTGGAGAAGTTTTCTCTACCAAAACCTGTAATTGTTGTCTAGTATAAGCAATATTTATCTCTTTCATGACTGTGTTAATGCCCTGCCTCACACATCATCAGAAAACTCCTTCTAAATTAAAAAAAAATCCCCAAAACTAAAAACAAACCAACCAATCAACCAACTAACCAAAAATTCCCCAAAAAACAAGACAAAACAACCACAAACACACAAACTCTTTGTAAATGATATCCATTTTGGAAAAGTCACTGCTTTTGAAAATGTACTCTTCATGCTCCATAAAATCTAGAGTACCAAGTCCACAGACTGCTAGAGTGAAGAATTAAAAAAGCAAAACTTGACATAAAAATATTTAAAAATGAATAATTCCTTTCTATTGATGAGTACATAAATCATTGTAGATACTGGATTTTTAGCGAGTATTATTAGGAATTAGATAATGTTTCTAATGTTTGTTCTTCAAAGTCCATTGCTTTCTTTCCTCAGTTTTCAATTGTACAGGTGCATTTTTCAGTCCAATATGTTATATAGTATTAAACCAGAACACATGTAGATGACAGTCACAGATGGTTATTAATATTGATTCTTACCTAATTAAACATCATAACCCTGAGATGTTAATTTATAACATCTTCAGTAGAAATCTAACAGATTTGAATGTATTATCAACAGGATAGAAATAAATAATCTTCAAAACAATTCTGTATCACTTAGTCATTTGAGGAAACTCAGTTTCTTAAAAATACAGTTTTACATCTATCAATTAATTTTATGTCTTTGAACTGAGAAAACATCATCCTTCTGTGCTTCTGAGCCACTTCACTGTAGAAATCAGATACTTTTGTGGTTGATGGTTAGGAGGAAGTTTTGGGACTTACAAATTACAAATAATATCAGGTCCCAAAAATGATTTAGCACTTTGTCATTAGCGAGTTTCATATCTGATATTATATAACCCATGTTTGCAGGAGTACTTTCCTCCTATCTTTTCTTTCCTTTTCTGCAATATCAGATATCAGCTCCTCCGTAACTAGTCATTTATCATGCCTATTTACATAACCTAAAACCAGACATCTGAAATGCAATGCAGTGCAGCTACATAAAATGCTTTTTCACTGGGAATAGTAGACTGAGAATGCTGCATGTCCTGATGCAACAGTTTTTATTTTTAATCAAAGGGCTGCAAGTAGCAGTTCAGATTCAAGCTAAACACATTTCATTCAGCCTCCATTCCCTGGTGTAACACAACAAAGTCAATTGCAATGTTCCTACCCATCTCCCTCCTCCTCTTGCTACGAATCAATTGTGTTTGTTCACTTATCACCTGCTGGATCATATTTCATTTCTATTTTGGGACATCAAATGTGGTACAGAATAGCTGCTATCTATTTGTGCTAAATTGTTTCTTGCTGCAGATTCTTATTCCTTTGCTGTGTAATTCGTATCAGTTCAAATCTAAGGGTCTAATAATACACCAGGGTTTTTCAAATGCACAAGATCAAATATGTAGTTTTCTTCAGGAGTCTGAGGTCTGATCATCTTAAATACAATCTAAATGTAGATTTCAGTTGAGTTCACCCTCTGCCCAGGATCTGATAGAGATTTATATTTACTGTGTATTTTCCTAAATGGCCTGCAAGTTTAGAAGTGCCTCCATAGACAGCTGACCCTCATGATCTGTTGTGATCATTTTTAGGTAGGCAGGCACTTGAACTTTCCCTTTATTCACTGAGAAAGAAGAAAAATTTAGACCTGAGCAGAAATATAATTGTCTTTACCTGCTGGTGGGGGGAGGATTGCAGTTATGCAGATTTGACAGCAAGGACTTCTGTCCTGCTCCCAAATGATACAGCTTAGATGATTTTTTTTCAGACCAAAGATAATATAAGCCATTTTAATGCAGCAAGCTTCTGAATTCTGAACCTGACTTATTCTAGCAAAAGTAACAACTAAGATACAGTCAGACTTCTTTCCTTCTTGTATCTGACTTGTTGATGTTATGAACACATGGAAGACCAAGACAGGAAATTAACAAGGATTTTAGGCAACATACCAATCAGTTGAATATTTAGTCTAGAGAAAACATGCTTAAGGAATTTTAGAACCAAAATTTTGTGTATGTGAGAAATAATTGGCAAGATAATACCTATATTACTGCTTTCTTTTTTATCTCTGTGAATATAATTTACTTTATTTTTATAGGAAAGAATAGATAAAGCAAAATCATTAAATCATTTAATATTTCTCTATTATGATGAAATATGCAAATTTGTCCTTTTAAAACGATTTTTTTGTTTCAAAAATGATTGAAAGAATAAGTTTTTGTTATAAAAAATAGCCTTCTAAACTAGTATTTTCCCCACACATATGCTATTCTGAGACTGAATATCTTGTCTCAGTAATGTCACTGTCAATCTGAAAATTCAATACAGAACCAGTTCAACTCATGGACCTATGAGTCAGACCCACGTGCTAACTAAAATAAATGAAATTGAATAATGTGTTTAGACACTCTGATGCTAAGCTTTGCAATGGCCAGATTGAAAATATCTGGCTTTGAACTGGAACTATTTGAATTTCTTGGCATTATTACACTTCCATGATTACACATCCAGGCACCTTGAAGGAAGCTCCCAAAAAACTCACATACGTTTAGGAGAGAGAAAGCTAGATGTGATGCAATGGTTAAAGCTTTTTAATAGGAAGAACTAAGCATATGTCCTAAATACAGACTTTCATAATAAAGTAGAATTACCACACCCTCAGTGGTGTTTGTGATTTTGAACCCTCTGAAACAGGGCCTTCAGCTCCTTTTATAACTCCTTTCACAAATGAAAGAGGAGCCTGTCTTACCCTCTGAAACCCAGCAGCAGAAGGATATATTATTTTCCACAGTATCAGAGTAATTGAATACCTTTTTTTAAATCATATGAGCAAAGAGAGGAATGTATTCCTGTGTCCAGGAGCTGGAAACCATCCTCCTCATCCTGCAAATGTATCCTGATCAACAAGAGGAAAGCTACACCAGTATCTCTTTAAAATAGGATAACCAGCACTTCTCCTTCACTCCAAAGCACACCCAGAGCAGCACAGCTGTGGACCAGCAGTGCCACACAGCAGAGATTAACCCCATTCCTGCAGGTAGGGCAGCTTTGGAAGGCACTGACAAGGTGCCTGGTCTGCATCTCCTCAGCAGGCAACAGGATTGAAGGAAGAGTTACAGCCACACTGCTGCTGTACAAAGAGCTTCCTCGGACTTCTGTTTCTCTTTTGAAGAGGAAGGTCCCACTTTATTTAGTAAAGATCACAGGTTTGCACTACTCTGATGATGATCTCTATAACAAATCCAGGTCCTGACTGGCAAATGATGCTTGATCTAATTTAGTGCTGTTTTTTTGACTTGGTAAGATAAAGGCCTACCAGGGAAATTAAATATTGGTAAAAGGAGCATATGGAACATGAATTCCCCCAGGGCATTTTGGACATTGAACACTCATATCAAGGATTAGTGTTTAGGACTTAGAGAGTTAGTTCCCAGTTTAGGTCAATAATAATATTTTGGACATATCACATAGTGAGTGTAGAAAAGGTACAATCTTGAATTGCATAGAAGCCCAACACTGCTTAAGATTTCTGAGAGAATTGCTGTTAAGTCATGGAGAACATATAGAAAAAATGTTTTTTTACTCCTCTAAGAATTTCTTTGCATTATGAGCAACAAAACATTTTCAGTAGATGTGTGCTGAAAATGAAAGGGACAAGAAATTGATAGTTCAGAAAATAAATCTAGAGCAATGACCAGCTAAACAATCAAAAAAGGGGCTTGAGAGACTGGAGTTCATTCTCTCTGTCAAAGTGGCAAGCAGCTCCCTGCACAAAGAATAGGGATTACAGCATATTCTCTTATCTGTCACCATACGGAGGAGGAAGCTTTCACAAAGACATTTTTAGTAAACCCACCAGGACAGAATTACAATTACTCATTGTGGGCAGATAAAATGAGAAAACTGTCACTGATGCAGTGTTTTTGCTGTGACAGCAATTGGGATCTAGACAGCAATTGCAAATGCAGAGCCTTAAGTGAGTGAGCTCAATTACAACTTTATGCATTTTCTTGATTACATCAGCCATTAAAATATGCAGAATAGTATTTTATAAAAGCTGATTTTCAGGTGAAGACAAAGGGGCAGCAGAAAAGAGTCTCATTTTCAGGAGGAAGCTGGAAATCATTGTCGCAGAGTTGAAAGCCAGAATATCCCATATAAATATTAAGTTTGTTTTATACATTTTTATAAAGAGACTTCAAATAAAGCAGGGCATTTACCTCAAAGCAGATAACCATTCTATTCACTGCTAGCAGATTTTTTTCTTTTCTTTGAAAGTGGCAAATCTGTGGTTTAAAAATAGTGTGACAGGCTGGGATGCTGCTGTTAATGGGGAGAAAAGGAACTGTGTGACGAAGAGATGTTGCATCAGGTACTAACAAAGAAGCCAAAGACTTTTAAGAAAGCACTGTGTCAGTACTGTGCTCTTCATTAGGGATAAAAGGTGCTGCTGTTAGCTTAATTAGCTTATTATCTTCAGGCAAATATATAGAGCAAATTTCAGTGTGCAGGGCAATGCTGGGTGGGCTGGAGCTGAAACTCACTTGTGCAAGCTTTCCTACCTTTACCAGCCAGTAATTGTTGTCAGTCTGTAGAGACTACCAGGCAGATTTGTTTGAATAAACTTGACTGTGAAGATTTTGACCTGAAATAATGCTAGGGATGTCATCATACCTAGCCTTGACATGAGAATTTTTTCTTTGATGTGTGGTGACCTAAGCAGCTGTAAGGCAGGTAAATTGGTAGCAAGTGAGGTAAGCCAGAAGAAGATAACCTGTCCAGTTCCCTCCTTTTCGAGTAATGCTAATTTCTTTTATATTTACACACACTCACATGCCATAGTAGCAATAGAGGGCACATTCTGAGACTCCTGAAAGTGATATCCTTCATCCAAAACATAGTGCCTTTAAAGTGAGATTTTAACTTCTTAGTTAAAATTGATACCTTATAGTGCCAATGGCCTTCCACTTTCTCTGTGGAGGCTGTAAAATAGTGAGTCCTATCACCATACATTTTAAAAAATTAAAATATGATACTTTCAGTCTTTTCCCTCTAGGTTTTAATGACTGTCCAAAGCTGAACTGCAATTTGGGCAGCCAAACAACAAAGAATAGGGCTAGCATAGGTTAAATGCCCAGATCACAGGTCTTAACACAAATTAATTGTGAAAATTGCACCTTCCTTGCCTGAGTGATGGTGCATGGCAGCCCAAGCCTGTTACAGCAGACCTCTCATTAGGGGTAGAAATGAGCCAAGGCACAGACTCTCATTCAACACCATGAAAAGGGTCCCAGTTTATTCTTTACAGCTTTGCCATCCTGACTCTGACTGCAGCAAGCTCCTGCTGCAGGGCTCAGCTGCAGACTCTGACTGTGGCTGTTTCCTGCTGGACTGTGACTGCAATATTGGTTTGCAGACTCTGAACAGCTTTCACCAGCTCAGCTGTGACTGCAGGGACCAGCAGCAGCTCTGACTCCATCAGACCCAGACTGACCTCACAACAGATCTTTTACTGCAGCAGCTCTCTTCCTTGTTTTGTTCTTCGCTGGATCATTCCTCCTTCCTCAGAGCTCCTCTACCTCAAGGCTCTCTTTCTCCAGACCCTCTGTCTCTGAGATCCTCCTGACCAGCCAGCTTATCCCTTTCATTACCCTTATTAGCCATAGCTGTAACCCACTGAGGGCAAGGCTGCTCTTCTTCTTTGGTGATTAGTACAGCTGTGATTTACCAGGGGCAAGGTCACCTGTAATCTCTTCCACACCTACACACAAGCCCTCCAAGAGCCCTTGAGCCATCACCTTCCATGGCCACCTACACTCAGTCTCTCCTCTGGTAGCCAACAAATCCACTGATGGACATTTGACATGTCAGGTCTGCGTCTTGTAAAACACTCAGTGAAAAGTCTCTGCATGAGAAGTGATAGCAGTTGGCCTCTGTTAGCTTGGAAGGAGCTGCACTCCCAACAATGGTGTCATCCCTTTAGGCATCAGTGTTTTATGTTCTTATCACAAATATTTTGCAAAGCTAAATCAGAATGTGGCTCGATCTCTAGAATAACTGTCTCAGAGGTATTTTAAATCCTAATTGAGTAAAGAGAGATCAGCAAGGCACTTACAGAAATGAAATGCTAAAAGGAGGACAGAAGTTCAAACATAAAGAGTCTGTATTATGGACAATCACCTGTTCAGAGATGTGCAAGAGATGCAGATTTTCTGCTAGTAACAAAGCAATTCAGCTAGGAAATTGTGGTCTCTGCAACAGCCTGCAATCTGGGCAAGGCTAAATTCTTGAGACTGAAAGCTTCTTTCTTCACATGTATTCAGCTCCCAACATAAATTAATTTCAGTCCAGATTCAGGCTTTTGCCCTTTGCCAAAGCATGGCTAATAATATTTCTCCCACTGGGGCAATCTTTAACTCTTGTCTGGTTTCATCAGTGCTGGGAACTTGTTCTATTCAAAACCTGTTCCATATTAGAGGAGTGCAACACTGTCTGTCATGATTAATCTTTTATGGCTACTGCAGTTGCAAAATATCTCTGGCTTCTGCTGAGCCTAGTTTTTAGTAAAACAATGAGCATAATATATTAGCTAATATTTCAAAGTGTTTTGCAAAGTCCCAGGTCACTTACCATAATCTGTGATCCAGCTCCATTTGTAATTCTACTAGGTGTTTCCAGGTCAATTTGATGCCATCTTGGGTACTGGCTATATAACACAGGTCAAATGGTTAATATGCTAATGAAATTGTTGCAGATAAGTCAGTCCTACAACAAACCTCTGCAGAGGCCCACTTTTCAGTAGAAAAAAATTATTCAAGCTAAGAAAGTATATTTCAGAATATTCTTTTTTGTTGGTTTGCAATAGTGCTTTCACTCCAAGGTGAGAACAAACTCCTTTTGAAATAGGTCAGTACCAAATAGATAATGAAGACAAAATAGTCTTCTTCAATCTACAGAAAATAAAAAAAGAGTTTTGTAAGAATGGCAGAAAGAACTACCATGGTGTATACCAGTGCAATACAGTGTGTTCTATGTTATCTGTTCTGGTGTGCAATACCTGAAATAAATGTGAAGAAAGCCAAAGTTGTCTTGTGGAATTTATTGCTTAAGGATAGAAGTAATCCTTGAAATCTTTCAGAAAAGGAAAGTAGTTCCTCAAATATCTGCAGATCACTACCAACAGGAAAACAAAAGCTAAAGTCAGAAAAGGCCTAAGAAGAAGCACTATAGGTTATTGTTCAGCTAGAGATTGGTACCTTTGTGTTCTGAAGAAAAAAACTACTTTATGTTTCCAAAGTAGATTATCTTATGAATTATTAAATAGTTTACAGTTACAAAGACACCCTGTGGGGTGGGATCTGAAGTCTGCCATGTCCAGTGACTCCTTGTGCAAATCCCTCCACTGATCCCTTAACCATACAGAGACAAGGGACAAAAAACTGGAGTAGTGTAAGCACTAAGCAGTGAAATTGGGGTTACATCTCGTTAGGAAAACTCAAGCCAGCTCTCTAAATAGAAATACTCAGAATGTAAACAAGACTGAAGCAATGTATGTACAACTATGAAAATTGTCAGAGGATCTTCTAGCCCAGAGGATGCTCCTAATCTAACTACAAGAAACTGATTGACAATCTGAGGCAGGAATGTCAGAATTACTGCTCCATTAAATCTAATGGCTCCCTGAAGTGGGAAATAAGGTGGGTTAACTAATATTAAATTTTGTTCATCCAATCAAAAATGTGGTGACATCTCCCTGCCCATAAAAAAAATAGAGATGTGATTATGAAGAACATCTGTACTGTACAGCACAGAAGTCCAGACAGAAACACCAGGGAATTGAAACGTGGAACTAAGAAAAAATTCCTTTCTGCAAAAGATTTCTTGGCACAGCAAGTTACCAGGTGTGCTGTAAATAGTCTAGTAAATTTGTTCCCATTACAGCTGAGAAAGTGCATTTTTGCCCGTTACAAGGAAGTCAGAAAATCCCTTCTAATGAGAGAAAAGCTAAGGGTGTATTTTTTACTCTGTGGTTTTATTTTTACTGCTTACTTGTATTCTGAACAATAGAGTCTTCTTTCAATCAAAGTTTGGAAAATAATTAGAGAAAAGGTGAACTACAATTCCTATTAAGTATGAAAGTACTAAAGTAGTGTAGAAACAAGTTGACATGGTCCAGTGTTTGGTGGATATCTTTTATGACACCATCAAGTCCTGTCTCATTACGGTTCTGTGACAGTGTAGATGCACTAAAACCAGTGGACTTAAACCCAACAAAATAAGCAGGAAGAAGGCATTAGAGGCCCCACAGTGCATGTGCAACATAGCAGAGTCTTTAATGTCTGCCTGTAAAGAGCTGTAGATGCCTGGCCTTAGGCAATCAAACGTTAAATAAATGCCCAAAGCAATTTGACATAACAGATTCTGTTCTGTGCTAAACAGTAAAACTGTGTCCTCTCCTTTCTTCCCTGAGAAGAGCTTATTCCAGCTGTCCGAGTAATTTTTTGTCATTCTTGCCCACACCACACTTCCTACTCCTCAGCACCAGAGATTCTTCTCTCTGATGTCCTTTATTCCCACCTGGAAACACAGATGGCAGAACTGCCTCCAATGTTGCCAGTGTGGAACAGATCAGGCATGGCAGCATTACTGTCAGTCATTTGTCACAAGTTCCCCTCTGATCTTTAGTATGGATTTTTTATTTTTATTTTTTTTAATAAATTTCCCTCCTTTTGGCATATTCCTTACTCTGAAGGACTTACTCTTTCATCATATGTACAGATGGTATTTAGTGAAGCAGGGTGTTCTGTGCTACAGCAGGGATAGAAATAATTCCAAAGGACAGGTGACCTGAAACAATAAAAAGTGGGCAGATGCAGGCAAATTGCCTCAGTAAGCACTGTGATTGTGTATGATCCTTTCCACCTGCTAATGAATATGCATGTGGAAAATAAGAAACTTTTTTTTTAAACTCTGTTGAGTTTGCATTGGTAGTGAATAAATCAGGATGATAAAATGTGAAGTCATCCATATTTAAGATTCAACAGAAAATGACAGTTATAATCTGCCCAAGGATAAAAATAGGTTCAGAACCAGAAAGTTTCTGAATGTCAGAAAAAGGAGATCTGATTTGAACACTCAGCAAGCATTCAGGTCTGGGCCAGGGGGAAGGGTAGTTTCAGGTAGATTTACAGGTGGGATGCAGCTGTCCATAATTTTCAGAGTGCCAATACCTTGGTCCTTCTTTTCAATTGTACTGATTACTCTGTCAGGCTGAAAGTAGCTGTGTGTAATTAGCATCAAAAAGAAATTCATCTGAGAAGACAAAGGCTATCATCAAAGTGTAGGGTGGTGAGGAAAAAGACAAGGCTGATGACAAAACCATAATGGAACTGGCAGAAGAGAACATCCACAGCTATATATTTTGGCATAATCTTGGGCCTTTTTAGAAGAACAGACTCAGACTTTGCTATGTTAAGAAAGTTGCTTCTTCTAAATATCCTAGAATAACGATCATAAATAAATAATTAGATAAACAATTTAATAAATGAGATGCATATATTTTCAGCTGCTACATAATCCTGGACTTGATTAGAACACTTTGGCACTTTAATGTTGAACCTTTCCTGATGGCAGATCTGATTTTGCCACTCATATCATATACTGCACAAACTCTGGCAGTACTCAGCTATGACATAAACCCAGTTGGATCTTCAAACTCAATATTCTCTTGATCATTGTACTGGTGGAGATGTATCCAGTGCAGTTTCCAAACCAGCACAACCAGAACATGCCTTTTCCAAAACACAGAATTCCTGGTTGCTATGTGATGTGTACTGTCCTCCCAGGTATATACCAGAATAATTTAATGTATAGATTTATTTGTTAAAATGGCTGGCTTGAAACAGCAGCTGAAATTCAGATGTATCTATGTCATTTAAATATTCATTTAAATATTAAACAGTTGTTACATTTAAATATTATTTTACTTTGCAATATGAAAATCTGTAAATCTAATGGCTAGGATACCTGCATAAAGCAGGGAAATAGCAGCTTCAATTCCTCCCTCAAATTGAGGAATACAGGAAATTTACCCTGAATCTTGCTAATTGGTTATGTGGTCACAAAACTGGTCCCAGAAAGAGAAAGTTTCTTGTTTGAGATCAGTGATTTTTACATGACTTTTGCCCATTCTTCCATTTTGGTGCCAGACAATTACCTTTAGTACTAAAGATCTAATTTTTTTTTTTTTTTTTTTTTTTTTTTTTTTTTTTTTTTGTCAACAGTTTCACAAGGATAAAATTCTATCCTCCAACAGAGAAGCATATGGGGCAAAATTTTCTACCCTGCACATCAGGACTGTGTCTTGCCACAGCCAGAATCTGAGTTGCAATTTTGAATGTCACAGTGGTTTTGCAGTGTAACTTCAGGCTGACAAAGTCTGTACAGCAGCTGTCATTGTTAAAATCAGTGGCTCACTGTGAAGATTAAAAATTACTTTTCCTTTGAGTTAGGATCTTCTTTCACCCACACAGCCCAGTGTGAAATTGTGTAAAGGTGCTTTGCCCTGAATCTGTCCAACCAAAGGCTAGAACCAAATGTGATATTGTACAAAGTGATTCTTCAGTAGGGATAATGAACCTAGCTAACCCAACAGCATTGCCTTTGGGAAAAAGAAGCTTGCCTTGATGTGATCTGCCAAAATCTTCTGTGAGACCTCTACCCAGCAGGGAATTATTTCTTGTGGGTTTCTTCCTATCTTGTTTTAGCCACTGAGTTGATTTACAGTTGGACAAAGTTTAGGATTTAGAAGTCTTAAAATGGGCAAGGCCTTGAGGACAGTCAAGGATGCCTGCTCTCCAGGGCTTGTCCCACCCACATCTCAAAGGTTTCAGTTGAGCCTGAGCTGCAGGAGCTTGGGCTGGCCATGTGTTTGCTTGTTAAAGCTCTGCTATGGTCCATGTTCAGCTGACCTACATCACACCCACAGCTTCACCCTGCTGAAGATAAAGCTTTCCTGGGTTTAAGACATCATTGTTGACCCTGCAGGCAGTAAATCACCCTGCAATGCAAATAAGTTTTGTTTTAGCACACAGTTGACTGCAAAACAGAAATGGTCATGTGCTAGGAATACATGCCAGGACCCTCAGCTTCCTGCTGCTCCCAAACAAGTGCCTGGATGCCAGGCACGAGTGAGGCTCATTTCTGCCTTGAGTTTTGTGTGTGCTGCTTGCTGTCCCCATAAGGCTACACACAGTGCCATGGCTGTGAGGGGAGCTGGGAGGAGAGCACACACTCATGCTGACACTAAAGCTGCCTCATGATCAGCAATCTCATGACTGCTGAGAGATCCCTGAACTCTGGGAAAGGGAGATTCCCATTCTGGGAAGTCCTCTAATACACAAGTCGAGTATTGAAAGTGCAGCATCCCTCTCTTCATCTAACATCTTTCTTCAGACTGGATCAGCAATTTTCTGTTCATCCTGTAAGCTCCCAGTGGAAGATAGGTTCCTGACTCAAGTGCCCTTGACTTCTGCAAACACATACTTGTCCCAAAATAGTTAAAGGACACAAAGAGGTCCCCCAAAGCAGGAATTTCTACCTCAGGCTTACAGAGCAGCCTGCTTTATGCAGAACACAAGGGTAGTCAATGTGGGAGGTTAATAAGACCTGTCACTGGCTATCCAGGGATGCAAGCTTTGTTAAAACAGGTTTTACACTCGGCATTCAAATAGTGCAGGCTCAATCTTAATGTAAGTTTGTACCTGTACAAAATATCAAACATAATATGACCACATAGTAGGTCTATTTTTAACATCCATGTCTGTGTAGGTTTGCTTCTATTGAGTCATAGCTGGTTAAAATAGTTCTGTTGTTCACATCTAAATAACATGATTTATTTATACATTTATTTAAGCAAAAAAAGCTTTTTAAAAAACACTCATAGACTTTTGACAAATAGAACATGTGGAAATACATCTCTGCATACTCATTTAATGATTAAATGGTTACTCAAGGAAAGTCTAAATAGTTTGGTAGAACACTGGTTAATTTTTATTGTCTGGAGAAAAGGAAACTTTCAGCATCAATATTTAAAATTAAACTATTGACCTGAACACCTGTTCCACTTTTTTCTTATTTTCTTTGCTACTGTTATTTCAAGAGCACTAATTTTCTGTGCATGGCAGCACTTGGAACAGGTGCAGTGAGGCAGAAGTTAGAAGAATCTGTTTGCTCTGATTGCTGGCCAGAGGGCAACACAAGGCTACATAGCAATGCTGAGGGCAAATGAGCAGCTCTTTCATACTGATCAGTCTGCAAACCACACAACTTTTCCTTCCTGCTTACTTCTTTGCTGGTTTTTTTTCAAAGAGCTGAACATATCAACGTGTTTTCAAACATTCTGGTTTTAACAGTGAGTTACTGAGAGGTCAGGTTTATTTTAAGAACATGTACATTTTATGTAAGGAGTAGAGCAGTGCATGTGCAGGTGAAATAAATGATGTCATAAAAAGCTACATAGCTCACATTCAGGCATAAAGAATGAAACTATTAAGTACTCTATTAAAAAGCTTCATGGAAGTTTGCATGCATAATTTCTTTAATTTAAACTTTTATAATCACTCATTCTTTTTAAAAGTACAGGTTTTGTGCTCTATCTTAACATCCCAAAGTGCATTGCAAACGTTTTGTGAAAAAAAGGTAGGAAAATAGGAAAAGCATCATATGGTTGATGGAAACCAAAACAAAAGGGACAATTTTGTTAGCTCTCATGAATTTTTCATGTCTCAAATTATGTGGCATTTTTCTTTAAAAAACCTTATTATATTCCCATGGTCCTTTGCTTGGTGATGAAGCTGTCCCAGGGGTTTCTGCTTCTAATCCTGCCAGTACAGATTAGTGGATATATACACAGACTCAGATACACTTGTGCAATTGTTAATGAGGATGCACTGTAAAAGTGGGATGGTGAAATTATCTGGACTTGAAAGGAATCCTGATACCTGTTCTCTCCCTAAATTGTTGTCTTAACATGGTTTCTCCTAGCTCCTAGTTGTCATGTAGAGGTGCTAATACAAATGAAGGGGAGAGAACCAGAGGGAAGGGACAGGGAGAGGCTCTGCCTGCTAGAGAAGACACCTCTAACAAGCCATGTGGGACTCATACCATTGCCTCAAGCTAGCTTGCTTTACTAAAAGGCACCAGTATGCAACTAAAACCTGTGCCAGATCTGGACTTTGGGGGAATGGGAGTTTATATGACAGCCTATGTTTTATGCAAATCCTATGAATTCTAGAGAATAGGGAAGCTTAACTGAGCTCTAATTTTTCATTTGTCTCACAGCTAGCAAAAAAATGGTCTCCCAGTGTAAGTACACAGCACAGGACAGCCCCAAGAGTCACACCATGTGCCCAAGAGTGTTGTCCAAACACTTCTGGAACTCTGTCAGGGTGAAGAACCTTCCCCTAATACCCGACCTGAACCTCTCCTGACCTGCAGCATTTGTTTTCCTCGGTTCCTGTCACTGGTCACTACAAAGAAGAGAGGAGAGAAGAGGAGAGGAGGTCTCAAAAAAAAAAAAAATCACAAAATAGACCTGCATTGAAAATATCCATTTTTAGACAGGAAAGATGAGGTTTCTGTCTCAGTCTTTTATTGGACACTTCATCCCAATCCTCAGAAACACTATGGAAAAAGCTTTTAAACTCAACAGTCCAGAACAGGCTTTGTTTTTAGAAAAAAAAGCTTTTCATGACATAAAATGATCAGTTCAAAGAGTTCTCACCAGCTTCATCACTGTTGCTAGCAACAGTGAATGCTTTGCACAGAAGAGATCTTCTCACTTATGCTTCAGCATCTCATAATCTCAAAAACAAGCAAACAATACCCTGAGAAAATAAGACAGATAAAAGAATTAAGAGGAAAGAGAAATTAAAATATGAGTGGAACAAGGGACTATGTACTAGAGTAGGAAAGGTGGGAGAAACTACAGGAAGTTAGCTGGAAAGCAGTAGGTTAACATGTTATTAGCACCCCCTGACAAATTTAGTTTTAGATTAAGAACATTAAAACTGCCATTATTTCTCAAAGAGCCTGCAGTTTTTCTCTCCAACTATCTGCAGTGTATTTTCAGTGTTTTTCCTTACCTTTAACTGATAGACTGGCAGAGAACCAATACACAAAATTGACCCAAAAAACCAAACCGATTATTTTTTGCAGGTCCAAAAATAAAGTATAAAATTTTGGTAGAACCAGATCAGAAATAACTGTATTTATATATTAGCCCAGGAAGAATTCACCCTCTGTAAACTCAGATGGCTGTGTGCAAAGAATGCCTGAATCCACCCTTTTCCCATAACTATGGGCAAAGGGTGGGGGCAAACCACTGAGTGAAAGGGAGCAAGAAGGGGGAGGATGATGAGTAAATCTCCTTCACCTCAGGTCACTGTTTCCATTAAGTGCACACCAGTAGTTAGCCACCCTGTGACTAGGTAGCTCTGTAGGATCTGAGATCAACTGCTTCTGTTTGTTCTCAGAGACACAAAGTTATGCCACAGTAGAGAGGGAAAATACATTCCATGTTGGAGCATGGCTTTCACTGCACAGCTTTACCAGCCAGGTGCTCCACTCAGGGAAAGGAGCACTGTCTGCAAGAACTTGAGGTTAAAGCTTGTGAAGACTGTTCTTTGCTCTACACTTAAATAGATGAAAGTAGCCCTTAATGATTGCAGTTGAGTAAAACATGTTGTAAGAGGCTGCATTGCTGGCAGAGGTTGCTCTGTATGCGTTTTCACCATGAACACTTTGTTATCATTTTACCCTTTGCATTGGTCCCAGTTCACAGTAGGGAAAGGGGAGGAAGGAAGATGATGAAGAACAGTAGAGGAATGGCTACAGATGTTACAATTTCTGAGATTTAAATTGCAGCATCCAAACGTGTTAAAGATTTCCTTTAGCCAATCATCTTATGATTCCTTCTGAAGAATAGTTTTTAGGGGTGTATCTCTTAAAGTGCTTTCATAACCCACCTGATTAGCATTCTGGTCCTATGCAATGATTTACTTGCAGTGACAGAAAAGACAACAGTGCCTTGTGAGAGTTTGTAGAAGAAGAAAGAGTTTCATTTTGAAGATGACTTACTGTTTAAAAGAGAATTGTAAGCTTCTTAAAACCTGCCTGAGTGGCATCAGCTAGATCACTCTAGCTGATGTCAATAACCTGAAGATGAATTGCTTGGTGCCCAAAGTCCAGCTGGTGACATTATAGATGGAATGTGCTAAGCACTAAGAACTGTGGAGTTGCTTTTTAAGGTAATTTCAGCTAACAGGAACGTGAACTGACCTATAACCACCTGTTTTGTGTTTCTACAGCCAAATGCTGTGTTTTCCCCCTGAACTCCTTCTCATACTCATAGCTGCTGGTATAAAGCCTTGCTGGTAGTTTTCCACTTTATCTGTGATTTCTTTTCTGGAAGAATGAGATGCTTATAAGAAAGCTGAGGCTAAGGAAATGTCACAGTGAAGCATTATGGAAATTCAATATAATTGAAAAGGAAGGAATAGCAACAAAAATGCAAAATGCTGGATGAATGCCCTCCATACTTCAAAAGGTTAAAGAAAAAAGAGCTGTTTTCCATCCCTGAAGTTTTCTTTCAGCATTGGATAGGTAGGACCCTTGTTCTAATATTCCTATCTTTCCAACTTTCCTACAGAAGTTGTGTAATGCAACTCTGCATTATATTTTAGGATTCCAAGTGTCTTTGCCTTGCTGCTCCTGCCTTCTGTGAATCTTCAGCTTGTAACATGGCAAAGTTAAGCTAGCCAAAAAAAGTTGTCTGGAAGACTACCTCTGAAAATGATATGGCTCATATTCACCACTCATCAGGGGAGGAATGTTCCTACAAAGAGGCAGTTATTTTACTTTTTTATTTATTTGTGTTAATTTATAGTAATGATTTTTGTCTGTCAGCCCAAAAGCTCCAATCTTTCAGTTGTTAGAGAAAGCAGCCTGAAGTATTCAAATTGTCAAAAATTGTTAAACTCCAACCTTTCAAATGATTCAATGCAAGATTTATTTCAATGGAAAAAGAAACAAGTCAGAGGAGAATCCATTTACATAAAGAATGATTTAGCCAGACATACAATTTGAAATTAAAAAGGTAGTTGATGTAAGGGACACACTTTTATGAAAATTATAATGAAAAATGTTTCCATTTTCCACCTGGTTTTCCTTATGTTTTTCAGAAAAGATGACCCTGTAATAGGCCTTAGCAATTCTAAATGCAAGTGAACATAGGGAACAGAGATTTCTTTCAAGAGTGGTCATTACCAGATACAGAAATTTGGAAAAATATCTGTGCAATTGCCTACATTTGAAACATAATATTCTTCCCCAGATTTCTATTTTTTTCCTCTCTTTTGTAGTCACATTGAAGTCCATTAATGACTATCCAATGTCATACACATATCAGATGCATCATCAGTTTTTTTCAAGGCTATTTCAAAATATCTAAAAATTATGAGTGTTTTTCTTTAAATTAATAAATTCTTACTAACCCTTTAAAAAGATGACTTTTTCAGAGGTCCCATTGACACACATTAAAAAAAATGTGACAAAAGAAATCTAACAGACAATTACAAGCTGAAATCTTACATCAGTAATGGCCCCTCCATCCTTCTTGGGAGGTGAGGAAGGGGTGTGCCTTGCTAAGAGAAATCTCCTGGGAAATCCCAGTTGAGCCATCTCTGCCTCTCTTGGGACCATTGCATTCCTGCTTATACCAGTGTAATTCCCATGCATATCCCAGCATCTTAACTCCTTGCAGCACCAGGAGAAGCTGCTTGCCATATTGCTGACAGAACTTGTACTTCAGAATCAAAGATTAAATTTTGTAATTCTAGCCTATTTTTAGCACTGCTTAGGCTTAAATTATGAACCCATTGTCAAAGTTAGTCATCCACTTGAACTCTTTCTCAAAATATTGTGAGAGGAGGGACTGAGCCTGATAACTCAATAACTCCTTCTCTCACAGGGCTTTGTCTATGAAAACTTTATTTCTTATCTGTTTGGAGTAACATGAACTTCTGTTTCTCACATGCCAGACAGTTCTGCTGTAAAGTAGAGCCATGCTATAACTGTGTCCTTTTTTTCCAGTTGGAGTTCCTTCTCATCCCATGAACAACTTTCAGGATCAGCTGCTAACAGACAGCTCTTCCATTATCTCATTACTTGTCCTTGCACAAAAAATCCCTGTCCCATCACCTCTCTCCTGTAGGTGTGGGGTAGGAAACTCATATTCCCTCCAATCCTGTTCTATTCATCTGCTTCATGGCTGCCAGATCTGAGAGTGATGTCTTTGAAAAAGAAAACCAAACCTGTTAAAGAAGTCATAAATCATGCCAAAAGAGAGAAAACTATAAATCTGAAACCCTTGACATCAGAGGGAGTGGTTGCAGATAAAAAGTGCTTATAAAAAATAATTATCTCCTCAGGCAGAAGTCAAGATAAGCAGTTAGGGGAGGTGATGCTCATGATATCACACTCTACAGAATACCCAGTATTTGGGTAGGGATCAAGGCATCATATTCCTGGTCTCAAAATAGTGTGAGTCAGTCCATCATTTCCCCAGTCAGGAGAACAGGACAAAAAAGTATTTTGCATTCAGAAAGCAACTAGCTGAATACTAACCACTTACATTTTGTGACAGGTGTCATAGAGGGCTGTGGCACACCAGTACCACATCAAAGAAACATATGAGGACATAGAAAGAGTACTGGGTCTCCAACATTGTTGGCCAAATCATGCTTTTTTCCTTGTTGTTC
Organism: Oenanthe melanoleuca; assembly: GCF_029582105.1. Classification (NCBI taxonomy): domain Eukaryota; kingdom Metazoa; phylum Chordata; class Aves; order Passeriformes; family Muscicapidae; genus Oenanthe; species Oenanthe melanoleuca. The sequence continues at coordinate 35,452,689 of NC_079334.1, read as the reverse complement.
TCATTCCAGCACAGGAATACACAGAACTCTTCAAATGTCACAGTTAAAAAAAATTGGATTAATTTCAGTTGTGTGAACATAAAATTCAGATTCTCTGTCAAAGATGCAAGATCACATTGGGAAACAAGAATCAGCAGCTGTCACAGCCCTTCCATGCTGAAATGAATATAAATTTAGGGAGTAAAGAGGAGCTGTGAAAAAAAAGCACAGTGCAAATCAGAACTGTACTCTAGGAAATTCTATTTTGAACTGGAGGGACAGATTAGGGAGTGAGAAAGACATGGAAAATATGAACTAGAGATTGGAACTGAGTAAAAAACTAGCCACCTTTGGGGGCAGTGTGTTTTAAGCTACACAAGTGTATTTCATCAAAAAAGGAGCAAAATTGCAGGGTGGCAGAAGAAATATCATGCTTCAAGGAAATATAGAAGACCTCAGGAAGGACATTTTCTTAGATGCTAATATCAGTAAAATATTGAAAGGAAAAGTGAACATGAAATAGAAGAAAACCCCTGCAAGAAAAAGTAATCACATGTTTCTTGAAGATTTGGTAGGAGTCTCTAATTTTATGATAGGGAAAAGAGAAAAGTAATAAAAGTTGGGATTAAGCTAACCTAGCTTCCTCTCTAGGCAATTCAGAGGAGTAAGCACTTTTAAAGTGCATCTCACCCCATCTTCTACAAGTCTTCCAAAGTAAATCAGACTAGTGGTGGATTAAAAGCTCCTGTGTCTCTGTCAGCTAAAAGAAGAGTGTAAAGTGACTAGCTCAGATGAAAATATCTAGAGAGCAGATGTCTACATATAATTTCCCAAAGTGTCTAAAACTCCACAGGGAAATTTCAGAACAAAAACCTATGAGATGGAACAGCTTGCAAAGGTGTTTACAAGGTCCAGCTTCAACATCACATGCTGACATGTAAACTCAAGTAGTTTGACATTCTATAGGACAAACTTTGGTGTTTGAAGTGCAGGTAGAAATCAGAAGATACAAAAGCAAACAAGAGCAGAGGTGCTAAAATGCACCTGACATCACTCTCCTAATGAAACAAGTGTTGACCAGCACAGTCTGGAGAATACAAGACTTCTCCTGTCAATTAAAACCACAAAACTATTAGAGAACACAGAAGTAACACTACACTCTGGAGAAGCAAAGGTAATTTGAGACGTAACTGTGAAGAACAGAAGAAGATAGTGCAAAACAACAGACTAGATTCAGGGCTTAAGCATCTTATTCTACCCAGGTGTCACAAAGAAGTACCTTTGGGAGTATTCTCCACTTCTTTCATTCATGTTAGAGAGTTTTCTTGGCTAATGGTAATTATTGTCTCTTTTTTCTTTCACACTGTTATACCAGCCCTAAACCCAGTTCTCTGCAGAGTTTTATCCTGTTACACTGGCACAGAAATAGGAAATGTACAACACCAGAAGAAAGCTAATAGCAAAGCTAATACACAGCTGGGAGAACTGAAAATCAATAATATGGTTAAAAGTATTAGATTCTTCTGGTTTTTGAGAGAAAAACCAATATGAAAAAATGACAACATCATTAGCTGCTTCCCAGCTTCAGCTGAATCAGAAGGGAACATGTGACATAAACTTGTGTCTTGGATTGTGACATGTAGATGCCCAGATGAAGCAAAATGAAAAAGTGCTCTCTGGAAAATATTAAGAAAAATGCTCAGCAGAAGAGTCAAACTGCTTAGTAAAAATATTTAGGAGCAGCAAAGGACTGGATGGTGATTCACTATCTTCAGCAGTCTTTCCTGTAAGCTGTGCTTTCTTTCTCTCTTGTGGCACCCTAACCATAAAACACTATGGTCATGTTTTCTGTCTGGCAAAGTATTTTATGAATGCCTACAAAACAGAATAGCTTTGGCTGGAAAGAGTCAGAGAAGTTATGTTTATCTGGGAGGCAGGTGATGCAGTTCAGAATATTTTTAGAGCTGAGACTGAAATGACTACACTTACAGACAGTGGCCTTAAAGCTGGACTCCTGGGTTTAGGTCAGGTATTGCATGATGCCCAAACTAAAAAGTGTGTTCTGCACTTCCTGAATTAAGGAACTTCTAGAGATAAAAATGAGCAGGGCTTCAAGCCCATTTGCAGGTCTCATGATAGATCCAGTGCAAGTAGAGTACATAGCAGCCCAAGATTTTGTTCTTTTCTAGAGAAGCATTTAGGGAACATTAAGGAAGCATGGTTTATTGGTTTCAGTTGCCTCCAGACTTAATCAATAGCTAAGTAAAAATATTGTATATCCACACTTTTTTACACAATGACTGCTGTGGTGAGTGGTCAGTTTTCAGGTACCCAGCTCCTGTACTGCTAGGGGACTGCAGTACAGCATGGAATCCCAGCACAGGGTGTGCAACTGTGCCTAGCCAGCTCTGTTCAAAGGAACACATCTGGAAATTTGGGAAGAGGAGGGAGGAGGACCAGAGGGCAGTCACCCTGACTAAGGAAGAAAAGCAATGTGTCCAGTGACAAAAAAGAATTATCTGATGACCAGTGCTGAGAAAGAGGTGTGTGGAATCTCTGTGCCTCCAGAATATCTCCAGCTCTGAGACATTGCTGTGCCATGCTCTAAGGATGTCTGGAATTACAGATTGCTGAGGCTGGACTGTTTCCACTGTTCAGGGAAGACATCTCTCCCATGCTTGTGCTGCTCCATGCCACCCCTCAGACGTGTTGTTGGCCACCATCAGAGACAAGATGCTGAGCTACACAGACTCTGCATGCAATCTTGGACAGATGTTCCAGTGCCCATGGCTTAATTGCAGCAGTACCCTTGTTTTTACATGCATTTGTATCTGCCTATTATTCTTCTCAGTAGGAAAGCACTTTCAGTGTTTTGTTCTAAGTTAGAAATAACAGTACATTAGCCTTCCTTCATTATCTGGTCTCTGCATTTGTTTTGTAGCCTCCATTTAGTGCTTTGCACATTGTTTCTCACTGCAGGGCTTTTGCAGGTTAAAAGGAAGAAAATGTTATGGAGAACATGAGGCAGAAAGCCATATTGAAAACCAAGAAAACAGTATACACACAAAATGAAATTCCTGCCCTCAGTGTATGCTCTGCTACTCTTTAAAGTCCATATTAATAGTGTTTTAAGCATTGCCTGAATTGCAAATGAAAGGCAGCTTGGGACATGCAGTAGGGTCAATGGAATCTTTATTTTCAATGTTATAATTAAAATAAATGATGTTTTTTCACCACTGCCAAAAATAGTCAGATCAAAGAAGGAGCTTTATATAAGTGGAAAAATCATTATAGGTTGACTGTCTTTGTACACTAGTATTAGAAGCTGTCTATAGCTGAATAAATACTAAATACTCTTTTATAATGCAAGGTAGGTTGTGTGTTTCAGCTTTAATAGCTACTAACTCATTTAACTGGAGGGTGACATGAGGCTAATCAAAGGTCACCCGAGTCCTGGTTGATGTTGAATGGGAGTTGACAGCTTTCCAGAGTAGCACACAATTCTTGGGGAGGATTTTTTTTTCCTGCAGGAGCAATATTCTTCTGGGATTGACACAATGCTGAGTTTCAAAACGATTAATTCAAATCCTTAAAGACTCTGAAAAAGCAGACAACTTTTCAAGTCTTATCCTGGGGAAGGAATGTTCACCTGACAAAGAAATTCTGGTCTCAGGCAAATTACTGATTTCCAATAACAATATGTTTCATAAATAGCAGCAGGAATCAGGAACCTGCTCAGATGACAAAATAGAGGTTTTGTAGTTTCAGTGTAAAATGACACAGGCCACGGAGTTTAATAGAAAAGAAGCATGTACTTTTGCATTGACAGGGACAAAACAATAGAAAACATGAGAAAAAACAAGGAAGGTATGGGAATATTTTATTTAAGACTAAATAAGATATACTTCAAATGTGCACAGCCCAAAAAAACTAGCAGTGACATGATGAATGTAGAAGAACAGATTAAAATGCCAGCCCTTGTTTTTTAAAATCCCTGTGTCTGACAGCATCATAAGCTCGAATTCGTGTGGTATATTTTACTACCTTTGAGAATCAAAGTTTGTTGTTCAAATGAGTGCATATACACGCTCTCTGGCAGATGGAAGTGTTGTGATTGGGCATGCAAAGTGATTATCCTCCCCTGCAGACATGCTGAATGTGAGTGAGGATGCATGTGAAGACATGCAGCCTATTTCACAATTGGAACATTTTACAATTGTGTTACTCAGAACAAAAATACACCTTTTCAATAGACCTTGAAATATTTCTCTCTAAGGAACCCTTACTACCAAGGTTACCCTTGAGTATGCAGCACACACATGCACACAGACAGGTTCTCTTATAATGTACTTTGGTGGATACTTTAATACAATGCACCGTTATAGAAATAATTATAGTGGATTTAAGATCAGGTCAAGAGGAAATGTGAAACTCATCAGCTAGGGAAAAAAAAATGAGAAGAAATATCATACAATTAGAAAATAATTAAAATTGTAATGAACCTATCTCTGACAAGGATATTTGTCCATGAACCCATGGAAAGAGGGGTTGTTCTTTGAAAAGATAATGAAGTAGAAAAAATGCTTTGCCATGTGGCTACAAAGGATATTAAAAAGTCTTTATGTCAAGGTGTAATAAATGTAATTATATAGGTTTTGCAACTGCAGGGTAGAACATACCCATAAATATGTCTGAAACCTACAGCTTTCCAAACAGCAACTGAAATTCCTTAATCCTCCTTCTGTCAGTCAGTAAAAATTGTTTTCTACAACAAAATCTCCAGGATGGTGACTATAATCATTGTGGAGGAGATGGTCACTCTACAGCACACAAAGTCAGAAATGCTCCTCTGTACTCCATTTATAACACCACTCTGAATTTCAGCAGCACTGGATTTGAAAAATTAGTGAACTGAAAAATGGTATGTAAGCTTCACTGCTGCCATCTCCTACCATTACTACCAGATAGCAGATGCAGGGTACCATACCTTCCCATAGGAGAGAGAAGACAGAATTCATTACAATTTCTAAATACTTGTACCAAGGAGAGAAAAAGAAACCCGTTGAAACTAGAAATTATTCAGAAAGGTGGAAATGGCATTAAAAAATCTGAGCAAAGCTTGCCATTCAATTTTAACTTTTTTTTTTTTAAATAATTATTGATAACTAAAATGTTCCATATTTTACAGTTTAAAATTTCAGCTTTTGAAGCTACTGTGGAAATAAATTGAGTGCAAGGGGATGTGAAAATTTTTCTGATAGAATTCTCTGAGGTTTGCTTCATTCCCAGCATCCTCTCTTCACTTGCTTTCAATTTTCTGTCATTTCTATTAGTTCCTTTTCTATGTAACTACACTCCTCTTTAGTATGTGCCCTCTGAAATTCTGATAGCATTCCTCTTTGGTTTTCCTGACATCCAGAAAGCTTGACTGCAAATGGGCCTCCATGAAGCCTTCATTATCACAACTGACAGCATTAGTTAGCCACCTTGGAACATCAGGAAGCTCACAGTATCTGGGACAATATCAGAGCAGAAGTTCTTTCTTTTCCATTTTCCATTCTGCCCCATCTTCTCTCTCACCTGTGCAGTTGGCTTCTCATTGCTGATGAAGTAGAAATACTGTTTCAGAAAAGAGAACATATCCTCCCTTAAGTATTTGTGCTGGTAGTTAATGCATATTAAAACCAAATTACCTTCAAATAGTTCTCCTTTGCCTTTCCCCTTCCTTGATATATTAGAAAGCCTCACTAAAACAATTTGTGGACTCGTTTTCAAAGGGCAAAGTCTCACTCAGGACTCTTTTATTCCTGATTAGCCTGACCACACATTCAATAAAGTGCAATTAAAGATCTGCTCAGCAGTGAGAGTGTGGGAATTAAAGAGAGGAAACTGTGGCCTGATTTTTTTAATTTCAAGTATTTTTCCATTGCAGTAATCAACAATATAAAGGGTTCCTAAAGAAAAAATCCACAAATCAGCCACATTCTAGCTTTCTTCAAATCTAGAATTTTCACTGCTGTCCCCAGTTTGGATCTTGATGGTATAGGTTTAGTTTTGCCCTTTCAATATTTTTTGGGTGCTTCTTGTTATAAAGTTCAAGTCTGTGAGTAGAAAGGAAATGTTGCTTGCTCAAATGTGTTGCTGTATTTATCCTTTCTAGTGGTACTTCTATTGAAGTCAATTGATTAAATTTGCAGAGACATAGTCAATTCCAAACACAGCAGGCACTTGATTTCTAGACAACAGCATTGTCCTACTTGTCCTCTACTGTTGTAGTCCAGGAGAGCTAAAATAAGAAGAATGTGTGAGATTTAGTCTACTGTCAATCGATTTATGTGCTGCTTAAGCAGTAGCAAGCAATTCTCCCTTTCTGTGGTCTGTTTCACCATTTTGAAAGGAAAATAGTAAAGAGCCCACCATAGTGGTCAGTGCAAATTTTTAGCCATTTTGCATAAGAGAATGCTTGATTTAGCTTGTTTTTCAGTAATTTGTAGATATCTATTATAAGGTAGTGAACTAATACCTCCTGAACTACCATCTGCTGAGGATGGAAAATATGTAATAACATCCCCAATATGGTGGAACTGGTCAGTTAAAATGCAGGTAGTGTGGGAAGCAACCCTTCACACAGATGTTAAGTAAAAAAATAGACTGTTTACACTTATATGTGATAATTAGCATCACAATAAAATGACAACCCTACTTAAATAACAGAGATCCCTTTAGTCAAATGCCCAAGAATAGTTATGCTAAATATGTACCTGAAATATTTGAGATGGGAATGAGACAGCAGGTTTAGGATCTAGGTAGAGAGGAGAGGAGCTGCTGGTTTCTTTAGCTTGCAGCTCAGCTTCCTGAGGTCAGAGATATCTCACCAAGTTACTTTAACACTACAGCCTTTATTATTCCCATTTGCTTTCCCAGGTATCCTTGCAGATTTTCAACACCAAGTGTTATCTATTTAAACTTATCTAATCAATCCAAACAAAGTCCAGAGCCTGGAGCAGGGGCTGTATGTTAATTTGCACTTGAGCTTCACTTTGTGTAATGCACTCGAGTGGACATTGTCCATTGGACAGCTCTGGTGACAGATGCAAAGGAACCTGCCAGCCTGTGATAACCAGCAGCAGCGCTGCCAGCAGCATGCAGACTAGCAGGCTTGAAGGCAGTGCTCATGCAAAGTGTGGTCAGAGCCAGACACTGTCAAGGGCAGCAGACAGCTGATGAGAGCAACACATGGTTCTGTGCTTTGTTTTGCTCACAGCAGCTTCCTGGAAAGCTGAGCTGAATGCTGCTGAGACCAGGAGAAAAGATGGAATGTGTGGCGTGCAGGAATCTGCACCAGAAAGGTCTCTCTTGTAACCATCCCTGCCTTGAGCCTTTTGTTTGGGCACCTTGAGCATTGCACAGATGCTGTAACCAAGATGCACACTGATTGAAAGTGCAAAGCAGTTATTTGTGGATATATTGTTTATCAGCTCTACTCCCAGCAGAGCTAGGATTAAGGAACCACTGGTAGACTCAGCAGTAGAATCCTCACCATGCATTCTCTGGAGACCAGGCAAAGGTCCCTTAGGAGGCAAAGGGTTGGTCTTTGCTGCTCCCTGGAGCTGATTTTCAGTGTGGCTGACTTGCCAGAGTCCAACCCTTTTTAGTATTTTCTGCTTTTCATGTTTTGCCTCTTTAATCTTTAAGACCCCTGTCTCAACAATCCAGCCTCTTCAATTTTACCTTTCTTATCTCATGTGGCTCTGCTCTACAGACTGCTTCACAGCTGTTCTGCACTGCACAATTTCTTCATCAGCCTAAGCCAAGGTTATGCAGCTGGGATGTGTTACACCTGACCTGAGCCATGGGGAAGGGGGGATGTTAAAAGGGGGCCACAGAGCAAGTGTGTTACAGATACTCAGGTGCAGCAGATCAAAAGCTGACCCTGGACCAGACACACTGAACCTTTTATCTCTTTCCTGAAACAGAAGCCAATAACTTCCCTCTAAGGCCCCCTAATGACAATAATGGCAAGCTGGTACCATATAACAGACAGCAAAACCCATTTGTACTACTATGACTGAAAATCCATTCATTAACTGCTTTGCTTGGAGCTTGTCCTGGCCAGAAGAGTTGTTAGGCAGTGTGGTCAAAGTGTCCTATGACAGCTTGGTGTTGGATGCCCAAGATTAGGTAGGGATGATATAAAAATAATCTATCTCCTCTTTTTTTCCTTGTATCTCTGAAATCTGCCTCCTGGAAAGAGCCTTTCCATCAGAATTCCTCCAGCTGGAGGAACTCCAGGAGAGGAGTATTATGAAGACAAAAAAACTAATTAAAATGTTCTTTCCTTTTCTTAGGGAACTGCCTGCCAGAAGTGGGAGAATGACCATCTCTACTAACACTACAGTTACAACAGCATAAGGTCTTGTCAGTGGACAGAGAGAGCAGAGTTCCCTTTGCAGGATTTAAACAAAACCAAGGAAAGACACAAGCCTTTGTTTGAAATCTTCTGCTGAGATTGTGTGTTTCAGGATGCCAGAATCTAATTATCTGACCTCTCATTTTCAATGTGTTAAATAACATTATAGATAAACATGATTTGATGGTTTTTTTTCATAAACTAGATTTAAATGTAATCATAACTTTTTCTTCAAGGCTGAATAAACTAATTATTGAAAGAATGAAAGAAAAAGTTCTATGCCTCAATCCATGAGTTGCATAATTCTGTTAGCTAAATATAATTAATGAAATAATTAAAGCAGCATTGCTAGTTGCTTCAAGAGACAGAGAATAAAACAAAAATCTACTACCATGTGCCTAAACTTTCTGGGTTTTGGAAGCTGGGTTTGGTAGCTGTCTTTGGTGGTTACTTACCATGAGGAGTGAAAAACGAGGAGGTCAAAAATGTCAAAATGGCTTTATTAATCTAGCAGAGTAGAAACATTTGGGCTCCACTTTACAGTCACTGAAGCTGATGGAAAATTTGCCAATTACTCCAGTGGCAACAGAACAAGACACTTAATTGGAAACATGCAAACCATGATAAGAATATACCCATGTTAAAATGCAATCCACTGAAAATTCTCTTATGTTTTAGAAATAATCTGATCAAGAATTGGAAGAGAAGAAGCTATCCAAAATCAAAATGTCTGTATAAAAATCTCCTTCTGCTTTATTTGCTTCCTCAAAAAATTAATTCAATTCAAAAGCATTATTCAACCTAAGTGAATATAAGGACTAATTTAAATATCTTATCTAGTCATTAAAAATCCCAGAAAAATGCAAATTTTTCTAGTTTAGGGCTGAAGTAAAATCAAGCCCATCCAGAACCTTTTTGCCTTTTGCCTAATTAATATAATTTGAAAAAAAATTTAATGTTGGGGGGGGGGGGTGGGGGTAAATTTGATAAAGTATAATAGACATAAATGTAATGTTTCCAACAAGAACCAAAGTATGAAAACAACTTCAAACAAAGTATGAAAACAAGGTAAGAGAGCTCATTTCTGTCTGGGAGGCTTCAGTGAGATGTTGCTGAGTTCCCAGACTTTACACCTTTGAACCAAGCACCTGTGAGTTTTCTGGATTGTGTTCCTGTCTTTTGTATACTTTGTGGATTTTGGAGAAATCTAATTTTTCTCTTTCCTTCCCTTTCCCTGATCTGGATGTAACAATGTAAGAATTATTTGGATAAGAAAATAAGGAAAAGAAACTTTGGGTTCAAATGCATTTTGGCAGAATTTCATAAATTTTGGGCAGCCATAACTCATGCTCAGCACCTGGGAATTTAAAAATTGTGTATGTGCACCATTAGTATTTGACAAACAAAAGATACCTGAACCAAACTTTAAATATTTTTATGCTCTGGTAAGCTCAAAACTTAGCAGTATAAAAAGCATGTTCAGCCCTGTTAAATCCAGCCTTCTCACCCCCACTGCTGACACCCCCACCTTATTCTACCAGCAGCACTGCACATCACCCAGGCACCAACTGGCATCCAGAAATACTGTCTGGGATAGCTGTATGTGCAGGTGGTGAAAGGCATTTTAGTAGGGTGGAAGTAAACTTCATGAAGGACCCATGGGCTTGGTTTGCTCAGCCTTGCTGCACAGGGGACGCCAGGGGCAACACTGACACCTTCTGATAAGAGGAGGGCACATCCATTCCTTTGCTATTGCAGAAAAAGAAGCAGGATGCTCTGCATCTGCAGGAGTGGGTGGTTCTCACATCTGTTTCTATTCTATTTCTGTAGTTTCAGGCATCTCCCCAAGTCCTTTCAAATATCACACCTTTTCAATATTCAGCTTGATGCAAGTTTCAGCTTAAAAGAGACACAAGGGAAGGAAAACAGGGGGATGAGGGCTGGCAGAGGCCTCCATTGGCAGAACCTACCAGAAAAAATGCAACTGTGTTGTTTCTATGTTGAGGTCTCCCCATTTTTAGAAGTTCAGTTGCAAAATAATTCCAAATGTGGGAATTAGATTCAGAAAGTCATTAGGTCATTGGACACTGTGGATAAAGAGCCTGGAGAAACAGACTTGTTTTTCCAAAAGAAACATTTATAAAGAGACACAGATTTAACTGCAAAAGAGAGAGCTATAAGGTAACTAAAGAAGCAGATAATAAATAAAAATGCTTGGGCTAAGGGAAGAAAATTTTGCTTTACACATATGAGTTGTATCACATTGCTTATGGGGAGAAAACCCAAAATAGAAGAATCTAAAAACCCATGTTCACTGGAGTGAGTATAATGGGATTCTGTTTGCTGCAGGAAATCTGGGAAAATACAATGCACTGGTTTTCCATTCACATTACCATAGTCACAAAATCCACTTAGTGCTAGTGACAACTATTTGAAGCTCCTGTTTGTGTTTTGTCCAGGTCAAGCACACATCTGAGATCAGTGTAGGATTGGAGTATACATTATAAATTTTAGTAAAATCAAGTTACCAGTGAGTGGATTAAGAGTAAATGGCACTTGATATGCTCAGATCAATATCCTGCCCTTGCTCTCCCTAAACACATACAGCACCACAGGTCAGGCTTTATACAGAGCTTGGATTCCTGCCAGGCTGGTTTCTTTCTGAAGCTGTCTGTTCTGGAGGTGGGAAATCAGGGGAAGTGCTTTGGGATGCTGCTCTTTTTTCAGCCAATGCACCAGAGATACTATGCAAAGGAAATTACAGGAGGGATGATACATGCTACTACTGTATCAGGGTTCAGCTGCTATATTTATTTATGTGTGTATTTATGCATGTATGTATGTATTTATTTATTTATTTGTATGTATGTATCTGGCAGCTGCAAAACTCTTCTTTTTATCCCACGCTAGAAATAAATAACAATTTCTCAGTTATTTTATTTTCAGGATGAGGAACTGCAATTATGTTTCGTAACTGGTAATATGGGGCTCAGGATTCTTACAGAATAGTGGCTCTGAATAACAGCAGATATTCACATTTTTTTCTCAGCTAAATAGACATAGTTGTAATGAAAACTATTCTAATTAACTCAAGGGATCCAAGTTCCTTTTTTAAAGAGTGGCTATCTCTAGCAACCTAAATCCAGAGTCATAAAACCATAGGGACAAGCTAAGTTGTAAGGGGCCCAACAGAAAATGAACAAACAAACAAACAAACAAAACCAAGGCAAAAATCAAAGCAAGCAAACAAGCAGAAGAAAAAGATTTTTTTTTTTTTTTTACTTTCTTCACTACCTCAGGTTTAAAAGTAGCAGTGATTAACAAGGAGGAAAATTAAATGCATTAGAATTTAAAACCAAGATGTAGAAATTGTTTCACTATACCAATTTGTGTTTATCTTTCTGAGGCTTTTTTAATTTTTTACATCATTCATTCATATCACTATTTCTCATTTTTAATTGGAACTGAAACACTGAATTTACTATGCTTGTGCACATGGTAGCTCCAGTATTCTTTCTTATGAAAAAAGTTCCTTCTAAAGAACAGTTAGAGTCAAATCCAGGTGTTCAGCCTTGCTGTGGACTGTCCCAGCAACATCCCACACTGCAGTAGCAGCAGGGCATACATTCTGGTATTTGCAAATTTCCTCTGTGAAGAAAACCATTAATACTCATTTCAGGAAATTCAGATCAAAGCCATTTAACAGGATAAGCTTTGGGAACCTACCAAATAGACTTGACTTGTTCAGAAGCCTATATCTAGCAACTATTTGAATACAGGGAGATTGCTCTCTATGTGGGAACTCTGCCTCAGTTTGGTTTTCATTGTTCCTTATACAGCTTTTATATGGCATAAGCCTGGGTATGAAAAGCAAACCTGGTCATTTCAGTGGCTGGTTTTCATTGCACACTTGCATTACTGATTGATAACATTACTGCAGCTGTATACAACTTCAACACAAACATATTTTTTCTGCACAAATGTCATTATTTCCTTGTTCTTCTAAGGAATACAGTACCTTATTCTCCTAATGAACCATATATCAGAAAAAGACAGAAATCTGTATTAGTTTCTTTATGTTTTTTCCACATAATCTATTTCATGTAATTGAATGATGAGGAGTCAGTTTATTGTCTGATGAAAACTTGAATTTTTAGGATGCAAGCAGACAGTTGCAGAACATAACTAGCTCTGTTAAAATTTTAAGAAACATTTTTAAAATTTCCAGAACATCACAACAAATCTATAAAAGATTTCTTTATCAAAGTCCAGTAACACAGCAAATAAACAGAAATATAGGTGATGGTTCTAATGAGCAGCATTTCCCACATTATCAATTATTTAGTTTTCAACTTACAAAACATTTTGTTGCTATGAATTAATCCAACATGAAAACCAAGTCCAACATGAAAAAAAAAAAAAAAACCTTTAAATCACAGCACCCAACATTACATCCTTTGAAATATACAGCTCTTTTTTTAGTCCAGAAGTTAAAATGACAATGGCTGTGATCTGGAGGCGCCTGCTTGTAATTTTTGGAGAATAATCTCATATGATAATGAAAAATGGCAAAGGTAAAAGTCAAGGAAAAACACAGAAGGGAGTAACATCAGGAGAATGATCAAAACATTGTGTAGAATAACATAGAAAAGTAAAAGTTGCCAAAGTCAGGAGAGCACCAGCAAGATGCACACCACTGCTGGGTTGGGCAGCAAACCAGCTGGCCAGAGCACAATGCCATTTGCTGAGGGCACAGTAAAACTGGGGTGATGGCAACTTGACACAGCTGAGTCAGTGCTGGGATAGAGTTCACTATGTAGCACACAGCAGGGCCCTTCCATTCAGCTTCCTACACTTTCCCTTTTCCAGCAATGGCATTTGGATGTGACATGGGAGAATTCAGCATCCATCAGTCTGCCATCATAAACTCCCAGGCTGGCAGGATAGACCAGTGCCCCTTCTGAGGTCATATAACTTTCATTCTTCTTTTAATGTTCATAAATGCTTCCATACATTTCTGACACTGACAGAGAAAAACTGCAATCTCAATAAAAGTATTGAACCCTGAAAATTAGACTTAAATTTATGTGGCAGTTTAGAGACATGATGCCTCATTCCAACAGACACACATTTTGGAAGCACTGGCAAGGTATTTCCTGATTAGGTTTCTCATGATTACAAAACACTGCTGTACCATCTAGAAGGAGCTCAGAATTACTCAGTCTCCTCATTTTTATGATGCATTATATTTTTTCTTTTGTTGCTGTGCCTCCAATATTCTTACAGTATTACGTTTCTTAATTTGAACTTATTTTCCAGGTCATCAATTCAGTTGTCCAATGTTATTGTCCTAAGGATTTACAACCAGATCATTGTTTTTCAAGCACTATTTTTCTCTGCTTCTAGTTTAGCCTCAGCTTTCTGTAATCTGAAACTAATATTTCTGTTGTGGTCATATAAACTGCATCACTCAATGCAGTCCTGTCACACTGAGCAAGACCAGTTTTACTTGGTAAAAGAAGTGCATGTTTCCAGATGCCCTGATATTTTTACATAATAGAACAAAATGAATGGAGATCAAATCAAACCAGATCAAATGGAATTGAATAGGAATACCACTATTCTCAGAAGAGGTTGAGTTCTGAAATGTCTGCCCAGAAAGTAATCCTCACTGCATTTATTCACACCAGGAAAAACATAAGAAGTTTAAAGCCCAAATCGAAACATACACTGTCAGTATCCCAGTTCTACATCCCTCAAAAACTTTGCCTATCTGGAAATCAGAACAGGGTGCAGAGATGTCCCTGCAGGGTTGTTGATACTGTAATTACTCCCAGGACAAAGAAGTTGTTTTCCCACAGGCAGTTATCTGGGACTGTGAAAAACCTGAACAAGAACATGAACATGAACATGAACATGAACATGAACATGAACAGGTGAAGCATGCTGCCTTAGCATCAGCCAAAGGCTTTTTCAGAAGTCCCTAGAAGACTTCAAATCTGGTTGTATCAGAGTACTGCTTATGGCTGGGAGAGAGCTAATGTTCTTCAAAGCAGCTTGAATGGGACTATGTTTAAGATTTGTGGCCAAAGCAGTGCTGGCAACACAGGGATATTTTACTTATCAGTCAATAATACTTACACAGGATCAAGAATTTTTCTGTGCAAAAGTTCTGTGTAAGTTCCTCATTTTGTCCATGACAGGTGTAAATAAAGACTAGACAGAGTCTTTTTGTTTTCTCCTGTGTGTCCTGCAAAAAGATTTTTTGAAAAGTACATTACAAAGTTTGCTGCTCTCAGCTTATAAATAATCTCCAAATGGCTATAAAATATTACCATCATGTGTATGATCATTAAATCTCCTGGCTACTCCTAGGTCATGTGAGAACATCAAATTGTGCAAACATGGAGAGACAGTGAGTACCAACATACACAAAATGCTGCTTTATTGTGGCAACCAAAGTTGTGGAGACAGAATTATTATGGGAAATAATGCCTCTAATAAATATTTTCTGGGTTATGCCACCTGGAAATTGCTCTCTTCTTCTTGCCCTTGAACCCATCTCTTCCAAGAGCTACATCCATTTTGAGTAGCTCTCTTCTCAGCCACCACTGACAAAAATATGCCTACATTGAGATAACACAAAACTAACTTTTTTTTTTCTCAGTGGAAGAAAAGGACAATAAGGGAGTAAAGGTAAGAGGAAGAACCTGTAGCAAACATCTCATGGTTCAAGCCTGAAGGATGAGGGAAGGCTGGCTGTCACACAAAGCATCAGCAAATCCCCCAGACAACCCTAAGGCAGCAGTAAGGAGGGAGCTGGACAGAAATGGGGTTTTAGCAGATGGTTCTGCTGGAGCAGATTGAGCTTCACAGACTTGATATCTCACAACACGAAATGGAATATGAAAATGAATCCAAAGCTTGCATGAAATTAATGAAGTTGGAGGAGAAACATTCATTCTGCACAGGGGTAGGGTGAATTGTATGTTGCCTTCTGGGTAGCTATGATTAGGCAGACTAGAACTACAGCAATGAGGCTGAAATGCAGTTGGAAAATGAAGAAGAGTTTTGGCAGAGGAATCACTGTGAATTCTGGTAGTCTTTTAGGCATGATTGCTAACAGACTTATAGATGGAAGTGACATAAAGCTAGTGAAATCAAAGATGTGTCAGATATCTGCTGGGTGACATTAGAGATGAATGTGAGACATAATGTGAGGATATTAGAGCTGTGGCTGTCAAACTCTCAAATAAAATGTTACACCCCCAAAATATATCACAATTGAGATATCATGACCTTTCTACACGACATTGGCTCATCTATTGTGTTCTCATCTCCAGAAAGAAGCAGTTTAATTTTATTTAGTCTTCCATAATAAGTCACAAAATGCTGGACTACTAATTGAATAGACTGCTTTTGATCAGGAGTTCTTTGGCATAGTTTTCCTTCTCAGTGTGCCTGAATGTCTTATAAATAGCTTTCAGCTTGATTACATATAAATTTAAGCCACATTAGAGTTCATATGTTCCATTGATATATTAATCCCTTTCTCAGTTTCTGTCAATTTAGGAACTTGCTACCTCCCTGAATATTTTGAGCACAAATTAAAACTGTTTATAGTTTTAAAAAAATAATTGGAATAGGCTCATTGTGAGCTGCTGAATTTATTTATCAATATCATGATGCTAGTACTGTCACTTATAATCCACATTTGCTGTAAATACCTACAGAAAACATAGTGGAAAATTAAAACAAAGACCTGGAGCGAAGCTGCATTTCCTGCAGCACCTTCAGGTGGTCAGTGTTTCACCAGTGGATGGAATGAGCTCAGTGAGGCAGGCAGGCTCCATCCACTGCAGGCTGTTTGGCTCTCAGCAGCTAGCTACAGGACCCTCTGCACTTGCAAGTTCCCTGGGTTCAGGAGAGGATTGCTCTTAGCTCCTGGCTCTGAAGGTGGACACAGATATTCATAGGTGATGGAGTTACTTCTGTGGCAGGTTTTGTGGTGCCAGACTACTGGACTTCTAGGACTGGCTATTTTTTTCCTCAAGTTTTTCTATCCTTTATATGCTCTAGCAAACAGTATGTTACTTGAGTATGTTGCAGAAAGGTTATTTGGCAGCTAAAACTCCCTTTCTCAATTTACACCTTCAAAGTTAAGACAGCTACCTCACGAAAAAACAAATTTTCTCTTAAGGGGAAAAAAAACCAGAAAAAATCTCTTCTTAAAATTAAAACACATACATATATTTTACATCTCCATACACACAGATTTGGGTCTTTAAGTGAGGAAATCTTTCCTCCACCTTTTTTCAACTCTAAAATGGTGGAATGACCTTTATTTTGAAAAACAGCTTTGCCTGTGACATGAGATCTTTCCATTCACTTCCATGCAGTGGATAACCCAGTGTCCATGGCCCTTCATTCCCATTCTTCCCTGTATGGGTGTAGAAAGCAAAAAAGATAAAAAATAAGCTTAGGCAGATCTGCACCACATCAGCCTGTCTATTACAGAGCAATTAAATAGATGTATTTATGCATTCATAAGTAGAAAAGGAAAAGTTAGCAAAAGAATACATGGGAGCCTACCTTATCAGCCCAAACTGGAGAAGAGGTTTGCTTTTAGATTTGTTTCTGGTCTTGATTTTTCTTAAACATGAAAAGTTGGTTCATTTTGCCCAAAATAATCTACCCAAACCACTGATCTAGTTAAGCAGCAAAGAAGGTGTAGGTGTAAGGGCTTATCCCAGGACTCTTTCCAGTAGCTGCACTACTGTTGTGCTCTGAGGAGTTTGACATTATTTCAACCAGTTGGTTTTAAATTCTGATATTCGCTAACATTGTAGAAGATAGACTCAGCACACCCTCTGAGTAACTTTCCACTTTATTTTTAGTCTTTCTGAATCAAGTGACAGGGGGGAAGTGAGAAAGGCAGTCACAGTGGGGGAATATTTCAGAAATGTCAATAGGCTGTCAGTAAAGTCCTAGAAACAAAGCTGTGAACTGCTTTCATTCCCTGCCCCAGCTCTGAGTCCTTCTATATCCCCATCATCATACACAAAGCCTTCACTTAGAGGAAAAGATTTGTGGCAAAATTCCTACAGTTTCTGTAAGGCATTACCAAAAATATTGCTTCCTTGGGGCCAAGAGATAGCAATGTTCTTCATTAGCCAAGAAACTGGATAGGTAGAGAATGGGTGGAAAAAAGTCATGCAGTCATTTGTAATAAGGGTTAATAAGTAATTCAGGGCTGCAGGTATGAGCAATACTTTCTTTATTGCTATATATGCCCACCACTTCAAGGCTATAAACTAGTGTGGTAAGTAACCTAACAGCCCACTGGGATGTTCAAAAGCTGATTAAAAATTTATTGAAAGATATGTTAATAATTTATTAACTTTACACTAACATTTATAGGCACCCTTAGATTAAAGGTCTGATAGAATAAATTTATGATAGAAAAAACAAATTCAGTGCTTAGCTTAAAAAAAACCAAACCATATTTAAGTAATGCTAATAAAAATTAAAGTTGTTTTGCTTTAATAGGAGGGAAAGAGAGAAGCTTTTCTGTTTTGTTGAACAAAGTGCAATATTTACAAAATCCTTTTATATTAAATAAAATAGTACTTTAAAACTAGTCTTTGAAATGGGAGGAACATTCTAAAGAGTTTAAGCTTTTAAGGAGAGGTGGGTGGCTCTGGAAGACCTGTCTGAAAGGGATGGGATGAACTGGATTTGCTGTATGGCATCGAGACAGCACTGCTTTATTTCTGCATTCAGAAGAGTGCTCCTTGCTTTTCTGTTTCATTATAGAAAAGGATGGTGTGAGCAGCAGTGTCACTCACTGTTTCACAAACATTGAAAAAACTACTTGTCTTTAAAATATCTTACTGTAAGATGTCTTTTTTTCTGTTGGCTGACTTACACAAGAGCTGGAAGTGAACAAATTGTTTTGCTGCTCATCAGCTCCTGACATTTATTCTAGTTGTATATATAAAGAGCAATAAAAAAAGAAGAGAAGAAACTTTACATACCAGGACAAGAGAAAGGTTAGATTAATATTATCTGCCATATGGTTCCTGCCCAAGAAACAGAGAAAAAGAGCTGCAGGAAAAAGAGACAAATATGATTTGTTGTGTCAGAAACACAAGTCTGAAATAGATTTATTGGCCTTGTTCAGAATATGGACAACTTGTGACAGTGACAAATGTACATTCTGAAGGAAATCTAGGGGTTTTGTTGTTGTATATTTTCTTGGACTCAGGAAGCACTTTGCCTCTATCCTGTCATAATTATCTAGCAAACCAACCATTGATTTTTTTTAAAGTATTTTCTTGAAAAGTGACTTTTCTCTACAATGTATAGCTATATGCTTTTAGTATTTATGCAACCACCAAACTATGTTCCTGTGTTTAAAAGAACCAATTCAGTAGCAATTGCAGAAATGCCCTAACACATCTAAGCTGAACCCTCTCTCCAAGCATGGTAGACCAGCCTGAGTGTCTGCCACAGGCACAGCAATTGCAGCACAAAGCCCACTGGGTGCTAATGTGATTATCAGGGGAAATGTTTCCAAGCACTAATCCCCCTCCAAAGTGCACTCCCATTGACCTAAAATTCTGTAGCCTCTTTTCTGGTCTGCAGCCCTCTATCTGCTACTAGCACTGCTGGTCTCAGAGCAGAAAAGATGCCAAAATATTGCTCAATTAATGCATGGGAGGCAATTTGCACAGTGAAAGAGCAGAAGGATGGCACCAAAATATATGCTGGGTATGAAAAAGTATGATACCCAACTGCTGCAGCCACGTACAGAGGTGCAAGAGGAAGAATTGCAGAGGAAGAAAGGGCAGGAGCAGAGCAGAAGAGGTATAGCTGTACACAGCATCCCTATCTTGGCCTGGGGCAAGCAGGGAAATGTAGATTATTTCTCCACTGCTCAGGGCACCATTTGTTGGGTTGTGGTTGTTTTCTTTAAAGAGCTGTGCAGCCAAGAGTTGCTATAAAGTTGTTTATTGCAAAGGCACATCAGTCTCGAAAGGCAAAGAGTCACAAGTGTTAAAGTCCATGCCAAAGGTTTTGGTTTAGAGTCCTCAATAGGCAAAGTCCCAGTCAGAGGTAGAAGCTGCTCCCAAAGGTCCCAGCAGGGCTGATGTTGCTGCAGCAGCTCCTGTCTTCTTTGGGTGATGATGATGGCAGTGAAGAGAGCAGGAACAAAAAGAAAAGGCAAAAGCTAAAGTGAAAAGGCAAAAAGCAAAAGCAAATCTCTCCCCAGTGCATAGAATTTCATATACAAACTTCCCAACAAGCTAAAGACACAAACTCGAACCATTCCTTCCTAACCTATAAGAATTCTAGTTTCTTAGCACACCAGGTTACATATAAACTAAGCATGTGCTCTATCTTGTTCTATCTGAAAAATGTAAGCAATATTCCTACTATAGTTTTATTATGCCTTACTTTAGTTTTATTATGTCTAAAACTATGTTCCTGGAGCCTCTATGGAAGCTTATTAGGACTATGTTTTTCAACCTTCACTAGGACTTGCTGATCTCTGACTGAGGAACTCAGAGACCTCTGTTTTCAGAGTCCAACAGGGACAGGGATGTGAGATAAAGGTTGTTATCAGACACCTGAGCTCTCAGTGCTGCCCTATCTCTTTTAGGCATCTGATTGCTATTTAGTAGTCAAGAAAGTAGCTCCAGAAGCACTGGTGTCCTAACTTTTTCATCTTTCATAACATTAGATGAATATTAGAAAAATTATGATCTGGTGCTTGCAAGAGTCCAGGGTGACAAGTTTCAGTGTGGATAACTTCCATCCACACTTTCATTTCTGGGGTGCATATTGGCCATGCACAGAGCTGTATCTCTGCTGTTCCTCAGGAAATAACAAAACTGGTAATCCCAGCAGGGCCCTTTGGATGCAGGGTCTCAGTGAGTCATACCAGTCAAACCTCTTTAAGTCTGCTTCTGGTTGGTTGGTTGGTGCTTTCAAATATACTAATATACTTCCACTGCTAAATGTAGCTCTTCAAACAGCAGTTTTACAAATACAGCAAAATGTTTTCTATCACTGAAAAGCTGGGGAAAAATAAGATAATGAAAAATTTGTCCCATGATGAGCAATTTGGATTCATATTATCTGTCTTTTTCCCCAGTTTAAACTTCCTTTTCTCTATTTATGGATGGAATGAAAAAATAGGATTTTTCTTTTCCAGGTCAGTTAACGAAATGAAGTGGGAATATGCATGTAGTGTTTGTGTCATATAAAAAGTCACCACTTTTCTGCATCCACTCAGTCTTGTAGCTGCAGTGTAACAATGTAGTTATTTTTTACCATGTTTATTTTTACACTCAGCTGTGACATATAAGAACTCAATTTTAAATGACACATTATTATTTTCCCTGTACATTAGTTCATCTCTAAATTTTCTAAAGAAAATTGATGCATTACTAGTAAGAAATGGAACAAAAGGTAACTCTGGTGCTCTGAAGCCATAAAAAAACTTTATCCTGTACCACTGAAGTTAATATGACTGCTGCCATGTACTTAAATAAAAACAGGAGTGGTCCTCTGGTCATCTGGGACTTTGATAGAAAGAGACATTAGCATAAGGTTAATTAAACACAAGAAAAATCATTAAACCAAAATACAAAAAAAGGTTGACAAGAGAGTCTAAAGAACAGAACTAACACAAGTTAAGACAAAAAGAGGAAAAGCATGGATTTTATTTTGAATTAAAAGTACACATATATATTACAGATGCATTTATTACACATCTGAGGTACCAGTAGTTTTCTTTTGAAAATCTTCAGTCAGAAAGAAATGAAGCAGTAAGTGTAAAAACCTCAGGCATTCCCATTTCCTGAAATCAGTAATATAAGTTAAGACATTGAACACAGTGCTGAAGGTCAAGGCCTCATTCATTTTAGGTATTTTCTTTTTTTTCCTTTTTAGTTAGTTCTTTTGGTTGGTTGGTCGTTCATTGGGTGTTTTTGTTTGGCTTGGACTTTTGGTGGGTTGGTTGTTTTTTTTGGTTTTTTGGGTTTTTTGCTTGTTTGTTTGTTTGTTTTGTTTTGTTTTGTTTTGTTTTTGTTTTTTGTATTTTTTGTTTGTTTGTTTGTTTGTTTGTTTTTGTTATTTTTGTTTTGTTGTTGTTGTTGCTATTGTTTTGGGGACCTATTTTTTTATTGTTTTTTGGCCCTTGGTGGTGGTGGTTTGTTTGTCCAGTCTTTCTATTGTGTTATATCCTGAAAGTTTGGAAAAAGAGATACTTAGTGTCACTTGGTAAACCAGGCTCAAGCCCTTCTCTTATCAATGTTGCATTGCACAGCTGAAGAGGAAGGCTGTTCACCATCCCCTGAACAGAGCAGAGCAAGAAAGACCAGCATCCAAGGGCTGCAGCTGGGGCAGAGCTGTGCAACATGAAAGAACAGAGAGCAGGAACTGAAAGTGATCTGTCATAGAAACATCATGTTCAAATTAGCAATGTCATGTTTCCTGTCATTCCTGACTCTCTGACTTTAAAAAAAAAAACCCAAAACACTCTAATCTGGGACTCAGACTTTGCATTAAGTCGTTTAAGGCTGGTTTTTGGTGAACCTTAATTTTATAGTCAGAAACTCTTCCTACTGGAAAATTTCTGGCCAGTGGCAGCCTCAAGAGAAAAAGCTTCTTCCTGGAACCTTTGAGTAAAGATTGGAACAGATTATACAGTGAGAGCAAGAGTCAAGCTTTTTGTTCAGTAGATTTGCTGCTAATTGTTCAGGTAAGAAGACACAAATGGAGAATCATACCATCCCCCTTAGGGAGATGTCTTGCTGCTCCTTATTCCTATGTCTGAGCAAACAAACACACATGTACACCCTCCTCCCACCATACACATTTTTTCATCTATTAATCTAAAGAGAGATACATATATTAGCCTGCCTGCCTACTATCTATTCATAGAAAAAGGTTTTTTTGTATAAAAGATTTATGACTCCTGATGGTATCAGGTTTCCTTCCTAAAGGCATCTAATCCATCTGCACAGTTATCATATTTTTCTGATTCCATTTTCCTCTCTGCACTTTCCATTGGTCTCCAGCTACCACCAGGGTGGACTCTAGAGCTGTGCTCTGGTTCTGCACCCCTGGCCCCACTGGAAATTGTTCACTTCACAACCTGGAAATTTGCCTCCATTTTATTTCCTCTACCTCCTTTGGAAAATAGTGTCCATCAACACATTTTGCAGCGAGCCATGTATGACACAGAAGTATAGGATTTATGAGTAGATAGACTGAAGGTAGAATAATAGAAAATAGAGTTTGAAAAGAGGCTAAAAGATCATTTACCCTACAGAAAGACTAGAGTGTTCTATCTGTCTCTAGACTTAGAAAGCCACCTGGCTTATTCTAGCCATCTCTCAAGGATGAAAAAACCGAACACAAAAAAACCCTCAAACCCCAAACAACAACAAACAAACCAACCAAACAAAATCCCCACAAAGTACTATATACAGCATTTTACTATTCAACTATTCTGCCTGCCATAACTCATTTCCTAACCCCTGACCATTTTGCAAATTAAGCTCATTGCTTCTTGTTCCAGCTAAAGTGAATATGACAAGACAGTTTATCATCATAATCTTGGAAATTCACCTTCCTTGTATTTAAAATCTATTGTTGTGACTTCTTTACTCTAAACTAGATAGGTCTTTCAGATTTTCTCCACAAATCGATCATTCTTGTTGCTTTCCCCAACTCTATCTTGCTCTATAATCTTCTCTCACTGCATTCATATCAGATCCAAATAACAGCATTATTCTAAATCTTAAAGTATAGATATTTGTACATGCAAGTGTGATATTCATAAGTTATTCCTTTTTTGCTTTGTTGTGATTTCCTTATTTTACAAAATCATTGTCTTTTTATATGTGTTCACTCTGCCAATTGCACCTCTCAGATTTTAGCCAGGTATTCCCCATCCTCTGTGTGTAAAGGTGATTATTTCTGCATTGTGTAAAGTTTTACATTTATCTTTATTAAATTGCATCTACTTTTCCAATTTGTAAAAATCATTTTAACTTCTAATCTTATCCTTCTAAGTGTTTGCAAGCATTCCCAAAGTGGAGTGATTCACAAGTCTTAAAATCTTCTTTCTTTTTACTCTACTCCACTTTCCAAGGTCATTAATCTAAGTTCTGAACAGAAACAGCTCTGGAAATATTGCTTCACTTTGGGAACATGGCACTGACATGACTCCTTAACTATATTTTTCCAAACACTTAAATTTTTACCTTTTACCTTTCCCCCTTTACCTGTTGCCTGCTCTCTTTCAGATGGTTGTCCTACTTTTTACTAAGCCTTGTTTTCCTAACATTCCCATCTGGATGAACCACAGCAGAGCTCCTTTTCCTCTAGGACTTTTCACTTTTACCATGTCTGTAAAATCACTGAAGTTCTCAGTCAGTGGATCCTCCCCAGTATTTTTTCCAATTGATAAAGTTTAACTTGTAAATGAGAGAAAGGTATGAAGTCAAGACCTAACAGTTGATAACAGTATTTAGAAAAAAGGGTTTCAAGACTAAGGAAATGAGAAAAACTCTTAAGTTAGATAATCCCTTCTAAACTCCATGCTTAATATCCTGCAGGGTATCAAATACTTTGTCCCATTTTTATGTGTCACTTTTCCTTACATGATATTTGTGCCATTGTGCTTGGGAAGTACCAAAAACCCATGGGTGCTAGTTGTCTATAATCATTAGCAATAAAATATATATGTTTAAAAAAAGTGATAGATTTATTAATTTATTTTCTACATGACAGCAATAAATTTTGGTGCTTGATAAATACAGTCAGTCAAATTCTTCATTTTGACAGTGTCTTTTTTCATATCACCACATGTTATTTGTACAGAGAAAGACAGAGCAATCTGTCATCTGGAAAACTAAAAAATTTAAAGACAGCCAACCCTGGAACAGAGTTTTCTTGGTTGCCTTGCTCATGATCAATTGTATCATGAGCATACCAGACAAAAGTAACTGAATATTTCAGGGTTTTTGTTAGCAATCATTGCCTTAAAGTACTTTTGTTTTGTTTTCATTCCATATATACATTTCAAACAGAAAATTATAAATAATACTTCGTGTAATAAAAAAACATTGTGTACAAAATAAGAAATCAAAATCAAACAAATGGATATATCAGACATGAGATTCTCATCAGTAGTTGTGTCTTACTCCATATTTCTTACAGTAAATCAATCATTTTTGACAATGGATAGATAGAAGGCCACTGAAAATTGTAGATATATAATTTTAAAAACACATTCAGCTTATGCAGGAGCATGAAGCAGTGCAGTTACCAACCAGTAAAATTTCAGAGTGTATTTTTTGTTTCCTCTCCGTTCACTCCCTGGTATTTGCAATAGTAGCTTTACTGAAACTTATTATAAATTAGGTAGAAGGCATTTCTCTGCAGAAAAGGGGTTTTGTCTCTGTTCATCAGCTCAATTAACACAGTAGAGTCAGAGCCTAAAATGCATCCAGCTGGGAATCATAACAAGTCAAGTAACAATTTAAGTAATAATAATATTTTCAGGTTTTATCATTATTAAAAGATAAATTTATTGTACACTTAAGGTTTTGGACTGGAGAAATTCTCTGCCAAAAAGAGACTTTTCAATGATGAGTCAGATGTGGTTATACAGAATCCAGAAAGTCTGATGGACTTTGGTTTGTCACATGGCTCGATTTGCACCAGGTAATCTCACTGCTTAACATGAATCTTCATCCATTTCTTATACACTAATAGTATTGAATGCTAATTGTTATCTCCTTTTCTATGTTATGTTATTTACCCTTATGTTACAAGGAAAGAACTTAGACTTCAGTTTGTATTTTTAAATTATCATTTTCTCACTGCATCTCAAACTATGTGAACATAAGAACAAGCTTGTTAAAAGAGTTGGATGAGTAAAAAAATGTAAAATATATCTCACTCTGAAACACTTCTGTTGCCTATAGAAACTAGACTGATGCAAAGATTTTCTGTTAAACTTTGAATTCACTAACAGTTGTCTTATCTATTAACAAGACCACTGGTTCCAGCTTTCGCAGAGAAAAGTTACTACAGTTTTTCCTCCCAGAAAAGTTTCCTCATCACATCAGAGAAAGGGGTGAATGGCTTTTTTGAGCAGCTCTTTCCACACACCCAGCATAGCTCTGCCTGTCTATCTAGTGACACCAATTTTTGTGCTGGTGTGTGCTTCCACACCTCATACATGTGGCCAGAAATGATGCTTCTTTACCACTGAGAGATATAGGATATTATATGCCTGTCCACATATATTAACAGCTTTCCAGGCCACAGCTGGATTCCTTGCCATTATTTATAGGGTATCACCCCAAAATTACTGTGGTAATTCTGAGTATTGTTACAATGAGGCAGTCTAGCTAGGTGCTTTTTAGCCCTCACATGCTCCCAGAAGATAAAAAAAAGCAAATTAAAATGCTCTGGTTTCATACCACCACCCCCAACCTGCTCCAAACAACCCTGCTGTGACAGCTAAGAAGAGTAATCCAGGAGTGTAACACACTATAACATTTTGTAAAGATTGCAGCATTTTGTGTTGATAGGTCCTCCATGTGACAGCTGTTTGCAGCATGTGCCCTCCTCTACAAAGCACTGGTTTTGCAGAGTCATTATATAACCCCTTCCAGACACAAAGAGGGATGGCACAGGCCACAGGGAGCTGCAGCCCATGGCAGAGCTCTATAAAAGCAATTTCAATACTGTTACGTGTCTCCCAACATGGTATTCAAAATCTGAAACAGTGAGAGCTATCCCTGTTTTACTCAACCTATCAATCTGAAATTTCAGATGTTAAAAACTTCCTCAAGTTGACTGTGTTTTGAACATTTACTTTTCCCATTGTCTTCGTGAAAGTGACAATAGAAGCTCTAATAAATCCTAAAACACGCTGCTCATATTTACCAGGTTTTAGCCTCTTTAATATGTCAGTGTTCATACTGTTTTCTCTTACATTAAATGAGAAATACAATTGACTAGCTCATATCTGTCAGGGTTAAAAATACTATATTTATATCTCATTATAATCCATTCATCAGCTTCCAGACCCTGGGTACCCTGGAAATGTCAAAACTCCACATGATGTCTCTGAAAGCTGGATTTTGCATTTGGATATTTGGAGTAGCAGGAAAAGTGTACAACCACACGTGTTATAGCAAGAAAACTCCCTGTTGACTGCATAGCTGCAGGGGTTAGCTCAGAAGAATACATTTTTCCCAAATGCATGGCATAAATTAAACTCAGAAAACTACTTCTGTATCTGCTTCTCCATTTTTTTTTTTTTTTCTCCTTTTCCCAAAGAAAAGTGGAATGTACTTACTATTTAAAATACCAAGGTTTGGCTGCATCATAAGCCCTGAAGAGAGAGTATGGCCAATGGGTCTTGCACATCCCAAGATCTGACCTTTGTGAAAGAGGGAAGATTAGGAGAAATGATTGGAATTGGAGGTTGATAGCAGAATCTCAATTACAGTTCAGGATGCATTCATCATTTTCTCGGATTTTTGATGCTCTGAAAGGAAGCATATTTCAAGTTCAGAATTCAAAAAGTTTTTTTCTTCAGAGAATCCAGGATTTTGTTTTTTGGAATATTTAATCTGCTTTCATATGGCTGAGAAAGCACACTATTTTAACACTGAAACCATCCAGGCAGTGACAAATAAAATAAGGTAAATACCGATGCCAATAGCTGAGAAGTTTTTTGGCAAAACCCTGCCTTTCTGGGAGGGTTTTTTTTGGCTGATACCTTTTCTCTTTGTCTCTGGGGAGCACCATCTTGGAGCAGAGAGCTGCTGCCATCTCCCCTTTGTCTTCCCACATGTGGTGGCTGCAGGGACCCCGTCTGGGAGGGGGCTGCTGCCCCACAGTTTGGGGTCTTTTTGCTTCAATGGGTGTCTGGGATTTGGCAGTTTTGTGTCTGGTCATTACCTAGAGGTTTTTGGGGTTTTTTGCCTGTTAGTAAACTGTTATTTTTTTCACTTATATCAGCTCCTATTTTTTTCTCTCTATTGGTGGAAATGGATTGGTTGAAACTACGGGAAGAAACTCATTTTAATGCGTCCACCTCTCAAATTGTCTTAAACTGAGACATGGTTACCTTTGCTTTGTGGGGTAAAAGGTCACCATACAATTTAGAAACCTAGTTAAGAAGTGGGTATGCTTTTAGCAGTGGAGATGATGAATCGCTGAATGAAACTTCCCATGCAATAGGACAGTTTCTCTCTTGAGTGGGTCAAGAGTGAATGCAGTTTCAAAAACTCTCTTTGCAATGCTGCATAAATCCAACTTACTGATTTCAGCTCTGGGTAACTGGACTAAACTCCAGGGCTAGCAACAGAGAAAACGCCTGACTAGATGATGAATTGGTGCTTTCCAGACTGAGAATCTGAAAATTTAAGAAATCCACAAGTCACATACTCTCATAGGAGATGAATGCCATTTACCCAGCATGTGCATGTGTATCTGCAAGTTATCCCCACATGAGTAATGTCTAAAAGTTCCTATTTCATTTTGTTTACTGTCAAATGTGTTGTGAGCCAAAAGCCTATTCAGAAATGTGCATTCTCAAATAAGTTGTGCTATCTATCTGATAGATGAACATTTTAAGTGTATGCAAACATTAAAGGACAAATTGTGATCCATAATTCGTCCTACTGAAGATAAGGCAAAGTGGCAGCAGATTATCTACTGCCACTTGATAGTGCCAAAGACTACTGGAAGCATAGCTCTTTATTTGACTAGAATGATGGTTTTAGCTTTATGTTTTGTACATCATGCACACAAGTCCAATGCTGAATAAAGGGATCATTATATAAAATGAGGGGTAGACAGTGGAATACATTAATGCTTTACACACCACATGGTGATAGCCCTGAAACACAACACTTTCTATTAAAAGCAATGAAGTAAGGAAGAGATTATATACATAGAGATAGTTTTATGCAGCAGTCAGTGCTTTAAGATACTTATTCAAACACACAACAATGTATTTTTAAGTGTCTCAGACATCTCATCAAAACTTACTGCTGTCTTCCAAACACTGCCAAGCTACACTGTGTAAAAATCTTTTTTATAAATAACCCTAAATTTGAAAATCTGTCTATTTTCATCTTAGAAAACTATTTTCCAGACTGAAAAAGAAGTCCCAAATGAAAAGGAGAAGCCTTCAATTACTCTCACAGATTGTATTTCATATCACTTGCCCATATACATTTTTGAAGCAAATCAGGGTGATAAACTCTCACCCTGTGACACTCTCAATTCTAGTCTATCACCTCATGTACATATACACTTTATAAAGAGAGATTCAAAAACATTTTTCTTATTTTTTTTTTTAGCTTTGGAATTGCAATAAAGTTTAGAGAAACTTAAATCTCCTAGGTTTTCTTAGTTTGAATCTGTTTCTCAGGGCCAAGATAAAGCAGATTTAGGGCTCCACAATCCTAACTGCCAGTTATTTCAAGGGGAAGTCCATAAAGTTTTATGGTAATGTGAATACCCACTTTTCACCATACAGCTGGTATTTGTGCTACATTAAATTTAGGTTAATCAAATTAGGGGAGAAAAACAAAGCAAACAAACCTTGATACTTCTAAGGGTTCTTATGTCTATTTCTCAGTTCATGTGGCAGAAATTCAGAAATAATGATATTCAACTTTTCCAGAATTTGGAAGTAAATTTGTGCAATGCTGAAATCATCCCTGGTCTTAATTGTATCTTTGATAAAACTGCATGAGCATTTCCAACAGAATTCTGGGAACATTTCTATATACTCATTCTAGAAAAAGCAGATTTCTCATAATTTTGAGGCTCATAAAATAATCTAAGTTTTGTGTTGGCATTCAGTGTGGTTTGTTAAATGTGAAATTAGCAACTGAGTACTTCATAGAAACAAAAGAAGACCATTTTCAAAAAGGAAATATCCTTATTTTAATTCCTGGCTATTTTAATTGGAACCTTGTTAGGAAGAAGAATGAGCTTCTGTCAGGGATGGTAATTCTTTCAGCATTTTTACAACTAACCACAGCCCACAATGGACTTGACCTGAAGAGATGGCCAAAACCCAAGGGAACATAAGTCTGTGCATGTTCCCTGCTCAATTTTTACACAGGTTGATAAACAGTGGAAGAAGTGAGTCATTTAGAGATGAGAAAGGTCTGTCTTTCACAGGCGAAAGAAGTCTTGGAGAGCTGCTCTCAATCTTTGGTTTTCATGGAAAATCTTCTGCGTCCCGAGGCTCCAGGACTCCAGGCTCTGCAGTTTTGCACAGTTAACTGCTGCTTCCATTTCTCTCATGTTCCATGCCATCTCTCCCAGCACCTCTGGGTTCACAAGCACAGAGACAGAAGTAACTGATTGCTACAGGGTGCAGAATGATGGGGGCCATAAGATGATAGCAGAGGAGTAGCCTAACTTCTTTGGCCACAGCTGGCATAGGAAGCAGGACTGGGATATAGACTCAATGTCTCCTTCCAGGTCTAAATCTCCTAAGGCACACTGCACTCCATCTAGTTTCCTTCAAGACAGAAAGGATGGGAAGGGATATTCAGTGGTGCGTGTGTGGTGGTCACATAAATCATCCCATCTGCAAGTTCATTCATTTTGCCCTTTCTTTTTTCTTCTTTTGCATTTTGAACTGCATTCATTTTTCAATGAGCTGGTACTCCAGCTGTGAAGGGTGCAAATACAGTAGCCATGCCTGCTGTTTTGAGTGAGGACCCAAAGGTACAGAAGCAATGGAACATGGACCTCCAGCAGAGGAGGAGGAATATGCTGTTTGGAGAGTAAGTATGAAGCAACATCTCCCCTGGGAAACAAAAAGGGGAATGGGACATGTAGCACTGCTCTTCTGTGGGCTGGGGGCTTTGGCTCCACTTCTCCCAGTACATTTAGGGCTGAAGAAGGCAAGATATCTGCTGACCCAAAACATTGCTGATAGCAGAGAGGCAGAAAAAGGGAGAGGATGCCTCTGTTGACAGGAAATTAGAGTGCTTGACATTGCCTCTCAGGAATTGCCACTGATCCCTTAAGTTAGGGGTGAGCAGCAGCACTGAGAGATGGATAATTTTGTGTACAGTCAGAGGGAGCCTGAGCCAGCTCTGAGCACTCCCATCAACAACTGATAATGATGCAAAGAGGTTTCAGAGACTGCAGAGAGCATACTGGTGAGCACCATAACCCAGCCAAAAAGAAATGAAAAATTCTGACTCAAGAATGTGGATCAGGCACCAAAATAAAAAAGCAACCCCAAACCAAACAACCCCCAAAAGAACAGTGAGATAAGAGTCAAGTACTAACCCTTCTATGTACCTGACAAGGGAGAGTTCTGCTGTAGACCAAAGCATGTACTTGATCATGTAGATCAAAGTATTGGCATGTAGTTGAAAATTATCAGAGAGGCAGTGAAAATTATACTACAGCTGCAAAAGCAGATTTCTGACTTTTTTGCTTTGAGGAGATTGGCTTTTGGAAGCTTAATGATGTTCCTAGAATGCAGTTGTTCATAGTAGTGTCGTGCAATATCAAAACATGGGATTGTGTGAAACACTACTATGTTAATGAGTATCTGCTTATAGCAAGTACTTGGTGACCCATTTTCCCCTTAAAATTTCTCATCAGGCCCAGCAACTACATCCATACTAGTGTGATTTATTGTAGTGAGAAGTCTTATTTTGCAGAATGTTTTTCTGGAGCAATTTTGATAAGAGAAGTTATTTGATACCATTAAATTAGTTTAACTCTCAGCATAGCAGGAATTCTTCATGTATTGTAGAGCTGTTGCTCTGTTCTGGATGGTTTTATCTTCTGAACAACATGCACATGAAATAGATTCTATTTCATCTGTGTTTCAGGCTATGGCTGGGTACATATATCCATGCTTGACTGAGTTCTGCATGTGGCAGGGTTCCACAGATAGTATTAGGATGTTCTGATGAAAGTATGCACCATCACAGAGCTCTAATCCCTCTTGAGAGACAGTTTGACCATAGCAGGTTGGCCCACAAAATCATTCCATTAAAAAATCTATCAAAAGAGGTGTAATTACTTAATCCTCTATATTTCAAATATTCTATGGTGCTCATTTTGCCTTTTTCTGCTGCACTAATGAAAGAAAGCTGCTGTTCTGTAGTTTACTTAATATATATAAAAAAAGTGACACAGTGTATATTTGACTAATTCACCTCTTCCTCTTATTTTCTACTTTATGTTTTCTCCTGCTTTTCTCATCAAGCTGGTCCCTAAGGTGAAACTGCTTGTAGTCAAAGCACTGAAAGTGCTACAAGGATCAGGAATTCTTCTGTGGATAAATGCAAAGTGTTGTCACTTTTGTCTCCATTTTGCTTTTCATGTAGAAGTTCAGCAGAGGCTTGCATGGAGAGATCAATCAAATACAATCATGTTTTGTAACATTCCACATCCAACATTTGAAAATCAAGGATTTGTTTGAACACTGACTGTTAAAATATAGTCAATAAATATGCAGCATTTCGGAACACTTCTGATGTATTTAAGGGCATGTGTAAAACTACTACTGAATTATAATTTTTTCAGCTGCAGATTTTTAGAGAGGATGCAATTAACTCTTAAGAGCAAAGCTATATAAGAGAAGAACACCCAAGGAATTTTTAAATTAACAGAATACTTCTGACTTTTATATCTAGAAACACTTCCTAGAAAATATTTGCAGGACAAATTTTCAAGTACACAGGCTTCTATTAAATGAAAAAGTATAATTATTTTGGAACTTAAGGGTCTTATGACTGCATAAAATTTTCAAAAAATTTAAGAAAATTCCCTTAAAATTGACAATATTTGTATGCTCCACTACAGGTACAACTAAATTTTTACTGCCAAAAAAAAGGGTGTAATCTTGCTATTACTAACAACATGTCATTCTTTAGTTCTCTGAGATGTGGGGAGCTGAAGAGTGTTTTAATTATAACTCATGATAACCAGAACTTCCTTTTCGGTAAAAAAATGAGAATGGAAGGGAAAGCTTCAGAAATAATTGCTACTTTGAAAAGACAAACAAACCAACAAACCAAAAACCAATGGAACTGTTCATAGACTCCAGTGATAAATATTTCCACAAACGTTTTTTAGTTATAGAAACTACTTTAAAAGGATGTCCATATGTACATTCATTACTGTATTTATGTGAGCTGTCTGATATTAACATTATTGTCCTTTTTTTTTTTTGTCTGAAAAATAGCACCATCTTGAAAGAAGGAAAATAGTCTTGCAGTAGCCAGCACAAGTCCACTTTGGGGAAAGCTGGGATCCACTCTTGGCTCTGTGATTGACTGAGACTTTGTTGCATAAAGTCTTTGTTTTCCAATCCATAATAAAGGAAAATCAATATGTCTCTACCTCACAAGGGTGTTGCAAACCTAAATTCATTCACATGTGGCAACTGGTACAACATGATGGAAACTCAATATAAACTGTTACATATATTCTGTTACCCCCAGTGGAAGGCTTTCGTCCATGAAATTGCTGCCCTACAAGCAGTGCTGAACAAATTGCAATAGGCAAGGAAAAATAAAAAGCTTAAAATAAAAAAGTTTTAGCCCTGGAAAGTGAGGCTAAATCATGGAATGTTACAAAAACTATGACTAGAATTTTAAAAAGCTCACTTCTTTCCAAAGGAGATGGGTTGTCTCCATAGACATTGTGACAACTGAAAAGCAACAGAAGTAGGAAAAAAAAAAAAGGTACATGACAGTTACTATTAGTTGTTAGATAAATATGGATGCTTAACCAAGAATTATAATCAGGGCACATGGATAAACTACATCTGTGAAAGGAGCCCATTTCACAAAGTGCATGTTTATATAACACTCTCCACAAGAGATGCCTTAGCTGGGCCCTTCCCCTGGGGCAAAATGCTGCAGTTTCCAGCAGAACATATGGGAATATTTTTTGGCCCGTTTCCATAGAATTTTATTCTTGATTACATCTGCTGGAGTCTTATGCCCTCCTAGCTTTGATGCATCTCTTTCTCCTTGATATTTTTTATGCCTCTTATGTGCACTTTGTGTGAGGATATTCCTGTCCAAACGTTGTGTTTATGGAGATTTTCTTTGAAAGCTGTGTAGGGTGATGTTTGGAAGCTTAGGACAGGTGGTGCTCCTGTCAGGGTCATTGGCTATCTGTTCAGAGAAAATGTTTTATAAATGTTATAGCAATGTATGCCCTTGGTGGTTTTTCAGGAGGGCTTATAAAACTGACTGGCAGGTGAGCTCTGCCTTTTCCTTCTAATGCCTGGATCTCTCAGTTATTTTCTGCTAGATCCTGTGATCCGTGTATTTTTCTCTCATTTTGAGTGTGTCACAGATGTGGATCCACACCCCTCTATTTTTTTTTTTTTTTTTTCTTTCTGCAATACTTTTTTGTAGCTGTACAAACCTATTACTTTCAAAGTTTCGAGCAGATTGAGATCCATCTTTTGGCCACGCAGTTTTGATGTGGAAATACTTTGCAATACCAGCAGGAAAAGGGTGATATTCCAGTCCCATGACCATGTAGCTATGCTGGGAAAGTTTCACCAGCAGCTTGCATGTGTGCACAGAGCTCACACAGTAGTTTGCACCTCCCTGCTAAGCCTGTTAACATAAAACCCTTCAGCAGCACCACCTCTAATGATGGTAGTCAGAGCAAATACCACGTCTGGACTGCTTTGGATTCCACAGAATTGTAGGGCAGCCTGCTGGACTTTTTTGACTGTGCAGGGTGTGATCATAGTGGGAATTGTATGTAAGCAGGAATTATCCAGTACTGAAAGCTAGTTGTAATTAGAAACTATAGAACGTTTTTTAAAGGTGCAATTAACTCTTGAAATAATATGACATAATTTATATATGTAAAATCCAGTCGAAGATCTCATCAGCTATGCTGCAGAGAACAACCACATTACATCAAGCATGCAGAGAGGATTCCTGCATTTCGAGGGACAAGTGGAAACACTGGCAGAACTATCAGCAGTTATTGCAATGCTAAATGCAATGGAAATAGAAAGAAATTATCCATATGTTGCACAGCAGAAATTAACAAGCATTTTGCGTCCAAAATGATAATTGTCAAGCAGAGAAAAGCTGAAAAAGTGATGTATATTATCCTATTTAAGGTATATTTTTTACTGTTATAACCAAATTTGGTGTCAAGTAAACAACGTTGAAATAAAAGCAGAAAAAAAGAACAAACAGTAACAAGTAATGAGGAGGTGTTGAAATTACTGTAATTTAAACATCTGAAGATGACATTGCATCTTTAAGCTATCCCAAAGTTAATTTTCAACTACCAAAAATCTGATGAGAAAATAAATATGTGCCATTTGCAGTATGGTACAGATTATTCTGAGAAGGAAAGAAATACCCAGACATAAGTAGAGATGTGGCCTATTATTTTAGAAAGGTTTTAAAAGTCATTGCTCTACAGTAGATTAATATTCTTATTCTTTATAGTACTTGTGAAGTTTTGTTCTTAAAAAATCACAACTTGCAACCAAAAGATCTGATTTTCCTGTCACATCCCACTTATTCAAGCTTCTGCTATGCTGTGAAATAAAGAAAGAGAACAAATTTTCCCTAACATGAATTATCCTGCCAGGTGAAAAAGCCTCCCTTGGTTATGATCTACAATGCCAAGAATTGGAAATGTTAATTTAATAATGGCAGCAAAGAGTTGAGCTCTTACATGTTTGCTTTCTCATAGCCCATCAACTGTTTCTGCAATACATATTGGAATGCAAATTCCTCAGTCTTCATTTTAAGTCACAGTAGCCACAATTAAGTTGTGAGTTTCATCTACAGACTGAATCTGGCAAGGATAATGTTGACAGAAGATGGCCAGTTCTGCTGTCACCTCTTGCTGACTCCAAAGCCATCTTAAATAGACATACATTTGTCATATCTATATTTTTAAAAGAGCAAAATGTATTCCAATTCCACCAAATTGTTCAATGTTAAACACTGGGCTTAAATTTTTCTTGATCTATCTATTGCATTGTTACAAAGAACTACTTAACAAATATCTAATCTCTTCCTTTATGAAGTTCTGTGGAAATGCTGACATACCACAGAGATTTGGGGGAAAAATGGTTGAAAATATTTATTCTTCTCTTTATACTGTATATGCAGTTATAAAGTCCAAAATAAATGCATTTAGCCATGTGCACATACAGAAAAGCTCAGTAAACTTTTAACAATCATTTCCTCACTTGTTTTTCAATTCATTGTAAGCTTTTACTAGTGCAGTATTTATTTAATCTAAAAGACTGAGTTTCCACTCAATTTTAAATTTTTTTCACAACAAATCTTAAAGAAAAGGTTGATAATTTAAAGGTTTTAATATTTGGAGGGATATCAGCGATTTCCTATTTGATTTCCTTTCATATTTTAACCATTCATTATTTTCATTTTTAACTCTTTTACAAACTCTCAGAATTTTTTCCTATACAACAGACATGATGCTGTCAGATCCATCAATATTCATCATGCTTTCAAAACAGATGAATTATTAAAATAGTAGAGAAATTGTTTTTCCATTGTCAGAAACAGATTGCAAGGATATTTGCTTGTATTCTAATTACAGATTCCTCTTCTCAGTGTATCAGGAAAGCAGGCAGTGATTTCTGCTTTTCCTCTGAGCCATGCTGCTTTCCCAACCACAGCAGTTTGCTGCTCATTCATCTCCTATGTCCTTTGTTTGTGTCCTCTCTCTGGTGCTTGGATCTATCACCTTCTCTTTTACTGTACTGTAACAACTGCAAGTCCTTAGGATATCCTGCAACATTAAACAAACAAAAACAACAGTGCCAGATACAGCAAGTTGCTGCTTATCTTTCTGTGATCCTCTCTGCACATTCAGAAAGCTCCACTTGCTATTTATAGGGGCAAAATTGTAATAAGTTATTTTTACCACAAATAGTTATGTTTACATGGGAAACTTCAATAATGCTAGATTCAGGTAATTTTGACTTGTTTTGTTATCAAAACTGTGGTTTGGTGAAGATTCAGGCTTTAGAATATTTTTTTTTCTTTAAAATTTGGAGACCCAAAAGCAGAGAAATATATAACTGTTTCTGCTTTCCCTGTTCTTTTTGGTTTTTTCTCTTGGATGAGCCTAGTCAAGGTTTTGCATTCATTTCTTGTCTCTCATTTCCTTGATAAATATTTTGTCCAAACTTTGCTCTTAACTGTAGTCTGACATTTTTTGAGAGGCTCATATGAATAAGGTCTGAATGCAACTGGTAAGAAGAGGAAATCATGGAAATTTTACCCTTGATATTCAGCTAGCTGAATAATCTGCAGAGCTGCAGGAGCAATGACTGTGGAAAAGAAAACACACAGAATACTGACAAAAACAAATTTACAGATGAAAGGACTTAACTGGACTCAGGTGTTTGGGATGAACCACCTCATTCTTTCAGAGGAGCTATAGGAAGATTTCCTGCCTTTGCAGTCTGATTCCTGGGTATGCACATGCCTTCCTCAGAGACACCAGGCAAGAACTCTGTAACCTGTCTTTACCTCAGCCTTTTTACTGCTATGACCTGGAAGCCAGCATGTTTTTTAAAATGAAAGGAAGTCATAGGGCAGTATGATGGTAAATACAGTAGAAGGAATAAAATCTGCCTTTGAACTGTTCTAATTGTGTATCTGAATAAAAGTTTTATGCCAAACTCTTCAGATTCATAAACTGAGTTTAAAAAAAAACAAAAGATAATGCCTATAACCATTATAAATCAGGGTATTAGAAGCTTTTATTTTGAATTTGTACTAACATATGTGCAAAAAACTAGTGACATCACAAATGGAGTTAATACAGCATATCATGAGACAGTGTCCTTTGTGAGCTGGATGGGAAAGTTAGATAAGGTAAGAAAAGGTTTATGTTTTGTTTCTGGGGCACAACTGTATTTTCAACCCTTTCAGTCACTTGCACAGAAACAACAGAGACTGTGTTAAACATACAACCCCAACTTTAGCAAATTTTGATTGCCATATTCCACTAGCTTATTAAATGTCGCTAGCTTATTAAATTTTTCAGGTATTTTAAAACTGTATTATTAAATAATTATCTTATAATAATTTGAATTATTAAATATTAAATATTAATGTATTAATTATTCGATGATTGCTTTAAATAATTAATAATTAAATTAGAGCTTATTAAATTTTTCAGGAATTTTACACTGCTAATTAACCCACTCGTTTATTTCATGTCACTGTGGCCATGCTGGTTTGGGTTTGTGACATGAGGTTGTTAAATATATGATAAACTACTATAGAAGTGTAAAAGCAGGCAATCTTTCAGACACATAAACCTTTTCTGAGTTCTACTTACAAACCTTCATTTACTCGTGCTCCCAATCTATAACACATTGCCTTCCAAGTATGAAATATGTCCTCTTTAATGCAGTCCTCCAACCTCCTCCCCAGATCTTTTCTGCAGATATGTGGTGTTCTCTTTGAGCTCTAAAAAACATTTCCCATTTAAATCAACATCCATCAGTGGTTTGGAACCCCTTTTTGCTGTGGGACTTTGTCCCTTCCTTTTAGTTAGTATTATGTACTGACAAAGAACAGAACAAGGACACTGTGTTAGATTTATAAGGAAATAATGTCAAAATGGTTAATGCAATTCACCAGTTCAATAAACTGGATTACATTTCAGTAGGACAAAAGATCAACGAAAGCCTATTTATATTCATTGGGTGAAGGCTGTACCAGCAACCACATAATGCATTCCCCATCTTTGGGCTCATTAGCTATGCCTATTAGATTTGTTAGGTATCATAACATCCAGATGTTTCTGGACAGCTCAGTTGACATTTTATCCATGTGCAGATTAAATATTAATGGATAGCAGGTAAACAAGTGCAATAGCTAGTCTTGGGTTTGGAATATTTTCAACACTAGCAAGGTATGGTTTTTTTGGGTTTTTTCTCTCTTCATGTTTCTCAGAATGCATGAAAAGACAGAAAATCACCTTTAGAAAGCACAATTCTTGTGGAAATAAGTGGCAAAGAGCAGTTTGCCATCTCTCTTTGTACAGGACCTTTATATGATAATTCACACCCAGGGCATGCATTATCTGACAAAAATGCTGCCAGCTTTTACCAAGAAACTTCACTAAGCTCAGACTGAGCTTTCATTTAGGCACTTGAACTTTTAAAAGTCATTTTAATGGACAATGTGTGTTGTATGATGATTTTGAATGATGACACGTTCTTGCCATCCTTCACTGGAATGATATGTAAGGAGTTTGGGAATCCTGCCACCCTGTCTTCTCTGCTGAATACCATGCAATTATGGCTATTCTGCTCTCTCTTTCTTTCCCAAGCACTGTACTTAGTGAAAGGC
Source organism: Oenanthe melanoleuca (assembly GCF_029582105.1). Taxonomy (NCBI): domain Eukaryota; kingdom Metazoa; phylum Chordata; class Aves; order Passeriformes; family Muscicapidae; genus Oenanthe; species Oenanthe melanoleuca. Next base: position 35,413,860 of record NC_079334.1, on the reverse strand, counting down.
TGTGGGAAGTGCCTATGGGGTGCATCAGGCACAGCATCACTAATGTCAAGGGAGGGGATATCCCTGTCTGCTCTGTGCTGGAGCAGCCTCACCTCGAGTGCTGGGGGCAGTTTCAGGTGCCACAAGATCACAAAGACATGAAGCTGTTAGAGAGTGTCCAAAGGAGGGCAACAAGGATGGTGAAGGGTTTGGAGGGGGAGCCATTTGAGGAGCAGCTGAGGTCACTTGGTCTCTTCTGCCTGGAGGAGGCTGAAGGGAGAGGTCTCCAATGTTGTGTCTTCAACATCCTCATGAGGAAAAAACAGAAGGTCAGGTACTGATCTCTTCACCCTCATGACCAGTGGCAGGACTTAAGGAAACAGTATGAAATTGAGCCAGGGCTGGCTTGGGTTAAATATCAGTAACAGGTTCTTCACCCAGAGGGTGTTTGGGCCCTGGAACAAGCTCCCAGGGCAGTGGTCACAGCACCACTCTGACAGAGCTCAAGAAGCATTTGGACAATGCTGTGGTTCTTGGGGTGTCCTGTGCAGAGCCAAGGTTGGACTCGATCATCCTCGTGCGTCCCTTCCCATCAGTGGTTCCCTGATTCTCTGAAGGGTGAAATTCCACCTATGCTGTTATTATCACTGTAGATCAATACACAACACACATTTTAGATTTTGATGGCTCCGCTTCCTGCTTTCGTCAAACTGTTTTTTCAGGAAAACTCTGATCCTAAATCGTTAGCAGAGAAATAGATTTTGTCTTGGATACTTCACACTTCACTTTTCCTCTCTAGGACATATCTGCAATTGTTGTGCACCTATACCTTTTCACTGAAACCAGTGGAAGTATTTCAGTTTACACCAGTTAAGAGTTAACCCATTAATTTGTTATGAGGGAAGAATCAATTGAAGTGAGTACTGGTGGCAGAATGTGTTATCATCTTGGGGTTCTTAAAAGTCCTATGCAGTAGCAACTGCCTTCTGAGCAGTCCAAAGCAGATTTAAGAAAGATGACAGAACCTATCCCAGTGATTAATTCAGTGCTCTCCAAAGGAAAAATGATCCTGCCTGTTCATTAATAGACAATATTTTGCTGCCAGACATGCCCTAAGACATTTTCTGAAATACAAAAACTTTCAGATCCTTCAGACCAAAAGAAAAGAGCCAGGAAATTCATAAGAGACTTCAAGTGAATTTCTTTGAATTACCAAGCTTTAATTACTGCATTTGCATAAGTTTGTCACCTTGTGGGATCTCCATAGACTGCTTTTGTTTGTTTTTTTCTTGCCAGCTGTGAAAGCCTGGGGAGTGAGCTTTGTTGTAGTGATGAGGGCTGCTGTGCTCTGACATTCACATTTTATGAGAATGCATGATTTAGACATGAGATTTGGTGCATCATCATTTGAACATTGTACTGGGTGTCCATGGTAAATATTCACAGTAAATGTCACCCAGGTGCCTGTCTTGAATGATAGTGTAAATCCACACATGAACCAAAACCAAAAGCACAGAATGAGGAAAGAAGTGTTGCAGTCCCAGCTAAAACTAAATTGAATTACAGCATTCTCCAAAAAACAGCCAGTCTTGTACATTCAGGTATGAGCAATGTGTTCAGCTTATCTGTCTGCTGGTTGGGCCAATAAATACATTTTGAAATCATAGCCATGCAGAGCTATAAGAGCAACCAAAATAACTTTTATCTAATTTTGAAATATACTCAAATATCATGGTTTTTACTTTTTGTCTTGAATGGCAATGTTTTGGCTTTTCAAACTATTGAGGAGTGATTTATTTTTCTTCATTGCATTGTTTTCCACTGCTAGGCTAGTGAATAAAGAGTACAAATGTAATAATTCAGTGGAGGTGAAAACCAGAATGAAAAAAAACAACAGAAAGAGGTGATATGAAGAACAAATTTTAATATAAAATATTCTCTTTTCTCTATTGTGCATTTTTTTCCCAAATCAAAATGGAATATTCTTCTAAAATATAAATTGAAGCTCCAACAGAAATTAAAAATAAGCTACAGAATTTAAAAGACAATATTCTTTCAGCTTTATAATGTGTAATGAGAACAAAACTTTATGATCATAAGATGCCTTTTATCTGTGACCCCACAGAATGTACATAAAAGCTGACATTTGCTCCAGCTTGACTCTTGGGGTACTTCTACTCCAAAATAATAACAAAGGCATTCTTCTATGACTGTAAACTTCTTTGAAATAGAATTGCCATGAGGGCAGTGTAACAGACTTCAGTCAAACAAACAAGCTCTTTTCACTTCTATTTGACTTATTTTTGACACTGTCAAAAAGAGTTGAAAAATCTGAAAACTTCTTTAAGCTTATTTCTCATCTGGCTCTCTGAAACAGGTGATATCAGCTTGACAAAAAATTTTCCTTGGACAAGTAAAACATTTCACAGCTTTTTAATTTGGCCTCCCCTAAATAACTCAAATTACATTGAGGATTATTTTATTCTAAGTTTTCAAAAGAGCAGAAATTCCTTTCCTCATGTAAATTGTTCCAAATTTCCTTCGGGTCATATATGGACAGGGAAAAAAATAAGGAAAAACTGTATCATGTAGGTTGTTATTAACATGTGGTCAATGAGTGTGTTTTGTAAGAGGTCAGTATTTCCAAATTCACCTCAAATGTAGATCAGATGGTAGTACCACATACAGCAATATGCAGTGAATTTTATTTTTAGGTATTCTCTTCTGACCATGTTTGAGATCAGTCTGTCCTTTGCTGTTCTAAAATCTTCTTGATGTTTTTGACATTCTAAATCTCAAACCATTGGGGAGGGGGGTTGGAGGAGGGGCAAACCAATAAAAGCTGACAAAATTAATTACACTGTATTACTCATCTTAAATGTTTAATTAGTCACATTGTACCTGATTAGAAACATAATCTTCAGCATCCTCTCAGCCTATAAAAATTAGAGTGCAAAGTGACTTTTAACACAGCAGACCATTCCAGCTGCAGTGATTTTTTTGCTCCTTTTATAGAAATCCACAGTCTCTGTAAATGCTGTCTCCCAGTAACCATAGGAACAATGTCCACTGTAATTTCTTAAAGAGGAAGGGCAGACAAAGTAATTTCATCTATAGGAAAATATATGAACATAGTTATATCCTAATTATCCTGTATGATACCTCACATTACCTCTTGCATTTTAATATTCCCTGTGCCTGAAAGAAGAATTAAACCAGTGACCTTTTCTTCCACTGGTGATTGTGATACATGAAACTGCAAGGGGATTCAAGAATTATTTTTTTTTTTTAATGGAAAATGATGAATCCTCATCACACAGGAGACAGCAAGCCAGCACCAAATCCAATCTCATTTTCTATATATCTCTTTATTTTGCCAAGCTGCAGTCATTTAACCTCACAGTATAGGAGGGACTTGGCCTACTGATGAAAAATTCCTGGGAATGGGGACAGGGTCTAACTTTGAACTTGCATCTGCTAGGATGTGAGTTCAGCTGCACCATTTCCACTCTTCCACCTGCTGTTTCTCTACTTTTGTTTTGTGATACTGTCTAGAAAGAGACAGGGTGTCCACCACTCTCACAGCATCACCAGTAGAGGGGTTTTATTTACTTTCTTATCAGACAATTGTAGAACATTCAGCAAACAAAATGTCTCCAAGATTCAGCCTGAAGACACACCTAAATTGACTCTCAAAGGACCAAAGCCATACATCTTGCTTAATCATAAGCCTCCTCTCAAGTCTCCTTTGGTTTCATTATTTCTCTCACAATCTGGTAATGTATAGTGGATGGGGAAAATAAGTTATTTCCCCACTGGACTTCTGAGCTTCTTCTCTGGTCCCTTTTTCTCTGTTCTCCCATTTAGCTTCTCTGTAATTCCTCTGAGCTTCAAAGCACAGATTCTAGTATGTAAGCCAAGGAGATCTTGATGAGAATTGATTTTTAGCTGGCAAATGTCACTCCTTAAATGCCCACAGGCTGTTTAAAACCAGACTTAGAAAGAATGTTAGTAATGGCAGAAAAATCTGACCCAACTTACCTTAAAGTACTGTTATCTGGTTTCTGCTTCAGAAGTTAGCACAGATAAATGCATGGCAGGTTTTCTCAAAATCAAAAAAGGCTTAAAAAAACCTTCATGGTTCTACTCACAATGCATAGGCACTTGTGATGCTCCCCCCAAAAAAACTGAAACAACTCATTCTTTTGCAGTACATAGGCATCATATTCTGTACTATTTACTAATCACAAACTGATAGCTTTTTTCCCACCTCTTTTCCAAACTGTCAGAGTGCTTTTTACTTCCTCTGGTTGCCAGCGAGGCATATGTTACTTTGTCTGAACTGCCCTCTAAAAATTAAAATATGCTCATCCCTGTAAACTATTTGAATACATTTGCAAGAACGTCCTCCAATGAGATGGTCATAACTGTAGTATTTCCAGGTTTAAATATACAGAATACTCCTGCATACTGGATTTTCAGCATTAGAAAGATAATAATATTTTCTCTCTGCTTTTATTCAGAGCATAAAATCAAGAAAAGATGTCAAAAATCTGAAAAAATATAAGCTGGCACATATAAATCACAGAATCAATGAGAAGGAGAAATATTTCAGCTTAGAGAATATTTCTGCAAAAGAAAGGAGGATACATGAAACATTTCAAGACTGTAAAGTAGCTCTGAGGAGAGATGCAGCAGGAGCGGACTTTAATAATTCCTTTGGGTCCTTTCCAGCTCAGGACATTCTGTGTTTCTATGATTTTTTTTGTTTCCTGTAGTTCAACAGACACTAGTTGCCTCAGCACACAGGCCAGCAGAAGTCTTGTTTTGCCCCCATGGTTGTACAGTGTGTTTCTGCAGGCTGGCCTCCTCTGCTGTCCATGCATGCCATGAATAACTCACAGGAGGATGGCAGGGAGCTGTGCTCTTCTCAAACTCTCAGCAGGGCAGCTGGAAGGACTCTCACTACTAGGAATACCCTAGAAATTCTCTGTGTGGCTATTCAGAAATACGACAGGAAGATATTTAAGCAAAATTGTCACACTGAAGTATTTGAGCAACCATCAAAAAATAAGACAAAATATTAACATTAGCATTTACACTAAAATCTCATCTTCATGTGGTTTCTTTTTTTCCTTTCAGCTTTGCTCTATTACTATTTCAGTTTAAAAAAAAAAAAGGAGCAAAAGGCTGCCCCTGTACCTCTTAAATAATACCCCCAGTAACCACATTTGTCTGATAGATAATTTTTGCTTTATACCTAACCTCATCAGTCAGTCATTCTCCCTCCCGACAGCATGCCCTCCTCCCATTTTATTGGAAACTAACAAAACAGTCACAACAAAACTGTTATTTGTGGTTATTGTGTGTTGAGGGATACAGACCTGGAATGACTAGTTCCAAGCCAGCTGCACGTGTTGTAGCTCTGGTATCTTTGCAAGCTCCTTAGAGGGTACACGTGACATTTGATCCTCTTACTTTCTTTATCTGGGAGTTTTCATTACTAAAGCCACTTGCCTTTTATGTCTGAGCATATGCATATCCCCTAAGCCAAACAACCCTGCTGTATTTCCTCTCTAGAGGCAAAGAAATCTGTTTGCAAGGTGTTCTTATTCTTTGTGCTGTTTCTTCATTTGCTGGTTTAATAACCTTCTCTCTCTGCTGGTTGTGCTATTCATTCATGTTTTTTATCTGCAGCAAATAGGACCCTGCAAAGAAAATCTGTAGAGCACAGAAAACAGCAGGGAATAACAAAAAAATTGAAAAATGCCTTCTTTTCTTCACTACCTTTAGAATTAGTTATGCAAATGCATTTATTTATTTCATTTGTTTATTTCCAAGTAGACAAATGTAGAAGGGGAAAGCAGTCTAATTCTTTATATTCTTTTGATATAATGTATGGGGGCAAAATGATTCAGATAAGATTTTGCTTCATCAGCCAGCTAATAGAAACTTCTATAATGTTTTTGACAAATATAGAAGACCAAATTATTCTTTCCTTTGCAGGACTCATATTTTCCATCTCCATGGTTTAGGTCATGCTAGCAAGAGCCATTTGTTGCATTATTCTTTTTCTTGCCTACATGACAATTTTAATTTGAAGATGGATTTTTTTCCTTCCATTCAAATAAAAGTTTATAATCAATCTTTTGTTTTGCCAAAGCATGTGTAACTAAATCTAATTTGTATTATTTCTGCTATCTGTAACTGTGGATGTAGTTCTTAATGGTTTTCCTCAGCTCTATTTTTCAGAGGTTTGACCATATTGGTACAAAACAATAGTATCCTAAAAATTGCAATAATTTATAATGAAGGAAAGCACCAGATTAACTCAAAATTTTTATTTAGCACTTTATTTTTTTTTTTTGTTTCAACGTTTCATTCTTTTAATATAAGTTGATTAGACTTTTGAAATTAAAGCCATGTGAATTAAAAACAATCTTATTGAGTAGAAATATATGCAAAAAATATAAGCTTATTTAAGCTAGAAATCTTTTTTTAAAAGTGCCAAATATATTGAACTGTTCTTTGAATTATTTTGTGCATAGAGCCATAAACAGGAGGACACTGAATATTATCATGGTTCTGATGCAAGATAAAGCACCCCAGAAGCTGTCAAATGGTTTCACCATGTTTGAGATCAGCAAAAATTGAACCTATTATATCTAGCACTGAATTCCATTTATACATGATTTTTACAGACACTAGGTTTCCTTGATTGCTCTACAGTTTATAACTCTCTGGCAAAATTACCTAGTTAACTGTTGTCTATAGACACCCTCTAAAATCTGGACCTGATGTTGTTTGCTTTAGCACTAATGTTTTAATTAACCTTTTTAATGTTAAAACTAATGTTTTCAGGTCCACTTCCTAAAGCTGTGGAGGACAGCAGAGGTGCAGGCACTGCACACAGCTGCACTTTGGTGGGGACATTCAGCAGGACTGGGAAGCTGCCAGGGGGATTTTGACAAAATCTTCCTGGCATGCCTGGAATTTGGACACCATGAATTAAGATCTCTGTTTTGTTTCTAGGCATCAACAGCATCACTTGGACGCCAGACTACAGGTTTAGACTCTAAAGTGTTTCAGGTGTTGTGCAGGGCATCATGATTAAGTGTTCATGATGTTTGAAATTTTCACAAATTGTTTGACTTTTCTCCCAAATTGCTGTCACATATTGGGATTGTGATGATCAAAACTCATTTCAAAAGCAACCTCATTAAATTATCTCATTTAACAGGGATAAATCAGATCTGATATTGGTTATTTTTACACTTTTCTCTTGTCAAGCTGTGTTTATTATCCCTTCCCATATTTCTGAAGGCAGCTGCTGCTGCATTTCTTCCCTTAGCTGGTAACAGCAGCAATGTGGGACAGAGGAGAGCCATAAAGGATAGGCTGGTAATGTGGCCTTTGCTTCCCATTTCATCAGATATGATAGTTTCTCTCTAGCTTTTAGTATTATATTTCTTCTGCAAAGTACACATGCACAGTCATGTTCCTAAGTGTTATTGAAATTGTTAAGATTTTAACAAGCACTTTGTTCAGACAAAAAAAAATCTCCCTTCCTAATTAGTTATTCCTATTTACTCCTTCTGTCCAAACATGGCACAGAAATGGAGATGCTTTTAAGAAATACCACTTTCAGATTACCCCATTTTCCTAAGAACATTGAAAAAGAGTCTGGCATGGAGGAGAGCAGAAAGGGACTGAAGGCTGGAGATCTAGAAGAAAGCATATGAACAGTATAGCCCCATTAACAAAGTGATCCTAAAACAAGAAATAAATTCCTGTAGGAGGACAATAATGAGGAGAGAAAACATCGGCTTCAGGAGACATAAAAAAGGGATATGCTTATGAATCTGTCCATATGTGCTGTACCACAGTATATTTGCCTGCCCACACACAAACAAGTTCACTAGCACATCCTGATATCAATGTTATTCTGTTAAGAAATGTTCAGGTTTAAGAAAAATGTTATCTGAGCTTCCCTGATTTCTGGCAGTGCTTACTCAAACAAATTCCATCATAAACCCTTGCACATTTTTAATATTTATTTTTAACGAATGTCCCATTAAAAAAAAAAAAAAAAAACAAAACAAACAAAAAATATTTCTAGAATATTTGTTGAAATAAAATTAATTTCTGGACATCCAGCAGAAGACATCTAGAGAAAGTGACAAGAAAAATTCAGTCCTGCTTCTACCAAGAAGCTGCCGATGAGGTGAGGAAATCAAACCAGGCAAAGTGAAGAGAGGGATTAAATAAGGTGAATAGAGATTAAGTTAATTCAATACAATGCCAAAACAACCTTTCTGTAAGGCTCCCTGGTGAAATCAATTTTAGGTAGTTTGAAAGTACAACCTTCAAGGAATAACAGCAAGAAAAAAATAAGTACACTCTTTTGGAATTATTTTACCCTGAGGGATAAACCATTTTGCTAGGACAGGAAAATGGAATCTATACTATATTTGATCAGCCAGAGGAAACTTAGAATTTACTCATCAAATATTTATGTGGTTAAATGAATAAAAATTACTGAAAAGTATTCAAAGTACAATTCAGATTATTAAATTATTTTAACTTTTAATGATAGAGTAAGACTTTGAAGCTGTTTCAGTAAAAGTGTCCAGAGAGGACTGGTTATCCACCTTCTCCAAGTGCACTGTTTCTCAAAGGTCAAAGCACAAAAAGTGTCTGACCATGACAATAAGATTCAGCTGATGGAAATATGTAGCCAGCAGCATGTGTAGCCTTCAACCTGCTGGCTGTGGCACACTGAGTAGGATCAGCTGGCCAAATGACTGTTGGTAAAAATTGAGGTCTATTTTTATGAAGCCTGTCATGTGACTGTCACATAAGCTGTAGGTGCGAAGCTGTAAGTCTGGATATCTCTGGATATCCCTGCCAGGATGTTCCCTCCCAGGTGAGCAAGCTGCAGTCCCTGGTGCCCATCCCTGCCCACCACAGTGCCCTGCCCGGGGCTTGCTGCAGCTCACCGATGCCTTTCCTGCTCTGTGGAGCCACAGACTGGACACGGGGCTCCAGATGTGTCTGACAGCTGCCCAGGACAGGGAAGAATCCCTTTCCCTGATCTGTGGCAGTGCTCCTGCAATGGAGCCCAGGGCACTGCTGGCCTTCCAAGGCTCTCTGCTGCCCTGGGCTCAGCTGCTCCCCAGCTACAGCACACAGCCAAAGATCACACAGGCTGCTCCATCCCAGTGCTGAACACAGAGCTGAAGAGATAACATGTGCTATTTCCTCCCTTCCTGAGTTACTGGATGAGTAATCCTACTTGGAGTGGTGACTTGAGCAAATGTTAATCTTCTAGATAATTCTTGAGGAACTGCCACTGTGATATGTGGGTGAAAGTCTGACTATTATGAAGATGTTGATCAGTTTTGTAAGATAAAATGTTAAGGATTAAATAAAATGTAATGGCTTGAGAATATATCACTTGAAACATATTTCAGTAATTTTTTACACCTTTTTTTTCAGTTTGAAGATCCCTAAGTATTCTTTTTTTCCTAGGAGTGCATAAAAGTTTGACTAGCAAATTTAAACCCACTGACTGTGGATTTAATTTTCTTAATTATCACTCACAGAGCTCAAGGGTTAAAGGAGCACTGTTTGAAAACCACTGGTAGACAGCTCAGAGAGCAAATGCTCACCTCAGGCCAGTAAGTCAGGAAGCAGCTGGGGGTAAAGGCAGAGGAGCCAGATTATGTGGGCTCATGTATTTTTTCCTGTTTTTCTTGACCATTGAATTCAAAACTGAGCTGTTTAACTTATATCTCTAGTCTTATTTATAATACTTGACAGCACTCTGCAGGGAATAAAATATGCTTCAGTGCAGGATCCAAATGCCAGATGAATGTAGAGATGAAAATGAAATGTGCAGATGCATCTGTGGTCATAATCCATTCAAGTGTTAATGCATAAAGAAGGCTGCAGGTCTCTGTTGCCCCCTTGCCTGTCTAAAATCTGTTCCCAGACAGCTTTTCTTGTAATGGAAGATAAGCACCCCCTGAAAGATGAAACCTGAAGAAAATGGCTTCTCAAGAGAAGAGAGAAAATGCCCAGTCCTGCTCTCAGAAAAGTCATGAAACATTGGATGCAATATTGACATCTCAAAACCATGGAAAAAAATGGAATAAGAGCAACAAAAAATTTTTACCTTGCGATTTTTTATCAATTTTTATACCTCTAAGGTGGTTTTTTTCTTAGTTGCTCTAAACCAAAGTAGAATACTTTTGGTTAACAACAGCAGAAAAGCAACAATTTCAATTGTAAACTTGATATTGCAGGGCCCAAGTCTTTAGCATACATATGATCTTGAAATTCTTTCCCTATTTTTTGAAATGCTTTCCTTGTGTGCAAGCCAGAGACATCTCTTTTAAAATGTACATAAGATAATAAATTAATAATTTCTAACCTGTGAATAACAGATATTTTATCAGGAAATATAGCCTTATATATGACTACATAATGCAAATACATTGACATATCCAAATATTGAAAAGCACAAACAAAAAACTGATCCAGTGAAACAACGTTTTCATAACCATGAAATACAAAGTAAGTAAGCTTAAAATGTGTTTGTCTCCTGAGGCTGAGTAATTAGATATTTTTTCTTCTGTCTTGCTCACTTCCTTCTGCACTCACTTTTCTGCTTTCCAACATCCCTTACAGAAGTGTTCTGCCATTTCTCGTGGTCAGATTATTCAAACTTGAATGCAAGAACCCCAAGTTCTTCTGCCTTGAACTGTCTCCTTGAAGAGGGACATACAGACATGGGGCAGATGGTTCTCCAAGCTTCCCTCAAGCAAGAAACATCACAGCTTTCTGGCTCTCCCCAAGGGAAAAAAAAAAAAAAAAAACAACAAAAATATGCAAAAAAAATATTTTCACTTTTCACAATTCTAATTCTCCATTTCAACAAAATGTTCCTCCAGTCTCTACCCCTGTAAAGACAAGGCATGCAAAAAAAAATATAGACTCATTCCTAAAATACTTTTCTTCAAAACTCATGTTGTGTTGCCACCTAACTAGCAAATCCCAGTGTTTAGTCAGTAATGGGGTAGGAGTTAGATCTGGAGCTTAAGCTCTCTGCTTATGACTTAGCCATTGCAGGCTCCTTTTAAAGTTAAAGGAGAGAATCCAACCCTTTAGGGAAGCTTTCATCCCATCCTAAGTCTGATATCTAAAATGGGACAGATGAAGATGTTTTAAACATGCCAAGGACAAATATATCACAACTCCTACCAAGCTACAGATGTAGTGCATGGGCCAGCTGAGCTTACAGCTGCTTTTTCAAGGCTTGTGAAGCTCATGGGAAAACAGAGTGTAGTCTATTGGGATAAGGGCAAAATAAGATGGGTAAAAAACTGTGGCAAGACTGATTAAATCACAAGTGAAACATTTTCAGCTGTGCTGGTCACCTGGGTCTCCCTCTATTGTGACTCTACAGCAGAACAGGAAACCTGGGCCATCCATCTGTGCTGGAAGAGATCAGATTAATCACACTCTAACCCACCAGTTTCTCTCAATAAAAAGTGAAAGAAATCCCCCTTCCTTGGGACAGATAGGAAACACTTCACTAGCAACTGCAAAGGGTTTTCACATCAAGAATCATAACATCCCTCCAAGAGTGTTATGGGATACAGATTTCAAAGGAGTAATTTGGTATGAAATTTGTTCATTTGAACATCCTGATAATCCTGACCCCAGAAACTGAACTTAAAGTAGTCTAAATGTATAAGTTGTTCAGAGGCATAAGCTGGCTTATGTTTGAACTTCAGAAAATCTTCAAAGTCAGGCAGTGAAAATTATGCAAGATTTGGAATGACTTACAAGGAAAGATTAAGGGACCCTAATTGCTTAATGGAAGGACTTATACATAAAGAGGACAATTCAGCATTTTATCTAGTGAAGAACTGGCATACAGAAAAAAATAAGCCGTTGCTGGATGCTGGAAAAATGTTGGGAAAGAAACAGGTGAATGTCCACAATATTATGGGCATGGACTTTCTACATTATCAGGATTATTCCCCTGCAATCTTAGCCATCTATGGCGAACGAATGTCTTAGTAAATTCATTTTAAAGCAAGGCAAATTCCCTGCCAATTGAAAGATCATCCCAAATCCCCACTTCTCTAATGAAGAAAAAGCTTATCTCATTTTCTTTATTAAATTTATTGATGGCTCTCAAGAGCCATCACCCTAAAGCTAAATGATGATACCCCTGATTTGACTGAATACAGCTATCATGCCTGTGATTTCATGTGCTATTTGTTTTCAAAATTATGGATGTTTTGAGCATTAAAGACGCTTTCATTTTTGTATCCATTTTGATTGTATAGCTGTTAGCATTTCCACAAATATTTTTCTCATCAGTCCTCCAAATGCTCAATGAGTAGGAATTAAGCTACAGTGTATTGTAAACCCATAGCTGCATTTTCATCCCTATCCATCAATACTGTGCTGCTGCCCCATATCATCACTCCTCCTTTCTTTTGTTATTTGTTCAATGTCCTTGAAATATCTAACTCAGCCTTTTAGCCATGCTTTATTTTCCCTTGTTTTATAGTACTGCATAGAGAAATTCCTAGCTATACAACCCAGACCATTTTAAACCACCAAACATAGTTCCTAAAGGCTAGATATTCTAACAGAGATGTCCTTTTAACACAATGATGGTTTCTAATAGCTTTCAAGATGGCTTTCCTTTCACTGAAAAGCAGACCAAAAATTATATGAAATCTTAAAAATTATCTCAGTATTAATTACAGTTTGCTCACCCACAAATCTGGTTAAAAGAAAGAAATTTGAACCGAATATGTTAGTTTTTGATAGATAGAGTGAAATACATATGAAAATAAAACAAATTTAAGAAGGCAATCACAGGTTGAATTTAAGGAAAGGCTTGTTGTAGAAAAGGACTAATGTCCAACATGGTCCTGCCTGGTGAAGCAGTCAGATCATTCTGTTGTAAGGGATGCAACTCACCTCTGTCAGGACAGATCAAAAACTTGATAATATCTTTATGATTTTCATTTCACGAGGGGTAAGAAATTTTCCACAAGGAAATGTTGAAATAATTTTTTCAGCTTTCTTTCAATAATGCAAGAATAGGTTTTGTTCAATCAAGTAATAAAGTTTTATCTTTGTTTACTCACTTTCTTTAATTTCATTTAAATTACAGCAATCTAAATTTTAATATAAACATTATATCACAACACACATATATAGGATATTTGTTGCAACCTTCCACATCACTGAATCTAGTTTTATTTGACTGAAAGGAAATTGTACGTACATATTTCTACATGAATTCTTTTAAAGTTTCCTTTTCTCATACATTTTTATTTTTACCTTTGTTCCAGTTGAGAATGAAAACAAGTTCAGAAATGTCAGAATTTCCCCTTTGAGACAAAGACTGGTTTTCATCCACCTATTCACTTGCCAGCAGTCTATAATCTACTAGCAGTATCTCAAGGCAAGAAAATGTATCAGAAGAGCCATTTAAATACATAGATGGGTATTTAACCAATAAATTGATAGATTCAGATTGTAATCAACATAGTGCTTCCACGAAATCCTTTCATACTTATTGTATTTGTACAATTAATTAATACTGTTGTAAAAGTAAAAAAAGACATTAGAATATAAATTAAACACTTAAGATTCCATTTTGCTCCAAGATACTTAATTAATTTCTGTTACCTTCAACAGGAATTGCTTCTATTAAGAAGTGTCATAAACAAGCAAAACAAAAAAACAGATTGAAAATGGATACTTGTGTTAATTTTGCTAATGGTTTGCAAACAGTCTAGTCATTATTTGACACAATAAATGCTGTGCTGCTCTTTGTGTGTGGATAACTTAAAGTCATCAATGTTGCTTGATAATTCTGTCAGAATTAGTGGTCAGGAAGGCTCAGCAAAATACTGAGTTTCAGTTCAAGTGCTTATTCAAAGTACTTTTCATTTTCTCTTAGAGTATTTGTCTGTGTGCACAGAAGTTAGGCTTCTAATCACAGAGGTCCTCCTCTCTGAGAAATAGGAAAGATCAGAAATATCCTAAAGGCTTCATCCTTTTCATTCCTTTATATTTTGACTTCTCTAAATCCTTATTTCTTTTGGCTTAGGGAAGAGAAGGGTGCAATAGAAATGAAATTGAATGGGAACATGTTATTGCCCAACACAAAGATTCACTCTCACTTGCATTGATACACTACCATTGGTAACCCATTTTAAATATAAGACATGAGAAAAATGAGATTTGGAAGAAGAAAATTACAGGGGCTTAGTGACAGAAAAAAGTAAAAAATTGGGCTTTGTTTTTATCTGCAAATCAAATACAAACGCCTAATGAATGGCACAGAATAGATTTTTAAAGTTAGAGCCTATGTGAATGTCCATAAAAACAGACCATGGGAGTGAGTGGCCTTTGGGGCCCAATTTCATGCATAAGCACCTGGACCATATGAAGTGTCTTGTGGCTTCTGAGACACACACACAGGGCTAGCAGGTATCATCAGGCACCTTCAGGGGGTGCAGGCTCTTCAGGGAAGCAGCCAGAGGGCAGGCACAATACCTGAGGGTGTCTTGGATGGCACCAGGGGGGTTCAGGTAACTCAGTCCAGTCCTGGCTCTGGTACAGGTACAGGTACAGGTACAGGTACAGGTACAGGTACAGGTACAGGTACAATGCAACCTGTAGTGACAACAGTTCTTCCTCAATTTCTATCTGTATGGGTTTGTCTCCTGGCCAGTATAAGGACCTAGTGCTCTTCCCACAAAATCTTCTAGACCCAATACTATTCTGAAAGCCATCTAAGTGCTCTTCAGTTGAACAAACATATTTTAGCAGCTGTCATCTTTTGGTTGATATTCCTGCCCCTGTGCACCGCTGTACACACACTGTGTGTCCTCATTGTTATACAGGTATTATCTAGGCAAAACTAAATTAGTCCCATCAACAAGTTGTAAGTTAGATGTAGTTTTCCTAATGAAACTAGTGGGTTGATACCTACTATCATTCTTCCCATGTGTATATGCTGCAATTGCATTGCCTGTGTCATTCTTTAATGGTTTCAATAAATTAGAAAAGCCTGGAAGTTCTTTGAATGATGTATGTTTCAATAAGACAACATGAAATTAGGGAGTCATGATTAGATCATTTGCACAGGTTCCTTGTTTGAACTTTGTGATTAAGAAGTGTTGCCTATAGGTTCAATAATGATCTGATATAATGACCACAATTAATATTGTATTAAGAATGTTGAATTTATGAACTACAAAATTGGGCTCATTCCCAGTTAGTGGCTGTGGTGACAAACCATCCTGACTAATCAATTCTCAGGGCATTTCAACAGAACATTGACTAATATATCATTCTTCATTTACCAATTTCCACTATTTCAAATGATCATGTATAGCTGCTAACACATGCCCTTCAAAAGAAAAAGATCAGCAAAGCTCTAATAAAATGTATGCAACATTTTAATATGACAGTAGGTCTGTTCTGTCCTACTGTTGTGTTTGACATTGATTTTCTCTAGCACAATTTAGACCAAGTCCTCTGAAGTAACTGGTCAATTTTTTCTCATGCTCTACATGGATGTATCAAAAATGAAAATAATTTGACAGCTGTAAGCAGTTGAACTTTTCTGAAACTCTTCATCACCTGAAATGCTAGAAAACTTCTGAATTAGATCTCCCTTATGATTCCTAATGTAATCCTAGGTCACATGACTGCACTGAATTAATGGTTTCTCAGAAACCTTGAAGTATAAAAATTCATCACAGGTGCAGAATGCCACTTGTCAAAATTTCTGTAGAATACAGAACCAGATGATTTCTCCTTCTCTACTCTTTCCATACAACTACAATCTGAATTGTGCCTCTTCCTGAACAGCACAATGCTGAATTAGAAACCACAAGAAGTTAGGATTGTTGCAATTAAATGTTATTAAGTAGCTTCACTAAATTAAACTTCTAGATCAGAACATCTGTGCTTGAAACATGGATCCTGTAGATCTCATAAAGCTTGAAATAAGCTTTGATGTGAGATTAGGATGTACTGGTATGGGCTCTAAAATTAATACTCAGTTTTTTCCTTTACATTTTGGAGAAGGTGAAAAATATATTGTTTAAAGTTCGTCTCTTTGAATATTAAGCATAAACCTTATTTTAGTGAAATCATCTTCAAGCCTCATTGTGATCTGATTTAAAAGACAAATTATATATTAAGTATATTAAAATTACATGTTAAGTATATACTTAATTACATGTTAAGTATCCTTCAAGACTGGCTCCCCTAATCCTTTAACCATGTATCAATCGTGTATTAAATAAGCTCTGGAAGCATTTCACAGCAGCACATTTGTGTGCCAGCAGAGCTTTATCACTTTAACACATGAACATCAAATTGAATTATCTTCCTTCATATGCAAGGTATGGCAGCACACCATACAATCAGAGTACTTGAGTCACAATTTCCCATTTCTAAATCTGGACAATAGCAATCAAATAAATACTGTGGTGAAAGCACTGGAAGGCCTTCACTAGTTGGATTCCTGATTGTTTGGGACTAAATGAAAACACAGCCCAGACCAAAGAGGAGCCTCAATGACATTTCATCTCTGACAGCTGAAGATTCAGCAGACAGGTTTTTGAGAAGAGGTGGCCTTGACCTTTCCTAAGTCCCCTGTCAAAATAACTGATTGGTTTTCATATAGACTGTCCATCACATTTAACCCAGCAGGATGTGGTGGAGTTCAAGGTAGGGAGCCAGTTGGAACAAATATGCAGCACAGAAAAAGAGAGCATGAAATTGAAGGGTTTAGGGCAGCAATCTAACACTCAGCAATTCCCAGGAACCTCTTATCTCAGCAAGCTGTGAAGAATTTAGTTTCTCATTTGTTTCAGCTTCCAAAGACATCTTGTTGGCACAAACAGTTTCCAGATGAGTCTGCCAGGTCCACATCAGTACTGGATAGTTTTCAGCTGTGAACAATGCAGCAAAATACAACTGCCTGTGACTGCACAAACCCCCTTTCACTGAAGGCTTTTACTGTACTGGAAGATTTTCTCTTAGATCAATTTGCCCTCTTGTCTCAGAAGTGGAACATCTGCAGGAAAGGAAGCATTTTGCTAACTCAGCTTGTTGTGAATACTTTTTTTGGCATACTTTACTGTTTAGATTTTTTTCCTGTTCTTACTTGCCAAATTCAAAGTGTTTTGAAATAGTTATACTCTTTCTGTAGTTCTGCAACTTTGTCCCCTTAGTTTTTGTTATACTCTACAAAAAGAAAATGACTGCAGTCATAAATAGCTTTCAGATTCTCTACAGCATTCATCTGGACTGGTCTCATACAAAAAAAATAAAGCCACATTACTAAAAGACAAGTTCAAGTCACTGATGTAATTCACACAGACTGTACAATGACATTTGTGATTAACACAGTAAATAATTTGTGTTTTCTTGAGAAGTAGATATCATTTTGAGAACCATGAAAAAAAAGCATCTGTAAGTCTGCTGTTACACTTTTTTTCAGTATTCCCTTTTTACCTTCAAATAAAATCATGTTATAATCCTTAGCATGTGTTTTATTATACATTGTATAGCACAAGAAAGGAATTACTGTACAGGATAATTTCCACAATTGACTCACACCCTTCTGTATATATATGCTCATTCCTGTAGGTAAAGATATCTCTTACATTCATGGAGCCAATGAAAAACCAGACCATGTCATACCTAAGGTGAGATTCCTGAAACTGTGAAAATAACACACTTTTACACCATATTTGTGCATCCAACCCTTTTGCCTTCAGTTGTTCAAAAGATATTGATAACCACAAAGCATCAAAAAGAAATCAGAAAGCATCATTCCTTTTAGTTATGGCACAGGCATGTGCAGAAGTGGCTCTTTTGTGTCACTTTCTGTTACTGACAGTTCTCTGTTCTTTGTAAAAGGACAGATAAAAAGCATTTCCAAGGGTTCCTGACTCTTTGGATCACATGTCATAGAGAAAATGAAAGACTGAAAACCTTAAGATTACAGGGCTAACGTATTAATATCAGAACAGTAGAGGATAGAGAATTTCAGATTCAAAGTAAAGGCTCTTTTGTAGAAGGTGTTCAAATGGTCTAGCAGCTGTTTTAGTATGTATGATGTGCACAGATATACAGAAACCCAAATATATATTGTTTGTTGCATTACACACATAAAACAGATTTTTTTTTTCCAAATATCTGTCCATTTTTTTCTCCAGTTATTGTGACCCTTACACTGTAACCCCAAGCAGAATCAGGACTAAAGGTATGAATGCAGAGAAGTACATGGGGATGTAAATAAGTTGCTTATAATTTAGTATCACAAACTTATCAATTTCTGAAACTTGATAAAAGATCCAAGACTGAGTACAAAGGACAGTGTTAGGTTATAAGGGAAATTTGTCAGTCCTTTGTAAAGCACATAAAATGTAGTCCTGAAATGCATCACAGAAGACATCTTTAATACCTGATATGAAAAATTTATGGAATGGGTGGGTGAATGAATGCTGCAGTTCATTGCCAGTCACTCAGACATGATGGTGATAAAGATCTGTAAGTGTCATGACAGATACTTAGCACTTAATTGTGGGGATAATTCAAATTTAGGGAAGGGGAGTGGGTCAGTTCTTTTATTCCAAAGTGAATGGCTTATTTTTAATTGAAAGCAACACTAATTAAGACAAAGGGCAGGACATTAACACTCGTTATTAACATGATGAGCCACACCAGCAATATGCCTTACCTCTGATGTGAGTAGTTATTTATGGTGCCTGTGGTGCAGCAGGGCTGTCCCTTGCATATACATCAGCTATCAGGTTCCAATGTACACAGCTCCAATGAGGGAGTCAAAGAAAGCACCAGCTGGGGAGGGGAACAAACTGACCAGAAAACAGCTGGGCAGGTTTATCTGTCATTCATGAAGTCAAACACTCCTTTCCTGACAGCTTTCAGGTTATTCTGGATTTCACAGGTTATGTCTAAGTGGAGAGGATGGCACTCAAGCCCACCACTCCCTGGTGCTGGTGATTCCAACCATGCCTCACCTTTGCTCTTGTTTGCATAGAGGACACCTCTGCAGGTGGCCAGAAAGGCACAGCACCTTTCAGTCAGAGCCCTGGTGAGGGTGAGGTGGCTGGAGAGCCTGGGAAGCACTGCAGCAGTCACACACAGCTCACCTGAGACACCTGGGGTCTGGCTGGCCCATTGTCCCATTGGGACTTTGGAGTGGAAAAGTCTCCAAGGCTCCACAGCCCAGCAAACTATTTTATGAATTACAAGACTGACAGCTTGAATTAAGACCAAAAGTCTTCCTAGTGCTTTCTAATATAGCTCAGCTGTGTTCATGTATAGGACTGGCCTATCATGAAATCAGTGCTGTACTCCTACAGAGCCCAAGGAGTTAATTCCTTTTAAACTCTATTAACAAAGATATTACCTCTCCCTTAACCATGTACAGCAGCAAATATAGTTTAACATTTCCACAAATGAAAATTAAATTTAAAGTTATGCTAATCACAAGTATTTTAAATAGATTGAATATCTTTTCCTAGAAACGGGGACTGGTCCATATCCCAAATGGTGTCCCAAATGCTATTTCTTTTCCCACTTTTCAGTTTGAAAGATGCATCACTCATCTCTGCTTGAAAGCTGTTATTAACTCCCTTATGTTCCCACTTGCTTCTGTAGTTGTGTGTCTTATTCACTGATGGTGAACAAAGTTTAGATTTGTTCTCAGATAAAGGGGGCTAGGAAGATAATAGAGCAAAGAAGAAACTGCATAATAATAATGCAGATTGCATTAATATGTCCTCTGAGCACAATCATCTTAACAGAGATGATTTTTCAAATTCCAGGAGCAGCAGCAGTGAGCTCAGGTGACCATTTTTATTGAGAATTATGTTTTCTTAAGCCCATCCCTGACCTGCCATATGACCTTGCTTCCTCACCACAGGGCAGGAAAACCTGAATCTTCTGTGATTCTCTAAACTGATGATTTTTTTAAGAGAGAGATGAGGACAGGCTTGGCATTTTTTTTGCTCTTTTCAAGTATAATGGACAGATAAAATCTTAGCTGAAATAACTCAATAAAAAAATAGCAAATTAATAGCAATATTTTCTTTAAGTTTTCTAGTAGAGACCTTATGAGACTCCAGCCAAAATGTTTTTCTTTGCTATTAATGTCCCCAGCTGTCTGAGCCTGACAGCACTTTTCTGAACAATGATATATAAAACTTGAGATACTGGTTTTAATACCCATGTTTGCTTAGATCTGAGGTAATGAAAGTGTTCTAGGAACCATTTTTTAAAAGGAAAAAAATCTGTCCAACTGCCAGAAAATACAGACATTCCTATGCTGTCACACCTGTCTGTGCTTCATTGTACTGTTTGATAAAATGGTAAACTTTTATGCCCATATTTTCCAGTGGTATGATGTTCAATAGATCACCTGAAGAACCAGTACAAAAAATTAGCTCCTAGGTACAAATAGTCAGAGTACAAATATTCAATTTTCTAAAAGGGGTTTTCTAGCTTTATCTGAGCCAGTAGGTTTTATTTAGAAATCACTGGAGTATTTTTACCACTTGTGTTAGAGAGGGAGTGGAAATAGATCCTTATGATTGTCCCTTCCAGCCATGAATATCTGCCTGCATATAATAAAATTGCTAATATAGAAGTACTCACAGAAATACTTCTCCAGTGCTCAGACCTCAAAACAAATCAAGGAAAAAAAATTAAAGCAATTGATCAGCCTTTCTTTCCAAGCATTTTTCTACACACTGCACTTTTCTGCTCTATAGCAGAGCTCCAACAGAAAGGATGGGGTTTCTCTTCCAGTAGGTCATATAATCTTGTATCTACGGGATGCTTCTGGAAAGAAAAATGCAGTACTTTTCAGATGAAATTTTGAAATTTTCTCCAGCAGAGGAGGGAGTTGGACTTTGACATCCCACATATTTGGAGGAATGCTTTATTTCCCCTAGGATGTGATGAAAATAATAGGACAAGTTGCAAGAGACAGCAGCAACCAAACAAGCACTGGTGGTTTTCTCTGCAAAGCTGTTCCCAGGTGAATTCAGGTACTTTCTCAACATCCTCAGAGGAGAGTCCAGGAAGGGAGGAAAGTAAGAGCCAACTTTTCCACTCACCACTGCAGACATGATCCTCAGGAGGAGGTGAGGTTCTTGACTCCTAGCTGACTAAAACCCTTCTTGTACACAAGAGGCAATGGGTATGCCTAGACTAGATATAGCTCGTGCTGAATGCCTTTACTGACAGACTTTCTTCCTGGTGGGGAAAAGCAAGGGTTTTCTGAGTTGCCTGTGGTGGTTATAAGCTGCAGATAGAAGTGTAAGACAGACCAGGTCTCCTCTGCAGGGTGACCAGTGCTAGATATCTCTCCAAGCACTCTTACAATTGTACTCCAATTTCTGAAGCTGCATCTGTCCTCTTGCCAAATTACACTGCTATTACTTTTGGAGCTACTGTTCTTTTATAACAGGTGGGAAATAAGTAGGCAATGTTTCAAAACACACTGAAAGTAAGGGAAAGCTTAGAGAATCAAAGCTAGTATTGTTATTTATTGTTCTATCCTCACAGTCTGTTTTCTAAAATCTGTTTCTGATCAGTGACCACACATGAAGATACGGCTTTTTTTGTCCTCAGGTAGAGCCACAGTCATTTATTTCTAACTAATGGCATAGGAGACCATCTCAGAGGTGGATGTGATAACATTACACAATTTGAATAAACAACATCAAAGATTAATGAGGACAACTGAAATATTTTGTCTTGCTTAACAATTACTGTATAAGAAAGAAAAAGTGTGAAATAACACTCAAGATTTACACAAGATCTGGGCTGTGGGGAATGGAAAGGTAGAAACTTCCACAGATACTGAAGGGTTTGATTTGCAGCCTTAGAAGAAGCTTGGATTAATGTAAAAATAGAAGTACACAGATATTAAGCAGAAAAATTATAGGCTTATGTTTCTATAGTTGTAAGTAAGAATATGTCTTAAGTAAGTAAGAAACTATTAGATAGGATGGTGAAGAGTTTTATAGTGTAATAATTTAATTGTATAGTGTAAGCAAGAAGTTTAAGTGTTATAATAGAAGCATAATAAAAGCAGATGTGTGCACATGTGACAGTAACTCATTGGATAAAAGTATACACAGTGAGGCAGAATTAATTAAAGGTGATAGGTTAAAAAACAAAATAAACATGGCAGTGACTCCTGTGGGATTTTTCTTTTCATACACTCCATAAGTCTCTTAAAAAACAGATCTTTAAAGATGTTCAGAGATAATATTGTACCTATCTACCTACATTGTTTGTTCTGAATTAGCTGACCTTGTGGTCTCCATTTCTCACTCACCAAAGTCCACGACTGTGGGCTGAATAAACTCAGAAATACACTTTTTATCTCTTGTGGAATGAATTCTAGTTGGCAGGCAAAATTTAAATTTCAGGATTGCAGTATTTTGCCAATAAAGAGAAGAGATAATTTCTCCTATCAATTGTATCTGATTGTGTCTCTCAGCTGAAACGAGGAACTAAGTCATTCTAAACATTGTGATAATAAGTAATATCAATCAGGAAGGAATAATTACAATGAAATAGAAGTAAATTAGTTTTGCCTCCTGACAGCACTGAAGTGAGAAATGAATACACAGGAAAGGGTGCACAATAGGTATGAGAAGAGTATTTGAGTGGAACAGGAATGCACTTGGAATGTAAAAGAGAAACAAAAGTTCAGAGGCAAGTTTTGAGAGAAAAATGGGGAGTTTTTCCAATTTAATTTTGTTTCATTGGTGGACAAATTGAGTGGTTATCCAGAAG
Organism: Oenanthe melanoleuca; assembly: GCF_029582105.1. Lineage (NCBI taxonomy): Eukaryota > Metazoa > Chordata > Aves > Passeriformes > Muscicapidae > Oenanthe > Oenanthe melanoleuca. Next base: position 35,390,976 of record NC_079334.1, on the reverse strand, counting down.
AAAGGGGTTTCATATGATTTAAGTTTAAATTACATTTATTTCACCCTTTTTTTTTTTTTCTAGTGAAGCTTTGTTTACTTTAGAATTTGCCTTCTGTTTCTCAGTAAGGCTGGTGTGAAGGTTAAAAATCTCTGTCCTATTTCAAAGATTTCTGGGCAACTTAAGGATTTTAAAGTCAGATTAAATGCTACCATACTCTCAGTTAATAATAAGTAACTTCCACAGGTGTATCTATGTCATGACTGCCTATTCAAATCACCTATCTAATATTAGCAGGTCATTGATGTGCAGACAGTAAGGACACAAGAGGAATAATCCTGAGCTCCCCTGAAGTCAATACATATTTTAACACTGACATCAATGGAATCATTACTGCAGACTAAGACAAGATTGTGGAGACTCTCTGACTTCTTAAAACCACAGCTAGCACCAACACACTAGAGTTACTTCACCAAAAATATCTCGGGCTATCCTGCAAAATATCATATTTTATTTTATGAATTTCAGGAGTAATTGCAAATACATTTTGTTCACCATCAAGCTTCATTACACTAAGAAAGCAAACACCTCCCTCATATAAGATGCATGTCATACCTTCTATAACAAATTGCCTATATTGATTTTTCTACAGAGACTAGGAAAGGTAAGACTTGAAATCCCCAGACAGATGGAAATGGAAAGGAAGTAGCTATCTCTCAGGAAATCTGTTAAGAGAAAATCTGCATGAAGAGATGAAATTAATTAGGACAAGAGCTTTACTTCATGCAAGTTACTGCTTTGATTTACACCATCTGAAGCATATCACTTCAAAATTCAGTCAGTAGTGTTTGAGTTGATGACTTCTCACGGAAAATGTTACATGCCTCTCTGAATTTCTATGCATCAATTTTAAAAGTACCATACCACATAAAAATAATACAAAATATAGATAAATTATACCATCATTGTCAGAAAGAATTTCAGAAAAATACAGAAAGTAAAAACTGTATTCCAAGGATCAGATAAATTTTCTACATACTAAAAATCATTCTCAAAATCAGACTCTAAATACATGGTTAATAAGTTTTTTGGAAGACTACTGCTGTTTAAATATGTCAAAACAATAACTCTGTTTCAATCCTTTTAGATTAATTCTTTTCAAATTACTAATAAAATTTGTCCTATGGAATTAAGGAAAGGGAGATTCTTGGGTTAATGCATACTGAAGTTTGTGACTTCAGAATTTTAAAGATGAATTTACAAAGCATTTAAAAATAGGACTTATAAAAACGTAGAATAGATCAGACAACCACGTTTCCATCAATGTTCTCTGAAATAAGGTTCCATTAACTTCAGAAAAAACAGCTCCTAGATCAATTAGGTGTTTTTTGAAAATGGCACATACTGTCTCAGCAGCAGTTCAAAGCTTGACAGAATAAAATATTGCCATGTATCTCTTTCCTTATCTTGTAAGAATCTACTTCCAAAAAGTATCACCTTCAATCCCATAATGACATCTATTCTCATTGCCCCAAGCTACATTTACAGCCTAAACTGAGAGCTGTAGGCCTAGGATAATAAAATTTCTTCTTCCCTACAGTTTCCTTTTCTTTCAAAAACTAGAAAAAAAAAAAATCTTAAGTCTAATAATTGCTTAATACGGATAAAAGTTACGAATAAATTTGAAATTTCTTAGTAGCCAGTCAAGGATTGTCTTAATAAAAATATTATTTACAAAGGTTTTTATAGGTTAGAAATGGTTTAGATTTTTCAGTGCATTCATCAGAAACAAACAAAAAAATCTGCCTAATTATATTCCTTCTTTTAGTTAGAAACAGATTAAAGAAATAAGTGAAACAATATCATTAGCAAACAAGTTTGCACAACCAGTGATTTAGACATGTATCCAAATATAACTAAAAGATGTGAGACACATTAGACAAGCAAAAAGCAACATTTAGATTACTTGGAGTGTGGTAAGAAACCTAATTTCACAGATACCTGTAATTTGTTGCAGTATTGTTTAACAGTTAAATCATTTTTTTTTTCTTAAAAATATGGATGCAGCATGCTATTCTTTTAAACATTCAGAAAAATGTCAAATGGATGTGAAAACACATTCATACAAGATACAGAATTAAATATTAAAGCACTCACCCATAACTCTCTATGTCCATCCTGCCACCATAACCCATCCACTCTTCACTTTGCCTATCTCATTTTACCTTATCTACTCCATTTCTTTCCAATGTGGTTAATAGAATTTTAACTTGAGATAATTGAGTTCTGTAATTAACATTCCATACCTCTGTGTTAACAAGAACTTGAAATACAGGAGAAAAGCTTTTTTTTCTCTCTGGTAATCACTTCTGGCAAATGTTAGACCTAAAGTAAAAAAAGAAGCGGAAGAAAAAAATGAGAGGAAGAGTAGAGGCATTGGAAGTCTTACTGTGCATAAACTTATTTTGTCCTTATTAAGAGCTTTGGTATTTTTTTTTCAGAGTAGTCCTACTTATTTTGCTTTATCTTTAAATCTCCACAAAGTTAATTTATATTTGACAGTTTGAGGTTTTTCCTAACTCTAGAAAAGCATATTATTGACTCATATAATTTTTTCATAGAAGTAGGAAAGCATTTTAAACAGACAAGATAAACGAGCAAAATTTCTCACTTTTGCATTAACTGCAAAAATATTGAAGAAGAGATAATAACAATATACATTAGTTTTAGAAAGGAATCTTGAAGTTGTGTCAGGAGAGGTTTAGGTTGGATATTAGGGACAGGTTCTTCACCCAGAGGGTGGTTGGGCACAGGAACAGCTCCCCAGGGCAGTGGCCACAGCACCAAACCTGACAGAGTTCAATAAGTGTTTGGACAGCACTCAGGCCCATGGTGCAGGGCCAGGAGCTGGGCTCAGTCTTTGAGGGTCCCTCCCAACCCAGCTTATTCTGTGATTCTGCACATAGAAAGAATACTTCTTTTTTTTTTTTTTTTTTTTTTTTTTTTTTTTTTGGTAGAGAGAGAAACATTAGATATTTTGGGAAACCACGTTTTCTGTCAATTTAAAATGAATCCTCGCAAAATCCACTATTCATTTTTGCTAGCCACGGTACTAAACTGTTGCAACCATGTGCTAGTGCCATAAACATGTACATGCAAACCCTTGAACTGCCCTGTGGTTGTCTGGGGCTTAGGTGCCATTTAGCCCACAGAAGGCAGTGTGCAGCTCCTCCAGCTTTCAAATCACATAAAGAAAGTAAAAGATAATGGTCAGCAAAAATTTTGTTGCCAGAATCATAACTAGGCAGAGGTTAATTCTGTGTGTAGGACTAAAGAAGCAAGTCACCTACAGTTATCTACTTCCCCATGCTGCCAGGCAGGACATTTCTATACACACAGGTGGCAGAGCACTTCAGCACTGCACAATGCAAATGGAAGTTGCATTCAGTTCTCTAAACAGGGAGTGTCTATGAATCCCAAATTTCACCCTTTCCTTCAAGATTAAAGAGGTTTTGCTGCCTTCCTTATCTGCAAGTGCAAATTATATGGCCCAACACAGAATACAAGTCTCCTACCTCTCCAAAACCTTTCAGCAAGGGCCTGCTATAATGTGTATCCTGGCTTGTTATTTTTGGAAATGTTCATCTCAATAAGTACCAGAATGTTTGATAAAGAAAAAAGTTTCCTTTCTTCTCGATTTGCCACTAACATTCCTTTCCAAACATAAATACACACCAGAGTCTCAGTCATAAAAACAACAGATGTGCCAAGCAAAGAAATATCACTGTCTGCTTTAGAAAAGTTCCATTTGCCCACATTATTTTGGCTCTGTGGATAACTTTGGGAGAGAAAGACACTGAGTTCAGTCCCAGAGAGCTCTGTGATTACAATGTAGAGCAATATTTACACCCAATATTTACACCCCTAAATGAGCACCGATCACAGACTAACCAGCAGTGATACAATCCAAAAACCTATGGAAGACACCATTGGAGAGATAACAACCAGGACACTACCTTGAATAAAATTCCTGCTGCACAAATGATCAATTCACTGTTGTATAAACACCTCTGAGATTCAGAGAAAGGAAATTACTGTTTCACAAATTACCATGAGTCTGTTAAAGTTAGAGAGCTAATATTGTGCTCCTCCACATCAGTTTTTTGCTCCTCCACATCAGTTACAATTTAGCAACATCGTTCATTAAAAAAAAAAACCAAAAATAGAGTAAAAAAAAATTGAGCAGTAACTTCTGATTGGGGGTATTCCTGGCTGATTAACCAGACATGGTACATGTGGGCCAAATATTCAAAATTTGTGGGAACAGCAAAATGACATCCCCCTTGAAGGTGTTAGCAGGAAGCTGTGGTGAAGGAAGATCATGGTGAATAAATGAGAAGGATGATGTAGGGTGACAAAGGGTATTGAGAGGCAAGGGGACATGCAGCCAGGGGTTACTGGGCTGGGATTAATGGATGGAAGGGCCACCCCCTCTATTTTCTTTGTGTGAAAGAGTGCATGCCACCGGAGAGGGGAAATATTTCACACCAACAACTTCATCAGCAGGTCAGGTTATAATTACACATCAGAGCAAGGTGACATCATGAGCCAGCCAATGCTAGCTGCTAATTATGGTGTCACTGGGGCTCTGCTGCAGGTATTTACAGCCTGCTCCTTCACAGGCACTGCACCATGAATTATTCATGAAACAGCCACCTCTGTTTGATTAGTCAAACAGCTCTCACAATATACAAACCCAAGCTTAAAAGTGGATTTTGCCAGACCCCATTTAAGCTGTCATATAAATCTACCTTTTCAATTTATGAATAAGCAGCCCATCAGTTTATCTTTTCTTTTCATGATGTACAAACCAAAGAAATTGGCATGGGAAAGATTTTCTTTCCTGATACTTCTCTGCCTTTGCAAGCTAGTCCCTGAAAAAAGTAAAAATTGTCGAAATGAATGCATCTTTTGCACTTCCCAAATGCTATCTGCCCGCTGAATAAAGATTTTCTGATTTATTACAGAAATGTATTGACACAAGGTGAGAGAAAAGAAAATAATGGGAGACATTTGTATGCTTTGGTAAAGTCAATTTAATTAGCATGTGAACCACACAGATAAGTATCATCACTTCCTAATGTACTCAGTCTGGACACCAATCACACCAAACAAGGCAAGCTATTCAAGCAAAGTTATTTGTCACAAAGTGAATTTAAAAAAAAAAAAAAAAAAAAGCCTACAAGAAACCATCCAAAGCCAAATACAGCAAACTCAGCCTACTCTATTATTGTTCATTACAGCTATTGCTGAGGGCAAATGAAACTATTCGGTTTAATCCTCGTTTTACAAAAAATGTACTGATTCTTATAACCACACTGAACAAATAATATAATTTGCATTCTGTCCTGAATACAAAACAGGTAAAATCTTTACAAATTTTAAGCCATAAATCCATTTGCTTTTTTTCACTTATTCTAGTCATGTATACAAAGGAGAGGTAAAATTTACATTAGCATAGAGACTCACCTCATAATTTCTTTTTATCAGGCTGCATTCCACAAGCCTGTCTACTTTTAGTCAGGAAAGAGACAATACTTTGTTACACAGAATTTTATTGAAAGTGGAATATTCTCTCACAAGAGGAGGTTTCACATCAAGACTTTTTTTTTTTTTTTTTTTTTTTTTTTCAGAAAAAAGGCAAAAAGTAAAAGAATATTATTTTAAAATATGCTATCATTTACTGAGTCGCACCTAGGCATTTAATTGTGAGATTGTTCAAAAAGAAAATTTTAATTACCAACACTTTCTACACCATATTTGGGCAGGTTAAACTCTCCTTCCTAATCCAAGTTACCAGGGTGTGATATAGAGTGGTGCTTTACCAATTTTCCCAGTCCATCAGCCAATCAATTAACTACCCTACATTGCAACCTACTTATTTCCTACAGTATTATGATGTTCACTGAAGAAGATGTAAGTATTTATATTGATATAAAATCTAGTATTAATCTCAGACCAGGAAATGTGAAAGATTTGTTTGACTTCTGTGTTGTTCCAGTACAAGTATTATGCCAAGATCGATTGTTTCCCACCAAGAGGGTAAAAAAAAATCAAGCTTAATATTCTTTGGGGAAAATGTTTCATAAGTAATTTTCAATCACCCTGCAATAACAGTAACAGTGGCAAGAAAAAGAATAAATACCATAAATCTTAAATAGTGCTATAAAATTATGACAGAACTTTTATTTTCCATAAATAAGTATTACTAAAAGAGGGAAAAAAACCCTTTAGTATTCTAAACTTTGGAAAGCATACTCAGGGCTGGTCACAAAATAGTTCCAAAAGGAATAGGTCAATGAACAAAGCATTTGCAAGAGAATGAGTAGAATTAAGCAAGAAGTCTCACAGGCCTCTTCATCCTCCCTAAGAATCCAGCTTGTAACTTTAGAAGGAGAAGTCCCATAGATTTACAGGAATTGAAGGCAAGTTGAAGATCTACAAAATAGTTCAAAGATAAAGGATACTCCATGTTCTTAATCAAAAAGCTTGATTATTCCTTCAACACAGACCTGGAATCTTTTCTTCTTCTTCAAGATCACCTACCCAAGTGTTCAGCTGTGAATTTTGGGAAAATTTAGACATAGAAGGGTTAACTGGCCTTTACACTTCCTACCATCTGGTCTTCCACCCTTAGGAATGCACTTTACTCTTGATACTGGCAATTGTTATTTCTGTCCTATCCCTAAATTAATGAATGAAAACCCTTGTGAGATGAAGCAATGTGGTACTAAATCAGGTTTGATCTTTTAATCCCTTAGAAAATGTTAAAAGCTGGCTACATATCTAAATTTTTGGCAGTTGTTCAATAATACATTTCTCTTCCAGGTTTTGTGGTTTTTTTTGTTTGGTTTTTATTGTTGTTGTTTTGGGGTTTTGGTTGTTTGTTTGGGATTTTTTGTGCTTTCTGAGGAAACTGGAGTAATTATTCATTTACTTGGACAAAGAGATGACCTAGAGTAAGATGAGATATTTTAATTGCCTCAAAGAAAAACGAGTGTTACTGTTCAATTGTCATTGTAAATATTCATTCACTTGTAAATACATTTTTGTACAATTATTGTTAGCTAAAGGCAATAATTTTGTTTTCTGGGTATTGAACAAAGGCATCTGCCTCAGTACAGCATCTAATCGAAGTCCTAGGTCAAAGAGTTCTCTTTTTAAAATACCCTCCAGCATCATCTTTCTTTACCTCAGAACCTCTCATTAAGAACAATCCAAAGATTGCCTAAGAGAATTGCATTAGGTACACTGATTACTGAAGAGACCTCACATCTAGAGTTTATAAATGCGTTAGGGATGCTTCATTATAAAGAGAGAAAAGGTCAAAAATAAGCAAATAAGAAGAAGATCAGAGAAAAGGAGCAGCATAGGACTTCATATCAGGCATGAAACCTCTTGACATTCAGTGTGAAGCCACAAAATAAAAATAATTTACCAAAAGCTATCTCAGTCCTATGCTGTGTAAACCTCTGGAATCTTTCCAGGAGTCTTTGTTTTCAAAACTGTCTTATTGGTGAGCTCTGGCTGTTCTCTGGGAGCAATTTCAGGCAGTGTGTCACCCCTGTGCCGTGCCCTGCCAGCACACATCCCTTGCTCTGGTGAGATGCACAGCCCAGTGCCACCACTGCAGGTGCCTGAGGACACTGAGGACAGCCAGCTCTCAAGCTCCAGATTTAGGGGTCATTTTAGAGACCACCCAGTTCTCCCACCTCACACTGGGGTGCAGCTTTGCCTTTGAGAGGGATGCAGTGCACAGGGGTGTGTGGGTAACTGCAGGGTGACATGAACACAAAGCATGAGCATGAGAAGGAAGGAGGAGCAGAGAAAAACATGAACTGGCTGCAGTCCATTTTCTGTCCTCCTGTGCCACTTGGGAGTGAAGCTGTGACTGGGAAGTAGGGAGGAATGTGGAAGGGTTTAGATATTCCTTGTTGTCCCACTGTGTGTCACGTAATTGGCAATATGTGAAACTGGTTTTCCCCAAATTGAGTCTGTTTTGCCTGTGATACCACTGATGAGAAATCTCCCTGTTCTTATCTTGACATACTGGCTTTTCATTTTATTTTTCTCCCCCAGTCCTGTTGGGGAAGTAGAGTTACAGAGCAGCTTGGTGTGCACCTGGTAGACAACATAGAGCCATTGCATTCCTGTGGATTGCTTTAAATAGGAGCAAACATCCTTTTATTCTTCTTTTGTGCTGTGATAACTTGAGTGCTCTGTATGGGCAAAGCAGCTGCAATGACCTGCTTACAATTGCTGTGAGGCTCTTTACCATCTATCCTGGTACATAAACTTCACTTTTCAAATAAAATATAAGAAAGGTTGGATAAAAATGTAACAGAAGTACCGTTACATTTGTTTTAATGGCGTATTTTTCTCTTGTACCTTCTTTCAGTATTATTTTACCACTGTTATTTTCAGATACTCATATACTTCAGGTTGTTTACTTCCTATGTGTTTATTGCTTTGCAGAGCTGCACCTGAAATATTTAATGAAAACAGAGAGTACAGAGAACAGAAACTGCATGTTCCTCCAGTGCTAGAATTGCTTTTCTTCTTTTCATTAATGGCCAAGGGAATAATTAGGATAGAGAGCATTTGCACCATTAATAGGACATTCTATTACTTTTAATCAAAGGATTAAACAGAAGATAGAGCCAGGTTGAGGAAGACTCTACTGGAAACAGTTTTCACAAGAGCCATGGTACCTCTCCTCAGAAGGAGATTACAATTTGCTGATAAGAACACACATATAGAGGACAATGATCTGATATGTATCTGAGCTGGATAGGATTGCAAATATATTCCTCTACTATCTATAGTCTGTGTTGTATAAGACTTAATGAGCTTCATCTCAAAGCCCTTGAGAGAAAAGATGTGCCTGTTCATGGCCCAAAAACAATAGGTCTGCAGGTCTCATCAGAATTCAAATACCATCTTTCTTAATATGCCATGGCCCAAATATAGACCTGGGAAGAGAGAAGGACCTGAGGTCAATGAAAAAAAGTTGAAGGGCAGGTCTTTTAATGTTTTGATTGAAACTCTTTAGTCTTGGGTTCTGTTTCACATTCCTTATAAAAATAGTGACAAGAACACTAGTGCAGTGGAAACATTTTTTTTAACAGAGAGAAAAAATATAATGCAAGAAAACAATAATGGTCAATATAATTGTGTATTACAAAGATTTCTAGATGATATTATCTTGTCCTTTGAGCTGAGACATAGAATTTACACAGTTTCTCAGGAGCAGTTTATCACAAAGATGGTAGCTTTGTTATTTCAGAAGTTTTTTCCTGGATTTGGAACTTTTATATAAAACAAATGTGGTAGCTGACAGAAGTCACTCAAAATTCTATTAATATCTGTATTGCCAAAAGTTTGCTAAGAAGTATACACCTACTTTTACTCAGAGAATCCCACTTTCCTAAATATTTCCATCCATGAAGTCATTGAACACACTTATTTTTGACATGGCAACAATCACAGTTTATTACACATAACTGCAAATCTTTACAGGACAAAATCTACGTCTAAGTTAATTGACTTTGACTTCCTTTTGTGATTAAGGGAGAAAAACAGGTATCTGTAGCATCCATACTGTTGAACAATTTTATTTCTGCTCTAGAATAAGTCATAGTTTAGAAATGTCAATTTCTCTGTACTCACTTGAAAAGGAGCACAAGATGTACATGTGCCTTTGCAGCACCCTAACCATTTTATTGGTGTATTATCCTTTCATGGTTTTTTCTTGCACCTCTCTTTCAAAGGCTATAGAACACTTTTTTATTTTATTATTTATCACTCCTCCATTAATTTTGTCATTTACCTGCAGAAACTAAGATGCTAAATTATTTTCTCTCAGGATACAGATGAAAGAAAAATATTAAATAGCACAGGACAAGAGCTGATTTCCACAGAGCTTCACTAGAAACCCACCAGTGTGATAATTAATCTTCATTGCCAATGGCATTTGGCATCTGTTGGCCAGACAATAATACAAGTATGTCATGTTGATTGTATGGGGTTTTTTTTTTTGTAGTGGAAATGTCAGGCAGCATAAAGTCAAAACCAATCAAGGATTATGTTGCATTGACACTAATGCTTTTATCAATAGGTATCAAATTGTTTTGACAAAATCTATTTTCAGTAAACTATTTTAATAGAAATTGATCATGTTATGGTCCTATCATAGTTTAAGGATTTGAATCTTCTATAATTCGTTTTATGTTTTTTTTTCCCAGGGATGTGATTGTGGGAATAGACTTTAAACATCTTGGGTTATTGCTGTTGGCAGGACAGAATAAATGACAAACCACAGTGGACCTGGACAATGGAGGGCAATTAAGAACCTCTGAGATTAGAGTGACCTTGACCTACTTGATTATGCTGCATTACCCTGCACTTGCTTTTTCCCACAGCACATTCCCAGGTATTGACTTCCTTTCCCATCAGGAAGATTGCTGCTGGTTCACTAATGTCAGGCAGGAAACCAAGCCAGTTCCCACCATGTGCTGCTCACACTTACCTCTACCAGGAATTATTGGCCAGGGCTCCAGGGTGTCCCCCAGCATTTCTCTCCATGTAGCTGTGCAATTTTGGGATCTTTCCCTATTTCCAGGATTTTCACCACCTCCTTTCTGGGTTTCTTTCCCTCCAAGACCATTTTCTCTGGGAACCCCTCTTTTTAATACTACTTTGCCTTTGCAGAATTCTAGGCCCCTGATTTTCCTCCAACCTAAAGAGTGTATGTGCCTGACAGTCTAGGCACAATGTGTGACCTGCCCTCTAGCTGGGTGGTTCTGTTTCATGTCTTATTAATTAGAGCATTTAGGACATGCCACGTTGGTCTAGTTGAGGTATCATCGAATTCACAGATTTTCACAGCTAGATTGAACAAGTTGCTGTGGCTAGGAACAGGCTTCTGTCTGAGAGTTGAAAAGTTCAGTTATAAACACAGATATATATATTTGTTTATCTGCTACACATTACTGTTCATAGTGAAAGCTAATTTTTCACTTATGACATTCTTTTTTTTTTTTTCAATAGATAATAGCCATGACTTCTTTCAGGTCTCTAAAACTTGTCTACTGTTTCATTGTATTAATTGACAAATATTAATGGCCTAGAGAGATCCTCTGTCAGCTATTTAAGGGTATTAGAAAAATAATACCAAAATAGTCCAAATATAGTAACTTCTGTTCAGCACAATTTTTAGTCAATATTGGAATAGAAAATAGTGCATCACTGTGAAGTAATATGCAATTTTCTTCCTCCTCCTCCACACCTTAAAAATAGAGCAGAAGGTTTTGATGAGTATTTCTCCTATCTGTTCAAAGCTACAATCCACTTCACCATAACCTTGCTGGAGAGCAAATAAACAGCATCAGAACAGAAGTCCCCAAGGCCCACTGCTGCCAAAACCGGAACCTGCAGCTGCACATTAGCAAAAACTCTCCTGCTGCTACTCCTTATTTATATCATAGCTTTGGTTGTGACTCACAGTCTCACTTGTATGATTCTAGCAGTAACTGGAAGGTATTCACATCACCAGTTGATCCTCTAGAATGTCTCTTTATTTTATTTTCAAATAAAAATATTACAAGGCAACAGCTGTGCAATTGCCAGAGCTGTCACCCTCAAAATGTCACTGACATGGTGATACCACAACACTCCATCTACATGTCCTGGTTTGTCCAGTCACCCGTGGTAAGTTCCCTGCTCCCCCATGCTCTCCATAGCATGGAAGTGGGTATCACTTACATTGCATGGTCTGAGCTTGATTTATGGTCCTTGTGCAGCTGCAGTGATCAAGCCCTACACAGCAGCAGGTGCAATTTTTATATATATCTATTACCTTTTTTTCTCATTTCTTGACCCTTGTTTTCATTCTTGTGCCTCCTTTTGTCAGCCCCGACCTTTTACCAAATAAACAACCTTCCCCAATTATGTTTTCCCTAGTGGTCTCAGTTTTACTGCCTACACATCCACATCAAGTATTTCTGATATTACAATGATGTGGATGATCTTGGCTCAGCAACATTTTGCTGTGCCTGTTTTCCAGGTGCTGCTCAGCCTTTGAAGATTCTGCTCCCCTTCAGTTATTTGTCAAGTCTGGCCATCTAATACTCTTTCTTTAGCATACTTGTGAAGTCCAGCCAGTGCTCAGGCACTATCTTCTCTCAGCTTCTCACACATATCCAGCACATCCAGCAGTTTCTCATATCTAGAAGTTTTCCTCTGAGCATCTTGTTCAGTTAGCTGACCCTCAGACCAGCATGCACCCACCGGCACAGACATTGAATTGTAACCCTAAAGAAAGACAAAGGAAATTTAAAAATCTTAGTTTCAGAATTAAAACAACAAACAGCTATGTTAATGGGCATTTCCTTGCTGCTAAACAAACTTAGAGTGAAGCTGCTGTCACAGGACACTGTTGACCTAGAGAGGTGAATCTCAGCTGCCCTTGTGGGATCATGGGGCACACCACCCTATAGAAGTACCTTGGTCAAAAGCAAAATAAAGCTGAAGCCAAAGGAGATGCAAAGTGTCTTTGTGGATGTTTTTGCATCTCAGTATCAAATGGGCAAACAGAACAGATTGGTTTGGAATGAAGTCATGAAAACCCCATTGACATTAAAGGAAAGGATTTTGTAGCAAGGTGCAATACAAAATAAATTTGCATATGGATTGATTATGTAAAGAACCACAAGCTATATTTTTCTAACTGAAACCTTAAAAAAAAATTGTGTGAGAAATGCATGTTTTAAACTAAATTACACTATTTTTCTACCTGATCATTATGGTATCGGAAATCTCAGAGGATTTTCAGAGTAGACATCATGGATAATTTATTTTCAAATAGATGAACTAGGTATTAAATACTTATGAATAAGTGTTACAATGTCCCTGGAGTCTTCACTGTGAACCAGCTGAAATGTTGGTCTTATAAAATAAAAATTTGGTTTGCAAAACAAAGAAGAGTTCATTATTTTTGCTCCTAAGCAGAAAAACATTCTATAATTAAAGTGATTTAATCCTTGAAAGGGTGTTTGCTTTATGTATGACCATTAGCAGCACAGAAATCAGTCTCAGACTAGTTAAGCTGAGCAGGTAAAGCCAGGCACATAGACAGACAGAGAAGGAAGCTGTGTGAAAGATAAAATGCTGGAAAAATATTTCCAGTTATTTCCAGCAGTGATATTGTTAATCTCACATGATCTTACAGAAGTCCTTTACAAACCATAGACCTCCTTTATGAGATCACCCTAAAGCAGAGCCCAGCAGCCAGCCAGCTCCTGAGGCTCAGGTGTACAGGCTGGGCTGGACACTTGCTCCCGCACTGGCACTCACCCAGAGTTACCCCTGCCTGGGTGTGCTGGGGAGGGCTCCCTGCTGCAGCACAGAACTGCTGGAACTTAAATGGGATACTGCAGAGAGGAAAATTCAGGGGAGGACCTTTGTGAGAAATTCACAGCCCTGCACTGGCAGCTGAAACCATGTGGACCTCAGCAAAGATACCTTATGCTAGGACAACTGAATCCTACATCCATTCCAAACTATGGAGGTACCACTCTGTAACAAACAAAATAATGTTTCCTTATCTAGAAGCCACATCTAAATAACCTTCAGCCTTAATTGCTTAACAAATATAGGGATACCATTTCAGATTTTTTCTCCCTTAAAATTAAATTTTAAGTCAAGCACTCTCACATTTTCACATTTTGAGTCCTGTAAGTTGAGAAATAGGAAAAGTTCATGTATATACAGAATAAGCACATAACAGTGTAGTCTGTTGAGCAGGTTGATAGAGCATGAATTCATTAACATCAATAATCTACTTCATTAGTGAAACAGAGAGGAAAAAAGGCAAGTCCTATCAGAGATATTATTCTATTCTGCAGAATCCTGAATGTGCTTTTCACTAGCAGAAGGGCAGAGATAATTGTAGTTAACTTGTAATATGAGTAGGGACAGATGTTTTCTAAAATGTAAATAAAATGTATCTGAAAAGCTATCATCAACAGGAATTTGTCTTTCCTGAATTAAGCATATTACTGATTTTGCTCTCTGCAATTATGCTTTTCACTATTAACTGTACCAGCATTAAGGCAGAATTCATTGTATTCACACCATATAAGATTTAAAAAAAACAAAAAAATTCATTTGGTATCTTGGTGATAAATACAGTTAAATACTGTTGACTTTGAACTTTATTTCTTCAGGCTCCTCCTTAACTCTTCTTGGCTTTAACTCTTTGATACCTGGTAGAAAGAGTTATATTTAAATAAATTCCCCAGAAGAATCTATTTTATCATTTGTAGAAAATTTATTTACCTTTTTCCACAAGAGCATTATCTTATGAGCTGATCTCACTCCTTTTAATTTACTTCTTTTTTATTTATTTGGCCCTCAAAATGTGCTTTCTTTTTAACCTTTTTTGGTTGGGAAATACTTCACAACTGTCCCTCTAAAATAGACAGAATAGAGTTGGAAAATTTTATTAATGTATTAATGCAATTCTAGTTTGTTCTTTTGCTGTAATAACAACGTAAAGATATTTAAATGGAAGAAATAACTTGAAGTCTCTGGTTAGTCTCAGGAATCTTGGTGGTAGTGTCAAACTCTGATTTGCAGTTGCTGATTATTTGCATGTTTAAAAGATATATGGTTTTAGAAATTCTGCTGCCATCACACACAAGTTTAAAGCCTCTGCAGGTGTCATTAGGATCTCCTCCCATTTTCATCCATGCTCTGGCAAGAAAATAAATTATTGACTTCATCTTCCTGCTTCTGCTGCTGTCATTACAGCAAATAAAAATTAATAACTCCAAAATCCCTGGGCCTGGTTTAGTCTAACATTAGCATTAAATTACCATGCTTTGTTGATAGCTTTTTAATTTTTACCTCTGGCAATTTTATGTTATTATGAAATTCATCCTGTCATCAAATATAAATAAATTGTCCATGTCAGTGGTCTCAACACAGATGTCATATCCTGTGTGCCACTTTAACTGCAAGCCCCTAAGAGAAAAAAGGGGGGAAAAATGTCACCTTGCTCAGAACTGCCTGGCTTACCTCTTTCAGAGAAAAAGAGTAGGAAGAATTTTAACCTTCAGTCCTATCAACTCATAGTGAATGCCTGAGCTAGAAGAGTGAACATGCTGTAACCTGTGTTGCTAACAGGTCAAAGGAGTGCCCAGGAGGAGCTGGATGGAGGAATTCAGGAAAACATTATTGGTGGGCTATTTCTCCATCTTCATCACTGGATACCACCAGGCTCATCTTCATCACTGGACCCTGGCCCTGGTAATAAACAGCAATAAACAGCCAGGACTCAGTTTCTTCCTGAAGGAAAAGCCAAATCTTTGTTGCCTAGGTCATATCTTATAGGATTTTCAGAAGGCACCATGGTAGATCTAATTGGCTAACAATACACTGACACTCAGCTCATTGGTCAGTAAATGGCATTTTGCTTCTCTACCAAATCTCTCTATTCTTGGATTGTTTACATATCTTCTTCCCTGATTCTCATGGAATCAATTTCTTGTTTTTGCAGGTGCAAACTTATTTTCCTCACAAGAACAGATTGTTATGCAAACTGACTTCCATTCTTATGATTTTTTCACATGGGAAGGTACAAGCTAATTGCTAGTTTAGCTAAAGTAGCAGGGCCTGAACCATACTTTATAAAGCCTTTCCTTTATAATATCTTTACCTGTATGCAACACTGGTCTTCTGCAGACCCCTCACACTGTGGATCATCCCTGGTAAGAGCCTAAGATATACCTACATGAGGACAGAAATAAATCACATCCTGGAAGAGACCCTAGCACAATGTGTTTATTCACTGTGTCTGTATCACACTAAATCTCTTAAGCTGATGGCACTGAGATCATAAATGGCACATACAAGAACTCAAACTTGGATTATGATTATTTATCACAGTATGATTGTCACTTCACATGGATTGCCATCCTTTCTCTTGCATGGGGTAATTTCTATTCCATCAGAATAGTCTGGCACATTTTTCTACCTGAGCTATTTTAAAGTGTACCTTGTTGTTTTGTTGTTTGTTTTTGTTTTTTTTTTGGGGGGCACATTTAATTTGTGTAAACACAAATATCATGTTTTTAACTTGAAAAAAAGGTTTTTTTAATTCACTTGATGAGAGTATTTTTAATTTCACTGCATTATGGAAGTGGATAAACAGATTGGGGTATTTGTTTTGAAGTTAGGTAGCACTTTGCTTTATGTGCTGAATGGAAGAGTATTTGCCAGATTAATGGAATACAGTACAGGCTGATGACTATGGGCTGTTTACCTCAGTTAATAATGTAGAGCTCAATCCACTTTTGCTGAAGTATTGGTACATAGCAACCTGCTTCCACGTTAATAATGGATAATCATGGCAAACACAAACCCAGCAGGGATCTTCCACAGCACAGATAAGCCTACATCTCACTGGAAGAGGAGTTTCAGGACTATGGTGTGTTCCCAGTTTGGCTCCTTCCCTTCCAAAGGATTTCCAAGACGTTGCATAGAGTAGATGATGACCCAGGAGCTTCTTCTGGGGACCTTACTAGTAAAATATTAACGTGCCACCAGTTCTAAATACTGGTCCTGAGGTATGCCTGGAACTGTGCTTCCAATTCACTGTTTGGATAGCAATTTTTTCATGATGTTTGAATTTGGGATAGCCTCAGAGGACAATTTGCATGTGCCCTATTTCTGATGGATACCTGCTAAACTGTAGTTTGACAGCTTGCCACAAAAACTGACACTGAAATCAAATTATAATCTTTCAGTGACAGCTGAATAAAGCTCCAGACAAAGTATCTCAAAAAAAAAAAAAAAAAAATCTTGGAGAGCTATAAATGAAACAAAGGACTGCACAGAAGAGGGTAAAAAGGGTCATGCAGCCTATAGGATGGTTTGCATCTGAGAGGAGCTCCATTAATTTGGTAATTTGGTTTTAAAAGGAGGGAATGAGGATGAATAGAAAAAGATATATTAAAAGACTATCAGATCTGTTTCTAACAACACTAGGGAATATCCAGTCAGATGAAGAAGCTGCAAATAAATTTTCATGCAGATTTAATCATATGTTACTGTAGGTTAGAGTAGACATCTGCACAGCCACCATTAAGGGCTTGAGCTTTGCTAAGGGAAATATTCTTACCCTAATCTGAGGAGCACTCAAGAAAGCTGTTCTCTTATGCTGTATAAACTGATTTCCAATGGACCACAAGAGCCTAGATTCCCAGTAGTCAGCCAGAACTGGAACCCACTCAAGGTGCACCATATTTCTTAACCAGATTATACTCAGGAATTTATTTTTCATTTTAAAAAATCCCAAACAGAACGTGGAAGTGATGCTAAACTGACAGGGCACACAAGGACAACGGTAGCTCCAGTTCTCTTGAAAATGAGAGTACTCAAGAAAATTGTGATTCCACATAAGGAGATTCCTTTCATCATGTATTTCCTGTGCATCTGGAGTACTTGAAATATATTGCTACCCTCCTAATTTCCTTAGGGTGAGTATATGAAAGTGGTTTGAGTATCCCCTAATCCAAACATAATATAAAATCTGAAGTCCTCCCACTCTCCAGTACAATTAGTCATAAATTACAGTTATCTGTGAATTCAGTGTGCAAGCTGATTAGTGTGGCATGAATTAGCTGGTTAGATAAAACCTGTGTTACAAAATGCATGAGCACTGAAATTCTGTACCAAGCTAAGGGAATTGTCTGAGCTGCAAACAATAGGTTAGTCAGGCCAGCATGATGGATGGGTGGACTCTAATGAAGGAACCACCCTTTGTGTGTTTGCACTAGAGACTATGCATCAGCCAGAGCCTGTGTGGCCATAAAAGCAAACTTGACACTCTTTTCTCAGTACTGCTACTGCCACTCATAACCAAAGAATAACTTTTCTGATAGAGACAGGAGGAGAAGAATGAAATAGCTTGATACTGGAATACCCTGAGCAGATTGAATATTATGAACAGGAAGCACTGGGGTACTGGTAGCTCCAAATTTGCACCCCTGGTTATGTATTGAGCAGTAGTATAAATAGAAATTTTAATGAAAAGACACCATCAGTTCTCAGTTGTAACACTGTGACAGAGAAATTCTTGCTGGAAGGTCTCTTCAACCAAATATCTGAGTGATGGCTTGGAGAAGGATCCTGAAGGGAAGTTGAAGAACTAAGCTATCATCTCAGGTTGGAGCTGACAGGCACTTCATTTCATTTTTTTCTTCCTCTCATTTTTCTTCTATTTTTTTCTTATTTGCCTTTTTTTGTTGTTGTTGGTGTTGAGGGGCTTCAGTGTATAGTTTTTGAGGGGGGTTGGAGTTGTTTTTTTTTTTGGTTGGGGGCATTGCTTTGTTTTGGGGATTTTTTGGTTTGGTTTATTTGCTTTATTTGGGTTTTTTTTCCCCCCCTGCTCTTTTGTCTTTTCTTTGTTTCCAATTTTACAATCAAGTATCTAACTGGTTTTGCTGGGATAAATGTCATTTGTGATTCATCCCAAAGTTTGTCCAGTAATTAACATGAACAAATGAACTGCCCAGTAAAACACTCTTGTTGTGGCAGAAGTGGACAATCTGATCCTAGCATAGTCTGATGTTTTTCAAGATACCTCTAGATAAACAGATCATAGCAGAAATGGCTTCAGTCCTTTCCAACTGCATATATTTAATGTTGCTTTTCTTGTCTGAATCTTGGCTTGGTTACAGCCAAAGCCCAGGACAGAAAAGGTACCTGCCACTCCCTGTTCCAATGCAATGGACATTGCATGGTGCTGATCTTTGATGTGCTGCTACAAGCAGCACAGTGGGAGAAGCCACGGGGAGATTCCTGATCCTCCTTGGAGCAGCTGGGCAGCAGGACCCCCCCAGCTGGCCGCTGGCTCAAGTGATGACATCCATCCATGCTGGCTCTTTACATTCTCAGGTGTACCATGAAGCTGCCAGAGCCAGAAGGTCCTGCACACAGAGATGCAGAGAGCCAGGGGAATGCACATAAACACCATGAAAGATGTGTCTTGGAGGACAAGCATTTGAAACAGACTGCAGGGTCTCAGCTGAAGCTATCCCTGACTTGTCACACTGGTTGGTTTTGACTATAGTAGTCTGAACCTGCAATAGTAGTAAATATTAAGAACATTATTATATCCTGTCACATTGTGGAAGGCTTGACTGGGATACAGTTATTTTCTTTGTAGTGGCTTCTATCACACTGTTCTGGATACATGACCAAAGCAGTGCTGATAATACAGGAGTGTTTTAGCTGGGCAGTGCTTACACAGGGGGAAGACTTTTTCTGCCTCTCCTGCTGCCCTGCCAGCCACCAGGCTGGGATAAAAGTATTTGGGAAAGGACAGCTGGGGTATATTCCACAACATATAATACTGTGCTTAGCAATAAAAAAATAAACAAAAATGTGGAGAAAAAGGATGAAGGAGATCTGTTCAAAGGTATGATATCTGCCTTCCCAAGTAACTGAATTGGTGGTTTGTTTTAATTTATTTTTTGGTAAGGAAGGAAAGGAACTAGTTATGGAAAATAAAATAATTGATAGGGCTCTGATATTCTGGAGACAGCTGAATACCAGCCTGCCCATAGGAAGTAGAGAACGAATTTGTTATTTTGCTTAGCTTGAGTATGCACCTTCTTCTTTTTCATTAATTTCTCAGTTTTACTCTTGTGATTCATCCCACCAGAGGGAAGTGAGGGAGGCTGTGTGGGGCTGAGCTGCTCACAGGTACCACAACAAACATCTGCTTCTGGCCTTCCTTGATTTTTCACAGCACTGCATGGAGGCAGATCTGGGTCAGGCAGGAGTTACACAACTTTGTGTGAAGGAATCCAATTAACATTAACATTGCCAGGAGGCAAGAAGCATTTTGAAACACCTGGAAGTAGTATTTCAAAAATATTCTTTTAAAATGTTACTAATAAAGGTTTTCACCATTACTTAGACAATGTATTTGAGAAGTTTTTGGCACTGAAAATTGTATGTTGTTTCCTAGAATACCTATAAACTGCCAACATCTTTCATTTATCCTTTAATTTATCTTCCATCCCAAATTTTCTTAGTATTATAAAGTTGTCATTCATGCAAGTAAAAAGACCAGATATTCTAGGGTTAAGTCACATTTTCTGCCTTTCCTATCACGTAATGTATTCCCAAGTGCCTGGTGACAATGCACATAATTACTTTTTAATTTTTTTTCATGCACCTCTCATCTGGGAGTACAGAATAGCCTAAACAGCATCCTTTATAAATATTACATGGAAGAGCTTCTAACTATTAAGATGAAAAGCTTCTTATTTCAGCACACCCCAAATGAAAGAAGTTGTACTTTTTATAATAGAATACAAATCTTGTTTATTTTTTTTCAGATGATATCTGCATGAATCAAGGGCATCAGTGGTAATCTGGAGTTCGTAGGTTAGCACTAGAGTATTTGACAAAACGTGCTGAAAAACCTGATCAAATATGAAAATGTAGATTTTCAGCACACTGCAGTATAGCCACCTGCAGACCATGGTTTAGAGGAGCACAGATCTGTGTAGATGAGCACAAGGAAGTGAGAGTCACCACCACTGCTCCCCTTTCTGACTCTGCAGGGAGGAAAGGGAAACTGAAAGCTGCTTTAAAGGTAACTTCAGCACTTGTGGAATCAATTCTGCAGCCTCCAGCTCTGCCTCAATAGTCCTGCCACACACTACCAGGCCCCTCAAGTACAGTTGTTTCACCAGTTTATTCTCCCTTCCTACACTCCTTCAGTTCTGCTTGTCTCTGCAATGGACTGCAGTGCCTGAGTCAGGGACATGCATGGAGGTCTCTGTGCCCCTTGGCCCTCTCAGAACCATCCCTGGTGTGTATCAGCTCCATGGCAGGTTCCAGTCAGCAGTCCAGGCTCTGGTGTTGAATTTTTACGAAACAAACCCAAGGCCTTATTCTTATTCTTATTCTTATTCTTATTCTTATTCTTATTCTTATTCTTATTCTTATTCTTATTCTTATTCTTATTCCTATTCCTATTCCTATTCCTATTCCTATTCTTATTCTTATTCTTATTCTTATTCTTATTCTTATTCTTATTCCTATTCCTATTCCTATTCCTATTCCTATTCCTATTCTTATTCTTATTCTTATTCTTATTCTTATTCTTATTCTTATTCTTATTCTTATTCTTATTCTTATTCCTATTCTTTCTTCAAAATCTTATTCTGTGTTACACCTTCATAAAAGGAAAGCAGCTTCATGGCATGCAAGTTCTAATCCCTTGCTGCTTACAACTCGAGTCCAAAGGAAAATACATTTGCTTAAGGCCTTGTAGTTTTGGGAATTCTCTTTGAAAAATTTCAAGTGCAGTTCCTTGGAGCATATTTGAATTTCCACTTTTACTGCTGCCCCCTTCTCCCACCCTCATTGCCTCACCCATATTGCAGTGCAAACTTTGGAAAAAAATGGAGAATTAAGCATCTAACCTTTTATCCATATAATTTTCTGTTATTTTCTGAGCATGGAAGTATAAAAAATACAGTGTAGTGTTGAACACCTTTTGAACATCTTTTTTTCTGTTCAGGATTATTTATCTTGGTTTGCTCTGCCACAGGCCATTCTGTCATCCTTAATTTCAGAAAATAATTCTCTTGTTCCTCTAGATCAAAGCAGAAGCACTCCTTGGAAAACCTGGTGCACTGGTTGTCTGCCTGATCTGTCCTTGTGATGTGGTGCTGGCAGCATCTGCAGTGACTGTGCCTCCAGCTTGCCTGTGGAGCCAAGCTCAAGCCAAGGGGTCTGATGCAGATCTGCACATCCTGCAGGAGGTCCAAAGGCTCTGTGTCATCACCAGCTGTGTGAACCAGCTGTGTGGGTCCCTGCAAAGGGAGGAGTGCAGCAGCAGCAGTGCTGTGACAGGGCACACCCTCATTTGGCAGCCTGTCAGGCACATACCAACAGGATCAGAGGAAAAGATCTTCAAAACCTCTAAAAGTTGACTGCAATTCTCAGATCTGATCTAAATTCCATGAAAGGAGTACAGAACTCCATGCTGATGCCAGAAGGATAGGGACTAACCTCTCCTGTCTGCTAAAGCCTTCTGGGAAATACAATCTTTATAGCTCTCTGTAAATATTGAGATATCCTTAGAGGGAAAGCTCAAGATAAATTTTAGTGTTGTACATGTAAAGATTTTTAAAACTTTGAATAATTTATCTGACAAACGCAGAGGTGGAAATGTGGAAGAATTTCTTGGTATGCTATGGTATCCTCAGAGAAAGCATATCATTCTATAATTGTGTGATGTGGAAACACCTCTTTGGGAAAACAGAAGTAATATTTAGCAAACAGCGTAGCCTAGGTTCTGAAAATTATAACCAATGCATGAGAATCTAATGTTCCCTTGATGTGAAACTGCAAGTATATACTCGTGCATGCCACCAAGCACATCTCTGGCTGGAAGTGTGATTCTTACAGGGCAGCTGAGGGCAGCTACACAGAAGACTGAGATTTGGAAAAGTCAGGTCCCTCCTCACACTACTCTTGGCTACTAGACCTTACCAGGCATTGAAAAATGAAATGATAGATGAGTTGACACTTGTGCACTCAAGAAAGAAGCTACTAGAAAAAATTCTGGCTGATCTCAGCAAAAAATTCTCTGCAGTGTGACCCTTGCCATGTCCTTCTGCTTGGGCAATCACTTACATCCAATAACATTTTAGGAGCTGATTCTTATATGAAATGCATTGAATGAATCTCAACTGCCTCTGCCAGAAGCAAGATTTGAGATGCTCACTTATTCCTGAAGAGGCTGATTGTACCACTAACTGGCTCAGCAGAGAACTCTCCTTGGCACAGAGCTCTGATGCACTTGATAGAAGCAAGCAGATTCATCACAATCTATTCTCATTTTCATTTCTATTTTTCTGTATCATAAGGCAAACTAAATGGTGCTAATGTTCCAAACCTTCTATCTCATTTCAAGGATTTTGATTGCCAGGTGGAAGAGAAATGGTTGATTATTCTAAATTTTTTAAACATTCTCTACTATGAACAACTTTGCATACATTGTAAATTAAAATTAATCATTCCTGACTTAAGATTATTTAATTATTTGACTACTGCTCATGGTCTTTTCATGCAAATGTTAGAACTTGACCATGTGTGTCATTTTTATAACAGATAAGATTGGTTTGATATTTACATAAGTTCAACACTGGGACAATAAATGTATTTATTGTTTACATAAACAGGTGTCAAAAGTTATACAATAACTAATTTTTTGCTGCCACCTTGTGGTGCTGCAGTCTTTTGATGACAAAAATGGGAGTCAAAGCTTATGCAAAGCAAAAAAAGCCAATGGATTATATAATTATACTAACCATTCTTCTCTCTTTATCCTTTTTTTCTCTCAAATAATCTGTGATGCTGCTTAACAAAGATTTACTCCCAGCTTCTGACTTTCATAATTTATATCATTGTTGTCATTTTTTCATAGGATCCCCATATATAAGCTGCAAACTAAGAACAATCTATCCTGTATCCACAAACAGCATTAGAACAAGCTTTTTTAAAGATTGGAGAACCTCTCAATGCTAAACCTTGATTTTTGTTAAAACATTTAGCCTAATTGCCAGTGCCAGCTCCTTAGTTCTTCTAGAAAGTAAAATTTGTCTTTTAAATTCTTTATGTATTTTGTACAGGCTCTTTCCTTTCAGGCCTATGTTGCTTTTGGTTGTCAGTCTAGCAATGTTTGAAATAAAGCACTTGCAGACTACAATGTGCTTATCTGGAATATGGCAGGCTTTGAAAAACTGCCTAGATGCATCAAGTGATGTTACAGAGCTGTTCATATTATATGCTGGCATTAATTGCTTTTATTTTCCTCTCCTGCAGTGCTTGAGAGAGAATCATACCATACCTCTACTGTGATCCCTGTTTCGAGGTAGGCATTAGAGAGATTTCTCAGTTTTCTGGTTTCTGAGCAATGCTGAGTTACAGTGCTGCTGCTTCTGATGCCTGGGCTTTGTTAAATCCCTGCTTACCAGAACATTTCCAGCTGAACCTGTGCTTCAAGGCTGAAGCTATAGTGTGGTCCTTCTGGTGGGACTTTTTGGTGAATCATGGCCCCTTCCCTAAACTCCATCAAAAACCCTTACTGAGCAGTTTACAAAATCAAGCAGACTAGCTACATCATGTCCATTGGTAAGAAAGTGTGCTCCAGCTAGACTAACCCCTCACTTTTGCTTTTTTGGTTTTAAAATCACTGCAAATCCATAGGGGCTTTGCAGCTTGCAATATCTGGTGGAATATCTGCAGCATACACTATGTGACAATTTCTGCATTAAATCTACATGAAATGGTTATGCTAAAAGTGGAGGACTAGATTTCAGAAGCATGTTAATTTATTTCAGCCAACAAAATCACTCACGGAAAGAAGACAAGGCAGAGGGAGGGAGGCTGATCAACAAAAGCTGATAAAAATGACAGTTCTACTTATTTAGATGGATATGAATGAGGTTTTAATCCACCCCTCTTATGCTGAGAACAGCCCAGATTAGTATAAAAGACATGCCTGAGTTGTGGCAGCAGGAACAGGTGACAACCCAGTGTAAAGTGACTTCCCCCGCTTTATACAAAAAGATCCCCAAAAATTCTGCTTCCCTTCAGGAGGTGCTCTAGCCCCTGCCATGTGTGGTTTTTTGTTTTTCTTTTTTTGTTTGTTTTTTTGACTGGATCCCTGCTTGGGAACTGCATAACTCTCATTGTGCCCTTTCACTTCACACTCTTCATTTAGCTCTGCATAATCTTTCAGCTCCTCAGGATGAGGTCTACTGCAGAAATAAAACTCCAATGTCTGTGCTGGGGAATTCTGGCACAACTGCTCAGCTGTCCTGGAAGATTTCTGCATGGCTGCCTTCTTTCCCAGGAGCTGGCAAGGGTCACATTTCCCACCAAGATGCCACCACTTGAAGAGACAGAGGAGCTTCTATTTTTTCCTGTGCTGATGAATATTCACCCACATGTCTGTCCTGGTGGTGGAGAATGAAAATTCTTAGGTATCTGTTTGTGGGAGGGAGGAAGGAAGGAAGGAAGGAAGGAAGGAAGGAAGGAAGGAAGGAAGGAAGGAAGGAAGGAAGGAAGGAAGGAAGGAAGGAAGGAAGGAAGGAAGGAAAGAAAGAAAGAAAGAAAGAAAGAAAGAAAGAAAGAAAGAAAGAAAGAAAGAAAGAAAGAAAGCTCTTCTTTTGACCATCCCATTTGTAAAACCTGTGAGACCCTCTCCCCATGTGGTGTGAAAGCCAAAGCAGGTGTTGGGCTTGTTTGGTTTTCAAGAAGGGGTTTTGTTGGGTTTTTTTTTCAGTACTGAAGGAGTACCATCAGCTGTAGTGGAGTACCAGGAAGAATCTGGACATAAGGTTAAATAAGAGCTAATATCAGGAGCCAACGTAAGACAGAAAGATCCCCCAATTCATTATATTTTTTTTAGATAAGTAAAATATGTACACACCAGCAGCAAACTCTATATTTCCCCCTTAAAAATGGACTCAAAGTTTTATGAATCAATCTTCTGTATGAGAAGAGAACTATGGTACCATAGTTTAAAGTAACAGAAACCAATTATTATCACAGTTGATTATCTCCACAAATACATGGTATCTGTTGAAAGAGAAGAAATAATGAAAAGTCTAAAAGAATTATTGTGGCTGCAAAAATAGAGGAATAGAAAAGAGGTTAAGATAAATGTCAGAAAAAAACAGAAACATTTTAATATAATACTAGGGTGTTAAAAACAATATGAAAGGACCACAGAAAATAATTGCAACCACAAGATATGAGAAAGCATCTTTAACAGTTCAGTTAAACAGTCCAGGTGCTTGTTCTGCCAAAATCACTCCTTCTACTGAGCTATTGGCAAACACAGCACCACAAGGAATAACAAAGTGTTAACAGTGTGAAAAACCTGACTGTGATATGACACAGAACCTTGAAACCAACTTCAATAAAAGGAAAAGAAAGACAGTGACCCCCCACATTTGGTCATTTTTGTTAATGAGAGAGTGCTGGTGTGTGGAGCAGCACAGAAAACCATTGCACTGACAGAGTGTTTTGTAAAAGATTTACAAAAGAGGTAGGGGTGGGTTCACTGCTGTTAAAGCCAGCTTTTAGATATGCACAGATAGGTCACTGGAATTTTAAAATTACTCTTTTGACTGCAATTTCTAAGCAGAAAAGTTGATGATTTAAGAAAGACTGTTAATAAATACTACATCTTCAGAGATACATTCAAGGCACCAGTCAAAAGGAAGCTTGAGACTATCATGCTGGCTTTCCCTGGTCCTCTGGGCACTCAGGACTTGTTCCTGATGCTGAGGCCAGCCAGAGCAAGCATCTGCTCTAGGGCTGTCCCTGGCAGCCTTGTGGATCAGCTGTCACTGCACTTCCCAGCCCTGAGCAGGACTGTGCCTACAGGACAAGGCTGAATGGGCCACTTTCAGAGCTGATGCTCATTTAACACTTAGCACGTGTCCAAACTTCTCTCCTGAGGGAAGTCTGCCTGACTTTCACTGCACTATGACACTAGCTGTCATCATTAAGACACAGACAATGACAAAATTTAGTTGCTTTTGTTTTTCTACCAATCATCACACACAGATTGAAGCTGCTGTCTTTGTCCATTTGGATTTACTAGACACAAGCCATGTCTTGTAGCTGAAGCAATAGTTTAATTTATAAATATAAATCTGTTGCAATAGAATTGAATTTTCATGGCAGTCAAATGTTATCAGAGAGGGGAGAGTTAAGGGATGTAGGAATATAAAAGCTATGAATAGAACACACTAATCTCCAAAGAAGTGACAGTTTGTTTCTTAATTCAGCAATATCTGACGCTCACAGAGAAGGAAAATAACAGCAGCAATGGAGCCCACCTGAAATGGGAATATATTCATGTTAATTACAGTGCAGTTATGTCACAGGTTTCTGTAGACAACCCAAAGAGGCAAAATAAAAGATGGATGGATGGATGGAAATACTTCTGTTTTCTTGTGTCATCACTCTGATTTATATGCAATTTCAAGTTGTTCTAGACGAGTACAACAATTTCAGGTATGTTTTGTTCTTGTAAAACAACTCAAAAGCCAGCTAGAATTATGTGCACTTAAGCCAGACTGCAGAGCTGGAATTGCTATAGTAGTATCAACAGATAGCTTCCACTTCAACCAGACATTTGTTCTCAATCTCTTCATTGAATTTTTACTGTCCTATCCTTCCCACAATATCTCTCAAAATGGCACAAAAAAATAAATCTTTCCACTGTTCTTGTGGAGAGTGCATCAGTCTGGTGAAAGATAAACTGCACTTGGTGACATATTTCCTTACCTGGGGAGCCTCTGCAGTGTCTGCTGGTGCCTCCATGTGTTGTCTTGGCTCTTTCAAGAGGCAGCCCTTCCCAGCAATGCCTTTATCCACACCACTGCTCAAAATGGAATGGTTTCTCTCACAGTAAAAACAAGCTGGAAGATGTGCACTGAGGTGCTATGTGGTGTATCCCATCACCAAAAGTGAAGTAGCTAACAAAACATTCCACTCAGTCATGGGTGCATCCTGGGCTTGCTCTGACACAAACCATTTAGCAAATTCCTGTAAGGAGAGAGGACAGATCTTTAGAAAGCACACAGTCCACGTGCAGTGGTCCCTGTCTGGCAAAGATAGCTGAGCCATGCACTGGAAGTGACATTTTAAAACCAAACAAAGCACAAAACCAAAACAAAACAGTTTTTTTAATAACAAGGGACACAAACAGAATTTTCTGTGGCCCAATAGAAGTATCCATACAAAGGCAAATGGGACCAAATCTAAAAGAACCAGAACCCATACCAGAATAATTCCATTCTCATACTAAGTTATTGCCTAATTATTATTAAAAAATGAAAGGTCCTAGTTCTCATATTTAAAGCATCAAACACTACAGTATTCCTTAATACAACTAAACTTTCTGCAATTGTGCTGATGAACTCAAGCTAAACAACTTTCTCAGTGAGAGTTTGAGATGTGGAAATGCACTCTCAGGGGCAAACTTTACAACTTTGCTATTAGCACAAGTCACATCTTCTTTGACTTAATCCCTTCTAATTTAAACCTGTAGAAGTATGCATATAAAAATTCAAAGCACACACTCCTCAAAGGACGAGAAACAGATGTATAATCACTTTTTTAGTGTCTTACTGGCAGCTGTTCCAAAGCCATGGTGAAAAGAACAGTATACAAACCACTCTAATGCAAAAAGATGTAAAGTACTTTGCTCAAAGTTGGACAAGGGCTGCATAGTTTAACAGATAAAAGGACATGGGTATTCCACACACTTTGGACTTCTTGTAGCACAGACACTTAACTGAAACAAGATATTCTCCCAACTGATAGGATATCTAAGACTCCCCTATAATCTC
Source organism: Oenanthe melanoleuca (assembly GCF_029582105.1). Classification (NCBI taxonomy): domain Eukaryota; kingdom Metazoa; phylum Chordata; class Aves; order Passeriformes; family Muscicapidae; genus Oenanthe; species Oenanthe melanoleuca. Next base: position 35,362,471 of record NC_079334.1, on the reverse strand, counting down.
AAATCTCATCATTTAAGAAGCTCTTTCAATAAGAGACAGAGGCTTGCTCCTAAGAGCTTAGGGCCATATGTTATTCTGTTATAAAACAGAGTAAAAATGTCAATGAAAATCAAAATGCATATATTTTTATCAGAGGAGCTTCAAAAGAAGCAAAGAAAATGTCTCTCACATTTAGAAATCAAGATTAGTTCAGCAAAAAGCATATACAAAATTTATATTGATACCACATATTGTCATGATGCAAACAGTTAAAATCTAATTTGTTTTGACAATCCTGCTGATAATGAAGTGGCAAATAAAACCCTGATGTATTGACACAGGCTAATAATCACTTATGAATTTTACTGAGATTATTATGCATCACTTTAAGCACTACTTCCTTTCAGAAACATTGTGGGATGAATGAGAGTGATTTTATCCAATCAAATGATTGAGATGAATGAGGATTGATTAAGAGTAATCTGATCTGCCATCTCAAATGCTCTGCCAGTATGCATTCAGATGTGTGCATTCTGAGGTTTACACACAAATTTATTTCTACATTAGAAAGGAGATTAATTAGTGTATAATTGTATCTATGGCACCAAACACATCTTGTGAGCTGTACTTCATTGCAGGTCACACATCTTAAATTTTATGTCCCAAAACTTAACATTTCAAGCTGACAGAGACTGAGTCTCAGATGCTTGCTCCCACTTGGGGCATAGTGCAGGAAATCCATCTAATATATTCTGTGTATTCCCACAACAAAGAACTTCCAAAAGGTGCCTAGATCTCTAGATTTGCATAAAGAAACTAAATTCAGAATCTTTAAGTGCCTGTATGAAGTCCAGTGATTCCAGACTCCCTATCAAGTCAGCAGCAAGCATGGCATTTCTGGAGGGTCAATTGCAGTTTCTGAGATTAAACTGCTGCTGTTGTTGGCATCTTGCTGAAATGAAAATGGTTATGTTGCATGCTTGGTCATATCAACGTGTATCAGGTGACCTGTGCCTTTGGGCCAGATCTCAGAAAAGGATTTGACCACCTCAAATGGAAACATGCAAAGGGTGTGAGCTGCTAGTGTATTGAGCAGCATATAGAAGGCATCTCTGAAAATCCAGACAGGTGCATCAAGATTTTATTTTCCAAATAAGGAAGGTTCACTCACTGCAAAGCAGAAAACAAGCAATAATATATCCAAAAGTGAAAAAGCATTAGTTATGATATTGTTTGAACTCTTCAATAGCTCTTTTCTTGATGTTTTCTAACAGAATTAGGACAGCTGTCTGTTTTTAAAAGTTTTTCATTTTCATAGGTTTTTCTAAACACCTTTATACATCTGGACATAAACATACCCTGAAAAGTAGGCTGAAATGAATTGTGTTTTTCTTAGCAGAAGAAACATCTATCAGATATGATTTACAAAGCTTACACATTTTAATCACTGCACAGAATGAAATTATCTAAATTGGGTATTATCAATCATTACAAACTGGCATGACAAAATGACAGCGTTATGTAAATATTTTTTAACCTGAACAATACAGAGTGAAAATTGGGACTGTGTCTTCTCCACACTTCTAGGAATTTATTTAGAGAAAGAGACCTCCCAGATGATATGAAGTAGATGTTTCTCAAGCTATTTTCACTGCCAATTTAGTTTCTTATGTCCACAGTGCAGAGATGTGGTCTACCTGTTATGACTAAAAGAATAGCTAAAAGCTTATAAAAAAAAAAAGGCTGATATAAAAAAGCAGTTAAATTTTTTTGCATCAGCCTTCTGAAACTTGTGAAGCTTGAGATTTTTCCTTGAATGAGGAGTTAAATATTTGTACAGATGAAGAATACTTACAGAAGTCTTAAAACAACAGATAACTTATTTACCATCTGATAAAACTCATATGCTTCCTCATCCTTTTTGGTAACAGCAGTGGTCTACACTTATTTTGTTTCCACTCTCAACTTCTGATAAGCTTCACCCTTTCCCTAGTGTCTGTGACATTTTAGGGAAAGAAAAGATCAATGTTTCTTTGAAAGTATGCTATGTAAGGCTACCCTAAAAATTTACATTAGGAGTCTTAGCAGTTGATTCTCAACACTGTTCCTGACAGTCCTGTAAAGCTAATACAATGTCAGTGAGTCACTTCTAAAAACTGATATTTTCCCCTTAAGGTTTTATTTTCAATAAAGATCAAGGAAAAAGTTGTTTAAATACACTCTGTTTCCAAGAACCGTAAGTGGAACAAGATGCAATTTAGAGTACACTGAGTCAAAGTAAAGTCCCCAAAAATAAAGTTCTTATTGACCTTTTGGGTTGTGTTCACAAGCTTTGAACATGTGACACTGGTGAGATAAATCTTCTCTCATTTTTGCTTGAATTACTTATGGAAACTGCTTCTCTCTGCACAGTCCTTCTGTTGGGGTCTTGGCATCTGGGCAATATATTCTCAAATGGACTTTGATTTCACTAGGCTTTCTGCTTGTTTTCCTCTTTTTTTTTCCCTAAGAAATAAGTTTTTACTGCAGGAGATAATTGAAAATGTAGTAAATATTCTCAAAATCAGCATCTTTATGTGTTTTGGCAAAGATGGAGTGTCTTGCCAGATAGGATCTGTCTCTGATTTGCCTTCTGCCTTCTGCAGGCAGCCCTCTGGGAGCTCTGGGGAACAGAGGATTCAATATCCACTCAGCTTCAACCTCTGCCTGTGGCTTACTCTATAAAAAATAATTTTTCCTTTCCTGTAGGGTAGTCAAACACTCAGTACCAATAGGCCAAACATTTGGGAATGTCTCAGGACATCTTCACAGACATTTTCTAGGAATCTGTCTACTTTTTCTCTGTTCCCCCCTGCAACCTAGCAAATGTGTTTTTTCCTGAGGTCATTACTGACACCCATGCAGACTTCTCTTCCAAAAGAACACAAGATGACTGATTTAATTTGCACTGACATTCCAAAGTGCCCAGAGAACTGAAATATTTAATACTCATATATGTATTATCTTATGAGCCTTTGGTTTGAATTTCAGTAGACACCGCTCCCAGCATCAACTTAGAGAGACCTAGAGGAGAAAAATAAAGAAACTTGACAATGAAAATATGATGATGTATAACTAAAAACAAGTTCAGCCTTTCTGAGTGAAAATGCCTTCACAATGCTAAAAGTTACAGCCTTGCAGAGAGCAGTACTCAGTATCTTTGAAGTGCTTCTTCACCAGTCGATACAGAGGGGGAAAAGGAAGCACAAAGACAAAAATGCAGGACTTTATTGTCCTTGAGGTATATTGCAGGAAGGGAGGATGATTATGACTCTAAGATGATTAAATACTAATGGCACAAACTTCACAAGTGATGAAACAGCCAAATAAATTACCAGTGCTTTAAACCAGACACATTTAGATTAACAGTACCTCTGTGAGACAGTTTGATAAATGTCTTGAATTTAGCAGCACTGCTTTGTCCCTATTTCAGGGACCTTTGACTTTGGTCACCTGCTTAGTAATTGGACTGGTTTGCATCTTAGAATTGTGATATGTCATCCTCTGGATGACATTCTTTGTAAAAAATATGGGTGTTTATTTATGATTCTGCAGCACAGGGTTTGCCAGCAAGAAAGACCCATAAGTTGCTGTTTCAACATATCAGTATCAAGAATATTCAGACTACCAAAGTCAGATTTGGTTTGATAATTTCCAGGGTTAGCACAAATGTGAAGCTCATCTGTGCTTTGGGTTAAGAATTTTAAATTATTTTTACTGCTCATCAAGAGTTGATTGTTTTATTATTACCAAACTGAAATTCTTATTTACTCTGAGTACTAACTTATTCCTTAGACAATAACATTGACATCAGCTCAATTACTTACAATGGATGACACTATTTATTTGAGTTATCCACACCTGATGTTCAAAAATAAGTGTAATTTGGCACTAACTTACAGTAGTCTTTGCAAAGGAGAATTGTTGGGACCAACAGGCATTGAGCCATGAGAAGTGGTCCAAGAACACCTGTGCATCCCACAAACACTGCCTTCTAAACAGGTTTTGAGGGCCAAAACTGTACATCTATATGCAGGCAGATCAGGATAATGCATACCAAATACCACACAGAAATTTGCCAGCAAGTGTTTTTGTATCTTTTTCAGCATTTACCCTTTAGTGAATAGTTTGCCAGCACCTGCTACCTCACCCTCTCTGCATAAACAAGGCTATAATTACATAAAATCCAGAATTTACTCAGAAATTTCAATTTTAAAGTGAAATTTGACTGCAATGGTTGGAAAAATGGTCCAGAAAATTTCCTCAAGAAAACATTTTTTATGTTTATTTCTCTAAAGAGAGAGATCTGAGACCTGAAGTTCTGCTATGATATCTCTTCAGATGTTCATTTCATGTTCAGATCTCCAATATTTCTGACTGGTAGAAGCTGTAGGTCTGCCTCTAGCACATCCCATCACAATCACTGTCACACTGTACTTCTTTTTGATATTTTTCAGAAAACACATGTTTCAAAACTTTTCTAACAATGAAGCAGCTATTTCTTTGCCCTTTGCTTGATTTCACATAATTGACCTAATAGCCAACATATTGTTTAACATTCCCATTTGCAAAGAAATCTATTTGACAACATTCATAGACATATTTTTAGGTTTTGCTGACCACATGTGATTGGGATTTTTTGCCAAGAATCCTTGCAGCAATGCAGCTATAAAGAGCTAGTAGAATTTTCTTTTGCTTGTTTTGTTCTTGTTTTATATATGGAGATAATATTTCAAAGGTTGACAGTGTTATGACAGTGCAAATCACCACAAGATATCTATGCTATGTATATTGAGGTAGGGAATTTAATATTTTTCAGAGGTATTAGACAAAGTCCTGCTTATTTTAAAAAGTCTGTTAGCTTAAGCTTTGTATAAAAACCCAGCCTTTAGACACTTCCTAGAGCAAATCTGTATAGGAAAGGCATCCTGAATCTGATGTCCCACTATAGAAGCAAAACATTCTTGTGTTGATGATCTCATCACTCCCTCCTTCTAATCCTCTTCAAATGTTGGACTATATTCTGTATTATGCCTCCAATCTTCAGAGTTTTAAAATTCAATTGTTAATTTCAAGTGTGGTTCTGGCCACACGTGGTTTTTGTCTTCAGACTATTGCATTGCAGGTCAGAGTTTATGTACCCTGACAGATCACCCCTGTCTCCATCAACTGGGGGATATTGCAGTGCACAGTCTAACTAGTATTTCTAACTAGTAAAAAACTTGGCCAAATGGTGAATCTGTGCTGCTGTCAGAAATAAATTGATTGGTCTGTGCTCTTACAATAGAAGGTGGCAAAGCTAATCTGATACTCTGGCTGTTTTAGCTGAAGGCAACTAAAACCTTGTGGAGATCAGTGGAATAGGGTGACAGTTTTCAGCACTTCTCTGGGGCCTTCCTGCTCTTGAACCACACATCATTTATAAAGCATTTATGAATATTTCACTAGTACCCAAGGCATAATTCTATCAACTGATTCATAAATGTTTTGCCTTGAACTAAGCATGCTTATTAGATAGAAATTTTGAGGCTTAATTTCGAAAATTTTAGATTTCACCACACAGTTTTCCATTCTTTTGACTGATATTTAGTTTTCTGTTGTGAATATAAAGAACTTGAACCTGTGACCTTTAGATGGATTGTCTCTCCATACTCTCATAATTTAAAAATATTTTCCCATCATATTTTTTATCATCACTTAACTTTTCTTGGGTAAACAAGAAGCCCCTTGTCAGAACAAGGGGTTTTTCAATGTGCAAAACTGTTGTCATTCTTTATTTTTATTGATTTTTAGCAGCTTTTTAAAGAATGAAAACAGTCTCCATCACAGCATTCTAATAATGGTATCTCTAAAGCTATTTTCAGACATTGCAATGCTTCTCTATTTTTCTTGACACTCCTTAAGAATTATTTTAGCCTTCTAAGTGTCACTTCAGAGCCACTTATTTTCCTACCATACTGTCTAAATTCTCTTGACTAGTAACTTTCCAGGATGCAACTCCTCCCCCTGTTACAATAAGCACTGTGTTTTGCTCCTAGCTGAATGATATTGTGTTTGGAAGAATTAAAACGTGTATTGGGACACTTGAAGTGGCAATTCAAAGGCTATATTTTCTTTGAGATTGACAGCAAAATGCCTGCTCGAGATAGTGAGCCTGAGCAGATTGCAGTGGGTTAGTTCAGCTATTGCCAAGCTCCAGCGTGCAGCCTGGAATCTGAGAAACCTGCTTCAGCCTGTGAGACCTGGGATATTGCTAGCAGGCAGCTGAAAATCAGCCTGTCTACAGCTGTGCTGGGTATAACAGGATCAAACACCTTACTAATTGTTAAAAAGCCTGGCAATACTGATTGGGGAGTTCCAGGAACCACTGAGATAAAAAAAGCAAAGCCAATATAACATAATTCCTTTGCTGTTGCTTCCAGGGCACAGCCCCAGCTCGAAAAAAGCGACAAAATTTTTCAGATTTCCCTTTAGTCCACCACCAGACTTATTTTTGAGCTCAGTCAGCAACTTGTTCCTTGCAGCAACTGCAGCAGTGTGTGTGGAATACGTGGAGGAAGAGCATCAGGACAGTGCCAGAAGGAAGCAGGGGCTGCAGAATCACAGTGTGAACACCTGCAAAGGCTTGTCACCAGCCTTGTCAGGGTGAATGTGACACATTGCAACACACCTGGCACAGCACGGGCCAGTGCTCTCATCCAGCTCACTCAAGGTGCAAACATACATCTCAGGATTGGTAGGAAAAACTCCACTGACATAATTCAAGAGGAAAATTTATTCTCAGATAACTTGCTAAGTGCTATGGAGACTCACCATGGGAGCAGCAGGGAAGAAAACAAAAGGAAAGAGTACCAGAGAAAGGTTAAGTACATTCATCAATAGAATGAAAAACTCTTCTTTAACATCCATCTAAAGTAAGTATCCATGACAATATGGAAACTGGGAAGAAAATGGACAATAAATTGACTTTAGCAGAATATTCATCAAAATTATTCTGAAAGTTGTGTGAACATATTTCACTTACCACTAGCAGTGACTGAGGTAGTGATATCCTGTACACATGAGAAAGTTTCAGTCAGGACAGAACTAATATGGGCAAGAACAACCCTCCCCTCCTTAGTATTTGATCAGCCCATACAGGTGTCTATGTACTGCACCTGCTGTATCTCTCCTCCACTGGCAGATGAGCTTACTGAACATATGATGGGTGACTAAAATAAATGGAAAACTGTTACTTCCAAGATATAGTCTGTGTGCTGTGATTATGAACGTTTTCAAAAAGTTCATGCTTCATTTACATAACAGTAGATAATCAGATTTCTGTTTAAATATGACATGGAGAATCCTACTTAAGCACGTGTAGCACTCTTACAACAAAAATCAAAACTGGCTTGAGATCGTAGAAAGTTCTTGCATTCAGACATTCAAGCAGATAAACAGCAATGTAATTGTTTTTTCAAAAATTGGAGCTTTTCAGATGATTTTGAAGTGCTTTTTATATCACATCATATTTCTGTAATGGGGATAATAAGGATTTAAGTAATCCATTATAATATAAAGTGTCAATTAGGCTGCATGATTATTGTGATATGATGTTTCCAGTACTTAATGGTTAGGCATGTGGTATTGTTGTTATGCTTGGTCCATAATAGAAACTTTCATACAGTTACAAACTTTCCTAAACAGAATTTTCTTTTTATTGTCAGAGAAGATAAGAATCTGAAAGAGTCAGCTGTGATAGAAGTCAGATATCAAAGAGATGAGCCTTGTGGTTTGACCTCTCCAGATCTTGCATCTGATCAATATAGAACTGTAGCCACATTCACATTTTATGAAGAGGTGCTGGAGTTGTTCCATAGGAATTATATTCAGCTATTTTTTGTTTAATATATTCTTCACAGTTTTATTTCTCATTTTCTCTACAATATAATCTACAACTGTTTGATGAACAGTCCAGTTGAATGCTGACAAGCATTGCCTCAATTTATTAAAATATTTGAAATTCATTATTTATATTGAAATTATTACTATTTTACTCATGTTTATTCTGTTCTCTCAAAATACATCTGAAACGGTGATTTTTGTGAATTAGCATTTTTATAAAGAAATTATACATGTAGTTATTTTTTTGTTTGCGTAGACCAAATATTAACAAAATTGAGCATGTCTGTTGCTGATTTTTAAAAGCAAGAATATTTCCACTCAGTTCCCCAGACACAGCTAGATTCTCACCGATGTGTATGAAATACTGTTTCATCTGACTTCAAATGGGAGCAGCAAACATTTCAAGTAAGAAATAAAAAGCCTGTTCACCTCCTTTATAGCTTTCATAACCATTTAGTTGGGTGACCTAAAAAACATTTGAGTGAAGATTATGTGAGGTAGAGCAAGCAAGAAAGAGGTAAAGCATCATAGTAGTCACATTTACATGACAGAGAAACCAAACAGTCCTGCAGCTGGATGTAGCTTTGTACATTATTGAACCTTTGGTAAAAAAGAAAGCAAATAAAAAAAACTCACATGTAATCAGAAGTTATGCCCCCATGCTGTAGCTCCTACAGAACCATCAAAAAACTTTTATTGCTTCTTTTCCCAGCCTTTCAAATTATTCCTGCTACATCAAGCCACATTCCACTCCTGTAAAATTTTGCACTTAACAGCTGCAAACACTTCAAGCAAACCAAAAACCTTTTGACTAGGAAGGAGCCCTAGAATACATGTGATAGGACTCAGATTTCTCTTCTTTCTGCTACTGGCAGCATTTGTGTGAAAACAGATTTGTTTGCTTGTTTGTTTGTTTTGTGACTATCACACAACTAATGATTGCTGAAAGCCTGGAGTTTCTCACAATTTGATGAGGTTCAAGCCATGCTTCCAGCACATAGCTGCATCAAGGCTGGGAGCAAGCTGGAATCTAAACCTGGATCTGCATCTGAGGCACCATCTACAGTTACCATTGCTCCATCAGAGGACTATGAATAATGGATGGCCATCCCCAAATCTAGCAATCTGGCATGTACATTGCTTCTGGAACAATAAAGTGTTAATTGGAGTAACCCCTATCAGAAAGTCAGGCCCCTTCTCTGCTTTTTTCTCTAACCTTCTGCTGCTTAGATAGCACTGTGACAGATCCTGCATGCAAAATATGGCTTATATAAAACACAAAGCACAACTGACTCTTTTTGGTTACTGCCATATTTGGATGGAAAACAATTAATTTGTTCATCTTTCTAATGATTTCATATTTTCCCTGAACCACATATTTATCATCCCATCTGGGAAGTGGGATCTGGATTCTATGCTGGAAACCACAAGCTCAGCTAGGAAAACTCCATCTGAGAAATCATCCTACATGAGATTACAAAGCTAAACGTTTTTGTTAGCCTCATCCAGGGCATTTTTGATTCACATTGATTGTTTATACTAGCATATTATGGCCAGAATCTGACAGTCCTCAGCTGAGTATCCCCCTGCCTGACCAGGGACTGATAGATTCTCTAAGGCAAGAGTTGTCACATTCCCTTTCCAGAAAGCATAATAGAGGAATAGAGACTAAGCATGTTAAGACTTTTGAAATAATATGAATTATTAGCATTTTAGTGCATTTACAAATATTCAAATATTCTGTCATCTAATCCTTTGCTAGAACATATTCATAGTATGAAATTTTTTTTTTTCTTCAAAATAAAAAAAAAGGAAAGTGTCATTAATACTACTGTATTGTCAGATCTAAGAAGCTCTAGGAATAAAATACAGGTTTCCAGACTGTTCTCTGTAGATCTCTTCCATGTAAGTATTTATTTCTAGCCCAAGCAACTATCTACCCATATGTCTCCTGGTCTCCCAGTCCTCACCTATAAACACAATTTACTTAACCTCCTCTCTTCAGCACCTCTCAGTAATTTCACAGGAGCAGGGGGAGTTTCCTGTCCAGAAGCAGTCATCATTGCCCAGCTCCTTCTCTGTCCCTTGCTGCTGTGTGGGCAGGGCTAGGTCAGTGCCTCATCAGAGGGGGAGCAGGAAAGAAACTGGGACAGAAGGGGATAGAAGTGCTTTGCTGTTCTCCACACCAAGAGGAAAGTCACACCTGCAAATCCTGAGGCAGAAACTTTCCCAGCAGAGTGAGTGGACAGTGATGAGTTGCTCAGTTGTGTTTCCCCATCCCCGACAGCATTTTATCAATGGCTGCCTAGCAGCCCTGCATCTCTAGATATAAAAAAGAAGGGCAGTGCACAGAAAGGAGTGTGTGACAGACATGCTGCTGCAGTGATTAATGTGCTCATCCAAGCTGCTGCCTCACCACTTAGTCAATTAATCACTGTCCAGTATTTTGGAAGCCATTAAATTTTGTACCATTTTGATGTACCATGTTCATACCATTCAGCAGGTTTTCCTTTGAAGTGTGATGTCACCAGTTCTGAGTTTTGTTCCCTCCTCATTTTATTCCTTCACTACTAAAACATATATTGTTATGACTACTGCTGAGGCAGGTGGGTAATTTCAGTTTCTTGCTATGACCTCTCTAAGGATGCCTTCTGGCAAATGGTAAATATATGGAGGACATGTTATCCTTTGTTTTGGTTGTAGTTCCTGGGAGTATTTACTCCCACACGAGAGGTCCAGCTCTAACACACCAAACTCACCCATCCAGCTGGTGCTGGGAGAGGAGTTAGTGACCAGCATCTTTCTCCTGCCAGAGCAACACAAAGGTGGAAGCAATTTTCTTTATGATGAGAGGAAATGGAGGTCTATGGTCTGATCCTGAAAGAGCCACAGCAAAAGGGAATTCATGTCCTTTTCTCTATCTGACTGTGAAGAACATATGAATGAGGTGGACTGAAGGACCCCAGAAAACATTCTAATGAGTGAAAGACCTACTAGAAAACTCTATAATCTAGAGTTATAACAACACTCTATAATCTGACCAACCAATTTTCAGAGGCTTTTCACAGCTTTTCTCTGACTTCACTTTTCTGTCTCTAAGCTTCTGTAAATGGCAAGCTTTCTACAAAAAAATAAAAAATATCTTCAGCTTGATTACTCTTATTAATGATGTCACTCAGGGCATTTTGCAGTCAGAGACTCTTTGTGCTCAAAAAGGTCTTCAGGAGATTTGATAAGAAACACCAGGAAACAAGCAAGTCCTGTTTTGAGAAGGAAAATGATCAATCATTACCCCTGCAGAAGAGAAACAGGAGGTTACTTATGTAAGTGAAGGTTATAAATAAAATAAGTACACTACTTTAGCTGAGTAACCTTCTAGAAATGGGAGAAAACAGTACAGGGTTATAAAAACAGGAATTAGCAGACAGCAACCAGGTCAAACATCACCTAGTAGAGGAGACAATGTTCACAAGCCAGGCCTTGGAAGTGTACTTCATTTGAAGGTGAGATAAAATGGGCAAGACTCCTACTCCATCCTCACAGAACTCCACCAGTCTGGTGTGAACTTAAAATTAATATATGCACATAAATAATAATGTGTATGGTGGATACAAACACCTTTCTACCTTGTAATGCACTTTAAATGCAATAGTTAGCCAAGCAGAAGGAAAATGGCACTAGCACTGTTGTTCCATGCTCTCTCTCACCTCTCACTAACATGAATGATTGAAGGAGTGGGCCAATGAAACTTGGACCCATGCTCCTAATCTCAAAGCATTCTGAACATTTCAACATTTTCACCATCTTTGGCATCAGAAAATTTGTACTTTCGAGCACAAAAAAATAAATTTCAACTGCAGTATTTTGCCCTTGGGTGCATAATTGATCAAATGAAGTTTAAATTACTGTTTTACAAAAGTATATTGTAATTTAGAGTTAAAACACCAAACAGAATTTCTTATGGCTGAAAGTAAGTCTTTTTTGTCTTGTACTGAAGGTAAATTCTTCATCATTTTTCTCAAGGATTTAAGCTATGTACAAGGCTATCTTCAGTACAGGTAAACTCACAAAATTTGAGCGAGTTGTTACTAAATATTTAGCAAACTCACCATCAGACACAGTAAGATTGCAACTGTTTTATCTAAAAAATAGTAAACTATAAATAAAGATAAGAGTGCTTTGATTTGATCTTTAGATGCCTAGTTCTTCTCATTGTTAATTACCATTAAAAAGGCAGCAACTCCCTGATGAATCATTACAGAAATTTGGTAACAGGAAAAAAAGTAATTATATTCATGTAGGAAAAGAGATATCCAATTCAAAATCTTATGAAAGGTTTAAACCCCACTGTTCAAAGAGTGTGAATTCAAAGTGAAAGTAGTTCAGAAGAGGATAAACAGAGAGTTTTCCATAAAAAAGCACACACAACACATACGAAAAAAGGTTTGGCTTCTACTCAAATTTAGCAGCATAAATTTGGCTGGGAGATAAACCTGATTGATTTCTGTATCTAGTCTAGGGGAGCAAAGGGAGAAGAGCAGGAAGGTGAAGGTCTCAGGAACAAAGGTGAAGGTTTTCTTAAGAGTTAATACAAATGGATTGATTACTAGTACCTTTGGGCAGGAATTAAAAGGTTTATGAACATCCAAGGACTGATTTTATAAACCCACCTTCCAATATGGCCAAGGACAGAAAAAAAAACTTACCAGTTTTAATATAGACCCTGAGAAAGTAATCAACAAGTTTAATGCTGCCATCCTTCATGTCTCAGGGTCTGGACTAGACAGTGAAGGCCAAATCTTCTGGGTTTGTAAAACCTAAAAGTGCCTTTCTTTAACCTGCATTATTGCTCCTCAAACTTCTGGCACACAAGGGCTCAAAACAAACCTATAATTTTAGGGCAATATTTGTAACAGTTCATGTTCTTTGTCCAAGTGTGGTTTACCTACACAAGGCAATATTTTCAGAGAGAATGATTACATCAAGTTTCACTTGCAGCCAGTTCAGAGGAGGTGTGTGGTGGCTGGAGCACACCAGTTGTTGCTTGCCTGCCACTAACCCCAGTTAAATAGAAACCTGGCAGGCTTCCTGGTAGGGCATGCAGCCCCCATGGGGGACCCACCCTGGATCAGGCTGCTCCTGAAGGACTGCACCCCGTGGAAGAGTGACCCACATTGCAGCTGTTCATGGAGAGCTGCTGGCTGTGGGGTGGATTCAAGTTTGAAAAATTCACTGAGAACTGTTCTCATGGGGGGGAACCCCAATGAAGCAGAGGAAAGACTTTTTCCCCAGAGCAGCAGCAGCAGCAATGTGTGATGAGCCATAACCCCCATTGCCTTTTGCTTGCACTGCTGGCAGGGAGAAGGCAGAGCTGGGAAAGATTTTTTAAGGTCTGTTTTTGCTTCTCATTGTTGTTCTCTGATCTTGTGAGCAATAAATTCAGTTAATATCTCAAATTCAAGCCTGTTTTCCCAAGACAGTATTTGGAGAGTGATCTCTCCTGTTCCTTACCTCAACCCATGGACTCTTTGTTATATTCTCTCTCCCCTGTCCAGCTGTTGAGGAGAGTGACAGAGAGGCTTTGGTGGCTGCCTAGCATTCAGTCAGGGTCACCCCACTAAGCTACTCTGTCTCTGAAGAAAAGGAACATAACTGCTGTGAAATGTTATACAATCCATACAAATGCTGTGTCTGGAAAGAAAGAACAGGAAGTCAGTAAAACTGAAATCAAAAAAGATAACATCTGTGGACTCCACTGAAATTAAATTGCTTCTTATTAATTCATTATTTCATTTGCAACAGCCCTTAGAACCAATGACTGGACATTTTCTTCCAGACATGAGCAGCAGCCACCATGAGAGGAGGGCTCTAGCTTCAGTTTTACGTCCCAGCATAAAACTGTTTGGATTAACCAAGGTCAGCTCTGAAGAGAAGAAAACTCCAGAAATAAAGGGATTTCTGCAGCTTTTATTATCTCAGTTCCTGTGCACTTTTAGTAATCTTGTGTTTGCATGCATCACAGTTTTCCATGAGAGGAAAAGTACAAGTTTACCTCTCCTAACACCTTCATTTTTAGACCCTTTGGACAGGGAAGCATCTGACAGCATATGGTTACCACAAGAAAACCTCTTCATGGAAAAGAAGTTGGTGGGACATTGCTGGAGGCATGACTGGATTACGTATGTACTTAAAATACGTGGTACCTCATTTAAATGTCCTGGAAAATTTCAGAACAATTCACTTTGAAGGAAACATGGAAGGGTCATATACAGAGGTATGGACGTGCACGGACACCATAAAGGTCAAACACTTCCACGTTTTACCAACCTTGCTCAGTTGCAGGTGAAAACTAAGGGACATTACCTTGTTTTAAAAGTGCATAGCCAAGATTTGAACAGGAAGCCAGCCTCTGGCTTGAGTTGGTTCTTATTCCAGTTATTTAGAAGCCATTGTAAATCTTTCTATTGAACTGAACAGATGGATCAGATTGCTTGTCACTTAAGTGAATTACAGACTAAAACAATAGTGCTCATATAGTTTTTTGACAACCTTTTATAAAATTAGTCCATTCTGGATAGCAGAACACTGATGTACTGCTGAGGCAGTACCTTTTGTCTGAGAAGTGGCTGAGCTAATTTTGTTTATATGAAGTTACATTTACTTGAACTCATTCCTTCAGTGGAATATAAGTTCATTAGAGACACAAACTGCAGCATTACTACTTCTATACCAATTGAGGACTTCAGTTTGATTTTCAGCTGAAGCTCCTTGGAAGAGTCAAAAATCCGTTCATCACGTCTTGGGTCCCTGTAAGACAGAAGCAAAAGTCACAATATCAGACATAGTCAAACACATGAAGCAAAATGCTTCAGCACTTGCCAAGAAAATGCAAACTTACTGAAAATATAAATAGGGACTTGTTGGGAGCTTTTGCTTCCCCAAACTACTCTATCATGGCAGAAAGAACAAGAGTTACTGCATGTCCTGACAGCATCTCTGGGATGTCCCACATCCTACTGTTGGAGTCTGTTTATGGCCACTCTAGTGGTCCTGGAACACCTCAGCACACAGCACTCCCAAAACCTGACACCATGATACACTCCATGCCCCAGTGATAGCAATAAATAAATAATACTGTGATTTCAGAAAAGATGCTGTAATTGTTGATAAAGTAACAATATAATCACAGCTAAAATATATTCAAATACTAAGAAGTGCAAACAAAGTTATTAGTACAATAATGTGCAATAATAATACTTGAAGGCTCTATTTTTTTTCAGATAATTTAGCACTTCTTTATTGCTCAAGGCTTAGTTCTGTGACTGCAATATCAGCTCTGAGTGCTCAGCAGTTTTTGTCTCTCACCACAGCTGTGTGAGGGCAAGAAAACAGAAAAAGGTAGAAAGCACCTGGGCAACATCTTGTGGTGAATCATTTTTCCTTCCCAGCAAGTACAATTTCTCTTTTTTAAACTCTTGACCCTTGGGGCCTTATCCTCTCATTGTGCATCCTGAGAAGAATCTGGCTCCACTTTCTCTCTAGGACTGTAGTAAGAATACATTTTACCCTTTTCTTCTCCATGTTAAACACTCTAATTCCTGCTCAGATGTCCTTTACTCCAACTCAAGTCCTCTTCAAGGCCCGTTGCTGACTCAATATTTCTCCCACACTCCAATGGTGAGATCTTCCCCTTTGTCAGTGGATCAGTGTGGTTATCACAATTGCAGGCTAAAAAGACATTAAACAGTTCAGCCTTCTTAACATCATCATTTATAGCTATCCTCTTATTGTATTTTTATTGTATTTTTATTGTATTTTTATCTTATTTTCTGTTTTGGTTTTCCTCCTGATCCTAATATCCTTCATCACCATTTCTTGCTGCAACCTGTATCCCTTCCAGGTGAATAATTCTATTATCTGGGGTTTTTTTTATGAGTTTGCTTTTTTATATTGTTGCACTCATCTTTAATGTCCATTTCAGTTTAAACTGTTGACTTCAGCCAAATTATTTTCTTACTGCATTCCCTACATTTTCTCCATAACCAGTAAGAATCTGTGTCCTTGACTATATGACTTTAGACTATATGTTGCTTTAACTACTTTCATCCCTTCAGTCTGTTTCACAAATCATCTTGTGAAACAATAATGTGAGTCAATTAAAATTCATTTACCTAAAATCTGCTTGGTTTTAATAACAGTTATTCTGCATTCCCACTATTAGAATTGTGAGTAAATGAACAGATGCACACTCTTATGCTGAAAAAAATAGGACCAAAAAGATGAAGTCCATTCTTTTAAAACAAACAAACAAATAAATAAATAAATGCACCATAATTTAAAGAAATAGGTAATCAAGTCAAAGCCAAAAGTGAGTCTTTTGTAGCTCACTCCCTGGTATCTAGCCCATTTTTTTGAACAGGTAAGTGATAGTAAGCTGCAACCAGTGACTAAGGCAGCCTAAACAGACAAGTGAAATATAGAAAATGAACATTTGCCATTCTCAACAAAAACCCTGAGTTTGGGAAAATCACTTCATTTTCTTTGAGTTTGGCACTAAATTTTTTTTAAAGTCTCAAGTGTCAGAATATCTGGCATCAATTTGAAAATCACTGAGAGAATTTGAAAGGGCAGAAGAAGGCAAAGGCTATGTTATTGTGCTGGGTTGGCTCCACCTGGATTCCAGGTGTGCACCAAAGCCTCTCTATCACTCCCTTCCTCAACACAGAAGGGAAAGCATAACAGAAGTCTCATGGGTTGAGATAAAGACATGGAGAGTGCACTCATCCATGACCACCATTAGCAAAACCCATTTGTCCTGGGGAAATTAGCTTCATTTAATAACAATTAGATCAGAGGAGGCAATGAGAAATAAAACCAAACCTTACAAAACACCTGGCCCCCACCCCTTCTTTCTTCAGGGGCTCAACTTTACTCCCAATTTGGGAGCACTTCCTCCTACTCCATCCTCACCAGCCTTGGTGTCTGCACAGCTGTTTCACGTACTTCCACTCTGCTCTCTGGCTGCTGGGCACAGCAGTTTTTCCCTTTCCTAAATCTGTTATCCAAGAGGTGCTGCCCCTGTGGATGAAATGCTCAGCCTTGGACAGTGGCAGGTCCATCTTGGAGCAGACTGGCATTGGCTCTGCCAGATGTGTGGGGAGCTTCTGGCAGTTCCACACAGAACCCACCCTGCTACCTAAATATTGCCATGCAAACCTAACACATTTATGTAAAAAAAAACTACTAATAATAAATTTTATTCATGCATTGATTGTATGTGTATTAAAAATATATCTGCATTACTTATAGAAACACTGTCTGTTACTTACTGTGATGGATTCCTTATTATTCTTATTATCCTTATTAATTATTCTTGACTAAAGAAAATAAAGAAATTAATAAGAAATCATACCAATAAAATAGAAAATACAAACACTTTAGAATAAAAATTAAATATTCTAATAAAAATGTATTTAAAGCATACAAGATTGAAATATAGTAAATAGAGTTACTGTATAAGAATAAGCTTGAGGTTTGGAATTAGAATGATCTGAAAACACTGAACACATTAAACATGACCTTTAAGATTCAATTTCGTGTGTGGGAGTGTGAGGCTAATGAAATAGCTGAAAGATCATATTTGTAAGAAATCTGCCTGCTGGTGGAAGTAATGTTAGTATAGCCAATGCTGTTAACATTCTCCACAGTCAGTGGGCTCTAAGGTCTGACATGTTATTTATTTGATGAAGTGTTTTATTCTCAAGCTCCATTTTTTTGGTATTTCATTTGTTTTCTTTATGTTTTCCCTGATTTCAAGTGCAAAAATTAAAAGGTGACCTTTTGGCTTGGCCAAAATTGTACACCCAAAACCTGGTGAGCATTTGGACTGAGAGAAAAGTTGTTGCTTATTATCCTACATTGTTGGAAATGCACTTGCTAGTATACAAACTGCAAGGCAGATATTAAAATATCCAGGTTTTTCTATATGAAAAAAAATATTTTTCCTTCCATCACTCAGTGTGTTATATACATAATCTTTGCAATCTTTGCTCCATAGTTTTTTAGATTTATTTCTTCTGGCAAATAAGCCTCTGGTTCCCAAACCCAACAAGTAATTTGCTTCACAAGTGGAATCATGTGGTTAAATATTCCCCAGAATAAAAAGAAGCCATTAAAAATTTTAAAATCTTATTTTGAAGATTGATACGAAAGTTGATTATTCAGATCATATTTCACACTTGTTCCTCAAGAAGTCACTTCTATGTTGTTTTCTTTATGTGGAAGATCAGTGATGGGTAGTAGTCTGAGGGCTGCACCAGGCTGGCAAATTTCCTGGTGATGTCCTTGAGCCAGACCTGGTCAGTATATTCAGCCCTCTGCTCCCCTTAGAAGGGAATTACCTAAAGCTATGACCTGTCTTTTCTTTCTCTTGGAAGTGGCTGCAATAGGGGGTGACATATACTCCTTGATCTGACCCCTTCTTTTTGGCTTGTCCCAGTGAGGGTGTCCAAAGATTCCATACCAATCAATGCACATCTGTTTACATTGCAATTCCAAATATATTTCTCAGGGATCCTCGATGCAGCACCAGCTTCTTTTCATTCAAACTTTTCTTTCTGGTTTCTCCCCAGAGTCCTGACCTGATCTTTCCACATTTACACATTTCACTTGAGACTGTGGAGGGGGTTTTATCCCTTCCTCTGCCTGAAGTCTTTTTGCCCCTCAGTACACAGTATCCTACTTTTTCTTTAGCTCTGTTTTGATTTATGTCTCCTACCTCCCAATTCCACTTTTCATTTGCATCCCTTGCTCCTAGTCTGCTCATCCTTGAGTTTCCTGAACCTTCCTAGGGTCCCTGACATGAGTTGCTCTTCCCAAGCTGCTTATTCTAATCTACTCTCTCTAATATCCCAGACATTTCCAGCACCTTTTTGGGGTTTTTACAATCAAATCTCTCTGTCCTTCCTACTTAGGGGCCAGCAGCAGGAGAAGCACAGTGCATTTGTGGAGGAGAGACCCCTCAGCCTCCCAGGAGACTGGAGCAGCAGCAACAGATGGGTTAGGCTCAGCCCAGGCAGCTGTGGTGGAGACACCACAGATGGGAGCTGCAGCATCCATGCCCACCACAGCCACTGCTGAGAACATGAAAGAGCAGATTTTTTCAAAGCCCTGAGAATGTGCCAGATTCAGGCAGATTCTTCAGGGACAGTGCAGTGTTCATCCTTGACAGAACTGGACCTGGCCAGCTTTTCAGTTTGTGTGCCAAACATCAAAGTTCCTCAACACTGAAAATATCTCCCTCACCCCTTTCTTGCCTTCTCAGAAACTGAAAAAAAATAAACCTTAATGTTAAAAATTTATAAACAAAATAAAGCATTCCATCCCCAGAAGCTGGTAAGGAAAGTTCAGCCTTCACAGTCTAAGTTTGGCAAATTTAAAAGAAAAAGAAAAGAGAGACCTGCTAAAGGAAATGTCAAGAAATGTGAATTATGGGCAGTCCTACTGATGCCTCCTGTACAAAAAAAAACCCCACAGCAATTTCCCTAGATTTCCCCTCAGTTTTACTTCATTTATTTTTTAGTACTTTTCCTTATACCCAAATACTTAGATAGAGCAAAAACTCACTTTGTACAGCTGTCAGTACACTTGTGTCAAGAAAGAGGGACTGTAACAGTGGGCCTGGGCAGGAGCTGAAGCTGAAAAGCAACACTAACTTTTGGATTGAGTAGAAATATAGAAAAACAGCTGTACATGTCTAAAATAAGCTAAGTGAAGTACTCTCTTTGTGTTTTCTCTGTGCACTTTGTGCTGCTGCCTTAAGCCTGAGTTCTCCTTGCTCCTGCCAGGTCTGCTGCCCACAGCCCCACGGTACAGCTCATGGCCTGAGACACACAGGGTTATTTCTGCATTCTAGCATGTTCAATTCTGCTCTGGCTTTTATGACAGTTTACAACAGAGATAAATTCAAATGTCTGGTTTACTACCCATTCCTATCTTTCTCTCTTTTTTTGTTTTTCTCTTTTTTTTTTTTTTTTTTTCCTAGTCATTATGGAGGCTTTCTACCTTTAATATAGAATTTGCTGCTTCCACAGCCGTTGAGCTACATTTGCTAATTTGACTGTCCAGGCATAAACAAATACCTTCCCTTTCTTGCTCTTATTCCTCAGATACATTTTTCTCTCTCTAATCTTCCCACACTGTTGTTTTTTTTTTTCCTTTCTTCACTTCCCCAAGCATTCCCAAATGCCAAAAAAATTGTTGCCTTCTTATAATACCTTGGAAATCTCTTTGCAGTCATTTCCACTGCAGTCCCACTGGTGCCCACTCTCTATGCTCACATGATACTTTTCAATCAGTGAGCAAATTCTCCAGCTGTGCTGTTTAGCATGATGCAAAACAAGCTGATTAGTAACAGCAGCAACAGAAGTAATTAAAAAAGAAACACAAAATAATTTAAAAAAAAAGAACCTCCTTGAAAACAGAGTTTTCCCTTAAGGCTTAAACCTTCTACCTTTCAGGAAAAAACCAACATTTTAGAAGCTAATGTTTGCATGCATATGTCTGATGAGCCCAAAATTCATCTTATGTGTACAAAACACCAAAAAAAGAATAAAAGTTACTAGATCTACTAAATTCAAACAGATATGTGATACTACCATTATTATTTATATCTACATGATTTATATTTATATTTATATTTATATTTATATTTATATTTATATTTATATTTATATTTATATTTATATTTATATTTATATTTATATTTATATTTATAGAAAAACACTAAGCACTCAATCTTCATTTATGAAACTATTTTCACACATAGCACATCATAAAGGACTGTAAAACAAAACAGATAAAATATCAGTGACAGATAAAACAGAACTAACTATATTAAACAATTATTTTGAGAAGAGTGAAGACCACATAAATTATGAAAACAGGATTTTATCAAACATCTTTAATTTAAATGCAGGAGCAGATGTGGCTGACCTAAACTCATCAGAAACAACAACCAAAACAGCCAGTCTCCAAAATGCAGAGTATGAGAGTAGAAATTTTTGCCATTTTAAGTGAGCTGGGTTGAATCCCACCAAAGTGAAATCACAACATAAGAAATCAATGGAAATATTTTCTATAAAGATTAGTGCAATTTGGAATGAACACTAAATGGAGAAGTGGTGTATGTATATATGTGTATATATATGTGTGTGTATATATATATATATATATATATATGTATATATGTATGTATATATATACACACACACATATATATGTATATATGTATGTATATATATACACACACATATATACATATACATATACATATATATATATATATATATATATATATATATATATATGCATATAAATACATATAAAATATTTGGTAAAAACAATTCATTCTTTCCAGATTTGATGTCTGGATTCCTCATGACTGCATATTTATTTCTGAAGATGCTTTGTACTGAATTATCCACCTACTGTTGCTATACTTTCTGAGAGAGGAAGTAAAAGGAATGACAGAATGCAGTGAGACATAAAATGGAATATACCCTTCAGGGATTGGGTCTTCTTATAAAGGTATGCAAGAATGAATTGAAATGTATCTGGAGCAATGGGGAAATCTGAGATCCTAGGTTCTTTAGGTTCCCAAAACCCTAATTTCTACAATGTTTTTCACTTGGACATGTCTAAATTAAAATAACTTAACCGTGCTTAGAGTGGGGCAGTTACCTTCCAGTTGGGTGTTCTAACTGGAGAGGTTGATCTTCTTTCACCTGGTCTTTTAACTCTCTGTAACTATATTTTTAATGCTGCTTTGTATGCAGCATCAAGCACCAAACAAAAAACCTGACTGCCTTTTATCTATTACCCCCTTGTTGAATTTTTAACAGAGTTTAAATCCCTGCTTGCTGAGCATTTCCCAAAAACAGACCTCATCTTGCCTTGCCAAGTATTTTGGATGTATTTACAATAATAAATAGAATGGGTCTGGTATGCATTTGGCCTTAATTATCTATACCCATCATGTGCTAGCATATTCTCTGTCACCTTTTGACCAAGCCAAGATTCCTCATGTTCAAGTCTAAAATAACCCGGATGTGTTTTCCCATAGTTAAAATAGATAATTTTTCTTTCTGGGAAAAAAAAAAAAAATAAAAAGAGATTAGCCAAAAAAATCCATGTTGTGACACACCTCATGCTCTTCTGGTCAAATGGCTGCTCTTGGCTGTATTACTAAGTAGTGCAGATATAGACAAAATCCCTCCATTATCACAGACAGTTTAACAGAAATAGGCTCTGGTTTCCTAAGCCTATTTCTTAATTCCAGCTTCACAGAGATACTGAATCTTACACAAGTATCTTGGTCCTCATTGAGACAGAATTTTATACATACCTGGGGCTCCCTGTTGGGTACTACAATCCAGGCATTTAATTTCTCTTACCTAGCAGGTAGGATATCTCAGCACTTACTCTCACATTTTGAACCCCACTCCCTGAAGAGTTGGGTGACAAGGCTTCAGATTTTATGTTGCCAAGCTTTCTGAAATGCCCATGTCCCTTTTTAATTCTCAGCCAAAGTATGCTGCTAGCAAAGCCTGAGTACTTGTAGCTTTGCTTCATTTCTCATCTGCTGTCATTCCTCCTCTTCTAGGTTAATTCCTTCCACCTCTCATTTCACATACTAGTAGAAACAGAATATCATCAGGCAGACATCACTGAGTATTTGTTTTTTATCTCTTCAGTTTGTTTGGTTGCTGTTAACAAAATCCTCTCAGGGTAATTTGAGAAGTGTCCTTTTACATCACCTTTATGCTCTCATACTCTGGAAATGAATTGTATGAGAGTAATAAATAAATTCATACAAGATTGCTTTGGGTTTTTTTCCCCTCCCAACAGATTGTGTAACTGCTTGTTTGGTTTGGGGTAGTACATACAAAACACCCCAAGAAATAATTACATAACAGAAAAAGAAGGACCTGTTTTTAAATCATCTGTTAAGGATTGGGAAATGTGTAGCTGCCTTGGCCTAGTTAGTGAATGTAGGAGCTGAGAAATGATGGGAGCAGGGGTTTTGGTGTGACAGCCTTATGCCTGTCCTGAGCTGACTACCCAGTAAGATCAGCCTGAGTTGCCAGCTTGGGAAGAGAGGCCCCTGCTTGTCAAAGCTGAGCGACTGGCTGAGCTCTGAGGGTCATGTGCTGGTGCTCAGCCAGATAAAATCACACCTGTCTTTGCACTAAATCTTGCTCTAGAGATCACTTTGCAGAGGAGACCTGTCCTTTTCAGCACTTGCCTGTCTTCTAAATATTTGTGCCAACTGCTGTGCTTCAAGTTTCCTTCAAAGACTCACAGGACCCCACGACCCCATCTGGGTCATTGACGATTCCTTATTTACAACTGTGATTACAAAAACTGCAGTCTTATATACCAAATGTTTAACCTTTTAAATCTGCATCAGTGACAGTAATATGTGGAACATTTAACTGATCTCAAAACACTTCATGAAGAAGGTCATCTGGCATTTGTTCTGTTTCTTCACAGATATTTGAAGGTCACATAGAAGGACAGTGGCAGAAGTGGAAAAAATAAATATCTCTTGAGTTCTCCATCTCTTAGGCATTCCCCATGAAAGGAAATCCTTAATATCTAGCTGAAAAGTCACTCAGTGACATGCAAAAAGAAAGCTGTATTTTAATAATGTCAGGGAAGACTAAAAGCTCTAATTGTAAATGATGCCTCTTTCAGAATCACAGAGCTCTGACTAAGGCACGTTACTATAGAGCCATAGAAAATATTTCAGGTTTATGAGCTAGAGCTGAGACTACTGGCTGTTCAGAATAACATTTAGTTTCCAGCTAAAATATTTTGCAGCCACATAGGTAGAAATCTATTCAGAAACTTTATGTCTTCATACTTTGATGATACGCAAAAGTCATTACAGATACTTTATGTCTTCAGTTAGATGCAGTCCAGAATAGCAATAGGTCCCTTAAGCATATAACATTAATGCAAATTGTACAGTCCTTTCTGGAAATGCATTCTGTGGCTTATAGCCAGATAACTGAAAATTTGTCACAGAATTCCAGTCAAAGGACTTGCCACCCGAATTCTCCTTTTCTTCCCCACAATAATCATCTCCCCCATCCATGAACATGTTATCTCCAGTGTATTGCTAATCCTCAGAAACAAAGTTCCTGAATTGAGGAAATGGGGTGAGACTGAGAGAGTGAAGAAGCCCATGAATAAGAAATGGGGACTCTGAACCATCTGTTGTTAAAAGAGAGGACAGAGAAATTCAGATTTATGCAGGATAATTTTAAGCCCCATCTCTAAATTGTGCTTGATGGTTCATATTGTTAAGAACAGACTCGTCCTCTTGTATGCAGTTAACGTCCTTAATTTATTTTGGGGATTGCAGCTTCAGAATTGCTAAGCGACTCACAGTCAGCAGATGATGGAAATTGCATCAGTCCATGCTGTCCTCTAAACAGTGAAGTAACTGCTCCATTTTCTCACACCATTACAAAATCTCTGAAATGTTATGACTTTGGCTTGAGGAGCTCTCAAGTTGCTGGAAAAGATTTCATAATATTTCCAGTGATGCTGAGATTATTCTACCACTCTTGTTACACACATACTAGTGTATCTCAGTTTCTCTGCACTAAACCATAAGAAATCTTAGAAAATATAAATGCATGAATACTAAAACAATATAGTCCATTCTTGGATTTCTTTCTGGGTAATAGTGTTACTGATTGTACATTTTATTCTTTGACTTCTTTTTTTCATTACTTCAAAATTATCAAGTAGTACATCCCTGTCTCCATTTGTGATGTTTGAAACAATGGTAGCCTCTGGTCATTGTCCTGTATCATGTACAGTGTTTTCTGAAGACATGTTGGACCCACTACAGATTCACATAATTTAAAAATACTTCAGGGATGCTCTCTGTACATCCAATACAGTCCTTTGTACTGCTCAGGTATTTTCTCAAACTGGGTGGCCAGATAAAGACAAGATAGAAATGGCAGCTCCAAATTGTTCAAAAAAGATGTTCCCCTGCATTAAAGAAAAATACTGTCAGTCTCTGAAGATTTCCAAGACATACTGAGCCACCAGAAGGATGACAAAGAGACTTGTTAGAAAAAGAGATGAATTGCTATGCCGACTTATCAGCACTAATGTGCAAGTTGTTTAACAAGTTGAGAACCAGGAAGGATTTCTGCTCCCATTTCATTCTCCTACAAACCAGGTGGTAATATTTGCATGGGACTTCCTGCCAAAAGTTAGAATTTATGAAATAGGAATCTGACAAACAGTCCTAAAGTCAGTTAATCTCGACTGTATAGGAATATATGAACAGTGCTCATATGCACGTGTGCATGTGTGTGTGTATGTGCTCCATGATTAAGACAGTTTAAAATTGCCAAGGAAATTCTATTCACTAAACTAGAACTGACAAAATATATGCAATATTTGTGAGTGCCAAGTAAGACTAATTACAATACTCAGCTGGTTTCCAAAAAATGAATGATCTTAACTGTTTGTTTTTCAGCTGCCAGATGGAACTGAATAGTCTGTGCAGTGCATCCAGGGACAAGAAAAATACCTAAAATTCAGATTTATGGTTGATTGGTTTTGACAAGTACATTTTGTACCTGCTAACCATGTTTGTTTGCAATTCCAAATTTCAACTAAAGAAGCAACTGTTTGTTTCCTCAAGGTACGGCTGCATGATATAACTTTCTAAAACAACACACCAAACCAGATATTTTTACTGACTGAATTATAGGTCATACTATCTTGTATTTAACTTGTATTTTCTAGGAGTCTGAGCACTGCCTCAACTCCACCAACAGCCCTGTTGGCTTTTACTGATACCAGGGCAGGGTAAATAAGGTAAAAATGCAGGATTTGAGGACTGCGCACTGTTTGGGGAGGCTCGCAGTGCTACCAGCTGTGCTTTGATCAGAAAATAGCAGGACCCAGAAGAGTTTATACAAGACTATTTAGAAGTGAGTGTTCTCAAGGTTGGAAGGAAGCAGGGGGTGCAGAGAAGCGCGGCTGGCAGCGCTGCTGAAGTGCCGGTAGGTCTGGCTGGCATGGGGAGCCGGGTCGCGATCCCCCGGAACAGCTGGACACCTCTCCACAGGGAACATGGAACCACAGGAGTGCAACTGGAGCTGCTGCAGCCCGACCCTTTCCCTTGAATAATTAGGGCAATCAGAGGGCAACAATACATTTGATGTTGGAACTGCTGCTCCAGCCACATCCAGCTGATAGTTTGACGCATCCATGAAAACAGCGTGTGTTATGACATTTGAAGACTAATAAGCAACCCAGGAGACCCTCCAGAGCAAAATGTGTATGTGTGTATGTATCTTCTCTTTATTTGCTTTTAAATAATTCTCCATGGAATTCACTGATGTTTCAAATCCCTTTCCCCTCACTTCATGTACCAGCAGGAGATTGTTATGTAAGAGAAGCAGAAAAAAAAAATCTGCTTTTCACTGCTGGAGACTGAGATGTATACAGAATTTTACTGTTATGTCCTTATTGCTTGATAAGAACTTCAGCAAAATTTATGCAATCCACAAACATGAAGGATGTCATCCAAGATTTTACTGTGGCAGAGAACTATAAACCCAGAGATAATGAATTAAAGAATTAAATGAATAATAATTATTCTGATTTAGGTAGAGTCAGAGATGGTCTCAATTTATTTGCTTTATAGGACCAACAATCTCTGAGCTATTCAAACAGACAAATGAAACCCATGATATTGAGAATCCCTGGAAAGATGGGGAATCTTTAAGCATCCAGTGTTTCAAGCATGATTTAAGGGCAAAGGTTAGTTTGCATTATATTTAAAGTGTAGCTGGAAGATCTGTCAAAAGAATTAGTATATGTGTTTTTTATTTTTCTATGATATCCAATGTTAGTATTTTAGCTCCAGATGACTGATTCCATTTCTCCTGGTGAAATATGGATCATTTTCGATTAATTGTGGATTAGTGTATGCACATTTGACAAATAGAGACTGCCTGAAAGTCTATCGCAAAATCACCACCAATCAAAAAGGTTTCTGAGGATTTTCTTCTCTTTTCACAGGTGAGTAAACAGTTTATGATGTCTTCCTTCATTAATTATTTCCTATACCTATGAGCCCTGAACATCCCATACCTAAAGTTTTCCTTTTTTTCCCTCCCTAGCCCCATCCCCTTTGATCACAAAACTGTCCGTGCCAAGGTTGACTGAAATTTGTTTCCTTGTGCCATCTGGTGGAGATTATTTGTAAATGTACAATAGCTTTGAAGTATTTCCTCCACCGTTGCATTGCCAGGATTTTCTTTTCTTGGTTTTTGGGTTCCCACCCCACAAAACATTAATGGCTCTGGAACAACTTTGACTAATGTGAACATTTATGTATGTACCTCTGAAACAGAAAACTACATTTTTATTTCCTTTATGAACAGAGAACTACAAAAGTTAAATTTTCACCTTGAAAAAACAATTTTAAAGCAGGGTGAAAAATTATTCTGTAATTTGAAGACAATTCTGTATTTTGAGAGCTGTCACATTTACTTCACAGGTTTTTCTGTAGTGCTACTCCAGGGAAACCATCTTAAGGTAAATCAAAAATAGCTAAGGGTTTCAGAAAAACTTTACAAAAGTCATCAAAATGCTACAGTTTCTCCTTTGGTAAAAAAGCTTACTGTATTTCTTTGTTGCTTCAAAAACTTTCCTGTTGAAAAATGTAGAATTTAGGAAATTAATAATATATTGAAAATTAAATTTATGTAGCTTACTGAAATATTTTACTTAAAGTCAGAAATAGTTATTCTTCAAGCTAAATTTATCTTTTCCATTTGCTGCCCTATTTTCATTTGTATAAATATGATTTGCTCCTCTTAAATAAGAGATGGGAAAGGGTCAAAATTATTTCCTTAGACACACACACACACAAACACAAACAAAAATCCTTCAGGATTTTAAATTTTCCTAAGGAATTTTCCCCTTGTTGTTCACTTAGATGACAATAACAAGTTACATGGATATAGAAATTCGAATTTGTTTTGTAAGTAAAGTAATGCCAAATCAATTTACATTCTGATACTTCCAATTTTAAAATTAAAGAGCAATGAGAGACTTTAGAATGCAGTTTTCATTGAAATTATTTATTTTCCAATGAAGTTTATATTTTTTAATTTAAATGAAAACAACTCTGTTTAGAGTATAAACCTGCTGTCTATCAAATCCTGATTTCTTTCTACATATTCTGATCTTTTGTGAGAAAAAATTGCATTTAGTTAAGATTTAACTTGGGCTTTTAGAGCTTAGATAACTATTATATCAAAAGTCTCTAATTTCTGGGCATTCATGTCTGCTTAACAATTAACCAAGAATTACTTTACCAACTGTGTCTAATTTAGCTTTTGTGCCTAATTTCTAGGATTAAATTAAAAACAGATGGCCCCCAAGTGGTAAAATGAGCATAAATTAGTCTTATATTGAAATTAGCATGGCAAAATATTAAAATGAAACCTAAGTACATTTTAGGTGGTGCCATGCCTTTTATAAAAGTTAGCATGGTGGTGAGAGTAATTAATCAATTTGCACTACAGATCTGGAGCCTTAAAAACCCATCTCTCCAGAGAGTCACTTCCCAGAATGTGGGGTACTTTTCCACAGAAATATAGAGAAAGATGTTATGTTCTGTATTGTATATGCCAATAAATCTGATGGGAACAATATTCAGATGAGATGTCTCCTCAGGTTTACAGTGCAGTTTAGGGGCATAGGGTCCCTAAATGATGCAAAGCAATTCAGGCATTCTTCTTTCTGTGCCCTTTATGCTCCCACACTCATCTCCCCCAGCTCAACACACAGACAGCAGTGTTCCCTATCTCAGCATGCAAGAGCAACCAGGCTTGAGAATTTAATTTAAAGAAAAGCTGATTTAATTCTCATTGTCTTCCTAGAAATTCTCTTTGAGAGGAAGAGAATATTTTCCTTAGACCTTCTTCCTAATATTTTGGCATAAGAGAGAGGGATCTCCTTACTCTGTACATACTTAGGAACAAGAGTTTGGTCTTGCACAGATAGGAAGAGTTGCTTTTATGAGCAAGTGGGATTTCTGTAAGCATGGAGAGATGAAAACCTTCTATTCATTTAAGATAAATTGAAGGCATAATCTTGCCCAAGAGAGACACATTAATTAATTAATTTATAGGATGGTTTGGAAATAGGGCTTAAAGGATTAGGCAATATCCAACTTCTGTCATTGTGTTGTAGCAGGTGGATGGCCCATCAATATTTATTTTTTTCTGAGGAACTTCAAGCACCTTCAAAGTGTTTCTGTTTTAGTTCTTGTTTTTGGAATGGCTGATAAGTATCTTCCATCTCCTTCCTCTCATTTATCCTGCTTCTCATCACCCGATGCAGTAGCCACCAAACCCTTCTTCAAGACAGCTGTGCCTCCAAGCACAAAGTAAATTATGCACACAAATGAAGACACTGAAATTGGAGCTAATTTATTACTCTCTTCAAGGCTTTTGCTCACAGAACTTCTGCTGACAGTGGGGACAATAAACTATCATTAGGCCACTGGAATTATGTCAGAATTAACACTGACCTCAAGTTCTGTTTGTCCTCCTGCCTGACTCACATTAAAAAAAAAAATGTTTTCCTAACAAAAAGTTATTCTTTTTTTATGCATGAAGATCAAATGGCATGGTGAGCTCCTCACTGATGCATCAGTACCTATGAAAGCCCATGCCACAGCAAACCAAATCAAGAGGCACTGCACTCTTTTACCCTCAATTATCCCAGATTTCTATGTCAGTCCACACATAAATGCTCCTGGGCAACCAAGCTCTGAGCCAACTTGCCCAGCTGCCTCCCTTTCCTTGTCTCAGCAAAATGTCAGAGCAATTGGTGCAGAGCACACTGCTGCTTGTGCAGGGCCGTGGGAGGCTGAGAGAGGAAAGAGGTTTGGGAAGCATCCCACGGTCAGCATGTAGGGAAGGAAATTCCACCAGTGCCCCACTGCAACCTCCCCCTGGCACTTACAGAGGAATGGGAGTCTGACTTTAGCTTTCTGAAACCAGGGCCTACTCCACCAAGAGGAAGCTTGAATTTACTGAAAAACAAATTAAGGTGTGCAAGAAATTGAGGAGCTTGGGAAATCTCCACAAATCTGTGTCTCTAAGACGAATAAATTCACCAGTCCTAGAAATAACATTTTTAAAGCAAAGCATGCATCACACATGGGTTCTGAACATACTGTGTGTACCTGTAATACATCTGAATTTAGAAAGATATTTAACAGAACAGGATTCAGCACTGCTTATGTCTCCCTTTTATCATGCTTGTTTTACAGCTGTAGCTAAAGCTTACTATCAAAAATTTAGGTTTCTGACGACTTTTAGCAATCATAACACTTGAATTATACTCTGTTTGGCCTGAAGGGATTTTTATGATTAACTTCACTGTTGAACAGGAATCACATTAATTAAAAAACAAAACAAAGCAAAACAAAATAAAAAAAAAGAAACCAAAAACCCACAAAACTAAAAACAAAAACAAAAAAACAAAAAAAACAAAAAAACAAAACAAAAACAAACAAAAAAAAAAAAAAAACAAAAAAAAAAAAAAAAAAAAAAAAAAAAAAAAAAAAACATAATCTAATTGCAAAACCCTTCCTAAATTAGGGATAAATCTACTGAAGCAAATTCAAAGAAACAAGTCCTTCCTTTTGGTGAATCAGGATGACCTATTCTCACCCACCAGGGACATGGTCCCCCAATCCTAACACCTAGCCTGAGAGGGACTGAGCAGCTTTTCTGAATCAGGCAGTGATAGGAGGGGGTGGCAGGGCTGAACCCCACAGCAGGGCACTGTCAGGACCAGAGGACATGCTAGCCCCAAACAGCAGGAGAGTCTGTGTCTTAGAAAGTCACTCTTCCCAGGAAAAGCACAAGAGCTGCCCAGGAAAATTCTTGAGTAGCCATCCTTCAATATCTTCAATAGACGTGTAGATGTGGCACTTAGGGACACAATTTGGTGGTGGATTAATGGTTGGGCTTGATGCCCTAAGAGTCTTTTCCAACCTAAGTGATGCTATGATTGTAAGAGGCTGTGTGAGGAGGCAGGCAGCCACATGTTAGTTGGATGTGCTTGAGTTGGTTGAGGAGAGATTGTATTTTTCAGAAGCTTCATCTGGCAGCCCTTCCTAGTCAAACAGAAGCAGGACAGAAGGATACTGACCCAAATAAACTCCTCACCCTCAAGTGGTCTTTTACTTCACTTCAACTACTTTAACTTCTAAGTGTTTTTTGATTTCCCATGTACCTTTGCATTCTGCAAAGCAAGTGTTCTATAACATGGACCTCACGAATCTCTCAAAAGAAGATATTTCCAGGAGAGAGAAAACAGATCATAGGTCTTCTCCTTGGCTGAAGAACATTTCTGCAGGCTGTCAGCATCCTTCCCAGCACCAGAAATATTTTATTTCCATCTAAAAAACCTCGAAGGAGCACCACAGAAGGAGCACCACAGAAGGAGCACCACAGAAGGAGTGGTGATGTCTCTCCCCCATTCTGCCCTGTCTGCCCACACAAACGCAGCTTGCTCTTTGGCATTTCTCAGCTACCCACAGAAGAAAAGTGACAGATTTGCACTCCATCTGTGAGACAGACCCAGACCCCAACTTTTAGCCTATTGGTAGGAGATGACAGGCCTTGTTGCTGCAGCATGAGAGAGAAATCCTGCTCAGCTCTCTCAGGAAACAGGGTACACAACTTCAGCTGTGGTTGAGTTCAGGTCTGCAGTAGTGGGAGCTATGCCTCAGTTGCCCATTGTCTGGAGACACAGAGAATTTCAAACTCCTGCATTTGGTGCCTACACTCCTTCTCAGCTTGCAGTTTTAGCTTTCCAACCTAAAGAGTGTGGCCACTCATGTATTTTATGTAAAGTATATGCTTAAATATCTTCATTTATATGCAATTCATATGCATACAAACAAGTCGGTACACAGATTCCAAACCCTCAATCTCTCCCTAAAAAAGAATAAAACCAAATCAAGCCAGCCCCTCTCCCATCCTGGGCACTTACTGATTTCCAATTCTAAATCTGACAGCAAAACAGATGGTGGAGAAATTGCATTCCCACGGGTTTCCTGAAAACAGGACATCGGTTTATTTGACAAGTTGAGGGAAAAACTAACGACCCATCTCTCCACCAAGCATCAGCAAACAAGAGCAGTAATGGAAGTCTCAACCACTAAGAACATTTTGTCTGGACTTTGTATCCTATTAGGTGTAGAGAATTCATCAAGAAGTCAGGAAGACCCCAGGACATAAGTGCTGCTATTTCCTCTGCTCTCAGAGCAGCGTGTTGGAAGCTGCTCTGCAGAGATGCATGGCAAGCCCTGCTCACTTTGCTGGAGCCTCTTTGTCCTGCCTGGGTCTTGGACCACAAGCCAGAGCTCAACTTGACCCCAATTAACAAGCACTGCACTGAAGAACTTATTGCCAAGGGACTCTGATGGTTCTGTATGTAAAGACATAAATGTATACACTTTTCAGCAGCAAAAGGGATTAGTAAAGCCTTTTTTGACAATATAAATGACATGGAACAATTCAGAAGAAATGGGTGTTTGAAAGCCTGAACCATGTAGGGAGAGTTCCAGTGAAAACTCTGTGTATCAATATTTTATTCTGAAAATGTGTGAACAGTAAAAGAATTTTAATTCATTAATCTTTATAAATATTAGATTATTCCAAATGCATCCATCATGCAATTCACCTACCAATTGTGCACAGCTTAAAGGTGAAGTGCTTCTCAAGATTCTCTTCATTTTCCAGGATTAGACTTTGATGTTATTATGACTTTTCTGACTTATTCTTCTTTTTCCTGGCAGACAACAACAGTTGCAGAATAATGAATTTGAAAAATTCATCCTTTGATGAAGAATCAGAAAAAGAAGGAAGTTCACACATGATTAAATGCACAAATATGCAGATGAGTGCTTTTTACTTTCATTTTTCTTGATGAAACTGTAGGTTTAACCAGCAAATTTACTATTTTCTGTAATTTTCCAGAATTCCTTATATGCATCCTCTCCACTATCTTTCATAGGAATACTCAAATAGCAGATCTTTGCTAAAAAGCAGAGACATAATTGTATTTTTTCCAAGAAATTTTACAGAAAACTTTATCAACAGTTTTGAAATAAAATGTTTTATATGATAAAGGACTAGCTTAAACGTTTTCTCTGTGAAAATAAGATTTAGCACATAGAAATTTCAGATGTTGATTCCAATAGCAGATGTTTATATTTGTTTAAAATCTTGGGTAAATTTCCTTTGACCTCTGGATATCAGAACATTTATGGAAAGGTGTCTACATCAGAGCTGGTTTTTTCAATTACCATTAAGTCTGTAGAAAGAAATAGACATTTGTGGGACATAATCACAAGTCCAATGATTCACTTTTCTGTCTCTTTATTTCCACTGACTCTGAAGGTTGGCTAGTGTGAATGTGACATGCTCTACAATAAGAGCAGTAGAGGAGTACAGCTGGCAAACAAGCTTTCATGGGAATCTGGAAGTCTCTTGAAACCATCTTTGCTCTTTTGAGCAAAGAAAATAGTTCCTGCCTATGACCCTGCAAGAGTTCAGGATCCACACTATCTACATCTTGAGTGGATTATCCTGTGAGCTAGGACTGTGTATTTAAGTTGAATTGCATAATGATATCTTTGTGTGATTGAAGGGAAAGGGGAGAAGTGTGACCATCTAAAAATAAACGTGTTCCAGATGGAGAGAAGGACAGGGCAGGGGCTGCAGCTGGCCTAGCATCTGTCACTGCACCTGGGGCTCTCTCTAAAATCCTGTTTTCATGAGTTTTTCCTCTTTGAAAACCCCTTGAAGAAAAGCTCAGAGGATGAGGCAGTTCCAGAAAGGAGACAGTCTGTGCAGAGGCATTGCATGGCATGCATGATGGAGCAGCTGAACTCATGGGATTTGACTGGACTGCCTGGATCAGAGGGTTGGACTCTGAGCCTGAGCAGCAAAGCCAGCTCAGATGGCTTCACAGGACTGCTTTGTCTACTGAGAGGAGGGACAAGTTGGGTCACAGCAGTGGCACAAGACATACACAAAAAAAAAATCTCTTGCCATGTTTGCTCATCCTTTCTTCCTCCAGCTATCACACTGCAAACTTGTGGAGGCAGAGGAGATATATATTGCTGCTTCCAAGTACCAATTCATTGAGTACAAATGAATCAGATGAGAGCTGTGTGAGGTGCCTTATAAATAGAGATGAGTAGAGTCTGAAATAGCTCATCTGAGAAAGTACACAGAGATACCATCAAAACACTCATGGGTGAATGAAAAATACAATCTGTTTGACATCCTAAAAATGGTGTGTTGGGTGTGTGCTCCCTAATGCTTGCAAAAAGCCATTCTGTGGGGCTGCCCATGGAAAAAAAAATTTAAAAAAGTAAAAGTGAACTTGTATATAAGACTGCCTTTTTAACTTCTGAACAAGGCATTCAATACACATAAATATTACACTTCTCATGACTCCAACACTCACTTGAACTGAGAGAAATGTTGCCAATGTTGCTTCTGGCCTAAAATGGGTTGAACACAATAGAAATAAGAAGCAGATAATTCAATACAATAGTTGTGGGTTACACAGAAATTTCCTTTCAATGTCATCTTCCCCAATAAAAATGCAAATATAAAAAACTCATTTAGTTACAGAAGCACTTAATAAATCTTATTAAGAGCAAAACAAAAGTGTTGGATTGTTCTTCCAGTACATTATAGTCACATCTGATTCCTTCACTAATGTTTTTGGAGTCACTTGATCCTATTATTTGAAAAGGTCACAGCTCATATGCCAAATGATTCTGTACTGTTACAAGTCCAGTTTCAAACCAGATGAATAGCTTAGTGACCTCTGGGTGCTGTTGTCCTTATAATATATGTCTTGTTAGAACATTTTCTATGTGAGGTACAATTAAATGAATATCAAAATCTCCAACCCCTTGAGGTGGGTTCATCTCACCTAGCTTTAGCCACCTAAGTCAGCTATCAGAATAAATAAGATACTGTGATCTGTATGAACAACAGATCTTAGAGATTCTCTTTCTCTACCCTTGTTTCATAAGTAACAAATGCTTTAATTTATGGGCAGATCATATATGCATACAAATATATATGTTCACATTTACATTTATATGTGTATTTAAAGGATAGATCAAGATACATGCTTCATACTTCTTTGGCTATACTGCTATGTTTTCTTCTCATTTTTTGAGACTGGATAATGTACTCCTTCAATCAGTTTTAATTATAGCAGCTGTCAATTATCTTTCTCTTCATCTGAAGACAAGATCACTCTGTTCTTAGCTTTCAGAAATTTCCATGGAAAGTGAACAGGATTAACATTCTCACAGTTCCTAATTCTTGATTTTTCAGGTGAATTTAAAGATATGCCACCAGGTTGAGTATTGGGCATACAGAGGAAGAACTGAAATATTTGATAACTAGAACTGACAATTCACAGGGGTTTCCCTTTAAATGTCTAAATAACATATATAGACAATAAGAACATATTTTTTTGAGGAAACAGTGATAACTTTAACAATCTAGTTGATTCTATTGAATCTCTTTTCTAGTCCTGATCTTTTGGGGACTAATACCTTGCAAGTGTTGAATTTTGTGCCACAATGCTTGGCCAGATTTCAACAGGAACCATTCCTCGGCAGTTAATTTCTCAATAACAAAATTTCATTCTGAAGTGACACTAAAGAGCTCCAGATGCAGATGCATCTTCCTCTGTAATTAATATGTGTTATAGATTCATTGAGTTCCTCTGGGAAATGTGTTTGAAGTGGGAAATTTAGCAAATACTGTTGATTTCACCATAGATCCTCTGTTTTGTTTGCAAGTTTTATACATAGACCAGACTGTTTTCCAGATAAGGATGAAAGTGTAAATAAATATCTTAAAAGCCAATCTTATTTATTATGGCAATTTTGCTTTGTCTTCAATTGAATTTGCAGGTTATATTCAGTTTAGTGCTTAGAGGGTAGGGGATCATATCCTACAGTTTTGTTTACTGATTCTTTAAAATGAACTATTTTTTCAATTAAATATATTCCTAGGAAACCTTCATTTTTCCCCAACAACCCTAGCCATAGTACACATCATTCTTGGGCCTCAATCTTGTCTTCTCAGGAACATAGCTCTAAGCATCTGCATTTATCTTTATGATTATGTATTGTACATATCTTTATGATATGTATTTTATGTTCTTGAAAGGGCACATCTGGGTGTTAGCAGACAGTGATTTTACTTAACATGTTTTTTGATAAATTGTAGCTAAGAATCATGGATGAAGTCCTGGTACTTTGCATTCTTTGTAAGAGTGTGATTAAAAGCAAGTCACAAAGTAATGTAATTTTTTTCTTCTTAGCCTGTGTTAAGAGACTAGGTTTTCCTAGAATCCCAGAAAAACTGTATAAAATGCAATAATGATTGCTTAAGACTGCAAGATCCCTTTCTTCTCCTTGTTTACACAATATACAGTTTTATATGCACACTCACAAGTATCCATGCAAACAAATTTCTAAATATATCCATATGAAAACTTACTCATTTTATAAGCATGACAAAAGCTTTACTGGACTTTAAGCCACAGCCAAGTGACTGTATTTTGGTTATGGCTCATTTCACAGCTCATCACAGAGATGGGCTGGAGAGGTGATACAGGATTCAATGTGTCAGCAAAAAACTGTTTTTGTGGAGACAGCAGAAAATCACTGGGCAACAGTGTCTCAGTGGCAACCAGACAGACAGACACAGACAGAAAGACAGATTGCCCCAGGCTTCAGATAAGCAAATGGGCAGCAAGTGCACTTCAAGCCATTAAAATTCTCAGAAAAGAAAAAAAACAAAAAAGAGCCTTTTATTCACTGAGCTCTGGGTCCATTTTCTCATATACTCTCTAAGAGGAAAATGTTTGCAAATCTCATGCATAAATATTTTACAAAAAATATGATGAATTACTACCACAGTTTCCTGAGCACATTCAGTATTTGTGGTTCCCATTTATGGGTATCTGACAATGGATAGATATAGAAGGAATCAAATATCTTTGCAATAATTGGCTATTACTATATCAGAAGTTAAACATGAAGTATCAACTGAGGAATTATGCAATGTTTTAAACCATGTTGAAGCAGTTTCTTTATTGAACTGAAGAAAATTGAATCAGTGACCTGAAGATGTTTAAAGGAACAACACATTGGATTAGAATTACCTTTTTTATGTATGCAAATATAAAAAAAATTCTTTTAAGAACTAACAAAACAAACACAAGAAACCCCTGTCTCAGTGATGAACTGAAGTATCCCAGGAATCAGGCATTGGATACTGCTGACATCCAGCCTGTTTCCCATGCAAAGCACTGAGAATATAGGGACAAGTTCAGCACTGCAAAACCCACTTGCACACCTGGAATTAATCATACAAACATCTCTTCATGAATATCAACCTAAAGACTCCCATTTCCAAATACTTTAGTAATTCTCATTCCCTCTCATCCCACTATGCAATTCTCATTTAACTAAACCTCCTCACTGGTGGTACCACTATGAAATAATTTATATCCCTATTAGAAGATATTCACTTCCTTAATTCTGTCCCTGAGGAATTTTATCTAGACATGTTTGTGTTTTCACTTTTTCTCTGCCCAGGCTTTCTATTACTGCAAACTTGGGAATTCTTGACAAACAACTGTGAAAGGTTAAATACAATTAGTTTTCATAATGTAGCTAATTCTAACAATGAAGTAATATTCACCTTCCTTGCCTTCACATGATTTAGAAGAAAAATCCCTGATAAAATTCATATTACTTTTAAAAAACTTGCTGTAATCTGCTTTTCTCAATGTGATAATTTAGGATTTCTCCAATTTTTTTCTCTTTTTTTCTTCCTTAATTATTTTTTTCTTTTTTTTCCCTTTTATTTTCTACAATAATTTCTGAAGAAGAAATGATGGGACTTTGATTACCAAATAACATAGTAAGAAAAAGTAGTTATTCAAAACTTAATAGGTTCTTCTAATAGTATCTTCATCACTCTATTGGAGCAAAGAAACAGTTCATTAGGACTGCATCTGCAAGAAGAGGTAGAGAGAATCAATAGGAGAGGAGTTGTGCTGAGAAATACTGATAATGAGAATTGGATGTCAAACTGTTGTGCATATTTCACCTCCTGTAAATGGAAATACATATTACTTCTGCACCAAAAATGCATTTTTATTTGCATACAGGAACAGAAATAGATAGGCATATGCAAAGACATAGGTAGATTATATAGATACAGATATAAGTAAACATAAGGAAATAACCCACTTTTCAACTTTGTGTTTTACATGTGTGGTGATCACATTGCACAGATCCTTAAGTAACTTTTATATCTTGTGTGTGGCTGTGCCAGACACTGCTACAAAATATTTGCATTCTGTTCTTTGTTTTATTATTTTAATACACTTCTCTCTGGATTCAAGGAAAGCTAATATGCACATTATTGTGATTAGTTAAGTTTTATTTTGCAGATTTATAGCCTCAGTTTTGGCTACAAACTCTAGGGTGTGAAATAAATAAATGGCAATGATCAAGGAGGTCACTACAGAAGCACCTTTGACCCAAACCAGTTTACTAATGTGCAAGTGTTCCTTGGGAGTACTGAAGTCCACAAAGCACAGATCAGTGGTACCCAATTCAGAGATTATTGCATTATATTGATTTCATGGTCACTGCTCTATTTCGTGGTTATGGACCCTGTGCTGTGTCAAGAGGATGTTGTGGAGCTCTTATACCAGAATTTCTCTGGTCTTTAGGAAACCTTTTCACCATAGCAGGCATCTGCCAGGCTAGACAAATATAAGAATGTGCCTTAGGGGGTTTGAAAGCTCGTGCTCCCTTAGAGTGATCCACAAAGCACTGCCACCTCCCTGAAACAGGAAACCAGGTACTCCCTGCAAAACAGAGGTGCTGACACTTCAAATTCTGTGGTCTTTTCTGACCTTTCATCTGACACAAACCTGACAAACACTGAACACTTCTTTATAGCAGCAGTGAATATTTTTTGATTGGAGACCTGTATCAAACATATGGAAAATGCTATAAAATTCATTGTTATCCTGTCTGCCCAGGCACAAACTGGCTTTGAGTGCTTCTCAAAACACTACAAGAGGTGCAATAACTGATGCAAAGATTGCCTTGGTGCTTAAAAGAGCAAAAAAACCTGACATCTGTCAAAATAAACACTGACAGTTTCAATATCTGTGTGAAGGAAAAAAATCTAGTACAAAATCAAGCACGTGGACAGATAACCAGCCAACCTGTAACTTGAATATATATAATATTTTCTTCCTTTGTTTTACCTATTGCCTTAATGACAGTCAGTCCCTTTTAGAATATCTAGTTATATAATATGGCAACAGTAAACTCAAACAAATAGTGTGAGATATACTGATGTTAAGCATCACCTAATAATATCTGAGTGCTAACATTAACATAAATATTTGAGACTTAAGATGCTCACAGAAAATAAATACTTTATTGATATTAGTTATTTATCTATACCTCTCAGTAACTCTATATGTCTTATTTTAGATCAAACACTGAGGTGTCAGGACCTCCAAATACCCTTAATTTGATTTTTTTTTTTTCCTAGCTCAGCAAAGAATGTGAATTTGCTTTCAGTCCCCATGATATCAAGGTAAAAATACCAACATTCATTCATTATTTGGGCCTGCTTCTGTGCATTCTAAGGCTGTGTCTGTATCAATAAGCAGTGCAGGCCAGGGGGAGCAGGTTTGTACAGCACAAACACTTGGAGCTGAGGGCTGGTGGCCATGTCAAATGCACCTCAAAGGCTTTCACTACAGATCACCCCACAGGCTGGATGTTTGTTAGCAGCTGGAGCTCATTAGGTGAGTCCATGGGATCAATTTTCCAGCTTGATGTCATCCAAAGGAAATTCAGTGAGCCTGCTTCAAGGCAGCTTTGCCATGTGCACTAAAGAGAGGTGTGTGAGGCTTTCAAAAGTGCACTCCTGATCCAAACTCAGATGCTTTCTAAATGCACCTCTTGAATTTAGCTGAAGCACTTATGTAGCAATAGAAAATATGGAAAACAGACATTTGAGGAGCTGATGTACTGTTGCAGCAGACCTCTAGTTAGGGGTAGAAATGAGCCAAAACACAGACTCTTGTTTAACCACATGAAAAGGGTCCTGGTTTATTCTTTTTACAGATTAGCCATCCTGACTCCAGCTGATCACACACTTGGCCTGCAGCAAACTCCCACGGTGAATTTCCTTTGCAGACTCTGAAGGCAGGTGATTTCTTGCTGGAACATGATTACAGGTATTTTCCTTGCTGCCTCTGACTGCAGGATTTCACCTTGCTCGACTCTGACTGTGCAAACCCAAGGCAGGGTCTAACTGCAGACCAGAATGACCTTACAGCAGGTTCCTTACAGCAACAAGTCTCTCTCCCACTTGTTCAGTCCTCCAGTCCTTTTAGAGCATTCCTCCAGTTCCTTCTTCCTCAGGACTCCTCTACCTCCTCCAGGTCCTCTGCCTCCAAGTTCCCCCTTACATAACCAACCCACCACTTTTATCACACTTATTTTTATCAGTCACAACTGTGACCCATTAAGAGCAAGGCTATTCTTTGGTAATTAGTACAACTGTGACTTATCACCTGTAATCTCTCCTTCTACACCTACAATGCATCACACAAAGGGGAGGGGTGCCACGGATTTATCAAAAATTGATAAAGCAAATTTCTTATTTAAACTTTGCTTTTCATTTCTTTCAATCACTGTTAGAAAATTCTCACTTTTTCGTTGGTATGTCCCAATTTTCTATGAATACTGGGTGACCTGGTAATCTAATTAAATTTAACCTAATAAATTACTTGAGCCTGCTGTTTTGTAAATGAGTATTATCCCTACGTGTTTTATAAATCATATTGCTTTGACCTACTGTGTATTCCAGCAGTCCAAGTGAGACTGCTTTAACTGTCTTTTGTTTAAGCACTCCTTTTCTGTCAGTTCTCATAAGCAGAAGGGGAAATTAGCTATGGACCTCTTTTCCACAAAGCAGTTTTGCCATTCACCACAAATTTCATTGCACTTTGAGGTCTCCTTGTGAACTGTTTTATCTGCTTTCTGTTTCAGCTGTCAGCTCTTTGCTTTTTTCTTTTCTTTGCCTCTCTCTTCATTCATCAGACATGCCTCTCTTCTGGAACACTTTTCTGTCACTGTGTCTTCCCAGCTCTGGCTGCCTGGGTAAGTAAGCTTTTACCTTACTCAGGCCCTGGTTTTCCATATTTCATCTCCTTGTGAGTGCCAAGAGAAAGGCAGTGTTAGCATGGAGCTGACTGAGACTGGATGTGCTCTCCATCAACCACTTTCTGGGGTTGCTTATCCAGTGCCAGTGCCTTCACCTTGTGTCAGGGTCCCAGACCTTTCCATCTGTTTCTGAGGTCTGTGCAATCCAAATCACCTGCTCCCTGGGAGAGAACATAATTAATATCTTAAAATTCTTATTTTGAAAATGGGATTTTTTGAACTGCCAATGGAATGTCATCCTTCTCATTTTCATGACTACATGTGATTCTTAATCTAGATAAAGCTTACATCTTTTTACTGTTTTTCACTGTTTAAGATCTTTCATTCTTTAAGGGTGAATAAAAAATGTAGGAATTGTATTTGAGAAAACATGAACTTAGTAAATTTATTAAAATTCAGTGTGTATTTTTTTTCTCTGAAAACCTGAAACCAGAAAACATCTGGTATCATTCCCTTCCTGATCAATTTAATTTCTGAAAGAAATTCTCAACACACTCCAATATGTTTTATGAAGCAGCATCTGTTATTTCCCCTTTTCAAGAGTACTTTGAATGTTCCCAGTTGTTGATAAACACAAATAAACAGCTATTTTTTTATCTATTGATTTTTTGGCAGCTGGAATATACATTATGGTATTCAGGTAACTGACAAAAGCACAAGGGACAAACTTCCATCTGAAGTTTATTTAAGGTAATATTAAATTATTTTGTGCTGTTTCAGCTATGTGTGCACATGATAAAACTTTATTGCCTTATGACAATGCAAAGTTCTTCCTTTGTAATGAGCCAAACTCAGTCATAATTTTTTTTCATGTTAGAATACGCATATTTGGAAATTTGCAGTGTAATTGCAAGTTACTAAGGAATGTGATAAATTGGCTAGTCATAGCTTGTATTCAACCTTAAGCAAAGGAATTAAGATTTAATTTGCTTGGATGACTTATAATTTCTGAATTTGAGTGCATGCCCTTGTTTCTACTTTTTATTCTGTGTTATGTAACATGATTCATAAAATCAGCACACTTTGTAGATTCAGTGAATGTGTTATATGTTTAATTTTTAATATATACAAGATCTGGGTTTTAAAACTTACTAAGTTTATCTTTTTCCAGGAGATGTCATGCTTCTGTATCCATGATACAGTTTGTATGAATTAAACTACAGAGTTAACAAATTTCCTTTTAAAATTCTGTACAAAATGGAGAAACAAATAAAGAACAAGTCTTCTACATATGAGAATGCAAAGGCATAATCATGACAGAACTGGAGAGGAAAAGGTTAATTGCTTAGAAGTAAACAGATGTATCCAAACAGAAACCAGAGAAATAGTCTATATGCAGGATAAGATAGGCCATCAAACATATAATGTGATTTCTAATATTTGTCCAGTGAAAAAGACCTTTTAGATATGCAAGAGCTGCAAATTATAGGTTATTTACAGTAGAAATGTCAATGCTAAATTCTTTAGCCATGAATAACAAACAAGAAACACTTTCTGAATTTCATTAGGCAGTCTGTCATAGAAAAATTGTCCATAGCTTTTTTTACTTTGTGCATCAGTAGCAACTAACTTTAGCTTCATAAACCTCAAAATGTCACTGCAGTGTGTGTTATTCTGAACTTCTCTTTGGGTTGGAATGAACTGTTATTGTTCAGATTATGCAATATATATATATATAGCATTATTTTTTCTTGAACTGAAGCAGTTTGAACACTTGCACTTCTTCAAGCAAACCAGGGATAGTACAGGACTATGCAAGACTCAGGATGACCCACAAAGAAACTTCACCAGGAGGCCTTTAATGTAAAGGTAGAGGTTAGAATATCTATCTACTATTCTGTGTCAAGATTCAGGAATCATTTAACAAGGGTAGGTTCTTATCATTATATCTATGCTCTTATTATTTTCTCCTCCCATAATAAATACATGCATCAATCTGGAATCCAGTTTAGAATTCAATATTTGGTTTAGCATGAAGCTATGCCTGGCAACTTGAAGCTCTATGCTTGTAGTTACCATTTGCTGCTGTGTCCTACATGCTCTGCCTGAGATCCATTTACCTTCCTTTTCCTACTCCACACTGAGCACATGGATATCACTAGGATTGTCTTGGTTTGCAATACAGGATGTGAGCAGAAATGTGTATTCTATCACTCTCTGTTGAAGCTGGGTGGGGTAGTGATTCCTTATCTCCTTGGCACACATTATCTGCTAATGGGCCATCTTTAAAACCAGGTGGGGCAATCATCTTTATCTATTCTACAATCCATCCTCCCTCCAGGAAGATATCATCTGCTGCTGAGCCATTAAGTCCCACTGTATGACTGATAAAATTACATCATCCCATTAAAAAATGCTTCAGCCAGGAGGAGGAGCCAAGCCTTTCCTACCTAGATAAAAACTGGGATTTTGAACTTCAAGGAAACCTTCTTTCCACTGGATTCTAGAGGAAAGCTGAACCTTTCCACATCATCCCTGGACCTTCAGAGGAAAACTGCACCTTCTACAGGAGCACTGCTTCAGCTGAACCACATCTGCCACTGCAGGAGCATGCAGCCACCATTTAATGGGACTGCTACCAACACCCTGACTGACTGACAGGGTGTCAGGTTGTATTCTCACTCTGTCAGTGTTTTGGGTTTGTTCTTTGTAATGAGATTTTGGATATATCAAGACTTATTCAGCTTTAAGAAGAATAGCCTAGTATCTACATATACTTAATGCAAGACCATAGTGAATGCAGAGAGACTCCTGGGGATTTGCAGTGAAAGTATGGCAGGCAATAGACACAAACTGCCCAAAGGGAAATCCTAGACAGACAGAAGAAAAAGAATTATCACCACGACAGGGATAAAACTGTGGAACAGGTTTCCCAGAAAGGCTGGGGAATTTTCAACCGTGGGGGACTTCAAGACCTGGCTGAAGTCAGCAGACCTACCTTAGGATGGATGTTGGCCCAAAAGGCCTGGAAAGGTCCCTTCAAAACTGTTTTATTATAGTCTGATTCTATGAAACACAGTTCCTAAAGCTAGTTTTGAACAATATTGTTTTAATTATATAATTGCTTCAGTGAAACCTGTGGTGTATCTGAGAAATAAAATTATCACTATTAAATATGGTAGGAGAAATTATGTAGCCCTACTTATTTGTCAATAGTAGTTTATTTCCTTCTTTACAAAGAAGCATGCACCATGCTCCATTTTTGTGAAGGCAGGTGCAGGCTGCATCCTCAGCAGCCTCTTTCCTGAACTGTGCATAGGTTAGTGTCTCAGCAAAAGAAATACAGCATTTTCTAACTTTTATTTATATCT
This sequence comes from Oenanthe melanoleuca, assembly GCF_029582105.1. NCBI lineage: Eukaryota > Metazoa > Chordata > Aves > Passeriformes > Muscicapidae > Oenanthe > Oenanthe melanoleuca. The sequence goes on along the minus strand of NC_079334.1, from coordinate 35,317,801 downwards.
ACACAACCACTCTAATAGAAAAAAGTGACAGCATCCTATTATGCAGTGTTCCTCAGCACGGATATTATCTAGGCACGGGTTTTATGAGGTTTGCAAATACAAACCCTATCCTCTGTGAATAATCATGCATCAAGGTTTTAACTGCAGAGCAGTTGTAAAATATTTTTTCCTTTCTACTCCATGCTAGCACACTTTTGATGCTGACACAGGCTAGTTATCAAAAATTCCACATGAGACAATCTTTCATCTGCTGTGAGAACAGTACAGAAGAATAATACAGAAGCTTAATACAGCTGAGAGGATTGGGGTTTTTTGTATTTTGGGATGTTATGATGTAGTGAGCATCGTGGCTCCTGATGGCCACACTGTATCAAAAGCAAAATGCACCTTTAATCTTCTTGGACAAGTACTATGCAGCAGCTGGTAAGGGTGCTTTTCCCCAGATTACATCACTTCCTTAAATCTGGAAAAGCATACAGCTGCTGTGGAACACTCATCAGAACTTTCTCAAGGCACACACCGTTTCTCTTTGTAAGCTGGTCAAACTAGCTAACAATTCTTAGATTGTGAAATCTTTAACATTGTTAGTCTTCCTTGTGATTAAAAATTCAGTTCCACAAACACAGAAAAGCTTAGAGGAATGATGATAGTGACCTAATCAGAGAAGGGGATATCCTGCCTTGATACCTTCTAGGGCTATGACAGGTGAGAAATGAGCCCCAAAGGAGGGATGGATGGTGTTCTGGAGAGGAACAAGTACAGAGAAATAGGGGCATGTGAGAATAAAAGGTTACCACCAATCACACTGTTAGTCTGGCCACACTGGCCAGGGGCAGCAGTAGAATGTACTGTGTGCCCAAACCCAGCTACCAGAGAGGTCCACAGCATACATGAGTATGTATAATTAATAACAAGGAAACTATATATATATATATATATATATATATATATACATTTCTCACTATCAGGCCTTCATCCAAGTCAGCCAGAGAGGGGAACTGGATGAGTTTGCATGAGTGTGAGTTTTTTTCCTGCATTAATGTGGGGCTAACTATGAGTATATGTACATGTGTACTCTATGTGTGAGTATATGCATGCTGTTAAGACCTATTATTAAAATTATTAGAGATGCCTTTGCTAAAGTGTGAACAAGACCATATGCCAAAAACAATAACACTGATTTTTATTCAACAGTAAATGTGAGGTAGGAAGAGATGGAAAGAAATAGAAAGAGAAGGAATAAGAGTAGAATGGTATATAGCCACCATGCATGGGATCCCACAACAAGCCTGGATTTTGTAATTTTTACGTCTGTTGATCAATGTGATGGTCACTGTCTTGATCCATCAAGAGTAGAGAAATCCCACAAAACAGCAGTCTTCCACAGATTATAAATGCTCAGGTTCATGTGGAAACACCCATGTGCCTCTCCTGGAGATGGGGACTTTCAAATTAAATTATGTAATGCTGTGGTTCACAGGACACTTCAGGAGTCTGTGATGGTCCATGACATTTCCCAAAATGCCACAGCTACCTCTCATGTCAGAGTAGTTGAGTCAATATTGGCCCACTTGGGGAGGTGAATACCTTCAGAACATGTGTGACTGTCCCTGGTCAATGGTTGGAGTCATTAACCAGCCCAGTCTCTCACACAGGATTACTGGGAACCTTGTTATCTGCTAAGCCAGTGGACTTTGAGCTTCAGCAACCTCACCTCTACTGAGCTACCAGATTTAGCAGCTCCAAAATTAGTAATGTCTTCCTTTCTATAGCACATCCTGATAATTTGGCTGTGCATGCTCACTCCCTCCACATTCTGAGAAACTGGAAATATGCTGTAAGTATTGCTAATGATGCATAAGTACCTGACAAAGGCTGTTAGTGTCTGCCAAGGGCCAACCACCTCACATGCTATTTCGTGGCCCTTCAGCTAATTACAGTAATAATAGACTTCTGATTGCATTTAGAAGAGAAGAAAAAGGTGGATAGAGGGAGGCAAAAGATGAACAGTTAGCAAACTTTATGCTAGGCATGAAGAAGATAGGCAGGAAATAAATTAGGGGATAATACTGCATGACATCACATCACATTGCTTTTTAATGATTACTGACAAATCCCTGATTAGCATTGTCAGTTTTTATAGCAGTCAGGAGTGCCAATTCCCAAATCCTGTTGTATTTCCAGTGACAGGTATATTGTTAATTTTCACTTAGTAAATTATGTAAAATTCTGGAGAATTTGTGACTCTATTTTTAATGCTAATATAGTCATTGGACAAGTGTCAGTGCTGGTCTATTATAAACCCTATTGGTAAAAGGCTAACAGAAAATCTGTCATGGGAAAGCTGAAAAAGCTCAAGGGTTATATAAGCACTTCTGGAGAGGAGTATCTGAAACACTCTACAGAAGAAAATGTTGATGATGCCTGAGTTTTAAAACCCAGGATTAACAGGAAAAGGTTTCAGCTTGAGAATGTAGCTTAAAACATGAAGTAGAATGTAGTTTAAAACAGTATCAGCTGCTGGAATTTATGCCCCAGGTTCTGATGTGGTTATAGCACACAGCATGAATTAAAGAGGCCAAGTTTCCTCTGCTGGCTGTTGAGGTGTTTGGAAGTGAAGTCTACAAGAGCTGTGCTGTGTTCCCCATATGTGCTCAAACACAAATACTTCTGAACTTGAAGGAATACAAGTTCAGAAACAATATCTAATAATCCCTAGACCCCTCAGGTTCTGAAGTTGTGTTTCACACATAAACACATACCAAAAAAAAAAAAAAGTTGAATCTGTGCACTAAAGCACCATTCGAGAGTTCTGGGCATAAATGAATAATCCACAATGCCTGAAAAATATATTTTCTTTTTTGACATTCACAGTCTTTTTACTTGAACATCAAATATTGATGTGGCTACCTGTTTATATTGCAGTTTGAAACACAATCATATTCTGAATAAGATCCATATAAATAAGAAATGGAAAATTAAAACCAAAGGGATCATTTGATTTACAGCTTCCTTTTTATTAATTTGCTGGGGTTTTGGTGGGTTTTATTGGTGCATTTGAGTCTGAACAATGCAGTAAAATCAGCTGAATGGACTGCTTCACTATTAATGTTACAGCAAGTTCATATCATGTATTGTGTGATGTCATCTAAATCTGTGGGGTTTACTAGCTATCAGGGAGCTAGGAAGGCTCATGATACAGCACTTCAAATATATTTGATTACATATTTGATTAATTTTTCTTTGGAAGTGAGTACATGAACGTGTTTACATGATTTCTGTAATCATGGTCTGAAAGACCATTCCTGGAAAGGAAATTTAGAGAAGGAGGCAAACACATCCAAAGAAGGAGAGCTTGATTCAGTGCTCATTAAAGCCAAGGGAAAGAATCCCAGCAGCTCAAGGGAGCTTTAGGTAAATTCCAAGGATTCCTGTTTCTAAAGTTCTATTTGATTCTAAGTATTTATGCTTCTTTCTTATTTTCTTTCTTTTTTTTTTTTTTTTTTTTTTTTTTTTTTTTTTTTTTTTTTTTTTTCCCAGTGGATTCAGTGCCATCATGCCCACGGAATCAAAGTAAAAAACCTCTGTCTGTGTTTGTCATGCATGAAAGACTCCTCTAACATCTGAAAGGTTTTGATATTCACACAGCACAGCTCCCGTGTCAGAGGCAGAGCAGAGAATATAGTTCTGTGACATAAAGAGATGTTGCACCAGCGACAATTAGTGAAACACTGCAGGAAACATCCTAATCCTTGCTGAAAGCACTTTTGTTACCTAAAGCAATAGCACTTTTTTCAAGCAGGTGATATGGAGCTTTTTTCATTTGAGTGCTCCCTGAGCCCTACCTGTCTTTTCCCTGTGTTCTCTGTGCCACCATTCTGTGCATAACATGTTTGCAATAGAAATGCAAAAAATGTACTAAACTACTGAGAATTCAGCCTTCCCAAGCATTCCCCAGCTACTCTATGTGTCAGAGCATATTTTTTTTGGCTCTGCACCTTCAACATGTTGAATTATTTTACAATTCTTACACAATCAAATCCCATTGGTAAAAATAGCAGGACAACTGCTTGAAATTTTGTTCATCTGAGTAAATCCAAGGATTTTTGATGCACCAATAAAACCATTGTCAGCAAACCTAACAGGCTGTGCTTAATTTTTTTATTTATATTGATGTATTTACGATGTGGCACTCTTAAGTACTGCTGTTTACTCAGAACTCCTACTCCTGGAAGTAACATAAATTTCTTGTTCAATTTTTATAGCTCTCTTTTATCTCAAGTAAGGCTTCATGTAAATTCAGGGATCTAATCTTGGTATTGCTGCCACATCTATATGTAATAGTTTAACTGATTCTCCAGCACCTGAAAACCTGATGGTTTAAAAAATCAGTAAGCTTAAAGCCAGCATGTAAAGAGCTCAAATGAAAATATTTTCTCTGATATCTTATTCCATCAGGAATCCAAGCATCTGTGCCCATTTCCATCTCTGACTTCAAACAGGCAGAAGCCTTTCCCTGGGCACTCATCCTGACACTTGCAAGTGCCTTTTACTAGTGTGATTGGTCAGTTATAGAAATTAGACTGTCCCAGCTATCAGTTAGCACAGCCCCACTGTGCCTGGATTCCTTCCAGGGTTAAAGGAAAAGCTCAAACTAAGGAAACATGGACAGAAACTTGAGGCACACAGTCATTACAGCTGGTGATCAAACTTGGACTTCATGATAGAAAAAAACAGACTTACAACTAATGTCTTTCATGTGAAATGAAACTTTCAATGAATTTTCAAATAAGAACAGATGTCTCCAATGTCTCTGCACTATCAGAAAGAGGACTGCACAATTTAAGCTTTGTCTTATGTCCTCCACCTCTACCTGGTATTTTGAGGGAAGCTACTCCAAAGAGTATTAGCAAAGGTCCCAGACAGATTACACTTCAAGCTACTGCCTGTGGATCATAATCTTTCTCAGTGTGACTCACATGTCCTTCCTTAAAAGTCAAGACACATAACATATGTACTCATAAATATCAATGCATTAAATCTTACTAATAGTTTTTAACAACATTCATCATCCCATTGGAGCATATAATTTTGTTGCTGCTTCCTGTCCTTCAGAGCTGATATGGACAGTGTTGAGAAGTCACAATGAAACAAAAGGGTGGAGACAAGCAGGGACTCGTGTTCAGGCTGGAGTATAAATGTGCAAAGTACTCCTTGAGAACAGGTGGTGACCTTAGAGGGAAATATTTTCCCTACAGTTGTGTAAGACCACAGTACAATACTTCAGGAGTAGCCTTTGCTAACATCAGCAGGAACAGAAAATTGGCTCTACAATAACACTGAAGTTTGGTAACACAGACTCCTTTAGCAAACACACTTCAAAATTTATAAAGCAAAGAGCTCCCTGTATTATTGTGACTCCCACATGAGGAAAATCAGAGTCCTTGCAGTGAGGTTAGTGAAATACATAATTTGAGGGAATGAAACCCAAACAGTTAATTTTCAGCCAATAATATTAAGTGCTTTGGTATGCCAATGGACTCTAACCATCCTTAGAGTAAATGTGCAAGAGTGTAAGTGAAAGTGCAAATCTGGCAGCAAGTACTGTCTGATAGAGCTCAGCTGACTTTGTGCCACCTGTAGATATTTCATGTGGAGGAACTCGGTGAGCCACACAGACCAGAGTTTCCAGGAGTCTTTGTCATCCAACAAGCCTCTGAAATTTCCTCTTCTCATAAATAGGCACTATGTAAACAATGAAATGACATGAGAGAAGCAAAGGAAAAGTTTTCAAGCTGTCTACACTGAAATAATTTAGAACTACAGGGAGAAGGAACAGAATCATTCCACCCACATTGCAGATCTTATGTGTAGAAAGACCCTCTTGAGCACCCAAGCATTCCTCTTGGCTAAAGTGAGAAAACTATTCAGCTAAGTAACAATTACAGATGCTTTAGGGAGTGCTGAGATGGGGGTCCTTATTCCTGCATTGCCTTAGCTGCTCTGACTGGTAATTAGTACAAAAAAACAGCTGAATGGATATGGCTTACACTCAGCTACAGCAAGAAAATAAAGATATTGCTTTGGTGCCCATTAATTATTTATTACCTGCTATCTGCACCTCTGAACCATTCCTGCTGCAGGAGCCACCATGCATTTATGGAAATTCATCAAACACATATGCTTTCAAATTCCCTGTAAAGCCATAAACAGGGATGCCATCTGCCAGCCAAGTTAGAGAAGACTTGATATATTGGAACAGATTTTCCTATTTAAAAGCCCTAATGTACAAACTCTGGGTAAGATAAGCAAAGACACTTTGATATATTAAACCAAAATAGAGAACAAAAACCCAGAAATGTTTGATGTCCAACCATGTGGCTAGTGCAATAAAGACAGATGGAAACATGCAAACACCTACTTTATAATAGGAATTCTGTTATTTCCAATTCTCAATAGAGCTTCCCCAGTTTAACTTGCTTTGCAGTTTGCAGTCATATGCTTGCATCCTTAACAGCCAAGCACCTTTCACAACCCTCCATGCAGAGCCATCTCAAAACCTTTTTCCTTTCTATCACTTGCTTTCTGCAGGCTTCGATCCTACAGAAAAGTTATGAATACCTACTTTACCCAGTGCAATCACTGGGGCTTTTATAGGAGTAAAAATACTTGCATTCTAGAAGCAAAAAATGCTACATGAGTTTCCATACAGATGTAGGATTCTCTCATTCCTGCTTGCTCTTACTTTCTTTCAAAGTGTATTTTTACTTCTAGGTCATGGATTGATGCTATTGAAAGTTTCTCAAGCCTGAAAAGTTCAAATTCTCTAGAAATACAGGTTCAGACCAGAGATCTGACCTGAGAAAAGCTGATGTACAAATTATGGCTACTGAACTTTGAATTAGGTGATACATGGTGCTTGTGTGCTTCAGTTGTCACATAAAACCCCTTCTGGCTCAGGTGGGAGAAGTTCCTATACTTGTTTTCCTAAGTACTAAATTCTTTCTCTTCTGTTAAGGATTAAAGACTGATTTTAACTAGATAATTGAATTGCAGCAGCAAGAAATTTTATTTTGCACGTTGTCAGCGAACAGGTTTTATTCTCCTTATTGCCTTTCCCTCACTTTTTGAGGCATATTGACAGTGGAAGAGTTCTATGTACCCTCCTGAAAACAATCCATAATAGTCCAATTGTTAGGTTCCATGTATATCAGCATTGTAAAGCTCAGTGTAATAGAGTAATGAGGTTAAAAGATTGCACTCTTTATTAAAATAATTAAGTAACTAAAGAAGAATTGTCAACAATTACATAAAAAGATAAGGAATTCAGACTTCAAAATAAGGAAGGAAAAAATCAGAAACAAGTTATCATTCAAAGCCTTGCTGAATATGTATGATCTAAAACAAATCTTATCAATCTGAGAGAAGAAGATTCCTTGAAGATCTCTCTGAGTCAGAGAATTGGGGAGGGAGCTCAAAAAAGTAACATATTCTTTTTGGTTGTTTTGTACTCTTCACCTTGCATCCACCCTCGGAGCTCGTCAGAGACTGAATACTGAGGTGGGTGGGTCGACAATGAAACTCCAAACAGCTTCTCCTGTGTTCTCCCAAGGTCCTGCTTATGTGGGCACAATCCTAGAGTTACAGGGGTGTGGGAGTAATATGAAATGATTCCCTGAGCTAGAATCAGTAGATTGGGAACCTTTTAAAATTTGAATTATCAGCTTGAAACATGTAGCTTTCATTAACAACTGCCACCATTATAGTGATACCAAAAATTCACACTTCAGGAGTGTCTTATCTAATTTCAATCAAGGTTTTTTTAATCAGCAAACTTCTCGCACACTAATTTTCAGATATTATTCCTAGATAAACAAGTCAATTCCAGCTGCCTTCCAGATAATTAGTTCACTGAGGTGTACAGACCCAAGCACCAGGATCTGTGATATCTATGTATGCCTGCTGATATCTGTGCCTGGAGCAGGAGTCTCCAAAGGATCTGTTACTAAGACTCCTCTGTGTGTGACCAAATTGGGTCCCCATCAGACCAAGCATCCTACTCATAACCCACATTTGCTAGATCCAGTCAACGACCTTAGCATTTCCAGAAATACATCTACAGTATTAAAGAAACCACAACACCTAAAATGTGTTCATGTCCTTTCAAAGCACTGCTTGTCATCTCCTGTAGGACTTCACCCTACAATATGCAGGAATTATTTAATATCAGATACCATTTAATCCATAAGGGAATTGAATGGACAGATCTTCAAATACAAGAGAGAAAAAGCATGTACAGATGAGGCACTAAATTTAAGTGAGATTTTTTCATGTGGCTGGATAACAAACAATCTCTTAAATTTCAGGTAAAAAGTCTTTTAAAGAAGATACAAAGAGAATTAATATGAAAGTTCTGAACTACTTTTCCAAAGAGTCTGTTATTCATCATTTGTATGGTTACAGTCCATGAATTCTTTAAGCCATTTGAATCAATAGGAATGTAAAGATTTTTTTATTATTATCTGCAAACAAAACTTCTAAAACAATTTAAAATTAAAGTTACTGAGATAAAAACAAAATATTAGAGCTTTATATTTTATTAAACATGGTTTTATAAAAATAAAATATGCCTCAGGCTTGTCACATTAGATATACAGCTCTTTATCTGAAAGGACAGATTTAGAAAACTAGACTTAACCATTCTAGATAGCTCATTTTGTACTATTATGTGTAGTTCAAATACAGTATTTTATAGCTATGGGAACACATAATAGGAAACAGCAAGATAAACATTTCTTTCTATCATTGTATTTCCCAAAAATTATAATGGTCTAGTCCTGTTTATCAAGTAGAAACACTGTGCAGATGAAAAATAAAGAGCTGGCTATGAACAAAAAAGCATTCAGGATTAACATGAAAGTACAAAACACTGTCCCAAAATATTTTTGACTGAATCTCAAATTCTCAACATAGGCCTAAAAGTTCCCTTCAAAGTGCATTTTTATTATATAGTAAAAGCCAATTTTATTTTTAAATTCTCACAGATACACAATGAAATATCCTGAAATAAAATGCATAGTGCTGTACTTTTGCCAAATAACACTCTGTTCTATTCTGTGTTGAATATTGATGCAAAATTGCTTCAACAAAGCCAGATTTCTGGGGTTTTCTTCCAAGTCAAATATATCAAGCACAATAACTGCCCAAGGGTTTTTTTGTGAAAGCTGCTGCTAACAGACAGCAGTGAACCTAACATGCAGCCATCCAACAGACTGTGTTCAGCAGCACCACTCACTGGATTTATTCCTGTGTCATTCAGATATAGCTAAGAAATTTTTAGATTATGGAACTGTTACAGTTTTCCAAAGCTTGTTGTAGGAGAAAAATTTTTTATGCTTTATATAGACCTGTATGAGCATGGTTTAAAGTGTGGAGATTTTCACATTGTCTTTTCCTTGAAACTAGGGAAGATGAATCTGCCCTCATTACCTGGAGAATTTTTTATATGGTTTTTCAATACAGCTGTGGCTTTAGAACTTCCCACTATCTTGATCAGTGCATTGTTCCCTGCCTCTAAACCCTTCTCACACCAATTTTCACCTTTCTGTCAAGATGAATGAACCATGCTGTTTCATCACCTGTTTCTTCAGCATCCAGAAGTCCTCTCATTATGAAGGATTAGGGTTTGCCTTCATAGAAAATCTTTCCTACATTAAGTCCTACCTATCTATAAACTCTAAATGTTATAGGGACCATTGTTGCAAGACAGCAGATAAGGATGGGGCTAGTGCTTGAGGGCTTTAGAGTCCCATAAAATCTTGTTTACCTAAAGACTTCTCTGTAATAGCCCTTTTATGATTCAGAAATGGAGGCCTAAAGATGTATACAAGCACATCTGATACTCAGAGATGGGTGGGAAGAAATGCTGAGGATTTTGACTGCCATTGGGTTGAGATTGAGGTGGAGCTTTGTGTCGAGGAATGAGATTGTCATTGGGATGGGGGTGCCTGGAGTGAGCTAGAGCTCAGTAAGTTGTGGAATGAATAAAAGATGACTCATGTACTTCAGAGGAGGAGAAATATGTTTTGCATACCCTCATGTCAGGCAGAGGCTGTTCCCTCTAGGTATCCTTCGAGCAGCAGGGCATCACAAAAGAGGTGAGAAAGGACACCAGAGTCATGCCTATGGTCGCCAGGCAACTCAGCTCATCAGAGAGCACAGGGAGCAGGAGCTGTCCTCCCCAAACCCCCCAGAGGTTTCAGCTCTACAGTTCACTGGTACAGCTCCTTAGAAGTGCAGTATCTGGGAGATAATAATATTTCCATATATTAGCAATACCTTTCTGGCTTGTGCTTCCTCATGATTGCAATACAGCAAAAGGAATATATAGATGTTATAAATGGTGTATTGAACCCTTTATATTTTGTACCTGTTTATATGTACAAAACAAAGGTTGTTAAACAAATGTATAAAAATTATTGGCCAGGTTCTTTTTTATCAGTGTGCAAATGAGGAGAAAGCCCACTGACTGAAAAAAGTCACAATAGCCTAAGGAGGAACATTCCTTCAAAAATGTCATTGCTTTTTTATGAAATCAGAATGTCCTGTGCTTTAATTTAAAAGGTAGTCTATTTTTAAGGTAGGCAGTACAATCGAAACTGTAGTGCTATCCTTTGAGGTGTTGTGAGACATGAAATCATGTTATCCATATGGATGTTCATCATTCATCAAATACTAATAACTTCTCTTTGGTGCCTGAAAGAAGTATAAAAATACAGAATACTACCTTTTAAAATTTTGAATATTTCTCTTTTTCAGTGACGCTTCACAATCTGTGGAGAGTCCATTGCACATGAGAACTGCTATGTGAGCTCTGAAATAGTTATCTGTGGAAAGGATTTACAATAATTCATTAATGGTTAGAAAACAGTGGATCTAAACAAACAGTGAGTGTGCTTTCTTTTTAAAAATGGGCATACCACCAGATGTCAAAGCTGGAGAAATACAGGATTTATTTTATAGCAGCCTATCATTTGATTAAAAATTGACTTGATTGATAATGAGGAAATTCACAAGTTGGCTTAACAGGAAACCTGACTTCTATGACTTCTTAAGTCCTTTGCTGTACTGCCATCAGGAGTCTGTGACATTGATTTAGCAATGCTATCAAAGCACTGACCCATCCTCAACAGATCCTACTGTTCTCATTTTCTCCAGGCTATTTTAAGCAGCAGCTGACATTGTTCCTCCTGCCTTTCATCTGTTTATCAGTCACGTTCAGGCATCAGTCAGAATTTCCCACATCAGCCTTCTACTTGGCTCTCACCTCTGCCTTCTTTTCACGCTGTCCTGTCAGGATTTGTCAAATTCTGCTTTCCAACACTGGGCTGCAGCTGGCATTAGTGCAGCTTCAGCACAGAAACAATATACCTCAAAATGGTAGGAATAACCGGATGTCTGAAAATTGAAGTATGATCCTTACTATTTTTAAAGAAAGTGATTTTTTTTTTTTTTTAGGTATTGAATTTGAAAGTGCAGTGTATCATTTGTCTGTTAACCTGGTACCAGTTTGAGAAGGGCATAAGGAGGACTAAGAAGCAGAACTGCAGGTCAATTGTGATATAATTAATTACAATTATGCAACTTAGATTTCAGGCTAGTGATCATTCAATTATACTTGTAGGAGATGGAGAACAAATTGACTTTGTCACAAACAGTTCAGCAGAAAGGTCGTTGTGTCTTTTTTTCTGTTATGAGAAGAAATTGCTGAGAAACCACCTATACAGAAAATTTGGCAATACTAAGTTTTAAGATGTTTTTAAAGCTGATAAGGTGTCAATAATTTGAGCTTTGTAAAGAGAAAACCATAGAATGTAGAGCCTTTTTTATGCAAAATCAAAGGGCAGCTAGGGTTTCTAGCCTTTCCATGGGCTGCTTTGGAAAAATTTATAGCTAATGCCTTAAATACTATAAACAAAGAAGCCTCTGAAAAATAATGTGTTCAGTTTGACAGCGATCATTCACCAAGGAATGACTTACTATTCCAGCTTCATATTCTGGAAAATGCACAGCACCAAGAGAGACAATTTCTTCTGACTTTGAAAGAGCTTCTTAAGAAATTGCAATGTGCTCCTAAATTCATTAGGAGTACATTCATTAAACTGCTATTCAATGATACAAAACTTAGGCTCTTGAATTTCCCCCTTAATTATATGCTGTGCTATTTTTCAGCAATTAAAGGACCTATGGAGGTCACCCACTGCTCCTTTAGAGCACTGTTTCTACTGATAAAATTCATGCAAGGATGCTTAAATCGAGAGATTAATTTGTAAGTTATACAATTTATTTTAAATTTTTAAAATATCTTTTTTTTTCCATATGATACATGACTATAAACACATCAAATATTGTGACAGTTTTTGTGGAAACATTGAGCTGCTCAGTAATTAACAGCTGTTGAACAGAAATATTAAAATATTTAATTAAGAAATTATTAGTAAACTTTAAACTACCTGTATCTGTAGATGAAAGATTTTTTTTTTTTTAATTATAAATTTATACCAGACAAATTTTCAGCAGTAGGAATTATGTACCAATGGAAAGGAAAAACACAAAGTCCCACAAGGAGGAGATAGATACCTGCTGATGATAAGCCACTGAATGTCATTATGCTGCCAATGGAAATATACAGTTCAGTCCTTGGACAAGGAAATGTGAGCTCTGTGCTTTGAATCTAGATCTCCTGATCACATTCACTGGTCTATGTTTAGAAGGATAATTTGTGTTGCTTTGCTCACAACCAGTATGCTTATTTCCAGATAATAGGCATCAGGTTCATGGGAGTTTGCAAAACTTGAAACATTCTTAGGTCCAGAAAGATAAATACCAAAAGACTCACAGATATTAAAGAAACAAAGCAAATGGCAGCCACCTAGACAAAAAAACCACCAGCAGCAAGACTTGAATTTTGGGGTACAGACCCTGTCTATTATCATTATGCTTCTTCCTCAAGGCAAAAAAAAACCAGTTCACATCAAAGATTAAAATTTTAAATAAATGAATTACTTTAAATTAAATTAAAACTGAAAACCAGATAAGAGAGTGACAGAGAGAAAATAGGGGTTTGATTTGCTTTGCTTTTAAACAACTCAATCAATACCAGAAGGAACCAGAACATTGCAGGAGTAGCAGAATAAATGTGGGACCTGGCAAAAATTGAGAGAACCTAATGCCTCTCACAAGGTTCACATGCATCTTTTTATTCTTTTAGAGAAGTATGTGTGAGTCCCACTTGGGATCAGCCCTGTATTGAGCAAGGAGAAAACTAAGAAAAGCACAAAGCAAGAGGGAAATCTTATCCCAAATCCAGTTCAAATGAATTTGAAACAAAAAGCCTTTTGTGCTCTCTATGGCTTCTCTTCGACCTCACGTTATTTGTCAAAGAGAAAAATGACTTAAAGATCAAAACTCTGAAACTGGAAATATTTTCAGTTGTGAAAGTAATGTGGATTGGTCTTCTACAAACAAGCCTTTTTATACTTATTCCTAGCACCTGTGGTATGTTGTTTGGTTTTTTCTTTTAAAAGAAGAAGAATTGCTACCAGGTAGCAATACAATCTATGCCATACCAACATAGTAACATTAATTTGGGCAATACAATCGAGACACATTCTAAGACTGTGTCTATATTTAAAATTAGGGCTTCTGGGCAATTTTGCTACAATACTTTTAACTAAAATGTCAATAGTTTCATAATCTTGTAGTTTAACTTGTATATAAAATGTGCTGTTTTACATACAGTGCTCTGACAGTTCTTTTCAAGCACACTTAAAAAAAGAGAAAAAAATCAGTATTTTAACTAGTACTCTGAAAGGCATATGAAAGACCACAAATAAGTGTTGAGGCATACAACAACTAAAAAATTTTTTAAAAAACCATACACCCCCCTACTGCTGATTGAAATAATACAGTCATAATGCTAATTTTGACTCATTTCAGTTAATCAAGAGCATAATATCAAGGGTAAATGCAGAAGATTGGAGCTTTAAACACTCTAAACCTATCCATCAAGCAGCACAGTGGGAATGAGATGATTCTGTGATTCTATCAAATGGGAAATCACAGTCACACAGAAAAATTTATTTGCCCAGACAATTAATAGAATCAGCACACGATGCTGTTATTTGTCTCTCTTTGCATCTGTGCCAAAACTCTCCATAAGGATCATTGCACCCAGAGCCTGATGTGGGTTATGATGCCACACTGCCATCACACTGGAAGAGCCATGGAAACAGTCACCCCCTGAGACCACTGGAAAATCAAGCAGCCATTCAGGAGTCAGTCCATAGTGTACAGCTCCAGTAGGGCCTGTTGTGGGTGCCTGATGTGGAACCTGAAGTGTTAACCTAATGTCAGGGCTTCTCTGATCCTTGATGGCTTTATTTTCTCCTTGGGATTATGGGCACAGAGCCTGGATAGACCTGTGGCTGCCCTGGGATGCAGTGTGGAGCAGGAGTTATGTGCAGGCTGTGCTGTCTGGACAAGGTACTACACACCTGCTTCTATGAATGTGGAAAGGTTTAAATAAGAAATTCAAACCAGAAGTGCTTTCTTTTGCTCTTTTTATGATGGCTAAAGAGAGCTAAACTGATTATAGTGCCAGGAAGCTTACACTGAGCAATTTCTATAGCAACAGGATGATACAGGCTGGCTCATCAGTTGCATTTTTATTCCATGAAAGGATATATTGGAATAATTAACAAGTCTGAGGAAAAAAATGGTTGGTCTCTAGTAATATCCTGTGTTTACTAAGAAAATATTGCTTTTGGCTAGAGTGCTTTTATTTCCACCCTCCATCTACAGTGAAAACAAAAACTAAATGGTAATTAAATTCTGAAGAGCCACACTCATGGGTCTCCCCATGGTCTCCACACTTGTTCTTGTTTGTTTGACTGATGGATGCATTTACACACACTTACACAAGCTGAGCTGTATATTCAAAAGGAGGAAGTCACTGCTTAACTTCCTGCAAGTGACTGGAAAATGTGGGGCAAGGGACAGCAGAAGAACTTTTTTACCTGAACTGGACTTTGACCTACTGATTTTGTGTGGACAAACCATGATCCCTGATGTGCTTCTTGCATTGACTCAGAGCAATGAGGAGCATCTGAGCAGCTGAGTCAGCCTGAAGCTGCCAGAACACAGGAGTCAGGCAGAGACCCCTGTCTGAGACCAAAGGGTTTGTCTGTGGTTGCAGGATTTCAACAGTGCAGAAACTGCAGAGGGGATGAGCTGGTCTGGTAGGTAACATAACAAATGGGACAGGCACAATGATTGTGATCATTGCAACAGAACATGAAATGATACCAGTAACAAGGAATTAGGCATCTATTGCAGAAATCACTACACTAAGTTGAAACAGCTGTTCTACTCAATTTTCTCCAATCTTTAGTAATGAGTATGAAACGTGGCTTCCCAGGTGCTTCTGTGAAACCATTTAGCTTTGTAAACATAGCCTTTAACCCCTATTTTAGACTAGAATAGGTTTCTGGGTTAGGTGTCTGAACTCCAGTAGACCAATTATAAATAAAAAGTCTCCCTAATGCATATTCCCAAATAGATTGTGCTGAAGTCTTAGACAAGTAAAAACAATCAGGATAAATTTTAATCAAAGCAGAGAGGCTGTGGGGGGGGTGGTTTTTTTGCTGGGTTTTTTTTGTTTGTTTGTTTGTTTTTTTGTCTGTTTGGTTTTGTTTTGTTTGTTTTTATTTTTTTTTAAGAAATAAAATTAATCTGCTTAGAAAGAAAAGCCATTTTATCCAAGAAAGGAGCCAAGGGCTTTCTCCCAGAAAATCGTGCCAGGGTCACTGACATAGGCTAAAGAGACAACTCACCTTGTGAGGTGACTTTATAATCTGAAGGAAACATCCACTGGGAAAAAAAAACAACTAATTTCACTTGCACTGAATTGCTGTCAAGGATAAAAGCTTACCCCATGTCCATGTCTGCTGCCCACATATTTCCCTCCAATACCAATACAGTTCTTGTCTAAACCCTGTGTTATTGCACAATCAAACAGACAATCTCCCCAGCTTTCTATCCTTGCCATATCATTCCAATTTCTTTCTTGGGACACATGCCTACTTATACAGCCAGCATGTCTTGCTTTATGGTCCAAATTTCTCTCCTGTACAGCTATCATTTCTTTTTTCTCAGCTTACTTTTACCTCAAGAAAGCTTCAGAGCATCTCTTCCCAACTAGGGCCAGATAGATAAGCGAAGAGAAGAGAAGAGAAGAGAAGAGAAGAGAAGAGAAGAGAAGAGAAGAGAAGAGAAGAGAAGAGAAGAGAAGAGAAGAGAAGAGAAGAGAAGAGAAGAGAAGAGAAGAGAAGAGAAGAGAAGAGAAGAGAAGAGAAGAGAAGAGAAGAGAAGAGAAGAGAAGAGAAGAGAAGAGAAGAGAAGAGAAGAGAAGAAGAGAAAGAAGAATAGGAAGAAAAAAAATGTACCTAAAAAAAATCTTGTCTCCAATTTAAAAGCATACCTTCACTGGTAAGAAAAAAGGCGTAAGAAATATTTACCTTTAAACACAAGTTTCTCACATGTTCAGCCACTGTGTGTGGTGAGAACAAGTACAGTTTGATCACCATCTTTAGTTTCTGAAGTTAGCCTGTGCCATCAGGAGAAAAACTTCAGACTCAGACCAACGTTTGTTAAACCTCTGCTTTGAGAGTGGTGTGATTCTGTAAAGATTATGTCCTGACCATATATTTATGAAAATGGCCAAAACCACATTAGTGCAAACAGATATTTATTCCAAATTCAAGCCACTGCTCCAAAGTCAAAAGCAATTACTGATGGAAAAGGACAGTTGGAGTTTGGATTGGTTTGGATTGCTAGTTCTATTGATTTTTGTTGCCTTTTTACAATTAAAAAACCAAAAACGTAAACTTCTAAGAGATGTGCAGAATCTTTTAGTATTGTTTAAAGTATGTGATACTTTGGGGACAGGCTTTTTGAGAAATTAGTTCCCTGGATCTACACTATCCAGAAATCAAATGTCATTATGACAACTTATCCAGAACAGTTATTAGTTTTGTATAAAATAAAAAAATGAACACTACACAAAATGATGTTATCCCAGAGCAGATGAGTATATATTTGCACTAAAAATGTTTGAATAATAAAAAAATAGATTTTACAACAAGCATACAATTTATAGCAGAATAAAGAATGAACTAGTTGTAGTCACACACTTTCTGTCTAAATTCTTATTGTTTTGTAAAAAAAACATAAAAATTTGAAAACTATGCAACATTGCCCTGTAAAGTATGAACTGTTTCTAAACAGTAATCCAAGGAAATAAACAACAATATCAGCAATTTCTGGTATATAGCATATAATCCAGGGAAATGTCTGCTTTGCAGGACAGCAGAAAATTCGACATGACTGAAACACAGAAAAAATGTTCAAAGTGGATCTTAAAAATGCAAAAAGCTCTTTAAAGACAGGGAGAATTTTATTATTGTCTGTTGTGGCCAGGGTAGAGCTCCAGTAAGTCTCAGTGCCTCCAGAACTTGCTAACTTCAAAGCATCTTGATTAAGGACTGGGTCAGTGATGCAAACTCTGATTTTCCATGATTATCCATTTGCTGATTAGCTGAGCAAACAAGCTCTGTTAGCACACATACATAGGTGTATGCAAGGGGGATTGCAAAAGTACTCATTGAAAGTCCCAGTTTGAAAGGAGTCAAGCAGATTCATTTGTTTTCTCAGTGTTTATTGGAAACAAGCATAAAAAGCAAGCAAATAAAACCAGATGGAACTCATTTTTATTACATTCAATCATACAAAATGCAATAGTATAAAATGCAGAGTTGTGCTACTGAGAACCAGTAATATAAAACTCTGCTATAAACTCAACTGAGAATCCCTCAACTAGAAAGAATAAGAAAAAGACCTTTCTAACATAATTAATCACAGGGGATGACTGTGAGTCAACAGGATATTGCAATCATTTAAAAGACATATGATCCAAAGATCCAGAATGCCTCTGATGAGGATTTTCTAGTAGAGAAAGAAGATTTCCATTCTATACAGTACCAATGAGCCTTCATATAAAATATGTTAAGCTACATAGAATTCTGGCTACACATGTCCATGAAAGATTAAGGGAAGCTTGAATAAGTGCTGAGAAGCTCTAATGGGCTGATCAGTAGATGGGGAACCTGTCTGGTAGGAACTGAAGAAAAAAAATTGCTTGTGTGATGTGATCAGGTTACAGCTGGGATAGGACACAACAGCTTCCATCAGAGTGCTTGGAACTACTTAAAGAGAAATAGGGGAGTTCTAATGGTACAGGAACGATTAGTGTTAAGAAACATGAATGTAGATAAATTAGAAAACTGAATTATTAAAAAATCCCATGATTTGAGCAGCAGGGCTTTCATAGTGTTCATTCTCATAATGATTACAGAGGACCTAACCACACCAAATATATAATTTTAAGTTTTTTAAAGTAATTATAAAACTATGTGTCTTGAATAAACTTGTTTAGAACTTGCTGGATTACCACATATTTACCAATAATTTACTTAAAATAACATTACTGGATATTCTTCACAATTATTCTTCATTGTTTCTCTTTTCAATGTCTTTAGACTTCTGTGGCCCATGTAATTTCCACTGGGGATCCTTATCATATATTTGGAGCACTCAGTAAGATTTTCTCAGTTGAAGCAGAACAGTGGTAGGAGGTTGTTCATGCCCTTCCACCTCCTTATTGTGGGAAACACAAGTAATTTGTTTCCATATTAAAATTTCAGTTGAAAATGGTTGAGCAGTTCCATCCACTGAAGGAACCATTGATAATTCTGTCTTATAGCAAGCAGAACAGCATTAAGGAACAGCAAAGTTAAATTAATTCTAAGACACATACACATAAACATCTGTATTTCTAATGGCCATAATAAATCTTAACACTCAGGATGAAAAAAACCCCACATTTTGTCTGTCTTGATAATTGGATCAATTTTTCACTTATGGTTTGTCAATTGCTTGACATTTTATTGCATGAACAACAGACCTCAAAAGTATTTTAATTAGCACAGTAAGGCTCTAATCTAACCCTAATCTCCTAATTGCAGTTCTAAACCATGTCTGAACATCTATTTACTAAACAGAAGTTAATTAAAAATATAGATCCATACCATACACATGGCATAAAACTGAAAGCTGAAAGGGTATGCCATCTGCAGAAAAACAGAACTAAAGTGACAACTAAGAGTCTTAATGGACTCATGAACTCCTTTCTCTCCCTGTACTAATTTAACTGCTTTGATTGTAATCAAAACACTGTCAAAATGAGATGCACTAGTTTAAATTTCATTATGTATGGATTTTTAAAAGAAATTAGCTTCTGAACAAAACCCAGGGCTTAAAGTTGCATTTTTTCCAGTCATTCTTCTCATATATTTGCTTCTAATAATACTATTTGTAGAATTCTGCAGAACTGAAGCAGTTAAGTAATCCATGTTCAATCAAACAAGGAACAGAACTGGGAAGTGATTAGTTCAGAGTGCAGTCTTCCAGAGTTTCACAGCCAGTGAATGCCATAGGTCACAACCCATCCATGGAACAGCAATCCACTGCAAGGACAAGTGCAACTTCTGCAAGACAGGTCTGTAAGAACAGAATTACAACCATGAAATGGCATGAAAATCTGAACCTGAGTTCATCAAGAAATAAAAGCTTGGGGGTTTTTGTTACTTTTTCTTCTGTTGGTCTGTAACACTCTTGTCATTGATTTATTTTTCTTTGTGTTGATCACTCCCAAACAAGAGATAGGCATCTCAAATGATTTGGCTATATAAAATGTGTGACTCTAGGGAGCTTCAGGAGTTTGGATAAACATATATATGTCCAAAATTGGGCTGGTACCTGTAGGTGACTTTATTTAAACAGAAATATTCAGGCACATATCAGAACAGTTCTCTAAAAGAAAAGCAAAAATCATTAGGTCAGCTTAAGTGCTCATAAAATCATTGCCTCAGCACTCATAGTAATAAATCATGTTCTTATAGTCAGGAGCAGCCCTGCTCCTAATCCTCAATTCCTTGTCAACAGCTGTATTAACACTCTACAGATATCTGGGTCCTATAGTGTTCATGACTTGTAAAGTGGCAAGAAGGAGAATGGCCCAGAGGCAAACATGCTTGGGAGCTGTGGATCAAAAGCAGTCTGTAGGGAGCAAAGAGGCAGGGTACTGGAACTGTTCAATCCATCTTAATGGATTTACTGGGCACTTCAAACTACTTGAAAATTATTCACACATCATGGCCCATGTGAAGGGAAGTTGATTCCTAGGAAGCAAAAATTTTTGAACTTCACTGTCGAGAGAGCTGAGGGTCACTTTCATGTTCTTAGAAGTTCAAACACTAGCTGGATTACTGATTAAATCCTAAACTTTCCCCCTTGCATAAAATACTGTAAAAATATCTCTAAGTAAAAGAAAATCTATATGAAGAGTAAAAAGTTATATGAAAAGAGAGACATTTAATGTTAGTTCAGCTATTATAAGACACTCAGGAATCCATGCTCATCTACACAAGCAAGCTACACTAATTTTACTGTCTGTAAACCAGTCTTTTATTCTCATTGGTCTGAACTTGAAGGTAGACTACTATCCTACAGAAATCTGGGTAAGAAGGTAATTTCGAGAAGAAATGGTTCAAAACATCAGTGAGCATCATCACAGGTGGTCCAGAAATAAGAAAGAGACAGGAGATGGCTAGGATCAAGTTCACTACAGCTTCTAGTGTTAAGTTGCTTAAAGTAACATGAAAGTTTATCTTTATAACCAGCTGATGTTGGGTGAAGGGTTTGGAAAGTTGTTGCTGTGACCACATCACTTGCATTCCACTGCACAGAATTTTGATTTGCTTCATCTAAGGGCATGGGCCTTCTGATACTAAAAAAAGCAGTCTAATTGATCACACAACTGAAAAAAAAACCTGAGGAAAGAGTTGCAGGGGTTAACAACTGCAAATACTAAGGACAGTTTTACAGAAAAAATTATGTTGAAGTAAAATAAGTCAGATTTGTTTCATTTTGAATTCATACATTAAAAACTGGCTTGTGACAGAGTAGCTCTTTTTAAAGAGAACCTGAAAAGTGAATGAGTTTTAAGGCAAATCAGTAGGTAATTATGGTAGTAAATCACATGGCTACATTTGAGGTACTGCTTCTGAGCCACTGGAATGTAATTAAAAAATCTGCTACAGACCATTTAGTATGAAGAATTACTGTGGTTTTATGATTAGACTGGAAAAGCATATAAATATATTGATAAGGTAGCAAAACAGAAGATGAAAGTTTTCCACACCTAATCTTTTTTTTCTTTCAGAAAAGAGTTGCTATTTCTTCGTATTGCCCCAAATTTAGTAAAGTGTTCATTTCTCAGGGAGATTATGGCAACTTAGGAGCATTGAACACCAGCTCAGGGAGGCAAGAGGGTTTGAACCTTCCTCTTCTGACAGAAGACAGCCTTTAGTAAAACTCTGATAAGCATAATAATATATTCTGTTCCTTGCTAATCCCAGTTCCCAGTTGTGCATTTTAGCTAATAATAATTGTTTTGAAGCAGTATCTCTCCTACTTGCATAGTATCTTTACACATGGATAAAGATGCCTGAATAAAGTAACTCTGAGATACAGTCATTATATTACCTAAGACCACCCTATCATTAAAAAAATGGACTCTTTAGATTATGCCTACCATCATTTAGATATTATCATAACTTAGACAATTAATGAACATACAATGCCAAGAATTTTTTGCTGATTTATGCTGGTTATCAGGTAGGCAGGTTGAAAAATCTCTGTTTCTAAGGAAAGAAATAAATTACCATGATCCAACCATACATTACTCAGAGGAATTTCTCACATGTAACCACTTCTTGAACCATGGAACATTATTTAACACAGTTCAGTGCACAAACACAACTGCATTAGCTTACCTCTGCCTGGGGTTAAGAACCCTTAAGTAAACATTTGCCTACTAAACAGCTGTTGTACCATGTATTTATTCTCTAAAGTTAGGGCTTTACTGAGGGAACCTAACTGTGGGCCAGAAAAAGGTACATTTATAAAGGGTATAGACAGATTTCTACAGCTTTCAGTTAATTCCAGCTTGTAGCACAGAACAGCATTACAGTGTGGTTCTCTTCATCCTTATTCAATTTTCTCAGCTTACTGTGTATTTGTTTTGTTCACAGTGCAGTAGTGTGAAATAAATTTTAGTTGTGATCCAAGTTTGAAAACATGAGTTTGCATAAAGACTTGTTGAAATTATTTCCCCAAACATTAATGTCAGTAACAATCACCTGCTCTACTCTAATGCTTCTGCTAACAATAATGATCACTTCTAGTTGAAAGAGAAAAAAAAAAAATTCTGTCTTGGTAATGGATTCCATTTGGGTTTTTTGCCTTTCTTATTCCAGCATAGGCCTTGGGTACTGTCCCTGTGTAATTTAGGGCAGAGGATCATGGATAAGGGAAGAGAATGTTAATTAAACTGAGTTAAATAGGCTATCAAAATTAAGTTAGTCATGATGGTGACCAAAGAATACCTGATCACTTCCAACTCACTCTAATTTAAAAACAGATACATAAAACCATACAATATTGCTTGAGGGTAAGGTGTCACATGGATGTCTCACAGCTAAATTGATTTTCCAACATAATTCAACAGAGTATCTCCCTGACTGATCTGAGAAGGATGCTACAGGCTGTATGTATGTTGCACCATTGTGCCTTTGCTGTAGAAGTGGAGAAAAGGCACTTAAGATTTGTATTGTTGGTAGAGTTTCTCAACAAGAAAAGTTTTCTCGCTTCCCTATCTTTTTCTCTTGGTTTGGGGGAGAATGTTTTTTTTTCCATATAAATTCATGGCTGTTTCACTTCTCCAGTTCCTTTGAGAACTGATATGTCAAATAGTACAAGGGGTGTTCACCTGAGAGTGCAATAAATTCTCAAAATATGAAGTAATATTGTAGAAAACAAGTTGATAGTCTCATAATGGAAAGTTGGGGCCCACAAATTAGACAGATTGTACAGTGAAGACTCTGTCTTCATTCTTTTTTTGAAGGAGGAGATTATACAGCTTTAGAATTTAATGAAGATAACACTATTAATTTTGTATGAAAATTTGGTTATGAACTGCTGCTTGGTTCACTGCAGATATTTACACTATAATATTATGGTGCATATACACGTGCATGCTGCATTATTGAGAACACAAATTCAATAAATTAATAACAATTAAATGGAAGGATTTAAATTATCTGTGCAAATATAATTCAGTCTTAATAATTAGAACAGAGAACTGTAGAAGAAAGAGGAAGATTCAGAGTTAAATCTCTATAAACCTCTTACTTTTCGTGCTGTGCCTTCTGCCAACTGGCTCCATTTCACTGCCTTGAGAAGGGCATGGTGAGACTGAAAAACCTGCTAAGAACCTTTTATGTTTACATTTTTCTGTAAATTTTTCTTCATTTATGTGCAATGAAAGGTGCTCAGTTAATGAGAACTCATTCAACATTGGGTTTTACAGCCAGTTTTCACTGAGCAGTCCCATGCTTTATTTTAATTTACTCAATTCATGTCATTCTCTGAGAACATAAATATTGATTTCCTCATGGTTTTTGTCTGTGGCACTTTTCATTGTATTATGAATGCTACAGAAAATAATCATTATTATATTTTGTGAAATGACAGGTTAGTATTCATTCCCTATTTACAAGCATATTAAGATTTTAAAAACGTCCTTGAATTCTGGATGTCCACTTTTAAATATTTCCCAATGGCTTTCTATCTCATATATTCTGCTTTGCAGAAAGACTCAAAGCATGGCTGACACAAAAAGAAACTGTGGCATTCTCATGATTATGACTCTTTTTCCCTGTGAAGACATTCAGTGGCATTGGACATAACCCTTCCCATTTTCCTTTCCTGTGTTTCTGAGATTATTTAATCACCATCTACCATCACTAGCAACATGTAAAGAGGATTCTTGCAGACACTTGTCAAGTCCCTTCAATACTTAAATGATCCCACTCTTGTCTGTGGTGCACAGGAATAATAATATGCTGGGTTTGGGGAAAAACAAGGCTAGAAGAATTTCCTACAACGTGTGCGTGTTCTGGAGAAATTATTAGAACTAATTGTAAAATTAATTTATTCACAGGGAATAGAACTTCCAGCAGGTGAGACATCAAAACAGCTTTTACTTCATTCCATAACTTTGATTTAAAGGTTTTGAGCTGGATTCTTAAGACATGGATTTGTAATATTAATTTATAAAAATGAACACTGAGCCAGCAAAATAAAAAAAAAAGAAAGCTGCTCAGCAATTATCTGGAGTTAATACGAACTGAAGGTACTGTCACTATAATCATCAGGCTTTGGAAACCTCATTTTGTGCTCTTTAAATCATTTGGAGAAACAGAAGCTCTCAGAAGAAAATTTATATTGCAATTCCAAATCTTAAATATTTCAATAAATATAAGAAAGAGTTGAAATATGTAAACATGCAACTGCCCCTGTAGGCATAAACTCTCCTGTTCATTGTTTTTCCCTTTGCAATTTGACATATGGTGCTGAATCAATAAGGCAATTGATCATTATAAGATAACCACACACCTGGGAGGCTTCAAGGCACAGGATGTAACCAGATAGTCAGAACCACAGGGGCATGATAATTTTTCAGTTATATGTAATCATATAATTTCTTTAAATTTTACTACCGTGATAAATAACTTCCAGTGAGAATAGAGCTGCCAGTTAATGTCACAATATTTCACCTACAACACTTGCAGAGACTAATGCACTTCTACAAAAACCCTAAAAGCCATTATAATTAGAAGGCTGATTCAGTCTAACATTCATAATCTGTATCTGACAACCTCCCTGCAGTCAGAGCATTTGCAGTGCCTCTTCCCAGCAGCAACAGCAGAATCAGAGCAATGGGCATCAAGTGGCCAAGACTTACATGTTTCCTTATTGATAAACATGTGAGGGCAAATTGGAGGGGTTAATTCTCACCCAATGGCCAAATTTTACTCTATTTTCCCAGTAATATTAAGGGAAATTTTGCTGTCACTGAATATAAATAGAGCATATGAAATTCTGTCCGAAAAAAAACAACCTCGAGTAAAAAAGAAAAAGAATTTGTCATGCTATTATATTATAGTTTTTAGAAATATGTATACTTAAGGCTCTGTATAGTGAAATGCCATTTGTCTTTTGTAATAAAAAGCTTCTATTACTATTAGTAAACCAATGCAGGCATGAATGCAAAGAGCACAAAGAGCAAGGTGCTACACAGAGCTGTGTGGAGCACAGCAGCGGCTCCAGAAGGATTCTGAGAACTACTGTCCTGTCAGCCTCAACTCTGCCTGACAAGTTCATGGAACAGATCTTTCTAGAAACTATGGTAAGGCACATGGAGAGCAGGGGTGTGGCACAAGACAGGCAGCACAGCTTCACCAAGGACAAGTCCTGCTGACCAAATAGGGGCCTTCTTTGATGGAGTGACTGCATCTGTGGACAAGGGAAGGGCTACAGATGGCATTTATATGGACTTCTGTATAGACTTTGATATCATCCTTCACAACATCCTCCTCTAAATTGAAGAGAGATGGATTCAATGCCTCTTCTTCAATGGATAAGGAACTGATTGGATCGTTACAAGTGGCCAAAAAGAAAGATGGAGAGAGCCTATTTACCAGAGCATGTAGTGATAGGACAAGGTGGAATGATTTCAAACTAAGATTCGGTTTAGATGAGAAGACATGAAGAAATTCTTTACTGGGAGGATGAAAAAATACAGGCTAAAACGACTGTAGAAAAACTCAAATGGAGTTTAAACACATTTCATAAATTCATAGAAACACCAAAATGGAAGGCATGCTGTGAACTTACTTCTGGCACATGGGTTGATATGAAGATTTGCAGCAAATCAATGTATTGAAACTTTTTCTGAAGGACAAGGTTCAGCAGCTCACCTATGGTAGTCACCTGCACAGCTGCCTGGTTTGGGGTGGCTGGGCAGGACCTCACTTCCTGGGACTTGCCCCAAATGCCCTGGAGGTGGGGGTCCTGTCCAACAGCCTCAGGCCTGAGCCCCCATAGCCCCCAGCCCAGGGAGCTGTCAGGATCCTGGCTGTGGTCATAAATCGTGGGCTTGAACATGAGATGTAAAAAATGTGTTTTCCCTGATGTTTGGCTCAAAACAAGAGAAGGCACCCAGGTATTTTTCCCCAGGACAATCATGTCTATGTAGCAAGGCAGGAACTCACAGACGTTTAGCTTTAGAAAAAGTTAACTCATTTTTCTTCTGGTCAATGACCATGCAATATTCAAGCACTCCCTTCAGAAATTTCAGAGTGGTTGGCCATTTGTGGGATACAGCACTGCAGATATATCCACATATTCTGTCTTTACAACATAAGCCAATTGTACTGATTTCACTTTTGATCCCCTTAGGAAGACAAAGCTGGTCCAGTGCAATAGGTCACCATGTGAACTGACAAACCAAGGTGACCACCGAGCCAGAGCTGAGATGCAAAGAGTAGATTTCATTACTCCATTAACACTGGGCCACAGAGAGGCAGAGGAACACAGGCTCCCTTAGGCTTAGCTCATCCTTGTGACTGAGAGGGATGTCCCAACACACCAAAGGCCTTCAGGCACACATGGTTTATGGGTTTATCAAAAGGTTGTGCTTTTGTGATCTCTCTCTCCCCCAGCAGGAGCCTCAAGCATGTCTGTGAGAGTGTGCCATCTCTACATAGGAATTCTGCCTCTCAAAACAGGCAGAGGATGAACAATTCTAAGCATAAGAATGGGAGTTTTCCCACCAGCATTTTTAGCATTCCCAGCTCTAAAATTGCTTTGAGTGAAAATTCCCTCCTTGACAAATCTGATTTTAACTGTTCCCTCCCAACAGTCACTGATGCCCTGCTATCACAAACCACAGTAACTTATAGTCCTTTTGTGTGAGCTAATTGTTCTTCTGTATGCATCTGGGAAATAAATGACACAAATATGAGCAATATTCTTTACACCTGTGCTATCATCTCCATCCAAATCCAGCCACAATCTCTTACCTTCCTTTACTAAAAACGAGGTTGACCAAAAGAGCTGTTCTACCCATGCTCTCAATCATTTTCTATTGTTTTAGCTGACACTTTATCACCAGCTACTCAGTGGGTTTTAAGGGAGTGCAGCAGGGGTTTTCTGGCTGTAGGAGAGCAAGGAGATGGGAACAGGATCAGCACAAGGTGCATGCTCAGGCACACTCATTAGAATAGTCCTGCAGCTGGTCCCAACAATCGTCAGCTCTAAGCCTCTACTGCAGTGCCTTTCCTGAAACACAGGAAAAGGGAAAATAATCACCTCCCCAAGGCTCTGGAGTGCAAAAACAGACCATCTTAAAGCTTTTAAAATACATTTTCTTCCTTGCTGTCTCTGACTTCATTGCACTGCAAAAAGAGAAACAGTGTTTTTCCAATAATAATCTGAAAGCTCTGCTTGTAGCCCATGCAGAATTACTGACGTGGGTAAGGCAGATGACTTGTTTAGCAGAAATACAGGAAATTAGGCTGTATTTATGTCAGGTCTTTAATGGGACTGAATACTTCAGTTTCATTGACTTTTTTCCTTCATTCTGCCCAATTGTCATTATAGTATTTCAAAAAACCCTCTACTCATGTGTTTCACTCAAATTATGTATGGGATTTGATTAGAATCCACACCAAAATTGCTGCAAGAATATAGCATCTATTCAATATGCTTGAAACTCAAATGAGAAAAATAACAAGAAAATTATTTTCAAAAGAAAGGTTTGACTTTTGCATTTTGGGGGTTCTTTGTTGAAATTGAGCATAGAGAGGCTCTGGGCACATGCATGCACAGAAAAGCAAATTCTTATTATTTGTTCTGCTAGCAAGAAAAATTTGCTCATCTGCACATCCATGAAGTTAGTTAATTAAAGGTTTCAGAATTAAGATATAAAACTTAGTCTTTCATCTCTGGTTGAGGAAATCTACTTACTAAAGTCAAAAGCAGTTTTGATATTACCAAGTTGGATGTTAAAGGGAATTATTGGAGTCTGTTTCCTAGGCTTTATTTGAGTAGTAATTCCTAGTGAGAGTAACTAAGACAGAAAGGTCTCCATGGGGAAAGATCTGCAAGAGTCACAAGAAGCCCAGATAGATCTTCCAGAGGATGGAAGGGGGAAAAATCCCATAATGATGTATGAGGTTAGATCAGAGAACAGCCCTCACAGTGGACTACTCCAAACAAAAGCAGGCAAACTTCCAATACATGAAACACAGCACATTAATTAGTTTAATGAATGAATAGAGCATGGATTCATTTAATGAACCTGATTCAAGGGCTACTTGACTGCAAATTGCATCTTTCTGAAAAAATAACTCAAACTAGTTGTGTCTAGCCTTCATATTTTCAACTCCCATGAAGGCTGACTTAATACTACTTGCCCTGAAAAAAAACCCAAACTGAAATTGCAAGGCTTTCATCTCTATATTATTTATTTTGTAGAAAAATATATTCTGTGGCATCATAACACCTGGAATAGGAACTGGGAATTGAGATGTTAATAGGAAAGTCAGTATTGTTAATTTAATATCTTTTTTTTTTTTTTTTACTGCTTGTAAAGACTTTACCAAGGAAAGACTATTTTTTCTGTGTTCTAGTGTGTAAAGTTTTTTCTCAGAAGACACTCTTTTCCTGCTTGGCTCTTTCTGTAACTGAGAAGAGAGCTGAGTTGCTTGCTTCTTCTAAGTGTACATGAAGGCTTTCTTGAATTTTATGTAATATGTTTTACTTTGTGTAAAATTGTATGAAATGCATCTCTCCTAATGCTAACAGAAACAAGAAAGTGACATGGCTTTTCAATAATTAATCTATCATCTAGATTTTATATCTGTATGGAGAGAAAGAACAGGCACACTTGGGAAAATGTGAATTGCTGTCTCTGAGCTATCTTGTAGGTAATAGCAAGGAGATGTGAGGAGGTATTTAGAGCAAATTCTGCCTCAGGGAGGAGCAGATTCCTGCAGAGTGCTTGAAAGGGAGTCAATATCATGTAAAAAGCAGAATTAGGCTCAGAATGACACTGTGTAGGGTTCCAATCAATATGCATAAGAATTTGAAATGCAGAGTTCCTTTCTAAGTGTGTTAAAAACATTGTTAAAGCCTGTACCCACTCAGGTGTCTTTAGGATGTACTGAGCAGCCATTACCAGCAGTTTTACCTCAGATTATCATATATACACTCTTTATTTTGCTTCTTTGCAGTGTTTTTCCTTTGGTCATTGTCTTTCCTAATCCCCATCAGTCTGAGGATGATTCAGACCCTTGCTCTGTGCCTGAAGCTGGGGTTGTCATATCCCCACAGTTAATGTCCAGGCTCTTCATGACTCAATAGTCTGGGCTGCTCAAAGGACATATATGTAATTGTACTGAAACTGCAGGTGGAGGGTTTCAGGATCCAGGGATTCTCTGCCAATCTTGTGTTTTTGCAATGAGCAGGGGTCCTAAACTTGGCAGCAAGATGGTTAGAACTTACTGGGGAAAAAAACCCAAACAACTGTGATTTAACCCAAATAGTTCTGTTTTTAAAAATTGCTTTAAAACCATTCAATTTTTGACTTACATGGAAACTTTTCACAATACCTTTATCTTAAAGATTAACTCAGTTTGGTTCAGCAACTACAGAATATCAGCAAGAAAACATTCTTTTGAGAAAGGAAAGTTGCCACAGAACTATTCTAAGACTAATACAAACTAATAAAACTCTTAAAAGGATTAAAATTTAAACTTCAGGTGGTGTTTTCTCACGAGTTTCATCTGGGAACAGCAAAGACTAAATAATTTGAAAGGAAACCTTTCTGCCTGCTCTGGAAACGCTGTCCGTGCTGCCACCTGGAGCCCACTCCTGGGTTTGGAATCAGAAAACAAGGCTTGGAAGCAAATCCAGCAGCTGCTGCCTGGTCTCAGTGCAGGCAGTCCTGAGACAAGCTGCAAGAACAGCCATAGAATTAATGCAGGGTTTTATCTCCTCTGTGTGGTGCTCCATGCAGTCCACAGCAAATTCAGTGCAAACACGGAGCTAAGGAACAAGAACATATTTTTCTGGGATAGTGGATTCAGGAAAAACTATTCTCACTACTTGTCTGAGCTTGTTCTATGTCTCAAAGAGGGAGTGAATGGAATTAGTGGGTTTCAAGCAAACCCAGTCAGGTTAGTGATCTCAGGTAACCTCACACAGCTGCCAGCAGCAAAGGAAACAAATTCAGAGAGGCTGCAGATCCCAGCCTGAGTGTTACCCTGCTGTAAGTGGCTCTGCTTCTTTTGACTTGAGACAGTGACTTCACAAGGCAACTAGGAGGGCAAGAGATGTCTTCTTAAACCAGCAGGAAGGTAAACCTTTCAAACACATGGGCTCATCAACAGTCAGTGCATGAGTCTTACAAGAAAAAATTCAGGAAGTGCTCTGTAACAGTATGGTAATCCAATAAAACATCCAATTCTGCCCCTAACAATAAGTAGCAAAGTATACATGAACCAAAAGTCCAAGTTTATAATGAAATAAAGTTAATCTGGGACTATTTCTACTAGAATTCATACTAAGGAAGTGATAAATGGATGAAATGGATTTATCTATCTGGATTTATAATTATGCTGGAATAAGAATTATCCCACTGTCCCCTGCTTCTACAGCTTCTAATCATTTCTAGCATGGTCCAAATATTTCAGGCTGGTCCTGCAGTGATACAAATATAAAAGGGACCTCTTGATATTCGAAATCCCAGGCAGAGACCATTTTTGACCTGACACGGATTTTCAACACTGTCTGTAATTTTCATGGTTTGCTAAGCACCAAATATGTGTACTGTCAAAGACAGATGCCTTTACAAATGAATACAGATTCACAGGAAAACCTCAAAAATATAATTATATATTTTGTTAAAGGGTGATTTAACTGTCATTTTTCATTAAATCAAACTATGATTATCTCAATTATTAGGGAATTATTATGATTTCAAATTATTATGATCTGCTTCATGAATACTGTGCATATGTCCTGAGTGATGTAGAGCACAGGCTAGCATTCATAGACTAGTCCAATACTAACTTTGTCCATATGATAAACAAGAACATTTTTATTATTAATAAAATGCAAAATAGTGATTCCCAGTGTGCACAATATACAGGATTTTTAATGTAGAAAGCTGTTGAAAATTTGTAACATTTCTTTAAAGCTCATTTTGCTTGTTGAAAATGTCAATGTTTTAATGGAACTTGTCAGTATATACAAATTTACTTTTTTCAAATATTGTAAAATTAAAGTCTTTGTTCTGCTCTGCTCTTTTCATGAATTTTTGGAGGAGGTTTCACTTAAATGCATATGTCATTCAATTCAGCTTCTGAATAACTGAAAAATTTACAGAAATGGTCCATTGCTTTTCCAAATGTTCTTTCAATCCTTTTCCAAAGGATGCTTTTTAAATAGCCCAGAGACAATCAATCTAGCTAAGAATATCACACATAGCAAACAAAAGTCACTTTCTTTTAAATGCATATACTGACAATGTATCTCAAAAAGTACTTGACCAAAACTCCTGATTTGACTTTCCCAAAATTTAGCACACAGACACAAAGCCCAGAAGCATGACAGAGAAATTAAGATTTTAGGTGTAATTGACAGGTAACTAAACCAGGCCTTTTGCAGCAAATGCAGAAAATGTGCACTGAAGGGAAAAAGACCACTTGGGTGACTGAGCAGCTTTCCCTCAAACAGCAGAGCAACTGGCAATGCATATGTGTGTTTGGTTTATTGCTGATGTACCAGATTGCAGAGGGAAGGAGGTGCTCTGATAATAATTATATCTCTAGAAGATGGAGTAATTCCACTATCACATGGGTACTGAATGGCTTTCATGCTTTGTTGTTAAACCTCATCAAAAATAAGTTGTAAACATCAGCTGTAGTCTTTTGGCTATTACTTTACATAAAGGCTCAAGTATTCCTCACTACTTTGGCCTCCTTAAAAAACCATGAAAAAAACCCTCCAGGATCAGGAATTGTTAAGATTGATTTGATTGCAATAGAGAAGAAAGTGGGACCAGGTTTGCTCAGAAAGTTTTAATATTGCCTTGATGAATAGCAGGAAATTGTGAGCAAGTTTTTGGGACAGGATGGAGAATTTAAAAGGCATGAAAAAAAGAGGAGCAGGAAATGATCAGAATATATGGGCCAGACCTGAAATAACTGATGTGCAAGGGAAGACTGTAAATGTCAATATTTATTAATGGATGCTTAACTCTCTTCCACTCCTGGAACTTTGTAATTTTCAGACTTAGCCTAAACCACTATTTCTGGAAGTCATGACTTTTCTTTCCCTTTT
Organism: Oenanthe melanoleuca; assembly: GCF_029582105.1. Taxonomy (NCBI): domain Eukaryota; kingdom Metazoa; phylum Chordata; class Aves; order Passeriformes; family Muscicapidae; genus Oenanthe; species Oenanthe melanoleuca. The sequence goes on along the minus strand of NC_079334.1, from coordinate 35,285,311 downwards.
CAGAATACATGACAAAAAATCTGTTGTTTGAAAATGTGAGAACATCAAAGCATTCCTTGTTTTCAAGGGAAAGCCCACCTGTTTCTTTCAATTGATTTAAGACCATTTCAAAGACTGCTGTCCTCATACTAGCATAACTCAGCTCCAGCAATTTGGTCATTGAAGGCAGGCACCAATCATTTGGGCACTGTCACAAAAGCAAAACTTATAAAAAATTATGATGGAGAATTTTTTAATTTTTTCACTTTTTAATTTTTTAATTTTTAATCAGAGTGATTTTTGTCATCTATAATGATGTTTCTTTATGTAATTAAATGAAATATTCTGTCTGAATAAATTCTCACTTTACACCTCTTAAACTGATTTTGACTGCCCTTTTGATGCAGGCAGGCTACAAAGGCGGAGTGATGACAGTAATAAGTAAAAAAAACCAAACTACAGTATATATTTAGAAAAGTAAGTAACTTACTCATCTATCTCAGAATGTCTGAGGTTAGGAGGAAGCTTTACAGGGCATCTGCTTCACAGCCCTGCTAAAGCAGGGCCATCACCAGTCCACTGCTCAGGAACATTTCCAGAGGGAGACTGGGACTCCACAACTTCTGGGCAACCTATGCCAATGCTCTCTCACCATTACAATAAAAAATGTTTCTCAGTGTTCAGAGGGAACATTTTATGTTTTAGTTTGTGCCAGCTGCCTCTTGCCCTGCCACTGAGCACCACTGAAAAGAGGGTGGCTCCATCATTTCGCACCCTCCCTTCAGGTATTTGCACACACTGATGAGATGTCCCTGAGCCTTCTGTCCAGGCTGAGCAGTCCATCACAACTCTCTGCTTTTCCCAGTGGAAGAGATGCTCCAGCCCCTTAACTATTTTTAAAGCTCTTTGTTGGAAACTCTCCAGCTGCTCTCTTGTACTGTGGAGACCAGAAGTGGGCACATTGATGCCATTGAAACATGAACTAGATATATTATCAAATAAAGACTTTCCTAAAGGAAAATTATTTCCTTTTGATATTGGGTGAAATATTTCCATTTTTATAGAAAGCCTTAGCCAATAAATGTTCTGATATGGTATACAGTAATTCCTAGGAGGTCCTTTGCATTCCTAGGGCACCCAAACTTCCACTGAAACTTAGACTGACAGGGATTTGGTATTATCTATATTTCTGTATAATAGTGTAATGCATTTCTATACCTGAAAATTATAGAATTTGTCTGCAAGCACAGAATGACAAAATGCTGTTAGAAGACACTGAATGATATTATGCACAGATCTCTGCTTCTAGAAACAAAACCTGGAAGAATTTGGGAGCTAAATGATTGAATGGAAGATTAGGAATTCTACATACAATGTCTTTGGGATGAACACAGGTCCAAAGGGCACATTGCTTTCCATTGTGAGGGGTGCATGTTCCAGCAAGACACTTCTGGTGGTTTGTTTTGGTTTTTTGGGGTTTTTTTTAATATATTAGTAGCTGTTTGTAGCCACAGGATAGAGCATGTCTATTTGCTGGGGCTTTTGGTCTTTTCAAAGAGCAGTATGTTTACAAACTAGACAACAAGGCAGAGACCCATAAGTGGAGAGGTTGTCTGTGATCTCTGTGTGGAGTCTGAAGGTTCTCTGAAAAACAGAGAAATGTCACTTCGGACAGCCCTTAGCCTATGGCACTGCACTCTATAGAAGAGCCTATCAACTCAAATAAAGAGTGAAATGCACACATATAGCACAAGCTCTAACCTTGAGAAAAAACAAAACAAACCTGATCTGATTCTGTAGATATTTAACAATAACAAAGGCAGAGTATGTTTTCAGGGTTGACCATCCCTCATGAACCACGCACCCCTAAATCCTAACACGGCCAAAAGAACCAAACCATAAATCAAAAACCAGAGGGCCAAGAGGACAAAAATCTCTGGAAATGGCAAGGGAGAATTTTTTGTTGCTGAATGCAGAAATGCATCAAAAATGCCAGTGCTTCTGAGCTGAGAAACTTTCCTCCTATGCAGACAAAACTGGGTTGCTCAAAACCTGCTCCAACCACACCGACTGCTCCTTGATACAGGTCCCTTAGGGGAACAGACAACGAGCTCCATGTAGCTGCAACCACCTTCTTTCAGAGCAGGAGAATGGCAGAAAACAGTAATTTCCTTTCAGGGTTATTTAAATGACAGCATTTGAAAAGAATGAGGAATGGGAACTGCTGTTCTCAAAAATAAACTTGAAATAGTGGATGTATTTAGACAGGTGGTGTGCGTTTGTAGCTGCTTCTTAATTTTGCATCAGAATATTTAAATTTGGCATCATATTTGCCTTGTAATATTGTCACTTTCAGGTAAGCACCATTTATCTGAATACTTAACAAATACTAGCACATGTAAATAGCTAAAAACCACCCTATAATTTGCCCCCCAAAAAAAGCCCTTGGGCATGGCTTGTGTTAAAGGCTTACCCATACCTACAGAATCTGATGCAAAAGTTTTCCTGCTGTTGTTAATTTATCCAAAATAAGTTTCAGGTAGAAGTTGTAGTTATATGAAACTATTTTACCTTCAGGGACAGCATGATTTGATGACTGCCTCTTGAGGAAAAAAGAGTATGTCCAGCAAGATTCCCTTCTTCACCTTTGTCCTGACCACACAGAAGACAAAGATTAGCACATTTAGAAGAGAACATTATCACAGATTTATTGTTCAGCCATTGCTGCTGAATGAAACTATGGCAGAAAACAGGTCAAAAAAAGAAACGATAATACAGAAATAAATAAAATAAAAAAAGCTATAAATTCATGCATAACTTTAGAAATATTCCTGAAACTTGAGGATCCCATAAGTACTCAGCAGAATAACTCAAAATCGTGTTAGTTTGTTAGTTCTGAGCAGCCTTGCACCTGGAGAAAGGTTTTCTCGCTGTGCAAATCTGATGCCGGCGGCTGTTGTGCCGGGGTTTGGAGCCGCTCCGGAGGGATGCGCGCACATCCCGCGGCGGTCGGGAGGTGGCAGCTCGCTCTCGCTGCTCCGCGGTGCGAGCCCGGGACAGCGCTCCAAGGAAACCACGGACCTGCCGCAGCCGCCAGAGCCCCTTCGGAGGGTTATAAAGCTCCTGGAATGCTCGCTGGTAGTTTGAATGCAGAGAAATGCACCAGGTATTGATAAAAATAAAAATAATTAAAAAATAATAAAAATATAAAAATAATTTAAAAATTAAAAAAAATTAAAATAATAAACATAAAAATAACAATACCAATAGCAATAAAATTTTTAAAATAATAAAAATTAAAGTTAAAATTAAAAATAATAAATAATAAAAATAAATATAAAAGTAACAATAAAAATAACAATAAAAATAACAATAAAATAGAAATAAAAATAACGAAAAAAATAAAAATATAAAAATAAAAATAATTTAAAAATTAAAAAAAAATTAAAATAATAAAAATAAAAATAACAATACCAATAGCAATAAAATTTTTAAAATCATAAAAATTAAAGTTAAAATTAAAAAATTAAAAATAATAAAAATAAAAATAACAATAACAATAGCAATAAAATTTTTAAAATCATAAAAATTAAAGTTAAAATTAAAAAATTAAAAATAATAAATAATAAAAATAAATATAAAAGTAACAATAAAAATAACAATAAAATAGAAATAAAAATAACGAAAAAAAAAAAATAAAAATCATTTAAAAATTAAAAAATAAAAAATAATAAAAATAAAAGTAACAATAAAAAAAATAATAAAATAGTAGTAAAAAATAAAAATAAAAATAAAAACTAAAAAATAATAAAAATAAAAATAAAAGTAACAAAAAATAACAAAAATAAAAATAAAATAACAATAAAAATATCAATAACAATTAAGATAAAAATAAAAATTCGAAAAATTAAAAAATTTTAAAATAAAAATTAATAAAAATAAAAATAAAAGTAACAATAAAAAATAAAAATAATAATAAAATAACAGTAAAATATCGAAAAATAAAAATAATTTACAAATTAAAAAATAAAACATAATAAAAATAAAAGTAACAATAAAAATAACAATAAAATAACAATAAAAATAACGAAAAACAAAAATAAAATAAAAATAAAAATTAATGCTCAATAACAACTACTGAGTACAACCAGCACTCCTCAAGGTTTTGAGTTTGGTTTTTGGGTTTGCTTTGGGTTTTTGTTTGGTTTTCATAGGTTTGTTGGGGGTTTTTTTGTTTGTTTGTTTGATTGGGATTTTGTTTATTGTTTTGGCTTGGGTTTTTTGCTTGGTTTTTTTAAGGAAAAAAAACAAACAAAACAAACAAACAACAAAAACCAGAGCATAGTTTCTGACTTTTTTGATGACACGCAGCTATTTTCCATAACCACCTTGACAATGCAAGCATTCCATAATACAACAATGCTCTCCCTCCTCCTTCTAGCTTTAGGAGAAGAAACAGCTGCCTTAAACCTTGCATTAATTGAACACAGCTGCTTCAGTTAAAAAAAAAAAAAAAAAGCAATAAAAAGTTCTAAATGTTTGAAATTGTGCATTGTGTTAATATCAACTTGCACTTCCTGTTCTTGTAAGGCTGAAAAAGGAAAATAGGATATTGAACTTTTTTAGACCCTCTGACATGGGCAGTTTGAAAACTGTGATGTTAGACAGAGGTTCATTTTATTCTGAGCTGTAAAATTTCAGAGTGAACAGAACAGAACTGAATTCCTCCAGGCTCCTCACCTCAGCACAAGACACACTGCAGAGGTGGTTAAACATGCCTTACAAATCAGAAACTTATCTCAAGGTACTTCCAGGATCAAACTGGAGCATGTAAAACTGGAGCAAGCCTCGATATTTACCACTTTCACCACAATAAAGGGTTCTTGTCCCTGCGTGAGCTGGTAGCTGCAAACCCAAAGACACAAGATACATTCAAATTCAGACATACTGATCATCAAGTCCTGCTTACACTGTAGCTATACATGTACATAGTGAATTCATAACCAAGAAACTATGTTACTCTATTTCTTTTCAGGAAGAAAAGGGGAGTTGAAATAAATTCAATACAGAAATTTGAATGTTATCAAAAATCTTGTCAAAATGCTGGGTTTCTAATGTTTTTCCTTTCAGTTTTGCTCTTCAGTAGCAATTCCTTTGCATTGGCCACTAGCACAAACCTACTCCCTCTCCCATGATTTCATGGTGTAAATACTAGAATCCACAAACACCTACGGGGCAGATTCTAATTCTGCCTGGATTTGTTGGTAAACTTTGCTAGGAGAAGTTCAGATAAAAAACATAAATGCAGCCATAAAGGCACCGTACTGAGGTTCATTTAGAAATTGCTCACTGCAAACCCACAAGGGACTTGATCTCTGTTAGCTCACCTGATTCCTAATCATTCAAATTCTGCCAGAGAGCAGGTGATCCCTGTCCACCTCTTGATTCCTGCTTTTGCCTTGGTGGGGCTCTCTTGGTCACCTATTTTCCTGACTCAAGTCCCAGCCTGTGCAAATGCTCTTCTATGCCTTTGCTCCTCAAAGTTTTGTCACTTCTGGTTCTGTACCTTCTGTCCTTCAGGAACCAGATTTCCTACAGTGTCCCATGCTCCAGAGAGCTCTCTGTGTTGAAATGAGAAATTCTGAGCTTTTTCTGGGACCCAAGTGGAAGCTTTAGTTGGTGGCTGCCTTGATCCTGTATCAGGCACAACACTTCTTGTCAGCACTTATCTTTGGATTTGTTTCTCCAGTAAGAGAGGGGGATAAAGGACTATTGGATGTTTAAGCAGGCTCTGATTTTATTTTTAATAAGCTTTAATTTACATAACCCCATAAACTCCCTGAAGAGCAGCTACCAATGCTGTATGATCATTGAGGGCTACTTTTTATTATTGGGATCTTTAAAACAAGAATATCAAAGACTCTCTTCTGCAGTAAAACCACTTCAAATGATCTCTTACTGAGCAAGACAAATACCTGAATAAATGCATCTAAATTATACCCAAGGGAAAAGCAGAGACAGAAAATGCCCATTTTTCACTTCAACATGTTTTAATTTTGGTGATTTAAAACATCTTGACAAATGTAGCCAAAGTTTCATCAAAAGTCTACTTTTGTGTTTTATTAGCTTGACCAAAATAACCTTAAACATGTCCTTAAACTCAGCTGTGATTAGCTTATGGTAATAATTACAATAATGACTCAATTTGGCACTTTTTAATGGAGTTGTCACAAAATCACATGCTACTTCTATAGCATCTGAATTACAACAAATCTTACTGAGTAATTATTTCATTAACTTTTTGAAGTTTTGGCAATGATTTAAGTGAAATGGCATGAACATTATGCTGTTAATCTTTGCTTACAAATGTATGGTTTTTGCCACTAAATTACAACAATATTTTAAAATTAACTAAAACCAATTCCATCCTGGAGAGAGATTAAATTTGAAAGAGGCCTCCCAGGATGATTGCTATGATCCTGATTGCAGAGTGGTGCATCTGGACACCTAAAGGTCTGGTGGGTGATCTGCAGTTGTGGTCTAATGCTCCTTATGTAGCCAAAGAGAAGGAAAAGCACATCCAAGGGCAATTCATCCTCCTTGTCTGCAGGCAGCATTAATCAGTCAGGAAAAGCATCTGCCTCTCTCTCCCTCTTTCATTTACTCGTGGTGGAAGCTTACACTTTAGATTACTAAAGCTGGGAGGATTCACAGCCACCTACCAGCAGCTCTTTAGTCCCTACTGTGATCTAGAACAGACTGGTTCATGTCCTTTGACACAGTTGAGAACCTGTGTTACCTCTCCACAGCATGTTATTGTTGCACACTCTTCACTAAAAAATGCCAAGCTCCTATTTAGATTTGTATTCCTCACTTAACATCTTTCATCCTACAGCAACATTGTGGAAGTAAATATTATACTGGTATGGAATTTACTCTTGCAATGCAGTCTTGAGTCTTGCTCAATAAGTATCTGTTGAAAATTTACTCGAGGGATGTCAAAACTTTAATCTTAGATACTCAGTTTCTATTAAAAATTCACTGTTAGTTGTATAGTATCTGATCTAGAAATATTGAACTGAATAAAGTGATTGTCCTACTTTGCTCTGATTAGCATGAAATAGGATATGAAGGAGTAAAGGCTCATCTCATCTTTATATTCTCCCAAGATCTGTAGGACATGGAGCAAGACTGTGTACAATATCCACCCTAGATCCCAGGACTTAAGATCTTTTCTCCCTATAATAGACCAGTGCTGCCATTTATTGCATTCATTTATTTACTTTATTTTCAATAATGTAATTGTAGGTTTATATAATATTAACCTTTATATGAAATAAAAATAGTAAAAAAGACCTTTGCATATTGTGTTATGTCTGGTGAAAAACATTTGGATGCACAGCTGAAGACACTAATTACCTCACTATTTATTTTATTTAAGTAATTTTTCTGCTAGACTTAATTTCTGCTAGTGGACACTGACACCCTTCTCATTTGTGTCCAGTGAGAATTTTGTAAGGAACTTTTTTTTTTTTAGGCTTTATCTGATAGTGTAGAGTGAAGCAATTTACATTAGGGAATATTCAAAATGTGTGAATCAAACTTGGCCATTATTTTGGTTGAAAATATTTCAACATTAGGTTTAAAACTTCACCTGACTGAAATAGGTCATCAGAAAACAATTTTTTTGAGAGTGATTGATTATCTAAGCATTTCTCTTGCTAGCTTTAAGCCCATATTAATCTCTTGGTATATTCTCATATTATTCTCAGGTATATTACTGGGTCAGGGCCTTATGGTAAAGTAATCTTACCAGATTTCACAACACATTTTGCCTTTCTGTAGTGATCATGAACACCCATTTTCTGCAGTGTGTGTGAGTGAATAGACTGCAGTGCCTGAATGAAGTGAGATGTCTGACAGATCCCTGTTGCACACTGACAAAAAGATAAACATTTCAGCACACATGTCAGCTGCTGAAGAGATAGACTTGATTCAGTGACATACTGAGAACTGCATGTTTGAGCATTGTCATTGGTTACTAGAAGCAAAGCTCATTTCCACAGCAATCTACTGGGAAAGTATTGTGCTTCAGGAATGGGATAGAGTCACAAGGGGCCTCAGAAAAAGGCAAACATTGTTCCTGAAAAATCCTTGCAACAAAGAAGAATAGTAGTTTTCTGGCATTTTAACTACTGAGTGAATTTGTGCCATCAACATGTCTAAATTCTATGAATCATAGAACCAGAATGGTTTGAGCTGGACCTTAAAGATCATCTAGTTCCAAACCCTTTACCATGGGCAGGGATACCTTTCACTAGACCAAGCTGACCAAAGCCCCTTCCAACCAGGCTTTGAACACTTCCAGGCATGGGGCATCCACAATTGCTCTGAGCAACCTGCTCCTGTGTCTCACCACCCTCTTAAAAAATAATTTCTTCCTAATATCTTGTCTAAAACTATTCTCTCTGAGTTTGAAGCCATACCCCCTCGTCCTAGCATTACATGCTGTTGTAAATAACCTCTCTGCTTTTTTTGGCAGCCCACTTTAGGCACTGCAAGGCTGCTATGAACTCTCCCTACAGCCTTCTCTTCTCCAGGCTGAGCACCACCAACTCTGTCCTCAAAGGAGATGTGCTCCACACCTCTGACCCAGCCTTGTGTCCTCTTCTGCACACTGTCCAGCAGGTCCAGGGCCTTTTTGTGCTGGGGATCCTGGAGTTGGAATCCAGAGACAGTCTCACTAGAGCCAAGCAGAGGGGCAGGATCTCCCCCCTTGCCCTGCTGCCCATGTTTCTCTTGATGCAGCCCAGGACATGGTTGGCTTTCTGGGCTGTGAGCACGCAGTGACAGCTCATGTCAAGCTTCTCATCCAGCAACACTGCAAAGTCCTCCTCAGGGCTGTTCCAACCCCCTCTCCACCCTGTCTGCACTGTGCTTGTGTTTGCTTGTACCCACTTGGCCTTGTTGAGCTTGGTGAGGTTTGCACAGTCCCACCTCTCAGTGTCCAGGTCCCTCTGGACAGCATCCCTTCACTCTGGTTATGTCAACCACACCACTCAGTCTGGTGTCATGGGGAAACTTGCTGAAGATTCACCCAGTCCCACTGTCCATGCCATTGACAAAGGTGTTCAGCACTGCTGGTTCCAAAACCAAAACCCTGAGGAGCACCACCATGTAAGGCCAACTTCTTGGTCAGATATAATTTCCCCTACAAATTTCAAGCACAGTTGAAGGATGTGAAAAATTTCCTGAAGCCATTTTTCTTCAATCATATGCAAACCAGCCTATATTTTAACACTATTTTTGCTCTGGAGTGTTGTCCCTTTTTATTTGTCCAATAGTTCAATAAAAAGAGTTTAATTTCTGTGTCTGGAGATAATTCACACAATTTTAAAGTAACTTCTATTATTAATGATTTGCAATAGATGATTTCTCTTCTTACCTATGTTATAGTATTATGCATCTGAAGAAAAATGTATGGTAAGGGACCTAAACAAGCGGAATAGGGAATAATAGGGTGATACCTGAGGCTTTTCCCTGTTTTCTAAAGATTTAGGCTCTACTCAAACCTGAAGAAAATAATGGAAAGATTTTGGGGACCTTTGAATCATCTTCACATAAGGAAATAGTCTTACCATTTGTTCAATCATCAAGGAATACAGTGTGTGGTATGAAATTTAAGGATCCTTTTTCATCTTTTTGAGGAGACATATTGCTTATAAGTTTTCCATAACTTTTTCTTATTACTTTTCCAGCTCTATGTGAATTTTTCAAAATCATGGCAATTTATACACTCACACACACACACACACACACAGTTTCTTTCAATGGAATATATGTATTCTTTTTTTGGCACAGAGGTGATAAACTCCCAGCTAATTCTTCAAACAAATGATGGCTAAGGTACCTAGTCACAATAGTGCAGTGCTGTCCAAATTTCTCATGCTATTCCCCTCTCTCTCATAGAATATGAAACTTTGGACATTTTCTTTCCTGTTAGTGCTAGAGGGACAGAGTTTTTGTCTCTGAGCTGGCAGGTGAGTGGTGTTTGCTGATCTTGGAAGGATCTTCATTCCCTGTCTGTGCCACATCACCACTCAGCTGCAGGATAACCCAGAAAGTGGAGCCTGCCTTGCTGACTCAAGCACATCATCTCCATTGCATACAAACAGTGGAAGAAATTTGTCACTGCCATCCCAGACTCAGTGATGTGAAGCAAAAAGCAGGTGATGGGCCCTGTAACTAGTGTCTGTATATCAGCCTGGTTGAGCCATGCATAGAACTCACACCTTCCATGAGAAAAAAGGAAGCTGTCTGAGCTGAGAAAAAAGTCTCATGCCCGTGCTGGGTTTGGCTGCCACACGTGGCAGCTGCAATCCACTCTTTTTTTTTTTAATTTTTTTTCTTTTTTTTTTTTTTGTTAAATGATTTCCATCCCCAGCACGTGTCTGATGGTTGAGCAGGTGCTCTGGATGAGGACAGCAGGGCTGGATACTGTCACTAAGGCAGTGGTGGCTCATTAGATGGCCCCTGCCACACTAGCAGAGCTTTTGTTGGCAGTTAAAGAGCACAACTGAATGGTATCCTTGAACTTCAGCTGGTGGTCATTTCTGGCTCACACTGTCTGCCTGGAAGCATCCAGGCTCACATGCAGCACAGAGCACTGACAGGTGAAGCTCTCTGCCACATCTGATTTATGCTGCAGTCTCTGAATAGAAGCTAAACTAGGATTGCAGAGGGCAGTTAACAGCAAATGGTGGACTGGGTATGAAAAATAAACCTGTATGAACAAAAACATCTCTGTCTGATACTAACTGATCTACATATTCACCTTGACTTATTTTTTTTCATGGGCAGAATTTACATTTTTATTTGCCACAGTGACTCATCATTTACATTTCTATCTTCTCTGCCAATATCAGCTGTTAAAATTGATGTTGCTAACAATAAAAGAATAAATACAAAACCACTTTCATAAGTGTGAATAAACAAAACATCGTGACATTTTTTATAGAAATTGATAACTAGCAGGGAAAAATTATAAAATAAGAAGAGCACATGCAACATATTTAGAGAGAACCTTTTTATAGCATCTGGTTGCCATGGAAACACATTGCAGCAAACAGAGAGGAAAGCATAAATACTTGCAGCTCCAGTCTGCATTTCAGGATCTGCTGTTTGCACTGCTCCTGTGCCAGGTACATCCTGTGTGTACTGCAGTGAAGCTCTAAAAGGCCTCATTGAAAATACAAAAAATAGTCCTTCATGTGAAGGAAACCTCTCCTGGGGAAAAAACCCCACAACTAAACAAACACAAAACCCAAAATGCACTGATAACAAACAATCATCCCTGAACTGTTTATGTATATTAATAAGAGACCAAAGGTGGTAGAAGTCTCTTTGCACTGACAAAATTTGGAAAGCACAGTAAACAGAGCAGCTCTTACCTTGGGGGCAGTGTGGTCCAGAAATTTATAAAAACCTCAAAATTTTTTGTATCTTTTGTCTTCAGCCAATACTGAACTGCATTCCTTACACCACACTTTAACTAATGTTAGGGGTGACTCTAGTCAAAGTTTCCCTTCCAGCTCTTTTGTGATTCCCTACCTAACAGAGTTTCTCTATTTGCATGTTTCTTGTTGTTTTTGAAATTTGATTCTAAGACTCAAAGCTTCATTTTGAGAGACAGCTTTTTTTTTTTTTTTTTTTTTTTTTTTTTTTCTCTTTTTCTCCATATCAGAGTGTAAATCACTGGGAAAGCCAATGCTCAGTATTGAATGGCCCTCATTATTTAACTAAAATTCACTCTCTGCTTAGATGAAATAAAGGTTAATACATTTTAGGAATTTAATCTGACAGTTTTGCTGTTTCTTTCTGAAATGATACACCCAGATGACCCTGTCCTGTGTGCAATAATAAAATACATTCCCAGGGGTGCCTATCAAGCTTGCTCTGTCCCACAATGCAAAATATATTTTGGTTTGGAACTTGATAGCATTCAGAAATGACTGATGGTATCAACATGGGCAAAATTCTAGTCCAGTATTTCTAAATCCCTAGTTTCTTTTCTGAGGAAGCACACTGTGCATCCAGATTTAAACTAGCAATTGCTCTCCTATTTTTTACACTCAGAAAAATGTTGATTTTCAAAGGAACCACTTAACTCCTTTACCTCTTTGACATGGCAATACAACCATGCAAGGAATGGTTGAATACACAGATATTCATAGTTCACCTCTGAACCTTTTAATACTTTTAATAATTTTTTATAGGCAGCCTTCAGCTATGACTCTCAGCAAAATGCTCCAGATCAAAAGTCAGTTATCAAGATATTTCCTTCATACCAGATCTGAATGTGGTATTTCATTCTTTTATTTGCCTGTTTATAGAAAATTGCTGTAGCTTCTCTCCAAAGGTGCAGCAGATTTCCAGACACACAAAAGATGTGACTTCTTTTCCTAGGTATTGCATCAGGTGCTGCATTTTCTGTGTGGCATTTAAAAGCTTCTATTGTTAGACCAAATTAATTTGGTAGTCAAAGTCCTCTTCAGATAATGTAAAACTATTTTGGTGTGAATAGAAAAGAAATTTTCTTTCCTAGGAGCACAATAGTATCACAGAAGGACATGGTCAGCTGTATTGTAGCAAGTCACCAAAAATAAAAGTATTTTTCTCTGTGTTCATCCTCATGATAGCAATCAGCATTTAGGGCCAGTCCTTCATGTGGATGCAATATTACACCTCTGGTTCCATCCTGAACATTACCTACAGTGGACCCTACAGGAAAAGATCTGAAGCATTTCTCCATCTAAATTATTTAGGCAATCAAATGAGATTTGGGTTAAAAAATCAGGATTGTTCACTGCTGAATACATGAAGTCAACAAGACTCAAGACATTTTTCAGTATTGGAAAAAAAATAATAAGAGAAAATTTTAATTTAATATAAGGAAAAATAAGCTCATGTCTTTAAAAACATTTCAATTCATTTTTCAACCTGACATTTTAACTTGGGCTCTTTGGAATTATTCTCACTGATTTGGAATAATTCCCATTGACTATATAATATTATGATTTTATTTGGGGCCTTTCTGGCCTTTATATAGAAGATGGGAAAGGGACTAGAACACAGATCCCTAGGGTAAACTCATTAGCATTAAAGCCATCCTTGCTGGCCTTTGCTCATTGATTCCCCTCCTGCAGCTCACTGACGTTTCAAAGCTTTGAATAACTTTTTGTTATATTTAAAATACAAAGATGATTCCTTCTTTTGTCATGAAAAGTTCTGAAGTTTCCCTGAACCATTACACTGAATCAAAACATAAGAAAGTAAGGCTTTATTTTGAACCAGTTATTCCTTTTAACATTTTTTTAAAGTATCTGAATATAAAAACTGATATCTCAGAGAACTTTAAAATATCAAAGGGCACCTTTAAACTATTGGGGAAGTGATTTTCTTAGCTTCCCAATGAAACACATCAGTCACTTCTGTCTATCAAAGTACCAAGATGAAGAAGACTGAATACATTGCTTATTTTAGTATACAGCAATTTCCTTGAGATTATTTTTAAGAAACCTTTATTGCTGCCTTTGCAAAACTAGCCATGTGGTAATGAAGGCATTCAGTTTTACAACTGAGGGAAATTTTTTTTAAATTGGGTAATTTTAGGAGCACATTTGCAGAACTGTGCTCCTGTGGCATATGTCAGGCTGTGAATGTAAGAGCATGGGAGTCAAGCTAAAGGTGTTTGAAAATCACCTGCAGGAAGCCTTTGGGGTTTAAATGATGCTGAGGAGTGCAGGCCACCAAGGGCTCAGCTGATAAAAGTTACCACTTGGTATTTGCTCCTGCTATTCTAGGACAGAGGGCACAGGTTATTCACACAGAGGCAGATCAGAATTTAAAGGGATGACAGCAAACCTCTGAACATAGACAGACCTTCCCCAGAAATTATCAGAACAGTCCAGGATAATAAACATGTGAAACCAACATGGCTTTTTATAACTGCAATTTGAATTTATACAAGTAAATACCGAATAAAAGTGGCTTTTTCTGGAGAACCACTAGATATTTTTTGTGACTAACAAGGGCATTTATCATTTTTATATGAAATCTTCTGAAAATTATTGATTGTGAAAAACAGATTTTTACAGACATTCTCCCATATTCCTGTCTGTTTCATGAAAATAACAACAAAAATACAGCTCATATTTTTCATTACTGTTCTCTCATGCTTGGCCTACTTGAAGTAGGCAGTTCAAACCCAGCCTGGTGAAGACTGGTTTTCTCCACTACTTTTTTAACTGCAAAAAAAAGAAGGGAATATGCCACAAAGGATGGAAAGAGGAGGCTGGAAAAATATGGGAGGAACATAAATTAGTCAGTTGAAAGCAAACCATGTTTTCAGCTGTTATACAAATAATTCTTGAAGACAGATTAATTTCAGAAACATGGAAGCCCTTCTAGTGGTACCAGATGCTACAGGGCTCTGTAAAGAGCTATGAAAGTGTCAGAGGTGTGCAGAGAAGAGGGGGAGAAACATAGGAGACACAGGGTCAGGAAAAGGAGGTCTCTCTTTTTGAGAAAGGAAAATTAAAATAATAAATTTGCAGTTAAACAGATATCCTGGTTTTCCACGTGCAGGGTCAGTACAGCACAGCCTTGTGGGTTTGAATGTGAAGTTAGAGGAATAAAAACTCTTGGGACCACAGGGTGCCTCACTCAGCTCCAGCAACCAGGAATCCCCTGCTTTTAAACAAAACAACACATTCTCTTGCACTGAAGAGAAATCTTGCAGATTTTAGCAGAGAAAAGACTATTGAAAATTCATCAAGATGAGGCTTTTGAAGACACTAAAACAACATTAGCATTAAAGACACCTAGCAGACTTAAAGACTCAGAAATACCACTATAAAGAAATGTTGTGGGGAATTATTTTTCACCACCAAGAAACAATTCTCATGTGTTGTTTTCTTTGCCCTAACCAGGGTTAAGCACCCAGAACTTGCCTGGTCTCAGACCATGCATGATTCAAAACCTTAGTTTCTTACTTATATATCTATTTCTGCATAGAAAGAAAACTTTGGCCATTACATCTCCAAAATACTCCACTCGATAAATCTACTTCTTGAAGTCATTAGTAACAACTTTAACTTGAACTGCTTCCTGAGAAGAAGAAATCAGATTGTGGATGGTTATTAGGAGGCCTTGATTTGAATTTATATTTTTGCAGCTAGAATTATAAACTGGATAGTGCATTTCTCATTTGAATAGATTTGGAATTTACCTTTCTACTTTGAATTTTGACATGAAAATATTTCCATTGAAATTTTATTTTTCTTCTGCTTTAAATAATAAGGCTCATAAACACATATTTCTAGAAAAGAAGCTCCTTTCACAGAAATAAGTATTTCTTCCTCTAGTATTGTGTTGTCTGCCATTTTTGCATTAAATATCTTTAATGAAGGTGTCAAATAGAAAAATTTTGTGCTGAGTTTTACCTGTTTTCCACACTCCCTGAGCTCCCTTTGCAAATGGGGATAATTCTTGTGCAGTTGACAACTGGATTTACTAGCTGAAATTAGAACAGTGCTTTCATGTGTTTGTCTGTGAAAGCATAGCAGCAAACACAGGATAAATGCATACTGAATAATGCCTCAGCAGCCAGGAGAAGCAGTGAAGAAGGGATAATATTTTTCATGACATTCAGCCTACACAGGCACAGCAAAGTTTTAATCCTTGTGCAATCTTAGCTCTCTTAGCTAGTGAGAAGTAGAGATAGCTGAGCTTAGGACCATAATTTTTTTTAGGAAAATGTTCCTCAGACAATATGCAACCTGTTCTATTCTGTTGAAGATCAGATTAAAAGGACCTCTCACCCTAGACTTGTCTGGGATCATTGTCCAACTGCAGAAAGTAGTAGATTCTTCAGAGAAAGGTATAAAACAGTGTGTTAGGAAGTTAAAACCAAAGATCCTCTCTTCCTTGACACAACCATCCTTTCCTCTTTCTGTACAGCCTGGCCATACAAAACTCTTTACACCTATATGCCTGCTGATGAGACTGGAGGGGTCTAAGGGACTCAGTGTCACTTCAGCTGCTCTGCACCTCGATGAAACATTAATCTTTAGTGATCATTTCTTGATTCCTGGTGTCAGTGCATTTGGTGCACTGTGGGTTAGACATTCTGACAGACAACTTTGTGCTTTTCCCACACAGGAAAACTAACTCCCTTAATACAAACACAGCAGGGTCCTGCACTGGTCTTGAAAAAGGAGACTAATCCACTTAAAAATTCCAGGAGGCATCCTTCCATTCTAAGCACATTCATTCTGCAGCCTGAGAGGGAAGATTCATCTCACCTGCTTCAAGCAGTCTTCAGGGTCGATGCTCACACCCAGGCTGCTTTAATTGACAGACTCAGAGAGGCACTCACAGCATGTGATTCATCTCACCTACCTCCAATGCCTATTTTAGCATAAGATAAATTTTTCTCTGAAGCTGCCCATTTTTCTCCACTGACTTTAATGGAGACTAATAACCAAGGGAGTGCCAAGTGATTAGCTCAGATGCAGGTGTCAATATCTGGTCAAGGATGAATTCCAGTCACTGTGACCACCACTGAATGAAGACATATCCAAGACAGATTTAAACCTGCAGCAGCTAACCCACGTGTATCTGCACAGACAGCAAAATGAATAGGAGAATGGCCCAAACCTGCTGCACCCACCAGGCCACAGTAGTAGGGCACAACCATCTCACAGATAAAGAGTCAGATCTTGTCAGTCTTTTCCATGCACTGGTACATGAGAATAGCCACAAAATGCAGAGGTACAACTAACAAATATTGTCTTTCAGCACAGGCAAACTTGATGCACTTGTTTCTTAAAACACCTTCCTGACACTCTCAGTCTGGAGGAACAAGAATTCTTTGCACTGACATCAGAGAGGTTTTTTATTCCCCTTTGAAACAGCAATTTCTGTTCTTTACATCCAAGATTCTCAGTGCTGGCAGAAGGATTAACTCAGCCTAGTGTTTAGAAAACAGTTTAGTAAAGTTGACCCCTCTTTATCTTAGCATTTGACCTGACTGGAAATCAGATCTATAAATCTCTTTAATTGCCCTCCTCTTGTGACAACTTTCTGCAGTGACTGACTCTGTGCAATGTCAGCTAAACTTGATTTAAAACTAGTGCTCTAAGTGCTGCAGGCTGCCAAACTGACATATTTGAATTAATGTATCCTGCATTTATTTACAGCACTTTGATATAAACACAGATGCAAAAGAATCTGTTCACAGCTTTCCCGTTCTATAAGTATTTTCTCAAACCATGTGCATGCTCTGGTGAATTTCTGTATTTCTTTACAGTGATTGCCTTTTTGAGGGGAGGTTATAATCTCCAGAATGGTAGGAAAAAACCTGAAGACTTCTGACTTTTTATATGAAAGTCTTATGCTTCACTAATGTGAAATAGAGATCAGAGATCAACCTGTAATTTCCCTGGCTGGAATTAATTATTCAATCCTCAATGAGATCTGTTTGTGATAAACACCAGAGAGTGTCTGTCAAATCAGAAACTAATACTTCTGCTGCTCAGAGAGCATAAGTTCTCCCTGCTTGGGAGAACAGTGCAGAGAAGTAGAGAATAAAGTACTTGATAAGGATACAGAGACAGAACTAATGTCAAATTACAATTACTATTCAAGTTTCTTACCATTTTAATGAATTTTCAAAGACTAGGTGTTATTCAGTTACACATA
The DNA here is from genome assembly GCF_029582105.1 of Oenanthe melanoleuca. NCBI lineage: Eukaryota > Metazoa > Chordata > Aves > Passeriformes > Muscicapidae > Oenanthe > Oenanthe melanoleuca. Next base: position 35,267,569 of record NC_079334.1, on the reverse strand, counting down.
TTAAAATTCAGTAAAGCTGTATTAGGTAGTGCATACTTATCCATAAAAGACTTATAGATCCTAAAAATATCCTTCAGTTTCTTAAGTATATACTTTGAACAGCACTGAACTATATTCTAAACAACTCTACTAAGTCTTCTGCTTAAACTCAATGCCAAAAGTACCAAAAGAGTTACTTATATTTAAAATTAAGATGATGCACAGTCCTTTGCCAGATAAGAAACTTATGTAATGGAAATTAGCTTGGAATAACACTTTCAATCTACTCTCTGAAAAGTCAATTTTGCTGTTCTTCTCTTCTGCCTTCTCTTTGTCTAGAATATTTTGTCAGGAAGTTCAAGCTGAAAAGTATCACTTCCCATATTTTCATTTTTTTTTACAATTAGTTCTGCTCACTAGGTAGCTTTTCTAGTAAATGAAGTATTATGTTTTCAATTGTATGGCTTGTTTAGGAAAGCAATTTTGTTTTAATATGAATTAAAACTTCAATCAAGGAAAATAGATGACAATATGTAATGAGAAGTGATGGGGCAGAGGACTGGTAAACTGGTGCTTCAATAAAGTCTGGCAGATAGGAAGTTAAGAAGTCAGATGGATGGAAATGAGAAGCATCATCTAGACTTACAATAGCTGAATCTGATTGAAACCCCATAGTACTTCAGATATGACTTTTCACAAATAATGCTTTCTTGTAGACCTGGTAGCTGCAAATTTTGCTCAATTAGCATACTATCTGAATAAAAATTAGGTTTATGTCCTTGTCAGTCAATATGAGCTAATTCACCATGCTTCACAATAAATGTTCTCATTTCAGCTGCAAAATAAAACAATAATGAAAACCAGGTGAACAAGTTCACAAGTGTTGGTAGCAAAGAGGCTTCAGCTTCATCTGATGTACCTAAACCTTACCTTCAGAGAGGGGAAACACATCCAAAGTCCACAGGGTTCAAGCAAAGCTTATTCCAAATAGCTTGTTTTACTTAGACAATGACAACCATGTAGTTATGCCATAAAGGACCACACTTTGTCTGTGAGGATAAACAAACAGGAAGCAGTTGTGTTTTGTAAGCACTCATAATTTCCACAAAACCTTGTTGCACTAATAAAGAGAATTTGCACAGGAAAAGTGATCTTTCATGATCAATCAATCAATCAAACTCAATTATACTAAAGTGCTTTTTTCCCCATCACTTTTGACATGACTTTTCAGATAATTTAGGCACGTCTGGATTATAAACTTTTTGAAAGATCTGCAGAATTTTCTTATGAAATACCAGCTACACCATAGGCAGTAGGATAATTATATACCACTATATATTTTTTATTTTCACACTGAAACCTTACACAATACAGATTAAATAGAACATCCCCAAAGTAGTGAATTTTCATTAGTGATTTTAATGGATAGGGGGTTCTATGCATAGAGAGGACTTCTTTGTAGATGCATTTTTTCCTCATCTCATCTTAAGGGTGCTAATTCCTTCAAAATATCTAGAGACATTTCTTGCAAAAAATGAGGCTTCCTTTTTTTCTTTGAAGTTAACCCACTGCAGAATTGCAGTACTGAACTAACCTATGTATAGATGTCATCCCTCTAATCTGATATTATTCAAGTGTAGAAGAATTTGCATTTTCACATGTTAATTAAATTGCAATGGCAGCAAAAAGCTTTATGTACAAGAAGATATGATTCCTACCTCACAGTTTATGACTCATACTCCCTATATTTAACTCTCATTTACTGCTCATCTTGTATTCAAAAACTGCCATGCCTTGGTAGTGTTACTTGCTATTTGCCAGCTGGCTACTATTTTTGTCCTATACCATTAGAGAAATTGCAAAAGCAGTATATGCTTATTGGAAAAATGATCTCACTGCATTATCAAAAGACATAATTATTTGGATTTTTAATTGCAGCATAAAACAAAAATAAGATTTCAGCACCATTCAATTTTCTTATTCCACAGCAAAGGAATAAGTCAACCTTTGGACGTTTCCTGGAAAAAAAAAAAAAAAAGTCTGCAGAAGTGATTTTCAATGTATCCTCCCTCCCCAGATATAAAAATGCTGTCTGATTTCTTATGGACATTTGAGTTGCATAGTTGCATATACATGTATATGTATATATACATAGCATTTCAGTCCATGCTTCTATGAAAATATAGTTCTGTTACATGATGGAAGCTAATAGTATCCTTTAAGTAAGTCAGACTTTAAAGCAAGAAAATATGGTTTTGGTTTTGAGGTTGTTGGTTTTTTTTCCCTCACAAGGATAACAAAGAAAAATAAAATATTTTAATTTTATTAAAGAAACTTTTCTACTTTATATTTGTAACATTTTAAAAGAGTTGTGTGCTCCTTAGTCTAAAACTCACCTACAAAAAGAGTTGATGAGGCCAAAGGTTTAATTTAGTTCCCAGTTCCACTGAATTTTGTAACTGGAAATATCTGTATATAAGAGCAGTGTCTTGGATCTTTCCTTTGCCTGATGACATACAGCCCGTTCAGAATTATTGATAATTATAGTGCAATTTTTCCTGCAGCAGCAGAAACAATGTTCCATTAAATACAGCACACACTGCTTATGTATCTACTGGAAAAACAAGCCCTAACAATGCTCCCTGCTGCAAATGAGATAACCATAGAGACCACTCCAGCATTTCCTGTGTTATCACTTCTATTATTTTTTTATATGTGACTTTTTCACAATTGATGTTTTGAGTAGCAGCAGTTTTGCTTCCTCAGCCATGCATAAGAATGAGACTCCAGTGCCTTGATCCACTGGCAATGGAGCACATCTGAATGCAATCTAATTTGGAGGTGGCCTGATTAGCTCATTTGTTTTGTCTTCCACTGTGCTATCCATTATTTCCTGAAATCCAAAATGCTGCTGTTATTCCTCAGGCTGGGAGTCATAGGCTTATTTATGTTTCCATGATGTCATTCCTTCTGTGAGCAGCTAAGCAGATTTGTATTGATGTGATGTTTTTCAGCACCCTAGAGAGTCAACTAGTAGGGCTAAATGCCACTTTAATCATTCCCTGCAGAGATGTCTAAGTCAATGACCTGTATCGTTGAGCTGTATTACTTTTTGATGCCATCATTTATCCTGTAATAAGCAGTTCAATGGAGTTGCCCTCTACAGCATCTGCCTATTCACATACTCTTCTGGGAGTGCAATTTATATTAATTTTGTGCTATATGCTGGTTTACATTTTTTTCAGCCATCTTCCCAGGTTTCTTTCCTGTATGAGGAAGAATACCACTGAATTATAGAACACACTCACAACCCTGCCACCAGATGCCTGTCTTTATGAGAGTCAGCTCTATATCTATTATGTATTTAAAATACAAGAATTTGAAATCTCTCATACACAGCACAAAGTTCAGTGAGGTTGATTGGAATCTGCCAGGTGTTTGCAGCAGATTTCTGAAGACTTGCACTCCTATTTATACAAGGAGTGAGTGCATCTGTTGTATGAGCAACAGAGAATTTTGAAGGTGGTCCTGTTCTGAGAATGACAGCCTAGTGATATCCATAAGATTACCTTTGAAGGGCAAAAATAACTTTTATTAAATGACTGAAAGGGTTACAGGGGCTTGAAACATTGGCAGGGGCAGGACATTAGCAGTGTCCTTCTTCAGGTTACATACAGAAGAGACAGCATTAAAAGCCAACAGAGAAAGAGAATAATGGATCTGAGTTTGACCTGTTGAAACATAGGGGGAGTCCTTCTCCTGTCAGTCAGCCTCAAATTCCCTTTAAACTCAGAAGTGGTTTTATATGCAGGCAGGTAGGTTGGGAGACCTTGTCTTGAATGTGAATGCCAAAATTATGATAACTTATTTATTATTTCAAGTTTCTGACATCAGTATTAAAGAATATAAATTTATTTTTTTCTGCTCTTTAAACCTTACATATGAGACCATAGTCAAAAGTATTTGTAAAGAGGAAGTAAATGAAAGCTCTGGTGTTTTCAGGTAGCCTGCAGAGGAAAATATATTTACATTGTTATGTACATTTTAAAAGAAAAAAAATTAATTTCCTGACTTTAACTGTCGATCAGTACTCTTCCCACCCTCAACTCCACAGACCCTCACAAAAAAAAAAAAAAAGTGGACAATATATAATCCTGATACAAATTTGTGTGGTTTAAAACCACTAGAATTTCCTTCTGTGAATTGATATGTATATCCCAGTCTCAGATTTAAAAAGGAACCCTTTTATTTGTGCCTTGAGTATTCATCCTAGCAACAAAAATTCTGCTGCAGACTTTAAGTTAGCACAATGCTTAGCACAATAAGATCAATAGTAAAAGCAAAGATCAAAAGCAAAGCACTGCCAGGACAAGAGAAACCCAACTGCCAGGAATAACAAATAAATTGCCAGGATAGCAGGAATGGGAGCCAAGCTGGGAGCAGATGCCCTGCACAGCCTTGACAGATCATGAGAAAGCAGTGTGATTGAAATAGCCAACATTTCTAAATAGTTAGTAAATTGTACATGGAACTGTATTACACCAACTAGAGTTTGCTCAGAAATGTGCCATTTCCAGTGGAGTATCTTTGAACACAACCTTTCATTCCAGATTTATTACTTGCCCAAATTGAGGGGGCAGGCATCTCATTCATATACATATATGTGGAAACTGTCATAGGCAGACAGATTACTCCAGCAATCATTCTGATTTTTGCTTTCACTGACTGAGTGTAAAGGACATCCTGTGCAACAGGCAGGGGCAGCTAGCTGTGGGGTTGAGCCATTTAATTCCATTCCCCAGCCACTGTCCTTGAGAACATTACTTTGCACATAAGCTCCCTGGATGACGATGAGCAGGGGCATTTTAGGAGAACTGCCAGATGATTCAATTAAGTGAATACAAAATGACTCAATTTAATGGTCCAGTTGATATATCTTGCTTCTTTTTAATTGCCTTTTTTTTTCTTTTCCTTGGATCTCTCTAATATGAGAATGTTTTCTCTCCCACGTGCTTCTCTGAAGAACTAAGTACTTAGCTTTGGATGAGTTGTGCCCTAGGAAACTTTTAATAAGACATATAATATCATTCCTATGCAAGTGGTTATACTTAAAAATCAAAAAGTGTGAACTTATCATAAGAGCTTCACCACCTGTGAAATATTCACACTCAAATTTTACCCGATCTGTTCTTTTATAAATGTCTTTTATCATTCTGCTCAGTTTTCAGCCAAGAAGCATCCTTGTATTTGCAGATAGAGTGTCTCCTCAGGACTCTTCATTCCTTTCATGTACTTCTATCAAATCTATTGCCTTGATGTACTTCCCTAGATTTTCAGTATATGTTTGTAACAAAACCACAGAATACAGCACAATGACAACAAAATGGGCTGAAAAGGTGTTCTCTGTCCTCCATTTATGAGAAGAAACAAACAGAATAGCTATAAGGCACATAAACAAATGTTTGGTTCAGTGTCTAACATCAGAACATACTTAAAGCTGGTCTTTATTATACCATCAAGATAATAATTTACCTTTTCACTCTTTTTCATATTCTGTACCATTTTTTCTTGGGAGTAAATGGAATTGCATATGAGTACTTCATGCTCAGAAGGTGTCTTCAGATGCACAGGAGCTAAATTTAAAAATAATCAAGAAACACTAATTTTGGAAGAATCTTTATATGTCAACGGAGATAATAGGTCAAATAAGTCCAATCTGGCTTTTAAACCAGGAATTTCCATATTTCTGTATTTTCTGTTACTGAGTTTCTTATCCTGTTCAGCCATCAATTCACATTTTTCTCATAGTTTCATTTTTTATATCCCCTGCCCCTAGCTATGATTTGAAGCATATATAACGAAGTGTGAACTTACATAATCAATTTTACAGGTCTCTTCCACTCTAATTCCAAGGCAAGGTTTGACCATAGTCCCTCTCTGAAGGCCCACCTTTTTCCTGCTCAAACGACACAAAAGTTTGATTTCTAAGGAGGTGGAGCCATCTGGTGTCTGTCACTTATGCAACACATTGCTCTAACCTGATTTTAAAAAGACATGTTTTGTTTCTGCACTGGAATAAGAACCACAAGGCATGTGAATGGGTGACAGAAAAGTAAATATCAAAACTAAGTAGAATTCATTGCAAGGAAAAGAAGCAATTTCAAATTTTTATGACAAATAAAAACAAAATGGATTTTAATGAAGATAAACAGTGAAGGGTGATATACTCAGAGGCACAAAACATCAAAAAATATTTAATTTTTAGACTCCTTATGTTTAAGTTTCTTTGGCACATAATTAATTTTAAGCTCTTAGACGAAAATCTATGATATAAGTTCTTGTCTTAAATAAGAGTCTCACTTGCAGCCTCACTGAACCATCATTTTGAACTGAAGTTCCTTTCTCTTGTAGCATTATGCAAAGTTTAGTGGCTAAAGCTGTGGCCTTTGCAAGGCCCACATGTGATCTAGAATTTTAAATAAATTGAGAGGGATGTAAGGGAAGGAAGTCTAAACATTTTTTACCACACACCTAATGTACATCCTACAATGATAAATTTGGTGCCTTTGTTTTCTGTTCTTCTAAGCTGAATAGGAGAAATAAGATATCTAAAGAAAATTCCTGACAACTACCTTGCTAACAACAAAACAAAACAAAAAATTATAAGAGAAAGTTAATAAATTAGAATATTGCTGCAGGTGTAGTAATTCATCCAACCATAAAATATTTTCTGCATTTTACCTGTATTTCTGCAGGATACAAATTCAGTTATACATTTAAGTTCCATATGGTACTTGGCTTCATAAATCAATAGAGCAACCTGAAAAGCTATTTGAGTTTTCAGCTGCATACTGCTGTCAAAACTAACCTGACACAGTACATTAATTTGAAATTAATTCAGTTTCTGTATCCTGGCCTCTACAGAATCAGACTACAGAAAAGAAAAAAAAAAAAAAAAAAAAAAAAAAAAAAAAAAAAAAAATTCTGCTTCATTTCCTTTCCCAAGGGCTTTCAGCTGAGCCACCACATTCAGATCCCTGGACATTGGTTTGCAGGTGACATGGCATGTGTGGTGTGTGCATGTCAGCCTGGTCAGACACAGCATGGCAGGCAAAAGTCCCTTCCTAAGGATTCTTTTGTACTGTGTTTGTGTCAGTGGAGTGGCCACAGCACGGTGAAGAAGCTCACCAGCTTTTGTTTAACAAGCATGCATCACAGCACAAGTGCAGATGTCATGGCAGCACAGCTCTATGAGATTTCCCCCTTTCTGCAAAGCTCCTGCATTAGCCCTTGAACAAACTCCAATTACATTTCTCTTGGCAAGGGAGTGCAACAAAATGTAAACGATTTAATGGCTTTACTAGATGCTTGAACCAATACTTTATCAATTATTATTACCAGTGTGAGTAGTGTTTGTGGTCTTTCATAAACCAAGAGCCTAACTACATGCTGGAACTCAAAACCTCATTCTTAATTTAATCCTTGCCACAGGCAATTTCTTGTAAGCACCAAGCAAATTAGGGCCCAAGGGTCTCTGTTGTAACAACTGCTCACTGGATAAGATATGGTAGAAAAAAAAGAGAATGGTCTGGGATGGCAAGACAAGCAGGGACATCAGCTGCTGGTGATTGACATTTAAGTTACAAAGAAATAAATAGGGAAAACAACAGCCTCTTTATGGGAAGATACCCCCAGATACCAAATCAGTGCAGAAGGGAAAAAAAAATATAAGAATTGAATCAGGTTGCTTGATTTCTCCCCAGGGGTTCATTCCAGATGGAATTTTGTTGGCAGAAACATACTTTCATAAAATATTTACATACATAATTGATTTAAGGTCTCAATTTGCAAGAAGAACCTGCTATATTTTACATCTCAGCAAGATCCTGCCTTTAGCAGAATGAAGAAGAGATGCAGCAGATTTCAGTAGAAGTGAATATTAAATGGAACAGTGTCAAAACTTAGCTGGTATTTCTCTACCTTTTTTGCTGTACAGTATTTCCAAGATTACATTGCCAATGATTTTAGTCTACCTCAATTTCTCCTTTTCAGGGCCAAGTTTTATTTCATATGGAAGAAAATAATATAATCCCATTATAAGATTCCATTTCAAGTTCTTAAAATTTATACTTTTGTACATGAACTTTATCAACATCTTTTCCCCTTGCAAGGTGGTTTTTTTTATCTCCCTTTTTTTAACTGCTTCTATAACTAGGAATTTAGCTCTAATGAAATGGTTTTCCCTCAATCCTCTTTAAACTTTAGGAAGACAATCTATACAATAGAGACTGTGGTTATTCAGCAAACTAACTAGGCAAACCAAGGTCTTTAAAATATAGAAATAGGAACAGGAACAGTGGTCCCTAGGAGGGAAAGGGTTTTGGAGAAAATAAATGTTTCTAAGCCATGGCACACAGGGAGAAACTGACTCATAAGCCATGGGGAACAAAACAGGAGCTTGAGACTGGTATAAACTGAGAGGGTCCCCCATGCATACACAAAGCATTTAATTTCCTGGTAAAACAGGTAAGAAAGGTACCATGGTGCCTTTTAAGCTTATATGCCCAGGTTTCCTGAGACAAGAAGGAAGAAAAATCCATGGCCAGAACTTGACTGGAGAGCACACAAAGTGTTAGGAGACAGGAAGTGCTCAAAGGTCCCAAAAACTGGTCAGATGAAGAAGGTCTCTAGGATACCCAAACCCGATGTCCACACTGTATTTATCTCACCAGCAGACTCAATAAGATTAGTCCACAAGCTATTTTAAAAGATGGTTAGAGTGGCTGTTCCTCTGATACTGATTTCCCTTTGATTTGACCAAGAAGGCTTCACTTAGAAGAGTGTGTACATGGGAAACCACAGAGAACAGGTGCTTTGAGCATGAGCACTGAAATGCATCTGCTTTGGCTGGGGGTTTTTGCCTCAGTATACTGGTATATGAAAATTAGCACATCACACAAGTTGTCTAAGAGGGATTGGGAACCATTCTAAAAGCAGAATTCTCTCAAACACACTCCTCCTTTCTTCTTTCCCTCTTCTCCACTCCATTTACTCAAGACATGTGATAGTCTAATTAGAAAGCTGAGAGCATGAAAATGAGTCAGATCAGGTTCTGCCTATACAAATGCAAGCCAATGATTTTAGACTGGACCTTGCAAATTCTGTTAATTGTTCAGGCTATTCAATTCTTTTCTGCTGTTTTTAACACCATTTTTTGTTGAAGTTAAATTACTCAGGAATTGAATAAAAAGCCTCTCTGCTTTCTGCTAGCACTCTTTATCTACACTCCTTTCCAGGACTCAATTTTATGCCTCCAGTTAGTCGGTTTTTTCTCTATCTGTACCGAACTGAGCTTTTATCCCAACAGAATGGTCAGTCTAATAGTGCTGGGAAGGCACTGTGATATACAGCTCAGCTGTGCAGACACAGCCTGTGAGTAAGAGGATCCTAAAATCCTCCACTACAACAGTGACTCCCAGAGAGCAGCTGGCTGCGCTGCTCATTACTTTCTCTTCAGGTATTTTAACACCAACATTTGACAGGCATTTTATCTGAAGTCACAGAGTTGCAGGACAGCTTCACAAAAGACCTTTCAAGGGGTCAAAATATGTTTAATTAATCTTGAATAGAAGGCAAATGCAAGATCCTTCTCTTCTTTCAGATATACATAAGACTTCTCTTGTTTTTTCCAGTCTCTCCTTCCTAATCACAAAAGAGCCTAATTATATGACAGGCTGTTGTATATGTATTCCTTTGACTGGCCAAATTACAGCTGTATGACAAATGATGAAGGATCTCTTCCTTCTCCACTTTTCATAGCTAAAACTGACCAAAGGAAGAGCAAGTGCACAAATCCATTTTTGTGATACTGAAGCTGAGGATTAAATAAATACCCATTGCATTCCTGTGGTTCACCCTTCCTTAATCAGGAGCAGAGAAAACACACATCTGAACCATATCTTGTCACTTTTTCACCCACAGGGCTGTGGCAGTATTGCTGAATGATGACAAGCCACTCAGCCTGGCACCATGTTGTGCTTTTGACAATTGATTCAATAAAGACAGATACAAAATTCTTAGTGAGCATTCCATATCGCTCCTAGTCAGAGTAGCCCATAAAAATGAAATAATTTGTTCTGTTCCAATACTTGGACAGCTAATGAAGCAGACTGATCCTTTGGTCAAAATGTACTTTCTCTAATAGAGAAACCCTTTCTGACAACTGAGAGGAAGAAAATGAAATATTTCTTTTTTATAATTTTATTTCTGTGCACTACATTTAAAACTAGACTTCCTCAGTCCTGAGGCCATTGGATCATTGGGTCATTGTCTTGCATAGTATCTGGAAAGAGCTGAGGAGGAAAGTCATAACACAGAGCAGCCTGTGCACCTCAGCCTCACATGTTCTCTGCACTATGGCATCTTGTCTGTCCTGTTGTCCTTCAAGTGCCTGTTAGACTATTCTGAAACTTCATCTCACAATAAAGTATTTTTTCCCTTTGCTCCACATGACATCTCTCTCTGGAGCACTTGGCCTTCTCTTCTGCATAGTGTGTTGCCCCCAGTCTCATTCCCAGGCAGTCAGGACACCCAAAGGTGTAGTGTTCCACAGGGAAGCAGTGACACCCATTCAGCATTGTATTGCAGGCACTGTTCAAGAATTTACAGGGCAGAAAAGCAACCAGATCTCAGTATTTCTAATTTGGGACTAAAGTAGTAACAAGTCATTGTCTAAATCAGAGGGCAGTTCAGATGCCTATGTAAAGCTTCCATATTTTTGTTGGCAACTTTAAAGACATCCAAAGTAGCATTGATTGATAATATAACACTCCAAAAATGTTTAAAAATAGGTAGCTTAGCCAACAGCACCTCAAATCAATTACTGGCACCCTTTCAGGCTGAATATGCTGTGCTTACTGAGGTGTCAAATGAAGAAGACATACAGTGTCACAGCTAATGAAGGGCAGGTGCTTTCCATCACTGAGACTGGTTAATTCTTCAGCATTAGGATCTTCCTTTATTTAACAGAGTGCTCAGGCTTTTGGTCTGTGGTTCTGATGGATAGCCTAAGCCTTGCTCAATTCTTGCCTTTGGTCCTCCATGTGCAGGGAGTATTGTTGCAGTACTACTACAGAGGATCCATCCAGCTCTTCTTCTACCTGTCCTGATCCTTACAGATATGAAATACTCCCTGAATGACTCTTTTGAGTTCTTTCCAGGAAAGCAACTATAGTAAGCAATCCTCAGATCCACAGCTTTGGAGTGTCAGAAAGGTTATCTGGCTGTTTGAACTATGTCCTAATAAACCTAAGCTTGTTCATTTATTTACTATTTTTTCACAATAAGGGTGAAAAAAACCAGTCCTGTCTAATACTAGGGTATTCTTCTTTTCCTTGAAGAATTACTGATAGAAGCAAATATACAACACTTACTCAAGATTAACAGTATCTATTATGGGTAAGGAAAAAGTAAGAATGGAAATCAGACTGAAGATTTTAACATGTTTACGGGTCAATTTAGTCTACAAAGAATTTGGAGATTTTGTTCTATTTTCAGAACATTGACTATTTCTGTGGAAGGTTTATTCAGAACTAGTTTTTATTACCTGATTCATACACTTATCTTCTTTGCTTCTGAGAATTTAAAGTAGTTCAGCAAAAAAAAAGCCAGCTTCCCTTTTCTTGTTTGATTTTTAACCTCCATTAACCCTTGTGACTTAATTTTATCTAAGCTTTATCCTACTGTGCTATCAACACATTAATTTGAATTAAATTCACACTAATCAGCTCTGCATATATTTGTTGGAAATCATAGAAAACTCTTCAAGTAAAACAGAAGAAGTGTGTTCATGTAGAATAAAAAATAGTCAGAAGGGAAGAAGAAGAACATCAATTATTGTTTGGTGGCTGATAAATACTTCTGTTAGCACAAGGTCATTAAAGACCTTCAGCAGTCTCTTTTCCTTCTTTAGAAATGTTTTTAGAGAAGAGGACAAATTCTAGCATTCATGACTATGACAGATTGAATTGCCAAAAAAAAATCTAACAAAACTAAAAAACAAAACAAAAACAGAACAAAAACAAAAGCAACACAAAAACAAAAGCAAACAAACAAAAAGCCTCAATTCCTGTCCTGAAATTTCTTTGCAAATTCAATGGGTCTTTGAAATTCCAGAATTGGTAAGTACTGAATTACTTAGGTGGTTGTTAGACTCCTTTTTGATGGTTTTGCAGGTCTTTTTCACTGTCTCCCACTGATCACACTCTGGAGAACAAGCAGTCTCTGGAATCAGTGAGAGCACCACGGTGTGTTGGGTGACCCAGAGAAGCTATCCATGTCTCAGGGCACTGACACAGTTACCGGACATGTTGGTGGTCTCCTTGCTCTGGCTGACTGTACAGGAACTTTAGAGAAACTGGAAAGATAACCCTTGCCCCTTTGACAGGCATTTGCAACATAAAAGGATCAGTCTGGGCTCAGATCTTCCCTGTTTTCTTGAATCATCACCTCTAAAAGTTTCACTGTTGCTTAGTTATCTCACTGTGACCAGATACCTTTTCTCAGTTTCATCCATTCATCATTTCAGTGATGCTTTTTTTGCTTATTTTCTGCTTATCATGAATTTCATTGATAGCTAACCCACAGAGCCAGAAGCTGTGAAGATTAAAACCAAGTTTATAACAGGAAGAAAGAAACAATGAAGATAGTCTGGTTTTGCTTGTGATTATATTCATGACTAGGAACAAAAGGAAGCAGTGCTCACAAACAGCCTAATCTACATTTTACCTTATGATTTTATTGTTAAAAAGCAAAGAGGAAATGGTATGAAGTTGTGTCAGGGGAAGTTTAGGTTGGATATTAGAAAAAGGTTCTTCACCCAGAGGGTGTTTGGGCACTGGAAAAGGCTCCCAGGGAAATGGTCACAGCCTGACAGAGTTCAAGAAGTTTTGGACAATGCTCTCAGGCACATGGAGTGATTCCTGGGACTGTCCTGTACAGGGCTTGGAGCTGGCCTTGATGATTCTTTGTGGGTCCCTTCCAATTCTGGATAGTCAATGATTCTATGATTTTAAAGATAGCAGAATAATGACTTAAAATGTAGAGTTTGGAACAGACTAGGGGAGAAAATATCCCTGAACTACAATTAGGATTTTCTCTAAAATATGTTCAATGTTAAATGAACTGCAATCTGCATATAATTTTCTACACTAATCTATTGACAAATACTATATGCAAACAGATTAAATCCCTGATTTTGTTTCCTTTTCATGATTTTATTTGAATATAATGACTAACATATGCTGATAAAAAGAAGGAAAAGATGAAAGCCAGATTTTCATTTAGCAAGTGCAGATGCAATCTCTGATACTTTTACATTTCTTTGTTTTGCTATAGTGCTATAGCACTAAAAGTTTCTGAGCCAGCTCAAATATGCCTTTGCTGTGAGACAGCTAAAGCTGTATTCTGACAAAACAGACACCAAGTGGGAAGAAGAAGGATGAGAGCCATGTTTCCATGGTTAACACAAGGAGCTGACAGGATTAGAACACAGTTCTTCCAAGTCTCCTTCAGCCCACAGGCTTCATAAGTTTGTATATAGACATGGAAATTCTCACTATATTGACTAAAGCTAACAAATTATTTCAAGCTTCTGTTTGGTTCTGACACAACAGCAATTTTAATTTTTCCAGTTGCTGGTAGCACAGGACAGAATGTACTCTGCCTCCCCTCATTTCTGAAATATGTGAAATGCAAAAGTATATGGTTGAAAAAAATATTGCCACTTTCCTTTTTTTCAGGATCAGGCACCTAAGAAGGGCTAAAGCTAGCTGTGTGTGCATTCAAATTTCCATGCTACATCTGAAGTCAGGAACAATGTTCATTTTGCCAAGGTCTGTCTGTTCATTGTGCATGAAATGAGATAAGGAATAAAAAGTATGTTTTGGCAATGAGGGAGAAAATGCTATCCAAAAAATCCCCAGGTACAAAATGGGCCCCTGGGGAAATAAGCAAAGGAGTAATAAGCACTTTGTGCACTTTGCAAAGATGCCTGATTTTCTCATGACATGCTCTTACAAGATGAACAAGTATCTTATAGTTCTCCCAGAGAAACACTTTTAGCTTAGAAGCTGCTGCAAAAACCAGTGGGAGAAGGTTCTTCTCCTATGATGAGCTTTTCTTGGAACATGAGTATCACAACCTGATTTGAAGACCTAATGGCTAATAATGTCAGAGCAGGAGAGGAAGTTTGCAGATGGACATTCAATATGGCATTTAAGGAATGTACTCCTAGCACAGAAATGCTCTCAAGTGCCTCACAGGAGGACAGCAACAGCAGCATGACCCCAGGAAAAAGAGCTTTCAGACCTGTCAGCAGTGACTAAAGGTGCAGGCTTCTGATTTAGAACTTACCTCTTATGAGGTTGGAAGGTGGAACACATGTTCCTCTACCATTTCTACAGCTTAAAAACTAGTAGAAACCACAAATGAGCAAGAAAGGAAACTTATACTTCATAATAAAGGGGTGACAGGTCTAGACCAACCCATTAAAGCCATTAGAGCTTTAGCATGAGCTAGTCAAGTAAGAGAGCAACTTGCCTTCTCCACCCAGTAATTTCTTGCTCATGTAGCTGACTTTCTTGTTGCTTTCTGTTTTAACTGTGCTTGTCATATGTGAATGTAGACAGGCCTTTAATTCACAAAAAACCCTACTGTTTAAATAATAAAATATTTAACTATTGTGTAATAATAAATTTATAACCTACTGTATAAGATTAGGAAAAAGAGTTTGCTAGGTATTTGAGAACCTCTATTTAAAGGAAATTATAATGCACTGTGATTCTAAATGATGTTAAATTTCTTTTACATCAAACTAAGACATTGCAATCCTCATGAGGTTTAAGACACCAATATTTTCTGTCCTTAACTTGACTGTGATTACAGATGATCGTGAACTTCCCCAGATTTTCCAGAGGCTGTGGAGTCTCCCTCAATGGAGATATCCAAGAACTATCTGGACACAATCCTGTGCCATGTGCTCTGGTATGACCCTGCTTGAGCAGGGAGGTTGGACCAGATGTCTACTGTGGTACCTTTCAATCTGACCCATTCTGTCATTCTGCAAGCTACAACATGAAGCCTTCTTTATGCAAACTACTCATCTGACATCTTATTGGAGACCCAGTAGAGTTTCAGATATGAAGGGAACAAACCTAGTGAGAGTAATTCCTCAATCATGAAAAATGGCAGCACTATGACATCACGACTCACAAAAGCAGAAAATCTGGTGGTAGGGAAAACAGAAAGAAGTCTTGGAGTGGTTGCCTGTCCTACACTTACACTACTAAAGTGGCAGTCAGTATTTTCTTGAGGTTTTTTACTTCACTTTTTTCCACCTGGAAAACTCCCTGGGGAAGAGTTCCACTTTTCAGTATGTATGTGCAAAGACAACTCAGCATTTTGTCTCTGCACTGAAGGCTTCTGACAAGATATTCTGTGCTTATATCTAGACAGTGCAAGAAAACGAGATCCCCATTTAATGAAAAAAAGTGAAGGATTCCTATTTTTTTGCTGGCTTTCCAACAGGATGAAATTTTGTTTTGGGAAGACAGCTTTTGATAACACAATACAAGTGTTAATTGCCTTATTATTAGACTCTATATCTTGCCTTTGGACTGCCTCAGGTCAAAATCTTTACTTTCCTGGATCTCTGCTAAATATTGAAGACTTTACACAAATCAGGATTAATGATATCTCTCATCACAAAGTAGATTTCAGGTACTAGATCAGAAAATCCACCCTGAATCAGAGAAAATTCTTTGCAAAATCAATTTTTTCCTCTGCAATACACCAACAATTTCAGAGAAAAGCAACCTACTCAAAAATATCTGAACTAGTTATGCAAACCTATGTCTTTCCTTTTAAGACCAGTTGGATACTATGTGCCTTCCAAACAATACACCACAGTCCCAGGAAATTTCATATCTTATTCTCCCTGGGAATTACCTACCACCTGGATAGTAAAGATATCTCACAGCAGGGAAGAGTGATGAGGCACTTCAGGCAGATTAAAAAAAAAAAAAAAAAAAAAAAAAAAAACAAGTGGAGACTTCTTTTGGATATTTTGTAAAGAAAACATCATACTTACCAAAATGAAATTAAATGCAATTACATATTAAGTGCTGAATATGCATTCCTCTAGCTTCTAACAATTTTAAGGCAAGTTAAATTTTTGTCCTCAGTTTTTTGAAGGTGTAAATTTTACTTTGTAATTGCCTAATTTAAAGAAAATTACTTAGATCACGTTTGACTGGATATATCAAATTCATGCTACCAACCAGGTTTGTCTCCTTTGTGTTTAACATCCCCACATTAGTAATGATTGGTTGCTTTTGTGAAGTCTTGCCAGCACTCTAAATGCATCATGCACAGTAGAGAGAACAATGCCAATGATTAGGAAAACTGAAGCATCAAAAAACAGTGCAGCTGCAGAGGCAAGGTCATAGAGAGAGAATGATGCTCTTCTTTCATCAAAGAAAACAGCTGGAAAAATTCTGCTTTTCTGAGTGTTTTGCAAGTTTTCTAAGAGACCTGCTACATCCACAAAGTTCAGCAGCACACATATCACTCAATTTAAATGATTTTGTCCTCTTAGTATGTGACATCCACAATAATAATAATAATCATCATCTTTGGGTATGTGCAAGGCTGTAATCAACAACAACAAAAAAAAAAACCTGTGACTTCAAAATTCATTATGGCTCACTCTCAACATAACTTCAGTAGGACTGTACCTTCCTCTATTGCATCCATATATGACAGCAATTAAAAAAAATATTATCAGAAGCAGAGAAAGGGCAACACAAATTATGGTAAAGCACTGTATAAAGTGCTTGAGAAAGAACCTGAAAAAATGAAGGGTATGGATACATGAGCAACAGGAATTCCTAACCATGAAACACTGCACCTCAGATCCTGAAAGCACATGATGAAGGGAAAAAGAGTTGTGCAAAGTAGTAGACAAGAATAAGTCAGCCAATAAGATAAAGTTCCGGGTCACAGCTGAAATGGAGGTGCTTTTTCAATATATTTGCATGTCTGTGCTAATCATTTTTTACATTTTATATCTGTGCACTATCTTTTGCGAAAGGCATCCTCTCCAAGATGCTTCTTCTCCAAGTGACTGAACACCAGCAGCTCTGCTCTGCCTGAGCTGTGCTGTGTCACTCAGATATACCCAGGAGCCCTCTACCCGTGGGACACACAGAGCCTCTCCATGTGCTGGTGCCACCCATCTTCAGGGCCACTACAGAACTGCTGTCATTTTGGTGAATCTGCTGGAGAGTGAACAGACAGGTCTTATCCATGTCTCAGGACATCCCTTCCCCTGCCCCAGCATCTCCTGCTAAACACACTCACCTGCAGGCTCTTGCTGAATACACCTGCACAAGGAGCAGTGCTGCATTTGTTTCCAGGCAGGGATGAGGGATGAAGCCTGGGGATCAAACACAGTTTCAGTCAATCATAGCAACTCTCTGAGAAAGGCAAGTGAAGCTTAGAAGAACATGTAAGGTATGCACTACTTTGTCAGCTGCCTCCTTTCAACACCTTTGATGATCTCCTGTGTTCAAACCTCTTTCTCTCCCCAGTCAAATGCTGTGTTCTTTTCCATTTATAATTCAAGAGAGCAACTCGCTCTGTTAAAAATAATGGACTTATTTGTAACACATCTTAAATGCATTAACAGAGCAGAACAGCCTTGGTGCAGTTCTTAGTACCGAGGTTTACTAATTTTTTATAATTTCTAAGTTTAGCATTTAGAAAACAGGAAAGATAAAATTTTGTAGAAGGGATAATTATGCCAGAAGAGTGAAAGTGAGCTCACACTTTACCAGAACATTTCTAGTCTCTGCGTTTTAAATCAATAATCTGGCTGCCTATTTCTATCCTACTCCACTGCAATAAGAATAAATAGCCTTTTGACAATTGTAAAGAGAAAAGAAATATATAGAACTGGAGTTCTATTCAGCAAACAGAAAATTAAACAACTAGTATATTTTTTACCTTACATAGGTTTAGATGAACCAGTTGTTCAACCTGACAGCAGCTGCAGCTGCTGTATTTATATTCTCATAAATACTCTTCACACAAAATATTTCTTTTAACACTGTCATATTTTAGAAGCCACATCTACACCTTGCAGAGATACCTGTAACCAGAAATTAGAATTCTTTTTTCTAAACCTTGACTTTTTGTCCACAGCTCAGGATTTCCCTTCAGATTATGAAAAATGAATTATGAATCATATAACACTTGCACTAGGTAAACCCAGATAGCATGAAGAATCAGACAATGTCTTTGTGTTCAGCCTGGTATCTCACCTTTCTTGTTGCAGCATCATGGGCAACAGACAGCCTGAGAAATGTCCTGAACATGACCAAAATCCTGGGGCAAGATCTTCACCTCACACACTTAGAGGGATAAATAGTCCCTCTGCACACAGGCTTGTGGACTCCTACTGACATATTCATGGAGATAAGTAAATCATGGTTAATGTAAAACTGACTGATTACTACTTCCATCACCCTGATCAAAGGGGCCAGGGAACTCAGGGTTGTGAGCCCTCCTTGTACTTGTGCTGTTTCAAAGACCTCTCTCTTTTTATTACATGCTGAGACTGAAGTTTCCACATTCAGCCTGTGCAGGCAGAAAAAACAAGCAAACAAGAAATGTAAAACCATAAATGTTTTAAAACCAGAAGAAGACACAGCTTTCCTTACCTCAAGATGTTTAAGTGTCACAGTTTTTCAGTCACCTGGGGCGCTTGAATTTTGCTATGTGGATGGCATGGTAGATGCCTACCTGATCCCTATGTGTGACTGGCTATGTAAATGATCCCTTACTGATCATTTCAGAAACCAGGGCATGTAGAAACCACCAGGAGCCTAAGGCTCATAGTGAAATGCTCATAACAGTGGCTGGCAAGCAAAGGGAAGGAAGGGAATCTCAGAAATGGGTGCCAGTGCCCAGGAGTTCACCGTGCACCCAAAGGAATCAGACTGGGAAGTCCAGCTTTTGGTGGTTTTCAGAGGAATCTGGGAGCTCAGCATGAATGGAGAGGCTGCAAGAGAAGCAAATGGCATGAAGGAGGCAAGAGCAACAAGAGCTGCCTAAAGACTGCCTTTCTCTACAAATCAAGTGGAGGAGGCAGCCAAATACAACTCTGTAGGGTCCTGGCACAGCTCTCTATTGTCAGAAGCCCCTCTGTGGGGGAGAGATGATGGGAGCAGGTAACACATATCCTTCCTAGGAGTGATGAGGAACAGAGACTGAAAATTCAGTGTAACTTTATGTTTTCCCTCTGCTTTTCTCTTATTAGTGAAAAGTGCCATGCTCCCTTCTGCTCCCTGCTGTCTCACTCACTTCTGTAATTTCACTGGTGGAGACAACAAAAGACCAGAGATGCTCTGGTCCCTGCTATGACCAACAGCCCAGCACTTCAAGTTGAAAACCACAGGCATTACAGTTCCCCTTGCTGTCTCAATCTCTCTCAGACACAGACTAACACATTTATTCCTGCACAAGTATACTATCAATATCCAAAGATTATTTAAACACTGATGTTGCAATTCACAAATTGTAGCAAAATCAGCTTTGCAAACAGGAGATCAATAACATAGTCATACCACCTAACGTTAGCAGAATTGTCTGAACATAAGTTGTGTTTAAACTGATCAACTCTAATGAAACAGGAGAAGAAATATTAATGTCAGTACTCCACTTAAATCAAGAGATATCTCTGTGCATGCTTATTCCTCTGCGTGTTTTGCTTAGTTAGTTAGATTTTGGAAGAGCAAGAAACAAGGGGGGGAAATGCTACCTTGACACTGAAGTATTTTGTGCAGAGGGTTTATTAAGTTTCACCAGAACAAACTGGGCAATATCTGCTTTGATTCACTCAGCAATCTTTCTACCATCTGACTTGAAAGTACCCAGCTCTTGCAGTTTCCAGCAGCTTCACAGGAGATGCTGAGCAGTTCTCTGACTTGGTCCTAATCTGTTGCTTGTGCAAGGAGAAAATGTCCTGCAGCAGGTACCCTTGAGACACACACACTGCCAACCAGCTTCAAACTTTGCTGTCAAAACAGTGCCAGTGCCAAGGGGCAGCAGCCAGGGCAGTGGCTGTAAGAATTTATACTTTTGCAACTGAAACCTAAATCTTATAAAGCTTTAGACCATAACAGTCCCCTGATGAGCAATTTCCCTCTTGGGTCAAAGGCAACAAGCTCTTTAGCCTTCTGAATAACTGTCTGATGAAATAACATTTAGCTCATCATAATGTAGTACTTCACATTTCACATACATAACTTTCAAATGCTAATTTATGTCTGATCTACTGAACAGATACTAAGAAAAATATCTCCAGGTTATTGCAAACTTTCATATTTTCTGCTTGAATAAGGAGAGTGTCAGAGCACAGTGTTACACCAGGGGAGAAACTTGGCACTGCTGCTGATTAGCCATTAAAGGGGATGATGGGATGGGTTGGTTTAGGGACTCTAAGTGAATTAAAGACAGCTCATAGCAGGATAAGGCACAGTTTAGAGAGGGTGTTATAAGGTTATTTGGAAAAAAACAAACAAACAAACAAAGGTTTTGAAGATAAATGGGATA
Organism: Oenanthe melanoleuca; assembly: GCF_029582105.1. NCBI lineage: Eukaryota > Metazoa > Chordata > Aves > Passeriformes > Muscicapidae > Oenanthe > Oenanthe melanoleuca. The sequence continues at coordinate 35,246,917 of NC_079334.1, read as the reverse complement.
AAGAAGCACAAGCATATTAGTAGAGAGTGATAATTCTAAAGACTAATACTAGAAAAATCATCCTTTCTCTAGGAAGTCCTGAAACTTAGGTACATCCTTAGGAATTACTTTTTATTCAGCTTAAAAAAACACATGCAGTGAGTTAGGCTAAATGCATCTCAGAAGGTTCCTGCCAGTATGAAAACAAGACATTTGTTCAGCATTTGTGGTATTAATGCCACCAAAATAGAGAGTTACAGGAATAACTTGCATCTCTCGAACTAAATTACAAGTTTTCAGGTTCGTACCAGTTTCTTCCTTTCCTGAGCTGTGGATAAGCTCAGACTGGAAGCTGGAATGGAGGGGTTTGTGCAGCCAGGAGAGCTGTGGTGGGAGGGTGGACCCGATGTGCAGGGATGCTCCCTGCCCTGCCTCCGGACACAGGGACACAGCCCCAGTCCTCCAACTCAGGGCGATGCCGCGGAATGCTCAGCCCAGGCTGGTGACAGCCAGCACAAGGTGGCAGCATTTAACACACTTCTGCTGGCTCCAGACTAGGTGTTGTCCTTGTCCCGGGGCTGTAAGAACGCTCTCCGCCTCCAGCTGGACAGACCTCTTGTACAGCGGGGACAATGCGACTACAAAACGTGCTGAACCATCACATAGACAGAGACCGAGGAAATGCTCATTTGGCTTAGCACTCCAGCGCTGTGGGCTCCAAGAAAATGTTGTTCTTTGCAATACAGAGTTCAGCTCTGATCTCTGCTAGTTCTCTGTTTCCAAACTGGTTTCCTCCCTGTGCAAAGCGTGGCTCCACCGCTCTGGTTTGACGTGTCCCAGTGTGGTGCAAATTCCAGATGCTCTGGGTTCACCCCTGCTCTGTGTAAGGTGGCATGGAGTGGGCACTCCTCTGGAGATTCCCTGCTGTGCAGGGCAAGGGCTTAGAGCCTGAGCTAACTCCAGGAAGGGGCTCATGGTGAGTAACTTAACCTGTCCCCAAGTTGATTCAATGACATCCTTACAGGGGAATGCTCTGTATTGGCTGAAAAACACTAAAAAATGGTAAACTCAGAATCTTACCTGATAATGTTTTGTAGTTATTAAAAGCCTTGACATTATTAAAAATCATGCACATTTTCCTATTTGAGTTTTACTCATTATTAATCATTAACCATGGAGTCATATTATTGTGTTTCACTACTGGATTGAAAAACTCTCCATGACATAGTGTATGTGAATTTGCTGCCTTTTAATTTTTTTAATTGAATTAAACATGCTGAACACTTTAAATCAGTCAGGGGGGAAAAAAATAAAAAAGGCTTTTTTTTTTTTCTTGTATGCTTTCCAGTTTCTCGAGATGTTGTTACATCAGTGGCCACCCAGAGTGAATGTGTTGTTCTGTTACTGATCTCAGCAGCATCACACAGAGGTAAAATGTCACCTCCCTGCTGCTCCTCATTAATCCCAGATTTGTGCAGCCAAAGAACTCTGCCCAAATAGCCCCTGGTACAGACATCTCACACCTCAGCACAACAACACCAAATTGAGTGTCTTTGCTATGTCCCTTCATGAGATGAGTAACATTTCTTTTTTCAGGCTGGTTTGGCCTTTCTTTTGCTCATTGTTCTGGTAGTGTAGAAAAGCTATATTTGCTGAGGGCAGGTTCCCATGGGAAATTTTAACAGTGGGAAAAAACCACTAACTTTACAAATCTCAATATTTTTGGTATTATTAGATATTACTAGACTTCCATAGTAACAATATTAGATGTCTCTGCTTTCCCTTTAGCAACAGAGAGTTTTTAGAGCTGAATCTACTTCTGAGTCTTTTTATGCCATACTAGAGATAACAATTACTTTTTTAATTTACATAGAAGTCATGGTAGTTCATGTGCTCCTATAAATTCCCATCCTTTTTCCCTTGAATACAATAAGCAAACCCATAAGGGAATGAGAGAGTGCAGAGTTAGGAACTGTCAGCTTTATTCCTGACATGTTTTTGCAATCAGTGTATTGGAGGAGCACTCAGCCACTTGTTCTATCAACTGCTCAGAGATCTGGCAAAAATGTGCGAGCTTTGGGCCAAGCAGGGCACTTCTGATATACCCCAAAAACTCACACAGGTATTATGGAGGGGGCAGGTGTGTTGAGTAGCCACTCTAGCCTTGAGTCTTGCTGTAAGCAGAGAGCAAGAAGAAAATACTCAAAACCATGAGTGAGTCATAAGAAGTAAAGGCAAAGGGATCAAAAGCCTCCTATTCCAGGTATTCAGGATTTGGCTAGAAAGGAAAGGATGTAGGGGTGACCTAATTCCTCTCCCTGGGATCAACTCTTTGCACTGTGTGGCATCAGGGGTGTTTTGGTGGATCTAGGATTCCAGCAGACAGTGAGGCTGCTATCCATAACTATCATCTCAAAACAGTTGTCATGCCTGACTTTTGAAGAGTGAGTGCCTCAATAGCAGAAGAAGACTTGTTCTGTGAGTACTAACCAACCAAAAATTATAGTAAAACTGATAATATTTTCTTCCCACTTTTATTTCACTACAGTCATGAACTGTGTATCACAATGTGGCACCCCATTTTAAATAATATACCACTTTCACTTGGGCTGAGGTTCTGGCATCTTACACAAAGGGCTTAATTTACCTCTCCTTCTTTTGTAGATCTTTTGGTACAACTTTATGAAAAATTGAAAGACCAGGTTTCTCAACATCAAATCAAAACTTTCCTGAGAAAGTTGACATTTACTTTATAAGCTATAACTATTCCATGTCTACTACACCACTGCTGATTTATACTGTCATTCCCAGGTAGTCAATAGAAGGAACATTTCTAGATGTGTTTTCCCCCTGAGGAAATAATCTGTAATTGAAATTTGTATTAGAGATTATTAGATGCCTCAGCTAATAAAACACTCCTCTAAAATGTCTGTTTTGAAAGAAATTACCTGTTTAAAAGATGTTGCATCCCAAAGAGAGAGAAAGACCTAGAAGAAAAAGGCCAAGTGACTTGGCCAAGATCACACAGGAAGTGCATGTTAGAGCTGGGACTATTCTACACTCCATTCTGCACACCTTGGCTGTTGGTGATGTTACATATCTTAAGTGTTTGCAATTTTGCAACACTGCATTTTCCTTAGAAAGCTGTTCAGACTTGAGAAACTCTTTGTCCTGTTGTGTACCTCTCATTTTCCCAGCTCAGTGGCAGTCACAGACATAGGAGAGTTCTGTGAAGTCCCAGTTATGGCAGCAGCAGAAAAACAACGACCAGAAGAAAAAGAAGCAACAGGTGCTATATCCATTCTTTTGCTTCATATCAGCTCCTGAAATTTTTCTGATTTCATTCAAACATCTCTCTATATGTAGGGAAAAAAGAGTTCTTGATTTTCTTACATAATCAGATAACATTTCAATTTCTACTACTGCTCAGCTATATTCTTGGTCTGTATTCATCTGTCCTGTAGATCTGGTTGTGAGATGTGTGTACTTGGGAATAACTCACTCCATGCAATACAGCACTTACCACAGCCAAGCCATAGGCTGTAACACAATTCCAGATCAATAATGGCATGCAAGACAGAACAGCTAAGAACACCCTCTCCCAGGTGAGCTGTTCTTCCATGGTAAGAGCTTTCATAAGCTGGTGCTTTAATATGTAGTCTCCAACATACTAGATAAACAATCTAAATTTTTCCATCCAGGATAATAATTGGGAGTGGATGGAAATGCCCCAATAATGTGACATCTCACATTAGTGTGTGAGACAAGTAATCAGCTCCTGGAAATGGTTGATGGCTGTGATGAATTCTAACTGGAATGGGTATTCCTCCGGCAGGCACTGTAATTGCCTGTGTCTCTAAGAAGGTAGGGAGTTAGGATACAATCCTTTATTTTTTCAGATAGCTTGTGGTATGATATTGTCAAATAAAATTGTTGATTTTGTCATACACCCTGAAGCTAGATATGGGTTTAAAAACCAGCCTGTGTAAATGTTTCAGCAGTTACAGGAGCTGTTACAGTAAGACCCTGAATACCTACCCTAAGGTAGTGAAGACTGAAAGGTGACATATCACTGAACAGTTTGGTTGTACAAAGTATTTTTGAGGATACTGCCTATAAGGTAAATAAGTAGTCTAGGAAGAGCAGCAATATAGACCCAGGCAAAATACAGGAACACTTCAAATTCCCAGCAGACATAGCTTAGCAGTGCATTTCAGCAGTTCTGCTTGTTTCTCCACACTGAAACATGGCATTGCAGAAATTGCCTTAACATAGAGAATCAGAATGGCTTGGGTTGGAAGGAATCTTAAAGATCCTCTAGTTCCAATGCCCCCACCATGGGCAGGGACACCTTTCACTGAGCCAGGTAGCCAAAGCCCCATCCAACCTGATGACAATGGAAGCATTACATATAACTTGAAAGGGAATTAAATTGCCACACAGTAAAATTTAGCCTCTCTCTGGAGAGTTAACAAGCTTAAAAGTGTCATTTCTGCTTTTTGATAACCTTGAAAGGACCCGGAAACCTCATGTGATGATGAAGTTGATTCCCTCCCAAGTTCTGGAAACTAGTTGCTTCATACATGCTTCATAATTTAGACCAAATTTAGTCAGCCTGAGAATTGATTCAAAACTTGGGAATAGTTAGAAATATCAGGTACATCAGTGGTGTGTGTTTAAACATGCTCCAAGAATGTTACAGTCATAAAAATGGGTCTGAAAAAGGAATCAACATTCTCTACAGAGACTCTCCCTTATTCTCAAGAGAGCAGATGGAGGAAATATGAGGCACCAATGAGTGCCAGTGAAAGCAAGTTTAATTGGAAACAGCAGATGTTTTTCTATATCTCAGTCACAAACACCTTCATTTTAAACACAATTTGGCCTTCTCCTCCTCTGAAAATTAAAATAAAATGCAGAAGAAGAAAGTGGGGGAAAAAAACCACCTCACAGCTTTCCCAGTTTTTCTTTCTAAATACTCTGAGATAAATTTTTGAAGACGAATTTTCTGGCCAAACACTATTGCACTTTTCAGAAAAGTTTTCCCATTTCATCCAAGGACTTCATGATGTTATCTGCTGAGCTTCCCCAGGACCTGATAATCTTTTGGTTCATTGCCAACACTGTGTCCTTTTGTCCAGATCTGAATGGTGTGGTTGGATTTCTAGTGGTGGTGGAAGAGTCCACATGCACCCCCATACATCTTGGGCTGGTAGGAAACATTTTTGCATTACTAAATATACAAAGTAGTCCACACCAAAAAATATAACTGAGCACTTTACTTCCTGTGAATTTTCAGATAAAGGAAATCACAGACTATAGCTATAGGCTGAGACATATTTTCCCAAAAGTCTCTCTTACTTCCACAGGCAAACCCATCTTTCCTTTCTGTGTAGCTCATCATCCCTTGTAATTGAAGGTGCCAGTCCTGCCTTGTGCTAACCATTACAGCCCTAATGGGGCAGTGGGAGAATGCCCACACCAATGAGATCTTCAGTGCCTGGATCAAAGAAATACTCCCCAGGGGGAAAAGGAAGAGAGGACACTAGATAATCACTTGTGAGCTCAGATGGTGTAACATCACTCTAAAAGTCACTAGCTATCCCACACCAGCTGCTTCCACACAAGGGGGGAAAGCAAGAGCAGTACAAAACCAAATAGAACTTCCCTATCTTATCATATTTTTTTGATGTGTTCTGTTTTCATTACAGGACTAATGGCACAAAAATAGCAATTCCTGCTATTTGCTTCTGTTGAAGCCAAACCAACCCACCCAGTTTATGCATACAGTTTGCTAATACTCCTGTGAGCAATAGCTTTGTTTTCTCAAAGATCAGCTAGGAAGTGATAATTGAGAAGCAGTAACTTTTACAGATCCTTGCCACAAGAGTTCAGGTTGCTGGGAGGTTTTTTTAGATTGCTGCTCCTTCCTATAGCAATTTTCCTAATCAAAGTGGAGATTACATTAAACACTGAAAAATTTGCTTAATGGAAAAGACAGAATTTTGGAAAGCTCCATCAAGAAACATTTTTGATTTTCCTTTTCATCAAAAACAGATTGAATGCAGCTGGAAATCTGTGGCACTCTGTTTCTCATTTTGAAATATGTGAGCAGTTTGATTAATTGCTTCATCTACAAGATGAATTGAAAGGAGGATTTTTCTGGGAATGTACCAAGTGCAGAAGTGAAATGCTTCAGCATTCACTGAAGCTTCACATATATTTTCTTAATTAAAAGTTCACTGCAACCATTGACATTAAAGAAAATTGTGTTGAATTCCTGTTTTGTTTCAAAGAATGGGTAGATGGGTTTCACTCATGCTGTCTCATAGTCTCAGATTTTCCCAGAGGTTTCTAATGGCTCTGGTTATTATTTCTAATTGTCCCTTTGATACATTTCTCAAGATCAGCTTTTCTTTCAAACTGGCAGCAAATCTGGAAACAAATCCCAGATGGGGAACTCCAGGGCATCAGAGAGAAAGGTCCCTGGAAGAGAAGGGTCCCTGAGCGACCAAGGGTTTAATGGGTTGTTTATATCCCACCAGACAGATCTGGATGAGCCTTGGGCTCCCAGGGTGAGCCTTAGGCTGCCTGCAACAGCTCTGTGACTCCCAATCTGGTACAGGATCTGAAAGAGGGAGCAAGCTGTGCTCCCAGCTGCTGCTGACACCATTCCACAGGCAGGGTTGGCAGGGGGAGCCTCTCCCACTGCCCCAGCCCAGGACTCACCAGGGCCACCTGCAGTTGGGTGACTTGCCATCTGTCTGAGCACAGAGTGCAAACTGGGCAGGCACCCAGGCACAGGCCAGTCTTGAGGATGCTCGTTTATGGCTGATACAGACCTTTTAGGATTTACCAGGCACCTGGAGGGAAGGGCAAGATTTGCCTTGTGTAAAGCAAGGGAAAGGTTCTGGGTTACCAAGACACCATGGGCTGCTGGAAAACGTGAAGAGCCAGCTAACAGCCAATATACAATGCTGACTGAATCTATCAGAAGCAAAAACAATGCTCTTCTTACTTAAATATTCCTAGCTGAAAGTCACCCAGTCTGAGAGTCAGCTAGAAAACAAAAACAGCTTGGTAGGTCTCACTTTCATGTGGGAAAAATAAGTCACTAAGAAAATATTGTGATGAAGGCCAGACTAGCATCTGTATCAGTTTGCTCTGTAATTAATTAATTGTTTTTTATCTTAATTAAAATGTGATGGATACATTGCAGTGTAAATCCATTTCATATATCATTCCTGTCTGAAAGAGCATCCAACATATACTATATAATTGTATATAATTATAAACTACAATTGTATATTGTTATAATTGTATATTATAATAAACATGCTTAGATCAAAGCAGATGATCCCACAGTATCTAAAAAAAAAATCTTTGTCCATACTGATGTATAGCTCTAGTCTGCATTTCCTGGAAAAAGCTTAATTGCAAATAGTGGAGTAGAGTATCTGTTCAAAAGTACCTGGCAATTCTCAGAATCCAGGAGCTAAAATTGCCAAGTCAAATATTCTGAATTCAAATATTAACTACAATTCTCCACTGAATTCTCTGATTTTGTTAGCTGCAGAAAATAGATGTATGAGCAGATGCAGTACCCAGATAATCCATTTATTAGAGTATAGAAAATATTGTAATTTTCATTTCAGATTTTTTTTGTGTTTCATTACCAAAATTTTTACACCATAAGCATTATATTGAACCTTCTCAAATCCAATTTGCTTTCTCCCCAAATTCAATCCCATAATATTTTGCATAGGATTTAGTTAATTTGCTAATCAGAAACACTTGGCTTGTCTGGCTGTGATATATTTGTTTGGAACCCTTTCAAATCTATAAATCATTGAACTTTTAATATTGGCTTAGAGAATTAAATATGCTTCTCAAGCATTTCTTTCCTTTGTGTTTGCCACACACACACTGAAATAATGCACATTCTTATTCTTCCTCTTTGCAGTTCCATCTTGTATGTGCTATCCTTCCCTTTGCTCATGACTAGTAGAGATGTCTTTGAGATTAAGGTCTATCATTGTGTGTATCAGCCAACATGCAGCTTGACATCATTTGTATCCACAGCACTCTGTTGGAGAGCAGAAACCTTCATAACACTACTTTACAACCAAAATTGCAACATTTTTTGTGAATTGCACATATAGGAAATATGCAGCTCAGTGGTCCCATCAGCAAATTGGAAAGGGATTGAGTCATATTTCACAGCCTGCCTCCGGGTTTCTCTTACATTCAGCATGTGTGGATGCTGGACATATTTCCTGGGTTTCAGACAACATTTTATAGGAAAAAAGATTGCCTGGGATAATTGAATACCTCAATTCCAGACCCCCCTGCACAGGGGACTGAATGGGTGTGCTGGAAATTTTACCTTTAGGTTGTAGGCTGATAAGGTTCTAGCAGAATCTTTATGTCAGGTTTCCCTTAAAAAAAAGAAATTATTCACTTTGTTATCTTTAGCAAATACATCCTCTTGTGCACAGAGCTGTGTGGCAGGGGCTGCTGTTTAAAAAGGGTCAGAACTTTAGATATGTAACTTATGGAGCACTTTTGTCACAGAGATGATAAATATTCAGTGCTTTGGGTATACACTGTGTTTTATGTGACCTGCATCCACATGAGGCAGAGCAACTCAGACTTCAGGAGTTGAAAGTCTCATTCTGGGCTGACCTACTGTCAGAAAGACTTTATACCAAAGTATAAACACCTGAAACACCCTGACCAAAAACTGCTGGTGGTAAAATATGGAAATATGTTCTGGCACAGACTCAGGCCATTGCAGCAAACAGGACAATGGCCACTGCTGCAGGGAAAGGGCTGGGAAGCAGCCTTACAAATGATGTGGTACTTTGAAATCACCCATTTATACCACGAGTTTCAACAGCTCAAGGGGCATCACATGCTGCAGCAGGATTGAATGTCCTGCTAGGTATCAGGGTACCTGGCTGTAAAAGCACCCTGTGTCTTCCTTCCCTCCTCAGCATGCAGCAAAGCAGCAAGAGGCCAGCTGGCTCTTTGTGTTGGTGATGCTTTTAAGATGACCAGGTGATGTGGAAGAAAAGCAAGCGTAATATAGGGGATCCAATGGAGGAGTGATCAAAGTTTTCCAAGTTTGATCACTTTCCTGCTGCCGACCTTCTGTATGAACATTTCACACTTCCACCTTCCCAAAAACCTCACAAAATACAATTTTACATAACTTACAGGAGGATCATGAAATCTCTATATGTGCATGAATTTTATGTTCCCTGATAGCTCTGTAAATAACTTATCATACCCAGTGGAGAAGTGTGGCATCTGGTTACATTGTTAAATAAAAATAGAAAGCATTTGTTGAAAAAGTACTAACACACATAATGCAGTGTTTCACACTCTTAAGGGAATTCAGACTTCAGGAGAAAAATCACTGATGTTTTTTAAAGCTGGAAAGACAAGGCTGTACTCTTGTTTCTTTAAACATAAAGTAGGTGTGACACTGTATTCATAATTCACATTCCCACTACAGCAGCCCCACCAAAATAACAGCATCCTTCTTTCCCCATCACCACAAGAGAAGGAAGATGTTTTTGGAACTGCTTTGGCAGCTGTGTGGACAGTAGTGCTGCTCAAAACTAGTGAGAGCTCTGAGTCATTTATTTCTGTTTTTTTCCAATTTATTTTTTAAAAGACAACAAAAGCATTAAAACCAGAAACTACATTACTGTAAATAAATGGTTTCTTGCAGTGTTTCACTGAAATATTCTCTTTGAAAAGTCTTTGCCACCCCCAGGAAATACTGTTCTTGTTCTCAGATGCCGTATGAAGGACATCAGGACTTTTCAGTGCAGCAGTTCATGTATATATCATTCCCTGAAATATTAATATGGGAGCTTTTTGCTGAATTACTCCCCAGTGGCACTATTAAAACATGTTCGTTAAAACCACCTTCTCTGTCACACTGAGGTGTTGTAGTCACAATGTATTTTCTTAATGTAGTCATCTGTTTCTGCTTAAAGAGGAGTATCAACTGAAAGCATTGATCAATAGGGTGATATATGATAAATAGGGTGATATAAGGTGATATATGAGGACAGAAATACTTCTGATTTTCTTGTAAAAATGTTGTTTCTAATATATCACCTCTGGATAATGTCTCACACACTGGAATACATCCACATCTTACCAACATAAGGGAAAACTGAAGGCAAAAGCTCAACCTTGAGAAGCATCCTATGAGCAGAAAGGAATGACCTGATGAGGGCTTCCCAACAGACAATTTACACTCCTTGTTTTTCTGCAAGTCATCCTTGTGTTTTTCTTGGGAATTTAGTTTTGAAAGCCATCACCAACTACATTTGTATATTCTGATTCATTACCCATGAAAACTAAAGTCTTGTTTTCAGGGTATTGTTTTTGGATTCATTAAATATTGAAAATGGACTACATGATCTTCCTTTTACATGCAGCAGTACCCATTTGTTAAAAATAGGTACTTAAGGGGTTTTTAAAACATTCAAAGTTACTGTGAGATGTCAAAAAATGACACTTTATGAGCTACTGGTTTTCACACATGATGTTCTAAGTAACAAAAATGTGAAATATTTTATTTATAATGACACAGATAATTATTGTTGAATTTTGAGTTATGACCATCTCATCATTTAACATGCAAGTGTTTAACTCATGTGACTATAATAATAATTTGAAACAGAGTGAAGCAACATATACTGAAAGATAGAGAAATGTTACTCTGCATTTGGTTATAAATGCATTTGAAAGAAGAAATTAAAAGTTGAATGTTGAAATCACTAGAATACTCGAGTATATAAAATGCTGCCAGCTGATTTGATATAACCTGAACTCTACACAGTAGAGTGTAACCTAAGTAATAATGCTCCAAATGTTTGCAGGAATCTACTCATGGACTAGAGTTTAAAGCAGTTCTCTTTCCATGAAGATTGCCTCCATGGTCCTAAATGGCATTACTTCAGTTAGCAAATTAAAACAAATTGCTTCCCATGAAGAATACAAATTAAGCTGTGTCTCAACAAGAATTTCTCATTTCTTCCTTATTTTCCCCCTCTTTTTGATTCCTCTAAATATATGGGAGGACATTTAGAGTTCTTCTTTGCAGAAGCAGCCACACAACAGCATCCAAAGGATAGCAAAGGAGTACATTAACTGTCAGCAACATAATTAAAGAAAAGATAGGGAGGGCAGGACGTTTCCTCACCTTTGCCCAGATATAGTTTTTTGCCCAGAGAGTATAATAGTTTCTATAACAGTCAACTTTCCATGACTCAGTAACAGGAAGATTTTCCAAATGTATGTCTGTTGTGATTATTTTAATTAGCTCAATCTGTCAGAGAAATAATGTCACTGACATCACTTTATGAAACTAAAAGAAATATAAAACTGTTCTGTTTAAAAGTGACCGACAGTGCACGACCTTGCACATGGAGATAGGTTTATGTTGTTGATTTACTGTAACGAGTTCCTCCTGGGTTTGGTAATTAATATCTCCTGAGCTAAGTGTCTCGTGTCACTGCACTAATAAATCTCATCCTGTGCAGAAAGAAGTTGAATTTCCTGAGGTGAGCGTGCCACTGAATTTATATGTACAAAAAGAAACATCTCTCTATTCCCTTTCAGGGAAGTAAATAATTCTGTCTATGGTTTATGTGACAGCTCTCTTTAGATTTCCAGAATGTTAAATTCCATGGGATCAAAACCTATATGATATCATGGAAATATATATTTTTCTCTATCACTTAAATCCAAATGTCAAACGTTTCCCAGAAATTACAAAAATTTGGATTCATAATACCATTCCTGCCTTAATCTGGTCTGTTTTCAAGCAGCACTTGAAAAAAAATTACCTGAAAACACCGACCATGGCTGTGTACACACAACCACTAAAAGTTACCAAGCAGTTTCCAAAGGGAAGCTGCTCCTTCTGCCCTCTCACTCCAGGTAGCTTCATGGCTGTAGAATTCTATTGTTTCCATTGATTACCACACCAACAGCATGGCAGTTTGCAGTAGGCAAAGGGCTCCTAGAAACAGTTTCCTGCTGCTCTCTACGAGAAGGACTCAGAAATCCTGCAGCAGTGTTGCTCCTGCTCCTGCTCCAGCAGGATGGGGATGACTGTGCTCTCTGCTCCACCCCAGAGGTGCTTCCTGCTCTGCCCTTTCTGTGAATTTTTCAGTGAGCAGAAGAACAGTGCTGCATGCCCTTGGTTTGGATTGCTCTGGAAAAACATACTTGGCTGGAAGATAAAGTAAAACCTTCCAAAGCCTTTTCATACCTTCCTTCTTTTCCTTCACATGCAGCAGGGCATATGTGCCTCCATCTGTGCAGCAGTGCTTATGTGACAACAGAAGCTGCTAAAGGCTGGGAAGAGCCAGGGAGCTTTGCTCAGTTCCCTTAACCAGGACAACAATCATCCCAGCCAAACCCCACTTTAACAATGCTGCCCCACATGCAGACCCAAAAACCTGGATGAGGCACCTTGCTGCTTCATCTTGTGTGCTCCAGACTTTTCCTCCCACCACAATGTGGTGTGCCAGAGAAGAAAAATCCATGTGTGGGAGCATCAGAAGGGTTTCCAAGGTGTGTTTGCACACAGTATTTCTATTAAATGTTATTATTTAATACTCCTACTTTAAAAGTCAACATATTTTCCTTTTGCACATGTCTAAAAGCTAGAATTCAAACTGAACAAAAGGAGCTTTTTTAATCTTAAGAAAACATTCAATCACTTTTCCTTAATCTGCTTAACAACTTATTTATTAAATTAAATTTGCCAACCAAGGTTTTTCAAAAACATTTGACCATTTCTACCTGCTATAAAATATTGAAAAGCAACAGGATTACCTTGTGTATGTTCAACTTAAACCAGGAAAAGCTGAGTCTTTTCTGCCAGTGCTGAAATGCCCTTGATATATCTAAAAATATTTTAGACAATTTTCTGATCTAACTTGAAGGAGTCCTAGGTTATGTCTCATCTCACTAGCTAAAGAGGACTAACCTTTCTGAGCTAAGCAACTATAACTTTATTATACTTGTCATCTGCAAGAAAAATGAGTCCTCAGCAGGAAATGTTTGTGCTTCAGAGGATTCAGCTTCAACGATCTGAAACTAATCATAAGTTAAGTCAGCTGGGAAAGATAATTATAATAAGGAAACAAAAAGAGTGATAATTGAATTGAGGTTAAAAATGCTTTAAAATTTTGTAAGATCTCACATGGAGAGAAGGCTACATGCAGCATATAATAATTCAGCCTCATCTAGGAGGAGAGTAAAAGCAGAAGTTATATGGAATCAGGAAAAAACAGGTAGAAGAAGGAAAGAGCAGGTCAAAGCCTGCTCCAAGGAGGCTTCTAGGAGACAGGAGCAGGACCCTAACACCAGCTGTGAGCAGCAGCTGGGCAGCAATGATAGGTCAGTAATGTGGAAAGACTGTATTCAACAAACATTCTTATTTAAATAAATGTTCAAATCTGCAGTTGAAGGAAGTCATTGCATATTAGAGTTCCCAACAATAACAACCAAGGACACAAAACAGAAGACATTTAAAACATTTTAAAATTAAACAAGCCTGAATAACTTATATTGATAAGTCCTAAAAGACTAAGCCAAGAAGATGTGTCAACACCAATTATGAGGTTTAATACCTTTGAGTAACAGAAAATTTCCATTAAAATAAAGAAGACACTGTTAACATTTTGGAAGTATTTACAGTTCAATAATGTTGGTATAAACCCAGACAAATAATGAAGAGGTAATATAGCAATGGGTTAATGCAGAAGTAAGGAAAGTGAAAAATGAAATTAGCTTTGATTTAAGGAAAACATTCTCAAAAAATATTAATGTTTTGTTTGGTTGGGGTTTTTTTTCTGGAAAAGGTTAGGAGCTGAATCCAGCTGAATCCATTCTTCCCCTGACCTCAGTCAAGTTTAATGAGCTAAATGGGAATCATAGCTACTAGGACTATAAGTATGGAGCCCAAATTTTAATCAGTTTATTGTTACTAAAGTCAGATAAAGAAACAAGATTAGATGTCATTTTTGCTTTGATCAAAATTATTAGAACTACTTTATTAGAACTACTTAGTTCATCCAGTGCAAAGTCCATGTCAGATCAGCTTCTGTCTACCTCTGCCCCTTGTGTTTTCTGGTCATAGTGTGCAAACAAAAGAAGCTTCCACAAAGAACTAAACCTTTATGCATATCAGAAATGGGCATGATTTTCAATGTTTGCACTTTATATTGATGGTTCTGCTTTCTGAGCAAGATTTAATACTGGCCACAGTTTAGAGAACACTCCTCCAGTCCATCAGCCATTTGCTCTTCAAAAGAGAGGGAGGAAGGGAGACTTCAAATTCTCTCCTGAGCCTAATCTAATGCCTATAGAAACAAAAATAAGCAAACAACCAAACAGAAAAAACCCCAAACAAACAAAAAAAAAAAAAAAAAAACCCACTCAAGCCTGCTTTGTGACAGATTTCTGGTAGTCACTGAAAAAACCCAAAAAAACAGACATGAAAAGTGTCACACTTTGTTTGCATTAGGCAGGATACTTCCATTAAATTGAGAGTTGTCAAAATGTCATTATGGTTCATGGATACTAACAAAAGAAGAAGAATTATTCAAAATAACACAGAGGCATTAATCAGTGTTGTCTCAAAAAGCAAACAGTGGGCTGTGAACTTACCAGAAAAATCTAGATTACTTTATTCTATTTCTTAAATCTATCTGCTTCCCTTGTGAATGTCATTTCTTTTTCTGTTCTAGCCTTTGGCCTACAACCATCTGCAGGATGTACACTGATGCTATTAGACAGCTCAGCAGGAACTGGTCACACCTTCTCTGGGGGCATTTCCTGCAAAGTATCAATTCGTTCCACCAACAAAATGGTTCATTTCTCCCAGTGTCCTATTTTACCTTGTCTTGTCTTTCTCCCTTGTCATTTATTTCCTGATGAATTTAGAAGTTTCAGAAATTCAGACACGCAGTAAAGTGCACTATATCACATACATATGCTAACAGTGTTTGCATCAACACAGTATATCTCCAGGTGTATTTCATATATTTTCTCCTTTCATCTGAGAATGGAAGATTGAAGAGTGATTGTTATGCTTCTGGGAAGTTGAGTATGTCTTCTTTCCCAAGCAATACTTTATTCAGGTGCAATGCATACATATTACTTATTTAGCAGTCATCTATAATTCCATGTGAGACAGGTGAGGTTTTAGATAAATAGGCCAGTCATAAAAGTAAACAGCTGAGGTTTTATTTTCTCCCATTTGTTGTCAGCAATAACAAATTTACAACAACAACACTCATGCTGTGCCGTGCAACATATTAATTTGGAACATCTTAACACTGACTCCTGTCATACTCCTCTGCCTTCCAATTCCTCAAGAAAAACAAGTTCATAAAAGCCCTGGCCCAGATCCAGAGCACCTCAGATCCAGCTTTGAGGATGTCTCATTTTTAGGTGCTTGTGTTTGGGAAGAGGACTGAATGAGATTTCTAAGCTAACTTTCCCATTTCTCTTTAAAGTGGGAAGAGTGCTTGTAAAGGACTCTGGGAAGTTCAATCTGCTTGTGGAGCCTGATGGTGCTCTACTGCTTTGTGAAGCATCCCATCAGTGCAGGAAAAATAATCAGTAGGAGTTACCCTGTGTTCCCAGCACCCCAGGACTCTGATGTTCTGAAGCTGTTTCTCCTCATTTTTATACAATGGTAAAAAACAGAAACTACTGGGAATACAATTTCACTACCTAAAGCACTTCTGCTGGGGTTGCACAGGGTGGTGTGAAGGATAGCTCCTGTCCAGGCAAAAGAACAGGTCTAACTCTTGCTTATCAATTTTAATTTAGCCTTTCCAGAAATCATCCTTTCCAAGAGGTCTGGCACTAAACCAAAGCTCAAAAAAGAGACAAATAATAAAATTGCATTTTATCTAATAAGCTGGAACAGAATTCCCTTTGAGATCAGAATTGGATGGTAGATTTTATTTTGTGTACTTTGTATGAATAATTACCATAATCTTCAAAATTATATGAATTTTATCTCTACAACCTCTGCTTTGTGTATAGAAATCCTTAAAGCACAAATCAAAATTATCTGCCACATGACATAAATAAAATTTTCAAAATTCATCCAGAGTTGAGGTCAAAAGGTAAAATACGAAATACAGAAAAAAACCCTCAAGTAAACATGGGAAAGATATAAATATTAGAGATTAAATATGTAAGTTATTCTCACAGTGAACCATCTATTGCCCCTGTAAAATGCAAACATATCCTCAGGTTATTTAAAAATCATACCATCCCACAAGGCTCAGGAGATTTTCACTGTTTGAGATTATTCAGAATAATCAAGATTTTCAGCAGGGTCTGTGATTCTCACAGAAGACCAGCCATACCAACTCAACTGCTATTTAGTGGTTCTGACTGGATTTCTCTTCTAGGAGCCTTTTCAAACGTTCATGTTTTTTTTAGCAACCATAACATCCTTTAAGGGGGGTCCTTTTGCTTGCAAGGAACCTGCTCATTCTTCTGAGGACCCTCTGTCATCAAAATTGTGTCTCTCATTATCCATTTTCAGCTAGCAACTATTTTCTCAGAAGGCACACATTCATGTATGAGAATGCAAATTTAGCAACTATTTTTTTCCTGTTATGTCTGCACTTATTTATCCCAGTAACATGTTTCTGTATTGTCTTCCTTACCTTTTTCTTAAGTCAAAGTGTTTGTCTGTCATCACTGTGACCTCAGTAAAGAGAATTTTAGCATCCAATTATGCTTGACAGTAACTGCTGCTAGCTGGAGATACTCTGGTGCAGTAAATGCACATTTTCTTGCTTCCTTAAAAGGAAATTTTTAAAGCTGCCTTCAATTTTTATTAATATAGAAGAAGTAACATCATTACCTATGAAACTAGCAGGGAATTTAACTAATAGAAATCTATATGAAGAAGAAATTAAACACATGAAGGGTCCTGGAACCTTAACATCTGGTCCATAATAAAGTCACATTGTCCAATTTGAGAAAGGCCAATCCTGTGTATAACAATGAAAGGGGGGCCTCAAGAGAAAGTCAGTGTGATCCAAAAACTGCCCTTGATCTATCTCTGTATCTGGGAATAAATCTTTCCATATATGCTGCTGGGTATCGAACTAAATGCCAGTCAGGACACATTAGGACAAATTATTTAGGTATTAGAAATATGATAAAGAAGAATTCCCTAGTAGGTTATGATATTTAAATTTAAAGAATTATGCAGAACCTGCAACCAAACCAAAATCTCTTTTGGGGAAATCTTACTTTAATTGCTTATGTCTAAAATTCTGCTCCTGAAAACTTCAGCTCATCCCTGAAGAGTTTTAATTCTTGAAGCCTTCTCTGAGCAGGTTCAGGGCTGCCTGAGTGGATTATGCCTCTTTGCAGAGGTCACTGCCCCACCTGCTGCTCATATTCCATCCTGCTAACAGCCAGCTCAGTCACAGTTTGAGGAACCCAGGTTCACTGTCCTCCTTTACCTGAGAATTTTCAAACCTACATCACAAGGAAGAGTCCTGACCCTCTGCTCCACCTAACTGAGAGCTGGCAGCTGAATAACATCTGTGCCACTTCTAATCAGAGTGCAAAGGGAAGCACATTTCCTGTGCCTGTTTTTAGGTCGTTCTCCTGGGAAGGAGGAGGTCTCAGCTGTGGTGTCTGCCCCAAGGACTGCCTGTGCCCTGCAGCTCAGGAGAGGTGCATGTGGGATATATAAACAGACCATGCAGGAACATCTCCAGCCTGTGTCTTTGCTTGTCCCCAGGGAGCACTCTAACTGCAAAATCATGCAAATAGCTAAACTCTTTCCAGGATTTTCATGCTTTCATGCACATCACAGCAGGTACCACGGGTGATGTCCCCAAGGAGCCAGGTGGGTTAGCAAAGCAGAGTTAACAAACCTCTGATGGATACACCTGGCCCCTATTCTCCTATGCCACCCATAAAGATGGGGAGAATTATTTTATTGCAAGGAAAGAAATGGTACTAACATTACTAGAGCTATGTTAATTTAAAGTAAATATTAAAAAGAATGCTCATACTCATCTTCAGAGGAATGCAGTGTGAACCTCTGGAAGGGAGTGAAAGAAAGGGATGGGCTTCTGCAGAGCTGCCCATGTGCCACAGCAGTCCTGAGGACTGGGTCAAGCTGGAGACATCCTGAACTCCCTTCCTCTTCTTCAGTAGCTCTCAACAGCTGCTTCAAGGCTTACTAACCTGGCAGAGAACCCTGATTTCCAGGGAAGGATCCCAGGGGAATCAAACTGTGTGGGACTCAGAAGTCATCCTACAAGCCAATGTCACAGGCAGCTGAACTGTCACTCATGGCTGCAACATCTCTGATAAGGGATCCATGTATCAGCCTGGATTACACCTCTGCTCTGAAGAGCACTTCTCCAAAAGGGTTTAGACATGGAATTTGACCATTTTTTTACCTACAGGTGGTTTAAATGCAGATAATTTCTAATCTTGTGGCTAGATGTCCCATTAGAATCTGGCATTGTCTACTACCAAATGTAATGTCATTTGTTTTTGATGTCTCTCTAAGAAATAGAAGTTATTCTAACTGCAAAGTAATGGTATATAAGTGGTCTCAAAAATACTGTAAAACTATATGAAAATAGTCTAAACATAGTAGTCTTTGATTCATGGTGGTAGAATCTGTAATTTATAATGGCATGGGTGAAATTAAAGGATGTCTATATAAAAATAATATGCTGTCATTGTTTTTAAAACTGATCAAGGTGAAAGAAGTATTAAATAGGATATAATGTACATGTGTCACTGGCAAAAGTGTTGCAAAATGCAAATCAGTTACTATGTTTGCATTATATAAGGTCATAAATTTTTCATTTATTTCAGCAACTTCAATTATGCAGTACTTGATGAATGCCTGTAAGCAGAAGATGCTACTAACCAGAAAAGAAACAAAAACTTTTAAAGAAATCATAGCTCTTTGCTTCCCAGTAGGGTTCAAAAGCAGCACAATTTGTACAACAAACAAGGGTAAAAGTACAGGCCTTTCCCATAGTGTTATTAAGTTGATATCTGAAATACCATGCAGATTTTAGGAAGTGGCAGCTGTGGAGTTTGTGTATGTACGAGACAGATGGAGACGATCAGCTGTAACGTCTCCAAAGGGGCTTTTGTGGTGCCTCAGACCAGTGAGTCATGAAATGAGAAATGTTTGTGTGGCAGAGCCCAGGAGCTCTGTATGAGATGAAAGCAAGCACCATCAAGTGAGTGTTCTCCAGCCTGACAACAGAGTAAGATCATTCATTTGACTGATTTTTTCTAAAAGATAGTTCCAAAGGGCTTGGTAGTTTCACATTTCACAATTTTCTGTACAAAACAGTGTCCAGTTACTGCAGGGGTAATATTACATGCAAGTCAAAAGACGGAAGTGCCACAGCTGTTATGACATACAATACAAAAATTTTTACATTTGACTTTGAGCTGTAAAAAAATACTATATAATAGACTCAAAGTGACTTACAGGCCGAAAACCATCATGATTATACATGCTATTTTATGAAACAAACTGGGCCTGAAAGCTGAACCTTGTTTTGGTCTTAAAAGTCTTCTCTGTATGTTTATTTTATATGTACAGCATGACAGCATTTAATATCTCTCAAGGTCTTCAGCTTCCTCCTCTACTTAGCAAGAACCTCCTTGATCTGGTCCTGGTAGTGTCCACAAACATTTCAGTTTCAGTGCAGCTCTTCTAACTGTTACATTTTTGTTCTCAGAGCAGGGCAGACCAATTTATGGTGGCTAAAAGCAGTTTTTAAATTTCAAGTTAAAAGCCACCCACAAAGGGGATGAGCTGTGCATGCCTGGTGGTCACACACAGGGTGAGCAACATCTGGGCTGGCTCTGGGGTCAGGCCCATTTTTGGCTGTCAGGAGGAAATTCTCATGAGCCACACTGAGCTGATTTGGCTTATCCATTGCAAAGCATTCCTGATTCACTGGGTTGGAACAGGAAGAAACTAACAGAGGCATGCACACAGGTGGGGTGCACACACTCACTGCACAGAGAGCTTTTGTCTCCTGAAGCAACATGCTTTAGGTCAGTGATGTAACAACTTTAGTTGTTAGACCTTGTGCTTGACTGAGATATATCCTGCACTATTGTTGGCAGGAATTGAAGCAAATATGTGGAAGAACTGGGGTTTCTTGCTGAAGAAAACTTACAGCTCAATGGTCACAAATTCGTCCTCAGAACTAAACATTTCTAAGATCTGGAAGGTAAGAAGAGATAAATTGTGGTTCATTCCACATCTTTAATGATGGTCATTTAGCAACAGAAATACATGAAGCAGTAACCTGGGTGTCAGTCTTTAAGATTATAGATTAGGGCATTTTTCCATCATGAAGAGTTACTGTTTTCACGGTCTTCCTATACAGACATGGTGTTTCTACTGGAAACCACAACTTTTGAAATCATAAAGATTGTGGGTTAATTCTTGTTTTCATATAATCCATGGAAGCCAGGAAGTTATTAATATGTTTTACATCTGCTGCCTTGGTGATTTTTAACATGTTGTACTTACTGTAAATACCAAAGAGGGTACTTTGCATTTGATACATGATCTAAAAATCATGTATTAGGCAAAAGAAACATATCTTATACACAAAGTCAGGAATTCCTTATGTCATTCATATTTTGTCTGCAAATTCATATAATTTATATAATTACCACCCAAAATGGGGAAGAAAGAATACTATTATAGTAAAAGTCTTTGCAATGGTAGAATGACTGTGGCTACACACACTTCCTAGAACCAAGACTTTTGTCTGTTCACCCTCCACTGCTCTCCAGGCCCCTTAATTGTTGACTGGGGTCAGGGATGCTGTGGTGGGTCAACAGTGCCCCCAGTCTTTTGCAATGAGAATGATAATGATGGTTATTTCCTGTTCATTCCTGATGCCACTTGGCACTTCTTTTATGTGCTTGCTATCACAATATGCACCTTGCTTTTTCTTCATTTGTTTGCATTTCCACATTATATCTGCATTTGCCATGTTTGGTTATGAGTGTTCAAAGCTGGCCTTTTGTCCTGAAAGAAATGTATTGTCATTTCTTCATTTGATATAAGCACATCACTCTTGTTATGCTAATGGATGTTTCAAAGCATATATATTACTAACTCCTTCATTTTCTGTGTCAGATAACAGTCTTTAAGTTCCACTTCTTAAATTCCCAAAATTATTTTTCTTCCATTGTCACATTTGCAGACCCCATTTGCCTGCTCATCATTCTTCATACAGTATCATGGCTAGTTTTTTCTTAAACTGCCCTTAAGAAAAGAACACAAAGTTTAAGTTGATATAATAAGAGATTGTGCTAAACACCAACTGCTTCATGAGCAAATCCTTTTGAGGCAAATAAAAAAAAGTCAACAGCTTACATCAAGCTTATTGTATACTTGGAACCTGTCAGCCTATATTTTTGTACAAACATCTTTGAAAATCTTCTGCTTCTGTCATGGTGTTCTAAAGATAGATGCATTAGTAATAAAACCTTATTTGATTACATAATTGAATTCTTGTCAGCCATAATTAAACACTAGCTCTTAACAGAACTCTAATTATTTCTGCTTAGTTTGCTCAGGTCACATAAACTACTCTTGCTTCTAAAGCATGCAGCAACTCTTAATCTAATTTAGCCTTGGGGTTTTTTCACCTTGTTATTATAAACCAATTCATCATAGTCAATGAGGGCTACAAATGCCAAGCATCCTTTTCCTGCATCATTTTGGGACCTTTTCTCTACTGCCACAGAACTCTCAGAGAACAAGAGAACCCATTCAACAGATTTTCAGCAGCATTTTCCAAAACAGAAGGTAAGTTTCACCTCCCACATCTTCCCAACACTATGCCCCATTTGGTTCCTTCCTTTATAGTATTTTTCATACAGATTTTTTACAGGGACCACTCACCACATTCCGAGCTCAGCAAAGGTGAAAACTTTTGTTTGTGATAATGCAGAACGCCAGCTCAATTCACAGACTAAAAAAGCATGGAAAACCAGTGAGATCTCTATTTCAGCTCAGTTCAGTTCAGCCCAGAGAAGTTGTGGATGCCCCATCCCTGGAAGTGTTCAAGGCATAGCTGGTGTCCCTGCAGGTAGCTGGAACTTGATAATCATTAAGATCTCTTCATCCCAAACCAATCTATGATTCTCTGATATGTTTAAGCTAGATGTTTTTATGTTCATACATGTAAAAAATTCCTTTCAGCTTTAATCAAACCTCCCTTACAGTTCAGACTGTTCGATAGTGTCAGACATAACTAGAAATATGAAAAAAAAAATCAAATTAAAAAAAAATACAGAAGAAGAAGGAAATGCTAACTTCTCATCTAACTTTTCATTTGAAAAAGACCATTTTTTTTCTCACAGAAACTAACAGTTTGGAATCTAATTTCATGTAAAAACTGAAGATCTCTAAAATGAAAATAAGGTCCTGTTTCATCTTAGTCCGGAAATTACTCAGCTTCAAGATGATGCCAAAAGCAGTCTTTGGTCACTGAAAAGAAATTGCCTGTGAGTAAAACCTCTCTCCTAATAAATTGATTGTGCAGCCTGTGCATATCCAATATATTTATTCCACTTGTATCTTACTCAAAAAAAATCACAAAACAGGAAGTGGGTTTATTTTATTTATTTGGACTGACTTCAGGTCTCAGAGGATGACTTTGGAGACTTTCAAGACCATACAAAATCAAAACAAAGTAATGTTACTCATGATTACATGGCCTTTTATTTAAAAAAAAACCCAACACACTATTGTCTTAGTTCATCAGATTTCTTCTGTTCATCCTTTTATATATAAAAAGAAATGAACTTTGGAAAGTTGAAAAGAAAAGCTTTTACACAAGCTACACTGCTTATTTCTGCCCATTGGCCTGATAAGCTATTTCAAGAAATTCTTTCTATCAGTTTTAGAAGAAGTCAAATGGGATAAAGTGCAGTTTCACGGATCATATCCAGATAAAAATAAATACACAGAGGCTAGCATCCCTATCTGACCACATTCTATCAGCTTGAACAGCAAAGAGATTTTGGATGTAAAGGCACCTTGATAAAGGTGACTGATCAATTCAAGCTTTATAAAACAAGACTCTTTTCAAAACATGACTCTTTCAGTACAACAACCAAAACCAGTGCTCCAACTAAACAGTTTCTATAATACTCCTTCGGGGAAAAAAAAAGATTGCTTGAGATTTTCGACATCACAAGCAATATTGGCTCATCCTTCAGTGGATGGAATAGATGGAATATAATACAGATGGAACATAAAATTGGGAAGAGAAAGCAGAAAGAATCCTGTAGTTAAAGCACAGATGGATAGAGATAGCAAAATGCTGTTCCCTCAACTATGAAACCTCTCTTTTGTTGATTGGGAGTGTTACAGTCATGATGAATCATGACTCAATCCCAGGAAGCAAGTTGAGCAGGCATGAGTTTAAAGCTGGATTTCAAACTCTCCTGTGCTAAAAAAGCACACATTGCAGAGCTTCACACTTCTCCTACTGCATTTTATTGTGGCTGGGTTGTGAACCTGTAGGCCAGGAGCATCTGCCTCCTGTAAATGTCTGTTTATCTACAAGAACAACTGGCAGCTTTCTTTACAGGGTGCTGTCCTGAGCTTATCAGCAAATACAACAAATGCCTGTGATGACACAACCAGATTAATTACATGTGCTATTTCTTCTTCTTCTCTCAGAAACTTAATAAACCATTGTGGTTATTACTTATGAATATTGCATGAATATTACACTAGAAATACTGTTCAGGCTGCTGAATATCCATCTTCAGTATGTAACAAAAAAAAATTAAGCTCACTATGCTTAGACTTTCAGTCCAGATGGCAGAGATTAAATCACATGCTCCTTTACAAGGCATTAGTCATAAGGCAGTGACATGCAGAGTATATGGTGAAAGCCTAATCTCTAAGGGTAAGAAATGGCCATCAAAAAGACAACTAAGAATGAGGGCAAATTTCCATAAGCTGAAGTGATGGGCTTTTCTTAGAGTTTGACTTCCAATAAAATAATCCATTTTTGTAGAGTATGCTTTTCCACTTGTCATTTCTCTAATCTGAGCATGAATGCTAATCCATCCATCTGGAAGAAACAGTGGAAATTATTTTCTGAATTAGATAAGTAGCTGTCTCCCATCATGTACAGGTAGGGAGGATTGGAGCTTTGCTGAGCTCTCTTGCAGGTCCTCATCTCACTGCTGTGGCTCCAAGAGCTCCAAAAGGCAGGTCAGTGACTCAGGCAAGCTCCTACTCACAATGTGCTGGTGGAAGACAAAAAAGAATCCTGACACTGGAACAATGAGCAGCTCCTGTTCCAAGAGCTTTGGAAGAATTTGAGTAGCTGGACTAAAGTACTTACCTTTAGGAAGGAAAACTGGTACTTTGATTCATGTGTGGAGGCTTGGGGGGACTTTGATTATGTTGAATTAAATCAACCAAACAAGATTTCGTCACAAACCACTGCAGAACATTTATATTTTTGGTATTTTGGATATTTTGCCTTCATTACCCTTTGCTCCCACTTCTATCTTCCACTCCTTATAAATGTTGAATGAGTTTCCATTCATTTTGCTAAAATGAAGCTGTGGTGTTTGTTATTCTCCTCTGTCTTTTCTGAATATATTGAAAAACAACACCTGCAGGCAGAAATGTTATTTGGAAAAGAAAGCTCTTACAGAGGATGGAAGAAAAAAACATTGTGTTCTCTTTTATTTTGTCATTCCCCTTCATTTTTAAACTTGATTTTCTCTTCCTTTCCTGTGGAGTCACACACAAAACTTTGGCAAACAGCTTCAGGGACCCATCCATCCCTGGGCTAGACCAGCACCAGAGGCAGATCAGGAGACAGAGAAAGTTGTGAAGGATGTCAGAGGGCAGAACCAAAACATGAACCAGCTGGAAGGAGAAAGATTAAAGTTTCTTTCAGAAGCATAGTCTGGATCATGCTGGAGAAGGACCTGGTAGATATGGACATTTTTAATGGAAAAGCATGCCTTTTTCAAAAGTTAATGTTATGATGAGGCACTGGAAAATGTTTTCAAGAGGAGTAATGGGTTCTCCATCCCTGGAATTATTTAAGGCAGGTCAGATGAAGTTCTGAGCAACTTGGTCTGGTGGAGGGTGTCCCTGTGCTTGACAGGGAGTCTGGAAATATGTGATCTTTAAGGTCCCTTCCAATGCAGGCTCTTCTATGACATGATTCTATGCTATATTTTAAAACTGATGCATGAGGCCAGTCTCATGGGATGGTTTTTCAGGTACTGCCCTGGCAGTGTTTGCAGAAGGTTGTGAAGAGTTCAAACAGTGCCACATAATTCTTCTGTTCCTTAGGAAAAACTGTGTTCTAGAAGTAAAATTGCCAGACAAGATACCTAAATTTACAGATGAGAAAAATGGTGCAAAAAGGTGTTTTGAACAGCAGGGTGACTCTACTGCAGGACTACAAGGACACAATACTGTAGGAATTCTGCTTGAGCATTAAAAGGATGGGCTGCACCCAGACCTGTGTGAGATGAATGCTGTGATCACAGACTACTCACTGCTCAGATAACAGAGATCCATCAGACACACAGATGTCCCTCTGCCTGGGAATAGCACTGAACTCCCTGCAGCATTGCCAAAGCTCTTTGGGAGTCACCTCCTCAATTTAGGGATAGCAGCACATGTCACCATGTTGGTGGCTATCATCAGGAGCTGAGCAGGTTATAAAGGCTGAGAAACCCTCTTCCCACTCCCCTTCTACAGGCTGTTGGGTCAGATGTAAAAGCAGAGGAGATGCCTTGTAAAGCCAGAGTGGGCATGAATTTTCTTTTCTGACCAAGTGAGCCACCCTGTGGTATAAAGCTGCTGTATGTGTTGTCACAGAAATTATTATTTTTTCACTGAAATGAAATTATTTTATGAACAGTTTCTGGACAAGAGTAGCTTAGAATGAAATAAATGTATTTTCCAGCAAGTTTCATGCAGCAGAAAGAGGCACTTGCAATTTATAAAATATATATAAATATTTCCCAGGCAGCACAGCTCTCCAGCTATTCCCCAGATATCAACTTGGTGTACCTTTAAGTGTTATATCACCAAAATATGAGAAAGAAAATACATAAGTCTCATGTGCATAGAGGCTACATTCTATTTTTGGTGTTATGTTGAGGTAAATCAGAAGACAGCCCAGTGAAGAAAATTGCTCTCAGATTCACTGGTATTAACCTGAAAGCAGAGCACAGTCCTTGAAATGCAGTTATATAATGTCTGGAGAGGAGATTCTGGTAGAATAAATGATCTCTGAAATGCTAGCAGATAATTAAGCTGAAGTCAAAGCCCAAACCTAGAGCTCATTGCTGCATATTAATTTAGTAAAACAGATTATTCATGCTTTGGATGTTACCTTTTCATTTGGGAAAAGCAGGTATGTCCTTAAGGAAGTTTTGACTGGATTTCACTTGCTTATTTTAAATTTAAAATCCTCAAGAGGAGCTAAGATAACTTGATAGCTGATAAACATCTGAGACCAAGGGGGAAACATCACAACATATCATCAATATTTTTAGTTCCCCATTAATGATTTACATTCCCCTGTACTACCAGATATCTTCAAAAGAACATATCAAAACTGGAGAGCCATGCACTTGGTTCATGGAAAGTTAAATTTGCTGCAAAAAGCCCTATGAATTCAAAGCTCTGAGATCAAATTCTGATTTCTGATGTTGGGCACACACTTGCAGTCTGGCTTTGAAGAGTTTCAGTGGGTCTGGGGAATTTCCAGGCTCTGTGATGCCATGCCTACAGGCAAGTCCCCACTGAGCTCTGCTGCAGAGCATCAAAAGAGGGGACAGGTCTCTGGGAGTGACTGGCACAGATATCTCAGCTTCTGCCATCAGGAGCTGGCATGCCATCCCAATTTAGCTCTCCCAAAGAAAGCTGGGACCACTGCTTTCCAAGTCAGGCTGGGCAATCCCTCTCAGTGTATGTTTTTAGTATATGTTTTAAGCATTTAAGCAATGGCAATAGCTTTTTTTTTTTTTTTTTTTTTTTTTTTTTTGCTTTTTTTTGCTTTTTTTTTGCTGTCTTTTTTTCTTTTGTAACTTTCCATATCAGATCAAGCTAAGAATACTGAATGGCAAAATTCAGCCTTTTTATAGCAAAAGCTATTCTTAGCTGTTTGGTGAGAGGACAACTGAGATTCAATAATATGCCCAAATCACTGGGTATGCTGCAGAAATTGACTCCAAAGATCTTAGCTAACAGCATCCTGATGCCTTGCCCTTGACATGTTCCTACCTATTGCAGTGCAGACTGAATCAAGGCTATTTTCACCAGTGGATCATCATTCCTCATTATAGTTACTGCAAAGTGGTGGGTTTGGAATCCATCAGAGAATATATAAATAGACCAGTGACAAAAGCATGAGCATGCAATGTTTTACAGAATCCAAGCAGAAAGAACACTTGATTACAAAAGTGTTTTGAATTTCCTTAGTATTTAAGAATTTTTATTTGTGTTTTCCTTTTACCTAGTTTTGATTCAGTTTCTGAAGTGCTGCAGGTAACCTCCAATCATTGAGCATTTAAATAAAAAATACAGCAAGCATCATCATCTCTTCTGTCCTACTGTGAGCTCAGAGATCCTCTGCTTCAATAGATGGCCAGGCAGGGGTGAGCAAGCACTCTCAGACCAGAACTGGAAATAAGAGCTTTCCTTCTGCCAGGCACATGGGTCCATGAGACATTTTCTATAAATGCATTTGTTTCCATGTGTGTACGTAAAATCTACAAAGCAAATGGTATAATCCAGTATAATCCTCAGCCTCCATTGTTGCAGGATTTAGTGAATAACTGCTAAAAATGGAAGGAGAACAAACAAACAATTTTTTAAGAATGCAGTGAAAAATAGCTTTAATATTCAGCACAGCTTAATGAATTGAAGACACTTTTCTACTCAGTCCCTACCAAGCTGGAACACTTTTCTTTGCAGCTAAATGAAAGTCCTTCATTCTCTTTAGAAAGCTGTTGTGTAGAATGACAAGATAAAATCAGTATGAGTTACACTGGCTTTTTTTGTTATCATATGGCTGTCATACACGAAGGTCTTAGTGGCATTTAACAAGTTAAATTTACTCTCTATAGAAAGAACTTTGGCCAAATCCTATTCAGCAAGAAAGAATTCACGACTGATGCCCCTTTTAATTAAAACACAAAATGTTCCCAGGTCAGACTGGTCTCAATGTTGCTGTGTCATTAGAGAAAAATAGTCTGGCTACTATTTAGGTGACTCATCAAAATGTTTTCTTACTCTTTACTACTGTTTCAGGAAATTTATAAGGGATAAATATATTTAGAACATTCAAAAAATTTGATTAATAGATCTGAGGATTTTTGTCTGATGCTTATCTTCTCTCACAGCCACTGATACAGCATTACATGTTTCTGCAGCCCCCTTCACCATTTGGCTTAACCTTCACTGGAGTAGCCAGTGAAAGTGACACCAGGACTAGGACTAGATCTGGATCATCATCCAAGGATTCAATTTTTTCCTCATTGTGATGGTTATCAGTAAAAGGTAGTAATTAGCCCATGTCTACAGCATTTAGGTGATGCAAATCCATGAGCACAATCATTTTTCCTGAACACACTAGTATGACCACTGAGTTAAGGAAATGAGTGAAGGAGACTATTTAGATTAGTGTCCTCCATGGATTTTTTAAACAAATTATAACTTTTTTTTTTTTTGGTCAGGATTTGGTTAATTTCTCATGATGCTATTTAAGACTGATGCACCTTCTAAACAGATTTGTCATTGCTCATTACATGGCCTTGACAAAAGATCTCATTACTTTTGGAAAGGAGAGTAGTTTGTCCCCCTGACATTTCAGAGCTGCAGCCAGGCAGAAAACTCTGAACCTTGCTGTAAGCCCAAGAACTTCCTTTGTGTTTCTGTGAATGCAAGTGAGCAAATCTATAATATGCTTTTTTTAAACTGCAGTCCTCTCCAGAGTTTGGCATTTGTTCCAGCTAGGACTTGTCATCATGTTCCATCAGGTACTTTCTGCTCCTATAAAAATGTCCCCAAATGTTCACTCATCTTTAATCACAATAAATTGGTCTCATATTTAATTGGTTTTACAAACTAAGATATATCTCTGAAAAAATAAACTACTTCTCAGAAGGACAATGTCAAAAATAAGCCAAGGGCTTTCCCAGTTGTGGCTCTCAACTGGTCTTTTGGCATAAATTCTTAGTGTTGGAAGAGAGAAAATTGAGTTTTAAAAAAATAAATAGAAGTATGCTTTTAGAATGCAATTGGAAAAGTAAACAAAATCTTTACATCAGTAAGTTAGGGCTAAGATTTTCTAACATAGCAGGTTTGGTCTGGTGTTTCTTGACGGTGGCTGCAGAATTTTGTTTCTGAAACAGCACTGAGATGTAATGTTCCTCTAACCCCTTTATTTTGCCAGATTCTGACTGGGCAAACAATAATCCCTGTCAGCTCCAAAGTAAGAAAGTAATGTTGCATTTCCAGTTGAATGATTCAATACTGTGCAGAGAATGGAGACCACAGTAGTGTCACACATTAACACCTACAGGGAATTTGACAGTAATTTGTTTCACTTTTTTACCAAGGACAGTTTGGGACAGTTAGATTTATGAAGCCATAATAAAATATTGACCATGTCAGTGGTAGAATTACATCCATTTCACTTTCTTGCTCTTTCTCCCTTACTTATTTTTAGTGCTGTTCAAAATACCTTCCTATGTATCTGCACAGAGCTGTAAAAAAAATATACTGACTTAAATGAATGATTTAAAATGTAATTTATAATACTCTCATAATTCCAAATGATAATAATATGTTTCCTCAGAGACTTTACTCAAATAAAAAATAAATGAAAGAGCTATTATATTTTCCTTCTCCTTTCAGAAATTTTCAGTAACCTACTTCCAAAAGCCCAGCTTTGGCATTCTGTGAGATATTCTTACCCTGTCCCTCCCTGAATTCCCTGCCCTTCTGTTTTTCTTCCCTGTTTGTTGCAATGCCCACCCACTGCAGGTGGGGATTTGCTGCAGTCTGACTGAAGAACTTTGATACTAGAGAAGCAGAGCAATGGTGTTCTCTTTTCTGTAGGGATGTGTTCATCCTGACAGCACAAAAATGGCAGTCCTGGCTTCTGCATTACAGAGCTGCACACACTTTCAGTTCTCTTCCCTAAGGGAGGGGAAATCAGCAGCTGTGCCCCACAACAAGGGATGAAGTGTGTATCCAATGTGGAACAGCTGTTCCCTGACTATGTTTACCTTCTGTGGCATAAAACCTGTGATGGCAGATCTACCCCATGTGAGTAAAACCCACAAGGATAATAAATGTCCATCCCAGCTTGCTCTCTGACCAGGAGCTCTGCTCCAGACAGAGGGAAAGCCAAAATGCACAGCCTGATCCAAGGGAAGGGATGCCTTGGGCCCAAAGCTGTGCTACTGCAGGTACCACCTCCTCCTGAGCAGGGTGAAGAAATTGTCTCTGCTTCTCATGTGGAGCTCAGTCCTGTGTGCCTCTTCATTCAGGTTCTTGAACTCTCCCACAGCCTGGGACACCAGCTGGCTGCAGGGCTGGGCTATCACAGGTACCCCCATCTTCTCTCCTGGGCTGTTTCCAAATTTGGAGGTGATGGAGGTGGCTCTTTTAGCCATGGGGTGCACTTTACTGGGAGAAAGTTCAGATGCACATGAATATCTAAGCCTGACATTAGAAGAGCAAAGGGAGATAGTTTTTACATGATGGGATCTCACACTTCTGTGGCATGACAGTGAAATCCATCTTCCTCTAACCAAACCATCAGCAGTGTGTATCTTTTTGGCAGATTCAGAATGAGAAAGGGTGCTCCAGGGCCAGATACAAGAGTATTTGGTGCCTAAGAGAAGAAAAACTGAGAAGATTTATCATGGAAAACTCTGACTTGCTTCTGGCAAGACTGATGATTTTTTTTGCACAAAGAAAAATTAATGGATCTGTGTGAGATCAGAATGAATTAGACAAGACCTACAAACATGCAGAGAACTTCTCAAATATCTTCAGTAGTTTAGAAGGCAGTGTACAGTTTGTCCATGTTGTGTCAGGCTATCATTTTGTCCCTGCTGCTGGGCTGTGTCTAGAGAAATAGGTAAGTACCACTTTATTAAGTACAAACATCCAGAGGACTGGGTTGTCTGCTTTCCATCAGAGCTGTAGGAGTTACAGGTTTGTACTTCTATAATAATATGTTGAATAATTTCATTCAGCTTTTTAAGTTATCCCAGGTGCTTAGCAGAGGTGTATGGGGAGATATTATTTGGCTTGTCATCATCCTAGATACCAATTTCTCAGATTCTTCTGAATATCTCTTTGGGGGAGAGAGAAGACTCTTGTTTATTCTCTGAATTCTTCAATTTGGAGGAAAACTCTCTCAATTCTGTATTACTTTGTACAAATTTCACCTGCCTGTGAAAACACTGCTACATACCCTATTTTTAAAAATATTTTTAAGTGTTCAGTGACTTTTTCCTTTCACTGTACCTTCATTTTTTTCCTTTGCTTCTCAACATTCATGTCAAGTTAGAGCTGGTGGAACACTCCCTGGGGCAAGCCAGCCAGAGACACTCACAGATTTCTATAGCTAAAGGAAGCTTCAGCTCCCCTCACCACAAGCTATTCTCATCTTCTTAAAATATCTAATGCAGTAATGTTTAGCAATGAACAGAGCTCAGAAAGAAAATGGTGTTGAGTCTTTATATAATTGCTGAGATTAGAAAGAACCATTGGTCTTCATCAAGGGATCAGCTGGGAATGCAGCCTTGGACTTGGGACATGTCCCATCCCTGCTCTTGACAGAGTCTTACCCATGGATGTGGGAGAGGGGGATGCAGAGCAACTTGCTGGGGACTCCCCCACCTCTGAGACATCCACAGCAGGTTTCTGTGAACAGAATTTTATGACTGCTTCTTCCTTTACAACTGGTCCACAACTCAAAACAAAGCTCAGCTGTTACCTCTTGAAATAATGTGTTCTAAAAATATATAGATGAATGCTGACAGTGAGAGGAAGCTTTGATTGACAATGAATACATTGCCTCTGATTCACCTAAGTGAAAAAAAAAAATATTTATTAAATTTTAAATGCAAGATGCAGAGATTCAATCTGTTACAGAAAGAGTGGAAGTCAGAAAAGAATGGCAAATGTCAAGAATTAAAACCTCACATACAAAATGAGGGTTGCATTCAAAATGAAGTGTCCTGCTCTGGAAAATTGTATCCAGACAACATGCATACTTAAATACGAAGCAATTTTATTTCATGGCATTTCTAGACATAATTCTTTTTACATAAAGATCACTTGAATTTTCACTAGTTTCATCTATGCTACCATGATGTCATGTTCTGAAGGCTTGAAAAGGTCTCTTCCAATTACACCTGACAGGTTTTGGGCATCTGAGAAAGAGCACTCCAGTCCTGTGGCTTCAGAGAGCTGCACAGCTCTGTCCCTCCAGGCAGGTGTTTCTGCTCTTTCCAGCTGAACTGAAGACAGATGGAATTTGACAGTGTTTCCCCTTCAGTTGCTTCCTAAGGAAAATTAGCTAGATTTGTCTTTTGGTTGATGTACTCACAAATGACAAACAATTGACAGCCAAAGGTATTTTCCCACACTAAATCCACAGATCTGACAGAAAACACCACTGAAACAAAAGCAATAATAAGAAAATAAATTCCCATGTGCCTGTGAAATTAGAATGTTTTGTAAAAATGACTGCATTTGTTATCTGTGCCATTAATGGCTGATGCAAAGCTAATCATGGTATTGGTACAAAAGATGAAGTTAATAATAGGGAGCCCACAGGGCCATTTTGCTAATATTGCTGTGCCACAGCTATGTTCAAGCTAGACAAGAAAAGAGATTAATTCCAATTATACAAATGGTGAGTTCAAAAAGCTGTAGCATGGGGACTAAATGAGTGGAACCTTCAAAGTTCTTCCTACAGCATATCCAGCTTTTTTAAAGGGCTCTGTCAATTTATAGTAAGAGGACCACAAAGGAAAATGTTACAGAAATGAATTTGCAAACTCAGAGAAGAAAGGTGTTAGTAATACTTCTATGTCTAAGAAATTCCCTACTTGGCATATCTATATTAAATAGTCTCAGCTGTTTGCAGTGTAATGTGATGGAAAATAAATATTCAGGCTGATATAAGAGGCTGCTAATATAACCTTCATGCTGGCCCTTCCTTTGCCAAGTATCCAGAAATACAATTTCTGCTCTCTGCAGTCACAGAATAACAAAACTCTTGCAAACTTTCTCTCCTGACCTCAAACAGTGGAGAAAACAAATTTTGCATTCTCTTGAGTTTGGGGGCATGTCATATCTATTTACTAGTGTTCCATTGTATTTCTTGCTCTTTTTTTAGTCCACATCAAAGGAAAATAGCAGCTCAGTCTTATTATTCCAAATGTCTATCGATCTAAGGTCCTCAGGGCAAGCCTTGCAAGCACAATGATCTTATGGTTTTGTTTTCTGAGGTCTAAGGGCAGATCTCAGATTTAGGACAGCATGCAGCTTTCCAAGAGCATTGGAATGTGGTAATACCTGGTTCTATGGTAATACCATACAACTATTAAGAAGAAAACATTCTAAATATTACCTCCAAAAAAATAAAACCACTTAAGACTTGCTGGGTTTTTTTTTTCAATCCAACTTACCAACTTACAACTTACTTTTTTAAAAGTCATTAAGTTCAAAACATGACAAGAGAGTGAAAAAACAGATGGTTATACAGGAAAATTTCTGTTCCTGTGGACAGAGGGATTTATGATGTGCTCATCAGTAACTCTGTGGGCATACATAAAAAGATCCAGTCAGAAGAGGACTGATAGTTTTCTGCTTGTGTTACTTCACATGTTTCAGAAGCTCCACTGAGTCTCCTGAAGTCACAGCAGATTTTACAGACCTTCAGCAAAGAAAACAGGACCACCATAGGCAGTTACACAGATTTTAGTCTTTGTCAGAAATCAAGGGGTTAATAAGCTGCAAAAAAACTCTATTACCAGCTTTTTGCAGACCTAAATGTTATTAGTACTTCACTGAATGGATGGTTTCTTGCTGTATTGCGTAAAAATCATTCCTTTAAAAGAGACTTTCTTGCCCACCTCTTTCATATACTGTGCAATACATACTGGTTATGCAGTAAGATCATTGCAAAGGTAATTTCTTTCAGCAGCATTATAAAAATTTTATTGGATCAATAGCTGCTGAAGTATTGAAGGCAGTCATAAATTTTTATGGCATTAACAGAATTCAGTAATTTGTCACTCAAATGGGTCCAAATGAACAAGGTCTATGAAACTCTATTTGATAGTTGCAAAAGTTACTGAAATAGTGCAGGTAATTTGGAAAAACATAGTTGGGTAGGTTTGTCTCAAACCATAATTTGTAGGTCAATAAAATCAGAAAATAACTTTCTGCAGAAGACTGACAGACTTGGCTCCTGGCTGCCACATTACCCCATGGGCTGTGAGTTGAGTTCTGGCAAATATGCTTTGCTCCTGAATGAAATACAAAAGTCTCTTCTCACTTGGAAACACATATGCTCCTTTAGCCTGGCATAAATTGGAAGTATTGACCAACAAGTAAGTTATTTCTCTTTTTCTGGAAAAAAATATGAGAAAGAAAATATCAAACAGTTTTTCCATCAGTTTGCTTCTTAGTGTTTATTTTGAGCTACTCATTAACATCTGAACCATTTTCATCTTTGTGGTTTACCAATCAGCCATGAAACAGTGTAAAACTAGATATCTTTTATTTATATTAAATTGCCTATCATTGTCTTACAATATTTTCCTTTAGGTGGTTTTTTTCCTTTTTACAATTGCTACTTTTTTTCTGTTTATTATTGGTTTTTGTAATAACAAAATCTGATATGACAACAAAAAAAGGAAGAATAATTTTTTTAAAAGACCCTTCATCAAAATCTAATAAAATTATTCAAGTAAAGTTTGTTGTTTGTTTTGATTTTTTTCTTCCTCTACCTAAGTAAATACATTTTTTTAACAGGAGACAATTATAACATTTCCTCATCTTTAAAAAAGCCAAAAATTATTACCAGATTAATTTTTATTAAGATTTTGGAAGCAACCCTGTTTTTTAACATGATGATATCTCCTCAGGCCTCTGCTACACTTTAATCCTTTTGCTTCACTGAGAGGATAGAGACCAGAAGGAAACACGAAATGTTTTATGAGGAGGTTTCATGATACCATCCTTTGACTCCTGCTGCAGCAGGGAAACAGTGCCAGAGCCTGTGGTTTCTATTAGCTCTGCTGGTGCTAGCACAACTAAGAGTCAAATTCATTCCTGAAAACACAAAAAAACCAATGTGGCTGTGACTCTCCCTCTTGCTGAGCCATCATTTTGCTCTGGACCAATGCACATTCACCACCACACCACAGAGGTCCATAGAGTTCATGCCACAGAAAGCACAAAGCCTTTCAGCTCAGATAAAAGAAAATGTGCCAGCTTTATTTAGGTTCTGCTGTTAATTGTTTTCTACTCTAAAACATGCATATGGAAACTCAATCTGGAAGTGCATGCTTCAAAATGTCAGGAAGACAGACACATGGTCAGCACAAGCTTTGTCAACATGCACTGACATAAGAACTACAAACCAAAGGGTGTTCTCTAAATTTATGTCTGGTTATCTGAGACCAAACCCCTCAGCTGATCTCAAAAGTTGTTTTCTACAGAGTAGATTGAAATGATATGCTGAATCTTGCACATGAGTTGAATGTGAAATTAGCTGTGAAAGGCAGATAAATTGCTTTATTATCTTTTTCTATTTATAGAAATGAAAACCCACAGAAGGTTTGGTTTGCTTGATTTACTATACAGCTCTGCATCAACTAAAGCTACTCTGAGGGCAATATTAAATAAACAAGTGTCGTTAAAGAGAATTACCACCTTTATATACCCTGGCATAAAAAATAATCTCCAGGAAAAACCAAAAACCAAAAACAAGGGAAAAGGTTTTGTTTCATCTTTTCAGAAAACCTTTTTCCTTTAAGAGAAATTTTTTTCTCCTCTGTTCTCAAAAGTCCATTTCTAGTGCTCTTGAAAGTCAACTCAGTTATCATGAATCAATTTTTTTGTTGAAATGATACTTGCATCAGGTTTTCTATATTTCACTACAACTGGTGGTTTTGAACACACATTTATTAAACTTGTTACATCCACAGATAAAATTAATTTGAAAGCATGAAAAATCAATATTTTAAAAGTTTCCGAAATCCATTTTAATCTGTGTACTGGGAGAAAATATTCCTATAGCTGCATCTGAGAGGAGCATCTTTAAATATTTTCAATATATTTCATGATTTTTAATTAATTAGGAAAAAAACTAATTAATTAGGAAGAAAACCATTTAAAGATAGAACATTAGACTAATTCCTAATATAATGCACTAAAGCGTATGAAAATAAATATGCTGTACTGAATCTTCCATTACATAAGATGCCTCATAAAAAAAATCATGTCTCCCATTTTTTTAACTTTCATTACTCCCTGAAACCCAGAGGAATAGCTGAATCAGGTTAAATTAACTCTGCTTGCTCAAATAAAATAGAGATATAGGAAACATAAATGCTCAGTAATTAATGAAACACCTTTCTACTTTTTTTATTTTATTATGTTGCTTTCTTTAAATAAGAGCTACATTTATTATAAAATGTATTTTTTTACATTTCATTTGAAGTCAGAAGCTTCAGCAAAGATTCTTCTATTCTAAAGAAAGCAATATAGAGGAACAGCTCTTAGTGAATAGAACTGTAAGCAGTATTCAGTCATTTAGTATCCCTCCTTTATCCCCATTGGAGTTGTCCTCAAAAGAACAACAAAAATTATTTATGGAGCATCAAGAGTTTAATTGAGATTGGGAAACTATTATGTGCCATAAAACCTGTACCTCTATTAATCTCATGACTCCTAGAAGTCAAGAAACTTATTAATTCTGTTTCTCAGGAACATATTTTGAAGTTTTGTATCTTGAATATCAGGAGTCAGAGGACAACAACCTTTTTGTGGAATTTTTTTACTCAATTTTGCTATTTGTTTCTCTTCTTTATCAGCTCACGTGTTTCTGTGCTGTGATTTCATCCCCTTTACATCATCTTCAAGGTGATCCTTAACATGCAAAGTCTTCCTCAGCCAAACACACAAGTCTTTATTGCAAATAACATGAACTAATAATCTTTCAGTGAACATCTAGCACAGAGTAAAAACTTCCATCATTTGAAATATTTTCCCAGTGATTCCCACCACAGACATGGTAACCACCACTCCATCAGACCATCTCTACTTACCCCACTGTTGATCAGTCATTTACCATCAGTATCATAAAAAATACATCTTCCAACCACCATGTAGATATAAGTCATACAGATAAACAACCATGTCAGTGAAACACAGAATATCCTCATAAACAAACTCAGGAGGTGCTGGATGAGTGGACAGTGAGGTGGATTGAGAGCTGGCAGATCCCAGAGGGTCATAATAAGTGACAGAGGGTCTAGTTGGAGGCCTGTCACTAGTGATGTCCCCCAAGGTTCAATACTGGGTCAAGCATTGTTTAACTCATCAATGTTTAACTCATCAATGACTTGGGTGAAGGAGCAGATCCCTCCTCAGCAAGTTCACTGGTGACACAGAGCTGCAGTGACTGGTGCCAACACCCCAGAGGGCTCTGAGCTCTTCAGAAGGAGACCTCAACAGGTTGGAGAGATGGGAGAGAAGAATTGTCTGAAACTCAGCAAAGGCAAATGCAGGGCCCTTCCCCTGGGGAAGAACAACCCCATGCAGCAGCACAGGCTGTGCCAACCTGCTGGGAAGTAGCTCCAAGGAGAAAGACCTGTGCTGGGCAGCAAGCCAGCAGTGCCCTTGTGCCCATGAAGGCCAAGAGCCAGGGACTGCACAGTGGAGCAGATTACCCAGCCAGGCTGTGGATGTCCAAGGTATTCAGACTATTCAAGAACCATCTGGATCCAATCCTGTGCCACATGCTCTAGGATGACCCTGAGTGGGGAGGTGGGGCCAGCTGACCC
Organism: Oenanthe melanoleuca; assembly: GCF_029582105.1. Classification (NCBI taxonomy): domain Eukaryota; kingdom Metazoa; phylum Chordata; class Aves; order Passeriformes; family Muscicapidae; genus Oenanthe; species Oenanthe melanoleuca. The sequence continues at coordinate 35,208,724 of NC_079334.1, read as the reverse complement.
ACTGTGGTCTCTTCCAGCCCTTCCCATCCTGTGACTCTGTGAAACTAGCAGTTATTTAATGTGTGAGAATCAGGATACTGCGTGCAATGCCATTCCCTGGGAGAAGAATCAAGATATCAAAGCAATATCTCCAAGCCCCCATAATATTTCTAGCAAAAAAGAGATCACATTCTCAGTTGAATCTCTTCATTCCTCACACTCAAAGGCAACACCAATTACTTTCTAAACATAAGTTTAGGAGGCATAGTCCTGTAAGAGTCAAAGACAAGAAAAAATCCCAAACACCAAATTCTTTCTCTCCCAATTCCCAGCTTTAAGATATGTGACATGTTACATGCCTGTGACACTACTCAAATGTAATGTAAAATACAGAACTTGTGGTTTACCTAGTCCAGACTAAAACTTGTTTGTAAGTACAAGAGAGTGCATCAAAAAAGGATGAGCATTTATTGCACAGTTTATAATGTGTTCTGAATATTTTTAGTACTGTTTCAGTTCCAAATCAAGTGATCAAGAAAATGTAGCTATTCATGGGTATGCTTGTGTTCCTTTTCACAGATGGCAATTGCTCTGTATGATCAGCTTTTTTTCTAATGCAAAGTCTTTATGGAACAGATTCTTACCCTGAACCTCTGCTGAAAGATGTGCAACAGCTGCTGAAGAGATTCCTGCATCTTTAAGTTTTGAGAAACATACATATTTTAATAGAATCATAGAATGGCTTGTATTGGGTCTTTCAAGATCATCTGGATTCAAGCCACCTGCCATGACTGATGGACCCTCCACTAGACCAGGTTGATCAATAATCATTGTTTTCTTGCAGTGAAATGAATTAGACCCACAGGACTCTGACTGCATTGGCATTGCCTAGCAGGGTATCAGCTCCTGTAGGGAGGACTTATTCTTCAGCTCTCCCACCAAACACAGGATCCTCCCCCAGGCAAGATATCTGCAGCAGAGCAGCCTTTGGGCTGCCATCCCTCAGGATGTGCCAGGCACCAGCTAGATAAGAAGTCTTTGGAATGGTCCAAAACAGTTTCAGAGAGCTCAATATCTGCTAAATAATCCCTGGCTAATTCTGGTCCATCCTTTATCCCAATTTCATTGCACTAAACACAGCATATATACCATTCATACCAATGCAATAAAATAATTTGGTGTCTGCTTTAGATTATAAACTTCCCCCTCTACCTAATGCTGATGTGCAGATCTGCTTTACCTCCTACAGACTAGTGCAGGAAATTCTTCCAATTGCAGGACATTTTGAGGACTGAGTGACTAGATGCAACAAGGCTGTGGTGAACCACAACAGCTGAGTTAGAAGTGAGGAGATTATGACTGACAAGCAAAGGAAGGAAGAAAATGGGACACTGCCTGAGAGGAAGGGTTGAGATGAGTGTGAAAAAAAGTAAAAGGTCAAAGCAAGAAAAGGAATGAAAAGAAAACAGGAAAAAAGAGAACCAGAAAAGAATAAAAGACACAGGGGAGATGGCAGCTGGAGGGGAAAGTGTTGTAAATGAAACAAGTCTTGAATCACAGAGGAAAAAAATAATGCATTCAAAAGACCAGGACCTGCAGAGCTTCTCTGAGTTGAATTTGGTGTTTCCAGGCAGCAACATAGGAATAACCTGGGTTAGGAGATGGAGGAAATGTTGGTGCTGCTTATCTGTGCAGACAGATTTGCTGGCAAAATTTTCCTCCATTTTAAGATTATTGCCCATCATTCTTTCCCATCTTTCTCACTGATAGCCATAAACAGGAGTACAAACAAAGTGCATTGCTGCATGCAAGCACCATACAAAATAATGGCCCTGTGCTCAGTGGGGAAACATTACAGCACGGCCACATAAAACCCACTTAGAATCAGGACTTCCTATTTGTACTGCCCCCATGGCCAACACCATCCATGCAAATTGGTGTTCCTGGTGCACACGTGTTCTCATGATTTCTACATCAAATTATGTATTACTGACTGTTTCCAAATACAAGAAGTATTTGGTGGCACAAAGTGAGGCTTTCCTTCTGCTACATCATATACAGTTTTTCAGTCTATGAGGTTCACAGGTAAACCCTGTGTGTTAGGACCAAACCAAGATTCATTGCTGCATGCTCTCATCTGGTGCTTTCATTCCTTGCATTGCTCACTGGAGTTTCCTGATTAGTTATCAAAATTGGCTGCAGGCATGAGTCATGCTTTGAAACAACCTGATCAACCCATCAAAAAGGATATGAAGACTTTTCACTAGAGCAAATTATTCTAATTGGGTCACAGCCCTTTTTTTTCTCTACATGACATGTCACAAAAAAAAATGTCCAATTGGTTTAAAATCCTTAATCCTTGAGAAGTGTCCTACTTCCTGTGCTGATATTCATGCAAGCTGTAAGATAGAAAAGAATCAGTGACACAGATGTTTTACATAAGTTTGTGTTACATGTGTAAGGGCTTTTTCGCAGTCTTGGATGTGACATCACCCCTGAGCTCACACAGGCCCTTGCCATTGCATAGCATGCTCTGTAGCCCTGAACTCCTATGAGGAGAAGCTTCTATGAACTGTTCACATTTGAATAATATACATATTATATCATATACAACTGAAGATTTTGCTACAGCTATGGGACTAGTGGAAATCAGAAGCTGCAGGACTGTTTCACAAAGCTCCCTGGTCCTACTTGAACATTACTGAGACATCTCTTTTTTTTTTTTTCAGTAGCACCTTGCTACACATAGAAGCATCATATTGAGGTTGAGTTAATGAATTATTTAATGAAGCTGCTGTAAATATGATGGAAGGAACCAGACTAGATACATATTTCTTGAATACCTTCCTTTTGGGTAGGTTTTTGGCCCTCCAAGAAGCAATAAGAAAGCAAAGTGCACAGTTTGTCCATAGTGTTAAGGCTTCTGAAGTGTTTGCCTGGTGTGTCTTGTTTACTATTGCCACATTTAAGACTGGAAGACAATTTTATCTCAATTGAGATTATCAGGGTTTATTTTTGCCTTTCTCTGAAGGAAGACAAAGGCATGAGTGGTTGCTAGGGCTTATTTTTTTACCCTATGAATGCCACATGATCTTGCCTCTATTTTTTTTCTCATGTAAAACAGCATACCTGTGCCTTTTAAACTTATCCTTGAAGTCTGAGTTTTTCCCAGGCTACTGTGAGTGTTTTGTGGCCTGTGCTGAGTAAGGATGTGAGGAAGGGGTGCTCTGCAGAGCTTTTGTCTGAGCATCTGCTGCATAGTTGTCTGTGGCAGAAGGGCAAATTCAGGGCTTGTGTAGGATGGTTTGTGAAAAATTGTCTTCTTCCAAGTGCCCTGTGTGATGCACTTCCATCATAAGGGGAGGAGAGACACAGGCCAGTATATGAACAGGTGGCCAAGAGCAATTACTTTAACAAAAAATTTGAGCAGTGTCTGGCTCAATAGTGGTCGCACCTTTGGGTCACATTTGAAGCATTTTTGGATAAAACAGCAAAATATAACTCAGACATCCAGCAGAGCTGATGACACCTGACCTGCAGGAAAACTCTGATTTGTCAACTATTTTTCTGTCCTGGTCTCTGTGACCCTGAGGCAGCTCAAGCAGAACTCCTTTCTTTGAGTTCATGAGCCACGCAGTCCCTGGTCTGCAGAGCTGCCCTCCCTTTGCAGCAGGAGCTGGCAGCAGCAGGCAGAGCTCTTGGGTGACTGCCTCAAGTGTGCAGCAAGGCAGGGGAAGGAAGGGAGGGGAGAGCCTTGCTGAACTCAGAAAGCAGCAAGCCACAATAATGTGGCTGCTGCTGTAACATATTATTTTCTTTCCCTTTCTTCCCATTTTCTCAGCGCCACTTACTTCTTCTTGCCTCCCCACTCACATTATCTTCAGAGAAAGAATGGGAGCAAATTGGAGGGGAGGCAGAGGAAGGCAGCAATAATGCCAGCAAGCTGTAGGAGGGCTGGGAGGAGTCCCACTCAATCCTGTTCCCAAGGCTGGTAAATGGGAAGGTCCATCAGGGCTGCTTCTCTTTTTCCTGGGTTTCTTTTTTCCTGTTCATTTTATTGAAATTTGAATCTGAAATGATCATGAACAAGCTGATCAGGAAATACTTCATAATAGCATCAAAAACATAACAGCAGAGGAGAGTAAAGAAGAGTATCTTTTATTAATTGATAACCTGAGGCTGCCTTACTCCCTGTAAGATAATATGGGAATCAGTGGAATGAGCCCCAGCGAGCACAACAGAGGGATTCATTAGCCAGGGAAACAGTCATTATCAAGCTGCTGGGAAGTCATCCTGCCACTGAATCTTGTAATGAAGTGTTCAAACTTTTAAATTAATGGAAAAGAAAAAGTAATGCAGAGATGAAGAAGTCAGCCAAATTCCTGAATTGTTAAATGTGCAAATGCTAACATAAAATACACTATTGCCCCATCTTTCACCTTTCCTTCAGCACTTTATTTTTCCTCTTCCATCTTTGTGATCTTCTTCTCCACTGTCTCAAACTCATGCCATGATTACATGGAGGCTGTTGCTTTTCCAAGGCTGTGATGGATGTCCTTTGAACCCCCTGTACCCAGTGGTGTTACACCCAAAAGGCTGCACACTCTGCAAGCCAGGCACGTATTGAGGGGCAAGATAGATAGAGAGTGTCATTCCATGGAAAAACCACCATATCATCCTTCAGTGCCCATCCTCTGCTCCAAATGAAACTGCCCCACTTCAGAATAGCATGTTCTAAGACTGTAAATAGACCAATAGCTTTATTCTTCCCTCAGAAAAATTGCATGAATATGTTCAGCTGTAGTTTACCCCTAGGAAAAAGGATTACAGTACTAAAGAAGAGCAATTTAAATCAATATGAACAAACCTCAGTAGCATTTTGTCTCTTATGAGAACATTAACATAACAACAAGAACACTACAAATAATTTAGATTATAATTAAGGCCATTAAGGAAACATGCACAGCATTAAAGCACATCTGTACACTTACACCTACAAGCTGCTGGTTTTCTCATTTCTGTAAGGAATATTACCTTTTCCCAATCTTTGCATAACACCTGCTGCTAGAGCTTTTGCAAGGGCAGCCAGGGGCCCAAATGCTGATGATATCTTTGTCCCTAATGGAGAATCAGGAATCACACCATTCCAGCTGGCTGCTGGCAGGAGAAAAGGGCATACCTTTAGATTTAGATTTAGATACATATCTTCCAAACAGAACAAAAGTTTTCTCCTTGCAAAAAGAAAACTTTATTTTCTAAGTAAAAATTACTTAACTTTCTATCAGGCTACAGCACTGTGGAAAATGTTTAATTAAGACAGACAGTGAATTGTTACTCTCCCTCTGTCAACACAGAGTTATTCAGCCTGATTCCACAGAGGAGAGGTGTGAGCTAAGCATGGATAATGCTGATATAGACACTACATACAAGCTTAAATAATTTGAGAAGGGAATTTAATAAGCAAGGCCAGTTGCCAGCTGGGCTGGCAGACGTGTGCCCTGGGTGCTAATGGGACAAGGATTACTGTGTGCAAGTGCAGGGCAGAAGGAAGCTGTGTCACCACTCAGCAAACAAGTTGTATTTACCAGGCATGAAGGCAGTCCTGATGTCTTTGAAATCAGAACATGAAACAGATAAGTGGAATGAACCTGATCTCCATATGCTGATATTCTGTTCCCTTGCTTGGCTAGAGCAAAGCAAACTGGAGAAACATTTACAGTGTCAGTTCACCTCTGTGGGTTAGTGGTTCTGCTCCTTGGATTATAAAAAGGCAGATCTTGAAAAAAAGGAGCAAATAGGTTTTGATGACTGGAGAAATTACTTTTATACAGCCTTGGTTTCAACAGAGTTAAAAAGAAAACAATAATTTAATTTGATGCCCAAATTTGGCTGAGGATCAAGAAATATCTGTTTTTTTTCCACTGGCCAAAAATTTTTGTAATGCTTTCTTGGTTTAACCGAAAGAGCTTCTCTAATGAATTGTACTATATTGTCTAGGGATGTCCTCAACACTGGTATCAGGGAAATGTGTTCCCTTATTCATTCAGACAGCAGGAAAAAACTGTTGATTTCAGGAAGCTCCAGGTTGCTAATGACCAGCTAATTCTGTTTTGTTTTACTATATGGCTACAGTTTATCTTCTTCACCATTCCCCTAATGAAATACCTTGTGTCCTTGGGACTGCAAAGTGAGAAGTGCAGTGATTTCAGCTCTAATTAACTATTATCTCTTAAGCTTTGAAGTTGACACCGCTTTTGGTTCTCAGACTTTATTTAGACAAAACATGTTTTGCTGGCATCATAATGCAATTTTTGGAAGCTCTGTCTTTTGGGAGAAGTAGAATGCATTTTAACTTAATACAGTAAGAGTCACTCTTAACTGTTTTTCTAGCTTAGGCAGGTCATCAGAGTACTATTTTTAAAATCCTGAGAATTCTATTTCATTTTTATTTCTATTCTTTTCCTGAGTAGAGCTGTAGTAATTGGATTTCTTCATTACTCCTTTTACATCGTTCTAGGTTAAACAAACTAAGGTGATTCAAATGAAATGGAGCAAGTAATTGCTAAAGCATTAGTATCAGCAGAAATGAACTCTTTCACTGTACAGTGTATCCCTCTCACCACTGCAGGACAGCTTGAAGTCTGCTGCTGTACAGAACACCTATGAAATTTGATGCCTGGCACAATTACAGCTATGCTTCAAACACTGGGTGGTTTTGATTTATTCACAATGGACAACAGCCTCCACAAGCACATTAAAGGCCTTTCCAGGTGAGAAATGAGGTGATTTGCAATGTGTAAAGCACTCTGCTTGAAAGGACTTTAACACCCCCAAATGATGTTCTTAATCCTCTCTTCCCTAAAATGGTGAATACTTTCTCCCTAGGATAGTGTTCAGACTTGATATGAAAGCCTCATTCTGACCTGGGCATTGGAGAACTTCTCTTGTACAGTCTTTACTTCCTACATTTCAGGCAGGACATGTCTTCACAAATGCTTTATCAGAGGTTCGTTCAGGAAAATGAGTAAGAAAATTTTTAAAATCACAGGTTCAGATTATCCAGGGAGATTTTGCAGGTTCCTAACAACTTGCATTGGATGGTTCAGAGAAGGGCAGACTGCAGCACCCACAGCCAGAGCAAACACCATCTCCCTCACAGGCTCTCCAGGGTGCTCCAGCTGTATTCCCCAGTGAACTGAGTTACCATAGTAGAAATCTGGGAGTAGCACAGGTGTTGCAGGTCCTGCCTCTCTCTGTACACAAATTGGCTTTGGGGCCAATCATTGTGTTGTGTTCTGCTGCTCTGGCCCCAGACATGGCCAGGAGAAGGATCAGGTCTGCAGACTTGAGGATGCTGGGAGAAGAAAAGATAGGAATATTCTGATACAAGGCTTTTCTACTATTTCTTTCTCATTTGCTGTCTCTGTACATCTCCACTGGATACACACGATAGCATCTCTATGCCATTATTTATTGCTCTCTTAGCTATTCAAAAACAACAAAAAACACACATACAAAAAAAAAAAAAATAAAACCAACCCAAGTCTCAATTTACCCCTAATTTCTGAACTGTGGAAAAAGACTGCTTAGGGATTTAGTCTGCTCTTTTGATCAACTAGCAGGATCTTTCCAGGCCACATGCCAGCTTCTCTTTATCTGCACTCTCCTATTTGTGAGAGCCCTGTGACCTTGCATGCTACAGGAGTGAGAGTGCTTCACCTTTTTCAAGTACTTTACCAGCTATGTATATCAAATAACATAACAAAGCACCAAAAATAGCACATCCCAAATCAGAGATGAAGGACTGAACTCAGCTAAGCATTTTTCTGACTTCCTCTGATAAATTATAATTTTCTTTTGATTCAGTACCTAGATAATGCACTGAATAACAGTACCACAGGAGAGTCTCTGCTGCTTAAAAATTATTTTAAACTTCTTAAAAGTCTGTATTTATTTATTTGGTTTTTTCCATCTGGAAAAGATACAAACACTAATGAGATTGTCAGCTGCAAGAAATCCAAGTTCTCTTCTTGGGTCAATCATCTTCAAATGCAAAAACATTGCTCCTCACCAAAAAGGTACTTGAAAATTCTACATATCTATCTTTAAAAAAATAAAATAAAAAAATAAAAAAAAAATTAAAAAAGAGGAATATTTAGGTGCTCAAAAATCTAAGCATTCCTAGGAGCAACTCAGTGCTAGATAATTTTGTCTCTGAAACACTGAAGAAATACATTTATTCAGTGATGACTAAATATAAAGATCATAAACATTAGCAGGAGTGGGCAACTGAAGCCCAGGTTTCATCACTTCCAAATGAGTGCACCAACCACAGATATAAAGAACTGTACCCCTTGTTTTTTGCATCCATGCATGTGATGTATGGCAATGCACCACACATGAAGCAATTAAGCAGAAGGAGAATGAGGTTATAATGCTGCTGTTTATATCCTGCCCTTGGAAGGTAGTAAACATGAAAGTAAATACTAATGCAGAAGGACAAAACTAATGGAAATTCAATCTCCTGCATCCCACCATCATTCCTGACCTACCAGCTCATAAAGATGCATCACCAGAAAAAGTCCTAGGAACCTCATTTCATGATGTCTTGTGAATCCTGAGTGAAGTGCTGGAATAAAGACTCATGTACTAAACTTATATCCAGTTCTCTTCATGCTTTTCCTCCTTTCTGGCTAATGCAAATCTGCACTCCTGCTGGCTCCCCTGGGCTCCTCCCCAGCCTGGGAGCTGTATATCCACACTCTGAGGGGTAGAGGTGCTGATGCAGAGCCAGGAGCCTAAAATAAAGATGCTACAATGAAAGGTATTGCCTTATCCATTCTTCTTAATGGATAGAGCTCTCAGGCACAGATCCCAGATCCCCAGATATTTCACCACCTTAAAAATTCAAGTACATCCAAGCACTGGCATTAGTGCAGCAACTCCAAGGGAATTTCTTCTCAGGAAAGGAGGTATGTCACCTCATATTTATTTGGGGTGCCTCACAAAAGGGTTGAGGACACAGTGTTAGTGGGAGCTTGCTACTGTAGAGCAATTGGTTTGCATCTAAAAGCCTTTATTTTAGGATTTTAAATGGAGATCAAAAAGGCTTAGTCACAGTTATTTATTTTCCATTTTCAGGGAAAATGCACAAAGTGAGAACCTTAAGTGCTGCTACCCCTGCAGCCTAGGATTTCAATCCCAAGAATAAATAACTTTCCAAATTTATTGTTGCACAGAGAGTTTTCACATTATTGGCTCCAATGAATCTAGTGGTTTTTTTGAAAGCTCATTGACATTTATCATCTTCCATCACAAGAGAAAGCAAAAAAACCCCAGATTTTGAGGCAATTTTTTTCTTTAATATCATATCAAATGACAAAATTCTGTTTTTGTTCCATAACCTAATTGTCCATCACTTTTTTATTATATTAAGCTTTATTATTGTTTGTAATGTGATTTTAGGAGACACCATTGGGAAAAATGTATAGAATAATATTATTTAAATAGGTATCTGTTTTTTCCTGATTTAAGCACATTAATGACTGAAGAGATGCAAAGATATATGCATAGACATATTTTGTATATTTGTATACATAATTGCACTGTTAATGTTCAAGTAATAAATGCATACAATCACATTGAGCACTATACACCAGTCAGTATTTAGAAGTAGAAGAAATTATGCTTGGTAGAAATTATGCTTGGTAACATTGCCAGTCCATCCAATAACCAGGAGAGTTCTGTTAAGCAAACACATCTCCTTGGACTATTTTGCTCTCCAGAGTTTTCCAAAACTGGCTTACTAAATACATGAGAAAATGGTGTTACTTGTTCAGATCAATGGAGAATGTGAGTATTGCCAGACACTTGGCACAGGGACTCAGTTTTTCACAAGTGCCCAGCTGAGCCCTGACCTGCTGGCCACACCACAGTGGGAGTCACAGCACATCTGTGGAGCTGCCAGCTTCTTCAGCATTCCTGAACAGCTCTGGAGAGGGGCAGAGAGATGCCAAGTGCCAGGCATAGGGAAGGGCTGAGCCCATAACTCAAACAAATGCACAATCACAGCAGAGACCTCTCGCTGGCAGCAAGCCCAGCACTGCTCACCCTGCAGCAAGAGGGATGTTTCCAGGGCAGCTACAACCCCAGCCTCTGTAGGGTGAAGTGTGACACCAGACTGCCACCTTCTGTGGGTCCCTGAGACACCCCAGGAGGGGAGGCAAGAAAGGAAAAAAAATAATGATTTTCCATTCTTTCATCTCAGATCCATTTGTTATTTTCCCCTCTCTTCTTTTTTCTTCCCAGACTAAACTTCTATGACACACAAGGTGGATAGTTTTTATTGCCACATCACTGAAATGCTGCTGGTTCAGGTTTCTGGAATAAGTGAGCACAGCTCAACAAAATTTAATTGAATTTTGCTGAAGTTCGTGGACTAAAACTTCAGTGCTGTCTTTGGACCTTATAAAATATCCCAGCATGTCCCCTGTTGTGACACTGTGTCTTAGGTCACATCACCATGGGATGCCCTCTCTTCCATCCCTACTCTGTATGCCACTGGATTTCAGTAACTGATCATGCCTTTATTAGCAGAGTTCAAATGTATTCACACACTCAAAGTCAGCTGAACCTATTGATATTGTAATGAATTTTTTAAGAAGCAAATTATATTTTATGTTTTTCTGTTGTATTAATAAGTTCTGGTGTTCTGTGGTTGATCTGAGTTGATACACAGGCATTAAGTGATCTAGCGAAGCAAATCATATTATGTTGTCTAAATTATTAAAAGGAAATGTAGCTATTGGCATCACTTAAATAGTTATCTGCTGCTATGTTTCATTTCTATGAGAGGAAGATATTTTTATGCTTGACTGAAGAAAGCTCACACAGCTTTCTGTTCCCCTAAAATGTAAAGAGACCCCAACAATGATCATCAACCATTGTATGTAGGTTGGTATTAAAGCAATGGGTTTCTGGTTACCCCACTTGCACAGTAAGCAATTTCCAATCATCTGTGGAGTCAAAGATGAAACACTCAAGCTAAGCTTGTACTAACAAGGTCAGCTTAGAGACAGGACACTGTAAAGTCCTGGAAGATGTGCTGCTAACCTCTGTGTGCAGCATTGCTATGGGCAGGCACAGGAAGACAGTACTGGGGACATTTTAGCTCCTGAAGCCCAGATGAGAGAATCAGGCTCCTGCTGTCTGTACCAAGAGAAGTCATCATTCTACACTTTTGTCCTGTTTCAGGTGTCCTTCCAAAATTTGTTCCAGGCCATTAACCATTCATATGCAAAGTTAAGAAACATAAAATGCTCTCAGACACAACTAAGACAATAATACCTGTGAGCTGAATCCAAAGAAGGAACCTTGGCTGGCTGACCTGAGGTGTAAACACAGAACTCAGGTCTTAATAGCACCTCTGCCAGCTTCTGACAAGCCAGGGAGTTAATGAGGAAAACACCAAATACTTGGTATTGCTAAGGGTCTTCATTTTCCTCACAGCCAGCTTTTGGATGCAAAACTAATCCCTTTTCTTTTTTTTTTAAACTAAGGACTTGGATTTATCTTCTTCTTTTTTTTCACTCCAACAAACAGTTCAGCAACATTAGTCCCAAAGGAATGAATAAGATGGGATGATTTTCTGCAAGTGCCTGTGACTTGAAGGACTAAAAAGCAAGAAAAGCATTCAAATGCTCTAACATGTTTTTCTCTCCATGCTTCCTGGCTGAATTCCCTCCATCTCTGTTCTTTGTGTTGAGCTTCTCCCATCTCCTCTCTGTCCTAAATACTGCTTCCACTGAATTAAGCTAATTATAAAACTTAAGAGGTGCTAATTGTGAAGAATTCATGTATGTCATTGTCCTACTAGTTGGGACAGCTTCAGACCTATTTGAGTGCAGATTTATAGAAGGGTTGAATAGCCCATAGTCTTGTTAAAATATGGGAAGATTTCTTGTTGGTGGAGAGAGAATATAATGAACATGGGAATTACTCTTCATTTCTCTATTTCTGTGAACAAATTTGTGGTGACTAGTCCAATATGAACATAAGAAATTTCCTGTCAGCTCCATCTTGGAAGTAGCTAGTACCAGGAGAATGATGCTGGGGCTGTAGGAGCACAAGTACAACCCACTCAATTGTTACAGTCTGTCTTCATTTCTATTTCCCAAAAAAGTAAGTCAGCTGTCACAAGGTACAAGGGACATTTAAAAGGTCATCATGAGAGCTAAGAAAAGAAAACTGAGGCAGTACTGCCTCCAGAATACTTTTAGGCATTCAAGGACAAATTAGGAGCCTAAATAGATCCTTGGACCTGGGCCTTAGAGTGCTGAAAACAAAGGTGAGGAAGGAGATAGGATTGTAACTGGGCAAGTTGAATAAAGAAGCCTTATTTTGACCTAGAATATGCAAGAGCATGCTTTCAGGCAGTGGGACAGGAGCCAACAGAGTTGAAGGTGAGGCTGAGATAATGAGAACAGAAATAAAGGAGGAAAGAGAGCTTGAAATAGCAGGGACTGAAGAGATGAGAGGCAGATAATAGTCCACAGACCTCAGAAATGGAGACAGGCTGTGACAGGAAAGGGGAAATTAATGGTGGGGGATGGGGCAAAGGGATGAGGGGAGGCAGAAACTCTGGTACCAAAGACCATTTTTGTAAAAGATGGTGGAGTAGTATGAGAGGGAGGCAATACCATCTAGCAGCAATGATGGAAATATTGTCAATGGAAATTATAGAAGTAACACTTGTCAGACAAGATAATTGCTCATAACTTATTGTATCAAAATATAATCTCTTTCACCATCATTAGAAATAACGTTAAAAATAATAAAGTGGGAGGTAATTCCCTCTGAGTATCTGACATGTAACACAAAAATGTGTTCAGAGATGTTGACCTACAAAAAGAATTGAAAGTTTCTTGCCACTGACTCTTGGTATAGCCTCTTTTATCTACTCCCTATTTTCTTCCTTCCAGACCTTTTCTCTCTCTAAGTGTCTTACAAAATTCTTCTAAAAGTTGCCCCTTCCTTACTGTCAGAAATCCACGTTATCCCATTCAGTGTTGACTCTCTGTTGTAAATTCCTGTCAAAATACCTTAGGGCCAACTGTGAAGAGCACAAGAGTGACTGCCCAGTGTTGCATCACACCAGGCAGGTGTCTCAAATCATCATTCAAATTCAGTGATTCTCAAGCTTATAATTCACTCAGGCACTGCAGAAAATCTAATGTCCTCATCTCTTTCCATCAATATTCACGCTGTGATGATTATAAGTGCCTCTGAAAACATTCTGTTCTCTTTTCTTTGCATTCAATGTCTTCAGGTTCAGAAATTTGTCCACTGAGTTTGAGTACAAATTTTACTTCCTTTATGCATAGAAAGTTATACTGGTATGAAAATAGGAGTCTGTTCTTCCCACTTCTCCCAAGGATCATCTACTTCCAGGCATGGAGGCATTTAAACTTCTCATTTGTATGAATGTCAATTTGATTTTTTTTTTTTCCTAAACATAAACAAAAACAAATTAATTTTTAATTTGTTTCCCTCATGGAATGTTTACACTCCTTCTCTGTATTTTTACCAAAAATGTTAACTAATAAGTATTTTCTCCATTTTTTTAAAGATTATATTTTATATGGAAGACTTGACTACAAACTAATGCCCAGTGAAATTATTAACCATCAAATAGAATATTAGAAACTTAAGGCATAAATTAAATTTTGCCAGATCCTGTTGCAACCTCAGTTGAGACCACGATAGCTAAATGAGCTTCCAGAAGCTAAACAGAAATATAACCCTGGAAGGTCACATGCCTGATGAAACCAGGGTTTACACACAGAATATCCATCTTACTCCTAGGGAGGACTGTGTTAAAAAGCAGAGTTCCCCTGGCTGTGAAAATGAAGTGGAATGAGACAAAAATTCTCAAACTAAACCAAAAAATCCCAAACATGTGAAGAATGTAGCAGCTCTGACATAAACCAGGGGTGGAAACCTGGCTCCTGTCAGACTGGATGTTCACCTCAGTGACTTGAGGCTTTTCTCTGCATCTGTACCACAAGGTAGGGAAAATAAAGCATCTGCTTGATGCTTTGAATTGTTCTCTTTCAAGTTGTGTTTTGTTTGCTTCCTCTTTGATCTTTGCATCAATTGCTTGTTCGATTGAAGCTGCTTCTCTTTTGTTTTGCTTCATAATCAGCAGCATTGGGTTGCTGCAGGGTTCAGCAGAGAGAGAGCAAGGCCAGCAGCTGGGCACCTGCTCCTCCTGGGCTCTGCAGAGGGCTCAGAGAAGCTTTTGAGGCTCCCAAAGCCACGAGGAGGAAAGATAAACATCATACAACTCTTATTGTAGGGAAAGAGGCTTGAGGACATTATGGAGAACTAACATCAGACGACACTATTTCACAAAATGCAAGTCCCAGAGCTAGAAAGCCTCTCTTACCCCAGGGTGTGAGGCAGTGGAGAGCTGTGCTAGGGTCTCAGACCACATTGCATGGAAAAAATCAAGAAATGCAAGAAAGGCTGGGGTGCTGGCTGCCTTTCCCCAGAGCCATGGACACGTGGCAGAGGGGCATGGAGCCACTGCCAGCTCTGCCAGCCCAGACTCTGGGAGAGTGGCAGCAGGCACTGCTGCAGGAGTGCCCACAGGCAGCAGATGTGCTGGGAGATGTGCAGGAGCCCATGCACAGCTGGATGGTGCTACTGGAGGGCAGGCATTGGGAACGGCATGGGGAGAAGGGAAACAGCCACCTTGCATCTGAAAGAAGGGAATGGAAGGAAGCTGAAAAGGTTTGGTTAAGCCCATACATCAAGAAAAGTCTTTAAATAGCTAAGGAGATTGGTGCAATCCTTTTTCTAGGACAGTAATTGCAGCCTAGTTCCCAGAGACCATCCAAAAGTGGGATGGGACCCTTTGTCATGGCTTAAGGGGCAAGAGGGCTTAGGAAAGGTTGTGCCCACAGCAGCTTGGCTTCAGAAACCCACTGAGAGTTTTCTGTGCCCTTCTACAGATCCCTGTCCTACCACAGCAACCTTCTTTAATAACATTGGTTAAAGTATATCAAACCTATTTAGTCTTTACATGATAATGAGCCTAAATAGGCAATCTGGTATTTACCTAAAGCTCCCACTGATTTCACTGGCAGCTGGGATTGCTCAGCAGCTCTGAAAATCAGGCTGCTTGTATTTAGCTATTTAAATATGGAGTTAGAAATCTAATTTTAGGAGCTCAAATTTGAAAATTTTGACCCTAATATGCAATACCAATTCATTTTCCATCACTTTCAGCAAAATTTTGAGGGAAAAATTAGAACATTATGAACAAATGATGAAATTATATTTTGTTCTCAAACGACTGTATATATCTCTTTGATGACTTTTTAAAATAGCCAGCTATTTTAAAAAATCATCAGAGAGATATATACAGTCATTTGAGATACCAAACCAGTGCATTCAAATCAACCATATACATTGGTTATATTAAGGAAAAATGTCCAGCATGCAAAAGTTTTATTTTCCCAGGTTTAACATCAGAAAATTTTAATTTATTTTCTGCAGAAGATGAGTTTGACCAGACATCCTGGCAGAGACACCATATCCATGGGTTTTCAAACAGGAAGCATATTATTATGATTTATTTTCCCAGGAATGATGGTACCAATCATAATGTAATACATGTTCTTGGTCTAATGGATCTTTTATTTTTTCCTCTAGTGACTTAATTGTATTATATTTCGGAGAATATTTTAAATAAAATCATCTAACTGAATTGCTGAGACCGTCTTCTTCACCCCTGCAACTTCACAGAGATGTCATATAAGAACCCTGAAACAGGGGCAGCCTTCTATGGAGCAGTGCAATTTTCATTTGGTTCTCCCACGCTTCACAAACTGAGGATAAAAAAAAACAATGTCTTTTTTCAATTCTTTCTTAATAAAAGGCTACAAAGTATGGCAACATCCAAAAAATTGCTCCCAGTAAAGAAACACCTTATTTACTTGGCTGCAATATCTCACCTCACCTAACAGACATGTGGCTCCCTCAAAAGCCTCTGAATTATTGTGGATGCAAAACAGTTTACCATCTCCCAGTCTTCTGCCAGAGGTTCCCACTGTGCCATGTGGTGGGACTGTGTAATGGACTTTATTTGCTGGACCTGCAGGCTTAGTGATGGAGCACAGACTCTGTCTGCTTTATTCTTCACGGCATGAACCATTTTTGCATCACTCACTGTGTGCATGGATCCCACCTACTCCAGTGAGAAGCTGTGTAGGTAAACTCAGGTTTATCACTCCTGGCCATCAAACCCAGAGTGCCAGATGGCCAAAGGGATGAAGGGAGCCCATTGCTGTTGTCTCTGCTCTGCTGGGGCAGGTGGGCTGGGCAGCCTCCAACAGAAGATGGTAAAAAGCAGCTCCCAGGCAATGAAGTTTTAAATCAGCACAGATGCTGGATAAGCAGATCTATTTTATTGATTCCTGTAACAAAGGTACTACCACCATCAAAAGAGCAATCAGAAGCCTTACACCTTCTTTTCTTTGGTCTTTCTTTCTCTTTCAAATTTTTTAATCCCTCTACAGGGACTGTTACTCTTCCCATTTTTCTTCTCTTTCCTGGTTTTCTGTCATGATGGGTGATCAATCAGCAATTCTTTGCGTCTTGATCCTTCAGGTTTTCCCTCTCTTTCAACCAGTCCCTTTCTTCATATAAAACTGGTCCCTATTTCGTCATTCCTCTTATTCATCTAAGTTTAGGATTACTGTAAGTCTTCCTCATGCAATGAGCACAAAAGTTATCCAATCTGGCTTTCTTTAAAAGTCATAAACTTGCAGACAAAACTACCCTGTTACCTTGTCTGCAAACCCTTGTGTTTCACTTTAAACCTGATCAGAGCTTTTCATGAAACCCTGGATAAATGTCAGTCACACGCATATCCAGAAGGGAAGAGCTAAACTGGAGATGGAATTGAGGGAGAGAGGGAGGGACATGGTCTGTCTGTTAAGAGCCTTGGTCTTCTGTTCAGAGAAGCAGGACAGCCCAAAGTCTGTCATGTGAAATGGGAAGAGAGCAGAGCAAAGATGGGATCAGTGTCAGCCATGCATCCACATACGCACGGATATTTACCCACACCAATCAGAGCTCAAAAACCTCCAGCTGTTCCCATTTCTCATGTTTTCTATGTTGGAATTGTACAGAACCTCTAACACTAATTTGTTTAACAAATAAAGAGAGCTCTGACCTCTCCCCTCAGCATATTTAAGAGGCAATATCCATACAAATATGGCACAGGAAATAAATTTTTAGAAAACAGGTTTATGCTGAAATCAAATTGAAAAGGTTATAGAAATCATGCATGTATTTTGCTCTGAGAACATAGAAAACAAATAGAAAATGCTTCCCAAATATGTTGAATATAGGATTACCAACAGCATAAAAGTGATCCCAGTATGAATATTTAATCTGTGATATCTTCTCGCTTGGAAAGAAATCTCTTCTCTTTGATGACTGTTGGTTTTTGTTCACATGCATATTTAGTGAATAAGTATGAGCATGTAGTTCTAAATGAGAAAACCAGAATTTATCTGAAGCTGCTCTACTCTAATTGGTGTATATTTTTTTTTATGGGCACAAGACAAAGTACTCATGCAGTATGAGGCGTTTTGCTCTGTAGGCCCATATAATCACAATACTCTTGAAAGAGGAACATACTCTTGAAAGAGACAAGTCTTCTGGCAGCCTACAGGAATGAAATAGCCGACTTGAGTTGACTGGAGTTATAGGAACTGCTCAAAGACCTCAATTTTTCCTTTTCTGTTTACAGTGTCAAAAGTCATCCACTTAACTGCTCCCTACAGCTTTTTCTGTCTTCTCCAAGCTGCCAGACAGCAGTAAGCTGCCAGTAGTATAAGTGACAAGAGCATTCATGTTACAACCTTAGGCCAAGATTACAAACTCATCCTATGAGTTTCCCAGATGTGCTGATTACAGTCACAATGCTTGAATTGTTTTCAAGACACAAAGCTCCACAAGTGCAGCAAGAACTACATTGCCACTCGATCACCTCTGCATCCCTGCTGGCATCAATTAAAGTTTTATTTGTTCCCATACTCCAGCACTGAGATGAACAGAGGGGAGACAGCAATCCAGTCCCATTTGATGTGGCTGTGCCAGTCATATGTGTGAAGCTGCAGTCTCACTTCTCCGGTGTTGTCTGCAGAGGTTTACAGTAAGAAATGCCAGAGTAGGTGAGCTGGTCATTAACTCAGTCTCTCTCAATTCAAGTCTGATTAGATCCTGAAAGAGCATGTATGGGCATAATGATAACCTGGCATGGTATCTGAAAATGCAAGATCATCTATTGGTAAACAGGACCCCTGCAGCCCAGAAGGTTCAACAGGGATTTATCCCAGTGGAAACAAACCTTACTAGGTATATAGAGGGAGAAATGCATGTGCAGAGATGATCAAAATTTATTCTCAGGACATGATTACCAGAAAGATTTAGCTCAAGCTCTGCTTCTTAAACAACCTGTAAACTTGTCCAATGTAGAGAAGGCTTTTAAATCAAGAGAGCAGAAATGTTAACTGCAACCACAAAACCTCCAGAAATAATTTTCTCAATGACAAATCAATTTAGACTATTCATCTTTTTACCACCCAACAACTAATACACAGAAAAATTCAAATTGCTGCCCATGATGCCAAAGCTGCAGAAGGGCTAAGCACCGTCCTGCCTTTCTTTGCTGCCTACCCAGCAGAGTTTCTAACAATTGCCTTAAACATCTTCAGAGGCATTTTGGCACAGCCAGGACAGAGCTGGGACAGCACAATCCCTTCAAAGCTTTCTAGCCAAGAGCAAAGTTTCATTCCATCAGCTGTTCCTCTTTGGAACAAAAAGGGGTTTTGCTGACAAGCCAAATGCTGGCTGCAGTGGTTGCTGCCTGAATTCCTCACAATGGGATTGATTGTGTGTGTTGAAATATGTTTGAATTTGAGCAGATAGCAGTAAAGATGCATAAGAATACTAGTGTTAGGCTTTCTGCTATTGAAACAGCAGCTAGTGAGGAGCAGCTGTGGTTATCTAAAAACACTCGTGCATGGAAGAACAATTTTGTTTCAACATCTGAAAGAAACACTAATGATGAATCATAGGCAGACTATAAATAAAACATGACTATGGATTTGCAGACCCAGAAACACTCTCATTAGAGAATGTTTGGTTTAGGACCAAATTACCTTTTTTTTTAATCTATCAGTACCATTTTGGAATAATTACTTCTATGATGTCAAGTTCTTTGTAATGGACAGTGAAATTTGTGGCAAGGCATGTGACAAGCATTAAGGTTAAGCAAATGAGCCTGGCTAAATATCTGTTAATCAGCATGACTCACCAGCCTATACATTCCCAAGTTTACATCCCCTTTCTATAGATAATAAAGGAGGGAAGGATAGAATTGCCAATCTTCAGCCTTCTTTATGCTGAAAAGATTAAGGATTTTCTGATCCTCATTATCTTGTCTAAGAGGTCAAATATACTTTCTGTGTCCAGTGAACAGGAAAGATTTGGGAAAAATGTAACAGTACACTGATGACTAGTTTTAATAATCATTGATAGCTATAGTTAGCAATAGCATCCATTCTTCACAGAATCATCAAGATTGGAAGAGATCTTCAAAACCATCTAGTCCAGCCATCAGCCCACCATAATCACCCCTAAACCATATTCCCTAAAGCCACATCCAAACACTTCTAGAACACTTCCAGAGCCTTCCAAATGCACCCTGGACAACATACTGCAATGCCTAACTATTCTTTCAGTGAAAAAATATTTCCTAATATCTAATCTGAACCTTCACTGGTGAATTTAAGGCCGTTTCCTCTCATGCTTTCATTTAAGAGGTGGCAAAATAGATTTCCCCTACCTCACTACAACCTCCTTTACAGTAGTTGGAGAGAGCAGAGGTTCTCCCAAGCTTCCTCATCTTCAGGCTGAACAAACCCAGCTCCCACAGCCTCTCCTAAAAAGATTAGTGATCTAGACCCTTCTCCAGCTTCATTGCTCTTCTTTGGACATGCTGCAGCATCTCAATGTTGTTTTTGAAGTAAGGGACCCAAACTTGAACAGGAGGATTTGAGTCATGGCCTCTCCAGTGCCAAGGCAAGAGGGACAATCCCTGCCCTGGTCCTGCTGGGCACAATACTCTTGATCCAGACCAGGATGCCTTTGGCCTTCCTGGCCACACTTGGGCCACACTGCAAGCTCATATTCAGCCAGCTGCAAAACAGCACCCCCAGGTCCTTTGTTCCCTTTGAGCAGCTTTCCAGCCTCTCTGTCCCCACCTGTAGTGCTGCATGGTGTTGCTGCAAGCCAAGTGCAGGATCTGGCACTTCACCTCATTGACCCTCATGCAACTGGCCATTGTCCAGACCCCTGTGCAGAGCCTTCCCACCATCCATCAGAACATTCCTGCACAGTGTCTGCACTGCAAACTGACTGAGGGTGCAATCAATCCCCTCATCCAGGTAGTCAATAAAGATATAAACAGGACTGACCCCTATTCTGAGCCTTGGGGAGCCTGGCTTGTGACTGGCCTTCAACTGGATTTAGTTCCATTCACCACCACTCTCTGGGCCTGGCCATCCAGCCATTTATTTCCCCCAGTAAAGGGTACACTTTTCCAAGTCATGGGCTTTCAATTTCTCCAGGAAAATATTGTGGGAGACAGTGTCAGGCCTTCACGAAGTTGAGTTAAACACCATCCACAGCCTTTCCCTCAACTCATAAGTAGGTCACTTTGTCATAGAAGGAGATGAGGTTGGTCAATCAGGACCTGCCTTTTATAAACCCATGTTGGATGGACCTGATCTCCTGGTTGTCCTGCATATGCCACACAATGACATTCAGGATCACCACCTCCATGACCTTCCCTGGCACCAAGGTCATGTTGACAGGCCTGTACTTCCTCAGGT
This sequence comes from Oenanthe melanoleuca, assembly GCF_029582105.1. NCBI lineage: Eukaryota > Metazoa > Chordata > Aves > Passeriformes > Muscicapidae > Oenanthe > Oenanthe melanoleuca. The sequence goes on along the minus strand of NC_079334.1, from coordinate 35,187,773 downwards.
TGTTCTGGCCCTTCTTGTAGATGGGAGTCACAGTTCCCAATTTTCAGTCAACTGGGACTTATCCATTTAACCAGGACTGGTGGTAATTGATTGAAAGTGGCTTGGCAAACTCTTTCACTAATCTCTTAATTGCTTTGGGGTGCATCTTTAAAAATCCTGCCTTCCTTGTGGAGAACCTTAAAAATTTGGATGGGTGGAACCTGAAATTGATTAGCTTTATGGGATTTGGCAGCTGGCTGGCAAATGACTGAATTCTCATTCACTGCATGCATTCTAGCCTTGTATGGGACTCAGAAACAAGAGACTCAGAAATAATTTAATGATGTTTTGAAGACAGGCCTTTATTAGTGTTTTCCACCATAATTTGAATGGACACCTTATTGCCCTCAAGACACCTCCAAAGTCTTCAAGACAGCATGCAGGTACTGCTATCTGTGTACTCAGGTTTTACTGCTGGCACAAGGTGCTTGCAAATAATCAGAAACGTGCTCAGATATCATGTTTCATTTGAAGGCAAAAATTTAAGCCTGAAAATAAAGTTGTGATCTCAATTTCTTTGGTAGTCCAGTCTCACTTTAACTGGTACCTTCAGTAATGAAAGTAGCAGTAAAAGCACAACAGTTTGACTTCAGCCTGTTCTGGTATTTTACACATGAGTTCAGGTATAGTATCTCCCAAAGAGCTTCCTTAATGTCATATCTTTTCTCTTTTCCTGGTTCTAAAGATAATATTGTCTGTAAAAGAGGAAAATAAGTGTTTGTTAAATAGAATTGAAAATGTGGATAACTGCAAAATTTTTAATTCATAAACTATTTATATTTAATTCACCATTTCACCAAATGTGCAGGCACGTTTATTCAGCTAAGAAATATTTAAACTGAGCTCTTTCTATTATTACCTTTTTTTGTTTAAAAAGAGAAAAAATTTTAATATTTTCTATGTCAACAAGTAAGCGAGATTGATTGAACTTGTCAGCAATTAAACTTCCATTAAAATCAAGATATTTCATATTGATACATTCACTTTCTTTGTTTTCAAGCATCATAGCCTTACAATGCTTCCTTTCAAAGGGAATAAAAACTTTCTCTTTTGAAATGAATGGTGTAACTACCTTTAAAGTTTTTTTTCCATGGATAAATTGGCCTCTTCCCAGTTGTCCTGCACTGTAAAGCTGCCAGGTAGGCTTCCTCCTGTGTAAGCACTGTAATCCCTGTGCCACAGCAGGTAATACATTCTCAGCCACAACCTTGCCTTGATGCCTGGAGCATCTCTGCTGAGAAGAGTTTGCAGCTCAGGAGCAGAAACCAGCACGTGAGCTGAATGCTTAAGCTCTTGTGAGGGATAAATAGACAAGAGATGTTCTTATTCTGATTCAGAAATCTTCTCTACCTGGGCAGATACCTACTGTATTAGAAAAATGTCATGTGCTCAGCAGGCTTTCTGAACTGACACGGGCTTTTTGGTACTGAAAGACTTTGCCTTCTGTCAGTGCTAATGATTGGGTGGTTGAGCAGTTTCAGTAATTTTCTCTTAGTCAGCTGTTAAATTATTAAACTGTCTTTGCGAACTTCTTTACTGGGGTTTGAATGTCTCTTTTTTCCTGTTCTTCATTTCTATTTATTCAAATCCGCACTCAGAGAGACTCCTAATGCTCTGATAAGTTGATGTTTCTTCATTTCTTCCCTCTCTCTCTGATTATTTGCAGCTACAAGCAGAAGCTGATGGCATAAAAGTGCTTATGTTGTTATCTGAAGCATAAGTGAGATACATAGCGCACACTCTTCAACAAAAAAAATTCGGGTTTTGCTCCACTGGGATCCTATACAGCATTCAGATTCAATATACTTGCTTGCCATATGGACAAACCCTGTTTAAAGGGATGCCATCTGTCCAGCTATATGCAGACATGTGCTCATACTTCCTATTTTAAGAATTTTCTCCCAGTTTTTGATGTTGTTTTTCTTTTGGCATTGGTCACCTGATCAGTCATAGTAGGTTTTATGAATTAGTCAGCTGCTGGGTATGTTTCACCAGCAATCCTGCAGCATGCTGCTGGCAGAAGCCCCTCTCTGAAGGCTGATGCCCTTGGCTCCTGGCAATGCTGGGAGGGCTGTGGGGTCTGTACCCCTGGGCTCTTCCCAGGAATTGGGTCTCCACAGACCCACGCTGCCTGCTGGAACCCACACACATTGGATACTGGGACTTGCTGTGGCCACAATGAAAAACAAATCTGACTTGGGTGAGTCAGGAAAAGACTAGATTAGTGGTCTAGGTTCAGAATTTGTTTCATGAGCCAAACTGAGTATTTTGCAGGTGGACCAGCTCCTAAAATTAAAAAAAAAAAAATAGTGACCATGAGTGATACACAGCATGAATCAATTCCAAGTTCTGAAGACACAAGGCATAATACTCAATATTGAGTTTTCCCTTGAATGAAACCTAGTAGTGGTGTCTATTGTGAATCTCCCAATTATTTCAAAAGGAACCAATAGTTTACCTGTTATCTCATCAAAACTTACCAGAAAAAAATAGTGGCCTCTTGCTGTTTTAAAAATATTATGTAACTGATCTCTCAGATGTCCCATGACAGAATTTCTATTGAACTGCAGGCTGAGCAGGACTTCTTAACACAGTTTAGGACAAGCCTTTCATGCTTTTTCATGCTGTTATTTTTGGAAAATAGGCTGTCAACTGGGACATGTCATTTTCACAGTCAGTATTAGATGACAGAGTCAATGGAATAATTGATGATCACGACACAAATTCAAAGATAATTAAATGGTAAGGGAAAGGATCTTACTTGATAGACATGTTTTGCTGCCATCAGCACAAAGACAAAAGAGAGGATATCTGTGTAAAGAAAGAAAGTTAGTTTGGAGGAAGACAGCAACATTGCAAAGATCTCTAGGAAGAAACACATACAGTAAGCAAGAATGGCAACCTGTTCAAAAACCTCCAGTCACATTTCTTCAGTGAGAAGAAACAAACCAACAAACAAAAAATATAAAAGCACATTAATACTTCTTTCTAATCAGAAATTGTCTGAAAGCATCTATACTGCAATGAAATTTAAGTTTCTCAATTCTATATATGTTCAGATAATCTGTGGGGCAGCAATTCTACAATAATGGTGGCTTAGCAACAGGATATCAGTTATCCTTTTGGATGAACACAGGTTTCTGGATGGAGTCACTGAGACATTTCAGAATCTACATGGATCATGAACAAAATATCCAAAGGGAAGCTTAAATGCCACAATGCATTTATGATCACTTGAGTAAAAAGATGGCTTTCTAGCCCTCCTAAATGGAGTAAAATCCTTGCATGATCTATCAGCTTGAATATAAATAAAGAAAACCAACAATATATTCTTTGCTTTATATTTCAGATCTATGATTTCTTAGACCCTTTAAATGAAAATTTTTCTGTCCAAATATTTGGACTTTTCAATCATCAATCTATAATTTTGAATAATTTTAAAGAGTTAAACAATTTCTTATTAATGCCGGAGTTTTTCTGTAATTTAGGGAAAAAAGAAGAAAATTATGTATAAATGCATGTATTGACTTTGCTTCCTTCTCTTTTAAATGCTTATGTTGTCAGTGTCATGTTAAATCTTTCAAAAGGATATAAAGCAGAGATCTAGCATTGTGGTATTCAGATGTTTTGAGAAACACGTCTCATCATCTTTATGCAGAAAATTCCAAGAGAGATCATGTATGTCACTAAAAAGTACAGAGACTTTGTTCTTAGTTCTGATATGTAACATGGCTTCAAAATATTGCCAGCAAATAAGATTGTGGTGTCATATTTCTGAGAGTAAAAAGTAGCAAGACACTGATAAATGTTATGCATAGCTCCATAAATTAAAACATGATAATTTTGCCCTGCAAGAATAATAAGGAAGATGAGTAGAATTAACTGCATGATTAAGAATCAATTTCCTTAAACATGAGAGATGTCAGGCAGGCACTTAAGCTTCCTTCCAGTGGCAACTGCTCAGTGCAGAGAAACCAAGGTGTGCATAGACTGGGTGACCACATGTCCTGTCATACACCAGCCTGGATGGACAAATGGACAGGCTCCCCACAGCTGACTGAGAGAGGAGGCTGCCTGACCCTACAGGATTCTGAATCCCCATTTCAGGGACACAGCTGGTATTCTTGTGATTTAATAGGCTGGAGCTTTGTAAAGCACATTTGGGGCACATTTGCCCTTTCTGCATATCTTCACCCCAGTGCAGTCACTCCATGTAGAAACCTCCTCATAATTACATACCTGAAATCTTCCAGAGAAATTAACGTGTTTCCAAAACATTCCACAATGTGAATTTTTGCAGGCTGCAGAAGGACAGTTCCCTAGATGACAGGGAGTTGATAGAGAAGAGATTAATACATTTTAGTCTTAAAACATGCTCCTGGATTCTCTGCTCTTTTGAGATTTCCCCACCTGTTGCCATGGTTTCCAGTGACAGTTATATCTTTGTCTTGTATTTCTCCTTTTCAAACATATCTTTTTTAAGACAGGTTTATGGTTCCTTATTCTAGACAGTCCTGTGGGGTCCAGAGAGTCTCTTGGACTGCTCCCCAGACACACTTAGCTAACTAAATCTTGTCCTAATGATGCTTCTGCACACAACTGTGTCTATATTTTTAACAGTGTCTGTATTTTTAGCACTGCTGTTCATGTTGAAATAAATGGCTGAAAAATAAAATTTCACATCAGGACAGCTCTGTCTGAAGCAGAATGAAAATTTCATTCATTTCACCCCTTGCCAAAACCACGTACCTGCCCTTCACTCCTTTGTCATGGAATCCAGGAAAACCAGCATAGAACAGAATGGTTTCTTCCCCCTTTGAATTAATTCATCCTGTATCACTCATTATAAAATTAAAGTGAGTCAAACTATCTTTTTTTTTGCCTTAAGGATGTTCTGCATTAATTTCCCAAAGAATTAGGCAAGATGAATATCAAGGTTTATTGGCAGAGCGAGCTCAGCCTAAGAATCTCACTGAACAGATAATAAATCTTCCTGCCCATCAGGATGATCTCAAATTCCCTATAGTTACAAATATTCAGTATAAGCAAGGTCAAAATATAGCTGACTCCCTTTGCCAGTTCCTTTTCTGAAAAATATTATAAATCAGAAACTGGATTGCAAGTCTCATAAATATATTATTTATCTGCTGACAGGTGGCCTAGTAAGGATTCACTATATTGAATTCAGAAATTAGCACTAGAGAAATCTCACCAGCTAGAAACTCACAACATTATCAAGTAGTCTCCAGACACATTTATCTTCCTATTTTAAAAATATATGAATGAGAGAATAAAAATTATCTATACGGAAGTTACAAAAGTTGGGTGGAAAAATGCTAAACTGCTGTTGGTCCACATAATGTGCATTCCCACATCAGTTCCCTATTCAGGACCAAAGTATAACATCTATACAAGGGCAGCTTTAAATGGGGTGTTTTACAGAAGCTAGGAGGTGAAATAAGTACAAACAGACAAGGTTTGTTATCAAGAAGATGGGAAAATGGAAAAGGCAGGGGTGAGGTCAGAACTTGTGAAGACTACATCTCTTCAAGCATAAATAAATTTTTTAAAAAAGGGTCTATAAACTAATGGTTTGAGATCAAACTTTCAGAAATGCCAATATACTTATTTGATATGTTCACACATACAACTGATTTCAGATGTACATAGGGATCTGCTGTGCAGCTGAAATTACTCATTTGCACACAAAGATTTTAAAGCCCTGGAGTGAGGCCAAAACTTCATCTGAATTCATCACTAGAGTGAATGAGGAGGGCTGTAGTCTTATGAAGAAATACACATATGAATAGGGCAAAGGAACAGAGAATAAAAAAAGAGGAAAAAAATCACACATGCCTGTCAGAAACAGGCATTCTTTCAGGGCATGTTAACTTATCTGGTGGAGAGGATATGTTTGATTGACAGGACTGAAAGAAGAAGGCTGAAATGTTGCTGATCCTTTTTGCACTCAAACATCTGTATTAAATTTCATTTTCCTCTCTTTTTGTCAACAAGCAGGCAACACATCAGCTCTGTCATAGCAGCACCACTGTTGGAAAAGCCCAGTATGAATGCTTGTTTCTGTGAATAGATATCTCCAACAAGAGAAAATATAACCAGCCGTGGAAAGAATCAACAGGTGATGTGTGCCAAAATTATCCTTATCCTTATAATGCTCAGTTTCTGGCTCTGTCCAGATATTAGCTGGCAAGGAGGCACGTGCACAGTCTCAGGGACAGCCTGCACTCCCAGCAGCAGGAATGCCATTCCCACAATGTTTCCAAGCAGGCGCTCCGTTCCCTGCCGCCTGGCTGGCTAATGATGGAAACACCACACGCACCATATGCTTGCTGAGGCACTTCAGAATAGCTGTGTTGGGCCTGGCCTAAAACAAGGAATGAAAAGCCATGACAGAAATGTAAAAGAACCACCCAAAAGCTTGTTTTAAAAGTAGCCTGACTTCAGATTGTTTACCTTTACAGCAGGTCGTTGAGCTGTGTCTTGTGCAATCACCTTGTGTATCCTATTCAGATCCTTCTGTCCATTTTTCTCTGTCCCAATGCCTACAAAACAACCTTCTGCTCCCAGGAGTACCCAGCTGCAACTAAACCTAAGGAACAGCAGGTTTTGGTTTTGAATATTATGCAAAACTGCATTATTAAACTCCAGTCCAGCACACCTGACAGTGATCGGTGGACACTCCCTGCAAGGTGCTCCTGTTCTCAAAACATCACACCATGGTGAACACCTAAGAGAAAGTCAGCACGAGGGGCTTTGCTCATTTCCAGTGAGAAAAGGATGAAGGAGAACCACAAGGAATGCAGCCCTGCCAGGATGGTGGGAGTCCTGGTAGAAGTGGAATAGGCACAGCTGAAGTTTCAGCTTTTGCTATGTAACCATCATGACTACAGAGGAGGTGACAGCTGTGACAACAACCAAGAAGGCTGCTGCATCTTGTTCCTGAGCAGAAAACCTGCTCTGCCCTCGATGGCAAAGAGGATGGCCTGGGATACATGGCCTGTCAGTCAGAACGTTTTAATCAGAATCTTTTTTCCTGTATAAGTGGTATACACACCCACCATGACGTTTTTAATATATGCCAGTACTGACAGCCTTTCATTAGGGAAAGAAATGCAATGATATAGAAAAGCCCAGCTTTAACATTCTTGAAAAGATGTTTTAAAGTAAAAAATATTATAATCATACTTTCTTGAAAAGGTGAAATCAGAAATGAAATGTTTTGTCTCCCCAAATCAAAACCAAAAAATCCAGTTGATTTATTACAGTTTTTGAAAAGGCTGTTGCTCTTCTTTTATTTCAGAGCAAGTGAAAAAATCAGAAAACTAGAATTTTCAATGTAAAATACATCCCAAATTCAATTATTCCTCTTACAATGCAAATCTGACAGCCAGTTGAGGTTGTGCATACATTAGCATAGGTTTTCACATATTCTGCAGAAACATCTGGAAATATTTTGATGTTACCAAAGCCGTTTCACCTTCTCATAGACTATTCTAATCTTCCTTCATGAACTATCTGGGAAAAGGAAATATTATATTATCTGAATTTTAGCTATCTCTCCTATGTATTAGATATCATATGTGGAATTTTACTATGTTTTTCAAAGCAACATCCTACACTTGTAGTCTTTTTTTTCTTTTTTTTTTTTTTTTTCCCTAGAAAAGGCACATGAAGTTAATTTATAATAATAAAAAAGGGTAAATGTTAGCTTTGGCTAACACCCAAGCACTCACCAGATGCTTGCTCACTCCACCCCCTTGGTGATATGGGGGAGAGAATAAGAAGAAAAGGAGCAAAAAATCTCATCAGTTAAAAGACAGGGAGTTCACTTACTAGTTATTGTCAAAATAGACTCAACTTTGGGAAAATTAACTGAAATGATAAAAAAAATGTAATAACACCAAACCCCAAAGCATAATTGCTAATTCTAGTAATGGAAAACAAAAATGCAAACATTTAAAAACCACTTTTCCTTCCCCTTTTCTCAGACTTAGGTCCTCTCCATTGCTGCAAGCAGCACAGGGCTGGGTTATTTTGGTCAGTACACAGCAGTTGCTCTCTCAATTCCCTCCTTCTCATGTTTTCCTTTGCTGCAGTATGGATCCTTCATGGGCTGTGAGGGATATCTGCTCTGCAGCATCTCCTCCTCCTCCTCCTGCTCATATGATGTTTTGTGTTCCCTCTGCTTTTTCTCACAGTTTTGTTCCCTCCTCCTCTCCCTGTGGCGTTCTGCCTTTCTCAGACGTGTTTTTCCAGAGGAACAGACCATGTTTTGGCAGAAGGTCTGTTGGGGCTGTTGGGATGGGCTGTGCAGCCCCTGATCTCTTCTCACAGAGGCCACCTCTCCAGCCCCCACTTTGACACTTACACCCAGTACAGTGACTCATTTCAATCTGAGCTCTCATATTAATGAGATTCAGCTCACTTAGCTTTCAACATTTAGAAGTTTAACTACAAAATATGGGGGTTTTTTATGATGAGGATAACATCTTCACAGAACAATCCAACCCATCTTTCTGAAGCATTCATCTCATCCTTTGGTCTTTCTGTATCTTGAAATGAGGAAACCACAGACACCTCAACTTGCTTCACTATTGGTTGAGATTAATCCCTTCCCTCAGCACAGCTGATTATCCAAACTCTTCCTCTCACCAGGAAAGAACATATGAAGAGCAGTTCTGGACTCCAAAGTTGGGAACTGTCACATTTCAGCTGAGGAATTATCTTATTTTTAGTGATCAAAAGCCCAGACACATAGTGAAAGCTTGTCATCTTCTCTACAGCTGATGGAGGAGAGTCTAAAGGCACCTTGAAAGGTACTTTAAACCCCTGTCTTTAGATGGAAGGAATGACCCTCCTGAATATGAACTCTTTCCCTTGTCTGTAGAGGGGGGTCTTGGTGACTGAGATGACTAAACACCTCTTCATCAGATTTGTCATCCTTAAATTTCAAGACCTTATGCTGAAATTAATGTGCAGTTCTCACTCTATCTCAGTCTTTGTAGTTTATCTGAATGTTGCTATTAACAGAAGAGTCTGACAGGTGAAGAAGAAAAGCATTTAGTAGAAAAAAAATTAGAAATGGAAACCCAGCTAAAGAGCTGGTATTCTTCAGGCTGTAGGCTCAGAGCAAGGCATCATGTCCTCCTGCAGGTCTCTGCCATCAGACAAGAAAGATGGATGAGAGCACCACTGAGCAAAAGACCCTCACCCTGGAGAACCAGAATAATTTACAAATTGTATCTCTGTATTTCCTTAATCACTAGTCACTAGTCACTGCTAAATTGATTTGATTACCAAATCTGTGGCTGAGGCTCCTTTTCCCTCTACACAGATATTCCACCATCATATTCAATAACCTACCTAGAGTTTTGATGAGGAAGTGTGTTAAATACTCCAAAGTTTCCTTGTCAGTGAACATTAAGTCCCTCTGTTGTGTTAGCCCAACACCTGATGACACAGCTTTCACACTTTCAGAACAAAGTGTTGAGTTGCCCCAATTTCAATTACAGTTGATAATGATAAATGGCAAAGTACTTATTTCCAAATGTTCTTTTTGAAGAGACAAATGCACCAAGCCTGCCAGCCCAATGTCTGCTCAGTTGATTTTCACTCTTTTCTATATGTCAAGGCAAGTTTCCATGAATTGGTTTCCAACGTGTTTACTTACACTGTGTCTTGAAAAAGGTATTATCTTTTAGTAAAGTTTCTGTTATTCCCCCAGGATTTAATACCACACTTCATAAATTCTGTCTCTTATAATTAGCAAGAGCTACAATTTTCACAACTCAAATTTTGTTTCATTTCTCTATGCACAATACTCTCCTACCTGTAAGATACCAGCAGTGTTTATTCCTATTGTTCTATAAATATCAGTCCCACTATACATCTGAGGTAATCTAACATGTTTAAGATCACACAGCCACTCCAGCTAATGAAGTTTTGATGTTTCTCCTGTGCTATTACACTAATCAAAGGTGAAGAAGAATACCAATCTGTTTTAAACAATTAAAATAAAATAAAATAAAATAAAATAAAATAAAATAAAATAAAATAAAATAAAAACAAAAACTACTTCAGCAGGTAGGAAATTTCTAAAGGTTTGTGCAATTTATCTCCTGCTATTTATTCCTTGGACTCTCCTGTGGTTGTTACAGGGTGCACCCAGTGGTGATATTAGTGTTTATTCCCTGATAGGTAAATGCTTCTGAAAAAAACATACAGGCTCCACTCCATTTAAAAATACCTTCTATTCCACAGCCAAAGAATGTGTCACTTCTCAAAATCTTGGCTTATGCATTTTTTTTTTCAGGTTATGTAAAATACTTCTCCCTACACAGTGCCCAGGATGGTTCCTGTGCCTCAGAGCACTGGGCCTGCCACTGACCAGCAGGGCTGTAGAAATCATGGGTGGAAACATAGTGAATGCTTTTCCCCCCATCTGATGCTGTCTACCAGTGACCTGCAGGACTGTACAAATGAAAGCTGGAAGACCAGTGACTTTTTTTTCCTTCTTTTCTTGTGATGGTGTTCCTTCTTGACTCACTCCATGGTTTCAGTTAGAAGCACAATCTCTTTTTATTTCTTATTACACAGCATTTCTGTAGGCTGATAAACAGCTGCTGGATATTTTCTATGCCAAAGAAGATCACAGCAGTGATAGGGTGAGTGTAATCCTTACAAAATAAATGAGACATTATGTAAATAAAACACTTTTAAAGCCTCAAGGCTGCAAGGTGCTATCCAAATAAGTATCACCCACACCCTCATGTGCTCCTAAAAAAAATCAAGGTTAAGTGTCAGTTTAGATGTGCATTTCAATGAGGGGCAATAGTTCCACAATAAATGACTCATGCAAAAGCATTTGTTTGGGAGCAAGGCAAGAAACACATGAATTTCAGCTCCAAGAGTGACAGGTTTGGGGGGATTATTTTGTACATAAGCCTGATGCTTGAGCAAAAGGACTTAGAAATTCTCTGCATGTTTGAAAAAACATATCCAAGCAGCTTAAAGTGATTTTTTCAAATACTTTTTCCAAAATACAATTTAAATAAGGTGGCAAAAAATTGTAGCTCTTCTTAGAAGATGAGGCGTAGGATCCAGTATTTTTCCTTTGAACCCACATGCAGTTATGTGCTCTTTCTTAAATCTTTCAACTTTCCTTTTTTCTTTTTGGTTCTCACTGAAAGGCTTTCTCATTCTTATGTAAGGATTTGACTTCTTTGATGTGTATAAACACTATATATTTCAACAGTAAGTGATCAGGCAGGCAGAACAGCATATCAGTGCTGCACAAGGATGGGGAGCAATGATTGCCCCCCCTTCAAAAAGAATTTTGTAGTATAGATGCTATGTAAGAATTTTGAGGCATATCCTGGATACACAGGCCAAGCTGTAAAATACATTTAAATATGTGGGTGTTAGTCCTGTTTGTTAGATGCCAGCAACATGGACAGGTTTAGACATTGAATGCACAATGAAAAAAACCTGTAACTCTGAAGAACTGGTAAGAAGAGATGCACTCAAGAGGAGGCTCTAAGTGCTGGGTGTCAGTTGAGTAACAACTGCAAAAAATGTCTTTATTTTCTTTCCTTTTTTGACTAATACAAGCAGGTTATCATGATAGGAAGGCTTAGATATACCTAATAATTTACAAAAATATGTCCATGGTACCTTTAAAGGGCTTGGATAATTCTATCATCTTCAAAAGAATCTAAAGCAAAATAGTGCTCATTTCTATGAGTTACATAGAGTGTTAACCATGAGGTATAGGAAAAGTGAGATTATGCCAGTTGGTGAAAAAGCATAGGGGATGTACTAAGGAAGCAGATTATACTTAAAGCCAAAATGAGCTAAAAGGAAAAACAAAGCTGTGTTCAGCCTGATCTAAGGGCTGCTAATGAGCAAGGGACAAGCCAGGAGAAACCCTCACACAGTAGGAAAAGGCTGTAACAATTAATCAGTGGGAAAAAATTGTGTTATTGCTGTTTCATGGGAATGTATTGCACAGAGACCTGAAATAGCTATTCATGGCACTCTGCCCTGCTGTCACAGACATCTGCAAGGTTTTCTTTCCAGGAGGGCACTGCCACTGAGGGCAGACAATAGTGGGCTGTTAGCATTTTCCTCTGAAATAATATAAGCCAGACATGTTTGGTTTTTTTTGGTTTTTTTTTTTTTTTTTTTTTTTTTTTTTTTGCTAAGGAAGTATTTAGGTTTCTGCAAAATGTGCTTCTTATCACCCAGGTGGAAAGCAGCTTTGCAGTAAAGGACCTGGGGGTCACAGTGGACACCAAGCTGAACATGAGCCAGCAGCCTGCTGTTTCTGAAAAGGTGATTAAAAGTAGCTTGGACTTCATTAGCAGAAGTGAGGGAGGTGATTGTTCGCTCTCAAGCAGCACTGCTGAGGCCAAACCTGGCTCCTCAGTACACCAGAAACATGGACCTGCTGGAGAGAGCCCAGAAATGAGCTGGCATGAGTAATGACAAACAAACCAGAATGACAAACAACCAGCCATTAAGTAGCTTTGCCCAAATCCCATCATATTTCATAAGAGAAAGAGTGCTATTTTTGGGAATTAAAAATAGCATTTTCCTTAATGTTTTATGCAACAACAAAAAAACCAAACCAAAACAAAAAAACAAACAAAAAATCCAAACAAGCAGAAAAAAAATTGTCTGACTGAAAAGCCTCCAGATTTCCAGAGAAGAGATCTAAGGGAGGCAGGTATGACTATCTGAAGGAGTTAATAATTTTGACAGGTGTATTAAATATTATGGCACAGGTTTGAAACAGAAAGGAGAAGTGGGGCCATGGTTTGCTGTATGACTACAGTTCTAACTTACCAGTCTGGGCTCTGCTCCCTCAGCTCCCTGGTGCTGCTGCCTCAGCTCGAGGTCTCAAAGAAAAACACCATCATTTTCCAGGCTGCTTGCAGAAGAACAGGAATATCAAAAGAAACTTTTAATCAGTTCTGATGTTTGCTACTCCTGGGAGAAGAAAGCACTTCATTCAGAGTTAGAAAAGATGACTGGAACCAAAGAGCCTCCCTCTGAAGTTCTCCAGAACAGTTAATATTGGAGCTTGTAAGACAGTGACCTTAATTTCCAGAAGCAGGAACAACAGTGTAGAAGTTACATGCAGTGTTGCATTCATCTGCCTTGCAAATTTGAATTTTCCTTCTCATCCTCACTTATATTGCCCATGTCTGCTGGTGTCATGAATCCTGATTTAGGATCCTGCTGAATATGCCAAACTGTATTTGGTGAGTGATTTAAATTACTTAAAGAATCACTTTCAAAGAGATTAGCAAAAGTGGTTTTAAGATCATCTTACAAAAGCACAATTTAAACAAATTCTGATGGCAAGTTGATGGCAAGATGCATACCTCCATTAACTGCTACATGGAGGAAAGATACAAATGAAAATCAAGTTATAATGAAGCTAGAATGATTTACACTGAGACCAGAGATGCAAAAGCTTCAATGTTTACTGTGTTATTCCACTTCTTCGCAGTGGAATAGAAGAAGTGGAATAGAAAAGTTCTTGGCCCAGCTAGAGAACATGGCTTTACCTCCTTTGGAGCTCGTACCAAGCTGCTGCTGCTTTGGTCAAGGGGTCAAGTGCATCCATCACAGCTGGTGCTTCATTAATACTCAGACACAGTCCTGTCCATCATTAAGGAAAGCTGATACTACAGACTGGATTTAATTCACTCACTGAAGACAGAAAAAAATCAGAAATCCTTCATAATAGCCTTCTTCTTGCAATTTTAACTCTGTTCCAGCACTGCAAATAATTACTGCATGCATAATCTAAGGTATTTTTTGTATTGTTTTCATATTGAGAAACTTGCAATTCAAATAGATTCATGAACATTTAGAAATGTAGACAAATAACATAAACAAATTTAAGTACCTCTTCCTTGGCAATTCAGCTTGAGTTTGTAAACTGGTCCCAACAACCTGCTTCATACACTTCAGTAGTACTTGATTGCCTCCTTCCTTTCAGCAAAAGTAATAACCCTAAAGTTTTTTACAACATTCTATTCAATGAGACATCACAAATTTTTTTGCATTGCATTTTATCTACTTAAAAACACTTAAAATTAACCAACCAAAGATTTTTGGCAGTAGAATTCTAATGAGCAATACCAACGATTTCCATGTCAATTATTGTTTAATTTATGGGTTATTTTATATGTTTTTAAAAGCTTGGTTAGCTGGCAAGTTCAATTAAGAACATTCCAAATCAAAGCATTTTATTTCAGTTAGAATTAATTATATTCAGGCAAACATAGCTAACATGGTAGAGGGAAAAGCCTAGCTCAAGCAATTAAATTACATTTCTTCATTAAATCAAAATAATTACATTCCTTTCTCTGTCAAAAGGAAATATTCTCCCCATTTACTCTACAATCATCTCATTTAGTTAAAAAAAAAGTGAGTTCCTATCTTGCTACTACTACCTGAAGAAATGGAACACTTAATATTGTCTGCCTGTAGAGAGGTGATGCAATTTTGTTCACTCTTCTCTTTTTGGAAAGGAAAAATTTTAGAAACATATTTCAAAATACCAAAAGAGGCATGCCAAATCTAATTTAATGATATGATTTTTTTATTGCCAATGGCCAGGTTGCTGAATAGTAAAGTCAGTGTTTTGTTGAATTGCCTTATTTTACCATGAGGATGTTTTCTGTTTTGAAATACTTACCCTCAGCATAGTTAAAGTCTGACAACACTGCTGGTTATATTAAGTACAAAATTCCATCAATTAGAGCACCTACAATGTTTGAATCAATGGTTTGGAATTTGTGAGGCTTTACTTTAGTTAAAACATTTTGACTAAGACAGTCATGTAGACCAGTTTGGAGATTCTCCAGCCAACACCAACTCCAAATACCAAACCAGATATGCACTTGAGTACTGGCTGAACACTGATATCCCCTATTACAAAAGCAGAGTGTTCTTGCTTTGAATGGGGAAAACCATAAAGAATTTTTTTAAAAAAGAAAAGTACTAGAAATTACTCATTTACTTTTACTGCTTATTTAAAAGTTCAGGCACCTGGCAGGTCTATTTTCCTACCCTGTGGATGGTTTGGGAAGGTTCAAGAATTTCTGCAGACAATTTCAACTCTCAAAGCAAGAACAAAAGTCTGCCAACAGAGTTCAAGATTAATTCAGATAAGTTGCTCCTTCCTCATTTCTGCTCATCACCTAGGATCCAAAACAAGCATTTGCATTTAGAAGCCCTACAGCCTGTGGCATTTCTTTAAGGGCTGCTTTTGCCATTTGTTTCAACAGTAGAGTATTTTATTCCCCAAAAATGAAGTAGTGCTCATATGTTCTATTTTGCAAGGGTGGCCTCCAGTCAATTTCCATCCATTAAGACAAGTGCTGTCACTCACTGTGCAATGCACATTTCCAGCTTGTCATACAAATGAGCCAAGGATGAAAGGAAAATAGTGGAAAAAAACAACACCAAACAGAAAATTATGACTCATGACTCATGATCAAAATATGTAGACTAAAATCGAAAAATCCTTTCAGAATAGTTGCAATTAACTGAATTTGATAGCTGTGTGTGAACACCAGACAACAGCCTTGTGTTTAGAGTCTTAGCTTTCAGTCACCATCAGGAAGGACATGTTAGTTTATTATTTTCCTCGAATGGATGAATTATATAGACTAACCCATGCAGTTTGCTTTAGGACACTAAGATTAGTATTACAATAATATCTGCAGCCTGTTATATGCCATTGTATTGGTTCTGCATGGCCAAGTTTTGGTAGCATGTGGGCTACACAGGTGGCTTCTGGGAGAAGCTACCAGAAGCTTCTTCTGTGTCCAGCAGAGCCAATCCCTGGCAGCTCCAAAGACAGATGTGGCACTGGTCATGACTGAAACAATTAGAAATGGCAATAACACCTCTGTGATAATAGATTTAAGAAGAAAGAGAAGAGTTGTAGTTGTGGCTAGAGAAGAGCAGAGTGAGAACATGTGAGAGGAACAGCCCTGCAGACACCAAGGCCAGTGGACAAGGAGGGGCAGGAGGTGCTCCAGGTGCCAGAGCTCAGATTGCTCTGCAGACCCTGGTGCAGCCCATGGTGATGCTGCTGTGCCCCTGCAGCCCACGGAGGAGCATGAGGATGCAGAGATCCACCTGCAGCACGTGAAGGAGATCACACCAGAGCAGGTGGATGCCTGAGAGAGACTGTGAGCCCAAGGGAGGCCCATGGAGAGAGGATCTTCAGCTGGAGAAACCTTTTCTTGCAGGACTGCACCCTGTGGAAGAGTGACCCATGCTGCTGCAGTCTGGGAAGAACTGCTGCCCATGGGATGGAGGGAGGTACCCCACAGTGGAACAGGGGAACGATTCCCCTCTCTGAGCAGCAGGAAAAACAACAGGTCATAACCCCCATTCCCTTCTCCCTGTGCCACTGGGATAGGAGGGATGGGAGGGGGAAAGGTGTTCTGAAGGGTTTATTTTACTTCTCATTATCCTGGTCTGGTTTCATTAGCAATAAATTCAGTTCATATCTCTAATTCAAGCCTGTTTTACCCATAACTGTATTTGATAAGTGATATCTCTTCATCTCAATCCATGAATCCTTCATTATATTTTCTCTTCATTGTCCAGCTGCAGAGAGGAGTGCAAGAGTGGCTTTGGTGGGTACCTGGCATCCAGCCAGGGTCAACACACTATAGCCATCTATTTCTCTGTTTGAATACTGATAAACCTAGAACACTGGAATCCACGGTACCTCAGACTGAGGAAATTCTCATTAGTTCTCAGTTTCACCTGTCCATGTGTCACTCAGAAAAAAAAAATTATATAATTTGTGTTAGGTCTGCCCTGCTTTTAAAAACTGTGCTTACAGCTTGGTCTTTTGCACCACTGCCAAGACCTACCCTGTGAAGGTGCCTTTGTACAACCCAATGAAAATCTTCTCTCATATGTTGGTACAGCAAGCACAGAAGTGTTTTGAGTTAAAGGAGTAAGAAAGGAATTTGTATTTATAAGAAAGAATATTCAGTAATGAACATAGGGAAAACATAAATATCCTGATTCAATACTTCATGAATATATGTGTGTGTGTATATATGTGTGAGTTGAAAACAGATTCAGTGATGGCTTTTGGAGCAATTCCTCTAGTGACTACTGCTGTGGTTGTCACTCATCTTGTTTCTGACAGATGACATATCAGAAACCTCTTATGTTGTTACAAATAATTTTGATGTTGGCTGTGAAGACAGCTAACTTGTTGGAGAGCACTCTGGTTAAACACATGGGTTCCAGGAGAGAGGAAGAGGATAGAAGCTGAGCCCTGGGGCAGTGACACTGAACACTTTGAATACTCTGAGCACTTTGAACAAACTGTTCAAATCTCTATTTGGGAAAGATGGACTTACCAAGAAATGTTCTTCCACAATCTCAAGATTTTAGATATCCTTGAAGAAAAGACAATTTTCACCAAAGCATCTTTCAGAAGCCTCATCGATAAAAGACAAGGCAACCAACAGATAAATATTTGCAGATAATGCTGGAACTTAATGAACTTCAGAAGAAATGCATACATCCCTGCTGAGTTTTCCTGACTGGAATATAAAAGGTGTGAGTAAATGCTTTATTTCAGGCATCCAAACTCAACTTGTAAGAAAACACACTTCAGCTCAGTCTAAAAATATCTGGTATATCATCAATAACTACTTATTAACAGAAATATATGGATAAATATACAGACCTTCTCTCTTTGTCACGGCAGAGTACAATTTCTTAATATTTTGGGTGTTTTCTGGTAAGTTCTGAAATCATAGAATAAGCAGGCTGTCTATTTAATACCTACCCTTCCTAGCTGCAAAGAAAATCTGGAAAATCCACAGGTGCTATATAGGGAAGAATTAGCACATTTATTATTTTTAGCCCTCATTTTTCAGGCATTGTTCAAATGCTTTGGATTCTGATCAGTGAATTCTGAATGTTTGGCTAAGCTAACCCCAGGACTTAGACATTCCTTCATGTAGCAATGGGCAACAATGACATCAGATGTCATTACTTCTCTCTACCATGTGTTTTATTCCAGCAGGAGAGTAAATGGTAGAAAAGATTTGTGATCACTACCTGAGCAGGGTCAGACATCTCAGAGGCCAGCTCAGGCCACCAGACTTCACAGAAATGATTGACAAGTGCTCTCATGGCCACAGACTGCACTGCAGACACAATAAGTGCCATCAGGGGACTGGAACAAGCAGCTACCGTGTGCCAGGCTCAGACAGCACCTCTTCCCCTGGCTGTGTAGATGCAGTGGTAAGCCCAAAGAGAAGCATGAAAGCATGCAAAGAAATAGAAGAAGGATACCAGAATTTGCATAAGGTTTGTTTATCCTGATGCTGACCTCCCTGTCATTAGGCTGAGGAAGGACACAGAAAACAATATTCAGAAGGCAGCTCGTTTCTGGAAATAATGTGGTTACATATGATCCTCGAGTTAATGAGATCCCAATTTAATACTCTGTAGTGTACCATCATAACTACACAGTAGTAAACAAGTCTGCATTTCTGAATGCTGATAAAGAAAGCAGGGGAGATTTTAGCATCTGAATCTCTGCTCAGCAATGTCCTGTTCCAAGATGCACTTGAGCTCTGGACAAGAAAGATGCTTCTGCTATGAGAAAAATATTTTTCTCTTCTAGTTCCAGCAGTCATTGACTGGATGATTCAAAAACAGTTTATTAGAAAACATTTAACACATCTTTTGGTATTTATATTATTTTCAGTCAGCTAGGTAAGACTGATTTCCCAGTGCATCAGGACAAGTGACATTTTACTCTAGTAACACTCTATGTAAAAGCTGAAAATGAGACACTGAAAGGCATGCAGAGGTCACCAATAGAGACAGATTGACATCCAAACAGTTGCATACAGAGGGCATGAGAAACTCTCTGCCATTACCTGCATGTCTTCAGCACTGCTGCCATAAGCAGTGTCTGTCTGTTATGAAGTGTTTTCCATTAATGTAATTATCTGTAATGGTGGTTGATAAGGTTGGACACCTAGCTGTCACCATCTTAAAGTCAGACATCTGGTCTAAGGTACAACATTTCTGTTCTTTAAATTCAATAACATGACATCTGAAAGCAAGTCATCCCATTTAGCTTCAATTATTTTCTTAGCAATGGCATTAATTGCCACAGGAGGTGCCTATGTCTCTCCACTGCCTCTAAAGAGCATCCTGAAAAGTGACCATTCTCATTCTAGTATTATTTAATTCATGATTAAAGATTGTTTTACTTGTTTAATGTTTAAGCTTGGTTACTTCTTTTGGGTTTGATTTGGCTTTGTTCATTTGTTTCTTTTTGGGGTTTTTGCTTTGTTTTGTTTTTTGTTTTTTAATGAAAGCAACCCATATGATAGCCTTTAAAAATTTGCAGTTAAATTCACTAAAATTGAATATAATTATATCCTTTGGTAATGGGAAGCACTTTCTCTAATAGATAGCAATAAAATGTAACTTTTGAGGCTGATGAAAAGTACATGGACTGAAAAACGGCTGTAGCTATTTGAATTTCATTACTGTGAGAACACTATTATTATCTCTGTATTACTAGTATTTTGATTTTAGATACAGGCTAAATAAAACTTGCTAAGGGAATGAGGACATGTAAAATGAATTGTTGACTATGAAAACTAGTTCAACAGTAAGATGAAAAGTGATACAAAAATTAGAATTATAAATTCAAACTCTCTTATGTCCTGTCACATAGGAGAACAAGTCTGCAACACTGTCACATTTCAAGAAGTTAATCAGGAGAAACTGCCCAAGTTTCTGCCCAGGGTTAAAATGCAGAATCATTGTTTCACAGCATGACTTGAAATTTTGGTAAACCACAGAAGTAATCTGTCATATTTCATCTTGTCACAAATGTTTTTGCTGTGACCTCATAAGCATGAGGAATGTTTGAAGAGCAAGGGGAAGATTTGCCTTGTAGCCACTCCAGCTTAGACTTAACTTAGTACATTCCCCAAATTCATGTATTTTAGTTGGTTGCAAGTGTAGGCTGTACAAGAAACACCCCCAGCTCCCAACTCCCCCATCACCTCTTTAGCCCTTGTAAATGCTTCTTTTCACTGACCATCACAGTACCTGTGGCTCTCCTTGTGGCTCCCATGGGTGCTCCATCCTGCAGACCTCAGCCCACTCTGAGAAGCCCATGGCTTCTCTCCATGCTGAAAGAGCTCATGATAATGGTACCTAGTTGAAAACTGGGCACACATGTGGAGTTTGATGCATGAGAACAAATTCTCTCAACTGGAATTTCAGTTTCACCAGACAGAGAAGCTTGACAGATAAACAACCTCCTGAAATCTCTTGAAATATTGTTTGTGACCTCTCCAACAGCACCCTCTATGACATGTGCTTGCAATAATTGCCTTCAGCTACAAAATAAAATTTGCTGAATTTTTCACTTAAGTTAGAAGCTACGTATTTTACTAATTCTAGTTTTGCATTATTTGTTTCTTATTTATTATTCTTTCTTGAAAGGTATAAGCTTTGAAAAGTTCAGCTAATTTTTTTACAACCAGATACCACAACTTTTCTTTCTAAATATGCTGGTTTGCTGTGGCTAACCAAAGAAATAACATGTGACACTCCTTCATAACAAAATTATAACATAGACTGTTTATCATTACAGTCTGTCTTCTGCCATAAAGCACCCAGATGAGTGAGAGGTTCTCATCTAGACATGAAAAAATGAGGCTTTTCTGTTGCTTTGCTTCTTTAAGTGCCCCAAATACTCTCCCTGTAACATTAGAAACAGTAGATGCATTAAGAGCCTCAATTTGAAGTCCAACATTTTCCACTTGTAAAGAAATTCAGACAGCATTAGTTTGTGGCTTCCTAAATCAGCTGGCTACAGAAGTTGTCTAAGGTGTTCTCCATGTTGACATCTGGAAAACAGTGAAGCTGAGGACTCAGTGGTTTCACAAAAGAGTAGATGACCAATTTTTTGCTGATTTTCTGTTTGCATTTGGTGTAGCACTAACTGATATTAGATCTCTCTTTTCTCTCTGAAATTTACTCAAAAGTTTTGCTCATGATACCCTAAAGCAATTTACAAAGACCTGAACTGATATCTCTGTTTCCACAGATACAGAAAATTAAGGCATAAGTTTCTTGGGCTGTGTAACTGAACAGCTCAAGGCTGACATAACCTTTCTGAGCATTTAAGATCTGGTTTGCCAGACCTGAAAAACAGAGTTAGCAATGTTACAAGCTATGACTCCTTGTCTGAACCAGCCCTCTCACCTGAGGCACAGTATCTGCCCATAATCTGTGCACAGCCTGTTGCCATGCTCCATAAAACAACTTAATGGCTGGCACTGAGCATGGCTGGGGCTGGGAGGATCAATACTTCAGCTGAAGAGGCAGAAGCTCAATTAAAGGCAGTAACTTCACCACTTGGGGCTCCCTGGTCTTCTTGTGCTCCTGATGCACTGTGGTTTCAGCACTCAGAGTACTGCCTGAACCCCAAGCTCTGCTCCCACCTCTGCCCTGGCATGGATAGCACACTGCACCTCCAGGTCTTTTCATTAACACTGCAAGTTCTGGTGCATATTTCAGGTTGTTGTCAACCTCCTGGGTAAGGAGAAACATCCTCCCTTTCCTAGCCAGAGTTTTCTGGAAAGATTCAGCTCTGGACACATAAATGCAGGTTATCTACATGTAAGCTGGGTGTCAATTTATCTTATTTCCCAATATAGCCAGTGAAGAAAGGACAGACAGTGGTGCCTAGGCTGCAGGATACATTTTCAGATGGATTTAACTGCTTAAACTCAGCCTTCTGGTCCCATCTGAGGTGGCCTTGGGTATCTGCCGTGCCTCCATCAGTCACTAGAGGTGACCTGGGGTCCCCTGTAGATCCTGAGATATATCTGACAGCCCAGTGGAGATGTCTAGATTCCTCAAAGGCATTGTAAATGACATCTGAATCATGCCTTGTGTTTTCTTTGGAGATGACTGAATCATTCTCTAGGCTCCACTAGCTGCTGACTAGCTCTAAGTCAACCAACGTGGGCGTTCCAGCACCCCACTCATATGCAAATGTCACATGAAACCCAGGTTTGTGCTGCCTTCTCTAACTCTCACTGCTCTGTTATCTTTACTGAGACACCTACTTGGACTTTGCTTAATTTATTCTGCTGTTCTGCCAACTAACAGCCAAGTATGGCTGTTTTATTTTTAAACAAATTTTAGGCTTCTTACAAGTATTTCTTCCTAAGAGTAATAGGGCAGCTAGAAGCTATTAGAAGCTGTGCCAATAGTTTGCTAGGACTTCACTCACAAAGTCTTCACATTTTCTTCTCAAAGTCTCTCTCTTGGTGTCTTAGTTCAAGAGGTCTGCATGTTCTGCTGAGCTATAAAAGTCTGCTTTTCAATCCTGATACTCCTACCTCCTACCTTTTACTTTTCAAATTAAAAGATTAAAATCTTTGTAGTGTCTGTAGGAGGCTGGATTTTTTTTCTGTTTCACAATCACTAAGTTTGTGTGGCTCCCTCCCATCTCCTGCTCCTGGGTCAGGATGCTACTGCCTACACCAGTGCTTATGTCTTTGTTTGGAATACTGATGGAAATGCAGCATGGAGCCCATGTCATCATTTTTGCCTACCCTGACATGAAGGCTTAGCTCCATGGTAGGGTACTGAATAGAGGAACTGGGGCAGTGTCACTGCAGTTGGGCATCCAGGGCTGAGGCAGAACCTGAGTTGTTGATGTTGATGGTCTCTCCCACCTCTGTGTTGAGGTTTCTCCTGATAAACTCTGCAAAAGTTAGCATTTTTTCTGCCTTTTTTTTTTTTTCTTTTTCATCTAAGTCATTTACTTCCCTTAATTTGGAAGCAGTGTTTTCTTCTCTGGCTGCTCTTACTGTTTGCTAGCAGTAGAAGGCCTGGAAATGGATGACCATGAATGCAGAATGTGTCATTGGCATGGGTGTTATTTCCCCATGTACTCAATGCAGAAATTCAGCTGAGGGCAAAGTCAGGTCAAACTTCAAGCTAAAGAGACTGCCAAAAGGAGAGGAGGTGGCACCCCCTGCCTCTTCTCCTGCATCCAGCTCCTTCTGAAAACAAAAATGGACCCTTATAATTGGAAAAGCATTCTCCCTGGCCAACCCTTTCAGATACAAAGAGAAAGCCAAGTGAAAATATCCAGAAACACTGAAGTAGGGAAGAAATGTCCAAAAAAAAAGGGAGTAAAATTCTTATCCTGGCAACAACAGCAGTTGAGGGAAGAAAACACTTAGTGTCTAGGTGTCTTTTTTTAGGCTGGTGATGCTCCCCATGCTCAGTAGCTCCCAGGACCCTCTGAATTATGTGGAAGCTGCCATTTCCAAGGCCTTTGCCACTCTCTATTTAGGGAAAAAGAAAGGCACTGAATGGTGGGCAGGAGTTCCAATCATTTCTAAGGGCCCAAAGCCACCAACATGGCTCAGGCAGGAAGCAGGAAAGGACTGCCCTGCCAGCATGAAGAATTTACTCTTGGCAGAAGGGAGGTTACAAGGTAAACACAATTCTTGAGGGTCCTCAAGCACTGTCTCAACAGAAAGGTCTGTATGTGGAAAGACATAGAGAGTTTGGGTTCAGAACTACAAAGTTGCTCTAGTCTCTCTGCAGGGAGAGGATCCCTACTACACCTCTCATAGGGGAAGCACCACTGTAAGTCTCTGTAAGGGGCAATTCTGTTACCCAGAGCCCCAAGGCCACTTGGCACAGTCCTGAGCTGAATTACGGGGTCTGGGGGGGGAGCAAAGACATTTTGTACTCAGAAGATTTTTGTCTTGGTTTGCAATACAGGATGTGAGCAGAAATGTGTATTCTATCACGATCTGTTGAAGCTGGGTGGGGTAGTGATTCCTTATCTCAGTGGCACATACCATCTGCTAATGGGCCATCTTTAAAACCAGGTGGGGCAATCATCTTTATCTTTTCCACAATCCATCCATCCTCCAGGAAGATATCATCTGCTGCTGAGCCATTAAGTCCCACTGTATGACTGATAAAATTACATCATCCCATTGAAAATGCTCCAGCCAGGGGGAGGAGCCAAGCCTTTCTTACCTAGATAAAAACTGAGATTTTGAACACCAAGGAAACCTTTTTTCCACTGGATTCCAGAGGAAAGCTGAACCTTTCCACATCATCCCTGGACCTTCAGAGGAAAACTGCACCTTCTACAGGAGCACTGCTCCAGCTGAACCACATCTGCCACTGCAGGAGCATGCAGCCACCATTTAATGGGACTGCTACCAGCACCCTGACTGACAGGGTGTCAGGTTGTATTCTGACTCTGTCAGGGTTTTGGGACTGTTTTTTGTAATACTGCATTTCTATTTTAATTTTTCCTAGTAAAGAAATGTTATTCCGTATTCCCATATCTTTGCCTGAGAGCCCCTTAATTTCAAAATTATAATAATTTGAGGGAGGGGGTTTACATTCTCCATTTCAAAGAGAAGCTCCTGCCCTTACTGGTAGACACTTGTCCTTCAAACCAGGACAATTTTAAAGTTAACTAAGAATTTAGCAGTGCTTGCCCTCCATCATAAGCAAATCTCCCTTTTCACTCTTGAGTACCAGATGTTGCCTGTTACCACTTCTGTTTCCAGGGCCCAGGCAGAGCTCATGAAAACCATCTCTATACTCTGTACAGGTGTGGTGAGTGGGTGTGGGCTAAATGTCTGGTGCCCACTAAATCTGTTCTATCACTGCCCTCATCAGCTGGACAAGGGACAGAAAATATAATGAAAGACTCATGAGCTGAGGTAAGATCACTCACTGACTACTGTAATGGGCAAAGCATTGACTTGAGGAATTTAGTTTAATTTATTGCTAATCAAAATCAAAGCAGGATAATAAGAAGTAAAACAAATCCTAGAAACACCTTTCCCAGACGTCTCTCCTATTTTCTGGGCTTAAGTTTGTTTTTGCTTCTAAGTGTCCTTCCCCTCAGCAGCACAGGGACTCGGTGAGAATGGGGTCAGTTCATCACATTGTTTCTGCCACCCTTCTTCCTCGGGAGGAATCCCTATTCACTGACTCTGGTGTCTGCACAGTTGTTTCTCTCAGGTATTCTCACTCTGCTCTTCTCTGGCCACTAATACTGCTAAAACCAATTTTTTTTTTCTTCCTTTTTCTCACCATAAATATGCAATCACAGAGGTGTTGCTAACACCCCTGATTGGCTTGGTCTTGTTTTGTGGCAGGTCCAGCTTGGAGCTGGCTGGCACTGGCTCTGTCAGAGTTGGGGGAAGTTTCTGGCAGCTTTTCACAGAAAACACTCCTGTAGCCCCACCACTGCCGGTACCACACAAGCCCAATACCACGAGAAAAGGGCTACATGGAGAGTTTGGGGCAAAGGGAGAGCTGCAGGCTCTGAGGGAATCAGAGAATGTGCTGTTGTGACTACACCCCTTGTCTACCTCTCCCTGCCTTCTAATGGAGGACGGAAGATGTGAAGAAATCCCTCTGGATACCACTTGAAACCCATCATCTTTAAGGTTAAGCTCAGAAACAAGTATCCAGAAAGCTTCCACTACTTCATGTATTTTTTATAAGATGAGTGGATTGGATTTCTGGGGACAATTTGACTTCAGTTTGAGGTCTTTAATTCCAGCATCAACAGTTTTTCCTTTAAAATCATTTGGCACATTCCTGGTGATATTTGGACCTATAGCCCACAGCATATTTTTCATTCTTCCATCACCAAAGAGATTGGTAAGATCTGATTCTGAGGCTGGAGGTGAAAGTGCAGAGCTTAGCAGTAGGTTGAGTTCCCTATGATATACCCCATGTAAGCAGCTCTGTCATTGTTCATAATTTTTTCTCAACACAATTTGCAAGAGAAATGACAGTAATCTACATTTCCTCTAAAACTATTATCATTCTGCTATGGCACTAAAATTCATCTGCCCTCAAGAAATGTTTCAATAGGAACCTCCATGTATAATACATGTTTTCAATTTATTATTAATGCACTTCAATCTGAATCACAAATTCAACATGATGTCTGACTTTTTTCAAACTCATTCTGTTCCATGTCAGCTTTTATAACATGTTCCTCATCATAGCATCTGAACAACAGACCCACAGTGCATTAAGTGATGGACTTAAAAATCAGTCACACACTGTTTAGCTCCTCAGCTTTGCCCCAGAGGTAGAAGTCTTGACCATGTGGAACATTCAGTTTGAAGGGGATTTTTAGTTTGATCTCATGCATGTTTTCTTTTAAAATATTTTTATTTGAGCCAGTCAAAGCAATGTCCTTTAACATCAGAGTATGTGATGGTCAGGTTAGGGACAGCCTTTAGTTCCTGCACAATTAGCTTCACAGTCTTGGCTTAGTCAAGCCTGTGCCCAGGACTGACAACCCTCACCCCTGTGATAAAGGACCAGCCAAAACTTGGGAGTTACCAGCTTAGCTCTTGACCCCAGCATGTCGGGACATTTTGAAGATGGGCACAGGCTCAAAATAACCATTAAAATCTAGCAATTAGCTACAAGCCCTAAGCCCTAACCTGATGTGCAGGCTGAGCTGTGGCAGTGGTAGCCCTGCCTAGCTGCAGCACAGGACTGGAGGAGCTCTGAGCCAGCTGTGTGCAGCTCACAGGTTTGTGTTTATCCTTAGGTTACCTGTGGGAGACCAGAGTATTCCTCTGGCTTCCCTGGGAGGTTTAAGACCCCCCTGGCGGGGTCCCCAAAGACCCTCGAATGAGACCCAGGTGTCTCAGGGGCTGGATTTAGCTCCTAAGTTGGAACAATTTACCAACGTTGAGAGAAGAAATGCAAGCTGCAAAAATAAATAGAGTGTAAATTAGACTGTTAGAATGTAGAATTAGAAGATTTCTAGAATGCTTATATTAAGGGACACGTGGCCAACATGGAGAATTGGGGGTGTGGATACCTCTTCCTCCTTCTTCTCCATGTCATCCATGCTGGGTGACATACTGGCACTTTCAGATTGGATGTGAACAGAGTTGGACCACTTAACAAGATGGTATTGTATTGAAAAATTGTTATAAACATATAGCACGTAATTTAGACTATAAAAGATAAGTCCTGCCTCTGCCAGGCAGATTCTGCCCTGGACGTCTGGCAAGCAGACCGCTGTTCACTGGACAAAGCATTCCTGAGATAAGGAAGAATAAACAACGATGAAAACCTCTAAGAACAGCCTCCTGCAGTCTCTCATTGGCGGGCAGCAGAAACAGCTGGGTTCCAAACCACCTGCATGTCCTCCTGAGGTGATCTCAGGTTTAAGGAGACACCTCGGGTTGTGACATTTGGCGTCCCTGGGTGGGCAGAGACAGTTATCCCACAGCCAGGAGGTACTGGAGCAAATCCCCAGGTGGGGGATCCTGCAGTGACAACAGATCACTCCATGCCTCCACATCACATCCCTCCATCTCACAGCCCCTGGAGAGAAGCAGGGCTTTGTTAGGACATTGTCAGCATCCCTCTCACAGACAGCAGGGCACCGTCCCAGGCACACACAGCCACCAGCAGGCTGCATCAGGCTTTCTCACCATGCAAAACACTTCCTAAAGCTTCCTGGGGCCCTTCCCAGCACTGCCCATTTGCTCCCATGGAGAGGAGTTTTAATAGCCCAGTTACCACCTGGAGAGGATAACAACTGTGCCATGGGACAAACAGAGCCAGTGGGACTGTTAAAGGATTTCAACAAACCCCTTTGGGAAGCTGAGAAACAGGGGAAAATGAAGCCAGAAGCAAGCTAAATGCCACACAATGTCATTTCCCTTTGCAGAAATCTAAGGAGCTGTAGGGAATTGTAAATTTTAGGAATGGTTATCTCTTTTCAGGAGCACAGGATATTTTGCTTCTGGTGTAAATATTCCATTTATGACTGTAACCTTGATATCCAGCTCCTGTGTGTTGTTCAAAAGGCACCCCTCAGACTGCTTCCTCAGGCAGTCAGTAAAATAGCAAAAATCCCACAAGTCATGATTTGCTACAGAAGTACAGACACTATGAGCTATACAGCAGCTGGAAGGAGTCCATAAAATACATCAAAGCATCCCTTTTGAAGTTCTTTGAGAACATGAATGGCAAGCTAGTGCTGAACAACTTTGCATCCAACCATGGCAAATGTGAGATTGCTTTACTTGAAAGGAACAATCTAGCCAAATTTTCTTTCAAACCTCTGAAAAGAAAAAATATTTTTCATGTGAGTAAGCATTTCAAAAGAAAGAGTCTGAGCCAAATAATCATCATTCTGACATTCATAAAACTCACTTTATTAAAGACATCAGCACATATTACAATACTGATGCAACTATAAGAACTGGGGAACAGACTGAGCCCAACATCTCCCAGCAAGTCAAAAGCAAATCTGGGAAGTCAACTCAAGCACTTTAACCTGCAGGCTTCACGTGTATCAGGCTACATCTCCCCTTTTAAAGAGCTGTGTTGCCATCTCTGCACTACATCCCTGGGTGTCACAAAGCAGGCTGCAAGCCCCAGAAACCAAGGAGAGGAGAGAGAAGCAGTTTGCACCTAAGAGTATGATTGCTTTCTGTAGAGGTGAACCCATTGAAGGGCAACCAGGTTGTACCTACCTGGAGGACAGACACTTTCCTCATCAGGTCTGTGCAAACTGAGCCAAGATCTCACCTGAGGCAAGGCATTGTGAACAGACAGGAAGTTGAACTAAGAAGAAAAGAAAGAAGGGGAAAATACTGCCAGTAAGATAATAATGTGTTTACCACACTGGACTGTGAAGGGGTATACAGAAAAGCAAGTCTTAGGCAACAGATATTTGGTAAGTACAGGATAAAGAGTAAATTTTAAGATGCTGTATTCCATTAACAGGGTTAAATTCAGAATTGCACTCTGAACAAGGTAGAGAAAGCAGAGCAGCAGCTAAGAGCTGCTGCAGAAATGTTTATCAGGAAAGAGATGAACCAGTGACCACAGCAGCAAGGCTGGTACCCTGTGAGTTTCCCTTGTGACTGTCTGAGAGTTACATGCTTTCCATGCCTGTGAATCCCTTGTGCCCAGCCAGCCATCCATTCCCCAAAACAGGCCAGCCTGCTGATCACCTCTTTTCTCCAAGCTAAATTTCAGTTCATGAATGCCAGCTGTCACTTGGGTGTTCCTATTAAATATGCAGTTCAAAATGGTGTGAGTGTTTAAAAAATTTACCAATGTTCTATTTGTGGGAAATAGCTCTATGATAGCCTAAGGAATTGCATTTTAGTTTATAAATATTTGATTAAGGTGGCTTCTGAAATATTACCTTATCATCTTTTTCTCTGATACACACCCTTATCAAGATTTTAAGATCAAAATGTGTAGAGAGTGCAATGTGTTTCTTTAGAGAGCAAGGAAGCTCAGGGAAGGCTGAAAGGATGGATACATGACACGGGTGACCCACTTCCAGGCATACTTAAGAGGCAATTTATGGTCCTCAAGATTTGACACTGTACCTCCATCTGCAAATCTGAGCACATGAAGCCTTCATTGCAAAACTGGGGAAGGGCTGCAACCTCCCAGCTGCTGCTCTTCCAAAGGTAAGGAAAGCAGCTGGCACACCCAAGGCAGCTCTGTAGGAAGCTGTACAGATTTACAGCTGGTAGTGCTGGAAAACAAGACCCCTTTGGGATTAGGCAGTACTAAGTGATGTCTTGGAGGCTCTGGGTTTTGGATGTAAGTGCTGATGGTGGAGGGGGCAATTCAGGTGAGTCCCCAAGTCCTTTCATGCCCCTGAGCTACAGGTGAGAACAGAAAGGGGAATGGAATAACACCCTGAGGCAGTGGGTTTCATAAACTGGGATAATGGTATGAGATTTCCCAAAGAAAAATTTTGTTGGAAAAAATGTTACATATAATTATGTTAATGAATAACCCAAAGATGTGCAGCCTCCAGAGCCATTCAATATTTAATGCTGCTATTTTCAGGTTAATTTATGCTGGTTGTTTGGGACTTTGTTCCTGCTCTCTGACTACCACTAAGCAGACATGACAGTTGCCCTTGAAAGACAAATTCAGTTTGAAGCTGTCAGAATTTTCCTGAACTGGTTAAAGATTTCCAGCATGAATGACCAGGAGGAGCTGGGTCACCTTCATGAAGAATTAGAAAAGAAAATAATCTTTAAGCAGTTTCTCACAGAAATACCTCACAAGATCTTAATCTGCTCAAAGGGCATTACTTTGAAATCTGGATTTTGATCATAAAGGTGACTAAGACACTCAAAGACATGGTTTAAGCACAACTGAAGTCAATGGATCTTGCATAAGTGCATGCATTCAAGTGTACCTACTTATTCTGCTAGGAAGGGATCATTTTTCAGAATGAAGGTTTAGATATTAGCCCTGACATTCATCTCAGTGGTCTGCAATCATGACCAAGAGTTTCTGGCAGAAATGTGCACAGTGAAAAGCACTTACACATTCAATCTCAGAAGCAGGTTGCCTTACATTGAAGAAAGTTAAATGATGGACATGCCAAAACTTTACAAAAAAGGATGAAGCAGACAACTTCCAGATTGGCTGCAAAAAACTGATAAACAACATCGGGTCATGACTGTGTGAAGAAAAAAATCCATTGCAGAAAAATGCAGAGGTTAAAAGATCAAAATTCTGGTGTCCTCACTGGAGTGTGTGTCACCCAGAGAGAGAGGAAGGATGCCAAAGGCTCTAAATATTAGAGAAATGAGGGGTTTGGGACTGGTTTTCCTGCTCAGATAGCCAGCATTAAGAGCAATTACAAGGCAGAGGCTTTAAGTGGACTTGGGATGGAAATCTAAGCAAGAGTTCAAGAAGCTGAAGGAGCCCTGAACTTTTATGACAGCAGAAGACAATGACAATAACACAGCAAGTGATAGTGAGAGGCTGTAGAAATTCTATCAGGTGCTGGAGAAAACTTAATTGCATTATGCCAGTCCCCTGAACAGGCTAATCAACTCAGGTTGACTGATTTTATTAGATTTTTCAAATGCAGATAGAGCTATTAACACCAAGATGTACTTTGTAGATAAACTCTCAGCTTTCCATGGAGAACTGGACAACTTTTACAATATTGTGAGGAAAACTGGAAATCAGAACGTTTCTGGATAAACATACAAGTGATGAAGACTTCTGCAAATAATATTAAAAATGCTGGGGTACCTCCCAGGAGAGAAGTATTACCAGGAAATGACCAAAGTATTCCCATTTCCAAAGGGCAGTACTGATTCCTGCACTTCCAGACAGGTGAAAGTGCAAGAGGAGCCCAATGGTCACAGATACCTGTACTTCAAGTGGAGCCAACAAGGACCAGGACAAGACTCTGTACTGACTGATGAAAACTGAGCCAGAGCTCAGATAAAAAGGCTTGGCAGAAGGAAACTGAAGCAATTATCATCCCCAAAAGCTACCTTGTTCTCAGCCCCTTGTGTCAGTGAGAGGCAGAGCTCTCAGCAGTGGAATTTCTTTGGTTTTTCTCTAGAAACAGCATGGTGCATCATCCCTAAATGCTTACAGGAAAAAAATAATGCATTTAAAAGGCTCTGTGGGGGTCGTTCAGGGACCGAAAAATTTCAGACGGGAACCAGACATATTTTAGATTGACCTCAGTTGAACTGTGGCATTATAGAATGTCTAAAGATTTGTCACATGTAGCAAAATATAAGACAAGACAAATGAAATAACCCATATTGGTGGTACAGAAAAGGCAAAAAACTTGCTGCCTGGAGCAAAGTAAGCATCAATTTGTTTAATCTGGAGGAAAAAAAATGCTTCTTGTTTACAAATATTTTTCTAAACTAGCAGACACTCCTTTCTAGTCTGAACACATCCTTTCAGATATTTTGCATGAGTCATCACATATTTTTTAATGCATTTATTAAGCATTTTTGAATTGACAAACATTTTCGTCATTGACTATTACTGGAACCTCCATTTAATTTGAGTGAAATTCATCTCTGCATAGACTATGATATAAATTCAATGCACTATTTTAATTATCACAAAAGAACAAGCAAGGTTTAGGATTGTAAATATTTACTGCACTGGCCTTTGATGGAAAAAGTTATGGATGTACACAGCCGTAGAAAAACAAACTTTTAATTCCCACATAGTAATTTTTATTACAGAAATACAAGTCCAGTAAGGGATGAGATTGTTATAAGTAATCACAGATGACCACAGGCAGATGAAACATGGATCACCCACAGACCCCATGGACTCTATACTCCCATTAAGACATACTTGGATGTGTCTATATGTTAGATAGTATTCTCAAATGCTACCAATAAGAACATTTTCAGAGGAGGATAACTCTTACAAGAAGTGAAGAAAAATAATTAGGTCCAGAATGTATGCCTAAATTTTAATTCATAGACTTTAAATGCACTAAAAAATATATATTTTTTCACCCAGATCCTTTCCCAGAAATCATTTTCTCTATCTATTTATACTGCCTCAAAAGAAGTAAAAAAGACTAAACTTTTGAGTTTAGTCCCAAATTATTGCATTGCCATTTATTCCTTTACTGTTTTTTCACTTTCAGAATTGGGCAGATAATCTAGATTCCTTTCATAGTTAGATTTCTAGGACATTAATCTTTTCAGGGCCAAATGCTTGCTCTTGGCACTCTGCATATTCACCAGTGGCTTCTGATGTCTTTATATGATGGCTTTTTCTATCAGTTCTATTATTCTTAATCTTAAGGTTCAATCTTCTATTATAACTAATAGAAGCATCATTTTGCACTAGTATTCTTCATACTTGTACAATTTCAATAGACAATTTCACAGGGTCACTCTGGTTTGAAAATCTGAAGGCAGATGCCATTTTGGTGCTTTTTTGAGAAAAGGAACAAAAACGTGCTTGAGGCCAACCTGCAAGTCAGTGTGCACTTTCATGTGAGTTTTCTGGAAAAGTGGTATTTCTAAACTTATCTAGCTGCTGGTGAGGAATACATGAAATGTGGGCAGAAGCTCAAAGGCTGCACATAAAGCAATATGGAGCATTTGCAGCCCACCAGCCTGACTGATTCTATCAAAACCATTTATATCCTTCCTCTGGTGGCCAAGAGAGCTGCATTTGTAAGTGTCTTCCATGCTGAGAGGCAGAGTGAGACATAAAACCACATAAACTGATGAAAGATTATTGTACTTCCCTCTGTTTGATTTCTTAGTTGTTCTTCCTGCAATTCAATTTGCTCTGACCCTGAGCATGATGCAACAGTTTGGGTCTTCACACAGCCAAAGAAGGACAGGAACTGTGGGCATCCCATGCCAAAGGCAGGATGGACCTTCATCTGGTGTATGTTACAACTGGTCTCCAATTTTTGTAGTCAGTGGGCCAGTGCCAACTCTTTCCACCAGCCAGGAGTCACCAGGTTTCTCATTCATGAAACTGCAAATGAATTCTTGCTGAAGCAAATTCACATGACACAATCTTCATAAAGTTCTGAGAATAAGATGCACTGAGATTTGGGTAAGGTAAACAGAAAAGCAACTCTTCCTAAACTTTTTCACAGGTGGAGGGCTGGGGTTTACCTTTTTCTCTTTTGACCTCAGAATACATAGACAGGTTTTTGGACATTGTTCCATGGGAACAACTCCATCTATGGTTGATTTGGGGTTTTTGTTCTGCTTTCTCAAGTGCTCCCCTCATCTTTCATCCCTCCTGTCACTGAGCAGTGGGCAAACACTGTGTACTCTCATGGTTCTCATACCACTTTCATCAGCAAATTTCAATTCCTTGGTTTGAAACTGTGCTACCAGTCCTACTTGGCAGGAAGAAATATCTTCCCTAAAACGAGATTGGCCATGATATGAATTGAAGAACATATGAGAAGTTCTGTATTGATGTCAATTAGGAGTGTGTGAATAGTCTTTGCACCATTTGAGATAGGTTGAATGTTTTAATGACTAATGTTTGCATGTGTCAAACATTTGCAGCACTCATTTTCTCAGATGCATCCTGCATGGAGGGTCAGTGTGACCAGCAGCATTTAACCTCTGCATGCTGAAACGGGACTGATGTGCTTTTCCTCTTCAGAATGGTGCACATGCTTGAAAAGGCTACCATGTCAGAACCAGCTAATCCAGAAACTAAAGCAGATTCAGCAAGTGTGTCTTAAGAACAGCTGAACATGGTCTCAATGAAAAGGACTAATAGATATGGAATCTGAAAGTAACTTTGTTGAAACAGAAATTCGACAGAGATATTTTACACAAAGTACTTCTTTCAGCTTTCCATCATAACTTGTTAAAATTTGTTCATGGCAATACCACTTTTCAATGGCTTTCATTAAGTGTTTTGATACAAAAAGGGGGAAAGCCAAAAGGTTAAGAACCCTTAACTCTGAACAGGACCCACACAACACAACTGCTGCCATAATCTTTATTATTGTTCAGTAAAAACGTTACTTTATCTCTAGTCCACGTACTGGAAGTACAAAGTTCGTTCTAGAGAAAATTGTATCCCTCCAACATATAGCACTGCACTCCAAGAGAGAAAATTATATTTTGATAGTGTTAAATATTTTTTTAAAAGTTTAAAATTTTTTTCTAGTTTTTATGAAGATGGGAAAAATTAACCCAGTGTGATCAAGATGACAAAAACACAGTATCAGTAATTTGAAATTAATATTGAAGAGAGTTACTTTTGTTATTACTTTAGGTTTATTGTTTGTAAACATTAAGTATGAATCTTTCTGATGGATGACTTCTTTTTACATCTTTTTACTTTTTTTCCATCCTTGTTCATTTTCTCCAGAAAGAAGAAAAAGAGAGTGCTGGTAAACAAATTTGTAGTCCAGGTCCACAGATGAGGGCTTCCAAATGCAGAATTAGTATATCTGAATTAAAGCTGGTGGAAAGTTCCCATATACTGAGGGAAAGGAGCCTGTGGGGATGCTGCCCAAGAGACAGCATGATGAGAGAGCATGTCCTGACCATAAACACCTTTCCCCAGAGGTGAAAGCCAGCCTGCCACAGCTTTGCTGGCTCCAGCCACAGACCCAAACTCAAGCTCCCAGACAGAGCTGTGGCTTCTCTGTGCTTTCCAGACAGCTCTGTATGATGTGAAGGTAACCAGTGGCACAACACACTAGCCCAGATAGCTCTAAAAATTCAGTGCTGAGCTCTGAAATATGCAGTACATCTGCACACATATTGCTCACTGCAATCATGCTCACAAGCATTACCTGCAGCAGTGTCTGATGAGAAAGATAACACTCCCTTCCTTGCAGGGGGAGGAGAGGATGATGACACAGGTTTGGGGTTTTTGCCTGTTAGTACAGAATGACTGGGGATTAGTGGTCTCTGGCAGGCCCTCTGCAGATTTCTGCAGTGAGGTTATCAGCCACCCCCCCGAGCCACCTGTGACCAGAGATGGGCTGCCTACAAGAAAAGGCCTTTTCCAAGGCTGAGTACTATTTACCCAAGCCCCACCTTACCTCTGCAGAGAACCTTTTACACAAAGCACCTTGTAAAAGCTCCTGGGATCTTTCCTTGAATATTTAACAAGAAATCTGTTGTCCATGAAGCTCCACCATGCCAGTGAAAGGACAGAATTCTCCTTTAGTTTTGCTTAGAACCCTTGTGGGGGGAAGAGGGTAATTTGTATTGTTTTGTATTGTAATTTATTTGGCACTATGTAAAATTTATTCAGAAACACTGATGGCCTTGTAATCCAACAAGGCTAAAGACCACATGCAGTTGTGAAGCCAGAACTTGCATTTCAATGCCAGCTGCTGTTCTTTTGTTGTCTCCTTAAAACTGTCTTAAGTTGGTCTTCAATGATAAAATAATGTTGCAAGAAAAGGAAAAAACTAATTCCCACATATACACTAAATTCAATAATTAAACCTAATTGGACATAAAAACATCCAAGCAAAACAAACAAGCCCTCTTATCACCTTAAATGCAACCATAAGCAGGTTCCAGGAGTATATGTAAATTGGAAGAACTCATGGTTTGAGATAAAGACAATTTAATAAGTAAAATAAAAACCAACAAAGTAGAAAAACAAAGCCAAGAAAAAGAAGTCATGAAAAACAAACACAAAAATATTGCTCACCACCAGCTGATCAATGCTGGCAGACTTCAAACAACAGCAGCCCTGCAGAGTTCCCTCCCTCACAAGCTTTTACTGCTGAGCATCATGCCATATGGTATGGAATGGTCATATAAAATGTCTTGGACATTCCTTTGGTCAGTTGGGGTCAGCTGTCCAGCTGTGTCCCCTCACTTCTTGTGCACACTCATCCTGGTCACTGGAAGGTA
The DNA here is from genome assembly GCF_029582105.1 of Oenanthe melanoleuca. NCBI lineage: Eukaryota > Metazoa > Chordata > Aves > Passeriformes > Muscicapidae > Oenanthe > Oenanthe melanoleuca. The sequence continues at coordinate 35,151,420 of NC_079334.1, read as the reverse complement.
GTCTGGGAAGCAGAAGTGGCTTGAGTCCTGTGTAAGCACTGTTCAGCAATAGCTAAAACATGGGTGTGTTATCAACACTGGTTTTTTTTTGAAGATCCAAAAAATATCCCACATGAGCTGCTATGAAGAAAATTAACACAATGGGGATGCATGGGGAGCAAGATGGGTCAGGAAGGGGAGAAGCTGGTGGCTCTGGTGATGGCTAGGAAAGGAGGATCTCATAACCAGGGCACCCAAGGAGCAAATGCTTTTCTGTGCATGCATCCTGGAGGATGCTCTGTGCATTCTCTCAGTGTGTAGGAGCCGAGCCAAGCCCTAAAAGAGAAAACAAGGGGCTGGGGAGGCACGAGGTAAAATGCTGTGGCAGAGGGGCCAATGTCTCTGGCTGTGAGCAGGACAGGACATGCAGTGGGTGATGCTGTACCCCACCAAGGTGTCCTGTACTCGTTCATAGCCCTGGCACAGCTCTCCCCTCTGACCTGCCCCTTTGCAGTGTCTCCCTCCCTGTGCAGCACGGCTCACCCCTCCCAGCCCACTCACTCCCTGAGCCCCAGCTAAGAGGACCAGCAGTACTTGGCCACTGAGACTGATTTGGGGTAGGTTGTTTCAAGCCCCCACAGCATGGTGTCCATCCAACAGATCCCTTGGATCTTGGTGCAGACACAGGGACCATCCAGTCCTCTTCTGTCCTCCTCCCACTGGGACCTTCACAACACTCCAAATCCATCCACCTACTCAGTGGGCAAAACCACGAACTCCTCTGTCTCTGAAAATAAAATAACCTACAGCTGAGCTCCCAAAGGCACGCTCCTACAGAGAGATTTGGAGCAGATCCCTGCCTCCCACTGCCTTGTGCCACGTGGTAGAATTTGCAGCTTATACCAAGCACATGATATTGTTAAACACTGAGATGTGGAATTATGCAAATATTTCTGTGATGATGTGACTACTCTTCTAAGCCGTGGAGGCAAAAGGGAACATGGAGGGGGCTGTGACATTTTGACACTCAGTGCACAGCTCTGCTTCCCTGCCAGCAGCCCAGTGAGTGAAGCCCATCACAAAAGGAGAAAACACCTTTGTGATATCCTCAGGAGAAGGGGACATGGACACATACTGCAGCACAGCAGAGTGGTGGTTGTCACATAATGCTGCTTCTTGGACAGGCAGTGCATTCCATCTGCCACCTAAAAGTTTTGTCAGAAATTGCACAGCTTAGGATCAGGGTTTGGATCCTGCTACACTTACCCACACACCACTGCTGGGTCCCAACAAGGCAGCTGGCTGCAGGGCTGAAATCAGATCCAGAGCCCAAAAGGGTGCTGGTAGGGCTGCTGGCAGTGCAGCTGTATCACCAGAGCTGTGCCCTGCAGAGGACATCACACTGCTCAGCCCACTGGGCTGGGCTTTTTAGGAAGGCAGCAAATTGAATCCCAGTGCTGGCCACAGACAGATGCTTGCACCTCTCAGCTCTGTGTGCTGAAACTTGAATGGGGAATCAGACAGCTGCAGCTCCAACCCCTTCTTTTAGCTTAGACATCCCAACTAACACAAAGCCAGGCCCACAAATTTTCCCCAGGAACCTACTGTGAACTACAGCCCATAACCTGGAGCATAGCTCTTGCTAAGCATATGCCTGCCTGCCCTGCCAGCTCTTACAAAACAGCTGAAAACTTGGATAAGCATATAACATAGTTTGTTTAGTATTCTTAAAGAGACACAGAGAATGAGGGAATGATTGAATTAAAAATTACCTGTTACTGTCTAAAGATATAAACACAGATAAGTGAAACAGTCTTCCTAGTAATAAGGACAATAAAAGTCTAGAAATTATGCCCTAGCCAAAGAGTACTGAAGATTATGAATAAAACTTATTTCAGAGCTTCTGTCTAGGACTAGAATATAAAAACTATTCTTAGAGTAAATTCTTGTAGTTACCTTTGAGGTATGTTTAATTCCTGGCACTAATTTAGCTAATGCACCTATTTTCATTATATTTATCTCTGGATCTGAAGGAAATTCATTATTACAGTAAGCCTTAAAAAAGGGCAGAAAGAATCATGTCAGTATTTGTCATTATTTTTGCTAGCTTGTGATATATTCAGCACTCCAATCATTCTGCTCAGTACTATCATATTGATTGGTAAATGAATAGTTCAGTGAATATGTGGTTGGAAAATCTAATTTTTGAATTTGGTTTCTAAGCAATCATCTCTATCTGTTTTTTTGGCATGTCTCTCTGCAGTGGCCCAGGCACTGGACATATTCCAGTTGCAAACTGCTTTTCATTGACAGCTGTGCTGCTTTTTAGACAGCATTTTGTAGTTCCAGAATTTAATGTTCCCAACTGTGGCTGCTATACAAAAGATGCTGCAGAGAACAGCAAATTTATTCCAAGCTGGGCTGGACCCAATTGCAAAAGACAACACCTCCAACAAGTTTTAGTTAGCTTAAAAAGAAGTCTCAGTCCTGTACTCTTCTCCCCTTGTGATTCAGGTCCAAATTCACTTACCTTTTCCCTTCCCAGCAGCTCTCATGCAGGCTACAGCTGCACTGTAGTGAGGAGGCAGGCAAAGAAGGCATGTGGGTAAGTCCTGAAAACAGGATGGGCAGCGTTGAAGCTAGGAAACTGCAGAAGACAGAGACAGTGAAGGTACATGCAAAGAAAACAAGGGAATAATCTACATAGTGGGTTCAGTAGATTGAAGAAACAAACAAACTGGTAATATGGACTCTGCTTAAAACTTCTTACCTAGCCAAATGCTCTTCCAAGAAGTGTTCTTGAAGTACACCTGGAGCTCACATGACAGGATGGTTTCACCAGATATTTCTTGCAGCACGAAAAATGAGAAGCAAGCTCAGGAGTCAGTGTGGGAACGCGTTCATCCCACGTGCACCTGAGCACGAGCTGCCTCCCAGGCAGGCTCTGGGACCACTCTCCTTTCCTCTTCTCAGAAGAGAACAAGTGCTGAAAAATAAACATTTTCTGTGGCAGTGGAGGGGAAACAACCATGTCTTGCCACTGCACACCTGCAAGAGCAACCAAAACAAAGAAACTGCCTGTGAGAGGCACTGGAGCAGGGCCATGTTACTCCTGAACTCCTCCCTGTCCCTGCACAAGGGGAGAGACAGATCCGGGTATTTTTCTGTCAACAGGCACTCACAAAAATCAGTTTATCAATTTGACCCATAATGAAAGAGGTATCTAAGTTTCTAGACATGACTGCTCCATCTTCTTTAACTTCTTAACAACCAGCTTGCTTAGAGTTTGCACCAGGTGTGCACAGGGCAGAGGTGCTGCCAAACACTCTGAAGTTTTAAAAGATGTGTAGATGGGGCACTTAGAGCTAGTCTAGTCCTGGACTTGGACTTGCTGTGTCATCAGTTGGATTCAATGATCTTGAGGCTTTCTCCAACCTAAACTCTTCAACGATTCTATGATGTTGATGATAAACATCCTGGAAACGCCCATGCCATAAGCCAGTTACTTCCCAAGACCTAGTCTGGCTTAAGTAAGCCAAGGACAGTTTTGCAATTCATGCTAGTGAGGTTATTTGACACTGGGACCTTGTTCAGATAATGTCCCATGTTGAGGAAACACTTCAGTAATTACAGATGAAACTATTAAATTTGTACTTGTGTTCGTCTCTGAGCACAGTCCTCATGCTCTTGAGATCTCTAATTGCTCCATTATTCAGAGATTTAAAGCATAGTTCTCAAAGTTTAAGTTATGAAGGTTAAAAACAGCAGTAACTAAATAAATTTTGTTGCTGTGATTTCCAAACAAATCTAAGATGAGTTTCAGAAATGGAAGACTGAATATTATGACACTGATATAGGGAAAGCTGTGTATTTTTATCTCTATGTGGTCAGATTCACGTGGCAGATTTCGTAAGAATTCAAGAAAATCATGTCATTCAGTGCTCCCTATACCCCCCTTTCCAGTGTTCCAGTTGAAAAAAAAATTGATTTTTTATGCTAGAAAAATGTAAAAATTGCCTCTAAACAATGGCATCATCTGAAGACATTCAGACTGTCAAACTTCATTGTACCAAAAAACATTCAAAGGTATGAAGAAAATAAGATTTTCCTAAAACCTTGGTGCTGTATTTAGTCACAAGCAAGGAAATCCCTGTAAGGAACTGAAAATCCATTCTATATTTAGGATCAGCTTAACAGGATAATGTGGCTACGGTTTACTATTCTTCAGATTGATGAAGTTTTGCATTGTTTCACTGAAAAGGCCAGACTTCTTCAAGAAGTCTGATCTTGCTACTTTTGCAAATAAGCTGTCTTGAGGTCAAGGAGAACAACTTCCATTTTCTTCTTTTGGTAGTTCATTGTCTTATGCAAGTCTAATACTGTTCTGAGGAGGCCAACACAAAATTGTCTGCTTTAAAAAGGTGCCCACACCATTCTGCAAAACAAAGAGTTGTTAAGCTACAGCCATCTTTTCAGCTTAAATATTTCTTTTTCTGCATAATACAATTCATGTTTACAATCCTATAAGAATCATAGAATTACTACAACTGAAAAAGACCTCTAAGATCATTGAGTCCAACTGTTAACCCAGCACTGTTCACCATATCCCCCAGTGCCACATCTACATGTCTTAAATATCTCTGGGGATGGTGATCCCACCACTTCCTTGGGAAGCCAGTTCCAATTTCAGTTTAAAATAGTATTCTCTGACTTGCTCTAGTATCTTATCTCAAAATCACATTTGAGGAGAAAACTGAGAGTTTCGTGCAGTAACAAAATGCAGCAATGCTCTAACCAGGTGCAGAATATAAAAGGAACACATTCCAAAAGTTTCAGAGTACCCAAGCTCTGCCCTGGGTTTAAACTAATCTCCAGTCTTCCACCTGCAAATAATACAGGAGATGTTAACTGAAATGCATAACATTTTTTGTGCCAAATTTTCAAAAGGCATCCACCTCCAACTTCTTTTTTTTTTTTAAATATGCTAGAATATTGCCATCTGTGAATGTGAAGCTGTGAAAGCATGAATCTGAAACCTGTCATCTGTGCATCAACATGCTGGTAATAAAAAAAACTGCAAGTGGCAGAAGGCTGGGGTTTGGGGAGGAGGTTGCAGAGGGTGGGGGAACCATGCCTGTTTTGCCAGAAGGCAATGAGAAGCCACACCTAGACCAAACTCGGGATGCTTCTGCCAGGAGCTCTGCACCTCTCACTCCTGCCTGGAGAGCACCCCAGCCTTCCCATGGAGACAGCATGGGACAGATCCCTGCCTCTGGGGCTAGAAATCAGGCACCTCTGCAATTTCAGCACATCCCAGGGATATTCACTAAAGCAGGAAAGGAATGCTGGTAATGGCACACCAGCTAGGTACCCAACACCCAGCACTAACAGCTCAGTATTTCTCTCAAGCCAACTCTTGACTTCTAAAACCCACCATTTTAAAAATAACTTTTCCCTCTGGAAATTGTATAAATAAAATTTATCTCCAAGCAGAAGATAATGTATTATAAAAATATTAATAATTCTGATAAATTTGACCTGATAGAAACTTTTATACCTTTTTGCAATTTCTTCTCACTCAGTGAGAAGGCTCTATTCAAAGGCTGTATTATGGAATTGTTCAAGCCATTACTTGTAATACAGCATATTAATAAATTAATTTTCTCTTCCTAATAGCAGTTTTCCATTCCAATTTCCTTTATCTGACTTCTGCATGACTTTTTCAAATGATAAAATGCTCTCTTTCATATAGTTAATTCATTCATGACTTTTAAAATTCATATTTCACGTAAATATGCTGGCAAGTTTGCTCATGTTAGATTGATCCCTTCCCCCTATAGTTTTCAGCTATCCATCTGAACAGATTCCTTAAATTTCCTTCTCTTTTAGCAGCTTTAATTTAATCCAGACCTTTTGTAGGAGAACTTTTATGAACAGCAATTTTTTTCACACATGAGAAAGCCCCCTGATCATACAGGATTATATTAATTATCATTAGCTGCAATTGCTTCTTAGCAATTCTGGCACTAGTTTGCAGTACATACCAATAAAACCTCGTAATGCAATGTCTCAAAAATTGCTGGAACAACATTTTCTCAGTGCTGAACAAGGCCTCATAAGAACAATAACTGCCTTCAAAGCCCAAACATCCCATAATCTGCTCATCTCCACAATATGTCACAGCTTTTGATGTCCACACAAACCCTGCTGTTGTATTAGCTCATCTTTCAAAACGATGCTCATTTTTGACATCTTGACTTCACAATTTTAAAAGGTGAATGAGTAACAGCTTCCCCTAAATTGTCTTAGCAGATGCATTGCTTGTAAATTCATGGCTTGTTTTCTAGATTTGACTTCTAACCCTTAAGTAATACTTACACAAAGATTAAATAAGTTTTTAGACTCTTAAATCAAGATGGCCATAAGCACCCTTTGGTGGGTATTTGATCCCCAGAATACCCACACAGCATCTTCCTTGCACCAAAACTCCTTTCTCCTGGTGCAATTTTTCTTCTGATCATTGCATCTACTCTCCTTTAAAAGATGGCAAAAAAATGGAAGTGAATGAGATTGTGCAGCCCAATCTTTACATGCTACCTGAGACACAGGAATTGCAGTACTCTGAAGAGTTAGGTTTAGGTTCAAGGCCTTCCTCAGCCTGAGAAAGTTAAACCTTGGTGTCCCACCTCTCAGAAAAATAGCCTTTCACCCCTTCCTGGGCAGAGAAACAGGTAAGGACCATGAGGGGGCTGGTGGTTGTCACCCTTTTCCTCTTAGAATAGTCAGAGTTGGGTTGTAGTTTCAAAACACATGGACAGTTAGCAGACTCACCATCAGCTTGTCCTCCAGGTGTGTTTTACAAGAAAGCATTTCAACATGGGCTTGGTTCTCTAGCAGATAAACAATACTGCAGGACACAGGATATTCTGGACTCAAAGCCCTGTGTCAGTGGAGATCCATCCAGGCTCCTTACCACCCAGAGACAGCAGAAGATGTCAGACACCATCTGGCCATCAGTGTTTTCTACAATCTTGACCAACAAAATGCACCCCCTTGTCTGCATCCTGTCTGGAGATCGTCACTGTCCCATGTAGCACTGAGGAAAACCAGACACCTCTCTCTAGGGGCTTGGGGCAGACATCACCTGAGCAACTGGAGCTGCTGTGGGCCTTGTTCTGGCTGACCTCTACACCTTCTTCCTTTGGGTACTGCTCACAATCACAGTACAGGCAACTTTTAACTCTGGGCAAACAGCACCGAGCTTTCCTGACATACCACTGTAATACATTTTCTAAAACTGAACACCTGTTTTGTGATCCTGTTTTCTGGAACCTTTCTTACATTACAGCATATATGCCAAAATACTGCAATACAGCCTCTCAGATAATTTGTAAAGCTGTACTAGCTACCTTGCTGCTCTCAGACAATCTACCTATGTATTTGTGGATTTCTGGTCGCCACAAATAAAGTATATTCAAAGTTTTAACTAACCATTTATCACCTCCTTTTTAGTTTGACTTCACATTAGGATGCAACAAAACTCCCATCAGGTTTCAGACATCCAGCCTGACCAAAACTTCCACAGGAGGCATAGGGTCATTAACAAGCTGACAAATTTGCAATTGTTGCAGAAGCCAGCTCATGCTAGCTTTTGGATTAGCTCCTCCTGCATTCCAGGTTTGAGAACTGGGAAGGACAGTGGCAGGCAGGGGACCGAGGCAGCTAAAGAAAGCTCATGAGCCAGTTCAGAAGGTATGTTCCAAGTTCCTCCCCAGGTCTTTTGCCTTTTATTCTCCAATTCAGGTATTACATTTCCACTGGTTTCCACCAGGATTGTGCATGCACCTTGACATGTTCACAGAAGTTCCACGATACAGAGTTTCACAACTGGGACAGGTCCCTACAATCAGGACACCAGGGTGACAAAACAGATTCTGGAGAATTTCCCACTGAATAGGATGGAGAGAACATAATTATCACATCGTAGCACTACAATGTCTCATAAACATAGAATAGACTAGATCCATTTACCACAAAAATCACAGAAAATAACTTATCAAAGAATATATATTTTATGTAAAATATACATTTGTAGAATATAATTTTAATACAATTTTTATACTTATTGATGTTGGGTTTGCAAGACTTTGAATTTAAAAAAAAACAAAACAAACCCACAAAATATTCTTGCTGCCAGAATTTTATTTCTGATAATACTTATAGTTTGAGGTAACAATGAAAGAAGACTGTGTGCTGTGAACAAAGTCAGTGATGTTTGTCTGCAGTCACATTTTTGTTATCAAAGTGAAAAGTAAACTTAGGACTTGGCATGTACACTAGAATTCATAACAATTTAGGTCATGGCAAACTGAGAAAGCGAGGATTTAGGCAAACCTACTCTGTTAAAATTTGTGACTTTTGCAATATATGCCATTAGTATGACAGAAGTCAAGACAGATGTAGTTTACATCACTATCATTATTAAGCGTGTCTTTGTATGATCCACAGCACAGCTCACTGCAGGAACCAGGAATAATAAACACAGGGGTGTGGGTCTTTGCATGGAGCCTTAGCAACGATGACATGAACTCAGCTTCCCTTGATATAGATAAAAACTGATATTCCATGCACACACGTTTTATTTACACTGACTCATGGGCAGTGACTAGTCACCCCTTCCTCTGGCAGCAGTAATTAGGAGCAGTCTGTCATCTTCAACAAGCTCTGCTTGGCACGCAAAGTCTCAGTGACCTCCTCAAGGTGTGAGTCGCTTATCAGGGTCCATTCAGCAGCAGCAGTCTCTTTCCAGTACAGTCCTTGGTATGGCTAAATTCCATTGTCCCTTTTTCAGCAGTCAAAAATCCATGATAAATTCTGTACAACACTGTAGTTAATATAACAGCAGCACCAGATAGTATATTAATTCATTTGCTAAAAGCTGTTTGCAATTATCTCTCTATTGACAGTATTTTACCAAAAGTAAATCAATGTACATCTCTAAATATCAGAAATGTATACTTTGATAAATACATTATTGTACAAGAATTCTGACATGCAGGTCATGCTATTGGGCTTGGCTATATACAGAACATGTTACACGGTCAACAATAAATTTAATTTCTTTTCCTAACAAAAAAGTAAAACATGACAGTCAGGTATTATTCAACAATTTCAAGGATCACTTAAGATTTTAGTCATTATGGTCTTCCCCATGTAGTTCTAAAGCTCTACAGTTTAAGGGTAATTTTTCCTCACCAGCCCAGAACCTCAAATTTGCCATTGCATTTGTCCTGTTGCATAAACAGAGGTTAATATTGAATGAAAAAGCCACTAGAGGAGACACAGTTTCAAAATTGTTATGAATGCTGGTTGCTAGGAGGAAGATTGATGCAATAGGCAACTGGTCAGTGCTGAAAAGCTGCTCAAAAAATCTTAGGAGTGCACACGAGTTAGTCTAGATGATACTAACTGCACTTGAAAAATATGTATATTTCTATCTATACACAGATGTATAGTCCATATGAAAAAAAAAAAAAAAAAAAAGAAAAAAGGAGAAAAAGTGTTCTTAGTTCAACTTAAAAGAGGGGGGCATTTTAACAGTATCTCTGTGCTTTATGGAGACAGATGGAGAATACAAGGAGACAGGTTGCAAAACAGACAGACAAACAACATATAGGACAAAGCACCTCAAAAAACATTGAAGAAATTTTTGAAGCCTGTGAGCCAGAGGTATAAGGCTGGTCAAAACCCGACTTGGGAACTACTACCCTCTTACAATGGTAAAAAAATAATAAAAAAAAAGCCCCCAAAAGTTGTTTCAATTTGACTTGGTACTCAGCTTCTGAAAATGTTGAAGAACCCTGGAGTAGAGAAAATACTACAGTACCAAGCAGCACTTGCTAGCTTAAAATTGCAAGTCTGGATGGCGTTTACCTTTCTTGCATGTTTTGTGCCTTCCCCAAGCCATTAAGAAAGAGATCTGGCTTCTGCTTGCGTGTAACCAGTAATGACAACCTCTTTGCAGTTATCTGTGTGCAAACAACCGGAGACATTCAGAACTCTGATACAGCAATCCAGTACCAAAATAAGTTAATCACAAAATAAAGTCGTTTATAAACAAGTAGATAGTTTAAAAAAAAAAATAAATGAAAAGGTTAAACAAAGAAAAACAATCCCACATGCAGACCAGTTTATCAGTGCTTTCATTTCAGCAGGATGGTAACAAAGTGAGAACACACATCCAGAGCCCTCTGTGGTCTCCACGATCGGCAACACTGCTGTCAGGTGATGGAGACAGGATGGTCCATGCAAATGAGCAGACCCTTCAGAGCAGACATCTTCAGAATGGATTAGAGTCACAACAAATGGAGGTTCAATGGAGTGACTGATAATTACTTGGAAGCACATTATTTTAAGTAAATCTCCCTGAAAATATGCTTATTTATTGAATATACTGGACAACAGCATCCACTAACTGTCCTTTTATTGCCACAGGAAAGTAGGACAATACAGTAGATAAAAGGAGAAATGCTACCTCAAGTAATCTTTAAAAGCCAAGACAAAAATCTTCAGCTACCCAGGTGGCTTCTCTTACTACTGACAGTTGTATCATGCAGGAGTCAGACAGCATTAGTGGAGCCTACGCTTAATGCTACATTTATTTCCAGTAAGTGGCGAACAGTGTTTGATTTAATACTATGTAGCCGATTGACGCCATCTGGGTTACAAGATGGAAGGGATGGGAGACCGAGAGCGCCTTAGAGGACAAGGTGAGCTGTAGGGTGATGTTACTGGAGACAGCCGCAGAGCATTGCCTGTCAAGCCAGCTATGTTGTTTAAGCTTCGAGATTTTTCATAGCCTTGTATGAGAAAATGCACAGACATCAGTTGGATTCAGCCAAAAAATAGACAGAGACAAACAGTACAATGTAATGTAATCCAAAGAGCTATCAGGGACTCAGAGGGAATCTGCCTGCAAAAGAACTCAGTGCTGAGACACATTACTACCAAAAGATGTTAATAAATAAAATTATTTACAAATTAATGCATCTACTTATTCCCAAAAAAAAATTAAACAGACCACCACACAAGAGGTCTGACCTGCTCTTCCACATCCCATCTTGCACTTAGTATCACCCAGTGGGCTTCAGCAGGGTTGCAGAGAGAGCAAGATAAAGGATCCCACCAGGGTGACTGAGCTATCTGGCTAAGCATAATTAAAAACCCATTAAGACAGACTATAGGAACTGATAGAATTACATCATCTCTGCTAAATTCAATTCCTAATAAAATACAATTTTTTCTTTAAAATAAACCAGAAACCAGATAGATTTTATATAATATGTGTAAATCAGTTTTGCAGAAGACTGAATGATAACATGAGAAGCTTTATCTTCAAAAAAAATTAACCCTTAGGCTTTGCTTCTAATTTTGAAGTCTAATAAGACAGCAGAGTTTGATGTAATTGTAAATGCCCTCTGAATGGCAAACTTAAAACATTGAATTTGTGCTTCTTTTCCAGATGATTTGAACAAAATCAATGTTATTAATCCATATAAGCAAGTAGAAAATAATTAATCACTAAATGAGGCAAACACATAATGCTTCACAATTTGAAGGGAACATTGCACTTGCAGACATTTCTGTTCACATAGCTCTAGCTACCTACTTTTTGCTACTGTGGATTTTTTTCACTTTATAGAGGTTATGCTGTAAAACTGAAAAAACCATTGCTAGTCACTGCATCACTATCTTAATATTCAACTATTTTCAGCAGCTGCTGAGTAACCCCATTTGTCAAGAAAAGGATCTGCTCATTGGCCTGAAGATATCAGCAAGGAAATACTACAAAGATTAAGACAGGCAGGACCTTGTTTGTGAAGTACCTGGGCATATGCTTCAGTGCAAGCATGAGAAGTCTCACTGATTTCAGTGGCACTACTTATTTCCTCAAAGACAAGTATGCATTGAAGCATTTGTCAGATTAAGATGTTCAGGTCTAAATTGCTTCAGGGAAATAATGAGACTTTTTCCCACAGAAACTTTAAAATAATAACAACAATAAAGCTAAACCATGTGGAATGTCAGCAAACTTTTTTTTTTCTTTGATTGAAGTGGTTATTGGCTCAAATTCCAGATCTCTAGGTAACAGACATTTAAAAGCATCTTTGGGAAAAATCATACCTTAGGCTCTCCCCTTACAACAATTAGCATATTTCTTACCTCCTGAGACCTGTATGCTGTAAAACTATATTTAAAGCAAATATATAACCTCATGTCTGCTAAAACATTGTGCAATGTTCTCTCCAGATGGCAAGGGCAGGCTGGACTGTGATACTACACAGAATTCTGATAACATTTCTAAAACCACCTCCAGTTTCTGAGTTTCTATCAGTATTTACACAGACTAGAAAGAATAATGTTGGAAAAGGGAATTAAAAGAAGCACAATGCTAGTGTATATATTTAAACTCTCTGTAAATATAAAGCTTATTAAAAAATCAAAATAATCAGGTAGCTTTTTTACATAGAAACTAGGAAAGTAATTTTTAAGATTATTTTCCTGCTACTCTTCTAGTTATAAAAGGAAAGAACTGATAGAGGAAGATGGTAAAGATTATAAATAAAGTAGAAACTCCTAAAAAATGAAAACCAGATACACAAGATGAATAGTGAGTGATGCATGATCCAAAATTAGCACTTTTTAGGTATTTTAGTGGATCAGCTCTGAATCAGAATCATCTTGGAGATGGAGATGCAAAAAAAAAAAAAAAAGCTCAGAATAAACAACAATTGAACACAACCAAGGAACAAACCAAACAGGAAGAATATACCAAAAGAAAGAAAGAAAGGGAAAAAAATAAAATGTAAAAGTAGTAGACTTGATGTGTGAATGGCATTCAAGCATTCAAACCCATTTGTATATTACTTGAAGGTATTTTCTGGTTATGGGCTAACTTTCCTACTCTGTGTGAAAAAGCCAGTGGCTAAAACATTTCAGCCTCAACTAAGATTATCATCAGAGCCAGACAAAGAGCACATTTCTCATCAAAAAACTGTCCATTCTGAAATCAAGCTCCAGTTTTCTAGTAAAAACTACAAAACCAGTTTATTTTAAATCTAGATTTACAAATTCAAATGATCCAGGATAAAATAAGTTATATAAATATGCTTTAGTAGCTGATGGGTAATTTCTTTTATTATTTATTATTATCTAGTCATGGCTGATGTCATAACTTGCTGAGTGAACTCAAAAACCTGATCATGCAAGATACCATGGCAGTCTACCTTGATTCTTACCATTAGAGAGATTTTAAATAATCCTAGCTGTTGAGAAGACAGTGAAATATATGCTCAGTGGAAAATGTAGTAAATGTGTGCAAAAACATGCTTGCAGTGATTTTTCATTCAAACTAAACATTATCTATAGGAGTACATAAATTGCCTGAGCACAGAGAGTCATACTCTTTGCAAATACCATACACATGGAACTGGCTGCATATCTGCCTTAAAGAGGTTTAACCTACTGAGCTCATGCTTTGAAGTGTAAAAAGAGCATTTGCAGAACAACTCAAGTGAATTCCTTCAGATATATGGCTGGCTGGGACAGCTGTGTTTGCTATAGATCAAGCAATTAAAATTAAAAACTAAAACTAAAACTAAAAATTAAAACTAAAATTAAAATTAAAATTAAAAGCCAGAAAAATCTCAGGTAATAATGTTTGTCCAGTGCCACATGGCTACTTAAGATGGACTATGAGGTGAAAAACTACACTTCAGCACCCAGGAATGAAAAATCTATCAGAATGATACAATGTCAGAAAAATATAATTTGCCAAGAAGAAAAACCAGTTCCTATCTAAGGAAATGGGAAGACTACCACTGACCTGCTGATCTTAGGACTATGTCCTGAAGTTTGGTTTGCAGCCGCAGCCAGATGTGGCTGCAGGGGTAGAAACAATCACTCATGTGGGAGATACAAGTACAAAACAGCTTTGCAAACTCCACCTGGGCAGTCCTTACTGACCAGCAAGGAATCAGATTTGAAGAGACTAAATGCTTAGAAAGGGATTTTTAACACCTTACAAGGTGAAGCACTGCTTTACTACATAGATGAATTATGGCTGGGGTAGACAGTCATCTTTTAGTATCAGTGGTGTATTGCCAAGGAAAAATAAAATATTTTGGCATTATAAGGTCAAAATTTTATTTGAAAGAAATCTAAATAGTATCTTAGGATAAGCTTTTTTGTGTTCAGAACAAAAATGTTGCTTACTTCTGACATGTTAACCTTTTCAAGTGTATTCAGCTGTAAATTTTATTAAGTTATTAAGAGCAGACTGCAGTTATAACATGATTAATTTATCTTTTAGAATGACAAGTTATATTGAGTGATGAGTGGTTGAATGAGCAATGTCTGAATTGCAGGCTTTTCCATTAGCGATTACAGACACATGAAGGCACAAGTGAAATGAGGGTCCAACATCAAGCACATTTTTTGAAGACTAAAGGGGATGAGTGTTTCTAAAAGGAAAAGAATGACTGGGAGTAAAGAAAAAAAGATAGATTGTGAGTACAGTCTTTCCTCTTAGAGCACTGTGCACATCATTTCACTCTAAGATTGTTTTTCACAAGCACATTGCTGAGTAACCTTTTATGATCTAATGAAAGAAGTCCATACCTTTCCTGATCCCTCCATCAGTAGCACACGTGTAATCACCTGTTGTCAGTAGGAAACATGTTCCCCCTCTTCTGTTTTTGTCTCTTGTACTAGAACGTCTGATGGGAGGGAGCCTTTCACCAGGTGAGAGTGGCTGCTCACTTCCTGCACTGTCTTCACCTGATAACACTGGTTAAAGCACCATGCCCATTTACAGACAATAATGAATGAGGAAATGAGACATCACAAAGAGCTTACGCTGAATGCCAGATATTCCCATCACTCAAAAAGTAGATATAAAGTAAATCATTAGAAGAAAACAAGATTGCAATTCATCATCAATCAGTACAAAATGGCAAAAGATATAAGCTTTTTTTCAAGAACAAATGATCTTTTGAATTCCCTGTTCTTCCTCTAAAATTTATTAAAATTTGATCAAATTAACATGAACTAAGAAATAATCAAACCAAGGCTCAGTTAGTCACTTACTCTGGACTGTAACTTGTTAGAGAATACAGTTAGCCTTGGATATTTCAAACACTTATTTACTATTTTGGCAATCATTTTTGCTAAACAAGGTTAGGCATTTTTGTCTAGAATATATTGTTTAATGTTTTAAAGACAAGCCCTCACCCAGAGGGCTGTATTTTCAACATTTGGCACTATACACTATTTAATAACACACTTAGCTTTCATTTCCATATTTATTACACTTGCACTGCTTGTCATCATAAGTACCCAACATTAAAGGCTGTTTTGGTCTCTGTACTTTATTTTGTCAAACAGCAGAACTTGTACCTCTCCTGATTTGTCACTCTCAAAGGACTCTATTTTAAAATTATCTACAGTTTCAAATTCAGGCCACACTTCGAGAAAAAAAATCTCTTCTCAGTACAGCACATAACTTCAGCTTTACCTTTGCATTTAAACCTGAGCATGTTTTTTTCCTGAACTGGGAATGCAAAGGGCAGAATTCAGCCTTGAAGTTTTGCACATAATTCATAGTGACTCTAATAACATTCTCTTCCAGAAATAAAGCCACAGTGCATGATGTGAGCGGTGGCACTGCTGAAAAGAAAGATAGCACTTTAAAATGGCTCCTTCTTGCATGTCTGCTTTCTCTCTAACTTCAAGGATTATAACCTCTTGTAAATAAAGCTGTAGACACAAAAAAAAAGGTGTCTCTTAGTAAGAGACATAGTGATCACACTGAGCCTTTGGTAGGACCTGATAGCATGAAAAAGCTGTTATCATTAACACTTTAAAGATGTTATCTCAAAATGAGTATCAGTCTAAGCACTGAAAAACTAGCTATATTTTAACATCAGTCTGAGACTTTTCAAGCATTTCCATCCTAAATATATTTAGGATGTTCAAAAAACTGTTAACTTTGTGAACAGTAACTCGGAGACTGAAACCGAGCTTCTTTGAATAAAAATGTTAATCAGTAACAGAGCAAGAGACCCAAGAAGGATATTGTTCAGAGTCTGACTCTCCAGACTCTTCTTTCTAAAAACTGTATTTCAGTTACTGAATTACACCAGTTCTGAGTGGTTTTGCTCTTATTACTCTTTAGCAGCTTTACAGCTGGAGTCTCTTGACTGGTATATGAGCTTTTAAAACAGATTGTGTTCCGCTTAGGAATAAATACTTTTAAGAAACAAATAAAAAAATCTTGCTGCTAAACTATTTAATTATACTGAGAAGTAAAATTTACTCTTTAATTGCAACAGATTTGGGGTATGGAGCAGTGGCTTGGAGGAACTGAGGCTGTCATCTGATATGCAATTTCACTGAGTAAAGCACCAAATACTCCTTGTTCATCATTTGGAACTCTAACAAATAAGGTAATAGAAATCACAAAAATCAACTGCAATAGCGATGATGGTGCTAAGGGCTGTCATTTTCTTTTTTCTTGACAAGATTTACATCAGCTATGCTAGTATAATTTAATGAATAGTAAATATCATGCAATGTCTCATCTAACACAGATGAAGGAGATTCTTTTAGCCAGGGAAGCAGAATGCCAAATGGAAAGAAAACAAGAAAGAAAATTTCTTCCTATTTCCTTTGAGTGCTGGGCTTTGGATGTAAAGCACCTGCTCCTTTTAAATGACTGCTTCTTTGTAGGATCTTGCTTAACAGGCCACGATGTGGCACAGGCAAAGCTGACACAAGAGACAGACACTGAGGCAAAACACCATGGAGTCCAACAGGGTGGGACACGGTGGCTGCTCAAATAGTCACAGTCATGCAGAAAAACAAGAAACATCCATACAACGCAACAAACAACAGGCAAAAGAAAAGGTTGATATCATCAGCAGGAAAGCATTCTCAACAGAGCAAGCAAAACTGTATAGACCAGCTACATAGAGGTTTGGGAACATCACTATACCTATTTTGTCCTCTATGAGACTGACACACGCAAATGTTGGAGGGGAGAAGGGTGGGAGCTACATCTTCTCCTGGCAGAAAGACTGGCTGCTTTCTGACCCCTACCAAACATACTGGTCTATAAAGTGTTTTCAGAGGACATGCATTTCCAGTGGGGTCCTACCTGATGATCTGTTGTGCTCCATCAGCTGGTTGTCCTTGCCCAGGCAGATGTCACCCTGTGTGCTATTGCAGGCCATGTTCAAGTCTGTCTTGCAGAAGGTGGGTGAGCTGGCTTGAGGAGCAGGAGGGATGTGCTTCTTTCGCTTCCTTGGCAGTTTCTGCTTTGCCATGGCCAGGGAGTAGTACATCCCAAAATTGTTAACTATCACAGGCACGGGCATGGCTATGGTGAGCACTCCAGCCAGAGCACACAGGGCCCCCACCAGCATGCCAGACCAAGTCCGTGGATACATATCCCCATAGCCCAGGGTGGTCATGGTGACCACGGCCCACCAGAAGCCGATAGGGATGTTTTTGAACTGCGTGTGCTCGCTCGCTGACGGGTCATTGGGCTGGGCTCCCACCCGCTCTGCGTAGTAGATCATGGTGGCAAATATCAGCACACCGAGCGCCAGGAATATTATCAGCAGCAGAAACTCATTGGTGCTGGCTCGCAGAGTGTGGCCCAGCACCCTGAGGCCCACGAAGTGCCGGGTGAGCTTGAAAATCCGGAGGATCCTGACGAACCTTACCACCCTGAGGAAACCAAGCACGTCCTTAGCAGCTTTGGAGGAGAGCCCACTCAGGCCCACTTCTAGGTAAAAGGGCAGGATGGCCACAAAGTCAATGATATTCAAGAGGTTTTTGATGAATTCAAGTTTGTTGGGAGAAAAAATGACACGTACTAAAAATTCAAATGTAAACCATACCACGCAGACCCCTTCCACGTATGTCAGTGCAGGATCTGTCTCAATCTCATACTGGAACACAGCTTCTGTCCCGTTGATGACCTGCTCAGTCTTGTTTATAATAGTGTTGAAAGCCTCGTGTGTTTCCAGGCAGAAAGTTGTGATTGAAACTAAGATGAAGAATAAAGAGGCAAAAGCGATGAACTGAAACACAAAGAGATAAAAGAGATGTCAGAACCACATAGCTCTTCACATCAATCAAATGATGTCTGCATTTATAGTAAAACTTTTACTCATTCCTCCCCAAATGGCTGGCAAATTCACATGCATACAAATTTCCATCTAGGCTAGAGGAGAGCAGCAGACAGCTCTCACACACAGGTCAGGAGTCCACGAGCAGGAAAAAGTCTTGGCAATGGATGTCACGACAAAATGCAACTCATTAGGAAAGTGGCAACAAAATCTTGAATCTCTGCTAAATTGTCTCAACTTGATTCAGTTGTCAAAGCTCCTTGCAAGCAGCTCAAAGATGTCCAGCACTCACGTAGTGGAAAATGAGGGCTGACCCTAACAGTCTTGAGATTATGGTTCAGAATTCACACCTGTCTTGAAAAATGCCTCAGAGGGATCTAGGAGTAGATCCAAACTCTGGGTTTCCTTTAGATTTTCAACAATTTGCAAATACAGGATGTTTACTGATAGAAACTGCCTTCTATGTTACAGATAGAGTTGGTTGCACAACCTATTATGTTTGGAGTCATCCATCCCTGATTCTTTTGGGCAGCACTAAAAGTAAACCTTGCAGAACCTCACACACTGTGGTGGCAGAGCTTTGCCACAGTCTTAGGATCCACAGTCCTGCTAACCAGGTTAAAAATTCTGGGCAATCCAAACAAAAAGGGAAATACAAATTCAGTTCTAATAGAGGCACACGAGTTGATAAAATACAGGTAAATAACCTGGAAACAGCCATCACAGAAGATTGTTTAGGGCTTAAAAAGCATATACTGCCTGACCTTCCAGTCATCACAGTCAAGCATTGAATAACAGAGAACATCCAGGACAAGATCTCAAAAATTAACACTGAGCCAAACAGCTAGAGCAGGAGATAGATGTTCTTACACTGAGGAATATACACCAAATGAAAAGGTGTTTTGAGGTCAGCTGTTCCTTTGCTACAATGGTTAAATGCTTTTCAATGACATTACAACCACAGCAGCTTGCACTCAAACAGTGGTGAGGTACAAAAATAACAATATTTTTATTATTTTGAATTTGCATCTTAATAAACATTTTATAGCCAATATTATCCTGGGGAAAAAAAAAGCCTTCTGGAGACATGAAGCCGATTTTTGAAAGAAGATTTTTGAAAGCATTAGGGGCCTAAGGAGGCAAAAAGATGCCCAAACAGTTAAAAAATATCTAGTATCTAGTTACCACACTGAAATCTTGAATGTCATTGAAAAAATTCTAGTTGCAAGGCAGACAAAATAACAGCCATAAGCAGGAATGCCTCTGCTCTGCCACTTTAACCCAGGATACAGCATTGTGGCAAAACTGACTTTGTGTACTTTGGATATCAGTGACTGGATTTAGTATTTCAGATTTGGTGTTATGTGCTGCAGGAACTCATTTGGGCTCCTACAGTACTGAATGCTTGTATTTTCCAACACAGAACACTGGTTAGACAACAAAATATTGTCTTTACAACCTGTTGAGAGAATTCCTTTTATTCTGGAAACAAGGTTAAATTTGTAGTGCAGGTCTGGCAAATTTATTACATTCAGATTCATGACATGAATCTATGAAAAATCCCATATAAGTACCTATATCAGATCTTTGCAGGTTATTTATGGCTTCCTTTTCCTCAATCAAGGAAAAAAAAAAAAGTTATTACAACATGCCCTATTGCAAACACTCTAAATCTGCTGCCTTTCAAAAAGTACTGACTCAGAGACTGAACTGAACACTTATCATCCAGTCTGGACTTCCAGCCACAAGCTAAGCAAACGATCTTACACTGTCTGATTTTTACTGAATAGGCTTTTCTGCCTTTGCCTTAACTACAAAATTGCTGCATGTTCATAGCTCACAGCACCTGACACCAACACACACAAAAGAGCCTCAATCTTCTGTGAGACAACAAGAGTCAGCAAATACAACCAGAATTATGTCACTTAAGTGAATTAATCTCAGCAGATCTTTGCAAAACTTCTCCACAAGAGGATAGAGAATTTATCAGACTCTAAGCCACTGGTGGCCTAAGAATGACCCTTGGGTGTCTCCTAGAGCATCCTCCAGAATCCTTCTATGCAGCCAAGGATGGAAAAAGCAAATCTTTGGAGGCTGAGCCACTGAAGCTAAGTCAGCACTGTAGTTTGTAATCTGGGAGGAAACTTTTGACACATAAAATATTGGGCAACCTCTTCAACAGCAACACTGGTGATTTCAGACAACTGTGAATTTTTGTCTGAAAATAAAATAAAACTACATTCAGCCTGACCAAAATTGGTAAAATTTGCCAACAACTAAATAATTTACCAACAACTCAGACATAATAAGGATTAACTGTGCATTGAACAGTGCATTGAACATAAAAGTATGTAAATAATTACCACAGTTTTCTAGAGTGCATTTCAGAGTCCATTCACATTCAGAACCATTCTAAAAAAATGCCAAATACCAAGAGAGTAACTACAGGTGGAACTGGCTGACAAGCTATTTATTACTGTTTTGTTCAACACTGACACTGCACTGACATTGCACTTGGCAAGGCAGATTGAAAGTTTTAGCTGTGCACCTACATTCAGTATTTTATTATCCCCAGAGGCAAAAGACATTGTCATGTCCAAAATCTGTCCTAAAGACAGTCATCTTCCAGAGGTCAGAACAGAGACAAGAAATCTGGTGACAGATTTCTTGGTCAATAGACCAAGTCTGCAATAAAGTATTCACAGAAACATGAAACAGTAAGATGTACATATTTTGCCATGCATATGCATGCCATCACTGATTTTGGGTAAAAACACACATTCCTTTTATCTCTCATTGCATTTAAACTGCCAGCTCCTTGGATCAGGACAGAGCTTGCACAGCACCTAGAAAAAGCTGCATACACAAGAGACCTACAATGCTATTTCAATAATCAGAGGATTCAGAGAACATGCAAGAAGAAAATGCAAAGACCAATGAAAGCAGGAACATTTTATCAGTCCAACAGAAAATGCTCAGGGATTAATGCTCACATTAACAAAGATGCTTCCTCAGTATTATGTTACACAATGCCAAGCAATGTGTTGAAAAGTCTCTAGCAGGTTTTTCATATACATCTGTAATGACAGAAACTAAGTGGAGTCATGTGCTATCCCCATTCTATGCTTTCCTTCTCCTTCATCCTAATTCCAGCTTTCTAAAGTAATTAGACTCTAAAAATACATCAATTTTTGTCATGTGGGCAAGCACCACATTTCAGAAAAAGACAGTACAGATTTGAACTCACAGATTCTCTGGTGGATGTGACCAAGCAAATTCTATTTCTCAGTCCTGCAATAGCTCCTCAGTCCACAATAACTAGGGTAGCACACAGAATTTTTGTTTCCTTTTTTCTTTTATGAAGTACAAAAACCTAGAAGGAGTTAGCCTGATCATTATTTCAGAAAGGTTACAGCAAGAGATAATTATCTGTTTGAATCATTAGCAACCTTTCACTGTGAAAAGTTCTGAAAACTTTGGTTTTGACTAGTTGCAAGACAAGTTCAGCCTTGGTATAGAGGAAAACAGCTCATTCACCCCCTTTTTTAAACCAAAGATTGCAGCTCTAAAATGTTTTTTGAGAGTCTTCAAAAAAAGCTGAAGAAAAATTTTCAAATAATATCCAAGTAATCATGATCTTTTTCTCATTTCTTAAAAAGGGCTTGTTTTTTTTTAAGTAATTGCTTCTTGTTTGCTTCAAATGATGTGATAAAATTAACTTTCTTATTTAGGTTTTCTTTTTTCCTCCTGAAAGGAGCATTTTTCTAAGTGACAGAATGGTTGTAGACACACTCTGGGGCCACCATTTTTGGAACTGAAATTAACACAAACTGAATTAACAAAAAGTTCAGTCTGTTTTTGCCAGAAGAGAGCAGTTTAAGTTACAAAAATATTCAGTATGCAATACATAGCACGTAGAGCATTCTCCATTAAGCACTTAAAGCTCTCAGTAGGCTGCTGATTCCCTCTGCTCACAGTCTGAAGGCAGGGTGCACCCAATTTTGTTCCTGTTTGTCAGCATCACATGTTCAGACAGCAGAGACTCCATCCCCCAGCTTGTCTAGTTGTCAGGATCACCAGCCAAGCTCTGCTGCTAAGTTCTACTCATGTTCACATTAAGTGGATTATTCATCTAGAACTTGATTTTCAATGAAACACATTAATGTAGAGTGTGAGGTGCCTGCAGATGACTTGTTGGAAGTAGAAAACTTCATGATTCGTATTTTTGAATTCAGTGTCTCATGGGGGACTGAGTAGCCCAGAGCTTGAAGAATTTTCAAAACTGACAATCAATTCTAGAACACCAAACTGAGCAGTCTTTGGATTAGCAGAACTTTGATGAGTCCAAAGTCTTGTTTTATATTGCACATAGCTCTTTAAGTGCCTTGAAAAATTAAGGTCACTAAAAACTGTGGCTGCAAATGACCTGACAACAGTGTTATCTCACAGGCCATGTCTGGATTTCACAGCAGGACAAGGCACAAGGTCAGAGGATGCTGTGCCTCACACCTGACCCACACACATGTTCCCTTTCCAAGCAAACCCAGACATGGGACAGGCTGCTGTCCTGAGATGGAGGCAGGGACTTCCTGAGCCATTCTAAGGCTCAACAGCTCAGACAGAGCCTGAACAAAGCAACAGGGGAGCTAGAAACTGACCCTCACACTCAGGTGTATTATACACATTCATAAAATCAGATTGATCCTACTCCATATTTAAAGTAATTTTTTTCTGTCCATCCCACACCCTTAAATAGGTTATTTCTACACAATTATTTCATTTTCCAAGATAGATCATAGTCAGTGAAGAGGTTATAGTCACAGCCATCCTTCTTGCTTCATATTTAAGTTTTGAATAAAATCTCTCACCATATTTCAGTGTTTTCCCATAAAAAGGTTGTATCTTGTCTGGATACAACTTGTTCTGGAGTTGGATTTCAACACCTCCTCTTTCAACTATTACACTATGTAATGTATATTTCCTAATGTGAGCATTTAATAGCAGCTTTTAAGATTCACTTAGTCTGAGTTACATTCCAGGACACTGAAGGTTTGCCCTTGACACACTTAACAACGGAAAAACAAAATGACTGAATATTTAATAAGCCCTTGAAAATACAATACTTAATATTCTCTAATGCAGCTACAGAATTCCTTTTAAATAAAAAAGATTAAAATGTTGTTTTAAATAAATTTCTTCACAGGCACATTAGGAGATTTAATACATGTGTGTTGCTAGAACTTAAAACAATTTTTAAAAATCAATATTCCTCCCCATCACACTCATAGACTAAAAATACAACTACAGAGCATCCAAGAAAAGAGACTGTGATTTTTTTTTTTCTAAAGAAACTAACGTTGATGGCTTGCTCACTATTGTAACCAAAATCCTGCTTTCATTACAAAAGGTAAGAGTTTACTGAAGAACTGAATTTTTTCTGACCAAAACAAGAGGAGTTTCCACTCATTAGTTCTTTGCTTTCCCAGATCATTCATGTTAACCAGAACCCTCAAAACAGAGTAACTTCTGTAGGATAATAGAATACTTAAAAGGAAAGCAGTATTTTTTTTTTAATACCATGCTCATTTTGATAAATAAAAAAAATCCACACTTTGGATATTTAAAAATTATTCCCAGTGAGGTCTGCCCACATCTGTTAGTTTAAGCCTCGTCTTTTCATATATAATGAGAATTATTTGAAAACAAAAAAAACTGATTCAGTTTCTTCCTCTTACTAATCCTTGACCACAAAAAGTAAGCTGATCTATGCATTACATGCACCCACTTCTCACTGACTGCAAGAATTTAGTCATATATATGCATTACAAAATTGTATTTTACAAGTTTTTTTCACTTGTATTTTAAGACTCATCGATCTATTTCTAAGGCTAAAACAGTTAAGAGTGGTAATACCAAAATTATTATACTCCCATCATAAACATTATAAGCTGATATTGATTTTTTTTTTCCTCTCTCTCTCAAGGTTCAGGAAAGAAAAGTATTTTTTTCCGGTAATACTTCCATAAATTTTTCCTGTAATATTCTCCAGAAGGCTTTTTTATTCTTCCAGGAATTCAAATTGTTAGTTTCTGAAATCCCCCTTGTTCTGTAGGGGGATTGAATGAGACCCGGTCAAACAGGGAACAAAGCCAAAATTACATACTGTTTCTAATCAGTCCAAACTAACTTGCAATGCTGATTTTTTAATCTAGTTTTATAGCTGCTTAGTCAGATAAAACTAAAGTCTCAAAAAAAATCCCATAAAAATCCAATACATTTGAGGGATTTGAGCATTCAATGAGAATACGACTCAGCTGTGAACGTTACTTATGCAGAAAAAGAAACTGCATTTGTAAAGTACATGGCATGCTTCACTCAAAGTAGCAACTAACCTCAGCAATGAAATCACAGAATGAGATACCACTTCCAGCTTTAAAGAGAGTTCTTTTTGTTTAGATTTGACAGATTGTCCTCGTTTCTGATTTCAACATGATAGATTTTTTTTCTCTCTGTTTAGTTCCATCTGGCGATCAGGAAATTGTTAAAATCATAATGTGATTTCAGAATGAGCTCTTGTGATGAACTTACCTCTCTATATAGTTTAATGTTCTGTGTGGTAGAACTTGAACATTAATGTGTTTTACATAAACCCAAATACCCCACCAAACATCCCATCAGTCTCCTCACAACTCTATTCTCAAAGCTGCTATTCTTCCTTAGATGTAAGTTGCCTTTGGAAAATTATCATTTCACGAAAAAGGAAAAAGAAGGCAAAGTCACAAGTTTTATGGTGTGATGCATTTTCAGTGCACTGTATCTGGATATATTTAGTAAGAAAACAAATACCATCAGAAGCTACTAACCAAAGTATAAACTCAAAGCAAACATACTGTCAATTTACTTCACCACTCATAAATCATAATCTCTTACATTATTTCTCTCCAAAGATTAATAAATTGATACAGACATAGCATTTTAAATAAACCATCAAAGGACAAACAAAAACATGATACATGAAGTATCAGGCACTTAGACCAATTTTATGTCTCTAAAAATCTGTAAGTCATCCTCCTTCTGGGGAATAATGTGTCAGCATTAAAGTGGGTTTTTTAATGTCTACATGAAGATTTAACAGCCCAACCAATCCGAATTGGGAAACTGGCCACTATAATTTCTCAAGTGACAATCAGAACAGTTCTTGCCAATAATTTTGTTTTCATCCTACAAAAGATAGGTCTACTCTTTTCAAATCACCAGTACAGTTCTACCTCCTGCTAACAATATTTGGCATTCAAGTTAGCAATTAAACTGCTGCTGTTACAATTCTACACATAGTCATAGCTGAATGAAAAAAATGTGTATGTCAATACACTTTTATTGATATACTGTCTAAGAACAGCCTACAGCTAATGTCCAATGTGTAGATTTATAGTGCTGGAGTATTTACAGCTGAGAGTAGCTACTATCCATATGCAGCAGTGAGAACGCAAATGTTCTCTTGTTTGTTCATTATTTTCTCATTTGTTATAGTTTAAAAAAACTGTTGTCTTTCATTACCAGCTGGGCACAAATAAAAAGGTTAATAATGCATTTTTTCATATTCAGAAATCCAGGCACAAAATTAAGTCACTCTAACTAAGCTGTTAGGTAAATCAGCAGTCTAACATGAGTTTGACCCAGATGCATGTCTTAGTCACATCTACATTTTAAAGCGGATTATAAAGAAAACCAGAGTTACAAATCATCCTGCATTTTAATTGCATTTCATTGATATATATCTTCCTGAAGAATTCAAAACTGATTTACAAAGCTACCCTGATTTAGACATATGCTCTCCTACTCAGCATGGAAAACTTTTTCCTCTGCCAAGTAACAGGAAAGAAGACTTGAGAATGAATTTCAGTGGCAGGACCACACCTCATGCAGCGGGATTCCTGGGAACAGGACTGATTCTGCAGCCAGGACATTCCCTTGTACTCCATCCCTCCCTGCCTACATCCAAGAAGATTACTAATTTCCTAAATGACCAGTGTGGTTTCCCACTAGGCACATCAAAACCCTCTGACTTTGTTGCCCCATGGAGCAGCTCAGTAAAACACACCATGCCAACACACAACATACATCCCCTGCATGCTATTATTGCCTCTGCAGACTCAGCAGAAGCCCTTGAACAGCAATCACACTGCCTTCAGAAGCTTCTGTTTCCATTCACTGGAATTTATGAAGCTTGCTGCACTTGTGATTTTTCTGAGCTGTGACTATTGCAGCAATGCTTTTGGTTTAACAGCTAGCTGTGGACTTTATTTTAACTAGACTTGGCATTTATATTCTAGCAATCATTTTTTAAAAAAAGGCATCAGCAAGGTTCACTTTGCCCTTGTCTTACTAAGAAAGGTCTGCATGGCAATGTGGCTTGATAAGCAAACCACTGCCACTCATTCATTAAACATTGCCATAAATCAAACAGGCAAAATATTTATAGCAGCTGCAAAAACGCAATGGATGTTCTTCCCAGAGTCAAAGCAAAGGTGAGAAAAAGAGGAATTCACAGCTTGTATTCTGGCCTGATCTAAGACACTCAGAGGTTTCTCATTACTCAAAGAGCATATTCCAAAATGAAGCTTAACTTGTCTGAAGGGAAGAAGAATGCAGATTTTGAAGTGTGCATTTCAGCCAATCCCAAATTTACATAATGTGTCAAATTAGCCTCTCTGTTTGCTTTGTTGCCCTTCTCTAGACTACCTGCTGTTCACATCATTACAGGAAAGATTAGGCTCTGGGACCTGGCAACTTGAAATACTACACAGGCAGTATCTTTCTTTCTGCACTTGATTTATCATGAGAAGTTCTCATTTGGCTCAATGGGTCAAAACTGGAAAAAAAATCTTCAGTATAATACCATTTATTATTAATAGGCTTTTACAACTATGCAGACAAATGGAGAAAAGAGAGACATTCTTAATATAAATTAATGAAAATTCTATTATAATGTAGTTTGCCTAGCACATAAATCTCACAGCTATTAAAATTACAGAAACATTTTCATCTGCATCATCTCCATCTCACTTAAGCACTCAGGCTCATTTATGTCTATGTTTCCCCTCACTGAAAACAAGTATGATGGCCTAATTTAAAATTACACTTGGATGAATTTAGAAGAGATTTTGAGACTTGGCATCCATTAAGATTTGTCATAGAGCTCATCTCAGCTTTCATCAGAGAAGCCTTTTAACCAACTCATATATCCTCTTTCTGTTATCCCAAAGCTAATCCAAACATTCTGGAGTTAGTTACTAGTTTTCCAGGCCTGTGTCTTTCCTGTAAAACATAATAAGACTTCTACTGCAATTTCTGAAATGAAAACTACCAAACTACCTTTAAAAATTGAAGGGATGGAGCCATCTTCAAGCTACTCAAAAGTGTATACTAAGTCCTTAAGGTCTTACTTTGACTGGAAGCTTTTCCTTCCATACACTATTTAAGTAGCACTGGGTT
The DNA here is from genome assembly GCF_029582105.1 of Oenanthe melanoleuca. NCBI lineage: Eukaryota > Metazoa > Chordata > Aves > Passeriformes > Muscicapidae > Oenanthe > Oenanthe melanoleuca. Next base: position 35,123,752 of record NC_079334.1, on the reverse strand, counting down.
AATTTTTCATACCTGCACCACAGTAATAAAATAGATTTGATAGTAAATGGTACCTCTGCCTCATCATTGCAACTTAGTTATGGGAAAGCAAAACCATAAGGAATAGGATACCCAGACTGTGGCATTAGTTGCTTGGTAGGACAGTTCTAATGATGAGCTTCCAATGGAGCAGGCTTTGTGGATAATCTAGACTTAATAAAAGCAAATCATGAACACACAAACTTCAGCCTGTAGCTTCTTACAGGAAGTGTCACAGCTGCAATCCCATAGAGAAAACCTCTCTGCCATTTGCACCAGCAGGGTTGCCAACAGCAGGATGGTTTAACTGACTCGTGGCAGAGCACACAGTTCCCAAACTCAGCAGTCTCCAGCTCCCTGCTTCTGTCTTGAAAATCCTCTAGGAAGTAGAGATTTTTTTTCCACCCTCAGATGTCCAGTTTGAGCTTTTCTGCATTTCCAGCTCCAGTGTGTCCCTGCACTGGTACTTTCTCTTCCTGTCCTTCCCTCCCCTTCTCAGCCCAGCTCTGTTCTGAGGTTCACTGCTGGATCCCAGACTTTCTTCCTCTCTTCTTCTGAGCAACCTGTTCTTACCTTATCTGTATATCCATGTTCTATACCTCTAACCATTCTTTATTTTCATATGCAGCTCTTTCCAGAGCTGATGTGCCTCTGTTTTTCCAGACTCAGCCTTCTCTTCACATCCTACTTGGCTATTTGTCCCAGGCTATTTGCTCAGTTGGTTACTTTGCTCAGCTTCTTGGTCTCAGTCTCTGCATCTTTCTACCTCTCCCCACATTTCTGGACCTTCAAGCCCTTGTCCTTTGATATAAATTACAACCACCCTCCTGTTTTCCATCTCCAAAAGTAAAAGAGCTTCCTTCTGCTCCAGTGCTGATACCACTCCATGGTCTCCTGGTCCAGCCACTCACTGTCATGCATCTTTTCTCCTCATCTCACAACCTCATCAAGATTTTTCTGCCAGCCTACACTCCCTGTGCAGTTTCTGTGACTTTTATAAGGGTATCTGAAGGGCACATGTGCCTGGAAACTCATCTGGTTTTTCCAACTGAATTACTGGTCTAAGGGAAGACATTTTTTCCTGGTTTGACTTTCACATGAAGGCTTCCTCCCCCACATCAACTAGATTCCAGGAAAATGGAAGAGAGCATATATGCTGACCCTAATTTTAAAAATCTACCTTCTAATAAAATTAGAACAGCTCCTCTTCAGAGAAATATTTATATCTTTCTATAGTTAAATCACTGGACAGTCTATAAAATAGAAACAGTCTTTACCCTTTTCCTAGGCCAGACAGGACAGCATCCTTGCAACTCCTCCACAATCTCACACAACTCTCTAGAAAGTCTTAATATTAAAAAAAAATAATAAATTTTTGAGATACCTAAATCAATGCACGTTAACACTCTGGTACAGCTGAAAGAGTGATGCACTTGGAGAAGAATTTCAGGTCAGATGGGTGTTTTTCAGAGAGAGGGAAGGGTGAGACTGCTGAAACTCCCGTGCTTGATGTATGTGAGTATGTTTCAAGTTCACAACACAATCACATAGATCAAAGCTAAATTTAGAGATAGTGAATTATTCATTGCAATTGTAGTCAGCTAGGCTTATCTGGAACCAAACATATCACCTCAGACAACAGCAGTTCACAAAGACATGTTTTTTTCAGACCTATCTTTTGACTCCACAGCACAAAAAAAAAAAATTGTGTTGGTCAACAAGTTATCCAGAATCTTGTGGAAGGTTTTTTGAAAGATAGGTAAACAACTATATGTAGCTTACTTCCATTTATTAATACATTAAAATTTCATTTACTCTTGTCTCCAGGAATGCAGAAGTGATAGTTCAATTGAACTGAGAAACCAAATGTAAGAAAGAGAAAAGCCACCAGTGCAACAGTTATTAGGATATTCAGACTACTACGACACTCTTGTTCCATTCTCTGTTCAAAGAAGACACTTGAATTGAAATGATAGTTCAAGGCCCTCCTCCAGAACCTGGGAGAAGTATATGAAAAAGATCACACAAGTTTATGAGGGGGATTATATGACACTGGGCCTGTGATAAGAGAGGATTGGACTCAGAAACCCAAGAGACTCCCCCAGCCCCTTGCCCCCATGAATATTTCCAAATCCAATTTACACATTTATTTAATACATAGATTATGTGCTAAGCTATGCCATTGCAAGCATTAGCACTGACTCTGTGAATAGCACCATTTCAAATGTATTCCTATTATTTAGCTTAAACATTCAGTGCTTCATCACCAGTTTGCCCTAGGGACTGACACTAATACTGACACTCAGGGCTGGACTAATCAGCACAAGGACAAAAAACCAGTGACACTATGCATCATCCTGCTGAAGATTCCTTTATTCAAAAGCTTGTTATTGATGAGCAGAAGCTTGCTAGCAGTAGAGGGGAACTTAAGCTTTGTGCCCTCAGGAAAATCCAGGAATGAATTCCTGTGTCAGATATGTCAAGCCTCTAGGCACATGTATTTCTTCACAACCAGGTGCTGATATGAACAAGAGCATTCATCCCAATCCAGTGGGCTTCAGAAGCCTTCCCAAAAGGCCAGGGAAAGTTACTGTCTGTCTAATGCTTATGACAACTCATCCCTTTCAGAGGTATAACAGTTATTCAGAAAATAAGTATCTTTGTCCTTTTCCTTGTGATTCCAAACATCATTTATTTTTTAACTTACGTTATTAGCTTACTTATGAAAAAAATCAATACTGGAATACACACAGCAGACCCATTCCAGGATCTTTTAATTACATTATCCACACAAGAGTGTGGGAAGAAATAGGAACTTAATATAATAAAAATTTGGATGTTCTGGATGTCCAAAATTCACCTACAGTAAATTAGCCAGCAGTAAGAAGTACTCTGATTATCATAGAGTGAACATGCCATTGAGTTGGCTGGGGTAGATGTTTTTCTGAGCAACTAGGGTTTGGGGCTAGCTAAAGGCAAATAACTCTGCACTAATTATCTTTACAATGGGCTGGCATGTTTTTTTAATTTATTTTATTTATTTTTTGGGCTGGTGTCCAATGATTCTCACAGCAAACACTTGCAGCATTCAGTGGAAACTTCACATTAAGGGAATTCTCTAGAGAGCATTTCTGTGGTGAAAACAAGGCAGCAAAAGAGATCTTTGACATGTCTGGAGATCTTGCTGATGATTATGCACCAAGGGGACTGTGGGAGAAGGAACTGTCACTGCTGCCACTACCAGGCAGATTATGCTCACCAGAATCCTTTTGAGGATGCAAACTGCAAAAGGAGTGGCACGCAATGCTGCACTGAGGCACATTTTGCAGTTTCTACTTCCAGGGTAAGGTTTACATGGGATATTTACTGCTGGCACTTTCCTTTCAAGACTGGTTACATCTGCCTGCATACTTCTCTTTAAAAAAAGAGCAGGTTAGCTGTACGTGGAATTAAAAGTGCTGTCACTGATGAAATATGCATGTGACATACCAGCAGAAGTTGGTCACTGGTGGGGGTGGTTATGAGGTAAACCAAAAAAATTTGCAGGATGCCAGAGTTCTTACTAGCCTCCTAAATCCTAAACCCACTTCTTGACAATTAGGACTCTTTGTTCCTTAAGATGTCCCTTCAGAACTACAACAAAACTGCATTATAACATCAGCTGTGGGGTTTTTCTGGGGTGTTTGTTTTTGGACTGATGTTACTTGGGACAGATGATCATTAAAATAGTTTGCTAAAAGCTTATCACTTGCAGTGTTCAGGATTACTTTGATAAGCAAGAGCAGAGACACATTAATAGACTGTATGTAACAAACCAGGAAGACTGTGGGAAACAGAAGAAAACTTAAATACATCAAAGGATTTAAATTAGTTTGCAGCACATAGCAGAGAGTATCCCATTTTAGGAATAAAAGGCTGATTCTTCCTTTACTAAAGGAGATGCTATATAAATGTTATCCCAGCCAGTCAGGTATCTCCCCTGCCCTCAACAGGTGAACAGCTCAGAACAAAATCATTTAAGATTTTATGTGCAAGTATTCTATGTTTATAATCACATATGCAGTACAGGTTACTTATACATCACTGTGTTTGACCCACAGTTTTGCATCAGGATGCTCTGGTGCATGTCTCTCAGTGCAATTATGAATTTGACCCCTGGGGAGAGACAGAGGGTGACTGGTGCCAGGTGAGCAAGGTACCAAAGTTGAGAGCAGCATCACTACCCAACAAATGGAAGAATCTTGTGACAAAGGGAATTTTTAGCACTGCAATAAATACATTGATCTGATTTCAAAGCAGCAGTAGTAACTCCCATCTGTTAATCCAGGCCTCCTCTTCTCTAGAGGAAAACAATGAAAAGAGAAGTTACTTTCTAAATTAGCAAATAAAGAGAGCCATCTATACAGAATATTTTTCATCCTCCCCAGCTCAAGTACTCCAGAAAGATCCATGATCCCACTTGCACTGTGTGGGCTTGGATTTTGAATCTCATGTGCCTATAGTGCTTCCTGATCCTGACTCAATTCCATCCCACCATAGCAAGAGCAGACAGCTGTCAGGCCACAACACTATTATAGATTGCCCCAGTACCAAAAAAGGACTATTTCTAGATTCCTCATACAGAACAGAGATGAAAACCATCAAAGTTAATATAAAAATAACCTGTCTCCCACATCTATGCAGTCTGGTTGCTTCCCAGACCTTCAGGTCTCTCACTTCCCTGTCATTGAAGTAATTTCATCTAAAAATAAAAAACTCCTGAACTGTGAATGACATCCAGTTATAAGTGAGGATGTTTGGATTAAGTCATTGTGCTTTGGTTTAATTTTTTTCTCTTGGTCCTTCACCTTCATCCATGTGAAGCTGAACCCTCAATTTCTGCATCAGTACCACACAGAGTGGGCACAAGAGCAGTGCCCAGTAAGAGCTATTAGCAATTCCAGTACATTTCCAGTTTACTGTGAATGTTTGGAAGGACAGCACACTGCATGGCATGCAGGGTCTTTCACTGCCAAGTTCTTGTGCAGAGACAAAGCTTCTGTCTCAGGCAATGCAATAGATGCTCTCCAAACCTACAGACACAGCTAACTCTCTTCTAGTAATACCTTTTATCATGCTGAATGTGGACATTGATACAGTCTTAATGCATGAATAAGGCACTTAAATATTTTAAAACTTTCTGTGGCAAGTGGATCTTCCAAGAACACTGAAAACTGTCAAACTTCTGCCTCCCATAAGTCTCAATATATTTCTGGGTGGGAGGACATAAAGAAGTGTTATACAATATCTGGAAACGTTCCAGTTTGAAAATCATAATGTCTGGTCAACTCCCTTAATTCTAGCACATCACTTGCACACTGCCTCTTCTATTTCTAAAATAATGTAATCCAAGAGGTAAAAAGCTGCTGTTACTAAGACAAGAACTGCTAATGAGATTTTCATTGGGGATTTCAGTCTCCTCAGGAGGTAATTTAATTTCTTCCCTCCCCTGTCTCACGCCCAACAAAAGAGGTGTCCCACCAAAACCAAAAAAGCATCCAGGGATCCAGATGCCCATGGGGGAGATGAAAGACCATGTTAAAATCTGTAAGGAGTCAAGTCTAAGGAGCCTTGGACTGATGAGAAGCCCACCCTTCTCTGCCTTCCAAAGGGCTAAACAAACTTCAAACCTCAATATTTATTAAAAATAAGTTTTTGCTTTCCAGTCATAAGCATTATTTTATCCCAGTTCCCCATAAAATTTTCTAACTGTAACACCCCAAAATTCTCTCTCATTCTTTTCCTCTCCATCTCTTCCTTCTGCATCAAGCACCACCTGAAGTGACAGCCAGGCAGACAATGCACCAGCCTTTCCAAAACCTACTGGGAATCATGTGAAAGAGAAGTACAAAAACCATCCAAAACCACACACAAAATATAATAGCACACAATTAATTAACCTGTCAAGAGAGAAGCAGACATTATTGTTCTGATGAGCTTTTTAGATTGTGGGTTGTTTCCTCTTGCCAGGTGCAGCTGCAGTGATAGCAGGGGGTAGCTCACAAAAATACTACACCAGCAGCCCAGAACAAAAACTGGCCTTCAGACAAATGGTCTGGCCAGGCACTCACTCAGCACAAGAGCTTCACTCCAGGAGAGATCAGACAAAGCAAGGGTGAGCTTTTTGTTTGGGTTTGGGAGTTTTATTTTCTGTTTTGCACAGTTGGCACCAAGACTATTTCTATTGGGAAAACAAACAAACAAAAAAAAAAAGCTATCTGGAAGTCAAATGGAGCCAAATATATGTAGCTGTTTAGGCTCAACCCTATGAAATACTGAGCACCTCCTGCAGTGGAAACTGGGGATACTCACTAGAGAGAGAGACAAGCAGAGCACAGGACTGGTCTGGTGAAGGCTGTTTGCCCAGGCTGCCTGCAGCAAGCATATGAATGTGGGAATCTGATAAAGGTCTTTAGCTTTACGGAAAATAAACCAAATAGAAATATCAGTTTTTTTCACTTTGCTTCAACTGACACTCTTGGGCTTTCATCTTCATTTCTGCAGGGGATATACAGCAAACTTTATGTTCCTCCTTCTAGAGCTCATGCCTTGCTGTCACAGCTTTTGTAAATCTTTTTCTCTTGATTAAAATTTCATATGTTTCTTTGATTATTTAATTTCCTAATGCAGCTCTCACTGTTACCCACATTACCAGACATAGCTTTCTCTTTTGGCCCAATCTGCAAAAACTTTCTGGGATTCAGAAAATTCTCTGTGTAACATGAGGTTAAATCACTAACAAGATTAAGAGGGTTTGTTGAACATGGCCATTACACAAGCCTCCTCATCGTGTGGGCCTTTCTTGTTCATAAGTTCACTGTAGTTTATTCATAAGATAAATAAGCAGAAAACAGCTAATACTTCAAGTATAGATAATTGAGGTGCAAAGAGCATCAATTACTTATTTTTAGGGGGGGAAGAACGTGAGTTTTTGTGGTTTGTTTTTTTCTTTACATTTCAGCCATAAAATTTCAGCTGAATCTCAATATCAATAGGCATCTTGGGGAAGAGATACACAATATAGCTTGGGAAAAATATTCTAAAAGCTGGAAAATTATGGATAGCAAGAGCTTGGGAAGCAGGAAATATTGATTCTCTTAGCAGACTACCAATACAAAACAGGTTATGAGGGTATTTTTTGAAAAACAGAGTTATAACCCCAACTGAAATATATGTCAGGACAGCTAAGATGAAATTCTGATCACTGAGTATAGATCTACATTTCAAAATAAAGGAGGTTTTATTTCTCATGTCACATGTAGGGATCTCATCAAACGTTTTGGCTAACAAATGATATCAAGTCACATAATGCTTCAGATATGAAGTGTGAAAATGCATGTTTCAAAACTTCATGATAACAGTTTATTTCAAATGCATGAAAAATTATGCACGATGTGATCAGAAAAAGTACTCAAATCTCTATTATTAAATCCATTTCTATCTACCACTGGCTAACAGATATTAGAAAGTGAGGATGAAAGCCTGGAAAGGTTTTCATGCACTTGCAGATAGACCAGAGCCTACTCTAGATGAAGAGACCACTGGTGTACTATCTTATCCACTGTCACAAATCTGTGACCACATTGAACAACCAAAACAAAGTCACTACCTGTACCAGTTGAGTTAAAGTAGTTTTTACTTTATTTTACTTAATCTGACAATAGTAGTGTCTGAAGATATGATTATATTTGTTTCCTGCTGTTCTGTATTACTGAATCTGTACATTGCAAATGGCTAAAGGGGCCATGGTGTGACATTGCTATAACTGGTTTGACCATGAGGTTCTTGTACTTTCCAAGGAAAGAATATAAGGTAGGTGGAAAATTTCCAAGCAAAATGAGCCAAATTCTGTGTAGATAGAGCCAGGTATTAAAACATTTTAGTGGTTTCTTGGCTGCAGAAATGACAAAGCATAAAACTGGCTTATGCAATATTGGGTCGACTTCCATTTATGAATAGATGCACACAGACATCAGAACAGCCCATTTGGAAACCTAGGCCTGTGAAAGAACACAGAAGGCAAAAAGGCAAGTCCCATTCCAGGGCAAAAGAACTTTTACCAGTTAAATGTGCATTTACAAGGCATGCCAGAGAGGCAGCAGGCCATTACATGAGACTTAGTGGGGTATCCATGCATCCACATTATAGAGCAGCAACAGCATGCACAGGCAAGGACATCTTTCCCTCATTTCTTTCAGATCCAGGCTGCCTGTAATGCTCCCAGTATCAATGACACTCTTCCAAAACTATGAGCTGATTCAGGCTTGTAGTCCTTGACTGCCTGATCATCACCATGCAAGACCCGATTACAAATGCAGCCACACTGGTGTAGTAACAAGATAACTCAGCACAACACAGGGAAGTTTAATGCTGTTGGAATGGAGAACAGAAACAAACCAAATCTCTAGAACTGGGGAAATGAGAGAGTAAGCCAAAAAAAGTAACCCAGCCTGGCAATGTCAGATCACCTGAGACAGTGACTGTGCAATTCAGAGTTTTCAATGAGGCACGTGCTGAAGAACCTTGCTAAAATAGCAATGAGCACATTGATTTTGGCAATGTGACTCTGTCTCCATGTGCCTGTGTATGCATAAGCTCACTCAATGTGCACAGACTGCTGCTGAACTGGTCTGCAGCTACGAGGTGCAATAAAATTATAGAGAAGCCATAAAACAAACCCTGACATCCACTGCTCGGAACAGGGACTTTATGATCTTTCTTTTACTCCAAATGAAACTGGAAAAACTTGTAATTTCAAAGTACCCAACAAATATATCCAGTACAGGCTTGTAAGATACACAGACACACAGCCAGATGCTGATCTATGAATCATTAATTATTATTCTCACACACATTTACCTCAGAGGTAAACTGGGAACGAAGTTCAAAATGGTGTCAGGGTATGTGAGAAAGCTCCCAGGTTCCATTAAATGTCTCCACTAAGCTAATGGCATGGTAGAAGTGTTTATTGAACTAAATCTGTATGACATGTATGAATCAAGCCATTGGACTCTTTATATACCACACCAGCCAAATATAAAGTACTCAGTTGTCACTGTAAACCAGGCATGAGTGGATGGCTTGGTGTAACAGAAAATATCAATAAAATAAAAATTTACCCATCCTTCCCCAAGCCACTTTTAAGACTATAACACTGCCTTTTTAAAGATTAGTAGCTGGAATGACTTATAGGAGACAAAGAGTTGATGCTATTTTTAAACATTAGTTTCATAAAGTGAGTTCTAATTTCTAAGAATAGTGCTAATAATTATGCCAAATAATGTAGCTCAGTACAAAGGAAAAATAAATACAGCCTTATTCAACCTCTGGTGATATTCTTATCTTAGATGCAACAGAAGTTGATGAAATGCCAGCAGAAATGTTTTGAATTAAAGGCTGATTAGAAGCCTCATTTTGATCTTCAGCATGAATTTACTCTAAACCTTAGGCTAAACTTGAGAGCTGTTATGATATGTGGGCTAACTAGCTCATGGAGGAGACAGGAGGAATTCCCAAGTTAGGAGTGAAAGGAAAGCTCACATACTTGATACAGAAAAATAAAACTCTTTTTTTTTCCAATTCAGTGTCCTCTTATTTATTTTTTTAGTAAGTTACCTGCAAATAGGACAATTTGTCTCAGGGGCTTGCTGCCACCATGCAGTACTGAAGGAGCACTTCTTCAGAATATCCTGTTTCTGAGATTCATGTAATTTGAACAGCTCTGATCACCAGTACCTCTTTAACGTAATTAACCCTTCACACATGTTTTGGCAGTCACTTGTGCCATAACCAAAACCAAGCTTTCCATAAACATCAACTACCTCCCACAGAAAGAGGGATGTGTAGTCTAGATTCAGACCACAAACTGTGTGTAGATAAGATTAGACACTTAGTATGGCACAGTATGTCTGCAGGTGGTGAATTAACCCTGAAAATCCGTGAGGAAGGAGCTGATCACAATTACCATAACTGGAAAACACTGAATGAAAAAAGTGTTTCCTTCTGTCAGTGTAATAGTTTTGAGAATTGCTCTTGTACACTTGGTAACAAAGGGCAGAGAAAGAGCTGCTCTTTAGAAGACAGGATCTCTCCCTGGCAAATGTACATAGCTGAAAATATGCCACTGCTACAGGCTGCTCTGTAACTTCCACAGCATGCTAGATCCTCTATTCAGGATGGTTTTAGAGCACATCTAAAGAGAGACCATCTTTTCACCAGGAACGTAAAAAAAAAAATCATCTTGTCTTTAACCTGACCCTGCAATAGGCAATTAACTTGTTTGCTTTCCTAATGAAAAGGAAAATAAACATGCCACAGATTGCAGACAATGTTTTTCTCTCTTGGCAGTACGTACTTGGTTTCTCATAGCAACAACAGTCATGCCACTGTCAACAAAAGGCCACTTGATTTATTGCAAGCCTGGACTAACTGCACTGAATGTAAGAGTCCTGTATCTTCAGTCCATCATAGCTGTGCCCTGGTGCCAGCTGGAAAGGCTGCTCGTGGTGGTTCAGCAAGCCAAAGGGCTGCAAACAGCCCTGGGTGTGAGGTCCCAGTCCCTCTCACCCTCCCTGGCTCACCATCCCTGTTGGATGCTTCTCCTACAGAGATGCAGGAAAAAGTGAAGATAAGCACATGTGCTCCAGAAACCACTGAACAGAAATAGCTATGCAACAGTGAAAAACAAGGGCAACAGAAACCAAGGATGGTTCAGCCATTTCAGAAGTCCAGATTCAAAGTGGTGTGTCAGGAGCAGATCTGACCCACCATCAGCTCACTGTGATGACATTATTTTATCTTGTAGTCCCTACTACACTCTTCCTTTTGGCCATCAGTCATACAAAGTAACTGATTTAACTCTGCAGATTATCAGGCCATTTATTGGTGAAACAATTTTCTGCCCCTGACCTTCTCCTTAGTATCCAGTTGAACTTGGTTAAACTCCCAGCTAAAGGTTCTTCCTTCATCAGCAAACTGTTTATATACCATGTTTTCAGCATAATAGCACATTAGTCAAGATGCCAGCAGTCACTAAATGCAGGTTTCATGCTCCACACTAGGTAGCTGTTTGTTTCTCTAGCTGCCTATAAATTTCACAGCAACTAATAATGCATGAAAGCAGCTACATAGGAGGAAAATTATAACAATATGAACTATAATGAACATTTTATTGCAGCTTACATTGCCAATGTCTGGAATCCTGGAAATATTACTGATCAAAACACTATTATTTCAAATAATTGCACATAACACAGTGAATTATTCCCTCTTACTATGTGACTGTAAAAGAAACTGTCTAGATAAACTACACACAGCATTCTATAAGACATGGATATAATCAGAAATCAATCAGCACATATGCCCTTTGAATTTAATAATGAAGAACTGTCAGTACAAGCTGAAAATTTCCTAAGTTAGATTTCACCATAGTTACTAGCCTGTTAGAAGAATACAAAATATGATCTTAAAAATCCCTGTAACCAATTGACTACATGTGTCAACTTGCCTTGAAAGATTAACTTAATTATGTAGAAAGGGGGAAACAGAGCTTGTAGGATTGGTGGGATTTAAAACTCTTTGATGTTTGTTTCTTAAGTGCTGAGATAGGGCAGTTGAAGCCACATATAATACTATGAAAATGTGCTTTGAAATCCTTTGAAAATAAAAGTGCTACACAGCTTCTATTACAATTACTGTATCTAGGATGTCCATGCACAAACCATCTTTGAATGGCAAATGTTATGAAATCCTTAACCAGGCTGGAAGTTATCTCAAAGAGGTGGTTTAAAGGATGTTTTCTAACATCTTGTAAGTTCCTGCTATTGTAGAAATGATAAATCTCATCAAAGTTAGAGGAAAATAAGCTGGCATTGAAAATCCAGCATTTGCCTGTTTTTCTAAATTGGCATCTATGTGCCAATTCCTTCCTAGATAAAAACTTCAGTCTTTCTCAGATTCCTAAGTTAATAAGGCCAAATTCAGAAGTAATAGTCACATGTGGCCATGTGATCTACAGTCCTCAAAATTATCAAAGCTATGATATAAAATAATCTCCTTATCTTTCCTCTGAGCTTGGAGGTGCACAAAATTACCAGCTGACTCCTTGTTGTGTCTTCATCATTTTCTTGGAAACATACATGTTCTCCTTATTCAGAGCTGAATTTCAAGGTCTATGTTTTCCTTAAGCTTACTGGGGCTCCAGAAAATAGATATTCTCTGACATTTACAATGAGCCTGCACAGAATTCCTACCTTCCAGTTTCTTTTTATAGTCAAGAGAGTGGAGCAATTCTAGGTTACCATTCATTGTGAAGAGTTCTCCTTTAGAACAGAACCACAGGGCATGACAGTGGACATTTGACTGTGGAGTATGGAAGATCAGTGTGAACAACTCTCTGCACACCAACATTTGAGAGAAAATGCCTCCCATCCTCACTTCTAATGCACTTGGGATACAAATACCATTGAAACAACCTGAGGATACTTCATATTCAGAGAGCAGACTTCTAAAGAAAATAGACTGATAATGACAGCAATTGTATCTAGAATTGTTAGGCTTCAGTTACCCTAGTTTTGAGGAGAGGGAGAATACAGATGGTAAAATTTGCATAGCATGAAGAGAATCTGAACCACTGAATACAAGATTTTATATCAGAGAGAAAATTCAAAATGTTCACAGACTTGTGAATTTTCATTAAAAAAAAAAAAATCAGTGAGATTATTTGCCCTCTGAAATAATTTCATTATGACCAGACTACATCACATTCTTCAGGTATCTTTGAAAATCCATTAATGTTTTTAAAATTTCAAATCAAAATGTTTGCCTCACATCCTAAAACACAACAGAATAATTTCTCCTTGTTGCATATCAGACTATAACTATACAGTAGCTATAAAATTATGTCCCAATAAATTTCTGCTATGTTAGGCATTAAAGTAACATAAGAGCAGTTTTTTAAAAAGCTTTTTCCAATGTATGGTTAAAGCAGATCAGAAGAAATTTTTAGCAAGAGAATGACATTGCAATTTCATCAGGAAACAAAGCGTGACATCCTAATTTGATCTTGAGACACTCTGGTTGAGTGACTGGCCAATTCTTTCTGTTTAAAAGCAGGTATATAACCTAGGGTAGAGAAACAATCAGTTATTAATAAATCTACAAATGAACCTCTATCTTAGAGCAACAATGCACTGTAATGAGCAAACCTTCTTATTTTAAATAAGAAATAGAGAAATGTTTTGTTCTAGAGAAACAGTGCACAGGAAAGTTTAAGAGAAAAGTATCTTTGATACAGTATGATTCAAGGAGTGCTTATAACCCCAGGGACCAGTGACATTTACTGTTACACTAGCAAAATTCTCTTTAACAGGGGCAAACCTGGATTTCCTGGTTATTGCTCAAGCCAGACATCATGACTCAGAGAACATGAGATCTGAAGGTCTCCCCAGAGACCTACCAGCAAACTGCATTTTCAGAGATCATTTCACCAGAAATTCAAAGGTGTGTTAACACACACACTCAGGTGAAACCTTCCTGAAGGCTTCAGGGCTGAGAGGGCTCTTCAGAGGCACTGACAGCTGCTGAGAGCAGGAGTGACTGCAGCACAACAAACCTGTTCCACAAACGTAGCAATCCATCACAGCACACCTCTTTGGCATCTTTGTTCTAAAAATTAAGAAACTGACACTTAATAAGGTGAAATGAGCTCACTAACAGGAGGTTGGAGTGACAGTTTCCCTCCCATCCCTTGCTATGCAGGGATGGAGTATCCTTGCTAGTCACTTTTATGAATTTTCAGAAGAATGTCTCTGATTCACTAAAGCAGCCATCACATTTTCTGGTTTACCCAAATCCAGTCTAATCTGGCTACTTCCCATTCCAACTACAGAAATACTAACAAAGCCTACCTCTCCCTTATGTTCCCAAGGTAAAATGCCACTGAATTCAAAGATCAGAACAGTAATTATAGACCACACAATTTATTTTATGAGAAAAAAACAAAAACTTTCAAAAAAAAAAAATCTTTCTTTTTCCAAAAAAATTATTCACGTTTTCTCCATTGTATCAATGCTTTGAAAATATACAATGCTATGTAGCTGCCATTACAATTATTTTATCTAAAAATAACCTATCAAGAAAGTATCATAGAAAAACTAATTCAGAAAAAAAATGCATATCACAATACCCTAGCTCTGTAAAAAATACGCTTTTGAACATTTTTATGAACTTGTTTCACAAAATACATTTACACAGCTAAGATACACAGAGGCCAATGTAATTATTCCCTTTCAAAATACCATTTAAATGAGTCAGCAATATTCACAACCAGTTTCCTGTTTCCTAGATGTGTTATCATTACAAAATTTTCCTAAGTTAGATATATTTTACTACAACATATTTTTCATTTCTTGTTTCAGGACTTTATATGCATGTAACAACAGCAAAAATAAACAGATGAATGGAAAAGAGCAGCCACTTCACTACACCCACAACAGGTGGATGATTATTTTGTTGCTTGGTGAACTTTTCCTGTGTAAGAAATAGCAACAGGTAGAAACTAACACAGGCAGATTTATAATCACTGAGTGCAGGCATTAACCAAAACAATGTCCCTATGGATTGAAAACTTAATTTTTCAAATTGCTGATCTTTAGACTCACTGATAAATGCATTATTTATATCTCTATGGTTTCAGCATATGAAGAGAAAATTATGACTTGTTGCCTGGCAGATGCACCTTTAGCCTCTATGTTCTCTTTTTTGTTCTGGAAAACATCTAAAAAAAATAATGCAAGTTCAAAAGAAGCAAAAAATTGCTCTGTACATAGATCTTTAAATCTTCAAAGCTTAGAAATTATTAGCAATTAGGAATTAGAAGCATTTAAATTAATGAAATTCCAGTAAAAATAAAATTTTTTTCACAGCCTTTGAAGGCATAATTTAATTTCATTTTCTAACAAATAAATATGGCTTTTATATAATTAAAAAGTATCTGTGATACTTTCCTTTTTATTTTTCCATCCTTGGCCTACACATACAAAGACTGCATCTTCCTATGGAATTCCGAAGGCAAGACAAAGCAAGGTAAAACAAAAATCTAATAAATGCTCCTTGTTTAAAGAGGAAAATCAAAGCAAAAATTCAGTACCTGATTAACTCCTTTCCCTACTGCTTCAGAAGTAAGAGTACAAAAGAAAGCAAGCACTGTCTTTTCTCATTTGATTCCACCAGTAAGCCTCCCAAGGGGAAAGGATGTCTGACTCATGAACTAATGCCTTGGGAGTTCTCAGAATTCTTAAAGGTATTTACTTGCCTTACTCTCCTTGTCCTTCATCCCTACACATCCCATAATGGTAAAAAAAAAAAAAAAAATGCCTAACAGTCAGGTTTATGTGAAAGCTGAACTGCTACAGCTTTAATTTTTTGCTTTTCACACACCAAATAGGGATTAATTATCAATACACTGTAGACACCTAGAAGCAACTTCAATTAAGGGAAGTATTTTCCTAAAGCAGTGGTGCAACATTGTTTGGTTTGACTTTTAAATTTTCTTTCAGATGAAAAGTTCTTCAGTGGCATTAATTTTCATTTCAGCTGTAAAGTTAAGTTCTCATACATTTATAATTCCATTAAATTCTTTTCTCTCTCCAAGAAGGCTTATCTTCACCTCCCTTGTATGGACTGTGTCCACCTTCTTACAAATATTTAACAGTAATTAATTAGACATAAGAAAAACAGGTGTCTTCCTTTTGCAGATCAAAAATTAAATTGTGCTTGCCCTTGAGACATTATACACCAAAAAGGCTCTTCAAGCTTGCTAAATGAACAAAGATCAGAATGTTCAGCTCAAATTTCACATGAAGAGATATGACATTTGCAGCATGCTTTGTTGGCCTATTTACTATTACCTTTCTCAGGGTTCACAGGGTTGAAGGTGGCATTTCTGACTGACCACCAAAACCAGCAGGAAGCCAAGGAAAAGGAAGAATTCCATCACACACAGTATTGCATAATGTAAAACAGAATTCCTCCCCTTGTTGCATGTGCCACCTCTCAGTAAGAGGGCTGAGAAGTCTCTGTTTCACTGTTCAAAGCTCAGAAGATGATCATGACAAAGCCCTCCCTGAACCTTCTCAGTATTTTCCACCTCTACAAGTCAAAAGGACAAATTTATTTGTTGCTAAACAGGCGATTTCTCCTTGCCTTCAGGCACCTCCCTCTTACAATATGGTGGGGGGGGAGAGTAGAGGAGAGGGAAACAATAACTGTTTTCCTAACATTCAACAAAATCCTGGTTTTTATACAGTCCTCTCTAGAGCTGTATTCTCCTTTGCAGGTCTTCTCAATGAAACATTGGGACTGTTGACAGTCATGGAGCTGTGAAGAGTTAGAAGAAGGTCAGAGAAGCCAGTAACAAGGACAATTGCAGCCAAAGGGGCACAGAGCTGGAGGGTGTAATTATCAGTACAAGTCCAGGACTGTCATTTTGAAAGTTCATGCAATGAGCAGTCAGCAGCCTGGGCAGTGAAAAGCATATCCCATGAGACAAGTACACAGGAGGTGAGGCACACTTCAGCCCACAGAACACCTACATGACTGCCCATGATGTGTCAGCATCTGGCCTCAGAGCACATGCCTATGGTTGAGTAAGATAATTTAGCAGTGAGTTTGCACTTTACTGTAGGTGCTTCACAGCACAGGAACAACATGGGCATGACACCAGCTGGAATCCCTCACACAAGAGACCACGGGAGTCACGAGGCTGCACTCTGAGAACATCCATTTGACTAAGGGACTGGAACTGAAGGTGTTAGATGGCCAAAAGAAGTGAAAAAAAAATTAAAAGGAGGCAGGGAAATAGTTTTGCCATTGACTATGAAGGTTACATGTAAGATACCATTAAGAAAGAGTTTCGAAAGATAACAGATGGTTTTTGCAAAATTTCAATTCTACTGGATTCTACCATGGATATATCATTTAACTATTGTTCCATTTGTCATGTAAACAAGGAATAAAGGAAGACATTTGAATACTTGCTTTGATTGCATTTCTTTTTTGGTATTGAAATGGTTGCTTTACATAATTTCATACTCCAGTTGACTCACTACAAGAGTCATTATGAAACTGTGAAATAATGAGTTACAGAAAACATACATTTCTGCAATGGTCTCTTAAGACACATCCTTGGGGCTAGCCATAAAATCACCATTCTGTTTAGAAGGCTTTGGCCTTGAATGCTTTCTTCTAAATTATTCGTTAAGGCATTGACATACACTTAACCACAAGGATTGGAAAGTTATGTCTCCATTCTTTCCCCACAACATCTCTTGTGTAAAAATTTATAATGTATTTCAAGTGACAGTATGTACACCATCTCAAACTAAATAATTTCAAATTATCATCTCTGTATAGACATGCATACAGGCATATTTCTCACTTCCAAATAAACTTTGTCTGTACGTTCCAATATAATATTTGCAATCCTAAAACAGTATCTCTTTCTATATGAAACAATTTTCTCTATGCCTCTACTGTATTAAGACAGATCCCATAGGTAAAAAAGGAAAAAGCAAAGAAAGAAGAAATGCCGCTGGCTGATCTGAATTTTTCAAAGAACATTGACCAAGATGGACCCATAATTTCACCTATTAGGTAGTTCCTACGTACCCTATGCAACCCACAGAGTCAAAAGCAGTCTTCTTTCCTAACAACAGATATCATAGCATGCAAAAAGAAATCTGATATTGAATATGGGGAAGGGACTGAAAGCTGCTCCTTCTGCCTATGAGGAAGAGCTGAATGTGCTGGCTCTCAGCTGTGCTCCCAGCAGGGAAGGGCGCATTGACCATCCCCTCACCTTGGGCAGCGGCTGAAAGCCACAGTTTATTTTTACACACTTCAATAATAGCAGGCTGAAATAACCTTCTGAGGTCTGAGCCGGATCCAGCATGCACATCTGACGGCACGATAACTCACAGTGCCTGCACAGCCAGCCAAGGGGCTTTGAGACAAACTCGATTGAAGTCACCAGCCCAGTGCTAGGTGTGTTTGGAAGGCAAACCCCTCCAGCTGTGGCTTCTCACTTCTGCTCTGAGGCAGCTGCAGCCAAAGCACAGTGACTATTAATTGTGAACAGCAAAAGCCATAGCAAGAGCCAGGGGACTCCAGCTCAGAAGTCTCAGGCATAACGAGCTGCTAAAGGAGAAACACAAAATAGCTTTAGGTTACATTATTTTCTCTCAAAAAGCACAGAGAGAGCAGGTACCACTGAACTACTGAAGGAAAAACAAACCAATGCAAGAAAAGATCCCATCTGTGCTCAGGTCATTGCTTTGCATTGCAACTTGGTCTGCACAAATACACAACGCTACATATCTTGTGAGCGGAGGAAGGCTTGTTTAAAAAAAAATAAAATCCATATTTACAGCCACAAAGCAGAGCAATTCATACTTAGGGCTCCTCTGCTGTCGTGTAAAATGTGGACACCAGTTAACTTCCAGCCATTTCCCTCTGTACAGAAAAGAGAATTACCAAGGAAACACTCATTCTCTTCACACACAACATAAAGGTTCCTCAGAAGAAGATCCTTTGGATTTGCCTGTGTTTTCATGAGAAACACTGTTTTTCTGACAGATTTTCCCAGCTCATGCACTTCCTAAGTAATTCATTTCCAAAACCAATTCACAGCACAGCTGCACAAAGCTTTGTGGCAAAACTGCAAAGGGAGCAAAGTGGGAGGGAAAATGACGGGTCCATGAGAAAGCAGGAGTGCCATAGGCCAATATCACATATGGCTTCATCTGATAAACCCTCGGCTGTGGCTGGTTATTGAAATGCCTCAATTTGGGTGATGAAATCTCCTCTCTTCCCCCACAACTTCGTGATTAGAGGTGGGAAATAACAACAACCTAAGGGCAAACAAGAGTTGCTGCATTAAGAAGCCACTCCTCTCACTGTAGCCAGCCTTTTCAATCTCTGCACCTTTCCACAGCAACAGACACCCTGAAACACCCAGTGATCAACAAAAAAAGATCCATTTTCAGAGACAAAACTTCCAGCAACATTTACTAGAATAACCAATCTGCCACAGAATGAGCCATACTAGTTTTACAAAATACTGAGCGTGTTATATTCCCTATATTGACAAGGATGCTAAATACTCTGTTTCCCCCTACAACAAGCACCTCAAGCCAGTGAGGAATTATAACTGTCAAAAGGAATATGACAAACAGCATTCATGAACAAACAAATGTAACCAGACCCTTCTTCCCTGCAGGATAAACCAGATATGATTGTGACCAGGAGTCACAAAGATTTTAGTCCTGATTTAATGCAGTGAAAACATCACTATCTTACCAGGCTCTAAGCAGGAGAGATAGAAGGACAGAGAGCCACAAATAAAATCACCCTGAAAACTGCACAGGGCATCATGCAGCAATTTACAAAAGACAATTATCCTCCCCATTGCTTCATGCAGAGGTATCTTTCCTTAGGTCTACATGTGGGAGATAATGCATACTCACACAGCTTTTTTGGGTTTCAGTGCTAGATGAAACATGCTTAAACTGGAGGCCTTCAAATGGGACATGAACATCTAAAGCTGTACCCTTTTCATTTTACTTCACACCTCTTCCAGCATCTAAAGCAACACCTTAGAGGTTGTTGACTTGCCTTAGCTGTACAACTGGGGATGAGACAGAGGAGAAAAAGACTTTTTCCCTTGTTAATGAAATTCAGTAAACCCTTCATTTGCATCAAAATGACTTTTCATTGATGAATAAAGAGGGAATATTTTAAAAATCCAGCTCAAACAGCTTATTCCAGCAATGGAAAGTGACAGCATATGCACACATATAATCACATGGGAAATAATAATAGTACGTCCCAGTGCACTGCATAGCATAAGAAAGCCAACTGCCTAAGGGATATGTCAAGAATGATTTATTTGTATACAGGGCTCTCTTTCCGTGTGTCACTGCCTGATTTCTTCAGCAGAATTGCCAAACCTTGGTGGAAAATAGCTATAGCTTCTTCCCTTATCTCATCATTTGAAAATAACTTAAACTGCCCTTTAAGAGAAATATAGGATCTTCCTGAACAGCTGGAAAATTGGAGGGAGCTGTTTAAACTACTTTCTAACTTATATTCACACATATAATATGATGTTTAGATTCTACTAAAAATGCCAGTACTTTTATCTGAAAAACACATTGTTAATTCAGAAATTGATGGAGGGCTTTTCCTTTCTCGTTTTGTAGATGTTACCTCATATGACTTTCTGTCTCAATATTTTTCAGCTTTTGCAATGTGATTGTTTTGCTGCTGTATATTCATTATATTATTTCAAACCACTCAGATGCATGGGTAATGTACTCAGATGTATGGGTAATAATAGTCAAAAGTTATTCTCTTCTCAGAAGACTACTCTCTCCTTACTATCCTCTTTTACTTTGTTTCCCTCATCCTCCATTGCAACTTCCCTGAAAAGTTGAAAGGAACCTGAATCTACAGGACAAGGAATTGAAAAACAGACAACATGAGGAGAGGCAGTATCTGGCTTTCCCTGTAATAATTCCTCATGGAGGAGAGTGGTTAGTCAGAACTCTGACAAAGATTTCACAACACTACCTGCAGAATAAATTTTATTCGATGCACAGGAGCAAGGTGCTTATGAAGAAATTCTGACAGATGAGTGAATAGTGTGTTTTCAAATGTTCAGTAGCATTAACACTTGAAATTGTCAGAATTCTTTCAAGGGCAAAGGCATTACTCCTGAAAAGGGTCCTAAGCATTCCCATTACATCTTCCCATGCTCTTACCTGCCACCAAAGCCCTTGATAACATAATCCTGCTTCTAATTTCTAGACTTACTGAAATTTTGAAAAACAAACAAGTCCTCATCAGATTTCGAGGTGACTTTTGAAGTTCAGTGAGCTTTAACTTTGACCTGGCAAGGTTTGAGAAAAATTAACAAAAGCATTATGAAGCAAGACCACCTACTACATGAAAGCAATGAGATAGTTCAACATTATGGTGAAACTGAACAGCCTGCAAGCAAAGTCAATCTTAACACATTCAAAAGACAGCCTGTATGAAACACATCTCTTGGTAGCATTGAATGGAATAGATGACAAATACATTGAACAGCTTTGTTTTCACTGGTTTCCTTTTGAGGAAATGAGGACAGAAATTATACACAGTCTCATAAAATGACATGACATTGATCACCTGTTGATCTACTCAATATAGATGACTAGAAATGTTCAATTCTTAGTACCGCACAGCATTTTTAAACAGACTGCATTTGGTATTCTTGTTGATGATCTGCCTACATCATGCCAGGGATACAAGCAAACTATTTCTATTGTTTCCTTGGCAGCATCAAAATTGTCATCAGAGGAGACTGTGGTATAGGAAAGAGAAAATTTGATAAGGTGAGATGCACATGTGTCTGAGTCTGAGGGAAGGAGCAATAGTGCTCCTCTGTGAAGTGAGACAGGTAAACACACAAGGAGTTACAGCCCAAGTGCACACAGTGAGCACACAAGGCATGTGCTGCAGCACAGAGCACAGCATATCCACATAGTGGGAGCTGCAGAGTTTCCTGATTCCCAAAATAGAATTTAAGGGCTTGTTCAGCAAGGGAGGAGGTGTGATTTACCAGGAAATATAAAGGCAGAAGAAGCACAGCAAACAGAGGAGGACACCATCATGGCATTATTCAAAGAGGCAGAGCTGGGACATTGCTCCCTGGATGTGAAATGTATTGAAAAGTAGAAGTGGGAATCTCTGCATAAGCACCCACATCCAAAGTACTTCTAACAATACTTCAACACATATGATGCAGGGAGATTAGGTAGTGATATATTTATTAAAGCAGTAACTATTATTGTCATTCTCCATGCTACACCACTGAAAAGAAACCAGAGATGTAAAAGTCATTCAGGTTTACTGATGAGCTAGAGTTGTGCAGGGTAAAGGGTTTCAGTTTCCCTACAAAAAAAAAATTAAAAAAAATACTGCATTCATTTTTCATCAGCTAATTTGCATAAAGAACAGCAAAAGCATAAACAGTAATCATGCATTTTATTTTCCAAATGTTGTGGCCACAAGCTTTTCTTGCAAATTTCATAACCTGAGTTATTTTCCACCCACATTGGACAGACACTATCCATTGTACAAGTTTATCTAGATAAACCTCTAGAACAAACTGTATGTTCTGAACTAATGCTTTTTAATCACAGGCCTGCATTAACAATGAGGAAAAGTCACCCAGCTGGAGATAATGACCGGGATAGGTGTCAGGAGACAGTCCCCAAAAGTCACCTTGCTTCTTGGACTGCAGAGGCAGATCTGAGCACAGTGAGAAAACCTCTCCCAAGCCCCTTAAAAATGTGTGAGATGCTGAGACCAGCAGCAATTTATTTCTGCCTGGTTCCTGATGCTCTGCAGCCTCACAACAATCAGGCTGGGGTATGTTTTGCCTCCTTTCCATATGCCCAAATAACCTGAGAAGGTTAGCTGAGAGCTTGAAAATAAATTAGATGCGTGCAGCTCTCCTAAACACACAAATGTCACAGAGATTATGCCAAGGGCTAGCACTATAAATGTACCAGAGTCAGGATGCAATCAGGCACAGGTTTGCTTTATTCATAACTGAAACGTCACCACACCATGCAAATGTGAATTTATGATTAAGAGAGAGGTAGTTGTGCAGCATTAGTTATGCTTAATAAGTTATATTCCACTCTTCTTAAGCTTCTTTCAAGAAGCTTGGAACAGACATCTGTTCATCTTGTTATTTGACTGCTACTAAGCAGACATTAAGGATTTGTAAATACTCATAAATACTGCAGTTAACAGTTTCTCTAAATATTTTCATGAACTGCCACCAATTCAGTACAGAAGGGTTCAGAGCCTACAACTGAACTACTACTAAGTTCTTTATCTCTGTAACTATCAGTACTCATTCAGAAGTAAAAATGTGCACACCCATATCATTACCTAAATGATTTCTAGGCTTTACATTCAGGTTTTTTTTGTTTTTTAATTTATACTGTCCTTTCACTTTAAAGGGCTTTTTATTTCCATGATAAATATGAACTATTTTACATAAGGAAGAAAATAAACTGTATAAAAGAAACATTTCTCCAGAGACAAGCAAATGTAAAAATCTTATAATTTTACAACTTCTATTACATAGGAAGATGGAAATGGATATGTATTCATAAAGTACTTATGAAAATAAAAAGAGGAAATGTCCAATTTTTAAGAAAGTCCTCGTAAAATGTGCCTTATTCAGAAAAAGCAAATTAAAAACCTCAGTACATTACCTAATGCATATCCTAAATATCTGAAATCCAAGAATTCCTACCTTCTGCTATTGAATTATTTGTGGTAGTACTGAGCCTACAATTGCAATGACAGCAGAATTTCACCAACTCCAAAGTGACAAGTCCCTGCCCCAAGAGCTTTCAGCATAATTCAAATCCAAGAAACCATTAATGGCTTAATTGCTTCACAATTTTAGATGAATTTATCTATTTGATGTAAGCATGCAAAAAATTTCTGAAAAAGCTTAGAGAAAATGCTGTTTGTTAATTTATTATAAAAATATAGCTTTGTGTACAGTTATTTTTACTGTGTCAACTTGGATAGCCAACAAGCCTTAATTAGTTGCAATTTTCACAGAGCATGATCTGCAGGGACATTGGAGTCATTTTACATTACAGCAATTAATCTGTTAAGCCCTGTAGTTGTATGCTTAAAAGCTGCACTGTATCTACTACTCAAGCAGAATGGAAGGTGACTGCATGGATTATATGAAATTAAAACAGTTACACAGTAGTTGGTTCTCTCACTTTAAAATACACCAAAATTACATATAAGTGTATATATACACATTATAATTTATGTGTTATAAATAAATATATGGAGAGAATTTGTATATACACACACAACCATTCACTCATTGATAAAGACAACATTTCCTGCACTTTCAATGAGCTAACATATTCAAAAACAAGAATGTGGGCTCTCCATGCTCATTCTGAGAACATATTCCCAGACCTGGAGGTTGACACTATGGAAACTTGCCTTTCTCCCAGGTACTTATAAGTAGGCATTTTCTGCAGTCAGGTAAAGCAAGGCTTTGACAGTGCTCTAACACAGCATTTAACCAACAGGTCCTGCCAACCAGTTCCTTCCTTTTCATCCTTATACCACATTAGTGAAATGATACTAGAAGAGTAAATCTGGAATGATTACTCTCTCCTTTATTCTTGTAACTAATTTTACGTGGAATCCAAAGAGAGGACATAGCATACCAGCTTTAATTTGGAAGCTTCTCTGTTTGATATGAGTTAAAAGAAAAAAAAAATCAATAGAAATTTTAATAAATCACTAGTTGTAAGAATTAATTTACTGAAACTTTTAACTTTATTCATTAAGCGTGGCCAATGCAGGCAAGAACATAGGCAGACATTGTGCATTATGATTCAGGATGAAATGCTCAAAATCAGTAGGTAACCATGGAATGGTTTCCACACTGATTTATTTTAGTCTGCAAACAAATGGCTGAAGGTCAGTTATAGTTTTCTTATGCCATTAAGAACAGAGGATGTACACACAAGCTCAGCAACCCAGTTTAGTTACTGGTTGGCTACACCACATGGCCATTCAAAAAGAAAAAGAAAACACTTTTAAAACATGGAAGTGCTCACGTTTCCATTTTTTCCCCACAGCACTTGGGAAAGGAGAGGAAATTATTTCTTAATCCTGCCATATTTTGCCTACAGAGTAAAAACATTGTCACAAAGCCCAACTAAGCCCAACTCAGACTACATACATTTTCTCAGTGCTTTTTCTCTCTGGACAATGAAATAGTTGGAGCCATACAATCTCATGTTCCTAATGATTCTTACCAAAAATACCAGCAGAATCAAAACAGATATTTTCATGGGCTATAAAATTATCATTGAACCATTTTTCCAAACTGATTGTATGTATTTTTTCTGCATCAACTCCTACATCTCTTTAGGCTGACTGATACTTGGTTTTGCACTAGCACTTCATTCCAAAACACCACTAATTTTTCAAAAAGCTTGAGACTGTGAGCCTGCAGAGAGATGGACACATATGCTAATAAATACTCAATTAAATAATTCCTAAAAATTTGTCTTTAAAGTGCTTTCTTAGGAATAAAAGCAGCTGAAATGAAAATTATAAATTCATACATCTTTAACAGGTCTTTTCAATTCAGTTTCAATGTTTAGATATTTAGATGTGAAATCTGTCATGGAATCTGCATAGTCTATAGGCTTATCTGAGGGTGAACTAAGTATTTGGCATGGCAGACAGCCTCAAATATTAAGATGGTTATTCGCACATAACATTTACAGCTCATTAAATAAAATTTGCAGAAGAGACACAAAGTCACAGCTTCCATGTATAGTCCAAGCCTGAGCCTTGGAGCAGAATTTCTGCTAAAAGTAGCACTACCCTGCCTGTCCTTGTTTTCTTATTAGAAATATTTTCTAGCTAGCAGAAATCCCCAACCATCATGTGTTTTTGCTTTAAGCTCTGATTTTCACGGGCATCATCTCACTTTGAGTCTAACTTTAGCCAAGGGTTACCTTCCTTGTGTTATAGTCAATCTTTGATTATTTACCACAAGGTTGCAGGCAGCTTCTTTCCTCCAGCACTTACTGTCCTTATGTAGTGTAGACAATTAACATTTGCTTAAGGGACTTCAAGGGAGCACTCAGTTGCCCCTTCTACACTAGACTACAGTTCAACTAAATATCAGCCCTCAAGAAAACTTAACAAAAGTAAATCCTAACTAAAACTTTTTTTCAAAAGAAAAAAAATTGTCTAATTTGGTTTATAGGCTTAACAGTGTTTTAAAGGAACCTTTTTTCATGGTATAAACCAGGTAGGGCTAATATATACCCTTGGCTTTTTGAATATAAACCTGGTTGCACATAATACAAGGGAAAAAAAAACCAGTATGTTAGAAAAACCACAAATACTTTTGTCAAACATCATTCTGAACTAGGGATGCCTTCAGGAAAGCAATAAGCTGGATGAGGAACCAAGAGCAGAATTACTCCTTTACAGTCTTTGGAGAGAGGAAGCATTTCAGGAAGGAGCTTCATCTTATCCTTTGGAAACTCTTTCCATGGACTATGGTTAGAGTACAGACAAATAATGCTTAGATGGATTAGGCCAGGCAAAGAGAATGGTTTATTCATTGACCATTTCCACCACCAGCAGGAAGAGTAACACATGCCAGTCAGTGACCCACATGCACAACACTGGACAACTTATACCACTGCAGAAAGAAATTGGGCATGGTCCCCAACCACAAGCCATGTAATATGAGAAATTAGGAATTAAATACCTACAAGAGAAATTTCCACTTAGTTTTATTTCTAACCTGTATGTGCATCATCATTACATCATCATCACCACTATCCCAAAAAGAGATTTACAAAAGGTTTATGCATGTGACACTGCAATGAACATACCTGTCTCTGCCAAATGAACAAGTGTAGAGCTGCAGGAACAGCTCCTAGAAGTTGTCATGAAAATAGAACATGAATTATCAAAAGGTCTAAAGAACAGAAGTCAGTATTTTTTTTTTTTTTTCTGGGAAGCACAAATAAAATTAGTAAGCCCTTTAGAGTTCCATCTACCTGACCAAGCACTGTTTCCCACTCAAGGACAGACTCTAATACAAAGCCTGTTTAAGCCTGGCCTGCTGGTTAGGGACAACTACATCAGATCATATACAGGACTCCACTGGGACCTACTCAAAGTGAGCAGAGGGTTTTCTCTGGCAAGCTCTTTCTGAAAGGTTTCATGGGTTTCAGAGGTACCATAAACAATTCAGTTTGTTTCCCAAGACCAATCTCCACCCTGGAGAATCCAGGAGAGCTGGTAACTCCCTTCAGAAGCCAAGCTGCTGGAACTTCAAAAGAGCCAGACATCCTATTTCCCCATGAGGCTAAGAGAAATATGGTGAAATCACTGGCTCTCCAGCATAGGTAACAACTTTATTTTCTGAGATAGTTGTTCAGTCCATTAGGAACAAAAAGGAAGAAATGTAATTGAAAGCCCAGATGTCTTTCAAGCTCAGTGTGAATCTGTTACTATAGCTCTGAAAGAGTAGGCAAAAGATGTTTTACAAGCCTGACATAAATTGCTAAGAATAATCCTACTCCCATTCATAAAAAATTCCTGCATTCTATTTCTAATAGCTGTCACCCAGATATCTGACTCTTAATTTTTGCATTTAAATAGTGGAGGGTGGGGAAGAGCTTTATAAGAAAGCTGAAAATCTTCCTCTGATGGATTTCTTCTAAATTTCTCTAGAGATACATCAAAAAACATAACTACAGGCAACTGCCTATGAGTTTAGATTACCATTCAGTTAATTTTCCATGGATATTCATACTAGATGATGCATATGGTGTTTCAAATCTTTCTGCCTGGATAGCATTCTAAAGTTTTATGTAACACAGTATAAAATCAGTGTGGTTTAACCTACATTTCATAACTACCATTTTTAAAGACAGGGTCTCTAGAAAACATTTTAACTTGCCTGATTTTCCATTTAAGTCATTGCTTTCAAAAGAAAATCCATGTAAGAAATCACATATGACTAGCTAATAAAAACTGTTCTAGTAAGACAAAGACCTTTATGTGAAAGCAAAGATTTTTATGTGCAAATGATCTTTTTTTTTTTCAAGAACTATAACTTCTCAAATTCCCATTCTGAAAAGCCAACTTGAAGTTCACTTGTTATGGTTCTTTTCAAAGTCACTAATAAACAGGACAGAAAAAAAAAAAAAATTTAAAACCAAAGTTTGAGGAATTTAATTTTTTCTTGTCTCCATTTCTAAGACATTTCTGTCTCCTGCACATATAGGTTTAAGTAAGAAGAACGTAAATCATTTATTTCAACTGATTTAAATGAAACAAACATCCACAGTTCTAAGAGTGGAAGGAACACAGACAAATACTGTGCTTTATTAAGTCATCATCTTTGGCCTACTACTTCCACTGTGATTCTTTACTTGATTCTGATTTAGTTGCAGTGAGCAACTTAGCTGTGGTAAGACAACTTCTTGCATCTATGAAGCAACCACTTTTATCTGGGCAGGACTGTGAAACAGCTTTTGGAGCTGCCACACAAAAAGTGTAAGAATTAACAAGTAAATCAGACATTAATAAAACTCCAGATTCTTCCTCAGGCTCTGCTGCCCTTCTTAGGACTTTCTCCAGCACCTCAGTATCTTTCTTGTATGGAGAGGCTAAAAACTGCACACAGGATTCAAATGCAGCCTCACAGTGCTGAGTACAGGAGGAAAAGGTGGAATTAGTTTGGTTACTACTTGGTTTTGAAACCTACACTGATTTTGTACTCAGAAGGCCTGCACTTTGAAAGGTTCCTCATTCCTCTCTCTTATATAATGCCTTGCAAGCAAGTCTTTTGTGCTCTTGCAAACTTGAAAAGAAACACTAGAAGAGTTTCCTTTCTGGATCTCAAAGAACTTTCTTCTTTCACCTGTTTTATGTATCCCTATTTCTTAGCACAGCAAAAATAGTAACCTCAATAACATGCTAGGGATAAAATTTTCAAATACATGGTGCTTGTCTACCTTGATAAAAGCTTATCATTTAATTAAAAGAAGGCTAATCCTGGTACTTTCAGTATTTTTTCCTAGATGAAGAACTAATTTGTTTTCGGATTTTTCTCCTCTATATTTGTTCCCAGGGAGGTTACTCACAGCAAAGACAGTATCTTCCTGATGACTGATTTTCCACAAGAAAAATACACATTGTATTCAATTTTCTTTTCACTAAGGCAATAAATCCTTAGAGACACTTTAGTAAGTAACATGCATCTGATTAATTCATTATTCACTTATTTTTAGCTGTTTGTTTCATTTGCACAGACTGATTCTTGAATATTTTACCATGGGACAATAAATGTTCTAATCCAGAATAAATAAAAACCAATGGTATGCTAAATCCTAATGGGATAGTTATTTTATAGAATATAAAGCTGCTTTCCAGTAGAAAAATTTGACTAATTGTATTGAAGGATATTTACTTTTCACCACCCGCTTCAATATGAAATTAAATCAGATCCAAATTTCAAAGCCAAATGCTTTTTTTCAATCATCTCAACCAAACTGCTTCCAAAGAACTTCACCTCCCTATTAACCCAAACAAATGATCTCTGGTGAACTCTAAAAGCATTTCCAAAATCAAATAGGTAGGATAGCCAAGAAGGACAGACCATGCATTAAAAATCTGTGAAAGTTAATTCAAGGGTTTCCAAATTAGCTTTTTGAGTTCAAGCTATCAGAATTTCTAAGTCTCACTTTATTTGAAAATCTAAGTTTCTATTTTTAGATAATGCCTGAAAATTATTGCTGTTGCACATTTGATAGGAATTCCACATTCTTTCAGAGTTGGAATGAACTAAATATAGACTTTCAAAGTGGTCTCTCTCATGTGATATGAAAATTACATTAATTTCTAGGTTTTCCAATATTTTTCATGACTTACTAAAGTTACAATTTACAAAAATGAGCCACTCAATAGCTTTATGCTCTAGATAAAAAAAGTAAGTAGCATAGTAATCAAGTCAATTTAAATAAAGTAAATTCTCAGTTGAAAGAAATTGCAGTCATTTTCATCTGACACATCCACTGGGCTCTACCAGCTCTGCAGCCTTGAATAAGCCAAGCTTTCCTGTACACCTTTATCATGGAAACAAAAACATGGAAAAATACAAAATGACACCTTAAATCTTCTGCTAGAGCTGCAAATAAAGATAATTCCTGATTCTTATTTCTTTGTTTTACTTATAAGTCTTTTCCTTTCCCTTCTAAAGTAAATTTTCATTAATATAAATAGCAGCATTTTCAAAATGTTTTGCCTTATTTCTCTTTCACTGTTAACATCCCAGTTCACCACCAGCTCTAGCATTTCTCTGTTTAGGGAAACAGGAGTAAAAGCAAACACAACTACTTGATTTTAAAAAGCCTGCAGTGGTCTCATCAAAACCTCACAATTCAGTGACTGGAAGTAAATTGTCTCAGTGTGCAGGGGAATAGAATATCTTAGAACATAAATCCAAATAATATAGCTTGCATTTGTAGATTTGACATTACTGTATGCCTTTAACTAGTAAGTCAGCAACAGCTAGATCTAGAGGTAATTAGTACATGTCAAAGCTATCAAATTTCACCCACCATTTCTGTCTAAAGTATAATCAGTCAGTATAAATTTATTTAAGCTATTTTGCCTTATCATAAAAATCCTTTACAGTAATACTTGTAACCCATTTATTACCTTTATCTTTATGGAAAGTGCTCTGCAAGAAATGCAAATGTCAAAAAGCACTCATTTGAAGCCATTACATTGAAACTACCTGACTCTATAGGGATAAAGACAGTGCAGTGCAGTCAGGGGGTTTTTTGATGCCACATTTAAGAATGGATTAATTTTATTTTGCTAGAAACAAGACCACAGTCTTCTGATCCAGAACACTTCTACAGGTGGCCTGACACCACTGAAACTAAAGGCAAAGACTGGTCTGTCTGTTAAAGGAGGCTGGGTGTTCTCACTGAAAACACAAAAGCCACAATAACAGCAGTAGTAAGTAGTTTCATCATCTTTTTTACTGTTGTCTTTACTGATATTTACAGTATAAATCTGTAATACTGATCAGTATATTTTCACCTTCCTCTTTATGCTCCAGAGAGGGCTTAAACTATGCCAGGCTTTGGATGCCTGCATCACATTAGAGTTATTTTTCTGCACACATGAAGTTAAGACTCTAGCCCTACAAACGTTTTTTAAAGAAATATGTTTCTTTTCTGCATGGAAATAAAATATTTTTCATAGATGAGGTTAAATATTGGCAGACAGGGCACTGTTCACGTGTAATTTTTCTTTCAGCTATAGGAACATATAAAAATGCTACCTACAGACCAAAAAAACCAGTAAGTTATGCACCATATAGACAATTGAGAAAGCATCTTGCTTTGAGACACAGGAGAGATCTTTAACAGACCAGATCACAGTAAAAAAAAAAAAAAAAATTGTAAAGGCAAAGCTGCTGTAATGAAACAAAAAAGTCTACATTTCTACTTGGCCAAAAACATCAATACCAAAAAATGTAATTTAAGAACTCTGTTCATACTTAGATCATCAAATCCCTTAACTGCTAAAGGAGATGCTCCAAAGAAATGAAACTGATTGAGCAATTATATGCACTGTAATGAGCAAGGGAGGGAGGAGGAGAATTTGCTTGGGCTGCTTGACCTTCTGCATGCCCTGACTTTTGAAGTGTGCAAGCCTCATGATTTTCTTCTGCAACCACACACAGCAGTAAGTCTGAGCATCTCTCTAGGGCTTGGGCATCCCTTTGAAGCATCACAGACCTTTTTGGTGCACAGCACTATTAACAATTATTTCTGAACAATCTCCAAAACTGACAACTGAAAATAAGTTATCTGCTGCTATGCACAGACTTTATTAGAACAACTTAACAAATTTCATCTTACAGATCAAGATGACAGAGCTTACCCTTTTACTAATCTTATCTTATTAAGAGTTGCTGGTCAGGTCTTCTCCAGCTCAGCACCTGCACTGGGAGGCTCTCCTCAAAAAGCACTGTGAAAATATTCTCATAAGAGATAACTAAAGCTGAAGTAGGAATAGATTTATTTTTTTTTAACGTAAGTTTTCCTCACAGTTGAGATCTTAAGCTGTGTAGTATTCCATGGTAGTTTTGTCATTTTTCCTGTTGGTTATAAAAATACATAATCTTTTTTTTTTTTTAAATATAAGTTCGCAATAGGAAAAAAAAGGTTGTTTCCCTACTTTATATCTGACAATATACCATGAATTTTCACAGCCAAAAGCTCATAGTTAAACTTTCTATACAGATAGAGGTGACAGTGCAGAAAGTCACCTGAAAGGATTTCAGTTTAGCCCACACACTTTGTATCAAAGGTTTTCAAACTTAATATGAGATACCACTTATCTACCTAAGCAGTTTTTACAAGCCACTTTAAAGACCTCATATGCTGGAAACCCTGACCTTACACCAAAGAAAACTGAAAATAGCATTTATTACACTTCCTGTCTAAATATAGAAACCTCTTACTTACTATCACAAAATTCACACTTCTTTAAAAGAAAAAAATCTAGATTCCTCAAATATTTATATTTCCATTTTTCAACCACTGTGTATTTTTTTATGTATATATGAAATTTGTTGTATTTCATGCATATAACCTGGGTTCCTCATCAAAGCATAAACCTTTTAAAACACAGTTCTCCTTTGCAAGGGAAATTATTATGCTTAATAAAATTTGCCTCCTGAGCAGTGCAAATTAGTTTAGTACTTACCAGTATGGAGTGATTTTGACAAAAATATAAGCAACTAAAAAAACAAAATTGCAATGCAAAAAATAACAGTTTAACTGCAGGCTACAGCTATGAGTTGTTTTGGTTCTCACTGTGTTCAAAGAAACTGAAATGATTCTTTGTGCTCTGAAAAACTATAGTGTTTGCTTGTAAATGAAAAGAAGGCATTAAAAAAGGCTGAAATAAGAAAATACTGAAAAAAGAAAATGAGGCATTGTAGACCAGAACAAGGGAAGAGCAAATTATCGAACATGTCTGAATCAGTCAGAAATTCTTCAATATTTTGTCTGCCCATTCGATATTTTTTTTCCTAAATGGAAAAAAATATATTTCTGGTTTTAAAATAGGGATGGAAAAGCTGTGGAAATGAGAACTGACATCTAATTGACTTACTGAAACTGAACTGTAAAAGAAAGACAGAAGAGAGCAACTATTCCTTACAAGTGAGAAAAAAGGTCTGATCTCATGGCTTTTTCAGCTCAATAGTAAATATGGCTGAGGTGGGAGCAAATGAGAGCAAGTATGCTAGTACCTATTCACATCTTTTTTTTTTAATTATTTTTCCCCCCAAAATCCCAAATGGAAAGTTTCCACATGGTACAATAACAGGTGCAATGCAAGAACTAGTCAATTTTACATATTTTGTTTTCCTTTGTTTGCTCCCTTTCCACTTTTACTCTGGCAAAAGTAAATAATTCATCATTACAAAAATATCATATGTACTGATGCAATAACCTAAACTCTGATTCCATGGCTCTTGAGAGAAGACAGAATTCCACTCTAAAGGGACATCCATGGAAATAGTATACATGAGGTTTGGCACAAAACAGGAAGTTAAAGCCAGCTTCCAAGTTACTTTCTAAAAAAATTCACCCAAGTCTAAATATACACAGAAATATTCCATTTTCTCTCTCAGAATCAAGTACAAATTCTCTCCACAAGCTGTCCATTAGAGAGTGTCAACATGATAAATTATCACAGCATTATTTTCAACATGTTATGCACAGCTGAAGAGAAGGGATTTGAATAAAATCTCAGCTTTAATTACAGTGTCATTTCCTGAAAGCTGTAATAAGGTTCATTTCAGCAAAGCAGTTTTCCATTTTTTCCCCTTCCTTATTTTATCTCAACAGCAAATGCACAATTAAAAATTTCTGAGAATCAGACCAAATGTGTCATGTTACAGAAAGATTTAAAAAAACCCTATGAATCATTTCTCAGGTGAAAATTAAGAGGGAAAAGAGTAAGTAGAAAATAAACTCAACACAAAAGAAAAAGCTCTTCCACTGTAACTGTGGAACAGTACAGTTTTATTTTAAATACTGTAGAAGTGTTGGAAAAATATTTTTTTCCTGAGTATTAGTGTCACAAGATCTCTTGGAATGAAGGTACTTCTGTATCTGGCACACAAGGACAGCTAACTACATTAGCAGAATGGTCCACACATCTATATCAGATGTTTCATCCACCTTTTTATCCTAAATCCCTTGCAAATAGCAAGTGAAAAAGGCTTTGAAATTCTCTGCTTGCTTTTAAGTCTGAATCATTGAGCCTCTGATTTGGTTGAAGGCCCTCCTTCAACCAGTCCCAACCAGGGAAAACCTCAAGAAGTTTGTCTCTCTTCTCAAGTCAAGATTAGAGGACTACATCCCTTGAAACAAACTGAATAAACAAAGACAATGCACAATTTGAGGCTGAACTTAAGCCCCAAGCTAACATGACTAGAGAAAGTTCGAAGCTTAGGCATTAGAGTACAGACTGCCACAGACTACTGAAAAATGTATCACACCCAGTAGGAAGGTGTGGGTATATTTAGTATTAAAGTCAACCAACAGCAGAACACAGGTGGTCTTGGTGCCTGAAGCTGACCTCCTGAGTTTGGAAAGCAGTAAAAGAGGTGTGCATTAAACAGAGAAAAAGAAAACACAGCTGACTTGTAGCTTTCTGACTCCTAGCAAAGCCAAAAGAGGAAGAAAAAAACTGGATTTTTCAAGGTGGATTAAGAAGAACCAGGAGAAAGGCTTGGCAGCAAAACATAAATAATGCAAGCACGAACAAGGAAGACTTTGTGTCACTGTCAGAAACAGAGAGGAGGTTAAGGAGGAGTCCAGGCTTGGGGGAAAATCTGTATCTGTTTGCTTGTGTGTGCACAGAACTGTTTACAGTGTACAGACTGGACATGCTGGATGTTGATGCCAGGTGCTACCTGTCTCTGTGGTCCATAGCTCTGCTCCAGAGGGCCAACTCTGCAGACCCTGAACTGCTGTCCTTGTACTTCCAAACTCCTTGACACAAAATCTGCTCTCTCAGATAAGGGAGATCAAGTGGAAACTGCGATGAAAAGTATTTTTTATTTCTGATGCACTGAGCATTTGATGAAGCAAAGTTAAACTAAAAATTAAATTTACTGTTCCCTGCACCCATCATCTGGGACATGTAGTCACAAACTGTTCAAATAAAGGTTCTTCTACAGCTTCATCAAATTGAATAGAGGTGCTTTTTTCTCCTAAAATACAATGTGGCACAGTAACTAATAAACATCACAAAACTGCACAAAAGCTCTTACTGGCTAATTTCTTGCTCCTGGGGAAAATCTACACACAACAAACATCTTTATATGCATGGTTATTTTCTATTTATATTCAGGCTTTGACTAAATGCACTAATCACATTTTAAATGGCCTGTTATGAAGAGAAGGATTTATCATATAGTGTCACTGTCAACACAGAGCAGTAAACCTCTCAAGTACACAAAATTCAGCCCTTGTTTGTCTCCTGCCCTGTTTAAGCACTGTGCTGCTGCACTGTTGGGGCAGGCATCATTGCTCTCTGATGACTCTTACTCACAGGACATGAAGAAAACTGAAGTCTCAATATTATTTTTTAATCAAGACTCACAGTCAATCAGTAATTTTGACTGAAAATTTCGAACATTACAGCAGCCTAATGCTTGTGAACAAAACAAAGTCCTGTTGCTGTAGGAAATGTCTCAGCTGTTGATCACTACAGTACTACTGCATAATGGTCAATGTGGAATATTACCCTGCTGGGTTTATATTACTGCTAATTTAGCTGCAACTTAAAAATAAGGAGATGAACTTGCAGAAAAGCACTTGAACAGCACAGAAGTTAGAATCATAGAACCATTAGGTTGGAAAAGGCCTCTAAGATCACTGAGTCCAGCTGTTAGCCTAACACCAGAGTTCACCACTAAATCATGTCCCTAAATGCCACATCGACACCTGTTTTAAATGCCTCCAGGGATGGTGACTCAACCATTCCTTTAGGCAGCCCTTACCAATGCTTAACAACCCTTCCAGTGAAGAAATTTTTCCTCACATCCAACCTAAATCTCCCCTGGCACAACTTGAGGCCATTTCCTCTCATTCTATCATTGGCTGCCTAGAGGAGACACTGACTCCCACCCAGCTACAACCTCCTTTCAGGTAGTTGCAGAGTGCACCAAGATCTCTCCTGAACATCATTTCTCCAGGCTAAACAACTCTAGCTTTCTCAGCTGCTCCTCACCAGACTTGTGCTCCAGACCCTTCCCCAGTCCTTCTCTGGGCTCACTGCAGCACCTCAGTGTCTTTTTACAGTGAGCAGCCCAAAACTGAACACAGACTCAAGGTGTGGCTTCAACAGTGCCAAGTACAAGGGGACAATCACTGCCATGACCCTGCTGGCCACACTATTTCTAACATATGCCCCACTACCCCTTGGTTACCTGGGCACACCCTGGCTCGTGCTCAGCTGCTGCTGACCAGCACACCCAGCTCCTTCTGCACCAGGCTGGTTTCCAGCTGCTTTGCCCCAGGCCTGTTTGCTGTGACCCAAGAGCAAGAGTTGCCACTCCTCCTGCTCAAATGTCCCATCTGCAGACCCTACCCTGAAGCAGATCAACACTCCCACCCAACTTGGTATCACCTGCAGATGCTGACTGAGGTGCACTTGATCCATTCTTTCACCACCAGTAAAGGTATTAAACGGGTCTGACCCCAACACTGAGCCCTGGGCAACTCCACTAGTGACTGGTTACCAGCTGGGTGTATCTCCATTCACTACCAACACCTGAGCTTGTCAACCCAGGCAGTTTTTCACCTAGCAAGCAGTGCGCCTGCCCAAGCCAGGAGAAATCCATTTCTCCAGAAGGATGCTGTGGGAAGTGCTGTTGAAGGCTTTAGTAAAGTCCAGGATATCAACATCCACAACCCTCCCCTCATCCATTGAGCAGGTGATTTTGTCACAGAAGCTTGGCCAAGCAGGCCCTGCCTTTCCTTCACTCACCCATGCTGGCTGGGCCTGACCCTGTTTGTCCTGCACATGCTGTGTGATGGCACTGGAGATGATCAGCTCCATGACCTTCCCTGGCACTGAGGTCAGGATGAGAGGCTGTCATTCCCCAGATCATCCTTCCAACCCTTCTTGTAGATGGGCATCACAGCTGCCAACTTGTGCTGACCCTGCAACAATTTGTAACTGCCATTGGTATTTTTAAAAATATATTTAACTGGAATTTTATCATGCATAATCTCTTACTAACTGGACAAAAATTGTTCTATCTTGTTTCCAATCTACCTACATTGCAGACCAAAAAGGAGTTCTATTGTTTCAGATTAGTCATTACTTCTCCTTCTATTCTGGCCACAGGATGCTTTCATTTCTTATTTGCAGAGTTTCAGGGCTGCATTGTTGGAAAGGCAATAACCAGGTCATGCAACATTTCTCCCAAATATAGCACTGACGTACACAGTGAGCATGGTATAAAGGCCACCATGGTCAGTGGCAATGTTGGAAACAATTTAGATCATCAGCTTTGTTCTTCACTGCTGAATGTTCATTTGCAGCACAGCACCAGAATCAAGGCATGCAAATTGCCCAAACAAGGTGCACCAGTTTTGTCTGAAAGCCAGTACAGAAGGGAGAAGCTGCATCTCTGACCAGACAATCTTCCAGCTCTGCTGAAGCTCAGCCCAGCCTGGTGGTTGATATTCAGCTGAGCTCTTCTGCTTTTCATTCGGACAGTGCCCATTTCAGGCAGATGGCAGTTTACATAATGATGACAAATGTGAGTGAGCAGCTGTCATCAGTGCTCATCATTTATGCATCCTGCAGTATCAGCAGTAAAATACTTCCCTTCTGAAGGGAAGAAAATATTTCAAATCCCCAAAATCAACACCTAAAATCACTTTCTCTAGCATAAAAATAGCAACAGGAAATAGTAATCATCAAAAACTAGTGACTGAAGAATTGGGGAAGATATATCCCTGACTATTTTGGGATCTACCAGAGTGGTTCAGTTTTACAAGTCTTCTACAAGCTGCCTGTTACTTGTCCTCTCCTATGGCTTATCAATCCAAAAAAAAACCCAAACCACCTGTGTAAGCATCTTCATTTCATTTCACAGCACAGCTTTTCATCTTGGCTCTAAATACTTTCCTAAAGCATTTTGTAAGACCTGGATGACAAACAGATAAATTATTCTTCCTTGCAACTATTATTCTTCAGTCATAATAGTCTCTATCCTGGTGGTAACACACAGGTAACTGTTAACATTGCCTTTGATGCCTGCAGGAAAGGGCATCTGCCTTTGCCCTTAGCAGTGGAGGTTTATCATTCGGGCTCCCTCCTAACAGCCACATTTCAGCATTGGCTACAGCTCTGCAATCACACTGAAGTCAATGAACTGCCCCTAGTGTATATAAAAGCTTACCTTATCTCATCTTTTTAGTTTCTGACTCTCTTGCAACATGAAGAAGAGAATCTGTAAAACTAACCACTAAACATTGATTTGCTAATACCTACTGTTCCTGTTTCTCTTTATGTACTGGTTTGTTTCATTAAGTTTACATGGCTGTTAACTCTTCACTTTTATGAGAAAACTCAGAGTAATTTAACAGAGTCATTGTGCCATCTTAATTATTGCCTTTTACTACACTACCAGAGACTCTGTAATACACTTCCTTGTACTCTGGGGTTACTACTTTGAAATTGGGTTGGTGCAGAGTCTTTCAAAACCAAAACTGAAGACAATTTTTAAAAGAATCTTGCATCAAAGTTTGCCCAGCTACAAAAAGATGCCCATCCTGTCTGCATACAAAGTAAATAAAAGCTGGACAACAGACAAAGAACACACCTGCATCTGCTGCCTCCTATCTTTTCCCTTTATGTTACAGCAGACCTCTCATTAGGGGTAGAAATGAGCCAAGGCACAGACTCTCAACAGCATGAAAAGGGTCTCAGTTTATTCTTTACAGCTTTGCCATCCTGACTCTGACTGCAGCAAGCTCCTGCTGCAGGGCTCAGCTGCAGACTCTGACTGTGGCTGTTTCCTGCTGGACTGTGACTGCAATATTGGTTTGCAGACTCTGAACAGCTTTCACCAGCTCAGCTGTGACTGCAGGGACCAACAGCAGCTCTGACTCCATCAGATTCAGACTGACCTCACAGCAGATCTTTTACTGCAGCAGCTCTCTTCCTTGTTTTGTTCTTCGCTGGACCATTCCTCCTTCCTCAGAGCTCCTCTACCTCCTCAGGGTTCCTCTTCCTCCAAGATCCTCCCTGACCAGCCAACCCACCCCTTTTATCAACATTTATCTTTGTTAGTCATAGCTGTGACCCATTAAGGGCAAGGTTATTCCTCTTCCTTAGTAATTCATACAACTGTGATTTATCGGGGCAAGGTTGTCTGTAACCTTTTCTTCTACATTGACACCTTTAAGTCCAAAATAGACACTGGAGCTTCATATTCTGTCTCTCAGAACATTAAAAAAAATGGAATTTCCACAAACTGTCAAAATGGGTTCGGACTCAATACAATCTGCACAATTTAAAGTGATGCCAATACACTTCACATGTTTCTCTTACTTTCTTCTCTCATCATCCATTAGCATGCAACATGAAACTCTGCTTTCTAATTATATTTGTATTTCTCAACAAACAGCTGTTTCTGTTATAAAGTTCATGAAAATGTGCTTTCTTTCAGCTGAGAAAAAAGTGTTTTGACCTAAATTTATGGCCATTCTGTTGTTTTGGGGTTTTTTTGTTCCAAACCTGGTCTGACTCTATATGGCAGATTTTCCAGCTGAAAGTCACAATGAAGAACAGGTGTACTGGAAAGCATAGTTAGGAAATTGAAGCAATTTTAGTCCATCTACAAACAGTGTAGTACCCAGCTCATCCACATAAGACATTGGCTCATTTGTCCATTAAAATGCAGGAACTTAATAAACTATAATTTTGCATAATTCATAAGCAAACAAATTCCATCTGCCTTACCTTCAGACAGTGTTGATTAGGGGGCATGATTGTAGTGATGAAATACTCAGTGGTAGTCTGCTGGTTTAAACATATGCTGAGGAAAAAGCCTAAAGGCTTTGGAGATTTGCAAAGTTTCAAGCTCATGTGCAAAAAGAAAAGCAATCAGGACTTGGAAAATTGCAGAAGGACTCAAGGAGTTCCTGCCTAGCTTGCAATACTATGACAGAGCATTTAATCCTCATGACCACCCTTGCATGAAAGGCAGGCACACACACAGAGGGGGGAAAAAGCAGGAAAAAGCAAGAGTGCAAATGGGAAAATGTAGTCACTTTGTGCCTTTCCAATTGCAGTGCTCATCCTTTCTGATAGATATGCAAGGCAAAGGCCCCTTCAAGGCAGGTGCAGGTGCAGCCTTCTTTCTAGACTATGCAAATTGCAAGAAAGGCAGCAGGTTCAGTGAGTTTCCTGTTCCAAGTACAGTCCAACAATATACTACCTCTTCAACAAAACCTTCTCTTCTCTCCTCCAACTGCTCTCTGTGTAAATAAGCACATTTTATTACACACAAACTATCCTGAATGCTCTTAAGCATGCACCAAACTGTGTTTCAAATCCTCATTTCCAAATGAGGAGCTATAGATAATTGTACATATTTTCTGTGTGTTTTGGCTTACTCCTTTTAAGGGATAACACACTTGGAATACTACTGTGCCTTTTAAGACTTACAGAAGGAAGTCTTAAACCAACTGATGACAAATCTTCATAAACTGTGAATATACAAACTGTCTCATCCACTGGCTTCTGTCCCCTTTGACAGCCATGAATTGCACAGGTGCTCCTGGCTGTCCTACTGCATGTGTTCTGCACCAAGGGACTGCTTTGGAATTTGGTACCAGTTACTAGCTTTTCCATTATTTTTAAAAGACAGTAAGCTGATGGCCCCTTACAGAAGATCTCCTGGCCACCTCAGAATTACAGCTGCAGATTGATTGTCTGGTTTCAGCATCTGTACTAAATAAATGCTGGCAGCTGTGGAAGGATTTCCTTTTCTCTGCCTCCAACAAGAGGCAGAGAGGTAATTTCTTTATTATTTCTAAGCAATCATTCCATTCTAGATACCGTGCATGTGACTTGACATCTGGGAAACTTGTACTGGCATGTTCAGTTACCTTCCCTGATATCTTGCCACAGAAAAGAGAACTCTGATTAGCAAAGAGAAATGGGAGTGAGATGTAAGCTAAACAGATCATGGATGGAGGGAGAGACAGAGAGAAGAAAACTTTTTTTTTTTAAATGAGAGCAGAGTACAACAGAATCAATAGTCCTTAGGAAGAAAAAAAGACATAAAAGAGTATGCTAAAACTGCATTACAATAATTTGAACAGATGCCTGTCAACAAGCAGTAAAATAAATTCTAGCATAGTGACAAAGGAATTTCCCAGACAAAAATGATCATGCATTCCCCCAACATACCTATAGACTTCAAGGAAAATCTGTATGTCAGCAGATTTTACCAGCCTAAGGCTTTCCTCCTCCAGATCAAACAATATTATGCATCACAGCAGCACTCTGCACCACAGGTAGGAAGAATTCTTTTCTCTGACTTGTCTAGATGATCTGCATAATTAAATTCATAGCAATTGTTATCAACCTACTATCTCTGTTTTTACTGTTTCTCATCTGACAAGGGCTTACACAGCCAAAGCCTTTCCTATTTCTTCCCTCTATGCCTTCTGATCTCACAAAAGATATTATTTCTACCTGTAAATCATGTTTCTCTTCAATCTGTATTCTAGCAGAACCACAACAGCCTGAACACCAGAAGTAGGACAAACAGTTTATATAGGACACTCACTTCTCTCCAGCTAGTTGCTGTCCAAAAAAACCATTTGCCAACATCCCATGTTTCTGCTTCTCCCCTCAGTTCAGAAGGTTACAGAACATTACAGTTCCCACAGCAGCAAAAAGGGTTCAAGCTGTGTTTTAAAACTGAAATTCAGCATTATAGTTTCAGAACTCTTTGTTTTTATTTGTCACAAACTGCCCCAAGACTTGAAGAAACAGTCATGCCCTGAATCTGAGCTCACATCTTCACAAAGGGAAACTGAGGTCTGCCTCAGCAATGAGTACTACTAAGTTCATGGGAATAATTTTAGAAGTTTTTGGGAGATTAAACGCTGATTCACTCATATGAAAGCAAAACACACACAAATAAAAGCAATAAACAACAACAAAAGTCATATATTTGCTACATAGTTATTTTTCATCTCATGGAATTAAATATTCATGGATTTTCCAAAGCTAGCTGCCTACTACTCAGGAGAAACTGTTAAATATGTAGTAGGATGATATGCTGTGTGAGCTTCATACACTCAGATATTCAATTTTTTATATGATGGCTTTAGGATTTTCATGTATTTCACAGTTTTCTGCACCTCAGTTCTTTGCCAATGCCTATCACAAAAGGCATTATATCACATGGAAAACAGACAAGGAAGGCTAGTGAATTTCCTCTGTCTTTCCAACTCAAGCAGAAACACTGCTAAAAGCATCTAAATTTATGTCAGACAGCAGGGCAAAATGCAACTAAGGAAAGCGTTTCTTTAGAAGAGAATAAATACTGTAAAGAAAAAAAAACACATGAGGAAATGGAAGTAGAGAAGAAAATTTGAGCAACCCTTTAGTTTGAAAAACTTACAGAATTAAGTAAGTATCTTCATCCTAATTCCTAATACAGGAGAAATCTGCGCTTCTCTCATTACTGTCTATCCATAAATGAAAGTCCATGATAAGAACTTTAAATAAACTGGTCATCCCCTCGAGGTCCAGACTGATTTCTGGCCCCCCTCTGACCCCAGTGAAGGACCAGCCTTGAGACCCTTCCCAAACACCTGCATGTGCAAACCCCACAAACTCACACCAGCTCACAGCACTCTGCTTTTCCAGCCCAAGAGCTGCTGTGATGCTGCTTCCCATACCCCAAACAGCACGAGAGAGGACAGATTCCAAGAGCTTCATAGCTGGGATTTGGATGCTTTGGTGGTGTACTGCAAACCCTCTGAAGGCAGCAGCTTCACTTCCAAACACAGCCTGGACAGTGCTCCATTCAGGAGGTTTTGAAGCAGTTTTGTATTTCTTTTGACAAAAGAAAGTGTGTTTCTATAATAAACACTCCCATAGCTCACAGACAAGTGATCAATACCATTTAGGTAAACAATTCCTTCACTGATGTATATACAATCATTAGTCAACTCTCAACAGCTGCAGCACACATAACAGCAAGGCAAGTTTAAAATAACTCATTAAACATGGGAATCTGTTAATGTGTTTGAATAAAAGACCTATTGAATGAAAAGGTACAATATTTGTGGACTATATCAACACAAACTAAATTAGCATATGCTTAAAAGAGACTGAACATTAAATAATTAATAGAAATTTATCTTTTTTTGACAGAGATCCATATTTTAGAAAACCATATTTTAAGGATGCATTTCATAAGTGACTGGAATGTAGCTGTAGGAACAAAAGGTGAAGCATATGCCTGTTGGTTTTATATTTTGGGTTTTTTAAATTGCAAGATCTAAGAAAAATACTTCACCTTTCAAATTGCTGCCTGACAAATACATTGATATAAAAAGTGAAAATGCAAAAGGAATAAAACCAAATACTCCAAACTAATGGAAAAAAGTATCTTGAATCATCATTGTAGGTATTTTCTACATGTCAAAGTTGCAGTTTTCTAGAACTGAAAAGAAGGAGGTATTTTTCTATTTGTATTTTTCCAAAAATAAAGTTTTGCACAAAGCTATATTCTGCATTATATTCTCCACTCACAAAAAAAAAAAAAAAAAACATTAAAAATATTAATGAGACCATAAAAATCAAATACTCAGAAGAGAGAAATGCAGACTTACTTGTTCCACCTCCATTCACAGGAACAGAACATGTTACCACCATCAATCCTGAGCCCACAGCTCAAATAGGCAAGTGTTACCATTGCAGGCAAGTAAACAACAGATATTTATTTTATTTTACTTTTTCTAAGATGTGACCCCATGTTGCTGCTAATAAACATTTTAAATACTATTTAAAACATAGGAAACAATACATTAAAAACCCCTTCCAAACCAAAAAACCTCACACTTTTGTCCTAGAAGGGACCTAAAAATCAAAGGAAGTAACCCAGACTCCAACCTACAATGGAATGAAGATGAAAATTAATAAACCAACCAACCAACAAACCAACCCACTCCTGCCCTACCTTTAGCAGTGCTGACATGTCTGAGCATGTGAACGTGACAAACTGTTCAGATCAATGACATACTGGTACTTCCCATAGCATCAACAGATACCACCAGTGTTTACTATCTACCTACTTGCAGACACTCTTGTACCCTTAAAAAAAGGAAAAAAAAAAAAAAAAAGAAAAAAATTTAAAAAAAAAAAAAAAAATTAAAAAAAAAAAAAAAAAAAAAAAAAAAAAAAAAAAAAAAAGAGAAAGCCCCTGAGAAGACAGGATATGCAACACAAGTTCCAGGGACAATTCCAATAAGCTGTGGGCAGTGACTCATACACAAAGGATGGACACACACTTTCAATACCAGTCATATCACCTTTGGAGATATCACCAAGCTGACTGAACACACCTGGACTCAGACTAGTTGGTCGATTTCTAGCAACTTTATCACTCAAGTCCATTCATATTTACCATGTTCTATCTTAAATATTTTTTTTATCTTTGTTGTTGGATGGAATGAGTTCTCCTAGCTTCAGCAAAGCCTAAGCTAGCCTAAATCAACACTGATTTTGCCACTAGAGTCCAAAATAAGCTGTAATG
Source organism: Oenanthe melanoleuca (assembly GCF_029582105.1). NCBI lineage: Eukaryota > Metazoa > Chordata > Aves > Passeriformes > Muscicapidae > Oenanthe > Oenanthe melanoleuca. The sequence goes on along the minus strand of NC_079334.1, from coordinate 35,079,141 downwards.
CATAAAAACAGTGATCATAAAAAGGATAACAAGTACATAGAGTTACTCCTGGCATCTGAGCATTTCTCCCCTTTAAGCCACCCATGGCTGTCCTCTTCATGAAAGATCCCCAACTACCCCCAGATGAGCAGATATTCAAGGAATGCCTAGTTTTGCTGACTTCCTTAGGAAGTTTTCACTCTCCTCTCAGCATTTACACACATGCATGTACAGTCCTGACCTGCCACAAGGAAATTATGTTGAAGTGTAAGGGCTGTTTTCAATCTACTTCTGGTACCTCTGCTCTTTGGAGTCATTGCTGTAATCCCAAATCCTGACACAGAGCTATAATCAAACAGCAGGCAGTTTAAAGGCTCAGCAATCAGACTGGTTATAATCCAAGGCAATGCTTCATGATACCTAATCATATATTCTGCAGCTGCTGAAGAGAGGGGAATTTTATTTCCCAAAAGAACTGTAATTATCCTTGATAAAGCTTGCAGACTTCTTACAGTACAACAGCTGCAATGTCCTGTTGCCTTAACTCTTGGCCAGTCAGAGTGCATATATTCTTTTCAGGGAAGAATCATCTCAAAGCACTTATGTCCCACTAAAGCACCAAAAAATTATTTATCTGAAGGCTCAATACCCTACAAATCTACAGGCTTAAAACAAGTAGACCATGATACTTACACGTAATTCTGCTATCTCCTCTTTAATTATCAAACCATGATTTCTACTTATCTGAAATACACGAACATACATTTTCTTCAGAGTGCTGTTGAAGATTCAGAATGGTTTCACAAATAATTGTTTTTCTTTTAGCAGAGAACATGAATTAGTTAAATCAGCAAACCATATGTTTAAATGTCTCAATAACAGAACTGTTTGTTTTCCACTAAACTGTCCCCAAAGTTGACTTGGAATGAAACTGAGGCTATTTCTCTTAACCTAAGCACTTGGAGGAGAAAAGCCCTCACAGCAGCCTTTTATCCTTTCACAGTGCAAAGCCTTCCAGATGCAGGACCACGTATGGAAAGCTGGGGCTGTGTGATGGGGTGAGGAACACAGCAATCTGCAGGATGCACACCAGCTTTGAACCCCAGCCAAAGTCATCAAGAGCTTTCCGTTAGAACAAATCAATTAAAACCAAATCTTGATATTAATATACCTTGCCTTGATATTTCTGAGCAGAAAGAATGTAGGGAGATCCTGAAAACTGTGGTTTGTAACAGAAGCACTGACATATCCTAAATTGTTTGAGGACACAAGCAAGCAATGTAATTGCTAAATGAGCTTTGAAGAACTGCTGTAGTAACTTAGGAACAAGGGTAGAGAATAGTGTTAGAGTTAATAATGCCACCCAAAAAAAAAGCTGTCCAGACAATATGATTTTTCTGAAGATCACAGATGAGCCCAGGTACAAGAGATCAAAAGGCCTGAGTTTTGGAAACAGACACTTGCAGTCTCTGAGTCCAGTCTGCTTCAAATTTTCTACGTAAAAGGGAAATAGCTCAGCACTGAAGAAACCATAAACAAAACCATTTCTTATTAATCCAAGATGGGTTTCTATTGCTAGTGTGCTGTGCTCATAGTTCAAGCAGATTTATTGAAATGCTTGCCACTCTAAAACAGGAGATTTCACAGGCACTGCTCAGAGCAGGCAATTATAAACTCATGAAGGCTACACAGGCTTTAACAGAGAAAAATGCTCTCACCCTTTGGTATGGCAGGCAAGATTAATAAGATTCTTCCCCATGTTCTGAAGTAAACATCTGGACTTTTTCTTTTCTGTGCTGTATTTCTTCCTTACTGAAAGTAAAATACCCCACAATCCCACCAGCTGAAAACTATAGGCAGCTGATTGTGCTATAAGAAGGTGATGCTTCCTCTGAAATAGAAGGAAGCAGCACGTTTCTCCCAATAGAGCCAGTGTTTATTTTTAAACAAATGAGTGATAATTTATTTTAAATGTTGAAAAATCATCAAAATGCAACACTAGTAAATCAGACCAAATGGAACATTAAGAGTACTGAATTCCCATATGGTCTTAGAAAAAACTAGATCTTTATCTTAGTGCTTTAAGCCTCTCCATACAAAAAAGTTGATGCAGGTAATCACAATGATTCAAGCTCCTGTCTGGGCTGTCCCAGCTCTGCTATCCATCAGTGAAAAACTATGACAAAAGACTGACTCCTATCATACATGCCCAGAGACAGGACAATAGAACCTGGCACAAATTGGAATATAGGAAAGGAGCTTTAAAGCAAGAAAAACTCATTTTACTGCAAGGATGTTCAAGCACTGGCACAGGTGGCCCAAAGAGGTTGTGGAGTCCCCATCCTCAGATACACTCAGACAGCACACTTGACTGAGCAACCAGCTCCAGGCTGCCCTGCTGAAACATGGTTTTGGACTAGAGGATCTCCAGAAGCCCCTTCCAACCTCAACCATTCTGTGCTTTGACTGGATCACTGATTTCTGTGATTTACTGGGATCACAGATTGCTTTAGTATGTGTGCCATGACCTCAGCCCTCCTGTTAGCCTGAACCATGAAGCCAATAAGTAAACCTACTGGCTTAATTCTGACTTAAAAGCACCTTCATGATCTTAACTGGGCCAGAACTGTAAATAGGGCTGTGTTACACGAGGAAAATGAAAAAAATGTGGCTCAAACTCCTACCAATGTTAGAAGAAAATAAATATATAGTGAGCATGGCAAAAAGACTTACTGTATCATCAGATATGCAGGTAACTATCAAGATAAGAAGAAAGAGCATGAAATCAAAATCCTGATCAGGTCTAGGAAATATTTCCATCAGTTGTGAGAGTGACATTTAACAAGAAGTTGATACTGCACCTATAATTGTTCAGAGTCTCATAAACAGTGGAGTATTTTGGCTTCCATCACAAACTAAATTAATTTCTAAAGGTTTGCAGATATGCCCAGAAGAATCCCATACCAAACTCTTAAGCAACTGCCTCTCATGCACTTCATTTCGGACTAATATAAAAATAATTTCATGGCCCTTCACAAAATTAAAATATTCTCCCAAGATGATTTTCCACTAAATAGCCAAAAGAATAAATATTTTTTAACATCTGATACACAAGCAAAAACCTAAGAACATGAATGTCTATCAAAAGTTTAGCCTTGGAATTCTTGCAAAAACTGAGACATTTTTCCTACTTAATAAAGGATAATGACACTGAGGGGGAAAAAAATCCTGAATTTTCTTGAAGCTTTTTGATACATTCAGTAAATAAAAAAGACAGTTTCTATTGTGGTGTAAACAAAGAGTGTCTCCATTAAAGTAACAACTATCCATTAAACCCAGTTTATAGCAATTTACAAGACAAGTGATAAATGACTATTGACCTCTTTCAAGCAGAAATCACAGAGCAGTTTAATAAGCTGAAACATTACTGGCACTCAATACAATTTGGCACAAATTCTGGGTTTTCTCCTTTGAAAACCACAACTCTGAGCCATGGAGAACACCAGCAAAAAGAAGCCAGAATATAGTTTAATTTTTCCTTTGGAACAAAAGAAGTCACATGTGACAGCAGTTTTAATAGCTGCATGTAGAATAAAGACAATCAGGTGATATTTCTCTTAGCTACAGAAGTGTGGATGCAATAGATCCACAATTTCCCTTCTCAAATATCTCATTCTGAAACATTTCAGCGCTGAAAAATTCAAGTCTATTCCCACTATGTCTGTCTGTTCCAGACCAAAAAAAATACAACTACCACAAATCAGAAAATCATGCTGCATTCAGAACACCAGCAAATGAAACATATGAATTATAATGTGATCCCTCCTGCAATTTCACTGTAGACAGTACTCTTTTGACAGGCCTAAAATAATTTTAAAAATGGGCCAAGGGGAATTTCATGCAGTTCAACAAGACCAAGTTCTAGAAGATGCACTTGGGATGCAGCACCTCCCCTATTAGGAAAGGGTAAGGGAATTGGGTTTGCTCAGCCTGGAAAGCAAAGACTTGCAGGTGACTGAAATGCAGCCTTCCAGTACCTGCAGGGAGCCCACATGAAAGATGGAGTGAGGTCATCTACAAGCCCAAGGAGTGACAGGACAAAGTGCAATGGTTTTAAACAGAAAGAGAGGCTTAGGCTGGGAATCAGGTAAAAATTCTTGACTGTGGGAGTGGTGAGGCCCCAGAACAAGTTACCCAGAGAAGTTGTGAGTGCCCCATCAGCTGGATGATGCTCTGAGCAACCTGGTCTAGTAAAAGTTGTCCCTGTCCATGGCAGGAATATCGGTACTAGATTATCTTTAAGATCCCTTCCAACACAAACCATTCCATCATTCTGTGATATTGGGAAGACCAGACCATTTGCCTCTATATCAACAGAGGGCATTCAGCACTCCTTGTGTTTGGACCTAATCTCACTACTTGTCTGCTAATGGAAACCTAACAGGCTCTATACTTGAAGACAGTGATTAATAACATTAACTTACAAAAAAGGCTTCTCCAAGACTTTTACCCATTCCAATAATCCCATCAGCTTCAACACATCAGATGTTCTTACTTTGCCTCATAAAGCTCCATGGCATCTCAGCTGACATTCAAATGTGACAGTTTTCATTTTCTGTCGTGTCTTGACACACTTGGCACTTTGCATTTAACACTTCCACCACGTGGGAAAAAGACTCTGGCATAGTTGATTAAATATATTATGTCACAGCAACTTGCCTTTCTCCCTGTCTCTCTGTTCCATGGGCACTTCATCTGCTGTTTAAAAAAATGGTAGTTTGGAAAACCCCAAATACCTGATCTGTTATGGTGAAAGTTTAATCAGACCTAAAACCAATTAGAAAGTGTCAGCAATATCTTTTGTAAAGAGCATTTAGGTATACTCCATTTAATAATAACATGACATGAAATAAGTAATGAAATTATGACCGTGGGAGTAAAAATTGTTTTAAAAGAAAGACTATTACTCATACTAAATACCACATGTTTAAGTGACTGGCACTGCATTAATAATTATAGTAGTTACCACTCTTCATTGAAAATATATTCAGATTACTAGCTCTATTTAACACAGCAAAAGGAAAGAGACATTTAACAAATGTTATTGTGGAGTTGGGGTAGTCATCTGCCAGCTTCTATTCCCAACATTAGTAGCCAACTTGTCCTGAAGTCACTAAAAATATGACTAAGTAAATTGTTATTCATTTATTTTGATAAAATCCCAGATAGATATAAACAGAGAGACTTAAGAAAAATGCATTTTTTCATCTTTTTTCTTCACATCTTATTCTATCTGTTCCAAATATCACAGACATTAAGAAAAATTAAACATTCATTCTATGTTCCATTGTTTTATGAGAAGTAGAGTTTCCACGTAGAAGAGATGGACATAAAAACTCTGCTGTTTCAAGCTCTATTTACTATCAGTAATAGAAAAGCTATGAAGCATTCTATCTACCAATCCTAGAAAATTGGCCTGGAACTCCTTGTTATTGCTGGGATGGCCAGAAGGAAGAGCAGAGGTGCCACATTTGGCCCTTTCAACCACACATATGCATTTTCCAACTAGCCTTTAAGCTCTTTCCTGACCACAGCTACTACTGCTTCTCCTTCTCTGAAGAAGTCTCCTCAACAGAGGAAAAAACCATGAGGTCCATTTTGCTCCAAAAAGCCCCCCATGATGTATATTCATGGAGAGTCAGTTCAAAAAGCTCCTTAGGTGGGTCACTGCTCACCTCCCTCTCTACTGTCCAGATCCAACTGGATGCAATATCCAGAATTACCTGGACAATTACTCATTTCCAAGGCAGCCAAGTCAGCCAATAAAACAGGACATAAAGGGCATGTTTCAAACCCCCAGCCAGAAGACCACAAGCTGAATTATCACACTGCCCATTTCTGCACAGCTGTCAAAATAATCCTGGCACTGCTCAAACATTTGAGAAATCCACATACCTGGTCATATAGCTATCAAGGGGTGCCTGATATTTTCAGGGCTTCTTTCCTCCCCCTCCCCTTTTGATTGAATTATTTGCAGCTTTGGTCATTCAAAGACCTTGTTAACCATAAATATTCAAGACACGTGCTTTCATTAGTTTAGCACTTCTTTCTCCCTTTAGCAGAATTGCTCTGAGAGCAATTTTTCTGTGACACTGTGAGTACCAGGGAAACATGCTGTTGTTTCTCTTCTGTGAAAACCTTGCAGCAACATCAAGAATGCTGCACTCCTGGTAAAACATCTGCTGAAGACAGTTAACCTTGACAGTGCTGTGAGCAAAAATATTAGTAACAAAATGAGCCTACATGGTGGGCATATGTGTCTGCTGATGTTCCTGTAGGAGAGGCCTTCACCTCAGCCTGTGTCCATCTTCATCACTCTGTCAAACAGACCACTGAACTGAGTTAACTCACATTTCAACTCCTACTGCAGTGACTGAGAAACAGCACTCAGTACAGCAAACATAAGGACAGAAAATTTCTGTTAATATTTAAAAAAATTAAAATACTTAAGGATTAGGATACTTTTTAGTAGTTATTCCTTCACATAGCACAACTTTTATGTCATACTTTTGTAAAAGGCTCTTTGCACAGGGAACACCTTCCTCTTGTATGAAACTGACAGCAAGTTGTACAAACCCTTCCTCCTCAAAAGATTATTTACCTGCAACCAGTAACTACTCTTGCAAAGAACAGTTCTGGACCAAATTTCTGACTCAATCAGAACTTTTTCCCCTTGGTGGCAGGCATTCCAAACAGCAGAGATGCTTTCTGAAGTGTTTTTTCCCAGTGGTGTCTGTAAGGATAATACTCACTTGTGTAAGAGGAAAAGCCCTTCCCCTGCCTGCATGCAGCCATACTCCATTAATTCAGAATAGCTGCTCTAACAGGGATGTTAACTGCTGTAATTTCTCATCTTGAAACTTCTGTCATTCTCCTCCACTGAGAAGACTCTAAATTGATAGCATTTATTTATATCTTATTTATACAAAGAAATTCCGTTCCCTTTCTGTTGGCAATTGGGCTATTTTTGTTATAATTCACTTATTAATTCAGCAGAACAAAGCTCACCTTACTAAGTTATGCACATTAATAGCAGTCTATTATCCATGTCGCCTTCTGATGAATCAATTAAGTTTAATGCCCAAACTTCAAAATGAGCAGAAGAGACATATTTCTGCATAATGAACTCTGAGAAAAAGTCAACAGATGTTCATAAAGTCTCTCTACATCAATCTGCACAGGCTTTTAATGAAAGATATTCATGTTTATACAAGAAATCTCATCTATATTTTTCTAAAATTTGCCTCTACTTGAGCCTGAGATTTAATGAATGCATCAAGACCAACAACCATACCAGGCTTTGGGTTCTTTTAAAAATGCTTTGCACATCTCTTCCATCTACTGAACTTCTCCTTTCCCAGGATAACTATTATTCCAAAATTAATGAATCTTCTCCTGATGGCCACACAGGAGTTGTCTGAATTGTGCTTGGCTCAGGTGTCCTGGTACACATTTCAGACAGCCTGAACCCAGAACACCTTCTTCTCTGACCCCAGCAATCTGCTGGTTTTGCTTTGGGTGCCTGACATCCAAGGGTTTGCCTTTTAACACTGCCACTGTAAAAATCCTCCAGAGAGCTCTAAATCCTGCCTGCTGCCTTCTTGGTTCCCCAGGAAGCATTAAATGCCTAACCAGAGACAGTCACCTCAACAACAAAAATGATGGACTTCTCAGTTTGAGAAGCACACAGAACAACTAAATGTTAAAAGAGATCAGTCCATATTGGTCATTTTTCTGGTTTTATTAGTTGTTTAGTTTTTTTGGTTGGTTTATTTCTCTCAACATCAAAATATCAAAAACTATCTTATATTTTTTTCTAATTTTTAGTGAAATTTCTACTGAATATGACATTTCAGAATTAGCAGCTGATTCAAAAAAATTAAAAATGCTGCCACTTCCCATTATTTCTCCTTCCACAAATCTAAATTATCCAAGAATAACAACACAACATTTATGAATACATTCTCACTCCTCCAAGCTGCAGTTTGGACAAATTTATTACTAGCCAAGTAATAGTAATCACCCAGCATTTCAGCTGCCTTTCATGCATTTGAATGTACTTCCATATATAAAAGACACTCACTACTGGAAAACATTACAGCCCTGATTTAGAAAAGCATTTAAGAGCATTAAAAAGTCGTTTTCCTGCATAAGCACTAACAACAAAAGGCACAACATCAGAAGGCATCACAAATTCAGAAGAAGAAACAGTTGAACAAATACAAGATATATGGGAGGTAAAGTCTGATTGATGTCAAGGTTTTGGAGGGTATTTCAGAAAGCTTCTGCTATTATTTTCAAGTTTTTCAGAACCTGTTTTCAGATCTTATTTCAGGTAAAAATCTTGCTACCATTTTCCATGAGAAGACAGATCTCTCAATAAAGATGAAGCATTTTTGGCACAGGCACAGACTATGAATGTTTCTATTTTCCCTGCACTTATTTAGATCCCTCACTGGATTATTTATAAACTAGTGCAAGTCTTTCATATGGAGTCTAGATACAGAGGTACAAATTGGCTGGCATCTTCTCTTATGCCAAACAGGCTCGTAAATTTTTATTTGTGTGACAGAAATCATAAATGATGACTCTGAATTTGATGTGGCCAAAACAATAGGATGCTGTACCTCCTTAGTCACCTTTCAGACTCATAAAAAAGCCTACAGCTTGCTTCATGACTAGAAACCCTGGAGCAGGGATTCATGACTGAACATAGAGACTGCAGAGCAAAAATGTTCCAACTTCCCAGCCAACTCTTCCTGGTGAACTCCTGCTCTCTTCAACATCACTATTTTTACACAGTTATTCAAACATGAACACAACTTCAGACTCCATAATTCTCTTAGCTCACAACACTCCTCTCAAAGGAGGGAACTACTTCTGCCTCTTTGTGCTTTTAGCAGCTATACACATCGACAGCATGGAGTAAGGATACATTAAAAAAAATTAATCTAGAAAACACAAAACCCTAACCTGTAATTTGAGACCACTCTCTTATTCTACAATCCATTGACAAATGCACATTTCTCAAATTTACATGACTAGAAACACATAATCTCCTAATAATTAACAATTTCTACCACTTTTAAAACTCCGATTAAGTACTATTGCAATTAAGAACAAAACATAAAACAAGCGTGGCTGGGAATGAAGTATGGATTTTCTCATCCAAGACAATTATTTGTTCTTCTATAACTGTCTGGCTACAGAACTGCAATTTAAACTTTAAATCCTAAAGCGTGGTGGCAGCTCCACAGAATTTGGAAAAATGCAGGGAGACAGGAGCAAAGTCTTGGTGTTTCATGCTTATGGCTTCAGCTCAGTATCATCAGAATCTCTTCTGGCTGAACTAAAGCACTGAATTAAACTGAACCTACACTAAATCCTTCCACCTCCAATTTAAACCTACTATATTTTGCTCTTCTTGGTGTGGGCACTGGAAAAGCTTACCCTTTCTTTGCAGCAGCCTATTTGAAGTCCCCTATGTCTTTCTACATTACACTGTTCCCTAAGACAAACAACTTTAGGTTGTACTCTTTCCAATAAGCCATAATTTCTAAATTTCTTTAGAGGAACAGGAACAGCTCTGTAAAATATGCTGGACTTATGAGGTCACACATTTCTAAATTTCTCACTACTTTGGTGATCTGGACAGCATCCACGAGCCCACATCTTGCCATCCTGGCTCCATAATAAAAACAAACATGCTTAAAAGAACAGAGGTTATGAAGAAAATTATACTTGCATTCCTGGAAGACTTGAGCACAGTAAGTCATTACATTCCTTCCTGGTTTCCACCTTTCCCCAAGCATATTGTTATTGGTCATCAATTCAGAGCAGTTTAGGCACCCTTGAGAATCTGACCGACATAATTGATGAACAGATAATACTCAACAGAAATTTAGGCAATGATTAAATGATCTATGCAGAAGATGCAATGAGCCAGGCCCACCCACTGACACAAGTGCCCTGGGGAAGAAAAGCAGCATCACTGAACTATTCCTGTTCCTGGATGACAGCCACCAAGTCCTTGGGAGGTGGAACTTTGCTGTTGGCCCTGAATTGCCCCTTAGAAGAGGTTCAACAGCAGGAGGAGGGCACTAATGCACTGGCAAAGCACAAGGGACAGAGCTGTGTGTAATCTCAGGAGGGAGGAATACTGTGGTGTGTTTACAGCCCAGGGTAATACAAACAGGTATTTTTTATTATTCTCGTTTTGTTTTGGTTTGTCAGCTATTGTTGAAAGGGAGTCATCAGGAAATATTTATACAGATGTTCAGCTTCAATGCAAGACACAGTTTTTGTATCTATTAAGACAATTCTATTTTATAGAAAAACAAAAAACCCTTGTAAATCACAACATGTTGTCTTCATGATACTAGGATTTCATAATTTAATTAATGAAAGCATTATCTTCTATGATATCAGTCTATCTCAATATTTAGTTTTAATCTTAATCCTTAAGGTACAATCTGTTGAAGTTAATGGATGTACATTTTTATAAGATTACATAACTAGAAAAATAATATTTTTCTTTCAATGTGTTAATCAATTAAAGGGTTAATCACGTTGATGCTTTTTTGGTCAAATCAGGGCTTTAGCATCTACTGAAGCAAATGAGATAGGTAAACATTAATGTCAAGAAGCATGATCTAACTCCTGACTAAACAAAATATTACTTTGGACACAGAATTAAACATAAGCTCTGCAAAACCAAACCCTGGAAGTTTGTATGCCCTCAGGTCAAAATCATGAAACAGAAATTTCTCTAACTCGGATCTTACAGTGAACATAAACATTTAAAAATGTAATAATTCTTACTTTACTTGGGAACAAACTCACGTAAAGAAATACATCAGTGCAAGGTTAAAGTATCACATAAGCATCCACCAGCCACTAAAGCAGCAAACCTGGTTCTCACAGATCATCTCATTTGCTAAAAACTATAATACAAACATAGGAAACAAAAGATGTTGAACTGATGCTGAGCAGCTACACATTGTATGAACAGGTAAGGGTCCCACTGGCAAGAACTGCTGCTTTGAAATTTAAATCAATTATTTTATTTTTTTTTATATTTATGACATTTACAATGACATGTAGACAAGCAATCTCTTTCTAGTGAACTAGGAGACAGTTTTCTCTGAAGTGGGTGAATTCATTAACTGCAGTTAAGAAAAGTGTTGGCTTCCAGCTTCTGGAAAAACGAAGCTGCAATAGGGAGCTGTTCTTCAGAAGCAGTTTTTCCATGATTATTTAGTCTGGCAGTATTTGGAGAGCAGTTCTTAGTCTTTGACAGAAAGTCTGCATTTATACTCTACTCTGACACAGCTGAACACCAGACTGTAAAGTGTCCATACAGACCAGTGTACACATTAGTAAAACTCAATAAAAAGTCAGCTTGGATGGACACAAATCATTCTGATGCCCACAGCAGTGTTGAGAAGGCAGCTTAATATGTAACAAGAAAATCAAAAGTCATCTTTAGAGCATCCACTTTGTTATTCTTCATTTAATCACTGAATCTGTTCCTTTCATCTACTGAATGACTTTGAAAGTTACAAGAATATTTTCATTTCCCACAAAGGTAGAATAGATATAATCTACTGAAAGGGAAGCCTTTTTAGGACAAAATAACACACAGTACTCCTGAATAAATGCAATTCCCAGTCCACACTGGAATCCTTGCTTTGGGTTACACCAGATACTGAATCCCTTGCAAAGTTTTCAAGGAAATATATGGACATGAAAAACTAGTAACCACCTGTTAATATGTCTATACTATGCAATGGAATTTGGTGAACAGTGGAGGCAGCAACAGCCCCATAGTCTGAATAGTATCACCCAGCACTACAATCTTGTGTCTTAATTATACACATAGGGTGGTGTTACTGCTAAACACAGAATTCCCTAATTCAGGGTGCTAACTGTACAATTTTATTAGGTGCCTTTTACTGCAATTTCTACATTTAAAAGCTATATATTGTGAGTATACACAAGATCCACAAGAAAGTACGTGTTCATTATCTACATGGACAAAAAGATCTCCTGAACATCTTGGTGTTTCTGTTCCCCAGGGAGACAGACAGAGGAAATTGTATAAAAGCTGCAATTACATAACCTACTAGCCCACTCAACACAGAGGGCCACATTCATTTCCTCCAAATGTACAGGGATACACAGCAGTGCAAAGAAGACTGTTAATGAAGAAGAGGGCAATAGGCAAAACCCATGTAGGAAAACAGCTTTTATGGTTGCTGGCATTCTGGTTTGTCTCTAACTCTGTCACAAAAAAGGCCTGAAAGACAAAACCAAGGCCTTTTTTGTGACAGAGTTAGAGACAAACCAAGGCTGCACCTGCAGGATTTCCACAGGTGCCCACAGCAGCTGCCCACAGCAGCCCCATCAGTTCTGCTCTCACTGCCCCACACAGCAACAAACAGACCTCACCCTGTGATGCTCCTGGGTGCAATCCACCACAAAAACACAAGCCTGCTATTTACTACAAGAATTTCTCTGCTGATTCTGAACAAATCCCAGCCTTGTGTAAATCCTCCCTTGTGAGCCATCCCAGCCTCTGCTCCCTGGCTTGGAAATGCAGAAGGGGGTGTGCCAAGGGGAATGGAAATCACTAATACTGAAGTAACAGATTTAGAGGTCTGCCTAAACAGGGTTCATGCAGCCACAGCACACCCCAAGAGAATTCAGTGGCTCTGTTCTGCATTTGGGGGGCATGGCAAACAAGGAGGGAATTCAGCACGAGTGTGAAGAGTGAAGAAAAAAAAAAAAATCAATTGGTGGTTATGTGATGTTAGAAATTGCAATAAAGTATGCTGGCAGCTGTCACAGTTCTTCCACATTAACATTAAGAAGATAGGCTAGAATGGAATAAAGATTATTTTACTGACTTGATGAAAAAAGAACATCCAAGCTCTCTAAAATATGCTGGATTTTGATGAGGTCACAAACTTGACAGTGAATTGCCTTAGGAACTCAACTACTTTCTCTACCAGGGCACATGCTGGGCAATCCAAAACACACACAAGCCAAAAATGTGCAGACATATGGCAACAACAGTCTGCACATAGTGGAACCTAGAGCTGGAATAGGCTATAGCAAGGACTGGACAAAGAAAAGTGCCAAACACAAGCAATGAGTGTCTCAGGAATAGCTGAGTAGGTAAGAATCAGTTCAACCTGATTTCACTCAAATACTTTAATTTCAAGAAAACCACTGCATACTGAAAGCAAGTGTATTTCAGACATCTCAGGCAGTCAGGACCAGAACTGATAGCTCAAGACATGCAACAGTGGTTTCCCCAAAATATCTTATGAGGGTCAGAACACCTTAATGTCACAAGTGACCTTTATAGAAAACACAAAGAAATTTCTCCAATTTATCTAAACTGATTTTCAAATTAACTTGTTTACTTCTGAGACAGCCTCTAGTACATTCTGTTAAGTGTGGGGAAATGGGTCTGGAAGCCAAACTAAGCTAAATGAGTACTGGGCACTCTTTAACTAATTGAACCAAAGTCATAGAAGCTTGCTACATGGATTTAGGTAAATCAGCTTTAGCAAAAAATTTAGTTAGATCAGTGCCCATTCTACATTTAGGCCACAAATACAATTTCCACTTTGCACATTGCTTAGTTCACACTAGTAGAGCTTATAGGAAAACAAATGCAGTCCAATGAAGTAGACAGCACAATCACCCATTTCAGTCACACACATATAGCAGGATTATGTTTAAAACACTCAAAAGAGTTTACTGTGTCCAAATGAATGCACCTCTCTCAGCTACTTTCAGTCATCTAGGCCTGTACCTCAAATTATTAAAAAGGTGGGGAACTTGGATTCCTAATATTAGGTGCACTGAATTGCACCTCCAGGCCACACAACTGAGAAATTATATACCACAACTTTTAAGACCTTTTCAGGCAGATTTTGAGTAGTAAGGATTCTGTAACAGGGATATAATGGATCTGCAGATAGGATTAAAAACCAGATGCAGTTCTCTCACACTTTTAAGATTGTTAAGGCTAACTGTGTCTGAAAAGAGAGTAATATTGTTCATTATACTTACAGTTCTGAGCTGTGAGCCTATAGAGACTTTTGTGTTTTTTTAACATTACTCAATAACATGGAAAAAGAAGGGGGTATGGACTTTACCCATGTATTCTGTATTACAGGCTCAGACATCTGAACTCATGAGAAGCACCACCAGCTCTACAGATATAAAGACCCACACTTACAGGAAGAAGCCTTGCTGATGAATCATTCTACAGAGGAGCAACGGGTTACCTAAATTTAGAGAGTCCTCAAATAATAAAGAAAAAAAAAAGAGGAAAAAAAAGCAGAAAAATAAGTGAATTAGAAAAAGCAGAAAATAGCCTGAAGAAAATTAGTTTGTTCCAAAATGTAACAAATTCATGAAATAAGGATGATGATGATGATTCATATGCTTGAATTAAAAAAAAAAGAAATAAATCTAAATTTAGTGGAGAAGTAGAACTCTCTCTGACTGTGCATATGTAGGCAGTTTTCCTTTCCACACAATTATCAATAAGGCATTCTAAAGTGAACCTCTGGTGAAAGGTGTCATAAAATCATCATTTACACATACAGTTTTCATATGGTTTGTTGTTCCATTTCTTCCTGTTTGTTCCCAAATAATTCAAATTTTCATGCAGTAGTCTGATTATGAACACAGACAAAGCAGTTTATCAAGACTGTCTGACTCTTTAGTTGCCATCACTTAAATTCAGGAAAAGGGGTATTATAAATTTCCAAGCTTCATTTTTAATTTTTACTGTTCTGCCTCTCCCTGGGTCTCATCTTAATTGAACACATACATAAGTCTCCTAAACCTACTAATAAAAATGATAAAAATGCATCTTAGAAGTAGAGCCCTTTTGTGTTGTTGTTTTGTGGCAAACTTACAATGTGGCAATAAGAAATGCTTTTTTTATATACAGTGTTTATGATTTATAATGTCTTTTTATATTCACAGCAACACAGAAGAGGTGCTTTGCTTCACTGTTCACTTGGCATGTCTCTCTAATTCAGTGTAAAGAAGTCATGCTTGTAAGGAATGTAGAGCTGGAGTCCTCTGCTTGGCTCTAGGAGTTTTACTTTTCAAGAGGAATTTCAGAGTGAACTGTTTCTGCTATGGATTAGTGCCACAAAAAGTGGAATCATCATCCTTAGTATCAATGTTCTTTCAACAACAGCCTTAAAATAGGTTGTGAGATGAAGATAAAGCCTTCATTTGAGTATATCAGCTAATAAGACAGTCCCTTTAGGATAATTTTATTCAAGGCAATTTTGTAAAAACTAATGAGTTTGAAATTAAAAATAAAACTCTACACCACTCAGTGGTTTTCCTGAATTTCAAGTATTAAACATTTATCTTACTAGCCTCTTCCTACATGACCTATTTTTTATTTTCCTGTGCACTGAAATAAAAACAACTCAGTGTTTACTTCAAATTCACCATCTTAAAAATAGTCTTAATATTGCTACATACAGGTACACACTTAACTCAGGTAGTTTGCCTAACACAGTTACACCTCAATGCCAAATATGTTAAATATTTAACTTCAAAATCCCTTATCTAAAAAGCTACAGATACTGCACAACAGGCACCATGTTTAATAGAGAGTTATTAAGCACAGCATCAGGATTGTGAGCTATGGACTCTCCAGAAAATAAAAAGGAAATGCATGATACAGGATCCCATTCTAAAGCTTATAGAAGTAAACAGAAATTTTGCCATTCAGATAAATCTTCAGAGAGATTAATGGTAAACTCAAAGATTTAATATATTGCTTTTCAAAAGTAAAATACCAACTGTGTAATTAAACCTAAGACTGCAGCTTTGTACAAATGGACATTGAGGCTTCTCCCTGCCCTTCTCCTTTCTCTTCCCCTGCCAATACTTTATTCTAATCAGCTGAAGAATTCCCAAGGACTGTGATAAAAGCAAATATTTCACCCTACAAAATTGTTAACATGTATTATTTCTTCCCTAGGCAGCAGAATAAAACAAATCCAGAAGCAACTATAACCAACACAACCTATATTTCAGGGCATCATCTGTTCCTAATTTCTGGAGTCTTACTTAATTTATAATCTTCAAACAAAACTCCCCTCCCCAACAGGCCTTTTCTTTTCTCACTCTTGACCTTTTTATTTAACAGCCATTTCAAATGCATCACTTTTCTTCAGTATCCCCCAATTAGATTTCTCCTCTTAGATCCTCTCTCCTCAAGATCTTAATGCATTTCTTGCAGATTGGTTTCCTATTTATAGGTGCACTTCCATCCTCTGAGTCTGACAACACTCACTTTGTCCAGTATTCCCTGCATATTCCAGGAAATCCCCTCCTGACTCAGAGATCCCCAGACCAATGCAGAAGCAGTGTACTCCTTTTAAGCACAAGTAGCCTTGACTCCACAGAACAGTACCATGAACTCCAATCTTTAGGAAAACAAGGTATTTATCTAGGTAAGTCTTGAAAATAATTCCATTTGTAGGGGGTTTAACTCAAATATCACAGGAGTGAAGGAGAGTCTTCTTAACAACTAGTGCCAAACTCAGTTTAAAATGCACCACATATCATTATCACGGCTACCAGCTCAGCTTTTTCAGGGTCAAACTAGCCACTCATGCCAGAAATTGGCAACAACAACTAGAAATACACAAAATTATTTCTCCATGGTAAAATCCTATAATGAGAGTTTTGGAGTTTTTTAAGATATGCAGTGAACATGAAACCAGATCTGTCCTTACACTCCTGTTTCAGAACCAGCTCTCCCAAATTCAGAACACACATCAGCACAGTACATAAACAAAAGGGAAAGTGTGTGTGACAGACATGAACTTACAGTGCTATAAATTTTCTCCTGACAAATACTTTACAGTTGGTTTACTGACTGGGAGTGTGCACTGAATTCTAAGCAAAATGTTGGATGTTGGTTTAAGTTTTGACATTACTCTGTATTAGGCACCAATGCTGAAATCCAGCCTGTATTAAACAACTATTAATGATACACTAGAAAAGAGTTTTTCAAACCTCAAAACCTCAGAAGAAATCCACACAACACAGCCACTCTCTGTCAAAAGTACAGGCAGCCATCACTTCAGGTAGAAATTGAGCCAACTTGTTTATCCTGCACCTTGTTTGCTCCAAAGCAATTAACCGAATGAAGAAATCCCTCGCCTGTCCACGACCACAGCAGACTTCAGCCTTGCCAACTGCTGTCTTCTGGCACTCATTCAGCCAATATTGTCACATGCTTCCAGCACGTCCTCAAATCTTGGCCAGACATAACTAAATGTTAGTTTTGTTTTGGTTTGCTTTGTTTTTCCCCAACAGAAAACACTGCAGCTAGACGACTAATGAATTTCCTGTAATAAGTCAGTCCAGCTTCCCTAAAATATATTTCCTGATACAATAACTCAGTATAGCTTCCACTTGTGAAGGAAAAGGAAAAAAAAAAAAAAAAAAAAAAAAAATTAGTGCCCCAGAATCTTCAAAACACTTAAATTTCAATGTCAGTGCTCTTCCTGTGGAAGCTCCATGGCTTTCACATTAGATAGCAATTCACATTTCTGATAATAAACAAAATGTTTGGCTTTGTTCCACAATAAACTGTTACACAACATGTTACACATCTTGCTCATGAGAATGCATTCACCACACACAGGACAAATTCACCATCTCTGCAGGGAGAACTTACAGCTACAGCTCTTGTACATGAAAAGCAGGACACAAAGATGGGTGTTATTTCAGAATTAAGGATTAACTTCTGTTGAAAAAAATCTCATACCAAAATTTAGAGTAACTCAATTACAACACCACTGTATGCTTAGCCAACACTGATCTATATAATTAAGTACAAATTGCTAATCTATTAAAAAGCAGCAGAGAATAGCAACCAGCTTTCAGCAACTAATGCAAATGCTCCTGAAATGCAAAATTAGATGCTACTGTAAGTATTGATGGCACTGGCCATGCCCTTGGAGTCCCAGCCTTTTTTAAAAGCCTGATAAAATGCATCCCCTAGAAAGCAGCTACAGAACACAACCAAGAATCACCATGAGATCATTCAACATATTTATCACTCTAATATATTGCAGATCAAATTGACAGCAGAGCCAACTGTAAAGACTGAACATTTTTCACTTTGAGACTCTACATTCTGCTGGACTAGAATTTAACTGCACGGGCTGAATACCAAAGGTCTTTGCAGACATTCAGGGAAAAGTATCAAATTCTGCAAACTTTCTGCTTAATAAAATTTTGGAAGAAAAACTACAGCAGACCAGTATGTGCCACCTTAATCCATGATTTTAAAGGTCTTTTCTACTGTTCTATGGTTTTAATTAATTCTTCTTGTGTTTACATCCAACAAAGCAACTATTACTAAGATGACTGAAGAGTTTTCTTCCACACACATAGCTTCAGTTCACAAAATTGTCACTGTTTTCTTACTGAAATAAATTATTTTTTTTCTGTATTCTTCAGGTGTAGGATGTAAGCCTTCTTCTCTGAATACACTCTTCCATTTCTGCTCTGCAAACACTATTATCAGATCTATTATTGAGGATTTCCTCTCATACTCATTACTGCACACATTCAAATTACTACACAGTTACACTTTACTTCTACCATAGATTTATTTATTTCTAAATGAAATTTTAAAAAAGAGGGACCTTTAAATAATTATGTATGCTTAAATTTTCAGGCACAGAAACCAGCAAACAATCCCCAACCTTCTTTAAAAATTACCTAGGCCCTCCTTTGTACCATATTTTACAGTCACAAACAAAAATACAATTCTTCCCTTTTTATAAACTCTGCAATTTAAACACTAATTATTTTTTAATTTATTTGTTTTTATTATCTAAGGCAAAAGAGCATTTGTGTCTTCCCAGTCTGCAGTCAAGGGTGAACCACAGAAGACATAAACCTGGATTTCCAGAACTCCCTGCCAGAACTTTAGTGCCTGATCCCTCTTAACCCTCAGTGTCCTCCAAGCCTGACCAAATGAGTTCATTGTGAATAATCCCTACACCATTCCCAGCTTTCACTCTATTTTGACATTCTGCATATTCTGCTTAAATGTTGGTTTCATGGCTTTATGCTTCTCATTAATCAATAATCTTCACAAGAAGCAGAGGTGTATGAACTTAACTTGAATTGATCTTCTACTCCTCTCAAAAAAAGAACTAAATGAAAAAAGATGAATAATAAAACAGGCTGTAATACTTCAAAGACGCAAAATCACTGTGTGTGTTATCAACATGACCTGATGTCAATGATTGCCAAATCTGGTTTTATTTCATATATCCCCTTACTAAAGCTGAAAAAGGGAAAACTGCATCCCTGGGAGACTTGGTTTTCTTAAAATGTCTTATAAAATGTTATAAAGAATGTATGTTGTGACAAGCAGGAATAACTTTATTTGGCTCTGAGATGAGACACTTCACAGAAAATAAGATGTTTTCAGTTGTGTAATTCCTTCAGGTTTCTCCCACATTTAGTGACATAAAATTTATAAAGAATGGAACATTATTCCTGTTACCAAACATGATTAATTACTGTATGCCAGTACTGTAATATAGATGCATATCTAGTAAGATTGATCCATCACAGCCTAAAACAGCAAGATATTCATACAGTCCACAAAACTCTACTAAGAAAAAAACTCTACTCAAACTTACAGCCAGGAGCTGAATTAAACATGTAAAAGCAAGAACACTGAATTAAGTAATGAAATCTAGGATGCAGCCTTCTTCCTTAAAATCTTCAAGGACAAATTGAAAATCAAAAGAAAATCTTAATGACTATCAGAACTACAGGTTAGAAACACCAATGTATTTTTTTATAAATGTGTGTGTGTGTGCATGTACATACATCAATACACACACAAAATATTTGCATCCACATTTGTATATACAGGGGTAAGAACATCAGAAGTCTGAAAGCACTAGGATCCCAAACATCCTCTCTTCTGTCTCACACTCACATTTCACCCCGTTTTCACATTTCTTCAGTGCACACAGTTGTCACACTGTACTCATCTGAACAGTAGAACTTCAACGAAAAATTTAGGTCACACATTTTCCCCCAGCCTCCACTTTTCTGAAGACTTTCCCAAGCAGAGACAAGGCTTGGGTTTCTGGAGGCAACATATTACTCACAGCACGATTAGGAAACTGTAACAATTACCTTGTTATTTTAAAATTGCTTTGCCAGTAAAAACCAAAGCAATATTTGCAAAGTTTGTTCATTATAATTACTAACACACACCTCCAGACCCCTACTTGCAAGGAGCATTCAAACAGCAGCAGTACAAAATAAGATTTTAATATTTCTTCACATTTTAGAAAATTAGCTCTTCATATTTGAAGAAAGCAGGTATCATTTCAAATAGGAATGTCTTCACCTCACAAATCTGTCAGGACTCTATTGCAAGAGAGATTATTCTAATGAAATACAAACCCAACATAAACTACATCTGCACTTCTCTAGAGACTAATGGGTACACTTCTGCTACCAAATACTAAATTTAAATGTCTTTCAATTGTTGAGAATACAAAGTCATTGGAATTTTGCAGAGTTTTCATTTCAGTAAGTGAGGCAAGCTATCATAGCTACCACACTTTCAAAGAAAAACTGCTAACACAGCTACTAAAGCAGTATTCACAGTAGATAGGTATCTACAGCTATCAATGCACTTCAAGCCATTGCAAAATGGTAAATTTTAACACAAAAACTTTGGAAAGGGCATTGATTCAGAAGTACTAGAATAGCTAATCATTGGCTCAGTGACAGTGCAAGATGCTGAATGCAACACAGGGCAGCTGAAGAGTGAAGAAACAAGTTAAGAACCAATTTTGGAAGCCCTTCAATGATAGTTTGGAGAGACACTTATTGCTGTCACAGCTCCTGGATGGAGGTGCAGACTGTACCTACTTACCATAACCATTTCAAAAATATCATAACCTAGTCATTAGGGAAATAATTTTGAAAAGATTGAAAGATCAAAGCTCCCATCTCTAAAAGATTAGGGAAGTGGCAACTGGAGCAAGAAGTTTAAGTAGATAAACCTGCAGTTCATAAAAACCCATCAGCTTCCACCCTTAAAACAGTGACCATCAGTCAAAAGAAACACACTTGAAATATCTTTGCCAGTTTTAAGGTTTGGCTGGCTATATTGTGACAAACCAAGACAATGAAAACGTTCTTTGCTTCAGTCCATAAAGGCTCATTTTTTCCCAAGACATAATTTTCCCTGTTATTAAATATTTATTTTAATTTTTAACTCCCCTGGTTCATTTTTCTGCTATCAGAGCACCAACTTTAAAAATGCAGTTACTAACCAAGGAGACCTTGTAGCTGCAATGCATCAAACCAGTTTTGTTGACCATTCACAGGTCACTGCACTGTTAGTTTCACATGCCTGTTTGGGAGACAAATGACAACCACAGCCATTTGTTTCCCAAGCTGCACAGGTATAACACCTAGGCAATCAGGAAAATAACTCTGCCTTGCTGTCAAGGGTCTCAATTCTCAAATTTGAAACTATATTCAAACAGCCTCTATACAGCCAGCAATAAAATTCACTGGCCAAAGGATTAAGATGCCTAAGGTGTTTAAATCAATACACAATATTACCAGATAATGAAGAGATAATGAGTTATACAGCAAAGCTTATGTTCAACACCTACATTGATATCCTACCACTTGATTTCTACCCTGAAAAAGAGCTGATGTCATTTATTATACCTTTTACTACATACACTTTTGTTTCTAAACCATGAAATTATGAAACACCATCATTATTAAATAAAACCACATCATTATTAAATAAAAGGGAAAGAAGGTAAGTTTGGAAAACCAGAACCTACTTCTTCAGAATAGCACAGATTCTTTCAGTTGGAAGGTTCCTACAACAATCTAGTCCAACTGCTTGACCACTTCACAGCTGAACTGAGTTATTTATAATTTTTTTAAAATAATTTTGCAGGCCAAGGGAAGAACATTCAAGGTGAAATTCAGAGGTGTGCATCAATTACATTCTAAAATTAAAATCTGACGGTAGTTATCAGATCTAGAACTGCAAATGCAAGAAAATTTATTTTCCAAAAGAGATCAGAAACCAGGAAGATGAATAAGGTTCTTCTCCAAACTATATCTGAATTCAGCTTGGAATACTGAAAAATTCCTGTCACAAAACAGACATGCGTAACACTTTTGATGATGTTAATAAAAAAATATCAAAGTTATCTCTTTCAGCTTTTAACAATCATCCTCTGAAAATGAAGATACTCCTGAAACCAATTATTAAACATAACTGCCATTCACAGTCGGATTACCAACTGCCAATAAAGACTATTGCTCACTTGAAAAGTTCAGAGAATTTTTAAACACTTATGTAAAAATAAGGACCATTGAGGACCTCTCCTTTGATATTGTCTAAGAACTCAAGAAAATTTATATCCATTTTTATACTTCAAAAACATTTTTACATTTTTCTGTAATGTAAATTTCTTACATTAAGAAAAACATTAAAGTTCTGTTATTGCACAGACTTTATATAAAATATTAATTACTACATATTTGATTATCCTTAATCTTACAGTACATAGCATATAAAAGCCTAATATTTCGTGAATGTTCACAATCTGAGAAATTTTTTAGGCAAACAGGAATGTGATAGAAGACATTATTATTCCCCCCACTCCTTAAGACTGCCCACCAGCAGCAGGGTGCTGCTGGGGATGGTTCTCTTGCTCAGTGCTGCAGCAGGCACCAACACAGTCCCCTTGGCAAAACTGTCATGAACTCAGCCTGTGCTCTGCCTTATGGCAACAACATGCACCCAGAACACTTCCTTTTTCAACTCCACTAAATTCATTTTCTCCAATACAATTTTATCTGCTATTAACTGAGTTTCAGCATTTGATTTCTGTTGCTCTAAAATCCCAGGTACGATCAGATCCCCAATATTGGAATAGCCTTGTGCTTTTATCAAAGCAACCATTTTAGTGGGGTGAAAGTCCTTGCCAAAGAACTGTTTTTCTAAAGATAATGATTAAACAGTTAAAATGAAGTTTACTGCTATATATCTACTATATCTTTAGTACTCTAAAAATTATCCAAGCCAAATGCACAATCTTCAAGAGATACTTTTATAAAGACTAGGCAAAGTGGAAAAATGTAATTCTCTATGCTATACATTAATGAAAATGTAAACATTTTTATGTTTAAACTATACTTATTTAAAACTACACTTATTTCAGAAACAAGCTTAGATCATATTGAGTGTCATACTTCATGCATATTAATGAACTCTACCACACTATTCTGCACTGGGCTAAGAGACTGTTCCTGTTTACAGCATTTTGCTGGAATATTATCAAAGACCCAATATCTAAGTTTCACCCAGAAACACTAAGAAACTACAAAAGGCTGTCTGTAACAAGAAAGAACTGAATTATCACACTACTGTAATAATTAACCTACTGGTAAAAAGACCAAAACAACAGCAGTATCTTGGAATTTTCAGCTTAAAAGCAGCAGGGGGAATAATAACATACTACTATAATACATAATTAGATAATTTGATTTTCAAGCTTCAAGCCACCACTTCAGCCAGGAAATCTGTAAAGCAAATCACAAATCATAAGAAATTGTATTTCATGTGATTAGATGGCATTCTATTTTTAACACATCTGATTAACAGATGGAAGTGGAGTTTTTCCTTCAAAACTCCTTTAGTCATCATAAAGTAACAACAAAGATGTTAATTAAACAAATTAGAAGAACAAGACAAAAAAAAACAAAAAGGTGTGATTTCATGTTCATTCTCTACAGCTATTTCTACAGCATCTGAAATTACAGTTACCATTTAGTTATATCAACATATACACATGTATATGATGTACCAGATCATCACTACAACTTGAATCCCTTTGATCATGTTAATAAGTATCATCAAGACAAAAATAATATATTTGTTTATCAGAATAAATTATTTCTTAGGTGTGAAATATTCTCATGTTTCAGCCCTCAGATCAAGGGACAAGGCTCTTTGGAAGTAAGAACATGTGTAAGTAAGACTGGACGTAGTTCCCCTATTTCCTCTGCATATAAAATTATTGAATAGTCTTGCTTAGCATTTTTTTTTAATAACTTCCTTTATTCCCATGCAATTACTGATTTATACTGGAAAAGTGTGTGCTTCTGAAAGAACAAGAGTGTGTAAAGGAACTGTGTAACTATAAGAAATACAGCAAGTAGACCAACATCTAATAGTTTGATACTCTATTACCATATCAGTATTTATTTGCTTAACTAATTTACTCACAATAAAAAAAAATTTAAAAAAACAACCAAAACAAAAATCCCCACAAGTTTTTACACTGAATCAGTAAGTTAATGCAAACCATGCTGACAGAAGTGAAGTCTAAAGAAAAGTTTAGTAAAGAGAATTAAAAGGAAACACACTACCCCCACTGGGTGCCAAATATAGAGAGCATAAACCTTTTTTTTCCAGTTATGGCTGAAGGAAACTGTCCTTCCCTAAGATGAGCCACAAATCTGAATTACAGGACGAGCAGAAACCATCTCTGGAGAAATGAGCACTGCTGAAACAGCACCTGATAATCAGAAGTTCTTTCTTCCCACTTAAAACTACTGGACATTGCCTTTATAAGAGATTATTGAAATATTAAAAATTTATAGAGGGAGCCTTTCCTCTTTTCTTATTCTTCTATCTTCTGCAAGGCACCTTCATAGGAAGGGAACAATGATGTTCTGCCAATGAACACTGAGGAAGAGAAGGACAGGCAAACTCTACACAAACTTCTCTTACAGTATATTAAAGTTCATACAGTGAAGGATATTAATCAAGGATATGGAATTTGTCTGAGTTCTGAACTTTTTTGATTATGACTTAACACAAATTCACTAAATCAAGCAAAAATGCTGATTCCTTTATAGGGTATTGATTGCTGTATTTACTTTGGACTAAGTACCAAACACCTTAAGAATAAAAGGACCTTGAAGATACCAATTCTCTTGCATCTCTTATTTCATATTCTGACTGCATCACATGATGGGCATGATAACGTGATTCCTCATCTGACAGTAGCACTGAAACCTATACAACACTCATCCCAAGCTTTGAGCTATTCCTCCCACCACCATCTCAATCAGTTTGAGGATAAATTCTCATCCTTAAAGTAAACCATTTAAGAATTTTATCACTGTAAACAAACATGACAAATACTACATTCTATATTAACTACATAAAAAAGAAAGCATTGTCTGCCAGATTTCCCAATTTAAAATTCTTCTCACACTGTTACTATATTGGGCTGTGTCTAATTAGGTGATTTCCACTTCCAGATACACCAAAGCAAATTCAACCTAAGTCCATTAACCAAATTATTTCAGTCACTGAAAGACAATCTGGCTGTATGCACGTGAACATACCTAACAGCATCTAATTCTGAAATGATAGGACAGATCATCTCTGTCATTTGTGTCAGAGCCACGACAACGTCCTTTTCCCAGATGAGTAAGTGACAGTGAGAAGGCTGTTTTCAATGGGAAGAGGAAGCGAAGAGCTGGCTTGTTTCCATGGAAACACTAGCAGCATCAGGCAGAACAGCTGTAGAGGAAGAGGCAGAAGTTAGGAAGGCAGAAATCTTGCTGGTTTTACGTCACTGATATGTCAGTACCATCAGAGACCATCTACACTTAGGGTAGATCAAGCCAGTTGATTATACATCATGTATTAAGCTAGAATTTCCTACTAGGACTTTAAAAAGCCAGCATGCCAGAATTAAATTAATAAAAATTACTTACAATGTGATTTAATCAGCCCATGTATACATGAATCTACAGAGTGTATAAGTATCTGTAACAGTAATGTCATTAGGAACACACCTTGATGTGTCTTTCTTAAAGACAGCTCCCACAGTGTAAATGCTTCAAGCAGAATGACTGTCTTACACCAATTTAATGCAACTGACTATTTTCCCACTTGTAAATAAATTCAGTGCATTGATTACTAACAAAAGGAATACTCTCTTTGAAGCATCACCCTTAACTATTTTCTTTGTGCCATTTTCAGACAGATGTCTGCCTAATAATCAGTTGGTAAAATCTAAAGTATACCTGCTTTTGTCATTGACTAAATACAGAGAGTAAAAATTTCCATTTATGTATTAAAGGGCTTCCTATCTATTAAGAAAGCAAACCTTTGCTATTCAGTATTAATATACAAACATATATTCTGAGATTAATGTACCTGCACCATTCCATTCACAGTATTTCAGACTACTGCAGCAGTGTTGTTTCCACCAAAAATAAAACCTGCCTTGAATCAGAACAGGCAAAGCCCTAAAAATATAACTCACTTCAGTCATTCACTATAGTACATGACAGGCTTCCTAAATCAAGGCTTTCTTGACAGGTATCAAAACAGGTATCTAGGTACCTGGAGAAAACATAAGCAAGCCACCAAATAAACACGTAAGTTATCTTTGGTAAGAATGTTCTGTAACATAATTTCTGTATCTTTAGCCTCTCGAGGGAATCTGTAAAATCATATTTTTCCCATCTCCCATCCCACTCATTCAGCTGATTCCTCACCTCACCGAATGTTCAAAGCTGGTGTAGATGCAACGGGTCACTGAAAGGAATCTCTGACAATTTAACATCATATAAAGCAATAGAGGGGAACTTTATTTCCCTCCAAAAATACCACCCACTGCTCAAATACATGCTCCCCATGTCACTGTAAAGCAGCTCAGTATTTTTAAGAACACTTGCAAGAGGTATCTTGATGCCTAGACCATAAGCCTTTTGTGGGTTTATTTGCATTGCAGTGAACATTTACTGACAGCAAGCTTAACAAACACTTGCTAATTAGGACTTCTATTTCCTTGTAAACCAAGTAATTACGATCTTTCCTAGAGATAAAAACCATAGCAAAGGGGTGTGCAAGCTGCCTTCAGCTGCTGCAGAGGGCAGTGCCAGCTCAAGTGCCCTGGGCCATGCTGCTTAACTACCCCATGTGGCAGCTGCTCTCCCCTTATCCATGAACAGATTTATAGTCTTCTCCAAACGTTAAGGATATATAGCTATGGACTTGGTGAATTTCAGGGCCATTTTTGCATTCCTGCACTCAGTACAGGAGTAATCCGTAATCCTTAGGAAAAATCAATGACAAATACTAATTACTTCTTTAAACAGCATCATTTTTCAACTATTATTCAAAAATAAAAAGGCTTTAGAGGTAATTACTTTGAAATATGATATTTGAGATGAGCATTCCAGTTCCTGCTGGACATCTGCAGACACTTTTGAACTCAGCACTTAATATTGCCTCTTGTGCTTTCTTACAAACTACTCAGATGTATCTTTGCACTTTACTAAAGCAAAGAAGTTCCTGGCACTTAGGAGCTACCACAATCACTTACAGATATTAACCCATGAAACAGGCACATGTTTTAGTCAGGTAAGAATTAGGTGTCTTTTTCAGAGACATTTAAACCAAGGCATGAAGGCTCAGTCTCCCAGCACTCCTCCTGCTGTGCCAGCCCCTAATGGCAGTAGATTTCCATATCTCCATAACAGCAGTGTGTCAAACAGCCCTTGGTGAATGATCGCTCCATTCCGCATGCAGTGAAAGGAGCACGGCTGCACTCTTTAATTTCATTTCACGCTCTATGAAATCCAGAACGACAACATGAAGACAAAAATAACATTCAGACCCAACTCCTGAACTTGGGAAACAAAGGAAAGTGTTGCAGGTTTCAAAGCAATCACATATGCATGGGTTACATTTCATATTTACAAGGTCTGTGTTTAGTAGATGTCGCTATCTGACTATTAAATTGCGTGCGCTAGAAGTTGAATTTTTTTAGAATCTCGACTAAAGTAAACCCTCTTGTCAACAAACTAGTTCCACTATTTATATAACATCACTGGATGGTCTTGCTAGAATAATCTTGTGCGTGCACTATCCCCGAAGAGGTTACCATGGCAACTTATATTTGAATTTCTATAAATTTCTATTTTTAGAGATCACAGTTTCGAATAAAGAAAATCACAAATATTAAGTACCATTTCATTAACAGAAAATATCCCATTTTTATCAGCATCATAATTCCCAAAAAAGACTCTAGTGAACCTAAATCAGTAATGCTAAAAGAAAATAATTATCACAGTTCTTAGAAAAGTTCACCACTAAGCAGCCCCATCATAATCTAAGTGGTGTATGAGTCAGTAACTAACACTGTGAGGAAAAGATTGATGTTCAGAATTTTGTCTTGATTTCAGCAAGCCCAGGATTTCACTCAAATGTTTTTAGAGTTAGTCATCATATCAGCTGACATAAAACAAGAGTGTATTTGCCAGAAAAAGGGCTCTTGTTTCAGGTGTGGAAAAACATTCTCAGTTCCAAACTAAGGTTACCATCACCTTAAATTACAGTGCTCAAGAGTGCTTACTAAGTGCAAGTCCTTAAATACAAATTCCTTTTAATGCTTTAAAACCCACCAGAAATTCTTGAAATTGACTCCCTACCTGAAAGATCAAGTACAGATCTTCAGAAAATGAAAATACAGATTTAGACGCTGTTGTGAAGGTTCTGACACTGCCGTATTCTGGATGCCTGGGTTTGAGATCAGAATAAAATCTTTAAAACAGTTACGTTATAAAAAGGCAAATACCCTATCTTCTAAGAGATTAATATTGTCATGTGTCAATTTCCTACTGCAGTGTCAATTACAGTATTCATTTAGCAAAACTGAAATATCTTCACCCAGGCCACTAATGGCTCAGGATGACCTATTACAGACGGAAAATTTAGAAAGAAAGTTTGACAGGTTCTGTCAAACCCAAGTGCAACTCCAGGGCACGAGAGCATGCCTACTTTCCTATTTCTCCTGGAATCCTCCATTTAGCACTTACTCCATACTTCTCAGTTCTCCAGCAAAGTTGAGCAGGAAGATTCTCTGTCACAGAAGCTGCAGTTTTGACACTGTCAGCAACTTTCCACAAGACAGTAGGTGAAAGAAAACCTGCAGGGCAATCACCACATACACTACAGGTTGTCAGGTAACTGACAGCCAAATTTTCTTTAGGATTCAGACAGCTGAGATGTGAGATGTGGGTATGTCACTGATGAGCAAAGAGACACTTTAGCTTTTAGCTTTTCTTCAGAACCCATTCTTTATTAAAAACTTATTTTAAGAATCAACTGGAGCCAGCTCTCAAGGGAAAACATACTGGTAGGCAACCTTCAAAACATAAACAGCATTGGCACTCAGCAAGTGACAGTAGTAATTGTGAGGACTTTTACTTTCTCTTTAACTTACCTCAATAAGCTCACAGGGTGAGCAGCAGAAACTGCATCATGCCATGGGTTACACTTCCAGAAGTCACTAAATCACACAATTAAATCACAGATCTATGAGACTGCCAGCAGAATAGGTGGAACTGATTAGGAGATTATACCCACCATAACCGCACTTTCTGCAGAATAAGGTTTAGCTCTGAATACTTCATGGAAGTCCTGATAAATACACTACAAAATACTTATTGCCATTTCATTATCAAACATTTCCAGTTACAAGTCCTTTGTCATGTATTGCAAGGAGGATTTGCTGGTGGCTGCTTTTCTGGTTAAATTAGAGACACCACTGTATATTTCTCTCAAAGGAATTACAACCATTTGTTTGCTCCAAAGCCCTGAGTTAGAGAATGAACCTGTATCACCGCTGGCAACTGCAATGAAAAGATAGAACTAAAATCCAAGACATCAAAGTATAAAGTAGTGTGCATAAAAATCTAGAATCCCTATCTAAGTAAGAGAAAGTCAGCATGATCACTTACTGCCTTGTCCCCAGGCCCTCAGTCACAGTCAGGGTCACCCTGAGAAATCAATGGAGGAAGAGACAGGGTGACCCCCTGTCACATTCACTTTGCTGAACCAGGATCACCTACCAATGCAGCAAAGCTCAGAAAGTACTGAGGTCACTCTCCTGTGTCACTGTCACCACCTGACCCCAAACCAGAGACCTCAGGCCAGCTTCCCCAGCCCCAAAAGCACCTTCATGCACCTTCAGGGAGACAGAGGGTGCTGCTCCTGCTCACACCCACGTACAAACAGGTCCACAGTGAGTCACCCCTCCACACCCGCACCCAGACCAGGGGTGACTGGGGTTCCCTTGCAGGTGTCTCGGGGCACAGCTCCCCCTCACCTCCACGCTCCCACGAGCAGGATGCTGGCACAGCGGGACCCCCGCGCTGCCTGGCATTGCCTGCGGACGCGGAGGGGACCAGCATCACCACCCCACGTGGAGCGACGTGCCCTGGCAGCGGCGCACCAGAGCATCACTTCTGCACGCACCCCCCGAGCGGGGCCAGCCTCCCCGCGATGCCGGCCCCGCTCAGGGACCCCGGCAGCCCCTCGGCTCCCAGCCCGGTGGGAGCGCCGCCGGCGGCGCTTACCCTGGCGGCACGGGAGGAGTAAGGGTCCTCGAAGAGCGCCCAGACGCGGGGCTGCAGCCGCCGCCAGCGCCCGCCCTTGCCCTCGGCGGCCCCCACGTCCTCGATGCCCAGCCTCTTGGCCGCCAAGTCGTCGTCGTCGCCGTCGGGGGGCGGCTCGCCCGTCAGCAGGTCGGGCGCCTCGAAGATGTCGAGGGCCTCCTCGGCGTCGCGGTGCTGGCGGTAGGTCATCCAGCAGCACGGCTCCACGTCGGTCTCGTCGATGCCCCAGAAGGCCAGCTCCTCCTCGAAGAGCGGCCCGCACACGTCGGCGGGGCAGTGCAGCTTGCCGGTGCGGTAGTAGTTGAGCACATAGGCGAACACCCCCGGGTGCCGGTCGAAGAAAAACTCGCAGATGCCGCCGCTGCCCCGGGGGCTGCAGCCGCTGCCGGGCTCCGGGCAGCCGCCCGCCGGAGGCGGCGGAGGGTTGGGGGGCGGCGGCGGCTCCTCGCCGCCCGGGGACTCGCCCTGGGACTCGCAGGCGAGCAGAGCCAGGCGGGTCCCCGGCAGGGTCTTCAGGGTGCTGCGGTAGGTCTCGTGCCGCGTGCCCCCCACGTTGAGGATCACCCTCTCGTTGTCCTCGAGCTTCCCCATCGCTCCGGGTGGGACATGACTGGGGCGAGCGCGGGAGGCGGCGGCGGGCAGCGGGAGCGGGGCGCGCCGGTCGCTGGGCGGGGGGCAGCCGGTCGCCGGCAGGTCCGCGGCGGACGAGCTTCTGCCTTAAACGCAAACAGAAGAAATCGAGGAGAAGCCCCACAGGCACCACCGCAGGAGGAGCGTTCCCCGCGGTCACGGCCTGTCCCAGACCCCTCCCAGGATCTCCCGCACTCCGCGGAGAGCCCTCCCGGCCCGGCACCCACCGCCGGCCAGCTCCGCACGCTGCTTCGCGCACGGCTCCGGGCTGCCTCCCGCTTCCCTGCGAGCAGGCTACCGAAATGGCACTGCTGCTGCTTCGACCGCCTATGGATCCGCCACCGTCCCCACCCCCTTCTCCCTCGCGGGGCTGTGTGAACCGAGCTGATGGAACAGAAAGTGTACGGTTAATTATTTAATGGGCATCTATCTTTTATTATCCTAACAGCTTAATGAAGGGGAAAAAAAGAAGACTTAGATATTTTTCTCTTCCTCCCCACCCCCACTGTGGGAGGAAGGAAAGGGCTGCTTTTTGGGAAGCAATACCGAGCACCCCATAAGCGCAGGCAGCAGGCGTACTCTGGGAAAAGCCGTCCGTGCGGAGCTCGGCTGGCTACTTTCTCTGACAGACCGCGAAGGCGAGCGCGCATCTCGGGGAAGGGACAGGTGGGCTCAGCGCCGCCGCCGGTCTCTCCCGCTCCCCGCCGGTCCCTCCCGCTCCCCGCGGTCCCCCCGCCGCTACCTTGGCCGCAGGAGCGACAGCGGCTTCTGTCCCCGGGCGGCTCCGGCCCCAGCCGCTCTCCGCGCCGCCCTGCCAGGCGAGACTACTTGTTGTCGGCTCGGCTGTTTCTCCGCGTTCAGGTGGCTGTTTCACCTCCCTCCATGCCCAACTCCGACAGGCGTAACAGCGGCTCCCGCCGCCCGCGCGGAGACCCCGCTCCCCTCATTTTACGGGGGGGACGCGGCCGCTCCACGTCGGGGCTGGGAGCGGGGAGCACCGGCGGAGCGCCGAGCCATGGGCACCGGGCACCGGCACGGCCGCGGTTCCCGCGGCGCTCCGGGCACACGAACCCAAAGGTGAAATCGCGCCTCATTTGGGGCCGCAGCTCCGCCCCGGGGCGGAGGCAGGGGCAGCCGAGCCAGCCCTACACACCCCTCCGGTCCCGCTACCAGCCTGGGGGCGCGACAGCGAAAACAAACACTGCATCTTGCCGAAAAAGACACCACCTCCGCTCCTGATACACGGCCACTTGGTTCACTTCAGTGAAACACGCGGGAAGGGAGCGGGGCTGAGAACAGCTATTTTTCGGAGAAATGCAGACAAAGCAGCCGTAGCTACAGGTGTCTGCGGAGAGCTCGGCCCCCAGGAGAGGAGCACGGAGCGCCCGCACCGCCCCGGCCGCACTGGGAGCACTTCAGGCTTCGTGCGCTGCATAGGTGCGAGGTTGGGTGTGGCAGAGGGGATGGAACTTGAGAGTCCCCAGTAATGTATGAGGGAAACCAATGCCTGTGCACTGTAGTATATGAGAGAGTCCCGTATCCCTGCTTCCAAGCCAGCTAGGTTATTTTCTACAGCCTACACTGCTGCCTGGTTTCAGCTGGGTTGGTCAAAGGGAAAGAAGCTTCCAGCCCCAAAGAGAAAATACAACATGAGGTGATTCCTCTTGCCGCTTCCTCAAAAGAAAAAATAGTCTTCCTCCACGCAGAGGGTATTCCCTGGCCTGAAGGAGGGCAATGGGTGGAATAATGGTGTCTGGAACGTCCTCTTTCCGCATCAGAGCCTTCGGCTGGGCACTCGCTGGCGTCTGGAGGGCAAAGCTCTGCTGGAAGCAATGCTCTGGGGACACTCTGCTTAGACCAGATTGCTTTAACCCAGATCTGTCTCTATGTGGCATCCATGATGTAAACACAGGCTCCCAAAGCAGCAGCAACTTTAAGGAATGGGTTTTGGAAGCTTTCTCCAGATGTACATTTTAAAGTTCCTAAAAAAAAAAAAAAAAAAAAAAAAAAAAAAAAAAAAAAAAAAAAAGAGCAAAATCTATCCTGCCACAGCAGATATAATCAGTTAGTGAAAACCCTTGGAATCAAAATTAATATTCAATGACATAGTTGAGAATGCAGTCAAAAAGGTTCTACCATCCTAATGCCACCTATGGCCTCTCATGCTATACTTGATTTTCTTTGCAGATGGGATTTTTCTGAAAAGGGGACATAGAGAAGGAGTGAGTAAGACAAAAGGAATCTTCATTGTCTTCTCTCTGACCTACAAGAGGTTTTTGGAGAAATGCAACACATTAAAGCTCTGCAGCATTCATCCATTATTGAAAACCATAGGGTGGCAGTAGCTGCCAAAACACTACAAAAACTGTATCATGACTGAGTACTAGGACTTCCTTCTGAACCATCACTGTGTGCTCCAGTCCCCCATCTGTGCCCAAGTTAACAAGTCAATCCCTCCAGAAAAACAACACACAAAACAAAAGCAAAAGCCCTAACAATAACAAAATCAACAACCCCCCCTAAACCAAGCCCCACTAACCACTCCCTAAAAAAAAAAAAACCCTCACAACCCACCCAAAATCCTGAGAAACCTGAGACTAACAAGGATGGCATCTCATAAACAGAATTTTTACATTCATACCTGTAATGCTATTGCCATGAAAAAGGCATGTATTATGAGCAACCTGTTGACACTTCAGACTTGTAAAGCACTCAGGGGATTTTGTTGTATGGTAAGAATAAGCAACAGAAAGAATTTTTCTAATAGGTAAGAAAAGGAATGATCTCTTTCAGAATATAATAGTCCTTCAGTCATATAAAAATTTCCACATTCTGTAACTTGTCTGTTACTAAATATAATGCTGCTAATTTCCGTGTGTGTCATTCTTCCTTGTAGTTTCATCATGAGGCAGACTTCTCAATGAAGGATGAAATTATGTTAGATGTTGACTTTGCAGAGCTGAAATTTTCTTGAATCACAATATTCTACATAGACATAGTGACATTTATGAATTAATTTCCTTCCTAAAAGAGTTTGACCTGAATTTTTGCACTCCTCAGTGCTTCCAGTAAGAGTGAAAGCAAGAGACATATGTAAGAGAGAGAAATGTGTCTGCTCAGTGAGCCTTACCATGAAATATGTCTGCAAGGGAGAAAAAACCCCAACAAACCCAAAAACTATTTACACACATGCTCAAACATATTCATTTAAAAGGTAAGTGGGAACATTTCCGTAGCTCAGAATTTGGGGCTTTATTTGAGGAACTGAGTGATACTGAGCAATGTGCACCTGATTTTCCCTGCTGGCTAATAATTCCTTTACAAAGGGAAAGGTCCTATGTTATGGTTTTAACCAGCAAAGCAATCAAATTAGATATAATGATCACTATGAGAGACCCAAGGCAAATGAGCATTTTACTTACTAGGAGCAATCATTCTGTGTGCAAACTTGAGTACTGGAATGCAAAGTCATTGGGTTACCAGCTGTCTAACAAGAGTAAATGGAAGAAGGGATTTGTGCAAAAGCAAATCAAATTTGAGGACAAATGCACTGTACCTCAGCTAAAGTCATGCTCTGAATCACCTCCTGGAGGAAATCTGTCCCTGTAAACTAGTGGGTCCCTGGGAAGGTTAACCTGGCCAGATAACATCTGCCATCCTGAGGAGGGCATGAGATGTTGAAGCCACAAAGTTTTTCGAGTGCAGATCACTATTTCATATTATTCATATGATGTTGTAATTGGGAAACAAAAAATAATCCATTTTCATCATTTATATCAATTTAGTAAAATAATTATTAAGTAAAATAATTATTTTAAATATCCACTGTCATTAACATTTTATTAAGCTTCTGCTTATTCATTTCATGCATTTTTCTATTTTTCCTTATTATTTATAATCATCTCTAATATTTACAATTACATGTGCTAATTCATTACACATCTTGCAGAACATGGCAGCCACATTATACTGAAGTACACTGATGATCAGTCAGAATCTTACTCTGAAACCACAAAAACCCCTGAATTAATAGATTAAGTAAATATCTCTGAAATAGAACTGCGAGGAGCCATGGTGTAGTTAAATTGGATGAAGTTCAAAACACAGCTAGCAGAAAGTTGTCATTATTTTTAAATTCCAGTGCAGGATTGCATTTTTAGTTAATGCAGTTGAGATATAAGCTTGGTTTGATCAATAACACAGAATTATTGAAAAAAAAGTCTTATTGTAGAGAAATATAAATCAAAGTAAGATGGACAAGACAGATGTACAAAATGTGAAAGCTATGATGAAGTCATCCTACTCTTACACTAGCACACAGGAGTTCTCCATATGACAGGCTTTATACAGACAGGTGTGCTTCATATGCTTTCCCCCAAATTTCAGCTCATTGTGAAATTCTGGGGAATGTGGTGTCTCCCATTAAAAAAATGAAACCCTGGAAAAGGTCCTTGTATATTACATTTATCAAGGAAATCAAAAATAGGGATCACAAGACTGGGATCTCCTGAAAAGAGATGACAGTAGGAAAAAAAAAACAAAACAAAACAAAAAAAAAACCAAAACAAAACAAAACAAAAAAAAAAAAAAAACAAAAAAAAAAAACAAAACAAAAAAAAAAAAAACAAAAAAAAAAAAACAAAACCAGGTGAGCACTAATTGCATTGCCTAATTAGGAATCCCCAGTATAACCCAGGCTATATGATTAAATCTTTGCCTTCCCTAGTGGTGGGGGAGGAATTCTAAAGTGTATGTACATTAAAACTGGCTTTGGGTTTCTCATTTCAAAAGAAAGGGAGAGGTTGGTGTGTTCAAGGGTGAAAATCCCTCACCTTGGGATTGTTTTGCCTGGGATGCTACAAGAAAACACACAGCAAGTGCAGCCTTTCCAACAGATCACCTCCTCCAGACTCATGAATGTTCAGATCCAAAGTACCTGTTGTCACAGGTACCTGCTCTCACCTGCTCCTCCCTTAGGAACTGTCACCTTTCACTTTTGATTCCTTTGGATTGGGGTAAATTACACATGTTCTTTGCCCAAATGCCAGCCTCAGCACAATCTTCAAGTCACTGCCTTTCCCCTTCATGACCCTGGGGTGTCCTTTGCCCCCCCAGTACTCATGCCAGAGATTTAGCAATGCAAGATGGTGGAAGGCAAGATTACTCACCTGTTTCTGCTGTGATTCAAGCATCTCCGTCAGTGCTGATTCACGTTTGTGGGATGCAGATTTTCTCAAGAGCTTTAGGATATTGCATTCTGCTTATAAAAGGAGGCATTGCCTCAGGCTCTGTCCACACTTACCTTTTTTAGTGGCCAGTGCTAAAATAGTTGAAATTAATTTTTGATCTATCCTGAAAATTTTCTTCTATTTCAGGTAAAGGTTAGTGATGTTGTTTTCTCATTTGCAGCTAGCCAGCACAGGATACCACTTCTGAGGGTCTGGCACCTCCCAGCAAGGCATTGTCCTTGTAAAGACTCATTAGGCAGTGAGAACAGTACTGAGCTCCTCAACAGGCATTTACTCCCTAGTTCAAGTGTAAACACATGGACTGAGCTTCTTCCAGGTGCTCTTAGCACTTGCAGAGACTGAAAGAAACAGGTCTTGAAATATCCTTGTTAAGCATGCAGAGTCCCAAGAGACAGGAAAATGAATGCAGTACCTCCAAACAGCTTTTCTCATTCAAAAGGAATAAAGCTTTCCACTTCTGTTGGGAAAGCAGAGAGACAGAAAATGGGAAGATGCCAAAGCCGTGTCTTACAGCCTGGCCAGCAAAGCCAAGGTAGCCTCCACCAACCTGGAGGAGTTTCTGTTTTCTGGCAGTCTCATGAAAATTTTGGGAAATTCTACTTCTAAAATTTCTGTGATTTTCTATTTTTTTATCCTTCTCATTAATTTTAACTGAAGTTTTTGGGCAACACATAAATAATAAAACTTTGTGTCAGTATAATGAGGGCCTCATCTGGTTTCAAGTTTTAAGCATTCACATAATATAAATAATAAACAATCACCTAGATTGCAGGACAGTTAGGTTTCTTCAGCTACAGAAATATGTGCTCTGAAAGAACTAAACTTATCTAAACAAGAAGTGCCTAATTATATAATTTTCTTCAGAACAGAAACCAAAAAACCCAAACCAACCAAAACAACAACCCTAAACAAAATAAAAACATCTGTAATACACTTTGCTCTGAAACATGTCATTTTCATTTCATTGGCAAAGACTATATTAAGAAATAGCCAATTTATAGGGGACTGGATATGTACCACTAAACAACTTTGCAAAGAAATTTAAAGTAATATTTAGTTTCTAAGTCTTTGAAGTGACCAAACTGACTTGGACATATTTTGACTTGTAGGGAAAATAATGGGAAAAAAACCTTTACACTTTCATTTTGGTAAATTAAATTATCTATCATCCAGCATACACTCTATCTACTACCTAATTGATATTCACATTGTTGTTGAACAGCTAGTCTGTGTTCTTAAAAGATGAGATCCATTCAATAAAATATTCTAGAAGCAGTCTTATGTTTCAGTTAATGCTAGCTTTTACTAATCTTCTAAAACCAGTTCAAATCTGATATATAATCTACATATGACAGTGATTTATTTGAGGAAGTCAGCACACAATCCCTCACATGCTACCAAAATCAATGGAGAAACACTAAAAGGCCTACAGAGGTTTTCAGGTGACTGGCATTGTTACACCTAGTTTCTGTGTTTCACCAAAGTTGACTGCAAACCTCATCTATCATCCTTCTCCTTCCCATGATTAGCAATCTGCATTCTTTTCATTAATTTTTAGGAACAGACCATAATACACATGCCTCAAGAGTGCAGGGATGTGCTTTAATAGATCATCTTCTGGAGATGTTTGCACTGATGATCATTGAGGCAACCCTGAAGCAGCAGCAATTTAATTGATTATCAGTGTATAGGGGATACTTTGTAATAATAATTTTCTACTATTGATTCAAAGTTTAATAATTTTGTTTTGCAATGGTTTTGTCTTCCCACTGTGAGTAGCTATAGCTTACCTGTTGGGAAGGCAATTCCAAGAGTTCAAGGCACAGAAGTCTCCTGCAGAGCATCACTGACTGAGGCAGGCAGATTTGTAATCAGATGCCTGAGCAGTGCAGGAAGCAATGAGGTTTCTTCTTACTTTCTGCAGTCTCATATGGCAGACCCAATCTCAGTGTATGCAAGCTTGATTAATTTTGACTGCCTCCATTCAGCTGCAGTCAACTTTTTTCCTCTCCTAATTTTTTTTGTGCTACTTTGCAGACGAGATTGCCCAAATCTGGACTGAGCTGTCTACTGCCATGGAAACAGAAGAGCATTCTCAAGAGATAAACACTGCATCTCCTCTGCTTGTGCTTTGGTCCTGCTTGCCACAGTTAGAGGTGCTGCTACAGATTTCTGCTGTGACCCATGAACTGGAACCATTCCCCTGTCAGACAGGGGAGAGCCAGACAGGAATCACCAGATCCACTGAGGGCACCATCATCAGCATTTCCTCCTCAGAGACAAGGTGCAGTGAGCCTTAAGCAGCTGTGCAAGGTCATGCTGAGGTGGGAAGTCTTGGCAGAAAGAGCCTAGATAACTGTGAGTTAGTAGTCCTTCTTAGAAGTAGGAAAATAACACTGCTTTTTCTCAAGATCAACGTTCACAACAGCACACGTACAAAGCCAACAAAATCCTTCCCATCTGATTTTTTGGCAAATGTTGACTGTCAAAATGGAAGAAGCATTCTCACATCATGTAACAATTGTTTTTTTATAAAACTTTATGCAGCCAGGAAGTATCACATGGGAGATTCAAAGGACTTCTTTAAAAAAGAATGGCTTCTAAAATCTGCTTGCAGATTTTAAACCCTTACCTATCTAGGGAGCTACCTCAGTGTTCCTGCTAGCCTATACAGAGGTGAAGATTTGTTCTGACTTTTCAATAATCTTTTCATACTACAAATTGCTGCCTATAGGTACTAGTTAAGCAAGATGCAATTTGAGATGCTTGGTATTACATTAAAAGTGAGGTGTTTGTATCATTAACATAGTATTCCCTGTCTCCTACCCTCATCTCTTCCCTGTCTCATATTTTTTTCCAACTCATATTTTGCATTTTCTGAGGCAAGGATTATATCCCAATGTAGTAGTGTGCACTGTGCCTAGCTCAGGCCATGACATATCTTTTAGGCTCTTCAAAGGTAGAAAGCACATTAATGAAACAGCTCAAAAAGTCCCAGCTCAAAAAGAGTCAGCAGCAAAAGGGGAGGCAGAGTAGAAGAAAAAATACAAAAAGAGATACTTTGAGAGCAGAGCTGCCAACTTAAATATACCTTTAAGTTTCTCCCACTACTGTGACTAAAAGATTGCTACTCCTCCTCCATAAAAGGAAGCTCTAATTTAAAATCTAGCAGTATCATAATTAATGGGAATATTATGCTAATCTTGGGGGGGCAAAAAAAGACCGCCACTTATCAGGTTCATTTACATTTTTTAATAACTCCTTGGCTTAGGCTCTTAACATTAATTTTGAAAATTTCTTAGGAGGTTCCATGTGCCAACTTTCACCCTGCAGCCACCCAACCCTTTCCTTATGCATTCAAGAATACAGGTGGGCAAGAAGTCCTATGGTTCATCATCTCTCCTAAAGGGAAAAGCATCTCCACATCCTGTTTTGGCAACAGGACAATCAGCTTCATGGTGTAGAGTGGATATAAGGCATTTCTAGAAGCACAGATATGACACCAGCCTCCATTTACATTTTATTAGATCACTAAACTGACACCTACCATGCCAATTCTTGTTTGATGCTTCTGAACACTTTTTATCAAGACAGATATTAGAAACTAGCAATTAAAACTCAGTCTAAACTGAGAATCATGATGTCCTCATTCTGGGTTGAATTTTTAGGTTTCAAAACCATATTTATCTACCTTTAAACTGCTCATAGATCTGAGTTAAGAATTCACAGCCTGTGTTCCTGCTGCTATCAAATAGTCTCTACAGCCCAAGAGAATGATTCAATCTAACAAATTATCAAAAAGACTGGCTTTGAACTCAAAATGCAAAGGAACAGTTTGTAGTCCATGTTTATTTGGAACAAATACATTTGCAGGTTTTAGTGCTACTTTCCTTTTAGTGAGAGAAAAGTGCAATTAAGCCAAAAAGAATACTAAAAAGTTAGTAATCTTGGCATAATCCTGACTAGTGTGTAAAGCAACCTTGTGGACTGCTCCTTCAGGGTGAAAGGCAGTTCACAGTTTTATGTATTATTTATGGCAGTAACTTCACAGGGGAGGAGGAGGAAGGCACTGCAGACATTAATACAGTGGTAAGTTGACAAGGGGGCTGAAGAAAAATATCACCTGAAAACAGCAGTCCTCCACTATGTTTATTGAATAAAACCTTCACTTCACCAGGTTAAAGGCAGCCTAACTTAAGTAAAAGAAGAAAAGAGAGGAGCAGGAAATAATAGACATCCTGCAAATTGAACATTGTTGTAGAGAAGCAAGCTTTGGCTTGTCTTACCTGCATTTCTATGCATCAGACTGCAACAGGGATTACTGCACATCTCAAAGTCTAATAAAGATATTTTCAGCTGACACAAAGTATTTTCCATATATTCCATTTCCATATGTTATCAAAAATAAGCAATGGTAAAACCTATTCTAATAAATACCTGCATACATAATCATATTACATTTACTAAATGTGTAAGAGACTATTTACATACAGTGTCTGAAAAAAGCTGCTGTTAAACATCTTACATTTTGGTTTGCCTTCCCTTACCCCTGCTCTTAAAAAAATAATGATTTAAAAAATGAAATTGTGCAGTTCTTCTTCATTTTCCATTAAAGATTCCGTGTTTATGCTGTGGATTTCACTAACATGTATCCTAGAAGCAAGACTGGGAAGGAGAAATAATACTTCTAGTCAGGTAAAGCTGATGCAAACCTGTTAGGAATCTGAAAAAAAAAAGCTTAAGCACAAAGCTCCCACAAAACTGAGACATTCATACTAGATTTTCCAGCAGAAACATGTCCCCGTGTCTCAGAGCATGGTAGAACTTCACTGTTCCACCTCAACTGAAATGATGCAAGAAAAATAATTTCTTGAGAAGAAAACTGGTGAGTTAAAATCACAATGTCAGGAAGACTTAGTAAGTTCAGATTGTGAAAGGAAAGAGAGAGGGAGGAAAGACACCTGATAAAAAAGTAAGCTTTATAATGCAAGTACCTCACTGGAAAGAGCTTAACCAGAGCACTGCACCTTGTGTAGAACATTCAATTCAACACAAGGAAAGTACCAGTTGGCACTTATGGGAGAAAAATGAGAATGGTCTTTGATCTGACCAGTTAATGCCATTTCTCTAAACAGCCATATTTAGCAGACTTCAGATCAAAGGGGGTGCAATAATAGTCTTTAAAGCTGTTACATAAGGGAAGGATGGGATAGCAGAAACAGTAATCAGCTTAAACCATAGCAAGAAATATTCAGGTCAATCAGCAAGCAACTTGTACCAGCAATAGAACAGATTACCTGGGAATGTGGTGGAGTCTCAATCACAAATGAGAAAGCAGCACAACTGGGTTTTTTTTCAGATAATACAGAATAATGGAGTGGATAACCTTGTAAAATCTCTTCTAGACAGATGTTTTCTGACTTGGTGTGAAGGAAGAGTATTTACGCAGACCAGTACAGGTTAGGCTTTGCTTTATGACTGGTGTTCCAGAAGGAAGATAGAAGTCAAAAGATATGAATGAACAAAAAGTATTAAAGACTAGGAATGTGATTACAGCTACTATTTTTTTTTTTCATCTGCTCTATCTCCTATCCTTTTCCGCAGAGACTTTTCTTGCTGGATGTTAGTTCATATTTTGATTTATTTCTGAACATATTTTAGCATTATGGCTGTTACTGAAGAAGTTCATTTCCAAGAAGGATGCTCCCAAAAGAAAAGTTTGGAGGCATACCAAGATAAAACGAAAGAGAACTTAGAAATCATATAGTCTCAAACAAGGGGCAGAGTATAAAAAAATAAACACAAAGAATATGGAAAGTTAATTATCTGGCACTGACAACTGATTTCCTTCTCGCTGCACTGGTTTTAATAAACAAATAAATAAATAACTGCCTATTTCCTGTGGTTACTTGGATCTATGCAACAATAATATCTACAACAGATATCTCTCAAAAGCATATTATACCCATAAAAAGCAGAATATTATATCTTGGTTTAAACTGTGTTGCTTCATCAGGCTCTTCCAAAATGATTGTTCTAAAGGAAAAATAAAAGCACTGGTTTGACTTCTGCTGCTGTTTCCTTTGGTCATGGACCATTGAGAAGAGAGAAGAATTCAAGAATGTCTAGAGGATGAAAACAACTGCAGTATCCACAAGTGAAGCCTGCAGTTAATCACTGCATCTGCAAGGCAAATGCTATTGTCAAAAGAAATTACTTCAGGGGAATAATTTTACCACTGTGAGTGCAGGATTTAATTCATGCCAAGACAAATCATAGGATCCCAGAATTAGACACAGGAGTGATTAAGTGTTCACTTACTCAACACAAGTTGTAAGGAGAAAGGAATATTGCTTTAAGATATATCTCCAAAGCTGTTATTTTAGCTTCCTCTGATGTTAACCTGTGCATTGCTATAGCAGAATGGGGTTTCCCCTATTGAGGTATACAGCAGTTAGTGCTAGGGTTTGGAGAGTTACCAAGCCTACAGCTCCAGGGATACCAGGGCTGGGAAAGGCA
The DNA here is from genome assembly GCF_029582105.1 of Oenanthe melanoleuca. Lineage (NCBI taxonomy): Eukaryota > Metazoa > Chordata > Aves > Passeriformes > Muscicapidae > Oenanthe > Oenanthe melanoleuca. The sequence continues at coordinate 35,036,122 of NC_079334.1, read as the reverse complement.
TGCCAAGGGGAGCACGGCTAGCACGAGCATTGCTCCTTTCACACCTTTCCAGTTTGGGTCTCCCGTGTTCCTGGGGTCCTCAGGCCCAACCCCAGGCTGCCACTGCCACTAGGGCTGGCTATGGCTGACTGCATGGGAACAGGCTGCCAGAGAGGCTGTGGAGTCTCTCTCCATGGAGATACTCACATTGCCATATGTGAGATGTGGCATATAACAGACATATGGGGAAAAAGGGAGGTTGAAGTGTTCAAGGCCAAGCAAGGCCCCACAAAAAACCCTCAAACAATAAAAAAACCAAAATGCACAAACAAACAAACAAAAACCCAACCAACAAATCCAATAACCAATGCCCATAAAAACAAAAACCCAAACTCCAAAAGTAAACAGCACATCCCTCCAAAGACAAAGTGGTAGATACATTTTTAATCTTTTTGTTGTTCTGGCTGTAAAGATGCACACAATTTGATCACCTGGCAGTAACTTACGGAAGAGAAATGAGTTTTTGAGTGTGAATCAGTAAAAATGCCTCCTCTCAGTAATGAAGCCATCCCTGGTGAGGATGCTGTAAAGTGAAACTACTGAAGGTTTGCTCTACGTGGCTGTGTTTCAATTTTTCAAAGTGCTCTTAAACTTTCCAGCTTACAGTGTCAGTGCATATTCATTTCATGAAGTAGCTACAGACCTTAAGAATAAGGAGTTAAATCACTTAACTAATTTCTACTTCTCTTCTGGGAGCCTGCACATCTAATAGGACAAAATACATTCACACCATAATGCACTTCTGATGTTCTCAATTACAGCAAATTGCTAAAACTTTTCAGCAGAAATGTGAATCATGGTGTCATGAAGATAACTAGTTTATTAAGCAGTGAGTTTCAGTGAAGAATCTTCTTTGAGAGCCCCACTTTAACTAAGAACACACTCTAATTTGGAAAACATGGGCAATTCTTAAAAAGAAAGCAAATGTAGAAAGTTTTGTTTGAAATACATTTAAAGGCAGTAAACCCAGTAGACATTTCCAGACAGTTTTAAAGCTACAAAGCATTGATTAAAGAAAAGGATTCAGGCTCATTAAAATGTTCACAAGTAAATAAGAGCAAGTCAGAGCACAATTAATCAGGCCATTGAGACAACTCTTAATGAAAAATCAGATACCACAGACCTTGGTTTGAATAGTTACTGTGTTTGTCTACTCACAGTAAGCGTGGTGGGCAAAGGTTGGGAAGAATTTGCTTTGAATTCTTTGCCACCATCTGAAGTTTAGACAATGAGAAACTGTGGGCAGATAAAAGTGACTTTTGTGAGTGCCATTAAAAATTCACCATAGACATGACTTCTGATGAGGCAACAACTGATCACAGAATCCATAAGGTTGGAAAAGACCTTCAAGATCACAGAGTTCAACCTTTGATCAAACACTACCATGTGCTAAGTCATTTCTTGAACACTTACAGGGATGGTTACTCCACCACCTCTCTGGGTAGCCTGTTCCAATGCTTAATCACCCTTCCACTGAAAATTTTTTCCTGATGTCCAATCTTAACCTCCCCTCATTGCAGCTTGAGGCCACTTTCCCTTGTCTTCTTGCTGGTTACCTGGGAGAAGCAGCCAGTCCCCACCTGGCCACAGCCTCCTTTCAGGGGGTTGTAGAGAGGATAAGATCTCTTCTGAGCCTCCTCTTCTCTGCACTAACAGCCCCCCTGAGCTCCCTAGGCTGCCCCCCATATGACTTACTCTTTAGACTCTTCACCAGTGCTGTTGCCATTCACTGGTCCCACTCCAGTCCCTCAATGTCCTTTTTGTGGTGAGGAGCCCAGAACTGGACACAGGATTTGAGGCATGGCCTCACCAGTGCTGAGGGCAGGGGGACAATCCCTGCCCTGCTCCTGCTGGCCACACTATTGCTGATCCAGGCCAGGATGCCTTTGGCCTTCTTGGCCACCTGGGCACACGCTGGCTCATGTTTGGTTACTGCCAACCAGCATCCCCTGATCCTTTTCTACCAGGCCACTTTCCAGCCACCATGTCCCCATCTGTAGCACTGCATGGGGTTGTTGTGACCCAAGTGTAGGACCTTGCATTTGGTCTTGCTGCCCAAGTGTAGGACCTCATACAATTAGCCTCAGCCCAGATCCTTCTGCAGAGCCTTCCTACCCTCCAGCAGATCAACACTCCCACAGAGTCTGCAAACTTACTAAGGGGGCAGTTGAATGTCTCATACAATAATCAATAAAGGTATAAACAGGACTATCCCCACTACTGAGCCCCAGGGAAGCCACAGTGACCAGTCACCAGCTGGGTGTATCTCCATTCTCCACCGCCCTCTTGGACCTGGCCCTCCAGCCAGTTTTTTACCCAGCCAACAGTGCACCTGTCCAAGCCATGAGCAGCCAGTTCCTCCAGGAGAATGCTGTGGAAACTGGTGTCAAAGACTTTGTCCAGGTAGACAACTCCCAAACCCTTTCCCTCATCCTCTAGGCACGTCACTTGATCATAAAAGGAGATCAAGTTGGCCAAGCAAGACCTGTAGATAGCAGGTTTCACATAATTACCACAGTACTGCTTTCATTTTCAGGAAAATTTTGACCTTTAAAATTAATCTTAGATTATCCTGTTAAGGATCTATCTTCAGACTAAAAAAATAAAAATGCAGGCCTACCAAAGCTATGTTCTTGTAACAGCACCTCAATTCCATGCTAACAAAAAAATAAATTTGTGGCAGATATGACCTATACAGCTTCGTCTGACAAGCAGACCCACTTAATATACATGTTTTTGTCTTGAATTTTTCCATTCCATAAAATGTGGGACAATTTTTCTAAAAGCTTCACAATAAAATTAAACATTGCATAAAGAAATATGCCAGTAACTCATTTCACAATCACTTTCATTCATTAAATTGAGCTACAGTTTTATCTGTTGGTACAATTCTCCTAAGTGAAAAAGTCTAAATAAAGAACATGATACTTTAAAAAACTAACAAAAATTCGACTTGGTATTTTTTCAGCTATTTGAATGGACACATTAATAAGCAGATCACTATACAACCAACTAAAGTTTCCCTTCTCAGAATTACATGCCCTTCTCAGAATCACCGGTTCCAAGAACACTAATTAACAAAACCTTTCCAGTGAGAGAAATTCCAGCAGGAATGGGGAACAAGAAAATCATAATGAGTCAGAATTCTTGCTTAGAATATGCATTGACAAAATCTGCCTTTCCCTGTAAAAAAATACATACAGACTTTTGCAGCCCCAAAAGAATTCTCCAAAATCCCTCATTTTCAGATTTAGAGTAGAACCTCCAATACTTCTTACATCTGACGCCACAATCAAAGAATCCAGACATAAAAACACTAGTTATTGGAACAAAGGAAGTACTGTATCTAGACTATGCTAGTCAGCCACACGGGACCAAAGTTCTTCATTGCAGCATCCATACCAGCACTGCCCTTTAATTCCTATGAAACACAAATTCTGTCTCACAGGAAGAATCTTTAAACAACAGACTATAAATTCAAAACCAGGTAGGCAAGCTTAGAGGAAAGTTATATATCTTAATTGCATAGACTTAAGAAATGCAGTTCAACATACAGTTAATTTCAGTGACAGGACTATGAAAACCAAAGTCTCTCTCTCATTAACTATATATTTTTATTTCTTAACATAAAGAATTTTACAGCATTAGCAAGATGTATTACATTGAAAAGCATAACAGTCAGAAGATTTGAAATAGAAAAGAGTATTTTAATTTATGATTCAATTTTTGTTGTGCCAGAGGTGGCTGTTTTGGGCCTTTTTAAAAACACTGTTCTGTTTTACACTTTCAGAGTAGATAGGAAAAGCTATATATCAGTTTGAAAAAATAAATAATTGCTATGTTTTAGTTTAAAAATCTCAGCAGTATAAAGAAAACAGATATTTAAATATAAAATACTTGTTTTGAATAACAAATAGCAAAATACAGGAAAGGAAGACATGCTCTACAAAACACATGTGTGATTACTAAAACCTTTGAGATTCAGTGCTTTTCTTCAGATGCCTGACCAAAATGACAAAGCAAGATCAGTCAAGATGGTGCACAGCCCAAGGGGTTAAATGCTGTGAATATCTCTGCACTTTCAGTACAGCAGACATCCTCAAAACTGCAAAAGGATGATCTGCTCTCTTAAGCTAAGTACCAGCATAAGAAAAAACAAGCAAAACAAAGAATGTGAAAAGAAACTTTCTGAAGAAATTTTATGTGTGTTTATGCAGTCAAATCTGAAGATTTTCACAATACATCATAAAGCCAAAGTTTCTCTTGCACATACCCCTTCAGGCAATTTTGTATTCTAATCCTCTCTTATTTTAAAATAGGACACTTTATTTTAATATTAAAAAAATATAGCTTTTGGCATGGGAAACAGCTTTAATCATTTCCAGTGAAAAGACATGAACAGCATTTTTATTAAAAGAGTGGCTAACATAATTCTACAGACACTCCATGAAATTTGCCATGTATTATTCTGAAAGCATCTAAAGTTTTCTGTCCCTGAAATCAGTTTAAGACACTAATTACAAAGTAATGCACATCCAAACTGAATCCTCTCTTATTTAGTCACTCCTTGTTTAGAAGAAGTCCCTTCTGTTTTTTCATCTTCCACTCTAAATTCCCCATGAATTCCTAAAGATATTAATAAAATCATCATCTCCCACAATTCCAAAACTTAGTCCTTCATAGTAATCCTCAAACTCAGAATAGGACACTTCATTTGGGTTGCTGCAGGACTCTCCTAATGCTTCTAGAAATGACGATTTAATTTCTTCCTCTGCAGTTTTGCCTGTGAAAGTATATTTTTCTATTAAATACATTTTAAAGAAGAGTGAATATGTAGCATTTAATATACTTCAAGCAAGAAATTTTGAAATTTTAGCTTGCCAATATTTTTTTGGCATGAACAAATTCAATATTCTGATTTCAGAATTAAGTCATTGGCTCACTTATTACCACCTGTAGAAATTCCCTTGCTTTAATAGCATGATAGAACTAAGTATCAACAGAAAACATGGGGTCAGCCAATTGCAATGAACTATGAGATCAGGAAAATTTTTTTCTTCAAATGACTGTAAAAGCTGCATAATGCATTTGTAAACTAAAATTCTTAAATTATCTTGTAAGAAAGCATAATTTTACTGTAATAAAACTTCAAAGTTCTGGGAAAACTTTGAGATGGAAATTGGCATTTGAAAAGTGTTCTGTAATTTACGTCTGTGTCCCAGCAATTTTATGAAGATAATACTCAAGATGATTTCATAGCATTGAAAAAAAAAAAAAAGTACAGAAAATATGGCATTACAGAACTTGGAAAAAAATCACATATTGTAACTCTATACCCCCATGTGACTTCATCTGTTACCATTAAAATCACTGCAATATAAAAAAAAAATCCTCTCTTCTACAGGTAAAAAAGAAAGGGTCATGACACCATGGAGACCTTCACAGTGACTAGTTTGGTATATGGAGGTATTGTTTTTTAAAACTGATATACAAATATTTAAATTCCTATTTATTCAATGGCAGACTTTAAACATTTTTAAGAATCCTGAAAAAATAATGAAGAAACCAGCATTTCCTCTGTAAAGGATGACAAACCTGTCCCAGAAATAAATTTAAGATCCTTCTGAGTAAATTATTCAAGTGCTGAGTACATTTCATGTCAGTTGGAATCTTTGCATATTTTGATGAAAACAGTAATGTGAAAATTAGAGTATCCTAATAAGTGAAAATTATTAATATCATATTTGCCACTGATAACTTACACATAAAAGCTGAGAAATAACTGCTTACAGAGGTAGGGAAAAAAACTATTCTGCATACAGGCAGTATTAGCAGCTTGATAAAGAGCAAGTATTAAAATTGTGTATATGAACTCCATTACTACTTATAGTCATGTTCTGGAGAGACTCATTTTAAGTCCTCAGATGAAAAAGTTCCCCTTTAACAGCTCAAGTTTTATTTCCAACCAGATTCTGGATCTGCTGTCTCTGCTAACAAGATGACTTCTGTAGTTAGAGATTTTTGTTTGTTTGTTTGTTTGTTCATGTGAATTACCTGCCAGTACCAGAGGATGTTTCTTTGCACAGTAACATTTTCTGACATCTACCATAGGCACACTCCCAGTTGTGTTGAAATCTAATTTCTTATAAGCCTATAAGGGGGAGAAGAGTTTCATATAAGTATCTCAGAGGAAAAAAAAAAAGTGGAAAGATTAAAAGATAAATACACTTAACTACCTAACACATACTTTTAGATCTTGTGCAATTGATTATGTCAATTTACCTATTTTACATAAAGCACCAGATATCAGAAAATCATTCTAGATTATGCAGCTTCATGATTATTTTATCATAACAGCTTTCAAATCAAATATGTGTCCCCTGGTCAACACAAAAAAAATTGTCTTCTCTCCCTAATTTCTTTCATCCTCAGAATCAGAAGTTTAGCTGCTTCCCTTCTGCCTCCTCCAATTATCAAGATTCCGCGTCATTCTGACAGAAGCCTCCACACAGCCTCTCCAGCACTGCTAACAGCAGCTTCATTTTCATTTCAGCTTACTCCAATACACATACTTGATACATAGGGCTAGGAGAGTCAGACCCTCCATGATTGAAAGCATGAAAGTATATGTCATTTTTCTTGATTTTGATGTCCAGTTGCTGCTCCTTGGGCTAGTCTGTGATCAGTGTCTGATACTGAAAACAGCTCCACATTAGATTATAGACAAATAACAACTGGCATTTCACATATAACAGGTCTCACAAATATAATGATTCTTACTGTAGGTCTCAAAGGAGACAAGTATTACTGCCTTCTATTTCAGGCACTGTGGGAAGAAAGTCTAATACACATGTAGATTTGTCAAAATTTGTCATTTGCCAAAATAAGGAAACACACTTCAGGAAGAGATCATCTCAAGGTGCCAGATTCTTTGTACATGGGACTGAACTATAAGACTAGCATGTAGTAATGAAAACTCTAAATAATAAAGGAATTAATCCTAGAATTTAAAACTAATTAATTTAACAATGGAACAGCATGCAGCCCACTAATTTACCTTTCTGTTGAGAAACTGATCTGAAACTTCAATTCAATTGTTATTTTTTAAGAAAAATAACAACAAAACCCAACAACTAGAATATGACTAACTCACTCCAAAGTTAGACTGCAAAATATTGACACTTAAAATATCTGAAATAAAACTTACTTTTCTTACAAAAACTTTCCTATATTCATTCATTTCTCCAAATATGGCACGAGTAAATTCTCCATAGTCGACCTTATCACTCTTGGTATCATCAAGAATAAGCCATAAGGATTCAAAGTCCTGTAATTTAAAAATACTTTGCCAAAGTCCTTCATTATATCCTGAAATAGAACAATTTCTATAATGGGAAATTACAGTATTCCCACAAAACCCCCCAAACTTCTAGACTGAAACTCACACAAAGATTTGTAAAAATAACACGTTGTCAGCGGTCACTGATGACCATAATTCCCATTATTTGCAGTTCTGATAGATGTGAGTTACTTTAACAATATAATATATAAAACAAAGAAAAACCTAAGTGAACATAAACTAAAGCATTTTTTTAAAAGCCTAAAGAGAAAAAATGGGTTGCAATCACACTTGCTTCTTCATGTCATGATGTAAAAAGATTGCATTTTTCTAAATATAATATTTTTTATTTTTAAGAACTTCACATAGAACTGAATGCAGAAATGGCAACATACCATAAGGGGAAAAAAAAACACCAAAAGAAACCATGCACAACCCAGGTATTAAACTATAGATTTAAGCAAAGAAAAGAAGCAATTCCATAAATTAAGGAAGAGAATACCCACGTTTACAGTTTCAGCTAGTCTCACTCCTTCAGGCATTTCCAAATGGAATACTTTTAGAGCTTCTTTCAAGGCTGCCTGAGAGAGAAAGCCATTTCTGTTCTTGTCTATTTGTCAGAAATACTTTCCTAAGCCTGTTATAACCCAAACTCTATTTTTACTTAGTGTTTCTCTGAATATACCTGAGGATTTAGAGAAATAAAGGACCCAACATTTACCTGAAGGTGTCCACTTGCTATGGAGACAATATAGAAGTAAAGAACACCATGTCTACATATGATGGTGCTGGTTAGAAAGACATACCCATGCATTCAGGCTCCCTTGTCTTTGGTGAAAGAATGCCAGTCCAAAAGGAAACCATGAGTTATTTAACATTGGAGTTAAAATCATGTAAAGTATATCTAACAATCAATATCTAACAAACCTTTTCCAGAGACCACATAAGGAAAGAAAAAATGGCTCTTCTATGTTCAGACTGTAAAACTGCCTATTTCTGTGAGAACTAATTACATGCCATGATTTAATATACAAAATAACTTTGGAACCACTACTTCAGAAAAATACAATTATGAGACACAGAGTTGCTTCTTTATTCTACAAACTTGTTAAATACATGTGGAAATTAGAACAAACATGACTAATTTGGAAAAAATAATTCCCAAATTATATGCAATTTCTATGGTAAGACTTATGAAAGCCTTCAACTAGCATATTCACTTAGGGATGTCTGAGTTTCTCAGCATACTCTGTTAACAGAAGTCACCTGCCATTACCTTCAAATTACTTGTATCTACAATTTTAAAGACAAATAGGGGCAAGGTGAAAGAAGGAAGCTTTTTTTCCAGTGATGCTGAAACTCAGACATATGTTAAAAGGTGCCTTGAAGCACACACAAACACAACATTCTTCCAGGCCACACCAGCAAACCTTAGATATATTCAGATAACTGAAAAGTCAGCTTGTGCCTATTATATAAGGGAGAAAATGGAATAACTAGGAGATTAAAAAATAACCCTAATTATTATTCTAACTTTTTTTTGGTAAATGTCCAAGCAGATTCTAGGGACCAAAGAGGGCCTACTTAAAGCAGGTTTAGTTAATGACAGTAAACTGGGAAGATTATATAAGCTGTGAGCTACTCAGATCAACCATTTCTATTGACAAGGTTACAAAAATAATACACACTTTGTTTGTACACAGATGTACAAACATCTTTCCATAATCTTCACCAAAAAGCTAAGCCTTTGTCCTAAAGACTGTAAATATCCCAGAGTACACTACACAATTACACTCATGATTTTTAAAAAGCATAATAATAAAAAATACCAAAATGCAACTTATCAATGTATAGAAACAATGGCCAAAAGAAGTATCTAGCCCAAAATTACTGGAAGAAATGAGACGGCAATTGTACACTTGGCCAATAACAAATTTAATGTCAATGTAACATAGCATCAGTGTTACATTTCAGAATTTTTTCAGAGATTATGTTGATACAGAGATTAACATCTTATTGATTACATTCATAATTACTCTGTACATTTTGCACAATTTTTACCCAGAGTGTTTATTTGAAGAAATAGGAGAAAGCTTTCTTATGACTGATTTGTGCTGATATCAGATTCTAATAATATTCTGATAATTATCTAACTTTTGTTTAATTTCATTTACACAAATAAAATCTTCATAACATCCCTATTGTTCATTGCACTGATCTGTAAAGATAGAGACAGAGAAATTAAAATTAAATGGGTTCTGGTAGATACAAACCTTGAATCTTCTTGAAAACTTTGTTGTCATCAACCACTTGTCTGGAACTCTCTTCCTTGAGTTCCACAGAAGAAGCTCTAAAGAAGTAAAAATTAATGTTGATTGAAATTACATGCAATATGACTATATTCAAAACAGATGTAGTAAAAAAATATCCCAACATACTCAACTTTATATTTAATTCATATACTACGCTTATAATAACAATATCCAATTGCTTGAGTTTGAGAGGACACTCACAAAAGTCCTTGATGACCATCTGCAGACATGCAGAAATTCTTTTCTAACAATATTAACTGGAATCTCCTCTATTAATTCATTAACCATGGATAATTCCTCCCATGCATAAAATCTTCAGAAGTTTAGTTCAATCCTAATCTCATACCACAAGAAGAGTGTGTTAAAGGAACCACATTTAACCACATCAAGGAAAATCACATTAAATACTTTCAAATCTCTCTATAGAACACAAATAGCAAAGATGTAGACCAAAAGTAAAAATTATGGTTAAATTTTGTGCTAAGTTCCCATCTGAGAAGGGCTTCCCACAAGCCTTCATCAGATATTACTATAAAGGATGATAAAAAAATATTGTGGAAGAATCTACTGCAAGAAAAAAACCAAACCAAACCAAAAAAGTCCTACAATTATTTTAATAAGAATATTAGAAAAAAAATGGAAAAGCATTATTGTCAACTCTGAGCTGCATGCTCATCAGTGTTTTGCCATGACATACTCCTTCTTTCTGAGGCCGAAGATTTATGTCTCTACTATCTGTAGAACTTTTCATCTCCACTTTGGGTACCTCCCATTATGAAGACCCTAAAAAGCTCACCTATATCAGATCACCTAAACTGGAAAATCAACAACCACCCACAGAGGACAATGTACTCCCTCTAGAACACATGTAAACCAAAAGATTCCTGGTTTGTGACAGAAGGGCACAGCTGCTTCTGGGAACATGCAGTAGACCTTTTGGACTGTAGCTGAACAGGATTTTCTGTCAGTAGAGTAATGAAGGTAAGAGGATTCAATTCAAGAGTTTTGCACCAGAGAATAGAGAGCTCAGTAACATCCTCATACAGAAGAAAAAGACAGACCAAAATTTAGTCACTAATGGAAAGAATATAGAGAGAGTATAAAAAAAGAAATAATCTATTCCACCAAAGGTAGCACAAAATCCAAAATTAGAACCCACTGAGGAGGTCTTCCTTCTGGTTCTTATATTCAGAGATAACACTGGTTCAACTCCAAATTTCACAGATATAAGATTAGCAACAAAGGAAAGAAAAAGCTGTTTAGTTCAACAATAGGCTTCTGAGATGTAAAATGTCTTACATAAACTATCTTGTGTTTTATTTCACTGAAACCTTGCCAAGAGGGAACAATTAGCACTAAGCATCATACAACTATACAGTTCTAGAACCAATTAAATTTGAATTTACTGTTCTACGCACTGTTAGCTTACTATGGCTCCTTTGCAAAGCTTTCAGTCTAAAGGGACTTTAAGTGAATATTACCGTATCTGAGAACAAGTTTCATGTGTCTAAACACTTGCAGAAAGAAAATAATAGCCAAGTTCTGCTAACAAAGTAGTCTTTAGATACTGAACATGTTTAATTGAGATTAAAATTATTCTCTTCCTAATCAGGAAGGGATCAAAGTATAGGATATAGGAGAGGCTGGGAGAGCTGGAGAATAGAAGCCTTGAGGGATCTTACCCTCAAGTATGTATGAATATGTGACAGAAAGGAGTAAAGAAAACTGAGCAGGTTCTGCTCAGTGGTGCCTGTTGACAGGACAAGAGACAATGGGCATAAACTGAAACACAGGAGATATATGATTTGCATATAAAACATATATAAAAGCAAATAGAACAGCTTCCCATTTCAATTCTTCCTTTAAAATTACTTCTTACCATTCTAGGAAGTTACTGAATTACACAAAATCCTCTAACATCTACAACTAATTTCTCCTAAGAACAGACTAAATATGGATTCTGGTTTTAGCATTATAAGTAATAAGGTATTAGGAGCTCAAAAAAAAAAAATTTTTTTTTTTGCATAAGGAAGGAAAGGTAATTTGAAAAACAGTTAGCAGTTACTTTAGATAATCCATAGCTGCTTCATCAATACTTGTGACACAAAGGGTGAAGATGGGGGTTCTGCTTAACACTTTCTGGGAGGTTATGATCAACACTTTGGAAAGTCAGATTGGCTCCCTGTTGGTAAAGCACACAATGACTTAAAAATAGGTCATGTATTTCATACACAGGGGGGAAGGGGCAAGAAGGAAAAGCAGCAAACTAGAAGCAAAGAAGAATAAAAGAATGCTCTAACTGTAATATCTGGGCAGGCTTGGTTTATAGCGTCTCTAAAACTCGTGGATTTGGAAGGAGGAGACAGAGGCACTGTTACTGTGCAAGAGTCTCAACCACTTGGGCTTTGTGAGAGATCAGCATATCTTAATGTCAGCCCAGAAAGCATGATTGCAGATACGGAGATTCAGAGATACTGCATCATTCCAAAGAGCTGCTGAACTCAGTGCAGTACATCCTCTGGAAATGACTTGGTGATGCATCTTTATTCAGAACACATTTCCATCTGCAGGCTGCAAAAATACACAACAATAAAATCTGAAAATCCCAACAAGCAGTTTTATGTTCCATATCATAGTTGCATAAGCAGTTAGGATAGGCATATGATTAGACAAAACCCTCTAAAAACTAATGTCGACTTCTTTTATTTTCTACATTTCTCACAAACACAGTTTTTCCTCTAAACTTCAGATTTGCAGGAGCATGTAAAGAATTTGGTGAAAACAGTCTGTACTTGAAAACATGCTCAAATATTTATAAACCATTAGCACTTTCCCAGTACAGAGCATAGCAGTACAGAAGGTGCAATATGATTTTTAATCAGTCATCAAGTTAGCTGCTAGACAAAGCTTAACATTGTTTCATACACTTGCTCTAAGCATTTGGTCGCTTGCATTTCAAACTGTAGGTTAAAAACAATTAGCCTGCAATTTCTTCATGTTTAAAAAATATTTATCATTGCTTCAAGTTAAATATGCCAGCAGACCTTGCAAAGATTTTAACAAGTACTTTGGTCTACTTCCTTTTCCGGACTCTCTTTCCCGAGTGGATCATTTCATCCAAAAAAGGTCCTCACTGTCAGCAGTCTTGTGCCCTCTAGGGGGGAAACTACAAACCACAGCTTAATCTGAAACCTTAATTGAGAACCTCTAAAACGTGGGGCAACAAAACAGTCCAGACTTCTGAAAATCTTTAATTCAGAAATGCCACTTAAGGGGAAGACTTTGGGTCTTCCCAGAAGGCTAGATCACAATTTACAATTCAAATATCCAAATATTACCACTAAAAAATAGTTTTACATTCAGCAGAAGAATACGTACAATGTAGAAGTCACTAAGATCATAAGCTTTTCCCTTTCTTTGTCCACGTTGATGTTGATAAACTCCCTTCTGAATGAAAGGCAAGGCATTTGTCCTGTAAAATAATTCAAAACTGGCACTAAAAAAATTAAATTTATTTAAGCTTTTTAGATACAGTGAAATGTTTTCTAAAACCCTTTTAAAAAGTAATTAATCCTACCTGTTTTTTCCAAACTGTCGAAATTCATACACAGTAAGGGATTTGTCACATGCAAAAAAAACCCCAATCAACTCCCTACAAGCATCGTGACCATTTCTAGAAGGAAAATTGAAAAGCACTTTTATGTTTTTATCTATATAAATCAAATTCAACCCAAACATAAGCAACATTTATTTTGGAATCAGAATGGTTTGATTTGGAAGGGACCTTAAAGATCATCTAGTTCCAAAACCCTTGGCATGGGCCAAGACACTTCCCACGGAAGACCAGGCTGCTCAGAGCTCCATCCAGTCTGGCCTTGAATGCTGCAGGCATGGGGCAGCCACAGCTTCTCTGGGCAGCCTGTTCCAGTGCCTCACCACCCTCACAGTAAAGAATTTCTTCCTAATATCTAATCTAAACCCGCCTGCTTGTAGTTTGAAGCCATTCTCCCTTGTCCTATTACTATACATTCTTTAAAAAGTCCCTCTCCAACTTTCCTGCAGCCTTCCTGTAGGCACTGGAAGGTTGCAAGAGGGTCTCCCTGGAGCCTTCCCTTCTCCTGATTGTGCAATTCAACTCTCTCAACCTATCTTCATAAGTGAGGTGCTCCATCCCCTTGATTACCTTTGTGACCTTATTGTGGATATCCAAATGATCTTTCTCATGCTGGGGACCCCAGAGCTAGACACAGCACTGCAGGTGGGGTCTGACAAGAGAGAGTCAAAGTGGCAGAATGCCCTCCCTCACCCTGCTGGCCATGCTTCTTTTGGAGCAGCTCAGGACATGGTTGGTCTTCGTGTTTTAGTATCTCAATACAATTTTCACTAATTAACTAAAGGATTACATACACCAGGACTACTGCATTCATTGAGGTATTTGAAAGTATGTTGCTGAATTCTCAGCTATGTCTAATAAGTCTATAGCTCACAGCTGCAGAAAAGCATCACTTTCAAAACTGAAACATATGTTTATGCTACCACTACTCAAATCAGAACAGTTTCAAAGACATTCTTTAATTTAATACATACAGAACTATGAACAAGTTGCAAAGCCATTACTACTTATAGTAGTTCCCACATCTAAGATAAGGCTAAAATTATATAAGAGCTAAAAGTACTATTGTACACATAAAGCTATGGGTATGATGGCACCATAATGTTGCTTACAGAACTTACTATTGTACAACGGGACTGTAAACTCACTATCCATTAGCCATGTCAAAATTGGTACTACACATGGACACCCACATATACTTTTTTTCTTCAACACAGGGAGCAGAGACATTCAGTGCAATTGATCAGTTCAAGAGAGTAATCCTCATTCACAAATTGAGAGCAGTGAAAAGCTTCACAAAATTTGTGATTACCTCAATATAATCTTACTATCAAAGCGTAGCTTGTTGGAGAGCATGTTCTCAGTTAGTCCTGATTTGGTCCTTATTCTGTGAAAATAATGCAGCATGTTAATGATACCTACATGCTCACAGATAAATGTTACATAAATCTCAACCATTTCCAAACAGCTAAAAACCATGAAATACGGTATCCTTGGCAACTGGCTGAGGAGATGATCCTTTGTAGTTGAATTAGAAAGCAACTCAGAGCTGTAAGTGTTCAGATATTATATAATATGAGAGTACATTCACAGAGAACATAGATATGAATGGGAAAATTGTTTACATACACTTATATAAAGAATTAACCTTTACTTCTACCACTCACCATACTTCCATGAACCAATGCATTCTCTTGCAAAAATGCCCAGGTTGGGGCGTTTTTACCCACCTAAATATTTTATATTGGCCCAATTACTAGTTCCAAAAATGGAGATTTGTCTATGCAGTGGATTTAAGAATTTGAGACTGGTTTTGTTGTCTTTTTTTTTTCTTTTTCTTACGAATACAAAGATGACCTTTGATGAGAAAGACTTTAAAGCAGGATATTAAAATGCACAAAGCAGAAATGCTTGCCTGAATGTTGAGAAAAATTAACAGAAAACAACCTGCATATTCATTTAATTTTATGGATCATGGTGTTTCCTCAGGTTTTTTAAGTCCTTGGAGTGACTAGTTCAATGCTGACAGTCCAGGAATGTCATTTAAATGCCAATAGGGTTAATTGCAGCAGAAATCAAAACATGAAAGAAAAGTATGATTATATTGTGAAGATCTACATTAGCATTTAGAGATGCATATTTATGCAATTTATGCACCTAAGGATAGGAATCTTTAAAAGGATATTGACAGGATTGCAACCACTTGTAAAAGGCTGGCAAATCCTTGAGAAGAATAATATCAATAAAAGCTAAACAGTGTTCTCCCAGGTTTTATAAATTCTATGAATCAATCATAATACACATAGAATTCACATAAAAAGATCCCTATTATCTCACTAGGCAATAACAAGCTCAAGAAAGCTACAAAAAAGCTCACATGAAGCTGGTGGATTCAAGCCAAATACAGAACATCTGGAAAGGCAAACAGAATTCACAGAGCTAAAAAAAAATATACAGCAGAAAATTTATTTTTATAAACTTACATTGTTTCATGGAGTGTCCTTTTCCTAAAATGCATCGGTGCTATCCCAGCTCCCAGAAGTCCTTGAGCTTCCTTGCAAGCATCAGAACGTGTGGACTGCTCTGGATCACTTATAGCAGCTCTGACCACAAAGAGTAGGGAGAAGCCCTCTAACAATTAGTATGGCTGAATTTCAGGTCTTACATATTTTTATGCAGGAAAGAAAACACCCAAGAATAATACAGTAATACAATCTTGGAATTATCCATTAAGCTTGCATACATTTGTGGGCCTAATTTTTTGTTTTTACAAATCCTTAAGTCTATTTCTCAAAATTAAACATATGCAATAATATTCTGGCAATGCACTGCTATGTAGTAATGTTACATGCAGACATGTATTATTTAAAGTATATTTTATATATCTTTTAATAAAATAAATCTTAGTATTATGAAGGGTTGTGCAGTTTTTCATCATTTCTACTATTTCTATAAATACTCCATCAGTGATATTCTTTAACCATGGCTCCCTCCAATACCAGTGATATCAGTTACTAGCACTGGCCAGTGACATCACCTCAGAATCACAGACTAGCCTAGGTTGGAAGGGACCTTAGAGATCACCCAGTTCCAACCCCCATGCTGTGGGCAGAACACCTTTCACTAGACCAGGCTGCTCAGAGCCCCATCCAACCTGTCATCCAACAAAAATATTGGCACTTCCTCCCTCAAAGTGCTAACTACACAGCTGAGAGGATCTCAAAGTCCCAACAAGCACAAAAGAAACAGATGAACTGGGTTTTGAACATTTTGATATTCTCTGTATCAGTTCAACAAGTAAACAAAAGAGACCCTTTAAAAATAAATTATGCTTGTTATGCTATTGAAATAGTTATCAGAAAGGAAAAAATAATTTTGCATGGCTATTATAGTTTTCTAAGCTTGCCCTGTGATCTATACAGATACATCTTTGTACACATCAGTTACACTGATTTTACTGCAAGATTTGCTCTACCAAAAAAATATTCAAAACACCTTTGTATTTCCTTTAATAGCTATTTTTCATGCAACAGCTTTGAGCTAATCTTTTCCGATTAACATCCTGATATCTGATACCAGTTTGTTTAGAAATACTGGCAGTTATATTTGGAACATAAACAGAGAGATTTTTTAAATTAAAACTTCATCCTGATGCAGCTGCAGCACTACTGAATATTGTTTTGACATTATCAACAGAAGGCTTCAGAGTAGGAGAAGGAATACATGGAAAAAATAAGGCAAAGCAGCAGAAGGAGGTTAAACACAGAATGGGCATCCATGATCCAAGATGCACAAAGCTGTACCTTTAATGCAAATCAGTAGTACTGAAACGTTTCAACATAACCAGTGTATTTTTAAGATCACATCTGTAATAATCTTTAAAGGGATATTAAACAGGTCAAGCACTTATCTGAAAACTGGGGGTTTCTACCCTGTAGAGTTCCATAATTTTAATCCTGCTAAATGAGAATTGAAATTGGAATTTAACATTGTGTTTCATGACAGTCTTGTTTCCCTCAGGCAACCTTCTTGTCATGTCAGCTTTTAAATAGTGTAAAAATGTTAATAGACTTTTAAACAATATAGGTCATTTAAACTGCCATCGTAACAGAAACAAAGAAAAACTAAAATGGTGAATTGCAACAACATTTCAGCCTCAAAATCTTAGGATTTGATGGGCTGGAACACCAGTGCAGATGACTGCAGAGATTGTAAACTATGCACAGAATGCAAAATAACCTAGACATACCCACAGATAATTTTTAGTAAGTGTAAAGTAACATGAAACTATATTAAACTAGCTTGCATCTTCTTATATTGTCATAACCAGACAGCTTGCATAAAGCCCTGAATTATTAAAGCATGCTTAAAATAGAGGGATCTTTTTGCACAGAAGCAATGCTTTCTTGAAGCTAAAGGGATAGCAACAAAGGCAGGAGATCAACAATTTATAATTGTGCCTTTTTTTCCTTACATGCCCAGCATTAGTATAATACTCCTTTATGCCTGAAAGGTGCTGTTCCAGTATTAATAAAGGATTAGTAAATGTTAATAAAGCTAAGATTTTCAGAAAGAACAATAAATATTGAGGATGTGTAATTTATAATATCAGGCATCCATATATTTTCTTGAGGTGCAAGAGACTCTTCTAAATATCTTAAAATAAGTTCAAGCATAAAATTAAAAATTATTTCCACAAAAAAAATAACACACATGGCACTTTAAACTGATATTTTAAGTTGCATTAAAAAGACCTTTCACTTAGAGAATTTTTGCAAATAATACTACTACATAGGACTTCATAAGACTTGGAACAAGATGACCAAAGCACCTCTTAAGCAAGAAAAACCAAACATTACAGATTTAAATTTTTCTGTAGGGAAAACTGAAATTTTACATTATAAATTCATTTACCTACATAATTGATCTACCATTACTTGTTCTACAACAGCCTGTTTTCTCCTCTCTGCAGCAACATCCCCCTGCAATGAAAAACTGGCTGAGAACAAATGAATAAAATAACAGCAAGCACTTCAAATAGTAAGTTACCCTTTAAGACAGCATTCAGAGGTCACAAACTTACCCATGCCACAATTAATACTTCTTTACATTCTAATAGAGTTCTATTTGCATGAAAAATAGACATATAATATTCTCTGCTACACACTTGATTTGTCTATGCATATTAGTTGTAATAAATATGAGAATTTTGACTAGAATTCTTTGAATTCTAATATTTGACAGACAAAATCCTTATTTCTGCATTGTTTCTGATACATTCTGTAAGTACAATAGAGCCTGAGGAGACCCACATTATTCCAGGTTTTATGGGTGACACAGATTCCAGCTAAGAGAATAAAACTTTACCTCCAGCAATATTTAGTTAAAAAAATTCTTTTAAGACTTAGTCTCAGTTGTAAGATTTTTCTTTCCTGCATGCCACAACAATTTTCTGCTGAGACAGATCAATCTGAAAAACCTTTCAGGAAATATCATTCAAGAGGGAAAAGGGGATTTAACATGATCTTCTTATTATTTTTATCAGAGTTACACTGAACCATAACCCTGTGCCATTCACTGTAAAGTGTGCAGGTGTTGATCATAACCTGTTCAAAGAGAGAAACCGAAGCACAAGAGGATAGCCCAGGATAGTGTGGAGTCCACCAGCAGTAATCAGGCCTCTCTTTATCTTCCACATTTCTGAACCTTTATACTGCATTTAAATTTGCTTTTTATTCCAAAAAAATAATTTTTATATATGAGAAAGTAGAGATTATTGTTATTGAGGGGTATATGCAACCTTACATATTTTTCAATATTCTGAAACTAAAGAATGAAGATATTTCTTTAATTGGTCTTGTGTGCAAAGCAAATTCTAAAGAGATCTAGCCTTTGTGTGGATGAAGAACTGAAAAATTCCCAGGTACATATAAGAGATAATTCCTAATCCCACAGAAATGTTATGGGTAGAATTTGCAATCTTCAAATAAATACTAACTGGCACTAGTAAAAAAAAAAAAAGTCTAATCAATAAAACCCAAATAACTAATGCAACAACAAACCAGCTGTTGGTTATTCCAAACAGATTTTAAGCCTTAGAAGATTTTGGAATTATAAGAGATAAGGGGCTTTTTAGATTGCTTTCATGCACTGTTTTTGCACCTATCAGAACTACAGGGTGCTTTATTCTGAGTTATTGATTCTTTACCCATTAACTGTTGCAACAGATATGTTAAAAAGAACAATGAAAAGGAGGATAGTGATACTATAGATAGTATAGTGATAGTATAGAGCAATATTTATTATAACATATTCCATGGCTTATAGATTCAAACCAGTTAGCATGCTTAAAAGAATCTGATTTAAAAAAAAAAAAACAAACAAACAAACAAAGAAAACCTTACACCTTAAATTTCAATTGAATATTATTAGGTCACTGAATGTAATCTTTCATGAAACATCTTCCATTCTGCTCTTTGACAAAACCTCTACTATGAAATTACAAAAATGCAGAGGCCAGAGGCAAACATTGAACTCACAGCAGCTCTCACTGGTACAAAATTAGTAACTGTTATTCCCTAAATATGAGCATTCAGAGAAAACCAACTTTCTTCAGAGGTAATATATGACATCTATATGCAATGGACTGTGAATCACAAAATCACAGAACAAACTGAACTGGAAGGGACCTACAAAGACCAACTCCTGGCCCCGCACAGGACCATCCCTGAATCACACCGTATGCCCAAGAGCACTGTCCAAACACTTCATGAACTGTCAGGTTTGGTGCTGTGAGCACTGCCCTGGGGAGCCTGTTCTGGTGCCCAACCACCAGAGTGGTTGAATGAAGAACCTTTTTTGACATCCAGCCTAAACCTCCCCTGACACAACTTCAGGCCATTCCCTCAGGTCCTGTCGCTTGTCTCAAGAGTGAAGAGATTGGTACCTGCTGTTCCTCTTCCCCTCATGAGGATGTTGAAGACCACACTGAGGTCTCCCATCAGTCTCCTCCAAGCTGAACAGACCAAGCAACATCACCTGCTTCTCATACAGCTTTCCCTCTGGACCTTTTATCATATTTGTTCCCCTCCTGTGAACACTCTCTAACAGCCTTATATCTTTTTTATATTGTGGCACCCAAGCCTGCCCCAGCACTGGAGGTGAGGCTGCCCCAGCTCAGAGCAGAGGGGACAATCCCCTCCCTTGCCTGGCTGTGCTGCTGTCCCTGATGCCCCCAGGACAGGGCTGTCCCTCCTGGCTCCAGGGCACTGCTGGCTCTGTTCAACTTGCCATGGACCAGGACCCCCAGGACCCTTTCCAGGCTCTGCTCTCCAGCCTCTCACTCCCCAGTCTGTCCTTCCATCCAGGGCTGTCCTGTCCCAGGGCAGAATCCAGCACTTTCCCTCCCTGAACTTCATGTGGTTGGTGATTGCCCAGATCCCTGATCTGTGGAGTCTCTGCAGGGCCCTCCTGCCCTCAAGGGAGCCAGCAGCTCCTTTCAGCTTTTGTGTCATCTGTGAATTTGCTCAATATCCCTTCCAGTCCTGCTCCCAAGTTGTTAATGAAGGTGTTGAAGAGCACAGAGCCTAAGATGGAGCCCTGCAGAACCCCACTAATGAACTTTCATCCCAAATTACAGAAAAATCAAGAGAATTTCTACTTTAAAATTTGACTTTTCGGTAATGATTACAGTAAAAGGATACGTTAACATTGTGTATTCTTAAGCAAAATTTTCAAGTACCTTAAAATGAAATGACCATGAGTGCTAATGAATTACAAAGGGGCCTCTGAAGGTCCCAGTAACACCTTGCTCAGACACCTGCTGGCTTTATTTGAAAGCATGGCAGCTACAGAATATCTTCTATTTTGTGGTTCTGTGCTGCTCCTTTCTCAGGGCTTTCACTGCACTAGCTTTAGCATTAAGTAGTTACTCTGGGGATACTTCAAGACTTTTTTCCATTATCTTTAGCCAATAGTATAGATTTTTTAATTTATTCTAAAAATAAAAGCTTAAGTACTTTCTCAAAAGATTTCTTATCATAAAAATTAATAGTGACCTCAGTAGAGCAACATCTGCATTCACTTCAACAAGACTAGAAATCAAATAAATGCTTACAATGATGCAAAATTCAGTGCACAGTGATAAGCAAATAAAATGAATTAAAATTGCTATTTACTTTTAAAAATTATAAAATTTCTCATGGCTTAATATTCCATGAGAAAGTTGGAATGTGACAAAGAAAAGAGAACCAAACTTTTTTTGACAGAAGGCAGCAGTATAGCAGGAGGTAAAGGTTACAAACTGAGCCTTGGCAGGATTGGTGTGCACAATAGGAAGAACTCCTTCACACAGAGAATATCACATGAAGATGTTGCCTAGAGACACTGTAGAAGCTCTATCCCTAGAGCTTGAAGACACAGCCAAAGTTGTTGCTGAACCAGTCTAATACTAGCTGATGGAATTATGGAATCCATGGACCATTGCATACAGGCTCAGCTAAAAGCTACAGATCAGAGGAAATCATAGAATCACAGAATATCCTGAGCTGGAAGAGACCCACAGGGATCCTTGAAGTCCAACTTCTGACACTGAATGTAACATTATGTTTAAGTTCACTCAACTACCTCAGTTATTCTTAGTTGTATGAATGTATCTGTATATATTACTCATAATTTTTGTTCTCATTTTTACAGATTACTGCATAAAATACAAGCACTGCAGAAAAGATTTAAAAAGTGCTCACTGGATTGCTCAGTTCAGCTGAGTTTAAACTCACACAATTTCAATGGGTGCAATTACCTACTAGACCCAAATCCCCAAAGGCATAACTTCTATTGAATATCTAAGAAGCCATTCTCCACATCTAGGTTGTTAGCAGAATAACACCAGTCCAAATACTTAAAGCTTCTGATTTCCTTATGTTGGGCTGCATATTATAAGGCTTTTTTGTATAGCATTGTTGCAGGAGAGCTTTCTTATCAAGAGTTACAAAATCATCATGTCCATCTTCAAGCTGTGTACCCTACACAAAAATACATTATTTTCATAACTCATATTTATTGAATTCTAATAAAAACAAACTAAAAAATCCACACACTTTCCTCAACAATTTATTTAAAAGTACTACTTTCTTTCTTCTTTACTTTTTAAAGTGTCTACTTCTTCCACTTCATGCTAATTAAAAGAATATTTTTAAGCCTAGCTTTCTACAGAAACTGAACTTACAAGGGAAGACTAGAGAGCAAAATTTGTATCTTTTGAATACTTATGAGTTTTCATTCATACTGAAATAAATAATAAATTTAAAAATCTCAAAAATACTGTGCTCCTACAAGCAAGTCAGAGAAAGCAGACTTTAGTATCTCAGGGGAGAAGACAAGAACTCATCCATTTTCTGTTCTGCTTAGGAATAGTCAAGTGGAAGCAGAGGATTTGCTGTTAGGTATAAAGCTCAAAGCTCACTGTAGGGATACTACTTTGTGACAGTGAAGAAGTTAAATACAGCCTAGACAGGGAAAAGCCAAAGCATGCTGCTGCTTCTAACAGACTTGTAAACCAGTTCCAGGGTATTACAGAAATATTTCCTACATGGACAATATGGGGAAAAAGAAGGATACAGGAAGTTTTTACAGAACTCAGGAAAGAGGTAGCATAGGAAAGAAATCAGAGAAGTAGTTGTTGTTAGCAATCTCCTCCATGAGCATCTTCTTTCCAGAAAAGATAAGTTGTTCCACTAATCAAGCAAAACAAGTGTATTGAAATCTCTTGATTTATTCATCTAATCAGGTAGTGATAATATCTAACATAAAAAATTGTTCTGATAGAAATTATATTAAAACCTGTGAGAAGGATTAACATGAGAGGAGAGGAGAGGAGAGGAGAGGAGAGGAGAGGAGAGGAGAGGAGAGGAGAGGAGAGGAGAGGAGAGGAGAGGAGAGGGGAGGGGAGGGGAGGGGAGGGGAGGGGAGGGGAGAGGGGAGGGGAGGGGAGAGGGGAGGGGAGGGGAGGGGAGGGGAGGGGAGAGGAGAGGAGAGGAGAGGAGAGGAGAGGAGAGGAGAGGAGAGGAGAGGAGAGGAGAGGAGAGGAGAGGAGAGGAGAGGAGAGGAGAGGAGAGGAGAGGAGAGGAGAGGAGAGGAGAGGAGAGGAGAGGAGAGGAGAGGGGAGGGGAGAAGAGAGGAGAGGGGAGGGGAGGGGAGAAGAGAGGAGAGGGGAGGGGAGGGGAGGGGAAAGGAGAGGAGAGGAGAGGAGAGGAGAGGAGAGGAGAGGAGAGGAGAGGAGAGGAGAGGAGAGGAGAGGAGAGGAGAGGAGAGGAGAGGAGAGGAGAGGAGAGGAGAGGAGAGGAGAGGAGAGGAGAGGAGAGGAGAGGAGAGGAGAGGAGAGGAGAGGAGAGGAGAGGAGAGGAGAGGAGAGGAGAGGAGAGGAGAGGAGAGGAGAGGAGAGGAGAGGAGAGGAGAGGAGAGGAGAGGAGAGGAGAGGAGAGGAGAGGAGAGGAGAGGAGAGGAGAGGAGAGGAGAGGAGAGGAGAGGAGAGGAGAGGAGAGGAGAGGAGAGGAGAGGAGAGGAGAGGAGAGGAGAGGAGAGGAGAGGAGAGGAGAGGAGAGGAGAGGAGAGGAGAGGAGAGGAGAGGAGAGGAGAGGAGAGGAGAGGAGAGGAGAGGAGAGGAGAGGAGAGGAGAGGAGAGGAGAGGAGAGGAGAGGAGAGGAGAGGAGAGGAGAGGAGAGGAGAGGAGAGGAGAAGGAGAGACCCCACCAAACTATAACAAATCTCCAGAACAGAAAATCTTATCTGCCACCAAACATAAAACTAAACCACAAAATACCTTTTTTTTAAATTCACTTCTTATTCACAGAATATTTATTAATAGGTTTTTGCAAATTCTTCTTTATCTGATCCCTAGAAGCATGACTATGAAGAGAAAGCCCTTTTAAAGCTATCTACATTATGTGAAACAATATTTCTTTTGAAAAACTTTCCCTTTTCGTTCTACTGAATGTGAAGAAAGTAAATCCAATAAACTCATTGTTATTCATCACAAACCTTTTCTCTGAAAAGCAATGAGCACAATATGTTCCATCAACATTTGCATACTTAACTTTCCATTAAGATTCTTAAATGGTCATCTACCCTCAGCAGAATCTAGCATTCAACCAGTCCTCACAGCTGTTGCTTATTTAGGTTTCCTGTTTCTTTACACCTACAGTGATGCACCTTTCCTTATTCAACCACTCTCCTCTGCTATCTCTTCCAAACAAGATGAAAATTGGTTTTTTTCAACCCTTTCTTTTCCAGTTTCTCTCTACTGATCTTCCCTTCTTTGCACCTTAATTTCAAAACAAAAGAAACCTGGCAGAATTAGTACAGCTTGCAGTTTAACTGTGCTGAATTTTATACAACATCAAAGCAAAAAGTACAGATGTCTTTCATTATTTTAACCCCATAATCCTTTGCATTTTCAGTGTTAATAATTATCTAAGGAACAGATTAAATCTTTAATTTCTCCTTTTTTAAGTCCTTTATACAGTCCAAATTTACAGAGTAGTAATTAAAATACTTCTGGATTTAAAAAACAAAAAAGCTGGAATGAATTTCTGGTTTTGGAAATAACACTTTACCAAGATCTTCCTGCTATCTCTCCTCTTCTTATAGGCTGTAAATTCTTCCTTATCAATCATGCTAATCTTCAGGCTCAGGCTAGAGGTGCACTAGGAAGGCCAGTATTACTTTCCTTACCAGAGAACACAACCATACATAAATTCTCAGAGCACTTCAGTTTCTTGCTCTGCAACAACAGAAACAACCTTGCTACAGTTTACTTCCTCCTCAACATTAGCTGCTTAAATTACTTTTTTTTTTTCTTTACAATAAAAATTGAAATTAAGTCCGCATATGTGCAAACTTTTGCAAACAGTGTAACTAAACAGTGATGTACATTTGCTATTTAAAAATGCAGTTTCTACTTTGCCAGCTACCTTTATTGAAGTGTCTTGACACTGGAGGTGGTCTTTTTCCTTCTCTGCAATTCTCTGAGGATGCTGCTTATATTCTTCCTTTGTACCTGCTTCATACTGACCATGCTTCAGTTTGGATCTGTCTGTGGGGGGATAGCAGATTTTCTGGTCTTGTCTTCTGCTACATAACAGAATGTAAAAACAATGAGTAATCAATATAAAAGCCTCTGGGTGGTCTATTGAATGAGAACAGCATTTTTTTGGTTCTTATCCAGTATAATCTCTGTAACTTCTTTGCCATGATGCTTTAAATTAAGAAAAAAATGCAAACAGGACCACATATTCAGGCTTACTTTTCATTGAATTCTTCAAATTCTATAATTTTTAAATCTAAAAAATACATACTCAAATGATTTTATATCACTTTTAAAGAAAGAAGTCAGATTGAGTGGTTCTGCCTTTACTAAAATGGAAATTGACATTTAATTTTGGGATGGCTGAAAATATGTGGATGGATGTTTTTTGGTCAGAAGTCCTAATACACGTGTATGGCAGATGAGAACTGGGACAGTTCCTTAGAACAACATCAGCTGCACAGCTAAGTACCTTTCTAACCTTACACCCATTTCAGGGCTTCACAACAGAAACTGGGATCAGTAGAAAGGGCAGCAATGACAGAAGTCCAAGATTCCATTCTCTTCTGTCTCCATGAGTAACTAGCACCTTCAATATTAAGTTATATTCCTTCAGTGCTAAAAGTAAGGTGGCCTTCTCTTGCATCTCTACTCAACACTTGCAACTCATCTTGTAACAACACTGTTACAGTCCTGCTCTAGAAAACCATTTCTCAAAAACCAAAAATATTTATGTTTTGAAGAGGCAACTTTCTCATTCAAAAGAAGACTCAGATCCCTTCCCTGGTTAATTCCTGAATTATAAGAGTATATTTAAATTTTTCTTTCAAAAGTGACCTATTTTAGGAAGACTTACTTACACAGTTACTGAAGAGACTGGAATCTATCTGGCTCAAAAAAAACTTGGTCAGAGCCCCAGAAGCAAGGAAAAAAAAAAAAAAAGGGAGGATGGGGAGCAAGTCAGGCAAAAAAGGGAGAGAGGAAGAGGGAGAGACGGAGAGAAATGGTAAGTAAACAGAAGATACATTCCGATACATTGAGCACTCATTATTTAAGACATAATGAAGGCAGAAAGAAAGCAACAAGAGATAAGAGAAAGAAGAAAAGTCAGTCTGTATTTTTTCAACTTCTTTACCTCCCTTTTGTTCTAACACAATTTTCTAGACGCCTGTTTAAGGAAAACAGTATAATGATCAAGTAAAAAATTGTCACATTTATTTTATTCATACTAAATTCAGATATAAGAGTTCAAAAGAACTCTTTTCCTGCATTCAGGGAAGTGCAGTAACTGAGTAATTAACTCTCAAAATTTTGTAGTGGATATTGATCCTGAACAATGTTGTACTGTACTGTAAACCAAAATATTAGCATCTGGGCTACTGATTTTCCTTAAGAAGCACCTAATACTAGTGGTGATTAAGTTTCTTAGCCATCCAGGGCAAAATAAGCTAACATGATGAGGAAATTTCAACAATAAAGTGAGTGCCAAAAAATTAAACATAATCCCAAAGTTTATGTCCCAGTTCTGTTTTAAAGACAACAGCTCTAACAGAAAAAACATGAAATGGCTACAAGTAACTTCAAAAGTTTTATTTTCACCAGAAGCAACTACTGCTCCATCAAAATAATATTTAGTGTTTGTAAACATGGATTTTGTCTTTAATCATGCACTTTCTACAACTAATTTTTGTTATTACTACTATTAATATATCTCCTAAAAGACAAGTACAACAAAAGGGTAAGTGCATCAATCAACAAAGAGCTTAGCTATGTAATAAAATAATTCTTTCTAAATATTCTAAAGAATACCAGTAAAAGGACTTTGCTAAAAATATTTTGGACCAACAACACTTGGAGATATGAGCTTAACTGGAATAAAGAAGAAAAAGAACTTACATAAAAAATATATATGTATGTTTTTCTAAATTACTGCTAAAGGGGTATATTATAAAGATATTTGTAGTGGCAGACTGACATGTTGATGCTGTGCACATGGAGTTTGTAATGACGTTCTCCACTCTGAAGATGAATCTAGTTGGCACCTATGAGAAGAACTTCCAGTGTACGGAAAAAAATATAAAATGGGAAATTTCCCATTGCTTGTAAAAACCATTCACAACAGTTTCTCTGTATTTTTTACTGTAATACTTGTAAAAGCAGTCAATAGCTAAAATACTATTTTTCTCCTTTTGCAGACATGTTAAAAATATTAAAGAAAAGTAATGTATAAATATGTAACCAGTGAGTGACACCCTCTGAAGAGGATGGATCCAGGTTCTTCTTGATGGTGCCCAGCAATATGACAAGAGGCAATGGGCAGAAACTGATGCACAGCAAGTTCCACTCGAAACAAACTTCATCATCACAGGTAACTGAGCACTGGATCAGGTTGCCCAGAGAGCTTGTGGAGTCTTCCTCAC
This sequence comes from Oenanthe melanoleuca, assembly GCF_029582105.1. Lineage (NCBI taxonomy): Eukaryota > Metazoa > Chordata > Aves > Passeriformes > Muscicapidae > Oenanthe > Oenanthe melanoleuca. Next base: position 35,008,317 of record NC_079334.1, on the reverse strand, counting down.
TGAAAACACTCAAGAACCATCTGCAGGAATCCTGAGCAATGAGCTCTGGGATGACCCTGCTTGAGCAGGAAGGTTGGACCAGGTGGACCAGTGGGTTAGACCCAATGTGGTCTCTTCCATCTTTACCCATTCTGTAATTTCACCTCCACTCAGCCAAACGTAAATCAATTCCAAAGTAAATAATGCATCAAGTATTCTACTCCAAATATACATCACAGAAAACAAGCCTATAATGATAAATTTCATGGAACACTAAGTTGCATGTCACTACAAATTCAAATGCATTATGTTAATAATACACACAATTAAATAAGCTGATCAGAAATAGAAGCAAACTTACTCTGGTGGGCGAGGACTGTGTGTAGCCTGTCTATTCAGTCTCCAGCCCTAAAAGAATGACACATTATTACATACCTAGGGGATCCAGATTAAAATACATAGTTGTCCTTTTCAATTTTCCCAGAAATATCTAAAATTAGAGGATCAAAGTATCTGTCCGACATACTTGACTAAGACACTACTAACAAGGGGGAAAAAATCAAAAACTTCTCATTGAAAGTTAATTCTTACACATCATGAGACTAGAAGGCTGAATATTCATCATGACAGAAAGATTTCCAGCCATTAAGAATCTAGACAGCATCCACATCAGCTATTAATAATACATTAAAAATAATCCATGTTCCTGAGGCTTTGTACCGTCACTGCTCACAAGGCTTTAGGTCACATTGTCCTTGTTTGGGAACCAACCCCTAAACCAAAACCACAAGACTGCTGGCTCACAAGGAGCTAGCTCAGACCCCAAAGAACCCCAGATATTGGGTGTAACTGTTTCATCTCAGCTTTACTACAGCAGTCGTGATGATTAGGTGGTTCACTTTAATTATTTTGCAAGGTTGCATACCACACAGACCTCCAAACTCAACTGAGCAAGAACACAGCAAGAAAAAAGACTCGAGCCAAAGCATCACCTATCCCCATATGGCTTTTGAAAACAGCTAGCAGCAAATCCGTGGGGAAGGCTGCTTGGGGCAAGCACAAAGTAACGATTCACCTAACTGGCCTCCCAATCCGAAACAAAAAATGGTTTGAGAACATTCAGAACCAAGGCTAACATTTTTGGTTTTACACTTCTCAGGTCATAAATCTCAGCATCACAGCCTAAACTGAGCAGAATCCTATTTCCAGCAGTGCCCGAACATCCTTCACGATCTGAGAGCAAGCACAAAACTGTAACTCCTTTCTTGCCATCCAGCCTCGTGGCTGCTCCCAAAACAGAAGCTCAGCAACACTACCCTCTAGTGCCTCCAGAACGAGCCCGGGTCCCAAACCTGGGTAGGTCTGAGAGCTCCGCACGTAATGAGCATCGCCACCGTGTGGTCACCTATGCAAGACCGTCAAGGCATCAAAAACAAGGCACTACATCTCACATTTATCTTTTTTCTGTACCATTGCAACTGTGGTGAGGTAAAGAACACAGCTGATTCTAGATACTAAAACCTTGATATAATTCCTTTTCTAGGAGTCAACAAGTCAGGAAGAAAGCAAACAAAAAACATTATGAACACTGGGACGAAGCACATGTTTTCAGCATAATTTTAATTTAAGATTTATTTTTGCAAGCTATCAAAAGTCATGTGAACTAGAGAGTCGAAATTTGGAAACGCAGTTGCACAAGAAAGAAAAAAAAAGGGATGAGAGATTAGAGGAAAAATGACATTTCTTTTCTTTTACAACCTACACTAAACGCCCCAAATGTTCTTGTTGTCCACAGGTATTCAATTTTCAAAAACGTGGTTAAAACATTAACAGTAGCATTATAACATTGATGTGTTATCATTTACAAAGGGTCTTTTTTCATTCCAAACCAAACTGAAAAGAACTTGGCAGTCAAACTGCAAGAATTCCCAATGGGGTCACACCACAAATACGGAAGTAAAGTGGGTGCTTGGGGGCTGAGGGAGGATTAGCAATTAACTTTAGTTCATGGACATAAAATACACAGTATCTGTGAGAAAAATCAACTGTTACTAACAATACTGAGATTGCTTTAGCAGTAAGGAAAATACTGGCCCTCAGAATCCAAGATCATGTTAGTAGTGATTATCAAAAGCTAGCCCTAAAGTTTCTATTAGAGTGAATGTGTGAGGGTTGCACACCTACCCTATCTCAAAGCAAAGACTACCAAGAATATCTGGAAAATGTAGTTTCTTTTCTTACTGAACACAGAGCACTGAGATTCATTTTTCATGTTGACCTGAAATCATGCCTCTTCAAATTATAATTTGGGGGCTGCTTTACTTTATTGCTGTCTTGCAAAACAAAAACACAGACACACCAGTTGCCAGTTTCACCAACAGCCTGAGACAGCACACAGTATGTGTTCAAGCCTCTGTTGCTCTTAACTGCAAGTACTAGCTCATTCTTAAATTCCCCACACTCTAATTAAGTACTCAGAATAGCAGTTATTCTAGGATAGCTGTTTATATTGGAATTTCTCACCTTCATTTGAGAAGCTGTTGCACTAAACTATCTCTTCCCAACAAAAATAATTTCTTTAAAAGGTGCCTTCTCTATAGAATGGACTTTAACCTCAAACTAAGAACTTTCTGAAGTATGATTAAAATATTTTTAAAATGCCAAAGTAAGGAAGAAAAACAACCACAAGCCTTTCATTGACTACCTGACATTTCTTCTCCCTCAATGACAACTCAGTCTTCCTTCGAGGGGATGCAGCAACTCCTTTGACTTCCAAATCCATGCAAATTCAATGACAGCTTTCAGAAAAAACTGAAAAACAGAAAATCCTATGGAGAAAAACATGTATTTTTAATCTAAGTACTTCTGGGGAAAAAACAAAAAAAACTGCATTAGAATTTTGGTATTGTCTTCAGCAAGCTATGAAATGCTGTTGGTTTCTCTTTTTCACTGCCTCTTAATTTCAGTCTTTTATTAGTAATGCTTAATCAGACTCCTGCTCAAATTTATGTTTTCGCCTCAAGCTTAACTCCCTCTCTCCCTTACACTTATCGATACCTTCTCATTCCAGTGTTACTAATTTGTTACCCCTTGGCAACATCGAACCTTTTGTACTCTCCTCTCACAGCTGCAGCCCGGCTCTCCATCGCTCCGTGCCCTGGGAACATCTCAGGAAGGCGGACGGGCCGTCCCGGCACACTGCCAGGCTCCAGGGTGAATTCCACCAAGCATCCCGGCTCTGCTGGCTGCTCCTACACAGCCAGCTCTGAGCCAAAAGCCCACCATGCATTTCCATTAGTCAGCGGGAGCAGGGCTGCAGGGCCTGCCCGCAGACCCGCACTGCCCTCCCCTTCCCCGGGCTCCTCAAACGGAGCATCCTCCCCGCTGGGGGAAACAGCCTTGCTGTGCCGAATGGTTCACCCGCTGGGGTTACTTTTATCAAAGCCGCAAACCCCGGCTGCTGGAACCGGAGTCCTCGGAACTGCGTGTCTGTAGCCTGGGTCAGAAACACAGCGATCACCCCGCGGTAGCGCAGAGCCTCTCGGACAAGGGATACAGCTGCCAGCAGCATCCCAAACCTGGCAGAGGCGAGAGGCACAGCGGGGACAATTCAAACTCTGCCCCAGGCGGGGAAAGGACACCGGCAGCAGCACCGGGAAGGAGCAGGACTGACCTGCACCCTGCACACACCTGGCTCCCGCTCCATCGTTCCCTCAGATCAACGGCTTTGACATTGGTTCACTTTAATGTATTAGATAGTTCAAAGAAAAAGTTGTCCTTAATGACCAAAGCAACATCAGTTCTTTTTAAAATCAAGTTGTATCCAAGTATTAGTTCTGATTCACTCGTTCTGTCTTGGGGAAAAAATCGGCCACCACTTGAGAAACCCTGGCTCTGTAGTCAACCAGTTTTCCAAAGTTAGGCAAAATCTCACTAAGTGCAAAACTACTAACACACTGATGCTAGGCATGTATTTCTGGATGCTGCTACTTGCAAGCCTGTGTGATCCAGTTTTAGAATAAAACACATACCATGTTTCTCCACCAGAATGAACAATTCATTCCATTTCAGTGAGTGACGGGATAATAAATTTAGTGCCTTTAAGTACAGTACATTTCCTCCCTAAAAAACAATTCACGTGCTTTTTTCCTGTAAGAATAAGGACGCCAGAAGAGTTCAGGCATCATAACTGGCCTACTTAAAAGCTATGCAATTATAAAACAGAAAATGTAACAGAGCTTTACTGTCAGATCTACCTCTAAGGCAATTCCTGTCATTAAAGGATGGCAGTACCATAGGTGTGTACATTAAGTGAACAAAAAAAATTTAGTAAATAATGGAAGTGTGGACAAAAATGACTCTGGCAAAGTAAAATAAATGCTTTTCCTAATAGTGACCTAAAAAGGTCCCTATCAAGTTGGCATAGTGTATTGAAAAAAGATCCCATGCCCCACCCAATGTTCCTGCATTGTACATAGCAACATATCTGTTAATTCTGATGTTAAAAAAGGGTATTAAAATGAATCAAAAAATCAGATTCTATGATATTAAAATAAATGTGAAACAGACATACAATACTAATGGGTATCAATCAGTTATTAGACAGCTGCTGAGTTTAAGCAGTGGCAAGTGGGGAAGAAACTAAGTGATCTAATGTAATACATAAGGGATTAAGTTGACATACAAAACTAAACATCATTACTCAGGAGCTGCAAATTCAGACATTATTTTCATATAGTGTTCATGGCTAAATTTCTCTCTTCAAATAAAGAAACTTGACTATGAATGGGTATCAAAGACTTAACCCATACTGCTTTTTGCACTCCCAGAGAAAAGTTTTTCACAAAGAGCTGAATTCATCAGTGCATGCTCTTTAATGAACTCAAGAAAGTCACAGTTCAAGTGGCATAATGCTTTCTAGTTACAAAACATTTATGAAACATCTATTCTTTATAGCCTAAATTAGAAGATATTCTAATATTTTAGTGAAGCATCAGATATAATTACAGTGCATTATATACAGAGTACAGAAATATTTTTATAGGGAAAAAATAAATAGAAAAAATATGTAAACATCCTGAGTAAAATTCTGCTGCCACTGAAGTCAGTTACAGAATTGTCAAAGATACAAGCAAAGGCAGTATTTCACCCCTCTTTTTAAAGCATATAGCAGTGCACATAGCTTCATTTCAGTTTAAAGTGCATACAACATTATAAAAAGAATTCATAAGCTTTTGGAAGTTTTACATATGAAGATTCCATTCATATCTATTGCGTCTTCTCAGTCCCATCTCTTCTGATTCAATGGCATCTTTGCTTATCATTTCTTCATCTTCTACAACATCTGGCTCCAACTGATGTATTTCACATTCACTGTGTAATTCATGCTCTTCTATTTTGTAATCATTATCAATATCCTCAAGCAAATCTTCATTACAATCATCTTCTCTGTTGTCCATTTCTTTCTCTTGAGAATGTTCAGCAAATGACTGAATGAGATCTTCAAGTTTCTCATTACAAATGTGTCCAAGATCTTTAAATTCCCAAAAAATAATCAAAATTAAAGTTTGCTGGCTCTGAATTTCTGAAAGGCTCTGAATTTCAGGGTAAGTTTAGAAGTAGACTATTTTAAATATTTTATTTTTCAATTCAATTAATACTCAAATAATGCAAAACTTTCCCAAATTTCTAATGGACCATTCTTAACATTTAAGATTTATCTCGGGCTACTTTGCAGCTCTCTTTCCAGCTGAAACTAACATACAATTTGCTGTCCAGTGTTTTATGCAAGCATTACTCAGCCTCAGAGGTCCCCATTCAGAAATCCTTCACCTAAAGTTAGTCCAGTACTAACAGACTGCTTAGGAACCGGTGTCCCAAAAGCTTGTTTTATCAAAACAGAATGTGACTGACATTCCAGTTCAATGTCTTGAGCACCTATTCTTAAATAAATCATAATGTATCAAAAATTTGAAATTGGATACATCTCAAATGTGAAGAATGGTATTCCTCCAGAATAAAACTAATTCCACACAAATTACCTAAGGTGCAGAAGCTGAACATTATTATAGTAAGATCTAGTTATTCTTCTAAAATATAAACTACTTAATTATCTATCAGTCTGAAAATTAAATTACCTTTCATCTTGTTTTCTGATTTATCCAATCCACTTTCTTTCATCAGTCGTCTAATTGATTGGAGCTGTGTCATTATTTCATCTTTTTGCTCACAAGCTAAAGCATTGACACTTGAAAAAAAAAAAGACAAAATGTTTAACAGCTGAAAGATTATCTTGGAAGGGAGTACTTGATAATAATACACTTATTGCAGCATTTCTTTCTGTACATAAATACCATAGGTAAGTTTATGAAATGTTTAGGTCAAGCCTTCCTTTGAGAACTGTCTCTTGAGAAGTGGGCAGGCCATTACATCATACAACTACTGAATGTCATTGTACCCTAACACTGGAGCTCCAATGGACAAAGTTGGGTAATGACTACTGAAAATAATACTTATCTGAAGTACTGTTATTAGTAGTACAACAATGCCTAATACACATCTTTAGAGTTTGAAGGCTTTTCTCATTCAAGGTTTTTTAACTTTCCTCCCCATCATTACTAGAAATTTGTTAGGCAAACTGGCCAGAATTTGCTGCTTAACAGTTTCAGCAGACATCAAGTTCAGAAGTACACTGAAGAAACAATTATGAAATTCTTCATGTTTCAACCTGTGTTTCATGAAGGATGTCAGTCTAGAAAATTAACTGCATGGATACTTCTATTTCTAGTAGATAAGTAAGACTCTAGCTTCTTAAGAAGAACTTCTTAAGAAGCTTCATCAGAAGTTCTTAAGAAGAATAGAACTTTTCTAAAACTATTAGGAGTTTTTATACTACTGATTTCCTTATCATACTAAAATAAACAAGTTCTATTTCACTGAAATAAACACACTTCACAGATTCATTTCAAAAAAATAAGCAGCTATACCTTGAAAACTATTTTTTTCTTATAATTACATCTAAAAGAAGAAACTCACTCTGCTACCAAAATCTAATTCCCACAAAAACTTTCAAATGCTACTGAGTTTATTTTCACTTTTAGTCTCCTTGGTCAATATTAAAGTTCACCTTTTTAAGCCACAGAAAAATGATAATTTGTCTTCTGCTTTTATGTTTGGTGAACAAGAGATGGGAGGTATCTGTGAAAAAGTTCACAAATGGCAGAATTGGTATTACCTGCAAAAGGCTAAAGAAACAATAAGTAATCAAAGAAGGTTCCAAAACTGTTCCTTACCTATATATAAGGATCATTTTAAGAACTCTTTGTTAACGTTTTGGTGAATTTCAATATAAAAGGAAACAACACAGATTTTTTAGAAACACTCACCAATTTGAAAGTGGATCCAACTGAGTCAATAAAGAATTTAACATTTTCTCTGTCTGTGCTAAATGTTGCTCCAGTTCTAAAAGCTGATGCTCTGACAAAACAACCACAAACAAAAACAGTACAACAAAAACAGAGGGAGGTGGGAGAGAGGGGGAGCAGGAGAGAAAGAACTTTGTAAAAACTGTCTTTATAATATCATTAGGATATTAATTTATATTTTCATTCAACAGATTCAAAAACAGAAAGCTTCTTTCATCTATAAAATTCTACAATATGAAAAGGGAGTGGTGGGGTAAGAACAGAAGCCTTATTATGTGTGAACAGAAGTCCTTTCCACCCAGCAACCTATCTCCAATAGTGCCCAAACAGAGGACACCTTTGTAGAAACTGAGCAAGAATGTGGAGGTCACCTTCCCAGTCTCAAAAACTATGCACCTGCAAGACTTCTTGAGATGTAAGTCCTGTATTTATTCTTAATATGCTTTCATGTGTTTGTCTGTTCACACCTTATAAATATATTTAATGCTTAATGCACTAGAATCAAAAGGAGTCACTCCTCCTAAAATACAATTAAACTTTGAAGAAAGAAGAATGCAACACACAAGGATGATGAGTAGGCAATGTAGCAAACCACTGCTGAACCTCATTACAGACCTGATGTACGCAGATACCAAAAGATGCTGCTAGTTGTTTAATTCACTAAAAATGTGTCTATACAAGGGAGAGAAAGGTATGAAAACAGCATTAACTTTTAATGTTTATGACAGGTTTCTCATTTGGCCTAGAAATCATAAATGATCTCTGTAACTGTTTAGCCACACTGTTCCACTGTCAATACAGTTCAGTTCTAGACCAGATAATCATATTGTTTTTAAACACCCTATTTATTTAATTATATCCCATTTAAACTGAAGAAAACTGAATAGATCTTGAGTGAGAAAAACATCAGACATTTTAAAGGCAGAGAATCATACTGCATTACTACAGCTGTTTGAAGAGCATTACATCTGGAGAATTTAAACAAACCTCAAACAAGCATTTCAAACATACAGAAAATCAAAGTGTGTGTTTGTAGATTCCTAACTGCTGTCAGTAACCTGAAAGACTATCTTCATTTAGCTAGACTGTATCAATGAAAACATGTTTTGTTCCAGTAGGAAATAAGCATTTTTGTTGAACATATGCATTCTGAATGGGTATCTTACCTGTTTCCTTTGCTTTGTCTTCTGTACTTTTTTCCTTTTTGGAGTGACTTTCTTCATGTGACTTCATCTTTTAAAAATACAATCAAGTTAAACAACTTCATCACTATTTGTGTAGTAAAAACAAAACTGCATTTAGAATTTTAGTGAAAGTAAACAGCAACCATGAAAATATGCTGCATTAAGGAAACTTTTCTTCTATGATGCCTTCTTCCTATCTTAAACTAACACTTCTGATTTTAAGCAAATACAACATGACTGGCAAAAGCTGGAAAAGAAAACAGTTGCTATTTCAAAAAGAAGTAGAAGAAACTTTCTAGGTAACTGGTTCCAGTCTCTTATCATTAATTACAATACAGAATTTATTTTTAAAAGTACTAAAGATACTTTCATAAAAATATTTACATTTTAATCCCACAAGCCCAAGTGTAAAGAATTGCAACATATACGGTTTTCATGGTTTTTAAATCTTATACTAAACTGGGAAGCCTCCACACTAATTTTGCAAAGCTGTGATATTTTTCTCATACCAAGACTAACATGAACAGACTCCAGAAATGAGAACATTGTCTCCAGTCTTACTCCTGTTCGTTTTTATTTTCCCTAAGGGCAAGTAACAATATTCCAGGTGCACTCTCAGCTTTGTAAGTCCTGTAGTATCTCTTACTATAAATAATACATTTCAAGACTGATTCCTTTTAAAAAGCAACCTATCATGTGTTCTCCTTTTTGAATTTACAAATGGTAGAACAAGTAGCCATAATGAAATAAACCTCCATGTTGCATCTGCATGATCAAATGAGAAGTCCAAACAAAAGGTCAAGTCTACTCGCTATTCTATCTAATTGCTGATCTAAGACCACTGCTCAGCAGGAATTGTCCCCTCCTTCCCATACTCAGTCTCATTCTGAAGAATGAAAAGGAACTGAAACACAGATGAGACTTAGGTTACAGACTCAGGTAGCAGCACAGTTTAGGTTCTCAGATTCTCATTTGAAGCTGCAGGGTAAGATTCTCACTTCTTCAAGCATCTAAAAATACGTAAGCCAGAAGAATTAGATATGCTAAAATTTTAACTTTGGACTTCACATTCAAAGTCAAACAGAGCAAGAAATGGCTTTTGGACAACCATATACACAGGCTCAGAATTAGAAAAACAAACAAACAAGCCAAGCAGTTACATTTCCTCCTAACCACAATAATTTAATACTTTTCCTATGGCTTACCTTAAGAAGTTTGTATGCTGCAAACACTCCCACTCCAAGAGCATACAATGGCATGAGGGTGAATGCTAACTCTCGACCATTCCCTCTCGTTCTCTCACTTTTTATCTCTTTTTCCATTGCATTTCTCATCTGTTGAATACTCTGGTAAGTATTACTGTCAGAATTTCCTGGATCCCGGTGACCTTGATAAACTGCCTGAGGACCACCTTAAAAATGAAATTGAGGAAAAGATAACAAAGTAAGAAATAAAATCAGGAGTCCACAACTGGAATTAAATTGTTTTCTTCTTGTGTAACATCTTTGTTTATCACTCTATTAAGACAGTGTGAGCAGCCTTGTATCACTTAAAAAATTAAAAATTATTCTTATGTTAACCAGATGCAGTTAAATCTAGGCAGCAAAAACTCTCAAGCCAAGCTTGGTTTCTTTAATGCACAATTTTTAAGCTTCACAGCAACACTGGCAAATCCTCACCAAATCACAGAAAGACAGATGTAACAAGAAACAATTTAAAACTTGAAATCAAAGCATACTCAGAGAAACTACTGATAATGCTGAAAACTGTAATTAATATTTTTTCCTTTGCACTAAAGGAACTGAGTTAATTACAAATTGAATTGTCTGGTCCCAGAAAATAAAAGGTTTTGCTGAAACACACTGTGCTGCTGTTCTCATTATTTTGACAGTACACTCAGTTTTACATGGATACAGGCTCAGAAGTACTGTACCTTTGCAAATCAAATATTCAGCAAGAGAACATTATACAATAGCCAAGAGATGCAACCTTGGAAGTCAGAAGTATTTTTGCACGTAATTTGCCTGCTGGAACAGGGAGCAGATGAGAAAACAGCCAATGTCATTGTTCCAACTTAGGATGACTTAGGAAAGTCATTGACTTAGGAAACAGGTTATTTGGTAGTTAAATCCAGGGTTCATGGGACATGCACATATGGAATAGTACCATCAGCTAAAGAATGCAGATGCTTGCAGAGGCAGACTGCAGGGGACTGGGGGATTGTGAAGTTTTACACTGGTGCCTCAACCGAGTGCCTAGACTTACAATTGCAAACTTAATGTATCAGAGCTGACTATGGGTATGGCAAGGTTCACGTTCTATAAAAACTCCTAAGCAAAAGACCATTATGTAAATCACTGTTTATCCATTAATACTTTAACAGTGGCATTTCAGGAACTCACAGTAACGTAACTCAAATGTGCAAAGTACAGCCATGATCAGATAAGAGAAAAAATTAATGTTACACAAAACCTAAATGCTCTAGCTGATACAATCAGAACTCAAACTACCTTCACCATTCAGGCAGGCATTGTCCTTTCAGAAGAAGTAGGTTCTGAACAAGGACAAGGTTTAGAACAAGTGCTAAAACTGCACTAACTAATTCGGAAATCACATTTTATATTATATATATTTTTCCACCTTTCAGAATGTTTCATATTGATTCCTAATTTTACATTTACACTCACCTTTTTCCCTATTTTAAATTCTATTTGTTTTTAAAGTAAACCAGAAGTTTTACTAAAATAGTTACTATCACAGATAAAAAAGATTTCTACAAATCATACAAATAAGAATGTGGCAAGGGAAACACCTTCAGGGTGGAGAGGAGGAATTTTGAATCCTAGTGGAGTCCAGTGTCCTGCACCAAGTTTATCCCACAGAAGAAATGATGAAGTGAGTTACCAGCCAACTGGGAGAAAAGCACCACCCAGAGAGATGAGAATAGGAGATCTGTCTGAAATTTATTTTAGTCAGTGCTGGGCCAGTACTTCAGTACAATCACAGGCATGTGAAGTGTTTCTTTTTTTTTTTTTAAGTATGTAGTTTTAAAATTTATAGGAAACATACAGCTACTTTATAAATAAAAAATAATCAAACAAAACAGGCCAGGCAAGAGCTTATGAAGCACAGTAAGTTTGACATCAGGTGGGAAGAACATGGTAGCAGCTCAAGCCTGCATGTCCTTGGCCAGCAGCTAAAAGCACAGACAGATTTGGAGGATTACAGCAACTAGCTATCTATCTCTTGGATTGAAATACCTTGGAAGGCATCATCAATGAATCTCAGAGCTACCTCACAAAAGCAGACGTTTTGTGACTGCCAAAAACAAAGGCGTACCTTTCAGTCTTGAGCTAAAAGGTGACATGCACCGACATGGCTTAACATACACGGGTACCACTATAGCTCCTACAAGGAGTAAACTCTGTAACCCCTTCATTGATACCTTTTCTAAACAGGCATCTCGGACTCTTTTTTAATGTATTGCCGAACAGATTTGGTGCGACTCTGTGCATATATTTACTAACAGTAACACTCGGCTTCCTTATTGCAATTGATTTTTCCCTGTGAGACCTCTCAGCTCATCCGTTCGACTGTGCCCCGCTCGTCACACCGCTCCGCGCTTCCAATTACGGGTAATGTAAGAGTAGTTTTGGTAAGACAACGCAGACAAAACCCAAAGCACGGCGAACCGGGAGAGCAAAACACCGCAGGAGCGGGGGTGTTTAGGCGCACACAGGCCAGCTGGAAGCGGTCTGAGCAGGCCTCTCGGTCCGCAGCCCCTGCACACCCGCGCCTCCCGCCGGACGATCCCTCTCGGATCCCTCTGGGGTCCCTTCGAGCCCGCCCGAGCCCGCGCGGCCCCGCACGGAGCCCCGGCCGCGGCACCGCCCCGGCTACTACCTCTGCCGTGCTGACGGGGATCGTAATGGCCGGGGCCGGCCCTGCCGCCCCGCGGAGACCGGCCGGGCCGCCCGCCGCCTCCTCCCCCGAACATCCTGGGCATGACGAGGAAGACGCAGAGCACCAGCACGGCCGAGACCAGCACCTGCTGCACGGCCGAGAGCGCCATGGCCGCCGCCTCCCCGCCGGCTCCCGCGGCCGGGCCGCGCCCCGCGCCCCGCGCCCGCCACAGCGCCCCCGGCGGCGCCCCGCGGCACGGCACGGCACGGCACGGCACGGCACGGCACGGCACGGCACGGCACGGCACAGCGCCCCACGGCACGGCACTGCACGGCACAGCGCCCCACGGCACGGCACAGCACAGCGCCCCGCGGCACGGCACGGCACGGCACGGCACGGCACGGCACGGCACGGCACGGCACAGCGCCCCACGGCACGGCACGGCACGGCACGGCACAGCGCCCCACGGCACGGCACGGCACGGCACGGCACGGCACGGCACGGCACGGCACAGCGCCCCACGGCACGGCACTGCACGGCACAGCGCCCCACGGCACGGCACAGCACAGCGCCCCGCGGCACGGCACGGCACGGCACGGCACGGCACGGCACGGCACGGCACGGCACGGCACAGCGCCCCACGGCACGGCACGGCACGGCACGGCACAGCGCCCCACGGCACGGCACGGCACGGCACGGCACGGCACGGCACGGCATGGCACAGCGCCCTGCGGCACGGCACGGCACGGCACGGCACGGCACGGCACGGCACGGCACAGCGCCCCGCGGCACGGCACTGGCTCCCCTCACAAAGCCATGCGAGCGGCACCCCGAGGCCCGAAGGGCTTTTCCAGTGGCAAGTGAAATTTTTGCTGGAAAGGGTTAAACGAAAGTGAAGAAGATGCAGAAAAAGCAGATGTTTGATGTTTAGTCCGCTTAGTGACACAAGAGGAACATGTTAGCAATGGGCAGCTAAACGATGAACATCCTGAACACACTCGGGAGCATTTATTCAGCAAAGAATGTCCTTTGCTTGGGTGGGTTTTCAGCTGGATTGGCAGATGAGGGAGGGGTGGTGATTTTGGAAAGTGATTAAGTTTGCAAAAGACACCACACGCAATTTTAAATGCTCAGGAATAGGAAAACCACAAAGTTTAGTTTAGCAAAAACTAAAGGCCTTCTGGAGGAAAGAGATCAGCAGCCAGTGGAGTTAATTGTAAAATCCAAAAAGATGCTAAGAGTGAATTGAAATGTAGAAGCACCAATAAACCTAGGTAATGAATCACAGCATCTTCTATTAAGGTATCAAATTGAGTACTTTAATGGTAAACTTTCTGAAAAACAGTCATGACTGGAAGACAAGACTGAAGATTGTTCATGTTCAGGAATCAGCTGCAAAGAAGTAAGAGGTAGTAGAATGAGTTGATGGCCAGGAATTGACATGTTTACCTCATGAAGCTGTCTTTGTAAAATGCCCTGATGTGTATTTAAAGCCATTCCATAGGAAGAGTAAATATTTGTTTTAAGAGGCTCACTTAAAAATATTTAAAATATTTGTACTATTGAATCTACAGCATATGTGCATTTTTACTTTGAATTAATTTTTTATGTATCAAATCAAAACCCTTAATGACCTGTTCAACAATAAAACCAAAAAATTCCATGTTTAATTAACATGCCAGCGATTCCTTGCCTGAAGACAAAACTGCATTTCAAATATCTTTTCAGTTGCTAGCAAGAACTCTTACAAAGTTAATTTTCAACACTGAAGGGAGGAAAATCTTGTCTAATGAAATTAGTCCATATTTCTGTGCTGCAATAGGAAAAGTCAATTAAAATAAAACACAGGTACTTGCCTAAATAAGGGAAAGTATTTCTTTTTGAAACTCCAGTGTTTGATATTCATCTGCTTATTGCTGACTGGTTTTATCTGATTGTTTAAGATTTTGTTGTAATTCAACATTGCACAACTATTTCACCTTTCATGCTTTGTAGATTTGGGATGCAGCTTTGGCACAGACTGCAAGGGAACAGACAAATGCATTTTTGAACATAAAATATTCTTAAACAAGAAACATCTGCACCATCCTAATTTCACATCTGTTGGAGAGAATACTTGGATTGGAAGCCATGAAGTTTTCAATGTTGCTGATGCCATTAAATTGGTATGGTGAGGTCAGATTTTTAATTTTCGTAGTGCAGAACTGTACTAAGATTTGTTGCATTCAAGTAAGAGTTGTCTTTGGCAAAATACCTGGTTAGTGCCTACCACATAAATCAGTGCCATCTGTAAATAACACATATGTAAATAATATATATGGTAGCAAGTGGCAGCTCTCTGTCTCTTTTAATATCAAGCAATGACTGTACTGCATTACCCCTGCACTGTCTCACCTCAGTGTCTCCTACAATAATTCACTCTTCTTGTCCACAGTATCGACCCCACCGAAAGCCTCACTTCTCATTTCACTACATGATTACTACATGAACTTTATAAAATAAAAATTATATATAAAATAAAAGTTCTCCAGTTACCAAGCCACACAGTTCAGAACTCTTTAAGTCTGGAGATGCTGTTCAAAGTAATCACAGGAATTGTAGAATGTCTGTGGGTATTTCTTAGTAAAAATGTCGATTGAAGGATAAAATACAGCCAAAGTAAATTTTCCTTCTTGCAAATCTCATAAAAATGATAAATCAACAACAGGATTTATGATATATTTCTGATTTCTCAGTGCTAATTCTGAGAAACTTAATGCTGCTGAGAATGTAAACATTTCTTTTGAACACTTAATATTTTATTTATTCATTCCCATGTTGAAAAAATAAGCTTTGCAATAGAATCAGTTTCATCTATGAGCAAACACATGGTATTTCACTGATCTAAAACAGTCAATAATTTTAATGTTAAGTAAACTGTTTACAGTCTCATTATTGCAAAATAATTTTAGGAATTTTTAGCTTTTAATGAATACAAAATGGTTTCTTACAGAATATTTCTTGTAGAAATTCAATACCACCACCTTCTTGTCCAGTAATCTGTTCTCTGCCCTGACATGCCATTGTGTAATAGCAGCAGCAATGCATGTCAGTATATTAGTTCATTCACAGGTCTGGAAGGCCAAGTGATCTTGCAGCTGCCTAATCCTTAATAAGAAAACCCAGCAGATCCAGTCAATTTGTTCAACTGAACCTAGTAAGTCAAGGTCACATCTCCTCTCCTTAACATAAGGAACTTCCCCTCTTTGGGGAAGTTGATGATTTGAGAAAAAAATTAAATGTAATTTCACAGATTCCCAGGCATCATGGATATCTGTAATAGGCTGTAATTCACCAGTTTTTAGTCCTCTGACTAAATAGAATGTTAGGAAAAAATTTAAAATCTGAGGTTTTATTTTTTCCAGCCATTTTGACAATTAAAAGCAGGTCAGAAGTGTGAAAGTGGGATGTAAACATGGGGAAATTTTCAAAATCATGAGGCTGTAAAGCTTCTTGCATGTACCCAGCTCATGGTGCTAAATTTCACTTGAGATCTGTGGAGGGATGGACAATGGCTAGTATTGTCCAGACTATATAATGTGATATCCAAATCGACTTTATTGTCGTGATCCACTGCTTAATGCTGGCAAAAGTCTAAAACTCTTCTTGGGAAAATATCATAGATGCTCGAGAGCATGCTGAACTTCTGCTTTAGTTATAGACAGAGTCACTAGATGGAGCCAGAAATGCACAAAAGCATTTTATAACCTGGACTACCCTGGATGCATCAAAATTTCCTACTGCATAAAATCTCAGTTCATTTTCCAAATACAGAATTTCAGCTGCATGTATATATAAGTGCAAGGTCACTGTACTGTTAAATTAATGGTGCAGTTTTAGTGTGATGATTTTTTTTTTTTTTTGTGTAACCTGCATATAGTTGTAATATAATCACAGTCTTACATTAAGTCAGACCAGAAAAACTGAGCAGGGAATAAAACTCATTAATATATTTTACAATCTATTTGCAACAAATTTTCCCTGTAAACCTACCTACAACAAGGTTACAAGACCTTAGCTCTCAAAACATATGGTTCTTCTTATGCTCTTGCATGTTTGTATAATTTGGTTTAGATTTGGGAAAAAAAAAAATCAACCAGCTTGTGGAACAGTTGGAGAGATAATACAAATGCCAAGACATACCATCCTACTGTCCTGAGAAGTGATCAGACTTGGAATGTTACACCAGGAGTGCTAATCCTGTAGCTGCTCTCCAAGAGCACAGGAAGCTGCTCCAGTGATTTCAGGCTAGCAGGTAATAGCAAATAACTGAGGAGAGAATCAACACATACTCAAGATTGGGATTTCCAAATTTTATTTTTGTTACATGGCAAACCAGGCCAGAATGTCTGTTCTGCAGCAAGATGCTGTTCAGGAACCTTTTTTTCCTCCTGCTGAGCACAGATTTCCTAATTTTGTTTATTTCTTGAGTAATTCTGATATGGAAGCAGTGTCCTGCAACATAGTTGTAACTAAGCTGGTATGACTAAGCAATACTATTGGAAAATCAGCTGAATAGTAGTTTTCTGTTTTGTCAAAGCTGCATTTTTTTATGCTTGATGCAGTTGTTAAGAAAGCTGTTCCACAGCATCTCTGCAGATAAGACCAACAGTCACAGAATGGCATGGCAATCACCCAAGATGGAGCACACTCAAAGAAAAAGCAGAAGTATACTTGGAGTGTTGCTCCTTGCTGATGTGCATGGCAGATGCCTGTTTCACGCTTTACCCTTTGACTGCGAGATGTGGTGTCAGATAGAGTTGTACCTGATTAAGCAATTGCTCTTCACTTCCCATTTGACACTTCCAAACGCCCTACACCCAGGGGACAACCTCTGAAATACTGCTCTGAAAATACTGTTGGTATCATCCACACCTAGGAGATTTTTCACTTTAAAACTTGTGAAGAAACACTGGAGAATTATGACAATCACACTTTCCTTTGCTGCATTGTTCTTACTGTATTTCTTCACTTTCTTTCATGCTTATCTGCAATATCCCTTGCCTGACACAGAAGATGCAAAGTTCATTGAAGATTGTGTGAGAGCTCACAACACATTTCGCTCCAAAGTGAATCCACCAGCCAGCAATATGCTTCGCATGGTAAGGTGGTGTTTGTGATCTTGAAATTATTATAGACTGGGCTGCTGATTTAGCCCATCTTATTCTTCATCTGCACTGTGCTATTCTTTCCATATCAGTTAATGATTTCTGTAACATATATGTTGGTTCTTTGCATGAAATAGCAAATACATTAATTTTCACAGAATTGTTCAATTTTAATAACTTGAAGGGATTTTCTTCTTTAGCACAAGATTTAGCTACTCTCAACCTCAGCCAGTCAAAGAGCTGTATTGCAAAAAATAGCGTTCAATTCAGTATGTCATCTACTTCTTTCTAAGAGAGATAGTAATCTGTTTTATATCATGCCAGGTTCATAGAAGCTGTTTGGCTTTTGAAAAGTTTCTGAATAGGCAGTCTGCAACAGGTTTTGTTGAAAAACTGTCATCTACTGTTGATTCTTCTAATCTAGAACATGTGTTGTATAAAGGGATTTTCCAGGACATTCATTTAGACACCTGATCTTCATTTGCTGTAACAGAGTTTGAAGAGTAGTGATACCTAGACTGAAAAGTAGAGCTTGCTACTAACACAGTGGATATCAGAACAGGTTTTGGGTAGGTCGCATGTTGTTCAGTGGAATACATAAGGAGAAGTGTGTATAGCTGGCTGAGGGAGTTAACCCCAGTCAGTGTCACTGCTCTGAGCCCTCCAGCAGTGCTGCATAGCTGCAAAGGAAGTTAAATGCATAACCACATGCAGACTATGAATCATTTCTGCAAGTGGAAGCTCAGAGTAAAGGGGTGAGATTCAGACTACCAGTGACTTTAATTTCTTGCCGTGTTAAAAGTGATGTTTAATTTAAAAAGCTATTGGATAAGAGCAAACTTACTTACTCAGAACAAAGACCCAACAATTCTGGAATAACAGCAGGATGAATATATTTAAACCTCTTGAGTCAGAGGTGTACTTACAAGGTGTGCCAATCATGGTACAAGCTCTTAATGGATTTTTTCTTTTTTTCAGCCTTGAGGTCATAGCATCTCATGGCACAGCCTAACCACAGGTTGTGTGAAGCTATTTCCTTGTGTTTTATTTGGGCCTATTAGTGCCTAGCTTCATTTAATGGTGTCTGGTCTTTGCATTGGAAGATGCAATTAATGCTGCTTATTTACCTATTTCACACAAGATGTCCAGATGTCTCTGATTGAAGCTGCAGAGCACTCTCTGTTGCTATATGAAAGCCCTCCAAACTTGAAGATCATTATCCTACTCCAGGTTCTCTCTGGACTTTCTAGTTCTAGTGTACTTTTCTTGAGGTGGGGTGTTGTGCTGCACACAGCATTTAAGAGGACTTCTGCAGAAGTGTGATTATATATTTGGTTTTGTTCTCCATTTCTTTGCAAAGAGTTTCTAATACTTTGTTTGCTTTTTACTTTACTACTTTCAAGTGGTAATAGCCATCTCCAAACCTGTTATGAGGAACACAACTCAATTTTTTCTCACATACTTTAACTTGAATTTCCCTGTACTGAACTTTACCTGTCAGTGTAAAATCTGCAAGTCTGCCGGACTGGTTTGTTAAATTATCACTTGTGCCTCTTTGGATGGGAGTGTTTCCTTCTCAGCCCAGCATAGATGAGTGGGTCATTTCTTTGCTTTGTCCATGTGCTGAGGAGGGAGAAGAGAAAAGAGGCAGAAGGAGCTGAGGAAGTCCTGGCTAGCGGAACAGAATTCCGATCTAGACTGGTAAAAATTGCCAAGTGCAAATTCCTGGACAGACAACATTTCTTATGCACAGAGTCTCCCAAGCCCCTCTTCAGCTGGAAGTTTCACACAGTTACCCCCTCCAGCAATTTAAAGACTGCACTCAAGCTCTAAATACATTAACAGGTCAGATACAACAGGACAGTGGATAGATCTTGCATATCCTGCAATAGCTAAGGGAGAAGACAAAAATTTGTTATGGGAGTAGAAATGTCAAGTGAGAAAAAGAAACTGAAGGCAGGGATGGGAAGCAGAAAAGGGAAAAAAACTCTTAGCAAGTTTCTGTTTAAAAATGTCTGAATTCAGTTAAGTCACTGCAGTGCAGGTTATAGTATGTTTTCTTCCTTTTCTGTAGTCCTGGGATGCTGCTTTAGCTAAGACTGCCAAAGCATGGGCAAAGAAGTGCAAGTTTGCCCACAATGCCAACCTTAAAATTCCAGGAAAAATGCACCCCACCTTTCCATTTGTTGGAGAAAACATCTGGACTGGCACAGCCCACATCTTCTCTGTGGATGAAGCTCTCAGGTCCTGGTTTAGTGAAGTCAGCAGCTATGATTTCAGCACCAATAGATGTACTGACATGTGTGGTCACTATACTCAGGTGAGTCTTACATGCCCAGTGCTTTATAGCCTAACATATGGATAGTTTAATATATACAGTCTAATTTCACTAAAGATCTGAGTACAGATTGGAACAGATTGATTTGGAACAGGAATTACAGCAGGGCTTTGCACCCCCCAGTTTGTTATTGCATGAGATTGGAAATAAATATTATGAGCCCCAGGGATGTCAAGTTCTACTTCCAGTAATGGTGGAAAGGGATTATACTTTGCAATTTTCTCACTTACAGGGGAGACAATGAGTTCAAAAATGGCTATCAATCTGTCATTTATCCCAGCTGCCCTCCAGAGTTAAGTTGCTCCTGTGTCAGCTGATTTAAATTTTCCTGAGAAACTTCACTTCTCCTTCTTCCCTTAATCCTGTTGGCAGTATTTGAACAGTGCATTATGTACTTCCCTGTGTCCTGCAGGTCATCTGGGCAGAGAGCTACAAAGTTGGCTGTGCAGTTCACTTCTGTAATACAGTTGAAAATTTTCCAGGACTGTTCCAAGCAGCACATTTTGTTTGTAACTACGGGCCACCGTAAGTTAATTGTGGCATTTGGGTTTGTTTGTTTGTTTGTTTTAAATATCCCAACTGATCTGGTATCAGATGTCAACAATGATGGGTGCAGTTGCTACAAATTTCAGAATAAGTTACATTCTCATGTCACTTGTCCAAGGGAAACTTCTCCTGGACATTGAGAACAGAGCCTACTGGACATAGCTAGGTCTGAAAATCCCATTCTAAAAAAAGTAGGAGAGCAGATCATAGCTGAGACCACTCACCTTAATGCAGATGGTGGAAGAAAATCTGTTTTGACTTCAGTCTCTGTAGAAATAGTGGGAAAGGTGTAGTCTTCACACTTCAGAAAGATTACCTCTTTCTCTGGCCCTACACAAATTTCAAACAAGACATTGTAATTTAAGAAATAAAAGGAAGACCGTTCTCTATTTTATCTGGTACCTTGCAGTATTTCTACTTACTTTTTACAGGTTTGTTTTTATAATCCAGATGGGTAATGAGGGACTAGAAGCAAATTCTTGTATGCTGACAATAATACAGTATTGCCTGAGAAGTCTCATTAATTTCCAGTGGCAGGAGTCAACTGCTCCCCATGTCAGTGAGAGTTTTAATCAAATCTAAAAGGAATTTCAAATAGTTGCAATGACCAGTTTTTGATTAGGGTATTGCCTCCCCAAAACAGCTTTTCAATGACAACTAACAAAATACTGTTCCTGTTTTGCAGGGGGAATTATCCAAGAAAACCATATAAAGAAGGACAGCCATGCAGTAGATGCAGTAATGAGAAGTGTGTAGACAGGCTCTGTGGTAAGACCAAAGAAATGAAGTAAGAAAATGTCATAGAAATAAAAGTGGCATAATTAGCAGGGGAAAGACAACAAGTCAATTTGCACTAAGTGCATAGTGGGTCTGTAGCGCACCCCACAGCAACAGTACCAAACTCTGGTAGAAATAGTGTAAGAAGGAAACGATTGAAATACTTTGCTGTTGAATGCTCTCAGAAGTAGAAGCCAGAGTTTCTGACACAGGGAAGTATCAGTTAGACTATTTTCTCCCTTTTATCTGGTCAGGAAATCAAACCCAAAATTTTAGCCCCAGCAAATATTCACTGTCTAGTTCCTCTCTCCCAGTAGAAATAGGAAATTTATCTTCTTCTTTTTTGCTTGTTTAGCATGTCCTAACACATTTTCCAGATAACTGTATTTCTGAACTAATAATAAGACTGTACCAAAAAGCACACTTATTTCTAATTTTCACAATTTTCTGAAAAACAACAGTGAGAGCATGTTTGTAAATCTTTTCCCTACTATGCTCAGTATTATCAGAGTGCTGGTGGAAAATAATTAAATGAACAGTTGTAACAGAGCTCCAGGGATGAGGAGATTTTAATCAAGTCTCAAGGAGCAATTAATAGATGACTGGTAACTCCTTTGGAACAGGCCTGTGGCAGCTGTGGGCTGTGCTGGCCAGTGCTGGGAGCCAGTGTGGGGCTGAGTCAGCACAGCCCACTCCCAAACCCTGCAAAGATGCAACAATGAAAGCAGTGTGGTTGGAGTAAAAGCCTCTCTGGGGCAGAGGTGTTCCATGCAAACATGCTGCCTGGGCCTGGGAGAGCAGTGGGCAATGGCAAGGGGCTCAGCCTGTTCCCTCCTCCTTGCCTCCCCTCTTACAGGCCAGAGTGACTCTGTGCTGGGCCTCTCTTCAGTCTGAGTGGGGGCACAGCAGGGAAACCCACAGCCCATACCTCATCACTCTGAGTCTGCTCCAAACAGCAGTGGACCTTTATGTCAACTCAGCTAGTCCCAAACTGGGCAATGTTTTAAATAAACAGAGATTAAAGGAGATGCAGCAATGTCTTAAATCAAATATGAACTCTATACAGAAGTTTAATGGGGACAGTCTTTACCAGCCAGACTCTAGACAGCTTCAGCTGTAGAAATTATTGAGCATTTGGTACTCTTATTTCCTTCTGTAATATCCTGGCTGACTCATCTTAAAGTCTCAGACTGATGCATCACAGGAGAACTAGAAATATCTCAAAGACTAGGGGGAGGGACAGGAGGAACAGAGTATTTAAAAGTTAAGTGCTAGAACCTACCACCCACATTTATCATTTTCTCCTATAGGGCAAATGAGGAATTTCAATAAGATTGCATAGGCAATCCTGCAAATACATCTCTACTTTCAGTAAAGGTGTACTTCTGTGATAAATTAGTAGTTATACTTGTCTGTCTGTAACTACTTAAATTTTGTATGTGTAACAATTTTAAATGAATTCCATATTTTGTTGTTATTTTTTATTCCCTGATCTCCATGACAAATTCATTCTGATACAGCTGTTTTTCTGCTTCTTTTTCAAGTCAATAAAAACTATGAACTCCACACCAGTTGGGGGCCTGCTCTTGCTGGCCTGCTTCTCCCTTGCAGGATGTTTTAAGCATTAACTGGCATCATCAGTGCAATCAGCCAGGCAGGAGCAAAGGCTTACCTCTTTTCATTAAGAACTGCCATTGAATGGTACTCACATTACTTTCCTCTTCTGATCTCTTTGCAGAAAATACAGAACGTGAGAAGCTGATAAGTACGTATCAAAGTGTTCTTAATGGCTTTCCTGTAAGTATGGCTAAGACTAGCTCTTAACACCTGTTTCTTCACTGACTTTTAGGTTATGCCAACTGGTATCCAGACTGGGATACACAGTCCCCACCACAGCCCCATCCCCCCAGGCCTGCTGTCCCACCTGCTGAGCATTCACGACCCTCTTGTGACCAATACTGTCTTAGTGTTTTAATTTTAAGGCCACTGTTTCTCATATTGAGTGCTGGTGCTGTACTTCTAGTACAACAGAAATTTCCACACACTTTTTTTTATGTGTAATGGTCAGTTAAGACACTGATTGTAATCCTACTGCTGTATTACTCTCACACAATTGCCACACATTTAAAAAAAGATTTGGTCATCTCTCGCTGTCCCTGCAGCATTTATCCAGCATAGGAAAAGCTGCTTCTTCACTCAAGACAAAATATAAGTGGCTGTGCATAGAGGTAGTATAATTTATTGGCAGTAGCTGCAACATGCTCCTGTGTCTGTACAAACCTCTTAGCTCTAGGTTGCTAGAGGGAGAACAGAGACTTGATGTGACTTACTCCATGTGCTAACAATCCTTCTGGAAGCCTGGAGCATCACAAAGACATGTCTGAAGTGGCACACTGTATCCAAAAGAGGCAATGATTCATCTTCATTAACCTTCAGTTATTCCGGACACAATTTTCCCCAGATAATGGAGATTTAACTGTATATATTACTTTTTATGAACATGAATAAAGTTTGCCCTTTGCTATATTTAGCCTATGTGTGTCAGTGTCCGTTCTTCTTTTGTCAGTTGTACTATTCAATTCTTCTCTCACAGTTAATCCTTATTCTCCATAAGTAGAATAATACCATGGAAAGTTGACAGAGTAAAGATTAAGATAGGGTGTCAATGGGGAAAGCTTAATTTTAGGATGTGAGATGGTGAAAATATCTAAAAGGCAAAGTAGATGGTAACCATCATGAACTTTCAGGTAGCAGAAAACAGAGACAGAAGATGAAATGGGCCCAGGACAGATTCTGATTTAGAAATGGAATATCTCAGCCTCATTTGAAAGCTCCAAAACTCTGATGGATTGAGTTTGTTTTAAGAGACATGTAGCCCTCAACCTGACCCCCATTGTTCCAATATATGTTTGTTAGTGAGGGGAATAAACCAATCTTTCAAGCCAGGAGCTACTGACTGATACTAGCAATGCATAATTGTGCTATCAATATTTAAATCGATTTTTTCCTCCTTTGTCTTCATTCTAATGTTTTAAGAACACAGTGACTCAGATTCTGTGCCACGCTGCAGCATGTCATCCCACAGAATAAAAAATGGGCCCCAACCGAGGCTTTTGTTAATAGATCCTTTGGGGTGGATTAGAGTGAAATTACACTGAATGACCAGTAAACAAACAAACAAACAAACAAACAAACAAACAAATAAACAAGCTTTATTTTATAATGGTTTAATTGTAGTGGAAAGGAAGAAAATTTATAAGGAAAAGAAAGAGAAAAAGCAACAATATTAACAGAATCTAGTTTCACTGAAAGAAGAAAATTTATCCAAAACTTTTCTGCAATACATAGTGATTGCTATGAATAGGATTACAGGGGCCAAACAAATAGTAACAAAGAAGCCTAAGGACAAGAAAGATGCTTGTCCACCACAATTAAAGAAAGAAGAAAAAAAGAAAGAAACAAGCCTGCTACCGCTTTGATGTGAACTTGTTGGTTAATTTCCTCATTCTCATAGCAGTGTTCTTGAAATATGACTCGTTTCCTGTGACTAACTTTGTGTTCAATTACCATGGCTAAGGTAAGTCCAGCCCACAAATCTTCCAAGCAAAATGCTGCTGGTAGAGCTAAAACCGCTCCGCGCAGCTGAAACACTCTGCTTTTAAAGCTGGAAGACCAGATGTTGAGAAGCATGACTGTAAGGAAAGGGCTAATGACAATTGCAGTGCACGCCTTAAGCAAGTGTTTGGTAACGGAACTGGTTGTCTGTGCACAAACCGCAGAAATGAACTGACTTCAGCGCTGGCCCTGCGGGCGCAGGACCGCCAGTGATACTTCTCCCGGCGGCGCGTACAGCGAGTGAGAGCAGGGGCAGCGGGCTCTCAAACAGCACCTGCACTCCGGGGTGCTCGCCCCGTCCGAGCCCGGAGCAGCGCGGCCTCGCCCCTCGGCCCGCACCGGCACCGCCGTGAGGGCAGGGCAGGGCAGGGCAGGGCAGGGCAGGGCAGGCCCCGCCCTCAGCGCTCAGCCCTCAGCCCTCAGCCCTCAGCCGAGCGGGGGCTCGCCGCGCTGGGCCAGGCGCGGCGCGGGCCGGGCGCGTTTCAGCACCGCCAGCTCGGGACGGCCGCCCCGGCATGCCCCTAGCGCCGCTCCGGTGACTTTCCGCTCGCGCCGGCTCTCCTCTGCTCCCTTTCTCAATGACAAGCAGATTTTCTTCTTGTGTGCTGGCTTTGCTACTCTTTTGTTACTCCTCTGATTCTTATGGAGCATCGACATTGCCTGATCCTCGGGATCCGACGTTTATTCGGGACTGTGTGGAAACCCATAACACATTGCGGGGGAGAGTGGATCCTGCGGCCAGCAACATGCGCTACATGGTAAGGGAATTTTCATGACTTATGTACAAATTTGTAGCATTGCGATGCAGTTTATGATTCTCAAAGGTTGCTTTTGTGAGCAAATGCAAAAAAAAGAAAATCAGAAAACAACCCCACAAAATCTTGAGGTCATAAGACCGACTGCTTTTTGAAGCAGAGAGGAAGCTCTAACCCTCAGGAGCGTGGCTTTATGCAGCTGGGTATGTGCAGAGTTTGCTCGGACTGAAGCTCCCTCTGGAAGCGCAGGCTCGCAGCCCTCAGCCGTGTGTGAGGAGCCTCTGTTGCGAGGCGCCACACGCTGCTCGGCAGCCGGGGGTGCGGGCTTTGGTGCGCATCCGAGCACAGCTTTCATGCTCCAGTCGCCGAGGGCAGACCCTGTTGCCAAACAGCGCTGGAGAGCTTTCTTTCGCTGAGCTTTCCCCGAGCATTCTCTGCGAGGCCCTCACGGACTGGGCCAGCAGAGCGGCGGTTCCGAGGCGCTGGGCCTGCAGGGAAAGCCAAAGAGCACCAAGTGCAAGGATCGAGTGCTGGAGACAATCGTGGCCCCACTGCTCTGCTCCCCAGGCACCTCAGCAGCAACATCTGCAGCTAGCATGGAAAACACAGCCTGTCTTTCAGTGGGCCACAACCACTGTCCTAATTCTGAGCTTGCTTTTCGCCCCACTTTCTTACTATCTCGCATGGTCACCACCAGAAGAAGACATAACCACAGCTGTAATTAGCAACACTCCCACTGAAATAAAAAAAAAAAAAAATTCATTTACCGTTTCTGGTTATAAGACACTAAAAGATAAGTGCCCCATTTGAGAGGGGTAGCTGCACAGCAATCAAACTTGAATGGCAAACATGACAGGAAACTTACTTAGTTTCTCCTCTAGATGAATCTTTTACATCAGCTCTCCTTAGCTGTGCATTCTGACCCTCAAAACATGTTGATTTGGACTCTTTATTTTCTACATTGCTTTACTGGCCCTAAACAAACGAAATATTGTTAGGATGTGTTAAAAGTGCAGTGTTCGTATTTTTAAATTGTGCTTAATTTCTTTTGAAAAATTAAAAAGCTGAAACCTGAAAAAAAAGGGCATCGTAAGAAAGAGACAAATAAATTGCATCTAAAACAGAAACTGAATCATGATAAGTTTCTTTCAAAACACTGCAAAACCCTTAATCTTAAATATGACCTCTCCCATGAACTATTTAATGTGGAGATAGCAGTGCAATACCTGATAAAATCTATTACAAAAGTAAAAGCAGTGGAATTGAAAACAGTATTTTGAGTGGCATTTGGCACTTCAAAAAGGCAGAAAAGAAGATGGTGCTTTTATTTCACAGGAAACTTTTTTGCTGGAGGTAACTGTCCACCTAGATATGTAAAAATTAAGACTGAATTCAGGGCATTCCCATTTTTTGGAAAAGTAGTTTTTAAAAGAAAATGCAGAGTGGAAACTCCTTTAATTGTAAGTAACAAAGCTCAATCATTATATTTGTAATACATGTATTATAAATTGAGAGTGTTGATCTAAAATTTTTTTACCTGACAAGTGCGAGCTCTTTCTTATTCACCCAAAGCACTTAGTTCTGTTCTAAGGCTCCTCAAAAAACAGCAGTCTCACCAGTTTCATCAGGGCTTCACAATGGTCTCCTTTGAATTAGTGCTGCCTTCCATCACTCTTCACATGTTACACATTAAACTTTTCTTCCTTAAGTCAGCAAGCAACTGGTTATAAAATGTAAACTGAGAAGCAATTCATGAGGGGAAAAAATGTATTGTTTCCTCAAACAGCAGTGATATCTATTTGCAAATCTCCCTGTCCTGTGCATTTTCTTCCCATGCCATTTAGTCCAGTCTGTTTAAGAGCAGTATTATAAGCAAATAAGGAGTGCAACTGAAGTTAAACTAAAGATCATTGTGAACATTTCTGTACACTGCTTTTCATCTGCCAGCCAGTTTAAGCATTCATACAAAATGGAAAGTATATTTAAACTTACTATGCAACCTTAAATTTAGTATTATGCATACCTTTATTGAAATTTAAACCTATGACTACTATAGGATGAAGGAGAGGAGGTGCATAGAAGCTTAAAAAGCAGAATGTGGAAAAAAAGAGACTGTGAAGTCACACATCTTTCATCATAATCATCTCAGAGCCTTGACAAAATGTAAAATGAAGCTTCTCTCTTAACTGCCAGAGTTATCTTCCCGTCCTGGAAGTTCTGTACAATGCCAGATTTTATCCATGGTCCTTAAAAGTGTCTAAGGAAATACCAACCGCTCACTTGAAATAAGACTCCCTGCCCCAAATGCAGTACTTGATACACTGAGTGCCCATCTTAATTATATAAGTCCTAGTTTTGTGGGTGTATTTGGTTTGCACTGACAGGTTTTGGAAGTGGAGGGGCCATACAGGGGTGGCTTCTGTGAGAAGCTGCCAGAAGCTGCCCACATGTCCCACAGAGTCATTTCCCCGCTGCTGGCCAAGGCCAAGTCCGTCAGCTAGAGTGGTAGTGCCTATAGGATAATACACTCAAGGAGGGGAGAGATTGTGCACAGGCAATTACAGCCAGAGAAGGTAAGAACATGTGAGAGGAGCAGCCCTGCAGAAGCCCAGGTCAGTGCAGGAGGAGGAGCAGGAGGTGCTCCAGGCACTGGAGCAGAGATTTCCCTGCAGCCCATGGTGCAGCCCATGGAAAGGCAGGATGTGACCCTCTGCTCTGTGGAGGTCCATGGAGGAGCAGAGATCCAACTGCAGCCTGGGGGGGACTCCACACTGGAGCATGGAGAGCCTGAAGGGGCTGTGACCCCGTGGAAACCTGTGCTGGAGCAGGGTCCTGGCAGGAGCTGTGGCCCCATGGAGACAGGAGCCACACTGAGCAGGTTTGCTGGCAGGACTGGTGACCCCATGGAGGACCCACTCGACTGCAGCCTGTGAAAGGGGCCATGCTGGAGCAGTTTGTGAAGAGCCATACCCCATGAGAAGGAAGAGAAGTTTGCAAAGGACTGTCTCCTGTTGGAGGGACCCCACTGGAGCAGGAGAAGAGTGTGAGGAGTCCTCCCCTTCAGGAGGAGGGAGCAGGAGAGGCAGTGTTTGATGAACAGAGCATAACCCCCAGTTTGTGTCCCCATGTGCTGCTGGAGGGGAGGAGGGAGTGGAAAATCAGGGCTGAAGTTACATCCCAGAAGAAGGGAGAGGTGGGAGGAAGGTGTTTCAAATTGTAATAAATAGAATTAATTTCCCCAAGCTGAATCTGTTTTACCATAAAGTCTTATCTAAATCCAGAAGCCTTTGGTTGCATTTTCTCTGCCTTGCCCAGCTGAGGAGGGCAGTGATAGAGTGGCTTTGGTGGGCATCTGGCCAGTGTTCACCACACCACAATGGGAAAATACACCCTCCACAAACATTAGGCAAAAGAAGAAATGGAAGACATAGGTTTAAAAATATTTTCAAATCTCTGTAGATGCATTTTGGCATGATCTTGTGCTTTTTAATTACTAATTGGTAGCATAAACAATACACACTGTTTCAGACTTAGCTATGGTACAAAAAACATTACTTAGGTAAAACACAGGCATAAAATGTAACAACCTACCTTTGTTAGATTCTACCAAAAAATCTATAAAAAGTTATATTGTAAAATACACCTTTTCCTTCCTCATTTCTGAGCCATTCAAAACTATTTCCATAGTGTTTCCATCATTTGCAGAAGCAAGTAAGCTATTTTAATTAATTTAGAAGAGGACAAATAAATGGTTTATTTAAAAAAAAACTTCAGTTCAAAATAATTCAGTGCTGGACAACTTCATTTACAAATACAAAATATAAGTAGGACTACAAGCATATACTTGTGGTACTGTATCTACCAGGAGGTACAATGCTGTAATTGCTCAATCAAGGTGTGTGCACAAGAAAACCCAGCAAGAGCAGACACCACCTCCAGTGCAAACAAAAGACATTTACATAACTCAGTTACTTAAATAACCACTTTCTCTAAAACTGAATAGCAAGTGAATGAGTCATTCCACAAATATGAATTCAGCACTAATGTTTCAAGCCACCAAACACAATGATGCTCACCAAAGGGTTGAGTTTAAACTGTCCCCAGAATCCCAGTGTGGTTGTGAACTTACCTGCAAGCCATGGCCTTAAGCAAATATGAGGCTACACAAGACTTTTGCATTACTGATATGGTAAGCATAACCCTCATTTTTCAGATTCCATGTGAGACTCAGTTTAATTTAAATTAATGTTATGACATGGCAAGCACAGCCTTGAAATGCTCATTGTGCCACAAACACTGTATTTGAGTGATACACAGCTTTTGGTGTCCAACAAGGCAGTCAGCCAAGATCATACACCACCCCAAAAATTTCCTCAAGCTTAATCAGCAGTTTAAGTTCAAATCAGAAACAAACCTACAACACAATCTACCATGTAGCTCTGTAAGTCTCAACAGAAGTAAAAAATGAATGAACCAAAAGCATCTACAGTATTGAGATACAGCTTTTCCTGAGAGCTGCCCTGAATTCCTGCTCTGCCAATATAACAAAGTGATCTTTAATTGTCTTTATTTTGCAGACTTGGGATCCAGATTTGGCAAAGACTGCAAAAGCTTGGGCAAAGAAATGCATATTTAAACATAATATACACCTCAGAGAGCGAGGCAAAGTTCATCCCAGATTTGATTTTGCTGGAGAAAACATCTGGACAGGCTCGGTTTCTGTCTTTACTGTGAAAACAGCCCTCTCCTCTTGGTTCAACGAGGTCGAATTCTACGATTACGACACCAATAAGTGCGATAAAGTATGTGGCCACTATACACAGGTAGGTTTTGCATTTCTCCATTTAAACCATGAACCAGCTTTGCTATTTTGATACAAAACCTTTCTGTTGAAGATTCAGTGAACTTTTCCAGGTTCTGTAGTCTTAATGTATGTCTGTGTGCTCAAGATGTTCTTATGTTCTCATTTATGGGAGGAAAAGGGTCACTGTGTTATTGCTCTAAATGTAGCAGTTATGGGGGTTTTTTGGAAGAAAATAGTGCAGCCATCAAGCAGTCAGATTAGTTAAGCAGTGACGAAAAAACAGGCAATGGCAGTGGCTGTGGGCTGCAGTGCAAGAGTGGAATGAGGTCTCAGCTCTGTCAGGCACACCTCAAATTCTAAGGGCTGGAGAAGTACCATCGTGAAGAGAGATGTCTGCAGTTCTGCAAACATCATGTGCACACTTTGTCCAACTGCTATTCCCAAAGGAAGTAGGCAAAGTGAGGAAAAGGACTGCCACTGCCTTGCAACCCTGCAATCACTACCCACAGCTGTAGGAAAGCAGGACAGCTTGCAACAGCAGCTCTAGGATTAAATTTTGACCTGAGGCTATTTAATATTTTTTGCAGAGATACGCATGTGCATTTAGGACTTGAGTAGATGAGGTGAAGCTGGTGGGCTTTCTGAACTTGTGTGCAGAGAAGATGACTTGGATGCAGGAGCTGTGAGAGGTGAACGTGCTGCTCTTTGAGCTTGCTCTCAAGGACATTGCAAGAGCCAGCACCTGGAAACTGCAAGGAGCACACCTTACCTGACACTAAAGCACATGGTGACCATAGAGGAGTGGCCCATGCAGTTTCATGGGGGTAGAATAAAAAAATAAGATTATTCTTATTTGGAGTTAGCAGTGATGATGACTGTAGCTAGAAGATGTATATCCAGCAGCCTCTGGAGGCATCCTTAGGTCTTTACTGCCGGGGAAGTCATCATTCCTCTTCTTCCCAACTGTGGTGAGGAGAATTTTCCCTGGGCACAATTACTGCAGTTACCACAAATCACTGCTGAGTCAGTGGCCTCCTGGGATAGGGAAGGTCCTTTTATTCAGTCCTTCACAGTTCACAGGAATGAAGTTATCTATGGCTAGTGCCAAGAGCAACCTCAGCTCTGCCACTGCACTGAGAAGACCCTCAAGATCCTGAGGATTGTCCCCTCTTCCCAGAGTTGGTACCAAACAGCCATAAACAGAAAGGGCCAGACCTCCCCTTTAAGTCAGTGGAAGCACAAATGTACTTATGTTCTGAGTTGCCAGGATCCTTCTGTATTGCTCATGTAGTCAGTCATCACTGCTGTTTTATCCCCCTCAAGTACTGCTGTGCCCTTGTCTCCCCTCTGCTGTTGTCATGGGAGTTACTTTTTCAGGACTGAAGCATTTAGCTGCACTCTGATAGAATGCTGGGCCCCACAGAAAAGTTGCTAGTAGAGGGAGGATCAGTAAGTGAAGTAATGGCCTTGCTTCTAGATTATTTTAGTCACAGCTATGATGTTAAAAGGCTGGACTGCAGCCCAAACACAATCCTCCTCCCAAAACACCTTCTGGAAATTTGCTTTGTGTCCCCACAGGATTTAATAAAGGGGCAGCCAGCCCTCATAAGAGCTGTAGCAGATCATGCAGCCTTTTCTACACAGGTTCAAACTCAGCTCCCAAGCAGGAAAGACAGAAAGTTAATGGATTACGTTGAAGCAAAGGAGATGAACTTTACCTTTCTCCTTTGCAAGAAAGGAAAAAAACCTATTACAGCCAGTTGTGTCTTCTTTCTGCATAGTTTTAACAAATACATGGTGAATTGGGTAAAACAGTCAGTCTTTTTTCAGAAACAACTATGATTTTGAGATCCATTGCTGCTGCTTTTCCCTGTGAAGACTGCCAAAAGAGTCGTCCTCATCCCATTTGTATGTGATAAAACAGAAGAGAGCAGGTCTTGTCCTGACTCTTCAGGTGCTGACTCAAAGCCTTTCTCACCAGTGTATCCATCTGTCTTTGCAGGTAGTTTGGGCTACAAGCTACAAGGTTGGTTGTGCTGTCCAATTCTGTCCCAAGATGGCACTCATCTCCATACGCAATGCAGCACACTTCGTCTGCAACTATGGGCCGCCGTAAGGTTTTTTGTTGTGAATATTTCACAGGGTTTGGTCCTACCCCTTCCCTTCCACAACATGAAAATTTATTAGATAAGCCTGTTTAATCTTGTTTTTTGTGGGAGGAAATAGTCTTCAAAATAGAGAGGAGGTACACCTTTGTCCAGCTTTGTACAGCTTTTTTTGTTTGTTGTTTTGTTTTGTTTTGTTTTTTTTTTTTGTTTTTTTTGTTTTTTTTTTTGTTTGTTTTTTTTTGCTAGATGAGGGCTATATATTGGAGAAAAAAAGTAGTGGGACTAAAAGAAAGGATTAAATATATGATGCTGACATGAAAATACTGATGTGATCATCTGAAAGTTTATCCCTTGCTCCTGATTGCCAAGATGGCCCCAGACAGTTGCTAAGGTGCAAACCCAAAGTCTGAAGATATTCCCACATATGCCTGAAGAATTAAGCCCCTAAGTCAATGGCTTGGATAAATATTGAAATGTGCAGTGCTGGCAGCCTGCACTCTTAGCAGCTGAGGGCTGCTTAGAAGGCTGGGGCTGCTCAAGATAAAATTTGATCTAGAGGTCCTTCATGTGCATAGTCAGTAGGATATCCAGCTAGGATGGATGTATTGTTCTCTTCTCCAGCTGTATCACCACAGTATAAATGCAGCTTTAAAAGCCTTACATGCATACCATGTTGGGCCAAGGCCAGGCAGCCCTTCAAGTCAAGCTTAAGTTTGGCATTCTTTTTGCCCATGTGTCATCCTTGGAAGAATATGTACCCCTGACTAGATACCTTGAAATGACACAACTGCTGCTCTCCCCAGAAGTCCCACATCCAAATGTGCAGAAGGCCAAAATTCCACTAGACTTCTTGCCATGTTTTGGCAAGGGGAAGAGGAGTGGCCCCTTCACCAGCAGCCAGCAGAGCAGGCAGGAGGCTCTCTGGAGAGGCAAGGCACTCCAGAGAGGGCTTTAAAGCTGGCCCCTTCCCTGCTGTGTGAAGGACACCACAAATGGTCACTTGCATGTTAACAAATGGAGTAATGTCACATCCAGCTGTTGATTCTGAGAAGCAGCAGCTTCATTGCTTTGTTTCAGCTCTACCAAGGGCCCAGGCAAGATGCATACTCAGTTTCCTCAAGTGAATGTACTCTTCAGCTTAGACCAAGCAATGCAAGCCTCACCTTGCTGAAAGTAATGAGGTTTTACGATGAAGTTTCATCTCACTGCTGAGATTTCATTCTTACAAAATCTGTCTCTGTGTTCATGGACAGTTTGAGGCATGCTGTAAGTCTCACTTTGGCCATGCTTTGAGCAAAGCACTGAGCTGTGTTCGGTACAGTATCAGCCTAGGCAGAGGTAGTTGGTCCCACTCATACCACTGGCAGAGGGCAGGATCATGAGAGAGACCCACATCACTCCTAAAACATTAACCAACAAATGGATGGAATCACCACCTATGAGAGATTCTCCAAAACCAGAGCATCCCTCTTCAAGGCTGAATATACACATACATACACAGTAACTGAACCTGCTCTTGTTTCCATAGCCAGAGCCAGCTATGAGAGTCCAGAGTCTCCACAGACACAAATTACCCAACTCTGAGACTGCTTTAATTCCCAGTCATGCAATACTGCTGTCTCCGGGTTCCTAAACAAGAGGGTGTCCAATTACACTTAATCTCTTCTGTTTCACTGTATGTCTTGGGCCCAGGGCACTCAGACAGGACTCTTGAAAAAACCATCTCTCTATCAACACAAGTGAATCAAAACTCAGGTTAAAACCTAATTAACAGCAGGAATTAATTCCTCTTCCCGAGGGATATTTGAGAGCAGTGTTATTTTCCTTCACAGTGGAAATTACCCAGTGCGCCCATACAAGACGGGAGCAGCATGCAGCGAGTGTGGTGGTGAGCAGTGTGTCGACCAGCTGTGTCGTAAGTAGAAGACAACCAGACATCCTCCCCAAGCACATGTAGGAGGGTCCCCAAGCACATGTAGGAGGGCAAAGAGCACACAAAAGATACCAGCAGCAGGCAGGAATAGCGCTCTCCTGTTCCTAAATTTAGGCTGGAAAACTGCAGTCAGAAGCCAAGTGGGTAGCGATGCACAAAGAGAGGGAAGGATGGCAGAAGGAACCTGTTTTCTGCCCTGGGGAGTGATGGCATGGGATCTGCTCTTCAGGTGCTGGAGGGTGTGTTACAGGAGATACGGTGGATGCAGTTTAAGGTGTTATTACCCCTGCCAGAAATTACTGCTTGCAGAAACAGAAAGCAGAGAATGGGATGGATACCTGTCCTATCCTGTGGGTTGCAGGTTATTACCTGACGTGTGAGCTGTAGCTTGAGCTGGTGCAGGTCCAAGCAAGCTTTGCCCCTGCCATGCCACTGCAGGTAGGGAGAGCAGCCATGGCACTGCCAAAGCTGCTCACTCCAGTGAACATCAGCCAGGCCATCTGCTTTCCCTTAAGCACTGGGAAAGAGCAAGGCTGACATGCAAGAGCTTTCATGGAGATGTGGTGCTCAGTCCAAGTCTGGCAGCCTTCCTGATATGCCTGCACTTGGCTTTGTAATGGCTGCATGGAGTCAGGAGGGAAGGAGACCTGAAATTTCTATAAAGACAAGGCACTGTGTTGTGGCCATTGGCCTGCAGGGAGCTGAGAGTATGGTCACACTTTTCCCCATCACCCAACCATAAGTGAACTAAAGGAGTGGGAGGATCCCATTAAAACACCAGTACCTAAGGAATGTAAGGGAGTCCTGGATTCTCAGGGCTGTTTAATGTTAATTGCAGGCTCTCAAAACACAGGGCACAGGGCAAAAGACAAAGTGATCTTGGGGAGCACCCGGAGGGGAATCCTGTCTACTCCAGCCCCTGGTGGTAGAAGTCAAAAAAGTGTGATAAACCACTCCTCAGCAGAGTCCTGAGAGTCACTGCAGGGCTCTCCCAGAGCCAGCGGGTCTTTGCTGCTTCCTGAGAAGAAACACATCTGCTGTATTTTTAAGCCCATTGTGATGGTCACATTTCATTCCCTTTTGGTTAGAGTCAAATTGTTTCTAAATGATAAGTGTGCTTATGTTTACTTCTTTTCTCTCTCCAGGAAATGCAGACCGTGACAAAGTCATTGGTAAGTACCACTGGAATTACTGTTTCCGTTTGTTGCCTTTGTTGCAGTTATACTTGAAAACAGTGAATTGTTCTGTTTACAGAGGATTCCTGGTGGCGTCCAGAGTGGGACAGATCTGCATGTGATGAGTTCTGCATCTCCATTACTACTTTAAGATTTCTACTCCTTATACTGACATTTGTGGCCACCTGGCTCATACCAAAATATTCGTCTCTAGTACCTGCCAGTGGGTAACACACATGTAGAAGACCACAAGAGCATTTGGCTCAACTCATCTCTTCCATTCACATAAGTTACAGGCAGCACAAGCATTGGTAGAGACATTGTTTGCATCCACAGGTGATTAAGACATACAGAAATAACATCTTTATTGCAGGTCATAGTTACAAGCACTGATAAGCAGCTTTCTCACTGCTCAGAACCAGTTAAAAGTTAAAATGGTTTTAGATGTTAAAATTTTTTTAAAAGTTAAAAAGTTAAAATACTTTTAAAGTGGAGCAGTGTGCACGTGATCTCGTGGGTACAGGAGCACATAGTCCAGGCAGCACACTAAGGTGCAGGCAGCTGCCCAACACACTTTAGGAAGGGCTGGAGAGTGTCCAGCCCAGGAGCCAGGCCCCAGCCCACAGCTAAGGCACAGACAGAGCATGCACCTGCCTCATTCCTATTGCACTCTTATCTTGGGCGCTCCTACAGCAAGATGCAGAGTGGTCTGTAAAATTAAAAAAAAATTTTAAGGAATTTTTTGGATCCCTGTGAGTGCTGGAATTTGCATCCTGTGGCAGGCAACGCACTTCCCAGTCTCACAGAGTGCTTGTCACTGGTATTTTGCTTTGCTTAGAATTTGTTTTTAAACTCATGGCATCTGTGCCTAACCAGTTTTACCTATGATTACATGGTTATGTATCACTGCAATCCTTCCTGTTGTGGTTTTGGTTTTTTTGAGCATGGAGGTTTTACTGCTGTTTCAAACAATAAATTGTTATTTCCTGCTTCCTGTGTATGGCAATCATGAATTTGCAACATGAGCTAAAGCTTAACTGCTGGTGCACAAAATAACCCCAGATTCAGCTGCAACTTGCACAACACTAGAAACAGTGCTGGGAAAGATAGAACTCCAAATAAAATCACACTGTGCCCAGAGTTACAACTTTGGCTCAGCAGCTGCCAAAGAACAAGTCTCCTGGAACCTGCACATCTGGAGCAGGCAGAAGGCTGCGGGCACAGCTGCTGTGTTCAGGTCAGTATATCCTCTACCAAACACACTCACTCAGCTCAAGCAGAGTCTGGAAGCAGCAGAGCTGCACAAACTCACAGCTGGACCACAGCAATCCCGGTCTGTACTTTTAGAAGCTTCTGCACATACTGCTGTAGAGGAAGCTGGGAAGTTCCCCTCACCCCTTCATTTCTGTGGTACTGTTACTACAATGCCTGTCAGTGTTTTTGCATGCCCACTCCTGACCCTGACTCTTGATCTTACTGCTGGCATGGATTTTAACTGAAAACACTGGAATTGGGGCCCAGCATTTCTCGCATGACATTTCTAGATAGCTATCTGCTAGTACTGCTTGTACTGGAATCATTTCAATATTGTGCTCCTTGAATAAATAATTTTTCAAAATGCAAATATGACTGGGGACCAAATTACAAATTTCATGCTTGATATATATATATATATATCTATATATATATATATATATACATCTTAATTTGTTGACTGCTGGAGCCTCGTTAGCCACGACAGCACACTCGTGTGTGAAAGCCAAGCCTCGGCTGGCAAGTGGCACATGGGCAGCAGGACTGAATGTGGGGGCACTCTCCTGCACAGGGCTCCACAGCAGACCTCCCAGCACGGTCTCTGCCCCCCATGCAGGGTAATATCCTACTAGGGGAAAGAGGAACACAGGGAAGGGAACCAGATACACTCATGTGTCAGGGGAGCTTAAAATGAGCTCAGCAGGAGTTCTCCGTTTCCTGGTTTCTTAAATGAGAGGTCTCCAGAAGAAACAGAAGCAACGCAGAGACCTTAAAGTTCACGATGTTAACACTGTCATTTAACTATATACTTAGGTAGCTCTTAGGAAATCTTAAGACCTTCCTTAAAAAAACTGTGGGCCTCGGGGGATTAAAACCCCAAACTTTACAATGTGGCATCTTTTAAACAAAAACTTCAAAATCAAGAAGTCAAGAGGAAAAAAAGCAGCTTTGTCATTTCAAGGATATCCAATAATCCAGGTATTTAGCTCTGGTTGATCAAACCACTTTGAATTATCCACATGGCATATGCCCATGAATTCCACATGATAAATGGAAAACCCTGGTACAGAAATACAGACTTCAGGTACATTTTTGCAAATCTGTAAACTCTAAAATCAGTTTAAGAACATAATTTACAGTAGTTCAAGGTGTTCTGAAAACACAAAAAAAACCTCTTCCATCTGACAAGCCCACTTTATTTTCTATTATTTATATTTTACACAAGTGTTACAACTGTATTGCCATACTCTCAGAAAACAGGTGCACAAAGCACCAGCAAGTGACACCTTGCAGCCCCTTTCCATTCAAATATGGACTCTTTGGGCAGACAAATCCTTTGGCTTGCCTGTGGGAATATGAATAAGCTTTCTTGATTTTCCAGTTTAAGTAACTCATATCCTACCAACAATCCTTTAAACTTGTCAATAGTAACAACCAAGAAATACTAAACACCATGTGATGCCTTTCCACCCCTTAACAGTAGGACAAGATTTCCTGAAGTGTACTAAGAATTTTACTGGAGAGAAAGATGTTATGTAAAAGCTACATAAATGACTCAGCTGGGGGTCCTAATTTTTAAAAAGCGCACTTCCATGGAAGTAAACATAATTTAAAGCCAGGCTGCCCCAAGTTGAGCTACATTTTCCTGCAATGCAACTCAGGCACCAAGTTAGCAGATGCAGCTCAAAACTCCCTTTTTTAGGATACTTTCACAGCCAGATTCCTGAAAACATACACCAGTCTAAAAGACCAGTGTGATACAAAACATTACACTTGTTTTTAACTTCTTAAACAATGGGCAGGGGAATGTGTGCCACTCCTCTGACATGAAAGGGGCCTGATGCAGTTCAGATCAGAACCAAGGACCCTCCTTCCCCTAATGCACTCGTGCTCCTTCCCTGGCTTGTCAAACTTAATGGGTCCTTGCTCCGCGCTCTTCTGCTGAAGCACGTGTGTGAGAGCAGGAATTTTAACTCAAGTGTTGCAGCGTCTCCTGTTGAAATCAGTCATTTCACTACCTGAGAGGTCTGGACTACCCAGCAAGACCTGGACTTTAGTCTCCCCTTTACTCTGCCAGCTGCCAAACACCAATTGGTGTTTCTAAAAAGCTGCTAGGAGTATCATTTCCACTGCATGATCAAAATTCCAAAAAGCCCAGCAAAAGCACTCAGAGCCACGAAATTAGTGTGGCTCTATCTCCTCCTCATTACACTTGTATCTTTAATCTCAGAAGTATGAAATAAGCAACAGCTGCTCTGCTGGTGCACTTTATTTCATCACATTTCAGTTTCAGGAAATTGAAAAACCTCTAAACTTCCTTTAAAATAGGCGAAGTGCCTAAAAAAAAAATTAAAAGAGGAACACAATTTTTTAAGACATTCTTGCAAGGAGGAAATAAACTAAGAATATATTTAAAGGTAAGTAACAATTTTTTGCTTTCCCTACAGCAAAATCCCTAAGTAAAGACACTTACTTTGTACCATATTCTGTGAAAAACCCATCAGGATAATTACAGTTTATTAATGTATGCAATGAAGATTATGGTTTGTCTGATTTTCAAATGAAACTGTGAGTTTGTTTCCTGGACAACACAACGGAGGTGGTGCAGTAGATGAACTACGGATTTAAGAACATTGTATTAAAATAGTTTATTAATACTGAGACAAGACACACAAATATAATCAGCTTTTACAAAAATAAAAGCACAATATAGTAATAAGCCCATTTAGCAAAAGTAATCACAACAAGTTGAGGCTGCATATGTCTAGTAGTCTTTCACAGAATTACCTTGAGCTTTCACCTCCCAGAGTTCTCTGACCCAAATGTTTAACACTCCACATCACACTCCTCAGTGTTTCTTTTGTGAAACCTTCCCTTTAGACAGATGGGTATTATCCAAAGACATTAACTTTCTCAAACAACACAGTAGCACATCTTTTCTTCACCAACCTCGCTAAGTCTGTACAGCTATTGTAGGTCCACTAAATAAACTGTACTTAGGAAAAGAGAATGGTCGTTCTACTTAAGTCTTTTCTTGTCCATATTATACTGACAACAAAATATCTCCCATCTTCCAAGTGTAAAAATGTTCATTATCAGAGGTGACAAGTAAACATCTTGGGTGGTGAATTACTTCTTTTTCTTTTTTTTCTTTTCATCTGCTGCCATTTTTAACTTTACTTCTTCCTCAGGGAGTGCTCCTAATTTCTTCTTCTTTGCATTCTTTACCTTTTCTTTGATGGCTTCAATATCAATCTTTTTCTCAGTGGAGGCTACACAGTAAGAAATACAAAGGTAACAGACATGAATTTTACTTCTGAAAAATGTTAACAGTCTACAAGAAGACTACATATATATATAAACACAGTAAATTGCATCCTGTGGCATTGGTTAGGACTCATTTTATGTTCACTAACAATTTTATAGATTATTCTAATAATAATTTTTTTGAAGCTAGTATTATCTACAAATCTTACTCAGTAGAATTTGAAGAATAATTATATAAAAAAATCCCGTACAACAACATTTGAACACAGATGCCACACCCGACAGAGATACAAACTGTTATCATCTCCTCAGAACACAGATGTACTCCTCTGGAATTAATACATTCACGCTCTGAGATACAGGCTTGATTGGTCTTGCACAAGAAACAAAGTTAACTGCTGAGTGCTTATATGCAGAGAAGCTTTTAATGCATTTTGTCTTTCTGCAAGTAACTAAAGTGCTCAGATCCCAAACATGCCTGTCCCATCCTTATACTCTCTCTGTGGCCATCCATTAATGGCCACTGTCAGACAAAGGATGAGGAAAGGTGGGTTGGGGGAATATGATGTAGATCTTTGACCCCTGCATGAAAACCTTTATTAAAAGCTTCTTCAGAGTACTGAAGTTAAACATGTGGTGCTGAGTAATGTGAATAACCTACTCTTATGTTCACACACGTGATGGTATTTTCTCTTTTGAGCACAAGTAGTCATGAGTTGGGATCTA
This sequence comes from Oenanthe melanoleuca, assembly GCF_029582105.1. Lineage (NCBI taxonomy): Eukaryota > Metazoa > Chordata > Aves > Passeriformes > Muscicapidae > Oenanthe > Oenanthe melanoleuca. The sequence goes on along the minus strand of NC_079334.1, from coordinate 34,967,382 downwards.
ACTTTCCTATCTCAGAATTCACAGAATGACTAGGTTGGAAGAGACCTTCAAGACCATCAAGTCCAACGCATGCCCTAACACCTCAACTACACCATGGCACCAAATGCCACATCCAGGGATGGTAACTCCACCACCTCGCACAGTTAATTCCTGAATCTAATGGTGGGTACCATACAAACTTCTCCTGTCATCTGTCCTTGGAAGACTGAAAGATTTCAGCTCAAAACACACAGCAGCTAGAAAAGCACCATAATTGAGACACAGTGCAAACAACAGGATCACTGGAAATTTACTGCCATCACAACAAAAGAAAGTACTGTATCAATGCTACAAAACACAAGCTTTAAAGTTCATAAGAAAGTGTGTAATATATAGTGTAATAATATGTAGGTAGTATAACTAATAGTATATTTAATACTATGAATATAAACCATAATCAGTGAGAACTAAAGACTTACTTCTGTAGTGCATTAAAAAATAAATCATTTGAGAACATAAGCTCTTACTCTGCCCATACTGTGGTTTTACTTTAACCTTTAGAAAAGCTATTTACCCTATTTTGTACCAAAGTTGTCATTAAGTGTTTCAAGTACTGCTGTCTGTTTACTTCATTATAAAAGTCTCATGGCAGCTTCACTGTAAAACTGAAAGACAAAAATTGATGAAGCTAGAAAAACCAATTCAGATTGACTCTTACATGGAGAACTGCGATTTTATAGGTATGGAATTATTGGCTAGATGATCTTTCTGCTGTTCCTGGCAACTCTGAGCATGGATCTTACCACCAAGATTTTTTTTGCATGACCTTTCTTTTCTCTAGGCTGTATTTGCAAAATCACTCAGCCTAGAAATTGACAACAGAAGGTTTTAGAACACACAAAAAATGGTTACCTTTCTTTTTCACAACTGGCTTTTCCTTTGGTGGGATAAAAGCTTTATTTCTTTCTTCTTGTCTTCTCTTGACTGCATCTGCTTGCTTTGCCTGAAGTTACCAATAAAAGGGTCAAGTAGCAATACCACAGGGCAAAAAAATAAAAAAAAAAAGAAATCAGATTCCAAGTCAGCAATCAAATGCTTTTTAACTGGACTCTGGATTAGTACAGCTTTACCTTTATCTCTTCCATTTGCTTGCGTTTCTTCTGTCTTTCTTTCAAGAAGTATTCACCACTTGCCAATTCTTTATCAATCTGTGTAAGGCAAGCAGCAAGAAGCCTTAGTTAATTATGCATTATAACCCAGATGTGTAATATCAGGGTATCAAACCATGGCAGAAAAAGTATCCCCATTTCTTTTTATGAACACAATTTCAGGTGTGCTATATTCCTGCAAAACCAAATAAAGTTTCAACTGACCTGACTTTCTGGCTGTGGAGGTGGGAATGGTGTGTACTCCTTCTTAGTATTTTTCTTCTTGGGCTCCTTGCGTTTTTTCAAGTTCTTCCGCTTGAATTTAGGCAAAAATCTTTCCCAACTTTGTGTCCTCAGTTCAGGATCTTTTGCTAATTCCCTTTTGATCATCAAAGTCTTCAGTAGTTTCAGAACATCACAAAGAAGTTATTTTAAAAAAGAGTATTACAGTAGAAGTCAAGAGATCCAAAACAGAAGCTTCAGTAGACTTTCTTACAGGAAATAGGCTACATCCAAACCTTCCACATCTCACTTCAGTAAGAGCAGAGGGGCTTAATTATGAACAACAGAACCAGAAAGATGTCTCAAAACAGGGACAGAATGCATTGGAGAAGGTGCTTCAGTTTAAATGAGCAAGTGTCAAGCCAACAATCAAAGGGGAAAGTTTATACACACTTTTCCTTTGATTTTGCAGATACTGCCATAATGCTGTTATGGCAATGTGTCCTAGTAAAATGATGGCTATCAAAGTCAGTGGTTTTTATAAAGCAGCACACTACAGATATTCTCAAAAATAGATTACCACACAGAAACATGTAAGTTAATAATATACAACCCTCTGGGAAGAAATAGTATTTTCTTGTAAATGAATATGCACAGTGGACCACGCTAACCTTGATGTTATATATGGGATGTATGTTCTTCATTGTGTCCAGAACAACTTTTCTAACCTGTATTGAATACAAAAGAAAAATAACATAAAACTCAGCAAGTATTTCACATGCTAATCAATTAAAATATCAGCTATAAAGTATCATGCTTCCTCTCCCCACCTCTGTCTCCCCGAAGTAGTAAGACTTAAAATTACAGAAACATCAAGGTTGGAGAAGACCTCCAAGATCATTGAGTCTAGCCTTTAAAAAAGGTAAAGCAGAGGCTTAACTGGAAGGAACAGCAGTTCAAAACTGCCAATAATATTGTCATGCTTCTAACAGACTCCAGCAGGCCCCACAAACATTATATTATATTCATGCTACTATGGATCTTTTGGTGTCATGAGGAACTTTTTTTGACAAGCATTCTTCTCCCACATAGTTATTAAAACACATATAGATGCTTTTTCTTCCAAACAGAAAGATCTTAGAGTCTAAAAATTCAGCAGCTTAGATGATAATGCTATGGACATTGATGCAAATGTAGCTTACTAACACACGGCTGAGGTTGCCAGATTTTGTGTATTGCCCATCCTTGAGCTGGGCATAGAAGTTTGTGTTTGCTACACCAAGGGCTCATCTATCTCATCTTACCTCTTTTAGCCCACTAAAGGGTCCAAGAGCTGAAACAGTGTTGCCTTGCACCATAATATAACAGTTTGTTAACAGTTCCAGAGCCTACACCAAAAGAAGAAATGAAATTAGTATAATCCTGACACAAATTTGGGTCTCAGTATTATCTGGTTACTACACCTATAGGAAATACCTTCAGAGTAGATCCTTTTGGCCCAAGAAGCCGTGCTCTTCTTTTTATAAAAGTCTCTCTCTTCCTCACCAGAGAGCCTATCTTAATGATGTCACATGCAACATCATCCTGAAGGATACGAACTGCCTAAAAAGATGCAGGCAATATCATCTGAATTCAAATGCATTACTCACAAGAGTCAAGAGAATACTTCAGTTTATTCTTCTCCCCTTACTTTCAGAAATATTTACTTTAAATATATATTTTATTTTACTTGACTCACATGCAAGTCCCGCATTTTTAAAACTTAGTATTGTTTAAGTATTATGATAGAATTTAAGACAAAATATAAGCATTATGATGGATTAAAATTTTCAGGATTTATTACAGACCTGCTCAAATGGAACACTTCTTGCCAGAAGTTTTATTAAGTCTCTGGCCCTAATGATTGCATATGGATCAAAAGTCTTCTTAGTAGTAGTGACAGTCATGCTTCCTTCAATTAGATCCAGCGCTGCGTTCACATACTGCAGTATTTGGAAAGAAACACCAGATCAATATCACAATTCAGTTTTGGCAGTAAGCAGTTAACTAACAGAATGTAGATCTACTTCACAAAATTTCTTAAGTGATTTTTAGTTCAAGAAAATTCACACACACACAAGAGACAAAACCCAGATTGCATATGTGTCACAAGGCCCAAAGCACCACTTCTGTCATCTCCCTGAATTCAAGCACAACAAAGCTGTCAGTGCCTGGATGATGAGGTATTTGCTGCTGCAAATACTTTGCTGACAATATTTGTAAAGATTTGTGAAGTCTGGCTACACAGTTCTTCACCAATTTTGATGACAAAATATGACACTGATAATTCAAAATGCAAGCACAGTAGAAATGTACAAATATAGTATGAGAAAAGCAGCTTGCACTAGTTTTTTTAGCTAAAGTAAGACCTGTATGTCCCTAAAGGATACGTGCAGTATCACAATTATTAAGAATTCATACATGTTCACCCAAAGCTTTCTGGACAAGTGGCCAGCATTCTTTCAAGTAGGCTTCTCTATACTTCGGGAACAGTGTTGCAAAACTGCTTTCTTCCAGCAGCCCTTTGGGATTATCCTCTCTTGTAAAGGCTGGCTCTTTCCATCCATCTGGCACAGTGAGGAGTTCAGATTCATCAACTGTTATTAAAAAGGAAAAGAAGCTAAGAAATCCGCAGCTGAGATATGCGCTGTTGCTCGGGTATATACAAGATGATTATGAACGTGTATTACAGAGAACAAGGCACAGACTGAGGCGAGGAGGCCGAGTACCTGGCGGGCGGGCACACCACACCACACACAGGCACCCACCCGCCGCCTCTACCCTCCGCAGCGCCCCATGGCCCTCCCGTGGAGCCGCCAGCCCCGCACGGCCCCGCGTCCCGCCCCACCTGGCGCCGCTTTCTTCTTGTTCTTGTTCCTCTGCTTTTCTCTGCGCTTGGGGCCCGGCGCGGGCCCGGCCTCCTCCTCCTGGGGCACGGCCGCCATGTCCGCGCGCGCGCCGGAAGGGGCGGGGCCGCGCGCTGCCGCCGGAACTCCGCCCGTCCCCGGGGCGGGACGGCCCGGCCGGACTGCGCCCGAAAACCTGCGGGAATGCCGCGGGTACTTCGGTGCTCCGAACTAAAGAAAAGTGAGGCCTGCTTTTTCAGCTGAATAACCTACTATTCAGCTGATGAATCTGGTTAATAAATAAGTAATTTAAGGTTTTCTGAGGGATGCTCTGCGTCCTCCGTCCTATACCTGTAGCTGAGCATTTCCTTCAGTGAAAGAGCAAGAATGTGCCTCTCCGCTCTCTTGAAAAAAAATATGAAAAATATGAAAAGCCGATAGGGTGAAAAACTGGAGGAGACCTTTAAGAGCAAGAACACCCTGGGGCAGCACAGTGTTGTCTTTGGCAGGTGTTCATCAAAACGATGTTTAATTACCTAAATGATGAGAAAGAGATTTCTATCACCTGATCTATACCTAAGTAAAATACTAACTTTAAAATCCGTTTTAAGCCTCCCAAAAGCTTTCCTTCGGACGTGGCTGCAGTTTTCCCTCGGCCGCCCTTTGCGGACTCGCAGGGTCCTTTCCGTCCGCAGGCCTGACACCGAGCTGCTGCGAGCTTTCAACCATCCATCTGAATTCCCGTCCGCCAGCATCCTGCAGGCGGGGAGCGGAAGCGGCTCCCGGCCAGGGGAAAGGAGCGGGCAGGGGAGGCTGGCAGAGGGCGCTGTGGGAGGGAAGGCAGGCTGTCCGTGCCCGATCCCGCTAGATGGCACCGGCCGCCGCGCCACGCCGAGCGTCCCTCACGGGGCCGAGCCTCCCTCACGGGACCGTGCCTCCCTCACGGGACCGTGCCTCCCTCACGGGGCCGTGCCTCCCTCACGGGGCCGAGCCTCCCTCACGGGGCCGAGCCTCCCGCACGGGGCCGTGCCTCCCTCACGGGGCCGTGCCTCCCTCACGGGGCCGAGCCTCCCTCACGGGACCGAGCCTCCCTCACGGGACCATGCCTCCCTCACGGGGCCGTGCCTCCCTCACGGGGCCGAGCCTCCCTCACGGGGCCGAGCCTCCCTCACGGGACCGTGCCTCCCGCACGGGGCCGTGCCTCCCTCACGGGACCGAGCCTCCCTCACGGGGCCGAGCCCCCCTCACGGGGCCGAGCCTCCCGCACGGGGCCGAGCCTCCGCGGGGCGACGGCTCCGGAGGGAGCCATGGCGGCGGTGCGGAATGTGCTCCCCCGCCGCCCGCAGAGCCTGCCCGCCCGGCACCGGGCTTGGGATGCCGAATGCCATTGACCTTGGAAGGTTCCGTGCCCCGGACGAGCGCAGGGAGGCGAATTTGCCTCGGCTCTTGGACACGGAGGCTCTGGGGCTGTGTGCCGGTCAGCCTTTGAGCACACGACTAAGGCACCCGGCGGTGGAGGGAGCGCCGGGGGCCCTGGGGAGGCGGCGCGGTGCAGTGAAGCGCACAGATTGCTCTCACTGAAACCTGGCCACGGGCTGGAAAGAGTTTGAGGGAGGATGATTAGTTTGGTTCTGCTCTTGTTTAATGTCTGACGACTCCTGTGGTGCAGCCCACCAAAGAAATGGCAGTAAGGTCCCGATGGGATGAGAGAGGTAGAGGCTGCAGTCCATAGCGTGTTGAGAGTGTGAAGAAGAATTACAGGCTGCAGCCTCCAGCCTGCCAAGCTCCTGAGAAGTGCAGTCTCCACGTGTACATCCCACCCCTCTGAGCGGCAGTGACAGCTTACTCATGTGCCTCTCCTCTCCTGCATCCCAGCCCCTTGGCCAGCTGCTGCTGCAGGGGGTCACTGAGCCCCTGAGCCTCTGTGCTGGGGTGAATGAATGGTGTGTGGGTAAGGAACATGGGACAGGGGCCCTGTGGCTTTTTTTCCACCCTCTGTGGTCCAGTGCTGCACTGAAGCGTGTCTTTGCCCAGTCAAGACAGATACACTGGCAATAACAGAAAGTAGAAGCAGTAATGCTATCAGGCTTGGAAGGTGTGATTTGAGAAGGACCATCAGGTCCCCTTCTGTCTGATTCTTTGAAGGAGACAGTAATTTCTCATCTGTCCTCTTACCTCAGTGTCTGCGGTCTGGCTGGATACAGGGAAGCCACTTCCCTAAATTCTTAACAGGAACAAGATGCTCACACAGACCTTCCTTGCTTTTGCAGACAATGGCATGTGTATATAATTTTTACTATTCACAGCTCAAATGCAATAACCAGCTACTGCTCATCTGGTGGGGAATGAAACAGCACAGCCTCCCTTATACGATAAAAAGGGCAGAACACTGCTGTTAGAAGGAAGGTGCCTCTTTATTATGCAGCAAAGTAATTATTTCCTAGTCAGTAGATAGGACTCCAGCCACTTGGCACTTTCTTACGTGCCATTTTCCAATCCAAAAGAGCAACTTGGGATTTTGTGATAATTCAAGCAATCAGATGAGCTCATGCACATGGCATTCATTTGCTAGAAGTGCCACACAGATCCCATTCAGCCTTAGCACTCGTAAATCCATGTGACACTTTTATCTATTTATAAACTTTTAACAGCAGGTTATGATTGTTATGCAAGCCATTTTCCAGGGATTAATAAGCAGCTTTTGTTGATGGCAGCAAGAAGGGCCATTAACTGCTCTGGGACAGTCATTAATCTGTAGTAAATGCTAAGCATCTGGATCATTTCTATGTAATTAAATAATCAATACTGCCTTTTGATTCAAATAACTGGAGAATTGTTTTTCTAATTTATCTTGGCTTAGGGTGTTCTTAATTCTTTTAGTTTACAACAGGGCAAGAAACAGGCACAGAGGCGAGTGAGATTTTCTCCTGGTGTAACAGGCTCTTAAATTATCAGGTATTTCATAGAAAACCTGTCAAGTGGTCAAAATAGCATTCACACTTGCTGCAAAAACCAATTCATTGGATTGGATGGAGAAAAAAATAATCATGTGTTGTCCTTTTTCATAATAGAGTACTTTCATTATTGGAGTAAAATTAGGTGCCCTGACCCTTGGAGGGAGTCTGGAAGAATTAAAATAATCAAACAGAAACTCCCCCTGCCCAGCCACCCTCAGAAAAGTCCATTTTATTTCATTCCCTGGCTAACATGACCCCTGTGCCCTCAGGCGGATGAGGTCGTGGTGTCATTTCTCTGTTTCCCTCTCTCCCTTCCTTTATCTCACTGGGCACTGGTGTGAGTCACTCCTCTAGTTTTGTTTTGCTCCTCTTTGCTTCGGAATCCACTGATCTACAGAGGTGCTCACTGATGATGGTGTTGGTGTCCATTGCAAACCCAGCCAGGCAGGGGCACACTGCAGCAGGGCTGCTGCATTCTCTGTGGAGAGCTTGGGAAATGCCCCAGCAAGCAGAGTTCATCTTTCCCCTTGAAAGAGAGCAGAGAGGACAGTACCTGCTGAACCCTAGGAGTAGCAAGGAGCTGGAAAAGGACTGTAAACCATAAATGCATCTTAAAGGACTGGCTGGAATAGCAAAGCAAAGCAAATTTGTGGCAGAAAGAACTCATAATAAGAAGGAAGAACCTATTGGTAAAAGAGACCATAACTTTGTCTGGGAAATTACTTGCTTGCAATAAAATTGCTGTCAGTTTAGGGGTAAGAAAAGGATGAGAAGAGCCAAACTGGGAAAGGAATTTAGTGTCATGAAATAAAACCAGCAGGTTTAGATCAAAAGGTCTTTAGAGCAGGGAATGTGCCTAATCTTGTATTCATACAGTGATTGACAGAATGAGGCTTTTGTCTTGACTTGAGCCTCTGGGAATTGTCAGAAAGTAAACACCAGACCAAGGCAAGCTGCACCAGGACCTCTGAGATATGCAGAGGAGACTAAAAACCAGAGTGAAGGTGAATGCTGGTCAGGGATAGGTGTATTGGGAGTTGGGGAGGATGAAGGCAGGGCTTGAGGAGAAAATGCCTATATCATTATACTGGTCCAAAGCCTCAGAGGGGTAGAGAGTCAAGTGGGGATGAGAAAGCAACTGGTCCCATCAGCTTTAGAAAGTCTCCCACACAGTGTGGAGAGCAGGCACAAGTTCCCAAAGGCCCAGTAGGGACAGCTAACAGATTTCTCCAGCTGTCGTCCATCCTATTTAGGTAATGACTAACATGGGCTGTGCCTGCCAGCATAGCTGGTCTAATGCCTCTTGACTCCCTGAAGGAGGAGGTGTCCCTCATCACCTGTGGGTGGTCATGGCAGTAGAGCACCAAGTGGAGACCAGGTGCCCAGAGGCTCGGGTCTGCTGCAGCACTGAAGAGTCCCCTCTGCCAGTGCCTCTCCCAGCCCCTGCACAAGGGCAAAGGGGATGGTCCTTTCTGAATGAGGGCAGGAGAAGCACCCCCAACCCCTATCTGGCTGCCAGGGCATCTGTGCCAGAGCAGCACAAGAGGATCTGCTGTACTGCTCTCTGTAAGCATGCAAAGAGAAAACCTGTTCTTACAGGCATACAATACTCCAGGGCTGTGGGTTGAAGCTGAAAATTCCCCCTCTCCCCCCACAAAGGTTTTTAATATAATTTTAAATAATAATTTCTAAGTCATACCTGAGAAAGCAGAGTCTGAGCATGGTTTTTATTTAGGAATTTGCCTGCTCATGTGCCTTATTCTGAAACACTCCCGCAGTCTATTTTTCTCTTGCACTAGAATCTGGACATTATTATGCAGATTTCCACTATAGCAATATTACAGCAGAATAAATAGCTCTGCTATACACGAAGGGGAATCCTATTACATCTTCAGTAACTCTCAGTAAGCATTATCGCTATTATACCAATTGAAGAGACAGAAAACAATTTTTAATTAAAAATATTTATAGCAGGCATAATACCAACTGCCAGTTTCACTATCCAGTGAATGCATTTTGCAGCTGGTACTAATTCTCTCTTATTTCTGTGAGGTTAGCCAATATCAGCTGTTCATTAAGCAGAGGACATTTCAGGAATATCCATATTATATGCTGTAACTAACTAAGAAGTTCTTCCTTTGACAGATATTGGGAAATCAAGATTGCTTGGCTGTGTTATTCTGGGACTTCATAATAGAGAGGTCGTTTCCCAGTGATCTGAGGGGGCTGCATCATCAGTTTTTATTCAAATCAATCCTACAAAACTGCTTTCCAGCAGATTAGAACATTTTAATTAGCAATATATCTTTTGTCTTCTATCTGCAGTGGAATAGGGGGTGGGAAATTGATTTCAGCACACCCTTTCTTTTACTGGGAGAACAGCATAATCAGAAGGTGTCAGCAGAACCACAGGCAAATTAATTTTGAGATACAGAGCTTTCTACAGCCAACACACTGCTTCTCCTTGCACTGAGTTGAGCCAGGCTGTGTGGGCGAGTTCACTGCTGCTGTCAGTGCCAGACAGGAGGCAAAGTCTGATAAGGCTCTCTTGGGTGAAGGGCATGCCAACAGCCCACTGGCTCACCCTGAACATTCTCACACTTTCTGTGCCACAGAGCACATAAAACCTCAGTTCTCGTCCTTGTTAGACGTATGTGTCAGTAAACATGTGTAGCTGTAGGTGATGAACAGCTGTCCCTAGAAGCTGTAAAAGCACCTATCTGCTGTAGCTGTAACTCAGGCTCAAAGGAAGCCAGCAGGCAGAGGATGAGCCCCAGAGGAGTCCTACTCCCACATATCTTCCATCCTCCTACCTCTCTGTGCCATAGGATATGTGTCTGAAATATTCCTTCACCAGCTTTGTGTCCATGGAGAGCTCTTTCCCCTTAAACACCAGGATTCATGAGTCAGTTTGTCAGGTTCACATTCATGTGGTCAGAGGGATTGTGGCATGCTGAAGGCTCCAGCCCATAAAATCTAATACAAAACTTCTTGTCCCCTGTATTCACCCCAGGATAGCTGGCAGCCCAGTCAGTGAGGAAATCCCCTGGTGATTTTTCAAAGGAACAGCTGGGAACTGACAAACCAAGCAGCTCATCATAACCTGGCATGCGAATTGCTAAATCCCATATGGTTATTGTTTTTCACTTTAAAATATTAGCAGTGAGTTTCAAAACACAGAATTTAGCAAGCTGTGTTATATCACTGGAAAGATCAAAGCCCATCTGAGTCTGTGAAGCCATTTACAACACGCTTATCCTTCCACCTGCAATAGATTTCACAGCAATTTCCCCTGGTCTGTGTCCACAGTGACAGCAGAGGAGCCCAGGGGACACAGCTGGAAAGATGAATGATGTGAAATGGTGGAGATGGGCATCTGGGAGAGGAGCAGAGGCTTTCCCAGGAGGTGATTCAGAACAAGAGTTTAATGTAGGGATGTGTTCTGAGTCATTTCCAGGGGAGCTTCCCTCTGCCCACTGCCTGCAGAATGACCTGTGAATAGCAGCTGTTATTGCTTAATTAGCCTTTGTGAATATTCTGCTTTAATCCATCTTTAAAGCTCACAAAAACCTATCATGTCTGTGTGCTGCTCTTGCTCTAGGCAAGATTGCACCAGTTATCAACAGCTTCAAGAAACTGAGATTCACCAGCAACATATGGGAATGTCCAAGCTATTACATCTATTTTCTTTTACCTACAGGGAAATAAGTATGTCAGTCAGCTAAAGAACAGACTCTTTCTTCTTTGCACAGATGGCCATAAGGGCTTCCAGAGCACTTTGGACTGAGTGTATGGAATGCAGCAGTCCTAGATGTGACTTTTTCAGTAGTCCTAGGCTAGCTCTGATTTCAGCCATTCCCCTTGGTATTTCATGGAAATGAGCATCATGCATTTAAGCAAAGTGCCATTTGGTACTAAAGGTGGCAAAACAGTTTCAATTTGAAAAAAAAATTATACTAGTCAACTCTCTAGAAAGGCAGTCTGAACAAGTTGAGCAGCAGAGCATGAAGCATTCCTTCTTATTTTTTTCCTTAGCTTTTCATGAAATGGCACACGGAAAGACATCATGTTATTTCTCAAAAATGCCTTTTCTGGGTTAAAGCAGAATATGTAGGTTTAAAAAAAGTGAGTTTGCACCAGTCCTGGAAAAGGGGAGTCTATAGGTGTAGTTAGCCCTACAGTGTGTCTGAGAACCTGGGTATCCATTTCCAGAGCTGCTACTACACTTGGAAAACCAATTTCCTTGCCTACACTGTACATTTTCAAGGACACCAACTTTTTCTAAGTATGTGTTTGTGCAGGAGGGCAATTTGAGGTAATCCTGTGTGAGGTACCACCACAATGCAGACTGCTGACTGCTCAGTGCTGAGTTTGTCATTAAGTTATATCCAATGCTGAAGGAAATACAATGGAGCTGCTGGGTGGCAAAGTAGCTGTGAAAAAAAGCCATTCCAAATAAAATGCCACAGTCTGAAGTTTGATGAATAAAATTTCATTTTTGCATGCCACTGGGTGGAAGAAAAGAGCCCATCTGTTCTCCAAGCATTGCACATTGTTAAGCAAACTACTCACAGCTTGGCAGATCAGAACATTCGAAGAAAAAAAAAATTTAGAAAAGCCAACCATAGATGAGCATGAATACAAGATGAGTCATAGAAGTTTGCCCAAAAGCAACATAAAAATTATGGTCCTTGCCAGGAAGTTGTGCCAGGGTATTCTCAGGGGCTTGGCTCGCCAGGACAGGCGGGAGGAGGGAGCAGGAGGCAGGGAATAGGGGGGCATTCTTCCGCTGCCGGGGCTGGCCAGGACTGCTCGATTGCTGGCTGCAGGGAGAATGCATGTGCTTGTCTGAGCAGACAAGGGGCACCATTATCACATACCTCAGCAGGGTTGTAGATGTCAACCAAATAATTGGTTTTATTTAGAATATGACATCCAACTGGTGAATAAAGCATTTTGGGTGTCCTGGAAAGATTTTATATACAAACCAGCTGGAATCCCATTGACAGGAACAGCCTCTTCCTTTCCTTCTCCCCCTCCCCATTATTTTGAGTCAGACAGAACTGGAAGCAACGGAGAGGAACTCCAAGAAGCCTGTGCCTTTGAGCAATAAAGTCTACTGGTGCTAAACATCTGACACTTGTTCATTAAGAGAGATCCAGGCAAGCATTTCATCATTGAGATGAGTATTTAATACATGAATGGATAACGAGAAAACATATTTGTGGTCAATTCAAAGGGCTGTCATACAAGGAGACTCCAAGTCTGAGCAGCTTGGGAAAGCTGCAGGGTGCTTTGGAATTCTCTCAAGTGAAGTCACAATTGTAAAGCACAAAGTTGTTGCTGCATCCTCTGAAGAAAAGTGGAAGTAGAATGGGCAGACCGTTGTGGAGCAGGCAGCAGGTGCCAGGCTCCAGCCTTCCTTTAGCACAACCACTAGGTTATAGGGAAGAGGGAACCTTACACAGCTTCCCATACAGAGCATCACAGCTGCACCCATCCCAACGTTCATCCCATCACTCCAGAGCTGCATGAGTTATGTGCTAGGATGTTCCCAAACTCAGAGAAAGTCCATCATGGTAACCCTAGTACATGTGTCTCATGAACAAGGCTGGATAGATGCATCTTCTTACTGTGGCAATCTACCATTTGTTAGAGGAAAATTATTCAGGGTAGATATACTCAAAACAAGAACATAAAATGACTGAAGGCCTCCAATAGCTGAAGATTAAAATGCATTTCAAATGAGACAAAAAAGGATAGAAACATTCAGTAAAGTGCTTTTCCTCGACTTTTGGAGGATGTAGGATGCTGGCTTCTGTTAGAAAGCAGAGCAAGTCTTGCACATCCCAAATGTCCCAAAAGATAAGGGAATGGTTTTTTCAGTAACTTCTTGAGTATGGAGGCATTATAGAAAATTTGAAACAAGATTGTGATGTGCTAATTAAACAGGATGAGTAGGAAGTCACTGGTTTAAAGATTTTCATCCTGAGTGAAACTATGGAGAAGCTTGATATGCAATTCAGTAATCAAGAAGATCACATCAAGAAGAAGTACATTTCATCACTGAAACCATTGTTTCACAAGAACAAGCTGACTTTGTTTAATACATCTCTTACTTTTCCGGTTTATAAGTTTCCCTGGAAAAGGCAATAGTGCTAATCCATACTTGTTGTGACAAGCTAGCTGGGTGTTATCTCAGAAAAACCCCACCAGTATCAACAAAAACTCCTCACTACATAATAAGGACAGACCCAGTGGACTAAGCCCTTGCTTATTAACAGTGAGGAAGAGTCATGAAATGGACTGTCACGTTTCTGAGTCAGGCAGCAGGACCAGGGCACAGCACCTCTGAGCTTGCTCAGCTCAGATCACCCAAACAAGAACTATTGTAACACTAGGCAGTGCAAAACCACACATCTAGGGATGAGAAATGCTGGATCTGTGTGGCAGGTAATAAGATTCTGGAAAGAAATTACTCTGTAGAGCTTGTGAATGAAAAGAGGTCAAGCAATGCCACTGAAGTGCTCAGAACAATGCTGTGAAAAAATAAATTTTAAAAATGTATGGACAAGAAAATAGTGAGCAATGAATGCTTAAATACAACATCGGTGAGGTGATCCTGAACCCCTGTGTCAAGTTAATGACTATATTTCTTACAAAATTAAATTAACTTGCAGAAGAGACCTACCAAACAATTGGAGCACAGGAAAATTGCCAAGACTCTGTGAAAAAATATAATTTTTTCTATAGTGTCTTAAAATGCCTAGTATTAAGAAGGTATTAATATTTCAGATAAATGATTCAGTGGTAATATTTATATCATCAACAGATAATAATTATCAGGTTTAGGTAGCAGAAGTAAGAAACGCATTTCTTACTCAAGTGGATTTGTACATGAGTACAAGTGTGGTTAAAAAGGGGCTGAGATGTAAATTGTTTCTCCACTTCTTGATGGCATCAGCTGATGACCTGTTGCCTTTCTGGATGACATGCTCTAGTGTATTGATCTCAATATAGGAATACTCAAAACTGAATGATCTGTTCCTTGCCTGTGATTGTGCTAAATTTCATGTCTCTTTCTTGCCTTAAGATTGGTGACCCTCCCAGTTCTCTCCCCACATTGTTCTGCACATTGAGGTTTGCACCATGGAAACCACAAAGAAATTAGAAAATGTAAAAACTTGTAAAACTCCATGGTTAAGCAGCAGTTCTTACAGAGCATTTGAGACCATTTACAAATCAGGAGAGAGGGAACAAAGGGAGTCAGAAAGACAGACAGGACATGTCAAGTGCAGTACTAGTGCTGGGATTATTTGGGTTGTGGGTACCCAACAAGCTCACTGGAACCAAAGGATACCCTGTCTCGTGGGTCAGGTGGCCCCAGTTCAGCATGTGCTGGACTGAGAATCCACCTAAATGCTCTCAAAGCCTTTCACTATAGGTTTGGGCTGTGTGCTGATCCTGTTATCAGGCCTAAGAGCAGGAACTGTGGTCCTGCCAAAATTAGATAAGGGTTGTACAAAAAGAGAAAAGGGCACCAGCAGACACTGCTATCAAACAGAGTGCTTGCTTGTGCTCTTACACTGCTGGAAATCATCAGCAAATTAGGAATAAAAGGAACATGCAGGTGCTGTGTTCCCAGCTGAACTGCTGTAAATGTCACAGCATTTGTATTGACACCACAGACTGCTTCATCACTTAGAAAAAAAAAAAAAAAAAAAAAAGGAGAGGGAAAAAAAGATAATATTGTAATATTGCAAAGAATATTGTTTTTCAAATGAGAATAGTCAAATGTACTTAGTTAAATCTACCCTGCAGGAATATAGTAATCACTATAATTAAATGATGGTCAAAAGATAATAGACTGAACAGTAACTCTACATCACTGATAAAAACTACTTAAAACATATTAAATATCTTATACCAAAGGATACATGGGAATGAGACAAAGATGTGAAAGAGTTTGAGCTGTTTATGTTCATGTTTATGCATCATGTTTCGGAGCAGACCCACAGAGACTCAGGAGTCATTGAGACTGCAAAACCAAGAGGGATAAACACCATGGGAAATACTGGCAGCTCAGATGAAATTGTGCTCTTGAGAGCCAGCAGTATTCTGCAATCACTTGAAAGGCTCCAGAGTACTTTAGCATCTCTTGGCCCTTGGTGAACAAAAAAGCAGGATGGGGCTGGTTTCTGCATACAGCACTGCCAGTTGGAAATGGGACACAAGTTGCTGAAGGGATTTTATGAAATCTCAGCAAGGCAACACCTGCCATTTGACAATGCTCTTCATAGTTAGAATGACTCCTCTGATGTTTTGAATACCACAATGCATCATTTATTCCTTTTCAAACAGGAGGAAACTTCTCTCCTTGTAGCTCATGAGACTGTGTTTGGCAAGAGCTGGTCTGTGACATCTTTCTGGGGAATGAGGAACCTCAGAGCAGATACCACCTCATGAATAATTCCTGTAGCACACACGAAAGACCAGCAGGAACGTTTCACATATCCCTTCCAGAGGGCCATAACACTTACCTCTGCCTTGGAGAAGTAAAGTCAGGGCACATATTGCAACAGGACAAGATTTTAATTCAGGAACATTTTCATACCAGGTCCTTAAGCTGAGAGAAGAGAGCATGACTATGCTCACCCACTTCTGCAGCAAGAGCGTTTCCTCTCATGGCACTCAGTTTGGCTGCCTTGCCTAGCCAGCAGGTCCTGCTTCAGATTTGGTGTTCATGTTACTCCACTTGCATCAGAGGGCTAATGGTTTTTCCTCAAAGTTTCTCTCCACCAAGATCAATGATTTCTAGTCAAAGGCATCTTCAGAGAGCAATGCACGTGAATGGACTCATCTCAATCAAAGGGGTTATAATCAGTATCTTTAGTTACAATATAAATTAGCAGCAAGACATTTTAATTTCAATAATTTCTTCTCCTTGATTCTTATGCAAGGGAGAGGTAGACCTTGCTGATTACTAGCCACAAAGATGTGTTGATTTGAAGTTGTACACTGTTTTTGCACAGAATTAGTCTTTTTTTTTTTTTTTTTTTTTTTTTTTGGTTCTCCAGAGGGATGCATGGTGAACATGTCTAAGCCATTACATAACTTAACATACCCTGCTTCAGTTCTTCATGCTGTGTAAATGAAAACTGAGAAAGCTAACTCTTTTTTGCATCCTGCTGTTTCTGGATGGAAAGTGGGATTTAACAAAAGTTCAGAAATTTGAAACTATGGTAAATTGGTTTCATATGTTTCAGTTACTCTTCTCAAACTGCAATTTGCCCTGGAAATTAATAGCCTGGTTACTGAAAGCCTTATCCATAGTCATGGATTTTAAACAACTAAAGCAAAACAGAGTGGATATTCCTTCTATACCTGGAGAAGTGCTGCTGCTGCTGCATCTCCTTGATGAAACTCTGGTTCAATATGATCAGCTCCTGTCCTAGAGCTCCAACTGTCTAAAGGACTTTAAGAACAAACAAGTGATGTTTGAATATTATCTATCAGTGTTTATTCAGTTCAAGCTATTTTAATTCTCTACTATAACCTTAAAATAGACAATCATGGCTGTGAATTAAATATCAAATATATAATTACATCAAGGAAAAAAAAAAGAGCTAAGTTTAAAATAATATGTGAGTTGGTCCATATACATTTAAATTTATATTTAATAATATTTTGTAAGAAATATGCTGTATTTGTTCAAATAATAAATAATATTTAATTTTATTTGTTATCCCTTGCCAGTGTGAATTACAGTGCTGTGTACCTCCACTCCACCAGATGGAAGCCATGTAATGAAATTTGTGACCCAGCATGCTCAGGGAATGGTGAAAGACCAGGCTAGGCTAGCAGAGAGCAGTGATAGTAAAGATAGGAACCATGTGAAAGGTGCTGGATTGAGTAAGGTGTGGGTACTTATCACGCTGTGGGGGCAGCAGCTTTCCCAGTTTTTCCTCTTCTGGAGAGGGAGTGAGGTGCTTCAGGGCAGTGATTCTTCCTTCCTGAAAAGTGTTGGGGCACTTCAGGGAATTCTAGCTGCATCCAAGGCTACTGCTACCCACTGGGAGGCCTTATGGCCCAGGGTGTCTCTGAATCTCCATGCCAAAGATACTAATTCATATATTTATGAAATCCAGGGCAGACTCACAGCTTTAGTACTGAGAAATTTCATTATATTGTTGTATTGCCCTTTTGTTCCTAACATTTATGGTCCCCTTTCACCAGCTCTTTAGGTTATAATTGTGCTGTAGCAGCATATGGGACTGTGAAAGCACTGTACCATAACAGCATTTTATTCTGGCAGTCATTTACCCTTAGCTGTAGCCAGAGCAGGAGTTAAACCTATACACCATCCAGGTCGTTTTATATGCACCACTGTTCTATTAGAGGAGGTTTTTTAGGTATCTCTGCTAAAACTGTCAGCTTTACTGCTGCATTCACTCAACCTCCCCCCAAACACCTCAAAGCCTCAGTGCTTTCTGAGCACCATTGGGCTTTCAAATACAGAAAAATATTGCTTTTTGTTTAAAGATGTGCTTTGTTCCTTTTGTTGGGTTAGCAGAATGTTCTGGCAGCCTCAGCACTTCATCATTAACTGCAGACCATAATTCACACCCAGCCTGGGAGAGAACTGGGGCAAAAAGAAAAATGGTTTTGCCTCCCTGCCCCTGACCCCATGCCACGGTGTTATTTGTCACAAGATTGCTAAGCCGTTCACGAGTATAAATCAGTATCATTCAAAAAAACCAGCGTCAAAGAAACAATGACAATCCCAGGATTTTATGAATGGGAGGGATTGTCCTGTGCTGCAGACTTGGATCAATGCAAAGCTGGCAGGGGACGCCACTGCCATGCAATAAACGCTGCCATCTGTTACCTCTGAGCTCCTGCAGCATGCAAAAGGCACCAGTGAAAATCAGCCCTGGCCTGGCACGAGGTGCTTGGGCAGTTCCCTCCCACCCAGGAGGGCAGCAGGCAAAGCAGTGTGGTGGCACTGGGGACGCTTTGCCTGACTGGTGTCACCACAGGGAAAGGCACCTGGGGGCATCCCATGGTGGAAAGATCTCCAGGAGCTTTCCAGCACCATGGCTGTTGGATGCTTGCCTCCCACACAGCACTGGCATAGATCAGTGCCTTGGTGGCACTGGGACCCAGGAAGGTCCCTTGTGCAGCACACTGTGAAGAACTTTCTGTGTTTTTGTGTGCATAAAATAACCATTCCCACTACAGCACCTCATCCCAGGTCTGAGGGTGATTCAGGAGTGTGTGCTGGGCACGGGGGCTGCTTCCCTCCTCCCCAGCCCCCTGCTGGCACCAATCTATCTACAGGACATGTTTGTCAGGTTCTGTCACCCCTCCCCAAGCATTTCCCTACTTTGGGGAACGAAGGCTGCCTGCCAGCATTTGCCATGGGAGCAAATGCCTTCCCCTATGTCCCTGGTGCTGACTGCTTGGCTGGGCAGTGGTGCCTTGTTTCTGCACACTCAGGCACGATGTGGTTGGGATTATTTATACCCAAGATATCTGCAGCTAAGGTCTTAAACACAGAGGCACCCCAAAAGATAACAGGCTGTTGTTCTCTGCTCTGCAGAGAAATCTGTGAAGCCTGATGACAGAAAGGGAGACACCCACATGCAAAAGCAGCCTGCTCAAAAACTACCCAGTTATTTTTAGTGTGGAGTACTACTAATGTTTGCAGACACATTTTTTTCCACACCCTGAGTTCATGCAGAACAGGGGATAAAGATCTGCAATAGCTCATAATTTCCATTTGCTTTATATTCAGATTATATATTTCTAAATAAATGTTAAAACTGGGTGGACAACACTGGCTACTGGTGAAGCAGTGCTAGAAACTTGCTTGTATGCTTATCTTTGAAAATCTGGCCCCTGGGGACTATGTTAATTTCTCTCATTAATTTAGCTGGGCCTCTCTAAAGCCCTTCCCCTCCCAGGTTGCTTGGAGCTGAGGCCACATGCCCCACAAACACATTGGGAGCTGCAGACCATACTACAAATTCACTGGGATGCTACAGGGGGCCATCTGTGCCTGATTATGGAGAGCAAAGCAGCCATCCCACAGCAGGGACAAGCATGAAGATGAACCTCTCAAAAGATTTAATTATGTAAAAGGGATTTCTATTTTGAAATCCTATAGGATATTTATTTTGAAATTTAACTGCTAGAAAAAAATTTTGTTCTGTCTATTTGTGTTAAATATTTTTGTCCCTCCCACCCTGCTTCTTAATTCACTTTGTATTTACAGGAAACATTGCACAGTCCATGACACTGTACATGTTCTGAACAGCATTTTTCCTCAAAAACAGGTTCAGTGATCATGATTAAACTGAGATGTGCCTGAGTTTCTCCTGAACATGAATAAATGGCAGTTAGCTCCTTACCTCTGAGCTTGTCAAACAGGAGTGATTAGAAATATGCAATTGTCTGGAAAAAACTAACATAGAAACCCATGAAGCTACACAGAACAGCCTCATGAGCTGATTTTTAGTTTAACTGGTTTTTATATAGCAAGAACTTCACCGGGAGGAAAGTAAGACTAGTCAGACTAGAAAAAGAAAAAAAAAACCCAATTCACTTGCCAGCTAGGTCTCAAAACACTCTGAGCAATGACCGGCAGGTGCCTGGAACCAAGCTGCCCTTCCTAAGCAAATGCTTTTATGGGGTTATGGCCCAGCAATTATCTACTATATTAGTGGATAACCACATTTGATCAGAGTTATTAACTAATTTAGATAATTCACATGCAGTCACTACCCTGTATAAGGGAGTGAAGGGATCCACAGCACCTTGGTTTGACTCCAGCTCTAAATCCCAGTGTGAAATACAGATGTTACAGACTGCTGGTCACACCACTTGGGCAGACATTTAGAAATGCCCCTTTCCCCCCCAGTCACTGTGATTGAGATGGTTCCATGAGGAGATGGGTTCATGGGATTAAGAGAGATGAGCTGCTGGCTGAAGCCTTCCCCATCCAGCCCAAACTCGTGTTTGCCATGGGCTGTAGCTGGAGGAGGGCACAGTGGGCAATGGGCAGTGAGCTGCCTGCAGCCTGTGTCACTGATGGGGACGTGTCTGAGCCAGGAACAGCTACATCTGTCCAGAGATGGGCAGTCAGGGCTCAGCTTCCCAAGCTGCTCAAACACTGGTGAATTTTGGAGCTGGGGAATGGCTCACAAGGTGCCTGAGCTGATCTGCACAGCAAGGTCTGTACTGGTGGGGGAAGCACAGAGAAGGTGAACCAACAGCTGCAAGGAATCCATGTGGCTCTTTCATTGCTCTTTGCTACCAGACACTCGTGTGATTTTGAAATCTGACCACTGAGAGTAGTCCCAAAGCAGAGATCATTGGCTCTTTTTACTAAACATGGGAGAATGAGTGATGGCTTTGACTCCTGCTGGGTGCTCCCCTGATCCCAGCCCTTTGAGGGAAGAGGTCAACCTCCCCTTTCCTTTCCTCTTTGTGGATGCTGTGATCCTTCAACAGCTTGACGTGGTCTCTCTTAGTTTTGCCTGCCTGATTACATGTGTTTTTTTCAGCCTGGATAGAGGAATGAAGACATGTGACACAACTGTGCAGGACAGGCAGGAAGAGCTTGGATCAGACAGAGGGTGTATCCTGCCAAACAGGCAGCACAGCTTCCCAGCCACTGCAGAGGGAAGGAGCTGGGAGCTCTGCTGTGATCCCAGTGTGTCTGACCTCTCATAGTGACATTGTCACAGCATCATCCTGGTCAGGAGAGCACAGAATCTCTGTCTTGGGCAAAGTGTGTCACAGCATCATAGAGGACAAATACCCCCGTGGTGCCAGTTCAGCCTCCCTGAATGCCTTTTGTCACAGTTCTTAAGGTTTCTTACCACAATCCTGTCTCTCAGCTTTGGTAGCAGATAGAAAGTCTGCATCTCAAACCATAAAAATCTACCAGAAAACACAGGTTTGGATAATTTCCCTAACATAAAATGCTACGTCCTTTTCTATTTTGTGCACATCCTGAAGATTTAGAGCAGGGGCCAGATTTTCAACTCACAAAATGATGATGTGGGTACAAATGTGTAGCCAAAAATCTGGAAACAGGCCAGAGAGCAAAATATTTGACTTAGGCAAGTGGGTGCAAGGACTTCTGGTCCTGAGTTGTCCTGGTGTGGATTAGAGGATCAGAGGGTGACTCAGGTAGGAAGGGACCTCAGCAGGGTGTGGGTGTAGCCCAGGCTCCATCAGAGCAGGAGCAGCCCATTTGCCATCTGCCTTTGCCTTTCTCCTCCATCACAGCTGGCCCTGGGGATTGTCTTGCTGCAGATGCAGCCAGGTCTCTGCAGTGGTGTATCCCAGCTGGGGCTGCTTCCTTTCCTGGGCAGTGAGGACAGTGCTGGGCTGCAGGGGGACACGACATGCAGGGGAAGGATTGCCTTCAGCCACTGCCTCAGGCACTTCACCACGAGAATGACCTGAAACCCTCTGCAGCTTTCCAGTCTCAACATGGAGGTTACTGTTCTGTTAAATACTGCACAATCTAATATCCTTATTGATTCCATCTGGATATATGTGTTTACACACAGTGAGCTGCAGAATGCTGTAGAGACCTTATTTCCATCAGGCTGCCCGCAGAGGTCGGTAGGGGGGACCAAGAGATCAGAGGCAAAAGGCAGCCCTTTATCTGGATGTGGGGCTGACAGAGGGCTTGTCTCTGGATTAGCAACGGTGAACTGCCTCTACAGGAACCTGTTTTGTTACTAGAGCACATTACAAGTCAGCAGACAGCCACATTTTTCTGACTCATCAGCTGATACTAATTAATGACTTGGGAGCACACCAAAAATCCCCATTGGCCTTCCCTCCTTCCTTGAAAGGCTGTGATTGTCTTTCTCCCCTTCCCCCCCAACCCCAGCTTTAAAAAAAAAAACATACATCAAAAAGCTATAAATTTTAAATATGGAGAATGACCAAAATAGCTCACCAGCCCCAGCATCACCCTGAATAAAGGTGCAAACCCTCCAGAGGGAAAGATGCAAACCTAATAAGGAATATAGAAGTGAACAGCAATATTTTTTTCCTTTTTTTTTCATATGAAAATCAACATTCTCTGTTATCAGAACTGCCTTTGACAAAGCAAATGCCCATGTCTGTGATCTGCTGCATCTCTCTGTCAGCCAGGCTAGCAATGCTGAGCAGCAGGATTTCAGGGACACACCTTGAAAATGTCTTTGTTTCTGTGAACAAAAGAATGAGGCAGAACTCCACAAACCCCAACACCATCCTCCATCAAAGTGGGTAGGTATGGTCCCTTGTCTCCCCAGGGTTACACTCTTTGCTTGTGCCACATCTGCATCCTCAGTGGGGCCAGCATCAATTAAAACCCCATTCCTAAAAGCCAGGTTTACAGACTGACTCCCAGCACCTGGATTCTCTGTCCTAGAAAACAGAGCCACTGATCTTATATTCTTCTGGAATCCTTCATCCCTTATTTAATGTCCAGTTTCTCATTTAAACAATCTGTGTTGATTTGAAACCAATTTTTTCCAAATCTCCCATAAATATTAATCCTCAGGGGAATGTATTTAGACAAAATGTAAATAGTTCCCTTCAAGCAATTTTGTTTGGACAGAACAACTGCCACCAAGATATCGTGTGATCTCCAGGGTACTATGAATAGTGCTTTCATACTTTTCTGTCACTGGGGTGTAATTAAAAGATCTCTCCTTTTTTTTCTTTTTTTTTTTTTTTTTTTCTTGTCTTGAGTCATTTCTGCATAAATAAAGCCTCCTTTTGAATTACCTCAGTCTTCTTCAATGCAAGAAGAGCACAGAGCAAAGCTGTGTTTTTGAATTCTGTCTGTTTTTAACAGATATAACCCTCCTAGAGCTTAACCAAGTCTTTACAGACACAGATGCTCAATTACATCTTTACTTTCATTCTTATGCTCCTGTAGTGTTTTGTGAAGCATGAAGGAGCATTAAATGCACTTTGATTGATTCCTAGAGGAAATTAAATTGGGAGGATATCCTGATGAAATAATTCCACCTTCATCCTGTACATATCTAACTCCAAATGAAACATTAACAAGTCTGAGAAAGATAAAAATGAGTAAAAGGGTCTAAAATACTTATTTCCCACAAGTACTCTCAGAGTACATGAAAGTGTCTGCAGCAGAATGTTTGATGGGAGCAATCTTGAGTGACTTGCATACCTGCAGAACTCAGTCCTGTGCAAAGCCATACCTCAAAAATACATTTAATAATACTCCTCTTTTTATCTCTAAGGGCTTCTCAGAACAGACTATCTTGGGATGGTATCTTTGTTTGTCTCTGCTGCTCTTCCTGATATCACATTTCAGTGGCTGGAACATATAAAAAAAATCATCCTGGCATTTTCTTCTTCCCCTGAATGCAAGGAGCCTAATGCAGGTTTGCTGGGGACTAATAACTCATAGACATTGATGCCCAAAGCAGGCACTATCAACACATCATGAGGATTTTAAGAGTGGCTGACATAAAGCTGCCTGCTGCAACAGAGACTCATAAAGGGCTACTGACTGCCCAGGGCCAGAAGCAAGGAGCCCAGCTGGAAGGCAGGCTGAGAACCAAATCACACCTCTGTTAAGTTTCATATTCAGAAATATGAACAGCTTCTCGTTCAGAGCTCAGAATTTAAAAACTGGTAAATTACAGAATGAACACAAGCATCTATTTACTTTATCCCTTATCCTTGTTAATTCTGCAGTGCAGCCTTGCTCATCCAAAGCCTAGCACTAATTTAGTGACAAAAATTCAAAAGCATTTGAATGGCCAGGCTAGAACAAGGTAAGTAGTGAATTGGCTTGCTTATGAAATGGTAAGAGCACAGAATTCTCTTTCTATCTTTTATCTATATTTAATTTATTTAAATAAAAGTTTGAGGAGTTTTGAGTTGTTTTTTGTTGGTTTTTTTCTGAAGTTCCCAATGGGTCATTTATATCAGAGGAAAGAGGATCTGATGAGAAATTTCAGATCTGTATTTGCCTTCCTCACAGGGCAGCCACGACTTTCTCCTCTTTCCCACTGATGACCTGTAGTGGGGAGTGTTGCTTTGAAATACACATAAGGACAAGGCATCTCTTACAGAAAGGGAAGAAGAAAAAGAAACAAAAGCAAGGAAACAGAAGCATCACCAAAACCACATCTGTTTTCCTGTGACAGGACTAAAGAAACCAAGCTGGACTAGCAACCGAGCTAACAAAACAAAGTTGATTCTGTGCCTTTTTCTGACAGAAGACTCCACATAGGCCAAATTTGCCTCAAATTCTGACTCTAGGATGTGTGTGTTATGAACATGTGAGGCTTTATGCTTCACATAGGAACAGAAATGCAAGTATGAGCCAAGGCTTTGGAATGATTTCTAAAGCAAGCATGGAAACAGGATCTGAAGGTTTCTTAGCTGAATTTGTCTGTGCTTTCTGGTGCTTCAAATTATTGTTATTTATATGCAGAGGGTTTGAATTAACTGCATGTTTGTACATGGTAAATCTGAATTTGACTTTAATAATGGAGTTGACAGCACTGAAACACTGAATCTAAAACCCTGTAAATAGCAAATCCTTTTGTGGGTGCCCACTGAGTCCAGGCAGTAATCCATGCTGTTAGTGTTGGATTTTCCCCTTTGTTTCCTCCATTTTGGTAAAAATACAAATAAAAAGTTAGCTGGTCAAGCATGTAAGCTTGCCCAATCCAAATTCATAGAGAAAATGTGTTCATTTGAATTCATTGTCCCAACCAATCTACCTGATCTGGGTTATCACTCTGTGTTGCACATACCAGACTAGTTAAAAATGAAACTAGAAGAGCTTTGGACTGCTCCACATCAAGGGCAGAAAAGTGAACTGCACAAGCTATTCAAACAGACAAGCTAAGAGAAAACATTAAACTAACCCTAATAAAAATATTCCATTCCTCAAATTTTGCATGCAGCATCTGATGACATTTTCTCCTTAAACACAGTTGTTTTTCTTTTTTTCATTTTTTACCATATGCATATGGTTATTTTGTAAATCAATTGTGATAAAAATGCCACGTGTGTTGTGCCCATATGCCACGGCTTTGTAAACTCTCTGGGTAATATCAACAATAAAAATTATGAAAGTATCATTGTAATAAAATTGTCACAATGATATGCTATAACCAGTGGATGGTCTAACTCAGAAATCCCTCAAAAAAGGAAACTTTTGTTCTCTTAAACACAAGGCACAGCAAGGTGTTGCAAGCAGTACAATAACTGAGCTCAGATACTTGTCCTGCTCTTCTGGCCCCCTGAAAACAAATGTAAAATATTCATCCTATAGCTCAGTATCTTCGAACACCCACCTGCTTTGGACTTTACAGAATACAAGGCTAGGCAAAACCACATTAGAGAGATGCATTTCAGCAAGCACTGCATTTAAACAAGGTGTCACATAATGTAAAAAATGTCACCAAGCCTCACACGAACTAGCAATGCAAGATTTATTTTTTAAATTATCTACTCCTGAATACTTATCTACAATACACAAGTACAATAAAATATGGTTATAGGAAATACACACGGTTCAAACAGGTTATTTTTCAGTTTCCACATTGCAAGCCCTTGGTAAAAGCCCTGACTGTTCTTTTTGTGTTTTTATTTAAAAAAAAAATATTTGGACTGAAATTCCCTCAGGACACAGAATCAGAATCATAATCTAATAATTTATTTTCACAACTGGCTGCTATGTTATGGAATGCTCCTATGAAGCTTTGGATATTGCAGCCCAATTGTTATCTGCCAGCAATGTTTATGCACACATAGCTAAAGATCAGCCAAAATTTCATTACAGGAAATAAAAACCACTGGAAAACAAATGCAAAAACCATTTGGTAGAAATTGGAGATACTGGAATGAAACCTTTTCCCCATATTGAATTAGGAACAGAATATATTACAGAATTCAAAGGCAGAGCTGGAAGAGATGGCTGAGATCATTTGGTTTGAGATTTTGCAGAACACCAAACTCAGATTTCTCTGTTAACCCCTGTTGTATCCAGAGCATCTCTTTCAGCAGGAAAATAATTCAATCTATGGTAGTTATTAACTAGCTTAGTTGTTAATTACTCCTTTTGTTAAAACACTGACACCTTATTTTTAATGTGAAGTGTTTCTGTCTTTGACTCCTCTTGATGGACAGTGCTCTATATTTGTTGGGCTGAAGAGTTATCTGCTAATAAATTTTTATTTCCTCTATAGATATTCACAGGCTGCACTAGCCTTGTTTTCATAAGATAAACAGGCTTCTCTCCTTGAGACTTCCTCATGTTTTATGTTTTCCTTTTTTTTTTTTTTTTTTTTGGACATTCTGGTAGCTCTTACTTGATTCCTCTCCAGTTTTCAATATCCTCCTTGAATTGCTGACACCAGAAACAGACTCATTTGGCCAGTGTGCTGGTGCCAAACATGGAGGCAATATATCCTACTTACTCCCACTCAGTATTCCCCTGTCTGTAATCATTTGGCAGAAGGGCTGGGTTAGCAGCTCGTATTTATCGTGGTCTCCAGCTCTTTTCCAGTCTGTCATAGTTTCCTTGGAGGAAGCACTGCCCTTTCCCCAGAAAGATGCTCTGCACTATCTCCCTGGGTGTCTGGATTTGAGCTTGGTTGCATTTTCTAAGTGCATCATTTTAACAGCAACCAGACTACCCTACCATGAGGTCATGCAGTCTGCTGTGTGCCACTGCTCTCTGCACCTCATTTGCTATTTCTCCTATCAGCACATCACTGTCAACCTTCAGGAAGACAACAAAGCTTTAAGGTCTATTTCGTGTTCCTCCAAAGCAAGGGAACATATTTCTGTCCCCTAAGCACTGTGTTCAGGGATCTCTTCTCTCCCAGTTTTATTTCTGTCTAACTGCAGGTCCATTGGCACCAAACTATATATTGTCACCAAATGGCAGTAAGTAGATGCACCAGGTTACATACAGTTAAGTTTAGTCCTGCAAAGGATCTATTCTAGTTAATGCTTAATTCTAGAATGCTTAATCACAAAGAAGTGTCTAACAATCACTAGGTGGGAAATTAAAGCATAAAAACACCACACTGCTTTGCTTCTCAAGGGATGTTTAATATTTCTTGACATTTCATGGCTAAGTCAAGTCAATGTTGCAGCCCTTCAGTGTGAATGCAGCACATGATACTGTATGTGCTTATTAATAATAACAACTTTCTTCTGGTTTCTTCTTATCCTTCTGGCATTCTTCTATAAGCTTTATAAATGTGGCTTTCCAAAGTTGAAATGGCAGTTTAAAACTTGTCATTTGCCCGTAGATGCTGTAATTCCACTCAGGCATGCCTGCTCCCTGCAAACCTACAGATCACACCCATGCTGTACCAAAGTGCAGTCCCCTTCTGAATCCCACTGGAGATGCTCCAGTCAGCCTGGTACCAGCCTGCAGCTGGCACACTGCCCTCCTGTCACAGAGCCCTTGCAGCAGGTGTGGCAGAAGCCCAAGGGGAGACTGTCCCCTCTTCCAGCCAGGACCCAGAGCCACTCACTCTGTGCCACCAAGCTGTGCCACCCAAGCCCTCTGCCAGCTTCCCCAAAGATGGGGAATGCCTTCAGGGATGCCTGCAGATTGGCAGCCCCTCCAGCTGGAGGCAAGAGAAGCCTTATGGAGTGGGATGAGCCCAGTGGCCTGCAGCTCTCAGTACAGCTAGTGAAAATACCTCAATAGCAGAGATGAGAAAAGCAGGGCTCACTGTGGCACATGCCAAAAGAGAGTCCCTGCTGGAACCTGCCTGGCACTTACAGGCAGGACACAGGACCCAGAGCAGCTGGGCAGGACAGACAAGCTGGCAGCTCCAGAGACAAGCTGCTCCCAGGAAGTGCTCTGGAAATGCAGGGGGAATCTGGCTCCACACAGCCATGGGCAGAGGGCAGCTCCATCAGCACACTGAGCAGCTGCACCCAGATTCAATTGTTTCCCTTCCTGTTTGTCTGACTGACAGTGAGCAGAAGGGCTGCTCAGGGTTAGGGGCAATTTGTACCATGTGTTTGGGCAGAGTGGTGCACTGCATCCCCGTGCTGCCTTTGTTCTCCCCCTCCTAGCCCCTGGGCACCTGACATCCCTCCGGCCAGCTGCTGTACAGCAGGGTTTTCCCAGCTGCTGCTGGTTTAAAAGCATTAACTGATCCTATTAACTGCCTTTGGAGGAACCCACCTTGCAACTGCAATGAGATCATGATACCCCTGACGCCTCTGGAGGCAGACATTCCATTACAGGATGACTAATGGAGCAAAAGGCTTTTTTTGCACATGTAGATAAAATCCCTGGAGCCCACCCCTCCTGCTCTACCCCTCTCCCTGCCTTCCCCCACCATTTATACTGTTTTTAAAACAATTGATTCCTCGAGAAAAAAATACATTTCATTTCAAGCTTCAGTGGAAACCAACACAGCCCAGCACCCAGAGGAGATGCTCAAAGATCCACTGGGGCTCTGGTGCTGAGCTTGACACAGGAGCAGGCTCCAGAGGTGATCTCAAATCTCTGCAGCCACAAGAAGTGAAGCAGCTGTGCTCCTGCACAGCCTGGGTAAGTAGAGCAGGAGGGACCTGCTGGGCTATTCATCCAACGTGGTGAGAGAAGGAACAGAAATTTATCTCAAGCCAGGAAGAAGATTTAGGCAGGCTGTGTGACTCAGCACAATGTGGAGGGCAGCTCTGTGGGGAGCTCCATGGCACCACACCTCTGTAGTGGTCACATCTGGGCACTCCAGAGGTCTCTTTTCATGGCTGCACCAAGATTAAAACCATCTCCAGCTGATGCCAAAATAGGGACAAAGTTGAAGTGGCATAAATGCAAGTTTATAATCTCCTTGGGCACCACCAGGGCTAGGCTGGGCTTCAGCAGCTGAGCCCCAGAAGCCAATGGTGCAGAGGTTCACCTGTGGGGGCTTTCAGAAGCCAAGACATTTACATCTTCCTCATTTCTGGTCCTGCTTGGTCTGTGTCCATACAGTGACATGGAACATTTAATCCAGAATTCATCACCACATATGCCATATCTCATGAAAAAAGAAGGGGAAACAAAGGAAAAATTAACTGATTGGGGTGTAGTAGGGATGAAGCTGGTTACATAAAAATGGAGCTGAACAAAGCATCTGAGCACATGCTACTGGGAACATCCCTAGTGAGGATAGAAGAGACCAGTGTGTCAGCCAAGCCCATCTGGAACTTTCCAGTATCACCTCTTGCACTTCACATTCACCACAGAGTTCAGCTAATAAGTTCACAAGCTCTCCTGGCAACCCTCTTTAATACACATATACTTCCACTTCTCATGATTCTTGCTGCCATCTCTGTGAATCCTGAATTATTAATATTTACACAATTAAGTAGCTGTGAAACTGCACTATAAAGCAGATTCATTCTTATTCAAGTGATACTGGTGCAATAGTGCAGGGCTTCCTCATCATATGCTCTGAGATCAATGCCCAGGGAGTCCTGGACAAGAAGAGCTGTTCCAGTTAGTGACAGTGTGAAGGGTGCCAGGGAGCCTCTAGTGATTTTTTTCCCTCAAAGGTGAATGCATTGCTCTAAATACACAGTAGTTTTTAGCACAGCTGGCCTGCACGTGCAAAAGAGTCATGGACACTCCCAATAAGCCTCTGTTCAAAACCTGAAAGGGCCAGGAAGTGTTTTAATGTAGTTATTCTCTGCTTTTTAAAAAGCACACAGAAGAAAACAGGCTGCTTTCTTCCTTTCCTTGGCTGGAAAGAGCTTTAACAACCCCCCTGTCTAAAAGAAGGGAAACTGAACAGCAGGTTGAACAAGATGAAAGGGACTGAAATATTACTAGAGCTACAGCAATCTTCTGTTCTTATAATTGTTTACATTCCTTCTCCTTTGCCACTGTCCTTTACTGAAAGCCTGTATTGATTTTTGTTATCTGCTCCTCTGCCTGCTCTCCCCCGAGCCATTTAGATGCTTAGAGGAATTTAAATAGGCTTTCAGAAATGGTGCTTCCAGTTCTGAAGGTTATTTAAAAGGACACTGTCAAGACATTTCCTTTGCTTTTATTTTTACAATTTGTTGAGTTAGAATTTGAAGGTATTTTATTTTGACGGGATTGATGTTTATCCAAGCATAGGACAGATTCAGATTTCCCTTATTACCTGGCCTCTAACTGAGATAATATTTTTCCTTCATCAGAGAACTGCTACCAACATAAACATTCCTCACACTGTAACATAATAAATTCATGTCTTTTGCAGAAGAAACTAAAAATAGAAAAGAGGATTGTGGAATTAACTTGCTAGTTTGTGTAGTTACAGGAATTAATGCTGAAGTATCATTTTAGGAATTAATGCTGGAGTATCTTTTTTTTTTAATTATTCCTTTGATACCAAGACACATGGGGAAAAGTGAAAAATCATCATCAAACTCAAGCTTTATTTTCCAGCGCTTCCTTAAACAAATGCATGGGTTTTTCCAGTGAATCTGTACAATGACAGAGTCACAATGGAGGATAAAGAGCAGCAGGGCTGAGCCATGCCCACGGTGCTGGACACCTCCTGCAGGCTGTGGCTCAGCTGCAGCCCCTGGTGCTCCTGCAAGGGACACATGGGCACTGACACTGTGCTCCCCAGAGTGCCAGTGAGGATGGAGATCCCCTGTGCCCCCCCTCCATCCTTCTTTCAAACCAGGAAGCTCCAGGCTCTCTCCCAGAGACAATAAACCAGCTGTGTTGCAGGGGTTTTCCACGCTCTCCAAGATTTTAACAGAGAGAGGAAATAATTTTCTCTGAGAGTCCCTAAACTGTGTGCTCTGCCAGCCTTGTGCTGGGGTCATCTCTTCCATCCATGTAGCTGGGTGGTTTCTTCCTTTTGGGCTGTGGGGAATGAATCACATGCACTTTCCTTGAACCCATTCAAAATAATTTAAATATTTCATTAAGGCATCAACTGGTCCTACTCCCCTTTCAGCAGAGAGAAGAACGATAGCACAAGTATCTTAAGCATGGGCTTTCCAAAGCATCAGACAAGGGGCTTTGGAGCAAGCCCATACTTTTCTTCATGACTCAAAAGGCCTAAATATCAAAAAAAGTAAACACCCCACTAGTGGTACACCTTAGTCAGGATCAGGAAAATTAAGGTTCTTCCTTGAAGACAGATGACTTATTTATAGAGTTTATAGAGTTACTAGCAGAGAAAAACAAGTGGAAGCAGATAGGTTTTGAGGTGTTTGTGCTCTGGTCATCAGGCCAGGTGTTGAAGAAGCTGTTATTAGTTATACACAGTCACTTTTTGAAAAAGATAAGATCCTTCAAAAGTGATGCTCTGCCAACACAGTGAAATGCTGTGTGCCTGTACTGAAGGGAAACTTCTCTAGGCAGAAGCTTGCCCTGGGCAAAGAAACCACATATTTTGCTGTAAACACACATCCATAGCAAGTATCTGTGTCTGGAGCAGCAATTACTCCCTCTGCCCTTTCCATCCCCCCAAAAAAATTAAAGTGCTCACTGCTGATAATCATGTAGGAATTGTCCAAAAGAGCTTTGTGTTGGTTTGTAATTTTCCAGACATAAAAAACCCTTCCCTCAGCCAGAAACAGAAAGTAAAAGAGAATCTGGCCTAATATGTCTGTAAGGAAACCCAGGGATATTTTGGGTGAGGCCACAAATGGCCAAGAATAATGAGCATGAAGTATACAGCGAGTAGCTGTGGATTCACTCAGATTTCTGTTCTAGAAAAGGCACTCATAGCAAGTCAGCAAAAGGCTGGTTGAGAGAAAGGAAGGAGAACCACAATGATTTTAACCAGCACCAGTCACAGTGGAGTTTGCTTGTGAAGTGTCTCACAGTATGTCAGTGCACTGTGTCCACCTCTGTATTTCTCTCTCTCACTGATGGGCTTGTGCAAGGTTTTGTTGATTTAATGCTTGCTTCTAAATCTAACAGCACAAAGAGCACCATTAAGATGTTAGCATTTGAGCATGAACAGAATAAGGTGGAGGGTTTTTTTAAAGGACTTCACTTAGAGAACTTGATATCTCTTGCTGCTGTGGCTCAGTGCTGAAGCACTGTCATTGCAGAGAACATGTTTGAAGTTATCCTTTCAAAGGGAGCTAACTGGGAAGACTAGATAAAATCTGTTCTGCAGAGAAATCTATACAGTTGTTGTTGCTTTTGCTTTTATAGATCCAACATTTTTCCCCTTCTGAGCCTAGTCCTTTTGAACTTTACTTCAGTAATAAGCCTTCTTGAACACAGTCTGAAGCAGACACAAAAATCTTTAAAAATCACTTCTATGCAGCTGAGAGACACTAAATTCCCTTCCACTGGCTTAAATAACCTTATTCTAAATTCAGTGAAATAAGAGCTTATCCAGTGTCTCAACAGTGGTATTTTACAATCAGCATGTTCTTTTCTCAATCTCCCAAGAGTAACAAAAAAATCCCCATGTTTACAGCCTTTATTGGGAAGATAGTCTCTTACACTATGTGCAATGCCAAGACTCAGGGATCTAGCAGAGCTGGGAACCAACAGACTCAAAGCTAATATAAGCAAGAAATTACCATTGCAAAAACTATCTTGCTGTTAATTCAGCTGAAAGGTTACTCAGGCTGGTGTGCAGCAGCTGTTCTGTTCACTGGTCTGAAGTATTATGGAGTTTTTTAGCTGTTAATGATAACAATTGTTCAGTTTACAGTATGCTTGAGTGACACAAGTGTTACTTCAATTCTTATAAAGTAGTCAAAAGTCAGTTGAGTAAATCTTCTCATTTTCTCACTTCCTTTTGGGAGATATTTGCCTGAAGACGACCCCAAACTAAACCAGCCACAGGGTTGCAAGGGAAAAGATGACACTAAGTGTTGATCCTTCTAATACAAAATATCTTCCAGAAATAGTTTGGAACTTCATTTCCACCTTAGATGAAGCTAAACAGGCCAGTTGGCATTTTAAGGTTAAAACCAGGGTGGGTCAGAGACAGATGGAAAATTAAAGATAATTTAAAAGGAAACAAAGGCAACATGCATAATTTTGAGGTGTTTTAGAAATTTAAATGCTCACACAACCACTGCAGAGCTAGCAATGAAATCTTTTCCTTGAGCAACAACAAAAACTTTTACTCCTGTGAAGAAGTATAATAAAACATTTTCCTCACTTGTGCATGACATTATCTCATAAGGTTTTGAATTGCAGAAATGTATAAAGTAAAAAATGAGAAAATGATATGTTTTTTTCCAGTATTGAAAATAAAAACTTCCAGAGCTCATTGAAGAGGCATGACTTCCTTGTGGTTGCAATCAGTTCCAGTGAAGATCGAGAAGGAGGAATTTTCTGCAGCCCTTCTTTGTTCTGCAGCATGAAGCAGTACAGATACACCCAAGAGATGTGCACATTTACAATTTCAGAGCCATTTGCCATCTTTCTGCCAGGCAATTTGCTCCATGCCTGCACCCATGTCAGTACATGGAGGTGTGTGGAATGGCTGAATGGGGATCTGGGATTTAAGGGGCATTCCTAGTGGGTGACTTCAAAGAGGATCCCATCTACTTTTTTCCCTCTAAAGGAAATGGGTTCATGGGATGGGTGTGAGTGCCAGCATATGCCAACCTGTGCTCTCTAAGAGAAAGTTAAGATAATGTCCTCATCAGCTGGCTTTTGTAAATACTCTGCTGATATTACATTTATTTTTATGAAGTTGGACAGAGGAGCTGTTGCTCAGACACCACCTGCACACTCTTGGCAGTGGGTGAACTTGACACAAATGCTTCTCTTTGTGCTCTGGGAAACGTCCTCACATGCCTGGAAGGCTGTGGAGGTGAGACCACAGTGCCCAGCATCAGAGTAAGAGCCTGTGTTTCACCAGAGCCTTTGTGCAGTTTAAAATCTCTCAACTGCATCTGAAATGCAGGGGTTTAGTGCTGGTAAGCAGATACTGTTTTGGCTAGCTCAGGAGACTGTTCTGTAACTTCATCTTCGCTGCTGAACTAGATGTTCCCTGAGTGGGAGGAACTGATATCTGAATTTCAAAGCAGTTAATAGTCTTACTTGAGCTTTTACAGTATTTGGAAAATTGTAATTAACCAGCTTCGCTAATTTACGTTTTTAATATTTAAATGTTGCTTGTTACACAGAAGCTGATTGCTGTGGTAGCTTCATTCTGAAAGCTCATTAGAACTGCTAAAATGTTTAAATACACACAGCTGAAGAAATACATGCATTTTTATAAGGCAGGTATTATGGCAATACTTTGAATTTCATTGGCCTGAGCAAATGTGCCAGACTTCTGCAGGATTTTTTAATCAAGCTTATTTGCATTTGCTTGAAAAGGTACATTGCTGTTTTTCTCAGCTACATACTTAAATGGCATTAGCTAGCAGGAGTTTTAAGTTTGTGTTTTGCACTGTCATTAACCTTCCATTATGACACAGCCAAGGAAAATCAGACAGGGAGTCTTTTGTGCTCTGTGTGATTCATGCAGGATGTAGATAAGACATGGACAGGAGGAGCAAGACTGGCATCTGGAATTTTCTTTTAAAGTATACCAATATTATTTAAGCACAAATCTCTTTACTTAAGGATGTATACTCCTTTTCCTGAGCTGGGATGAAATTCATTCCTGTGGGATATGAAGACCAAGTACTACCTGCTCATTGAAAAAGGGAATGCAGATGAAAGCGTAAGGAGGGGAAACCAGAGAGGAAGGATGTGGCAGGAACATATTTCTGCTGGCTGATGTGGCGTGACCTGGCATTAGCATAAGACAGAGATATGAGACAAAAAAGCCTCTTGCTATTTTCAGGCTTGTGTTCCAGTCCTATCCCAGCTAAGCCAGGGGTGCAGATCACCCTGGCACTAGAGCTGCATTGCGTTGTAAACTCTCATTACCATCACGTGTGATAAAGCTCTTAGCTGCTCTGGTAATACAGTGAGAATTTTCCTTCTATTTCCTACCCCCTCTGTTATGTTTTCCCTTTTGTGGTTATTTTTCCTGCTCTAGTAGCTTCCTTTTCTCAAAATATAACTGATTCCTGTCCATAAATATCCCACAAATGTGCAGAGTGCCAGATTATGATGAGGAAACCATCAGTGGGCACATCTGAATGTGTAAACACCCTGCTGCTGTAAGGGCTTTTCTGTCTGCTCAGCTATTTGGGAAAAACACCTCAGAAGCCAAAAGCTATATATACATATATCAATATAGATAGATAGATACACATGCAGAATCCTCCAGTCAGCAGATCTTGTAAATGAACTGGCATTACCCCACCAGAATAAACTTGGCATGCTTAGTGCAGCAAGCTGAAGCACAGGAAAAGCCTTGTTCTGGGCTTTTTAATCCTCTTCACCTTTTCCTGGCACTGCCAAACTCCTGCTGCTGTCCCCTCT
Organism: Oenanthe melanoleuca; assembly: GCF_029582105.1. Classification (NCBI taxonomy): domain Eukaryota; kingdom Metazoa; phylum Chordata; class Aves; order Passeriformes; family Muscicapidae; genus Oenanthe; species Oenanthe melanoleuca. The sequence continues at coordinate 34,931,792 of NC_079334.1, read as the reverse complement.
TCCTTTTCCCACCCCTTCCCATCCTGACTTCACCTTCTGCCTCTTCCTCTCATCCCTGGAGTTTCTCTGGAGGCTCTGGACAATGAAGTGCTTGTGTGAGTGGGCTGCACTCTGCTGATAACTGCACACCTCAGGGCTTCAGATGGTGGTCTTATGGTCCTTCAAGTGATACAACAGAGGACTAAAGGACAGAGCTACACTATTTACTGCATCCCTTAGGAAAATGTGGGAGGAAGCATCGAGTGCAGAAGCTGTGGTCAGGAGAGCAGAGATGTGGCATGAGGTGGTGCCACAGACCCTACAAACCAGAAATGGGACTGTTGTCCGTCTCAGGAAAGCTATAATGAAAAAAACCCCATAGATTGGCAGATTTCTTCAAGTGCTGATGTGCTGTCTCACTCCTGAAGGGATCCAGAGATGCCCACTGTTGGGCTGAGCTGTGTCTGCCCTAGGTGTGCCCATGCTGGTGAGCCTTAAGGAGAGGGGACCTGAAAATGTGGTGCTGCAAGGCAGGCAGAGGAAACCTGATGTTCACCTTTTTGCAGGCAGGTGCTCTTTTCTGTCTTTCTAACTTTGCTCACGTGCAGTCAGGAACCCAGCTGACCATAAGCTGGAAAAACAGCCAGCCTCTCTTCCCTTCCAGCTCCCCAGCAAGGACAGACTCCTCAGGAGCCAAGCAGCTGTACCATGCCATTGCTGCTTGGCTTCCACACCTGAGGGTCTCCAATTTCACCACTCCTTTGGGTAAGGAGGATACAAAATCTTTCAGTCCCTACAGTGCAGCTGAAGGACTTGTTTCTCAGGCTACTCATGTCTCTTGATTTCCTCTCCATGGCTGAGAAGAGAAGAAAAAGACAACTCCTGCAAAACTCAGGGGCTCCTAACAAGGCCCTGATGTTTGTATCCTGGCCAGCTGCAGAAGTCAGGCCAGCCCTAGGCACAAATGCTGCATCCTGGCCCCTGATGGTAGCCACGCTTTTGGCAGGTGGGCAGACTGTGACCCAATGTCCCCCCAGGCACCCCCAAGTTTCCAGTGCTCTCAGACCATGGCAGAGGGACTGCTTCAGACCAGGACTGGTCTGACAAAGCATCTGAAGAGAGAAAGGGCTAATGCTTATTTGTCTGAATTGCTTGCAACACAGCAGCCAGGCTCCAGAAACCTGTTACACACATGGATCATAATAGTGGTAGTAGCTTGGATGGGTTTTCTCTTTCCCAGCTGCTCCCAAAGGTGCTGCTCACCCCAGGAATGTGATACCCAGCTCCTGCTCACCAGCCATGGCACTGCACAAGCAAAGTCACAGCTGTGTGGTGACCCTCACAAGCCATTCTGCATGTGTGCATGGAAAGCAGACACACTTTCCTTCTCACAGGGCTCAAGTAGCATGTAATAACTGCTTAAACCAAACACACTTACTCACAGTCCTAATGATTCCCTTCTTCCTCTCCTGCTCTGGTGTGAAGAAGATCAAGTTACTTATCAGGGGCTCTCAGTACTCTCCACTTCTTTCCCACTAAATGGCTCTCCCATCTAGCCAGAAACATGCTGATACCTTCCTCCCTGAAATTTGGATGGAATCAGGCAGGGAGTGAAGCCTCTTGAAGGGCTGCTTGGGTGAGAGCTGTTCTACTGCAATGGAAATGGGCACCACAGGACCAGAGTGGCACCAACCTTCATAGAGCAATACATACAGCAAATAAATATTGAAAAACCCAGAGCTGCTGACAGCCAACCTCATATTTTCAATAGCTAGAAAGATCTAAGGACAAAAATTTGGCCCTGCTGAAAGAGGGGATTTCCACTGATCTCAAAGCTGCCAAGTTTTCAATAGAAGTTCATATTTTTGATGCTCACGTATCTATATTCAGTTTCTACTTATTCTGAAGGCATTCACAGAAGTACAAGTCAAACATGAGGAAATTGATATCTGCCCCCAGTTTGTGACAGTGAAAGAGACCTTTATAATAAGTAATGAAAAGTTTAATAGAAAGGGGGATTTTCACCAAAATCTGCACAGTAGCATAACTACATCCTAAAGTATAGTGAAAATACCAGAATGCAGTACTCAGGTCTGAGGGGAAATCTCTTTCAGAGTCTCAGTCTCAATAACTTAATAAAGAAAATTTAAAAACAGTATTCACTGCATCTGTTCTCTGTCACATGCCCTCCACAAACAGCCTTTTACTAAATTACAGGCATAGTTAATCTATTAAGCGTAGCAAGAAAGAAACCATAGAGCATCATATTTTCCCTTCTAGCATACTAATTGCCCGCCTTTTTTTTTTTTTTTTTCCTCATTATAAAGGTCATTTTATAGTTTGTCTTGGTGCTATTGGGAGGGGCAGGAGGGGACTTCTGAGCCAGAGGCAAGCAGCATGCTCTGGTTTGAGTATTGCAGAGACATGCTGACATCTTTTATAGGAGGAAGAGTGTGTGTGTGTCTGGAGAACACTACTCACATACAATCTGGTGCAGCTTGGCAAGCTGCAAGCCCTGTGCCCACGTTTCTTCTGCACAAATGTTGTTAATTCCTGTGCACATCCCTCACAATTAGAAGCATGGCAGCTGATAAACAGCAACGTTTACACAAGATAAGTCCCAGCAATGCTTTCAAAATAAATGCTAGAAACCTGGACCAGCATCAAATGCAGTGTGATCCTGTGCTTTAAGGTGGAAAGGAAAAGGTCTAACCCTCCACAAGTAATTACTCACATGGCTGTTGTGTCACAACATTCACAGATTTCATGGCCTGTGTATTTCATTTCACAAATAGCCTGTGGGTAACACATCTGAAAATACAGTCCTGCCAAATGAAGCAGGGAAAAGAGTAGAAGTAGCTCAGCTCCTTCTATTGAGCTCTTATCCTCCTCAATAGAGGAATATGGCTCAAGCACCTCCCAACTCTTCTGGCAGGGGAGTGGTATATTTTTCTGCTACTTTAATTTTATCATCACCTCTGATGAGCTCAGTTTGTTTAAGAGAGTGGTATGGCAGATAAAAAAAAAAAAAAAAAGGAGAGGGTGAAAATCAGGAGAAATGAGTGCAGGGAAGGGCGTGTTGGAGTGATGCTGAGGTGAGAGGAGGGGAAGGAGAGGCTGGTAGCCAAAAGCCATGTAACCTTGAGGATGCTTCCCACCTCCACAATGAAAGCAGTGCCAGCTTGATTGTGAGGATGTCACTGAGAGGAGGGGTTTGGCAACGTAATTTATGAGTCCTGCTGCTAGAGATTCCTCCTTGTAATTTTCTCCTTGGTGTGCTGTGCATACCAAACGCTTCCCCCACAAAAGCAGATAAAGTGCTTGAATGCTGCAGAGATTGGGATACAGCACCTCCTGCTTCACCTCAGCTGCTTCCAAAGCTCACCTGGAAAACTACTTTGTAGCATTTTCATTTGCCATCTGTATTTTAAAATGCTGTCTAAACAAATCAACTTTCGTGAAGTAGGAGGGCTTAAAAAACAAAGGGTTCAAAAAAAGTGCACAAATGCTTATTCTCAATGTACCATATAAAATTACAGTTTCATCAGCTGTAACTGCACAAGTCTAAGATATAATTTCACATCTCCAAACAATTTTTTCATGTAACATGGTAGTTATGTCAATTAATAAGTTATTCAATAAATATTTTAATTGATGTTTAATTAACCCGCTGTGGAATGCTCACATATTTATAGCTGCTGGTAAAGACACATTTCTAAACAGTAAAATAATGCTATTTTACAGAAATCGGGTACATAATAGCAGAGCAATTATACTCCTAGCTGCAATGTGCATAATTTGTGATCTTTTAGGTTAATTCTGCCGGGCTGCACTCCAGTACTCAGCAGTAGCAGGCTATGAGCAGCAGTATCTCCCTGAGCCAGTGGCTCCCTCTTGCCCCTATGCACACTCCTTCAGCCAAGGACACCCACAACAAAGCACAAGTACACCTGAAAGGACAATCCCGAGTTGCTTGAAGGGTACAACTCTGTGAAAACAACCAAAAACCCCAGTTATGGCACTCAGCTGAGGGCTAAAAGGGAGTGTCAGGCACAGAAGCCCAAAAATGTGATGCCAGAC